>NC_139346.1:83635476-84835476 GCF_055883805.1 Amblyomma maculatum
ATTTCCACTCATAAATGGTGCCATTTATAAAGTTCGGGTCTTTATATGCGATGAAGCCATTTGAAACTAGAAATGCCTCCGGGCGACAGACGTCTGCATGCAGGAAAACGAAGCAGCCCTAGTATAGTACATGGTATACTGTGGATGGGGCGGCCAATCAGGAAAATGCAACGATACTTAAAAAAAATGGGGGGTACACATAAGCTCCGCTCTTGAGGGCATGGCGCGACTGCATTGATGGCACCCAGCCTGCGGATCTTCATTTGTGTACTTGTACGGGCCGCGAAAGCTTATTAGGGTGAACACTGCGCATGTGGCCGCTCTGTTAGGAGTCCAAATGCATCCTAATCGCTTGCGAACTGAAGTGAAATGACGGGCCGTACAAAGAACTTCCTCCAAGTCTTTCAATACCTACTGAATTTTGCTAGATATGCGGGCGCCTTTCAAAGAATGCGACCGTTTCTTCGCATTTTCACCCTTAAAGTGGATGACCCTGTGCATTGTAACTTGCTTAATCACTAATCCTTTCATTTGTACCGCTATTATCTTCCACACAACCATATGTATGCACTCATGAAGTACTTAAAATTGTTAAATCTCAAATATATACATATATGCCCCACGTTTTGCTCACAACGCACGTACAAACATGCCTGCGCGTTCAGGATTCAAATGTCCAAGAATGATGCGGTTCTAATGTCACCGTTTGTAACGCCAAGCAGCTGTCTGAGATTATGACACTAAGGAATGCCGTGTTTGGATTCGGGAATGTTGTGTACGCGAACAGACGCACAGCCACACCGTCTGCTAGCTAATGGAGGCACGGCTACTCCAGCAGCAATGCCTCCTTCTCAAGCGCTTGACGGCCGTTTAGGAGAGACCAGCACTCCCGCCCCCTAGACCCCCACCCCAGCCAGCAAGACGACGAAGCGCGGGACAATGAAACCCGAGCCGTACGGTTCCTTGGTAGTTGGCCGTCCTCGGACTGTGTGTGCGACCACGGCTCGAGAAGCTTCACAGCGCTTGTCTCCACAAGCGCTCGTTTCTTTCTTTCCCGCTCTTCCCCTCTCTTCCAAAAAGGGCTGTAAACCAGCAGTCTACACCCAGCAACCCAGTTGAGAAGTTCCTCGCTCACGGGGCTACAACGTTCCGAACATAATAGTGAAGCCGCACAATCGGACGACCGAATTATTCGCCGCCATGCCACAGGCGTGCTCGAGATTTTCGCTCACAACGGCGACAACTTCGACGCCGGAATATCTGTAGAATGACACCTTAATGCTATATTGCGATGAAAACTTTTATTTTTTATTTATTGAAGCGGTTCAGTAAAGAGAAGGGGGCGGGGGAGTATTTATAGCGCCCACTAAAGCCGCTGGTTACAGTAAATACCACTCATGCAGCGATTCCTCAGTGGGGGTGAGTGAGCAAAAAACTTCAGTGAGTAGAGTTAAGGGAAGGGGGTGTAGTTGGGGGTCCCTAGTCCGGGACACCAGCGGCTGCCGCTGTTATCCGCGCGCGTGTCACGAGGGCCCGTTGGGCCTCTATTCCAGAGCTGGATAGTGCAGCATCCCACCTATCAATTGTTGGCACTGCATTTGGATCATCTGGAAGATTGTGTGGGTAGGTCCACACCATGTGGTACAGGCCTGCCTTCTCTGTGCAATATTTGCATTTGGAGTCGCAGAACCCGGGACGTATTGTTTAAAGAGGCTGGTGTGTTATATGTACCTGTCTCAATGCATCGCCATCTAACTTCGCTTTGGAGAGCCCCTTGGCTGGGGGTGGATTTTATCTGCGAGAGCGTCTGCAGTGCTGTAACCTTGCTGCGTACGTCGCCAGAGGGCCGGGATAGGGGGTGTGGCGGATGGAGGGGTCGAGTCCTGGGGGTGGAGAGCTCGGGCAGCAGCATGGGCGCACTCGTTTCCTTCCACGCCTTGATGTCCCTGTGTCAAGACGAGGCATTTTCCTTGGTCGGGGTGTTCATGAGTTGTCAATATTCTGGCAGCCTGGGGACATATTCGTTCTTTGATTTAGTTGCGGTAGGCAGCCATAAAGTCTGTGATTATATAGGCGCCGGTGCTATGCGTGGCGGCTAAAGCAATGACCACCTCCTCCGCCATTTCTATATTGTCATCCCAGACAGTGAAGGCATCAACCAGTTGTTTTTGATGAATCACAACTGCTACCGTGTACCCCGCTTCTGACTTTGCTCGGTCTACGTAGTAGGATTTAATGTCTGTCCCGTAATTTTCCTGAATGTATATGGCCCGCGCCATCCGGCGCCCTTGATTGAACAGAGGATTCACATTGCGAGGCAAGGGATCGGCTATGAACTATAGTATGACTATCCGGGAGGTATAGCCTATTTTTGTATGACACCTTGTGTTTTTGCATTTTGCTGCGCCATTCATGAAACAGGCATCTGAAGCTTGGCTAGAATGACGTGGCGGTAGCTCTGTTAGGTGTTCGTATGAATGAGAGGGGGGGGGGGGGAGATTACATATTCCAAGCGGTCGTGAGCCGCAACTAGGTTTTACGAAAATGTGCACGTGCCTCCGATGGTGGTGGTAGAAACATTTATTGCCAATATGACAGAGGGTAGGGGCGCAGGCATTTGAGAGCCACCTCCATCTACGGAGGGCCCTCTTACAATGCAAAGGAAAGCTTTTGGAGGGCTATCCTAGCGAGACCGCTAGTAATGCTCTTGCGCTGGTCCTTATAGGAGGTATTGGTGAGTAGGTTCTCCCAGTAACCTAGGGCAACCTCTGGTGAAGGAGGATGTGGGAATGATGGGCACGTGAGTAACGTTTGTATAAAGTCACTAGGTTTGCCACAGAACATCCAAGAAGAAGGAAACTGATCAGAAAAGCGGGCGTGGAGAAGTATGGGGTATGAGGTGGTTCGTGTTTGTAGCTAGCGACAATGGGCAGCTTGTGTTGCTGTGAGAGTCGGTGCAGGGGGTGCGTAAGTCCTCCTAGTTTCACGGTAGTAGTTAAGGATGTCACGAGAGGACAGCAGGCTCCTCCTGACATCTCAGGAAGGCCGTTCCTCCCCGCCTGGAAAGTGAGACCTCGGGCCAGAGAGGAAGCCTCCTCATTACCGTGAAGACCCGCAAGTGCGGGTGTCCAAAAAAAGGGTGCCAGATTGTCGACGCTGCCAAAAACGCAAAACGCGGCGGATGTTGGGGCACTAAACCATTGGCAATGGCTGCTTAGAGCAATGCCTTCTCAGCCTCGGCTTTAGAATTAGTGATAACTGAGCAAGCAGAGAGAAGTTTTGCATGATTCTAACTGCTAGTACCTTACGATGGGCGTTTGCATAACTGGCCACATTTATATATGCTACGTTAGGGCCTCTCCATATTGTCACATTGTCTGTGTATGGCTTGTGTCCTGGCTGTTCTGCGGTTCCCGCCCCGTTCCGGGCTCATGTTTTAAGGCAGAGGGGTACTAAAATGTTGAAGCCAATTGCAGGAACTAATGGGGTGTTTCACGATGGGAGTCCAATTGGGGATATGTGTAGAGAAGAGAGCAGGCCACAATCTGTTTCTGTACAAGAAAGGTGTGACGTCTGGGCTGTCATCGTGGCTTCACGGAGTTCTTCACACGTATTGTGGGCCCCAAGCTTGAGTGAGCGGAGTGCCGAGATGCTGGGAGGAAGGCGAAGGACTGTTTTTGTGCATTTTTGTGCAGTTACGGTGTAAAGCGTTTACTCAATCGCGCTCCTTGCTAGTGAGGGGTAAATATGGAAGAGCATATGCGACTCTGCTAGTATCGTATATTTGAGTGAGGCGAAGTGCATTCCTTTCATGAAGGCCTATTTTCATGAGTCTGTACTGCTTTTTTTACATCCCCATGGGCTCGATGGGAGTAGAGAGCCATTCATAAAACTGATTTGCGTTACTAGGGGGCTCGGTTGTGTACCGAGTGTCAGAGCAGTAGGTGGGCTGTTATGATGAGCAAATTTAGGTCGGTAGGGGAAGAGTTGAGATTTAGACGGTGAGCAGAATAGACCGCTCTCCTTCATATATATGGTAATAGTTTTGAGGGGTGTTTTGAGGTGGGTCTCTATGATGGCGTCACTACCTCGGCATGCAGAGGCCGAAATATATGTCTGGAATTTCAGAAGGTTGCTAAAGGTTTCAGAAGGGCAATGTTAAAGAGTTTCGGTGAAAGGATCGCTTCTTGAGGTGTTCCTTGAGCACCGTACCTAATGTTCGGAAGTATATGATGGCCTAGTGAGAGTTGCTGTTCGGCTGCTGAGGAAGACCCTTATGTAGTTATACATATGGCTGCCTACTTGTAGTGTTTGTAGATTATTAAGAATGACAGAGTGTGTTGCTTTATAAAATGTTTTGGTGAGGTCGACTCCTAGACTGGCTCGTGTATCGCGAGTTTTTGAATCAGGGATACGGTGTTTTAACTGCAGGAATACATCTTGATTGGCCAGACCGGGACGAAAACCAAACATGTAGTTGGGCAGAAGCTCCCGTTCCTCCAGAAAGCTTCTTAGTCGGGTATGAATCACATGCTTTATTAATTTTGCTGCACAAGAAGCGAGAGAAATAAGTCGAAAAATGGTGGGGAGAAGTAGTTTGCCTAGTTTTAATATGAAGACAACTTTTGCCTTCTTCCACTGTGTTGGCAAGGCGCCTTTTTTCCAGCATTTATGAAAGTAGTTGAGCCTGGCAAATAATACTGGACGCTATTATTCTATTTCCGAAATTTGAGCGCCCTAGACGCATTCCTTTTTTCGAAATAAGTGGCTTAAGTTGACATCGCAAAGCTCCTCCCACCGACAACGGTCCCCATGTTGAAACGCTTGGTGACGTCACAGAGCGACGCCGGTCACCGTATAGTCTGCTGCTGTGCCGGCGCCGAGAACCAGCCGATACACTGTATGGTGTTCACGCCTGCTAACATGACTTCCAATAAGTGTACTGAGCATGTTTATGAAAACAGACCAAACACTGCAATGAAGCACGATTTAGTTCTCGTCTAGGCATCCATCTTTGGCGCGATCGCCGCCATCGTACAGCCTCCACCGCAGCGATCGCACTTTCAGCTCAAGTCGTCTGCGTCATCGATATATACAACACATCCCTTGCGTCAGCGTCAGAAAGGGCGTCGCCGAAAATAATAATTTCTTTTACTACAAAACAGTGGGGTTGAGAGTAAAGAAGTTCCATGATCGAGTAGTCCATTTACTAAAGCGCCTCGCTGATATATTACAAAGTGCCGTCCGCTGCGGCTTTAATGCGAAGTTACGCCTAGCGACGATTAGGAAGAAGCAGGCAGCTAGAGCATCATCGTCCTTCGCGCTCGCGGGCGCCGTTGCTGTAAGCTTGCGGCATCCGGTGCTGTAAGCCTCTTTAGCTTATCGTCTAAGGTCTAACCTGCGCCTGTCAACGAGCGGCGTAAACGATATGCTGCTAAGACGGCATGGGCGAGGGATTGAATGCCTCGATGTAGTGCGCCGCGCCCAATACGTTACGATGCTGCGCTGTTGGGCGGTACCCGAAGATCGTAGAAAAGCGCAGTCGGACGGCTCTATATACATTGTGCATTCTATGTGTTGCATTGCTTTTCAGACGTGGTTTAGTGTAAAATGTATAAGCTGTTCGAGCGGGTCAGCTCGGGCGCCTTTCGTACTCGGGCGCCGACGCCCACCTGAATCCCGCCGATGTCGTTATTCCCTAGGTTAAAATAGGTTAAAAGCGCTAACAGAGATCGACGAAAAGATTAGTTTGCAATACCCTCGGTAAACGGCATGACTGCTGTTTGGCTTACATTACGGTGGGTTCGCGTAATCGCGGTTTACGCTGCTCGTGCAGAGAACATGGAGCAGACGACACGGCGGCGGCCTATGTCGTCACCAGTTGCGCCGGTTGCCAGATCAGCAAGCTCTTCCTGGAGAAGCGAAAATACTAGTTTTAAAAATATCTTCAGCATCGACACTGCTGAAACTTTGAAGTTTAGTTACTTGGCACATCAGGAATAAGATGCAGTAAACAGTTCATATTCCAAATTGGTGTCATGATTTCTTTAAGGTGGTTATGGAGAGGGTGTCTTAAGTTGCGCAGAGCTTTATTGGTGATAGCGTCTAATTCGGGACCCGAAGAAATATTTATGTTCTGAAGTTCTGCCATTACTTCTGTTTCAGTGATAGGCTGATTTAGAAGTAATTAGGGAGTTACTTATAGTCCGGATGGGACGTTGGCTGGTAAAGTTTAAAGTATGTTTCCTTGAGGTCCTCAGGTAGCTCTGAGGGCGGTTTCGGGGACTTGTGAATTAGTTTTGTGAGGTTATGTCTTTGGGGTGTCATAGATTGTGATGGGTCTATGAGATATTGAAAGATGATTCATGTTGGAAGCAGGCTCATGTTACCATCAAGGCGGTTGCACAGGGATTCCCAGTCTTGCCTCGAAAGCGTAGCTTCGTGTTTTTATGTCTTTGTTTAGTCGGTCCAGTCTACGGCGGAGGGTTTAGTTCCACATCTGGCATTGCGAACGCCCTTCAAGAGTGGCTTTAGCTTCCCAGAGAGGTGAACACCAACTATGTCACTATGTCAGGAAGTGGTCGTGTGACAGCCTGGATATCCTTCTGTAATTGTGTCAAGAACCGATGTCAGGGATTGTAGTAGCTGTTCTGGTAGGTCTGCATTTCCGAAGGCAGTCCCACTTGATGAGAGTGGATCATAGGCGGCGAGGAAGGTGAGTGTTAAGAAGGATTTCAAGGTTGTAGCGATCACTGCCTAAGCATTCCTTGGTGTTGCACCAACTGGCTGCTGGGAGGCGGTAAGTGAAGGTAAGATTGGGTGTGGTATCTTTTCACACACTATTGCCGATACGTGTAGGGTAAGTGGGGTCAGTGATGACAGAGAGCTCTGCCTGTTGCGCAGCGAGCCGCACACTGCGCTTTTTGGGGGAATCATGTTTGTATTCCCGTGCTGAATGCGGTGCGGTGAAATCACTCACAATCAGGAGATGACACTTGTTGGCAGTTCTTTTGGCCAGCATGAAGAGATGATCGAAGTTGGTATGTAGCGGTTTTGGGTGACTATAACATTGATAATGAAAAGGCGTTTGGCCTGTGTATGCTGAGAGAACAATTCCATCAGGAGGTGGTCGAGGTCAGGCGTAGCTAACATAGGAGTGATTGTAGGGAGTAACTGGAAAGACAACTCAGGATAGCGCGGCTGATTGAGGAAGTAATGGAACATAACCTGGGAGAGTTATAGGATGGGTGGGTTTCTGCAGAGCCAGGACGTCAGTACCGGTTGTGCAATGAAGTTGTTGAATCACTTAGAGTTTTTGGCCCAAACCCTTGCAGTTCGACTGCCGTACAGTTATCATCTAACTAGGTTTCACCAGCATGAAATATAGGCATAATAGAACCTACAACAGGAGGGGGACGGTCCGATATAGTGGGAAAATGGGTATGTTCTGAGTGGGAATGGGGTGTTCTTGTACAGCAGGAGTGTGTGTGTGGGGGGGGGGGGGGGGGTGCCGTGATACTCCTGAACTTTTGTCTTTAGAAATCTGTATTGGTGACTGTCGAGGAGGATGATACGCTCCTCTAGATTCTCAAAGCGTCGTGTCGTCTGTTCTTCTGTGACGTTGAGGCGCCTGCTTAATTCATTATCTACACGTGTTAGCATGCCCTCCATGCGTTGGAATAAGACAGCTTCTAAGCGTTCTACTATCTTGGTCTCAAACCGTTAGATTACCTTTCTTTCTAGCTTCTCATTTAGGGTAACTTCTAATTCTTCATCAAAAATTTGCAGGTAAGCTTCGATTAAAGGTGAGCGTTGGCGAGCAGTTTTAACTAGCAGTGAGACTGTGGCGAATCTACTTCGATTTCCATGCAAGCGGAGTCAGAAGAAACAGATGGGCTGGGAGTACTAATGGGAGTCTTGGCGTGGCAGAACTGTAACAAAACGGGCGGATGGTGGCGGAGGGCGCGTGATGAATTGAGCAGCTACATGGTACCAGGTTTGCGACCGGGAGTAAGGACCTTGAAGGCAGGTAGTGTGAACCAGTCCTGTGAACTGAGGGTCAGTGGGTTGTACACTTGATTTTGCTGAGCCTGTTTCGCGATGTAGGAAGTTTATGCGTCTTGCATGAGCCGTTGCCCGTGAGATGTGGGCCTTCACACGAAATGCATTTGAGAATGCAGGGGGTATCTTGGAACGATAATTAGTAAAACACGTTGCTGGGCTATTTGGTGCATTGCATGAAGAAAGACTAACCAACCAATAAGACGCACACAGGAAAAACGGACACAGAAAGGAAAATGTTGGACTACCAACTGATCCTGTGATTTTTTCCTGTGTGCGTCTTATTGGCTGGTTAGTCTTTCTTCACACGAGAACGAGTCAGCTTGAAAGCGGAACAACTTGAAAAAAAACATTGTTGCTAGCTAGAACGTTCTTTCGAAATAGATTCACAAAAAACCGGGCGCGAAGGAATACCCCGCGTAATGACATTTTGGCCTAAACCGGGTCACCGCGACCTTGATAGAACCCGTCCCGTGAACTATCATGCGTAACCTCTGCAGGAGCCCCAGGACTGCCCGATGGCTGCACAGGTTGTACTTCAGAACGTACAATATGGCAGCTTCTTTTCAGAACACGAAGTCGCCGATGTATCTGAAAGACGTTCGCGAAACGGGGATGGTGTTTAAACCTACAGTGCTGTCAGAAGATTTTGTTGTAGGAGTGCAGTGTTGATAGCTAATAACGCTTATCTTCCCAGCAGTGCATGTACTGAGAAAATGTTCAGTGCACCCGCTGATCTATTCGCAAGCAAACTCGGAATAATTTGTGCCGACTCCACAAAAAATATAACTCCTCTCGTATATTATGAACGTGCAATGAAATATCAAGGCGTCTGCACAATATTCCATTGTACAGTATGAATATATCTGCCTAGCCATAAAAAATGAAAGGAATTAAAGATATAGTAACAATTGCTTCTCTGTAATTGCACATTTACTTTTCAAGGCCAGTAACTGACGGCTTCAGTTATTTATATAGGTAATTAATTAATTGTAGTCCTTTACGTATTTTCTGTAACAAGTACAAGAGTGATGAACACCGCGTGCACTCGGCTTGCGATTCCGTTTCGGTCAGACGAGCAGTCTGTATTGTGACAACTGCGCCATTATCGAAACTGTAGAACATATCTTGCTTTAGTGCGCTGCGTATTTTGACGAGACTGGTTACTATGAACATGGTTTGGATAATCTCTCTCCAAGGCCTCTAATATTGAACAGAATTTCAGGCCCCTTAGCATGCCCTAGGCAGCGGGCAAGCAATGAACTTTCTATTTCCATATTCAAAAAACACTGTGTTTCTTGACAAGCTATAGTTTCATGTTGCATGTCACCCTCATGAATTTTTCAAGCTATGAACTTTCTGCGCGTGTAGGTCACTGTCATGATTTTGTCACGCTGTGAACTTTAAAAGCTCATTTGCCGGACTACGCATATCGTCACTTCATTGCTAAACATTACCCGAAGATGAACCTTACTATGAATTCAATGGTCGCATTCAAACTCCTACATCTCCTCCCACTCTTATTTATTTTATTTTCAACACCTCTTTCATTCCGCCGTTTTCTCATAAATTCTATTTTCGACGCAGGGTAGCATGTCAGCGAGTCCAAAATGATGGATTAATTCTCCGCTTTTCGTCAGTTTTCTCTCTCTCTCGCGTCCATGGTATCGATACACACGAAATGAGTAGAAAGTGCTTCCGCTCACAAGGGGAAAGCTGTAATGCCTTTGAAGTCTAGCCTGTGCGGACACTTGTCTTATAGACTTTTGCCAGCACCACATTGTCCCCACCAGGCCTTCTGGGGTGAAAATATTTTTCTTGCCTACATTAACGACACGTGGCATTACATCGCATCGTATTTAGCCCCGTTTTCCGTATTGAACCAAAGCTTCTCATTCTTTTTCTGTATCATTAAAATATTTTTATATATAATGAATTCCTTCATTTCACTCTCTACAAGAATCATCCCGACAGGTGCAGTGCACGTGCCTTCCCAGCAAGCTGAGACATTCAGTGCTCTTAGACTAATATATGGTAGGTGCGATAGTAAACTGACATCCCTGGCAGATTCGAAAGCGCGCAGTATAATCGAACGACTTGGCGTCTGGTAGACGTTCGACGAAGGCGTTTAACGAATGCGTCGACGACGTCTCTCGTCGTTTCATTTGTCTCCACTTAACAGAGAGGACGCCGCTGTTCAAGGCACTGGTGAGGGTTAGTGTACATTTCTTTTGTGCGGGCAATAAATTTGATTTTCAGACAAGTGCTTCCTGTTGTTCTAAAGGCACGCAGTGACTGGATACCAGATTGAAAACTTCAACAATTGCTCTTCTATGAAGAGAATGACATCTATCTATTTTTTTCGGCCCTACAAGGCTAAGTTCTTTCACCATCTCATGGGCTGTACGTGTAACACTGCAAGTGTCTGCGGGAGATATTAGCATCATGTTATACATAGTAAGCTACCTGGACTGAAAGCGACCGCAGCATAGGCTAGAATATTACTCCTAATATTAAGGAGTAAGCATTAAGTGGGTATGTTCGAAAGATCTTGTCCTCGAGATTTGTCATTACACCTGTGGTGAACGTTTTTGAAAAGAGACGAAAAAGAACAATGGTATGCAAAAGGGGACCAAAGAATCTTTCCAGGGAAATCGTGTGGTAGAAGAGGAGTTATTAGTGAATCCTAATCAGACGTGGAAATAGCTGAGCGAGCTAATGTCGATGTCCAAACAAAAGTGACGTCACGCAACCGGAAGACGGCGTGTAATTCGACGTCATATAGTGAATCAGTGCTAATAAATGGTCAATATCAATCGAAAATCAATTATGAGTGTCAAGTAATTAAAGTGAGTGTCAAGAAATTACGACAAAAGAGAGCGAGGAGGAGCAAGGAAAATTATTAATTAAGACGGGTATGAGGTGACGTCACCTCGGTGATGTTGCCCAAGTGAACGCCGCCGGCCCCGACATGGCGTCCCTAACAAGCATGGAGGAAACAAACAACTAAGAAGAGGCCCTTGCATTCCCAATGCATTGGAGAAAGTGTGGCAGACGTGACGTCAAAGTGTAAGGTTCGCCAAGTCGGGCCATTATCAACGGCATCACTATTGCTATGAAAACTCGGGCCCCTAGCAACAGCGTTGCTAAGGGCCCGAAGTACGTGAGCGTCGCGGAGAAAGAAAATGCGGAGGGTAAAGGACGAAGAGAGACATTGTAACGTCCGATCGCGGCGCGGCCGCGCTGCCATGCCGGCATCAAAAAAGCGACGTCAGGGCCTCCGCTAAGTTTTTTTCCTTCCTCCATCTTAGCAAGCAAGTGCCTCCATGGCAGGCCCCTAGAAAAAGGTGACGACATAGAAAGCCGGCGGCGCAGCATGTCTTGGCGCGTTGAGAGAGGAGGTGTGCCGGTACAAAAAACAAAAAAAACAACAACGTTATCGCGGTGGTCTGGTGTAGTGCAACGCTACACCACGAAGGAACTGCTGCGCAGCTTGCTACAAAATTCCGTCAACGACGCGGCTGCTATCATAATTTCCTTAGTGCGAAATCCCGACAAGGGGCGTGCGATATACGGATGTATCCGGTTTGCAGCAGCAACGCTCGGGCTCACGCCTTTCTCCGTGCAGATTATGCAATGCTCTAAGAATTTTTTTCGACGCGCAGAATGTATGTCTTTGGACATTAGCACTAAGAATAAGTCCTCTATATGACACCGGCGAAATTTATTACTTTAGAAAGACATTTATTGTTAAATTCACCGGCCATAGATCGCCGCGTGATGATGCTTTCTAAGGCATCTTACCAAAACGTTGTAGATCCAGGTAGAACTAGGGAAAGAAGGTGGCTGCACGGTATGAAGGAGCACTGAACAAGGGCAGAGGGGAGAAACCTTAGTTCGCAGGCCGAGCTAACGTTTCGGCAAGTGGACTTGTCTTCGTCTGGGCAGAGCGATCACTGGAAGGGGTTTAAATACGCTTTTGCTTTCCAAGAAGAAAAGCTGGGGAGGAGGAGGGTGAATAATAATAATAATAATAATAATAATAATAATAATAATAATAATAATAATAATAATAATAATAATAATAATAATAATAATAATAATAATAATAATAATAATATTTAATTATTTATCCAGTATGTATTTCTCAGCCTGGAACGGGTGATCCTGTGTCATGAAAAAAGAAATAAAAGCGGCAGTACCAGGAACAACTACAATGCGGGTGGATGATTAGTCAGCAGCTAAGCAGGTTCGGTGGAGACAAACCTTTTTTGAAAAGTTACAGGCATCCCAAGGGGTCCTGATGAGGAATATATCTCCAGGGGAACAATTCTCAAAAGCTCTCTGCAAAGGGGTGAACGATAAAGAAACAGAATAATAAGAGGACAGTGAACCACACCTGCCACCACAAAAAATGTTCAAGGGCCAACTAAAGCAGGAAGTGATAAGAAAAAAACGTGTTTGGAGAAACACCTGCAACGTATGACATTGTGGAGGGGGGGATAGAGTGTACAAGTGCTGTGAATAAACTGTACTGTAAAGAAGAAGTTCCGATTAAGCGGACAGATAGCTGAGAAAGAGGAAGTGTTTTTGCGGACCAGCTGACTGTTCGATCCAGGGCAAGGGCTTCTCAGCTTCTCAGCCCACCTTCTCGCTGCCTTTTGCGGACAAGCGTGCTGGTTCCGCTGCGGTAGTGCAGTATTAGGGCACCGCTACGAGCAGAAGGCGTGAATCGGCTAAGTATTGGGCGGCTAGTCCTCTTTTTCTGTTTTCCCCTGCGCATTTGCGCTTTTCACCGTGTTGATAACGCTCACAGAGAGATTGTAACTGTAAAGTGATGTCTACGCAGTCCCCCGGCCAGGGGCGCTCCCCCTGGTCGGCTTTCATTACGCCTCACGATCTACCTCTGGAAGCGTTCCAACGATCTGGCGTTCCAAACATTCCTGTGGCGCTGGTGCCCAAGGATGGCGAATTTATTAAAATGAATAACCCTGGGACTGTTCGAGCTGCTCTCCAGGCAGCCTCTTCCCTGTATGACTCGATCACAGAAGTGAACCAGTTTGGGCGTGGCGGGATACTGTGCCGATTTCCAGACCTGAAATGCGTTAAGGATCCGCTTAAATGCAATTCATTTGGATCGCTTCAGGTGAGCAGCTTTATCCCTACTCATCTTGCATGCACAAAAAGATTGGTCCGAGGAGTAGACTCTTCTTTAACTCCAGCTGAGACCCTCGACCTTCTTTCGGCGGCTGGTGTGGTAGCGGTGTATCGTTGCAGCCGGGAGGTTAATAATACGCGGGTACCAACAGAGTCGGTGATTGCCACATTTGCGGGAACTTCATGCCCGTCAAAGATAAAAGCATGGCCATTGATCTTCCATGTGGATCCTGTTGAATCTAAGCCACTGCAGTGCACTAATTGCTGGCGATATGGTCACAGTGCTCGTGGTTGTAAGTCATCCGTGCGGTGTTCCAAATGTGGCGATGGTCATCATTCGTCATCATGTTCACAACAAAACGAGAAATGCTGCCTTTGCGGTGGAGCCCACGCTGCAAACTCCTTGGAGTGTCCATCTCGAAAACAGGAGCTGCAAATTATAGAAGTAATGGATAGAAAACGCTGTTCGCGTCGTGACGCTGTAACCGAAGTTAAGGAGCGATTACACGGTTATGCAGGTGTGTCAGCCCGATCAGGTGTGCTTTTGGATGCATCAATCTCAAAGGCGATAATGACTGCAGTGGAAGCATCAATGACTAAAATGGTCGACCGAATAGTTGCTACTGTCACAGAGTGTTTTTCTAACGTTCTGGCAGTTCAGCTAACACAAGCCCTGCAATCAGGAACAGCCCTTTCATAGCAAACATGCCCTCTGAAAGCTCTCAACTGCTTGAAAACACTACTGTTGCTTCGCCTCACAGGGCTACTCCTCCAGATGACGATGGAAACATTAATGACGCAGAGATGGTGGAATCAGATGTACGAATTCTAAAACGGTGTGGGTCTCCCATGTCCAACCATTCTTCTCCGCGGTCCCAACCAAAATCAAAGAAACATCAGCATGCATCAAAGCCACAGGATAATATTTTGGGGCAGGCAGTTGCGGCTGCCCAGATTTCGCAATCATAGGGGCACTAAAAGTTATCCAGTGGAACTGTCGTTCAATTCTAACAGCTTCAACAGATTTAGTTTACATTTCTTCTCAGTATAATCCACATATAATTATTTTGGAAGAAACTCGGCTAACAGCCGAAAAGCATTTCTATTTACAAAATTATCATTCATTCCGACAAGATCGCCAATCAAAAGAAGGAGGTTTAATTATATCTGTCTGTACAAAATTCTGTCACAGGGCTAAGATTTCTTTCCAGCTATCTTCTATAGATTGTGAGTTATTGGCCCTAGACTTTGAAATTCCGGGGCACTGTCCGTTTTCCTTAGTGAATGCTTATTTCCCTAGCGGTGTACAAGATACAAAACCTCTAGATCTGCTATTAGTTAATTGTCGAAACTCAGTTCTTCTGGCTGGTGATTTTAATTCGCATCATGTGTCATGGGGCTACAAGACAGATAGTTGGGGCAAGCGTCTTTGGGTTTGGATAACAAATTATAACTTTTCCTGTAGAAATTCGGGTTCGGCCACTTTCATAAGAAACCACAGTCAATCTGTGTTAGATTTAACTTTTACCTCTCCCAGTCTTTTCGTTAATAATTGGTCGACACTTGATTGTGGCCCCTCTTGCGACCACATACCGATTGCGTTTGATGTTAATCGCCCTGTAACTCCAGCGACTTCTCAGTTGAAGTCATTTATCAGCTATAATATCTTTCAGTTAACGTTATGCTCTAATCTTGAGTCATTGACTAACATGGATGAAGAACACAAATCAAAACGCTTTTGCTCGGTGATTGAGGATTGCCGTAAGAAGTGTGAGATATTAGTACGGAGCTCAAAGGGGAATACTTCAGCTGTTTGGTGGAATGCTGATTGTTCCCGAGATTACAGACGTAGAAAGGCGGCATGGAAAAAGCTTCTCCACAACCAGTGCCCGAAAAACTGGCAGGATTACAAGTTCATTGCAGCTACTTTTAAACGTAGAGTTGCAAAAGCGAAGGACGAGTATGATGATAAGCATTTTGATTTCCTCTCTAAATCTGGCAACCGAACTGCTCTTTTTAGTTTTTTACGCTCGCGGAAAAAGATTCCGCAAGCACAAAATCTACATTCCTTTATTTTGACTCCCCATGAAGCGATAGACACAATTGAAACAATTGCCAAAGGACTGGAGAAGCGTTTCTCGTCTGCACTTCCTTCGTGCTCGATATCTGTAATGCCAATGGAACCAGTTATTTATGATACTCAAATTTCCATTTCTGAGCTTTCTCCTATAGTTATGGGATTACCAGCCACTGCTCCCGCTCCTGATAACGTAACTTCAAAAATGTTAAAAATTCTTTTTGACGAGTCACCTGAGACGTTATTAGAGCTAGTAAATTATTCCATCAATTATGCTTGGATACACCCAGAATGGAAACTTGCCAAAATAATTCCTTTACTTAAGAATAAAGGCGGTGCCTTGTCAATTGATAATATTACACCAATTGCATTAACATCAAACATTGTAAAATTAATTGAAAGAGTCATACTTATACGTGTTTCGGAATTCATGAATAAAGAAAATATCCTCAGCCCTTGCCAAATTGGTTTCCGTCAAAACTGTTCCATCTGGAATGCGCATGATGATCTCGAGAGTCGAGTTCTTTTAGCGCGGCGCCAAAAAATGCACGCTGCCTTGATAACGCTAGCTATAGCCAAGGCCTATGATAGCGTTGAGCATAGAATTCTATTGCAAAAATTAAAATCTCTTCAGTTTCCACATTATTTAGTAGCCTGGATATCTGAATTCCTCCAAAACCGAGAGTTTTACTGGGCATTAAATGGCGTCCATTCTGGCAGATATAAGCAAGCCAGGGGAGTGCCGCAAGGAGCAGTCCTTTCACCAGTCCTTTTCAACATACTGCTCAACTCAATACCTGTTAATCATGACGTTCGCACTTACGTATATGCGGATGATATTGCGTTTTTTGCAACTGCATCGCATATTCAATTCCTTTATCTCCACTTGCAAACGTACCTAAACTCTATTGAGAATTGGTTCTGTGTCTTGCGTCTCACATTAAACGTGAACAAAAGCGCAGTCCTCATATTCAATATAAAAGATTCTGTAAGTTTGTCTGTAATGTATCAGCAGCAAATAATACCACAGGTTAAATCATTAAAGTATTTAGGGGTCACTTATGATGATAATCTTTCATGGCAGCCCCACATTAACCGTATTGCTACGAAAGGGGCTCGGGCCGTGGGCATGTTGCGCCGAATTAGTCGTCCCAGGTCTGGAATGCGGAGAGATGTCCTTTTAATGGTTTATGTTATGTATGTGCGTGCAATTTTAGAGTTCGGTTCAGTCTTGTTTTCTGGATCAGCAGCTTATAAAATTCGACCGCTTGTTCTCTTGGAGCGAGAAGCGCTTCGGTTGTGTCTTGGACTTCCAAAATTTGTTGCCAACAATGTGCCCTACCTTGAATCCCGGATTCCACCCTTGATATATAGATTACAAATTCTAACCGTTCAGACGTACTTAAGGATATATGAATCAGAGTTTCACCGATCTATGTGTATTTTTTGCTGTCAATCGACCTCCTTTTTCGGTGTCCATTGGCCTAAATTTGACACCCCGCAGGTTGTTATGGTCAAAAATTTGCTGGACCCTTTAAATGTTTCCCTTCCTAGTATTCTACCCATACAAACCATCGGTTCATCTATTGAAATTGTCTTTGACGACATATTCCCGAATAATGCTAAAAACTTATCATCCGTTATTCTAAACAGATTATTGGAAGATCATTTAAGAAGCCTTTCTGCTAGTTTAGTAGTAGCTACTGATGCATCTCAAAGTAATGAAAAGGCGGGTGTGGGTATATATTGTCCACATTTAGACTGGTCTTTTTCTGTCCGGCTTCCGGACTTTACCCCAATTTTTGAAGCGGAGTTTCTGGCGGTGGTACTCGCTTTACGGAAATTAGACTCCTCTTTTTCTAAAGTGGCTGTAATTTCTGACTCTCTATCGTTGTGTTCATCTCTCTCTTCGTCGGTGGATTCTGCAATAGTAAAAACCTTTGTCTCCCTGATCTCTAGACATTTGAAAATTGTACATATGGTATGGGTACCAGGCCACAGCAATGTGACTTTAAATGAATATGCTGAAAATTTGGCAAAAGAGTCCCTTAATGGCCGCGTATTATCTATCCTTCCGGCGACAGCGTACATCACCGCAGCGAGGTTTCGGAGAAACGTTCTAATAAATATGAAAAATGGACATCTTTTAAGATCTGATGACTACCTGCATCTAAATTATTCTTGGAATAGAAAATTATGTCATTCACGGCAACTTGAGATTTCTCTAACAAGGCTGCGATGCCGCATCCCACCTTTAAATTTCTATCTTTACAGGTCTGGTTTGGCACTGTCTCCCGTCTGGGCATTTTGCAGTGAACAAGAAACATTAGATCACTTTTCATTGTTTTGCCGCCGCTTTACTACGTTGAGAAAACAGTTGATGGAAAGGCCATTGCAAAAGCTTGACCTTAGTTTAAGCAGCCCGACATTGTTATCATTTGGCGCCACCATCCTTGGGCACAGTCACAGGTCTGTTTTTACCGCCGTGCAGAATTTTTTACTGGACTCAAATCGTTTGCCTTGCTAAATATTTAAACATCACATGTTCTACAATTGTAGTGTCAATCTTCCGTGAGTGTTACCACTTTTCATTTTATATTTCACTTATTTCCCGTTCTGTGTCCTTTCCTCTACCCCTCAAATCATTTTTTTATGCAAGTATACTTAAAAAATTAAAAAAAAAGAAAAAAAAAAATTTGCTACCCAATTCTTGGCCGATCCCCCTCTGTGGGTATGTGCCATAAGTTATTTGGACAACAGCAACAACAACAACAACAACAACAAGTTAAGCCACCAGCGCTACGGTTCTGCTCGCTACTATTGCCCGCTACCAGTGCCTGGATCCCCGCTTAACAGTACAATTAACTGTATATAAGATTGTTTTCCCGACTAGTTGAGGTGCAGATGAATATCTGTAAGGGATTCTAACGTTCCTTTAGAGATATTCATACCTGCTGGTTCCAGTGTTCTAACTTTACGGATTAGATACGCCTCTCTCTATGTTCTGTCCTTTGCAGATTTGAAGCTTCACTGCAAAATATATAAAATAATAAATTATATATTGATTAATTAATAAATAATTAATAATATATTTATACAGAATACCAACAGCGCCCCCACTGGGGCATTGTTGTAAGGGGGAAACAGCATAAAAACAGACAGAAAACAGAATTTCTTCGAACTTATGGTCTTTCTGATTGAAATGCTGGAAAACTGCTCTCCGGCGGTTTCTGCTGTTTGTGAAGATGGCCATTAAGCCTGATATTCATAGATTGCCTTGTCTCTCCAATCTACTATTTATGACAGAATAAGCATTCCAGAAGGTGAGCTACGTTTGAAGATGTGCGATTAAAACCTGATTTTATGTGAAAAGTGAAATCACTTGCAGTAATTTTAACTGTGGTATATTTTGTATATGACCGCAAATCTTACATCTGGGTCGAGAGCAAGGATGTGATTGTGTTGGATGCTTGCTGTCGACATTAGATTGCACTAGAATATCTGTGAGGTTTGTATCACGTTTGTACGTTGCCCTTGGTGCCTCCGGCAGTATTTTCTTCAGGCGTGCATTACAAGTTAGCATGCAGTGCTATTTCCGTAGATTATTATTTATGTTTGGAAGGGCATTGGAGTATTTAGTTACAAAAGAAGCCTGGCGTTCAGTGCTGTCCTTTGGTCGTTTCGTGAACACATCGTAGCGGTTTAAATTGCTTGCTTTTTGGGGGGCCATTTTAAGGGAGTTACCGGGATAGTTCCTCTGAATTAGTGTTGCTTTCAATTAATGTAGTTCTTTTAGGCAGTCATCATCGCTATATAGTCTTAAAAGCCGTGTCGCCTGTCCTATGAATTTTTCTTGCTTACCATGCTTCGGATGATGACTGGCAAAATCTAGGTGTTGTTGCTTATCCGTTAGCTTTCTGTAGAAGGAAGTTTTATGCTTTCCGTTTTCAACTGATACCGTGATGTCGAGAATGTCGACTTTGAATTTTGAGGTCAGACAAGTGAATCTAATGCTACTATGATGGGCATTAAACTGGAGACGGACGACTGGAATGATTCTGATCCATGCTGCCATATCATGAAAATATCGTCAATATAGCGGAGGTGTATAAGTGGTTTTTCCGGAAATGAATTTAGTATATTGGATATTAGAACTCTCAAGAATATATTCGCGTAAGTCGGTTCGGATGGAGTAGCCATACTGGATCCAAAAATCTGCAGATAATAGGATGAATCGAACTGGAAAAAATTTAATGTTAGGACTAATTTAAAGAGCGATCGATAAGCTTCAAAGACATGCGGGTGTGGGTTGTTGAATAATAATTGAGAGAGGGCGTCGGTACCTTCCTTGATATGAATATTAGTGTAGAGTGCCGTGACGTCAATTCTGACAAGTATACAGTAATCTGCAAGATTGGTCGTGTTATTAATACGCTCAATTATTCGAGAAAAGTGAGGTGTGTTCTGCAACATTGAAGAAAGCCGAGTCGGGAGGTCAGCTAGGTGGTGACTTAGGAATATTGAGAGGTTGTTTGTGGGCACATTATTGTTAGAAACAATTGGCCTTCCTGGTATGTCTGTGCTAAACAATACTTGTGGGAAACTTTGTGAATATTGGGCAGTAGGTAAAATCGACCTGCTTGTTTGTTTGATAACTTAAGAAACTTATAGTCAATCTCGGTAATTAGTTTCCTGGCGGATAGATCTCCCGTTTTATTCTGGATGACTTTACTGAACGGTTCTGTCAGATCAGTATTTAAAGTTTCAGACTGGTTAAGCTGTTGATATGCCTTTTTTGTGTAATTTTCAACTAGGAGAATCACTATGCTGTCTACATAGCTATGCTGCCCCTATCACTATGCTGTCCCACAAAGGGGGCAGCATAGGGATTCTACCAGTTGAAAATTACAAAAAGGAGGCAAGTAGACAGCATAACAACTCGTGCCAATATGTAAAGTTAAATACTGGTCTGACCGAATCGTTCAGTGAAGTCACCCAGAATAAAATAGGAGATATAATCGCCAGGGAACTAATTACAGACTACAAATTTCTTAAGCCATCGAACAAACAAGCATGTCAAGTTTAATTACTTCCCAAAATTCACAAGGTTTCCGCAGAAGCATTGTTTACCACAGGCATACTAGGAAGACCAATTGTTTCGAATAATAATAGGCCCGCAGAAAACATCTCAATATTCCTAAATCACCCCTTTGAAGACCTCCCTAGCCAGCTTCCTTCGTTTGTGCAGGGCACACCTCAATTTCTCCGAATAATTAAGCGTATTGCATTTTAAGAAGTGTGCGCGAGATAATTACTGTGCAAATTAAGCGATTATTGATAGGGCGAGTAACAATGTGCATGTACGCGAAATAAGATCCGCAAGGAAAGCTAGAGACTGGCTGCCATCAACAGTGTCTCGTCATGCTCTCAAAGGCGGAGCTTAAAGTCTGACTGTAAGGAAAATTTAAATTGCTTAAGTGGACCATTTTCTTGTAGTACGTCAAAAGGAAGTGCTAAAAACAAAATAGTGGTGTTTTTTGAAATGACTACGTAAGAATCGTATTTCAGGAATCGCCGTTCTCGAAAACTGAAAGCGGAAAAAAGACGGCCATTACAGATCGCCGGAAGTGGCATAGAACCGGGCGTATTTGAGTCATTTTTTCCCAGGCCGTCGATATAGCAGTTGAGAAATCGCTTTAGTTTACTGCGTAGAGATCATTACGAGTCGTGTTTTGCGCTGCCGAAATGTGGGAAGCCTCAGGACTGCTTTCTGTAATGTGCAACGTGAGCCGTGCGTTCACCAATGTAATGGAACCGCCCGAAGAACAGCGATGACACGGAGCGTGTCGAATGGGCTTGGCGTTGCGAATTCCCGCGGCAGGATCCCGTTCGACTGATGTGTGCAACTATTCGAAGCGAAGAGAGCTGTACGTATTAATGAAGGCCCTGAAAACTGGATTTGCAGCAACGATATGGGTACGTCTCGTTTAGCTGTACTGTACAGTTCCTAACAAAAATAAGGCCATTGGTTGCGGGAGCACGTTGATCTGTTTCGTGACTGTGGTGTATTATCACAACGACCAAGAGTAGTGCTGTCAAAGGGGATGCATTCGACAGCTAACGTGAAGTCGGAGAGCGGTGTACAAGACTTGGCCTCGTTCACTTCCATCCTCTAAATGTATGTACATACAGGCATAAATTCAAATGCTGTAGCTACAGTCAGCGGGGCGGCATTGCATACAAAAGCCTTTTAAACGATGCAAACGGCAGACTTGTAGCAAGGCTTTGAATCGGGGAAGTCGACGCTTTTGATATGAGCAGAGCAAAGTCAGCTATGCTTCGTCGGCTTCCATGTATTGTTTTTCATTGCTGACACCCACTGCTTTCACATTTTGATGTTTGGAAACTGATGCAGGCTTACTCCAGATACGGAGCACGTATTTGCGATCTCGGAGGCTGCAGAGTGGCTCGGCATGGTTCCCGCCGTTGGGGCACTCAGTATCTGCTGGAATACACAAAACATCGATAACCGCAGAGTCGGAATGTTCCTTCTTTCACTACCGCCTGCTCTCACAGTCTGCCATTGGCGCACGAACGTCGTCTGCTAGTCAGCTCTCCGTGCTCGGTTCTACATCATATCCGGCGAGTTGCCTAATTGTGCGACACGCCACCAAGGGGACGCGTCATCTGCAAAAGAGCCTTAAACCTCCTATATCTACTTCAGGGCGAACGCAGAGAGGCTCGACAATCCAGAGCACGGGGAGAGGATAAAACAAATAACGAAGTGTGCGAATATTACAGGCTTAGCAGTAATATATTCCACATCATACAAACAATTAAACAACGGAGAAATAAAAAGCCTGTGAAGGCTGTAGGCAGCAAACAACCACTACCCCATATGGCTGCACTACCTAAAAGTAGATGACAGAGGACGCTATAAATGAAAATATTATATACATAGAGGCAGACTAGATCACATCATACGGCGATTCCCATTTTCACTTGAGGCTACAGCCAACATTCTAGACATAGGATCTTGGGAATCCCTCCTTGAAAGTGCAAACCCTGAATACCAAAAAGAAGCCACCCGCCTGGCAGCGGAAGCCGCTAAGACTCGACATATTCTCGAGCGCTTTTAATTTCTTAGTCCCTTGCGCCTACTCGAGTCTGAGCTTTGTAGTAGGGGAGCCTCCTATATTTGTCGAAATAAAGTTTTCAATAAATCAGTCAATTCTATATCTTTGGTAATTTTTTTCAGACGAGCCTAAAATTTGATCACGACACTTCTTATGACGCATGAAAAAGATTTGGAGCGATTTTGAGTGAAGTAAGATTTCGTTTCAGGTGGCCTTTAAGTGTCCCGAATGCTTTTGTAGATGTTATCATTTCCTTTAATGACCGCCGCTCTCGTATAATATTCTAGGGCTGCTTCGTCCCCCTCCTCACAGACATCTGTCGGTATGTGGCATTTCTCGTTTGAAATGACTCCCCTCACGTATAAAGACATGAACTTTATGAATGGCAACTTTCAAAATAGTTTATGCGGAACTAAAATTTTCTGCTGAATAATCTTCCTCTCTTCGTTTTTCTTTTACGAGTAAACTCGCTCAGGACAGACCAGATCGTCATCTATGCTATTTTTGTTTCTGAGATTACATGCTTGGTATGTCCTCTATTTTCTTTTCTGCTCAGGTTAATGTGTCTAACAGTAATAAAAGAAATTATATCCGGTACTTTTTAGGCGATGCGCTTAGGCGAAACATAGAAGACTAGTCTGTTAATGTTATTAGTAATACTATATTTCAATAAAACGAAATTTGAAACGCGGTGGAATACCTAGGAAAAATGCAAACCTTTCGGCCCATTTCCAACCTTTCAAGCTGAAATTATACCCTACGCTATAGATATAAAACGCTCATAATTCGAGCCTGTTCACATCAAATCAAGAACGGCCGTAGTCCGAGCACTCCGTCTCCCTCGAGAAACAATGCACGCCCTGTATATTCTTGGCTTCGCTCTAGTGATTGGCGTGGTACGATGCGAAGAGTAAGTATGCCTTATTTGATTTGAGGTTTAGGCTTAAACTCATGCGACGCCAAGCTATGGTTTATATAGCAACAGCACATTGGGATACGTCGAAAAGTTTACCGACAAGACAGCACTCTTTCCCCTAACGAAAAACGTTAACTAGTGTTTAACTCCACTGAAACAGAATAGTACAGCACTCGCGAGCTCTGGTTGGAAATGTTTGACGTGAGCTTGCTAGAAAGTTTTCAATTAAGAGACTAGTACATGCAGAGTTGGGCCATGGGCAATCTGCTAAACGTTCTTTTGCACGGCATAAAATTGGACTTCACTGAAAAAAAATGGCAGAGTCGCGTGAAGAATATGACAAAATATTGTGTAGTTTTCTCATGCGTCCAACTTTACTGTAGTGCTGTAGTTATTTACTACACCCGGGAAATCGGATCACAGCACCAAATGAAAGTGCGGCTTCGAGCCAGTATCGGACGGCCGTATTTGCTTATGTTGAGCAATGTTGGCAGACACACAACTTATACCGCGAATCGATATCGTTCAGTAGGTTCGCTTGGGTAAGCCACCTTAAATGCGTCGTCTGGCTTTTCAAATACTTGATATGTCATAACTGTACGCTATAATTGTCACGTGCACGATATTAAATAATGGACGCATAATTTCAGCTATTGATAAAATAAGGAGTACCATTGGGTGTGTGAACAAGGACCCGCTAGTGGAGGCGGGACGGGAGCCGGATAACTCTTGTAGGCGGAGCTTAAGTGTGCCCCAAATATTGCTGACCGTCTCATTAGTTTGAGTATTAAATATATGACATACCAAATCAACCATGGCGTTCTCCATTCATCGCAGCTCGTATATGTGGCCTGCGGACACACACATTTCGAAACAATGCAGAGCTTGTACTAACGTAGCGTTGTCAGTTAGTTCTCTTCAAGGAGTTTTCATTTTTCTTCACATTGCATTCCCCTTCTTGGCGGTAGTCTTGTAGGCTCTCTCTTGGAAATGAAAGAACTGTTTCCCGTGATGCCCAGGACAATTACTTCGCTTTTTTGTTTCAGGAAAACAGGCTATGTGCGAGGAGAGCCCCGTGAACCCTGTGTTCCCAATGTAAGTGCGGATATGAAGCTTGCACACTTTTATATTTCTGGCTTGAATTTTCCAGCCTCTGTTAGCCCAAGAATGTCCTGAGCGAGGAACAGAAATAATTTATTTCGGAAAATTGGTGAAATACTAAGCAAGCACTACCCAAATGTTTGGCGAATCAATAAGAACCAAAAACGCACAACTGCGCGTGCCTATTCGTCTTAATAATCTAATATCTAGTACCTAGGATTAGTAATTTTGGTTGTGCTTTTTTACACATTCCTACTTCCAGCCCTGATTAAGAGCTATGATGGCAGCGCTCTTCAAGCGTGATAAAAAGCAGGAATAAAATAAAAAAGTTTTGTGTTCCGTGCTATACAATGTACTAAAATATACCGTATACAGAACATAATGATCAAAATGTAACTAAAGGTGATAAATTGAGCATCGTGGCTAACAATTTGCTAAACGATTGTCTTGTGAATAGAGACCTTCTTCCGAGTCTTTACATCAAATTATTCGCGGTAAATTCTATACTATGCATAACTGATAGCCCTAAAACAATTCCTTTCGAACCTGTTTCATTCTAAGATAATGCGGCGTAAGGCGAAAGTCTTTATTGACTCATATGTCGGCGTTCGTTCGGTCACACTATAGCTGTCAATCAAATGACGTCATACTCTTAAACCGAAATCAAGCTCATCAGAAAAATAGAAATCCGGTCTGCCCCGGGAACCGAACCTCCGACCCTCGGATCCCTAGCTGAACACTTCAACCAACTACGCCAAGCCCGGGATCGTGCAACGCACATCATAATTGCCTTTGACTACAATGAGGATGACAATAACGCTGCAATTAGTGATAATGAGAATGATGTCATTAGCAATAATAATAATGACGGTGCATTTAGTTGGTAATGATTCAGCAAACTTTATGTACCGTGTGCATGAGCAGCGGTGAGGATTTCGAATTTCTGCAGTGTAGATCAGCGAGAGCTCTTGGAATTTAATTTTAGAGCGTCGCTCTTTGGCACCCGTTCCTGGGTTACGCGGCATCGGCGTTGTCCCCCGTAACCAGCTCCACTTTCACTCCCACCTTTCTTCCTTCCTTAACAGCGCGATTCTGGTGCTCACAGAAACAAGTGTGACAGTGTGCGCCTTTCAATTTCTGTGAACCAAATATGAAAGGCATTTCAGAGCTCAAGTGGAAGACGTGACCACACATGGTACACACTGCAAAGATAATTCATGGATAATGCGAGCGCCCACACCGAACTGCAGGGTAACATTTATAGTAACCGAGAATTTACACACTCACACAGAAAATCATCATATTTTGATGTAGCTTCAGTATATACACCTAGTTCACCACGGAAAAAAAAAAAACTTCGCTTTTCAAAAAATGTCTCGAATGGCATCTTTCAACATTAGGCTCTTTGGCGCCTGTTCTTGGGTTTCGCGTCGTCGTCGCCATTGCCGTTGTCCCTCGTAACTAGTTGTCTATAAATGTACATACATGTCTTGCTCGAATTCTTTGTCTCAATCTATCGAAAAGCTGAAAAAGCTGACGAGCTGCACTCAAATTTCGCATTAGGAAGTACCGTATTCGTCGCCAATTTTTTGTGTGATCAGCCCTATGAGCGCTCCGTGCCACAGGAAGCCTAAAACAGATTTCACTAAAGGATGCTTCAAGTTTATCTCGCTTGATATCGGCTTGTCCACATCATAAAGATACTTAGTATTACCGGGAGAGAAAACGTGCTCTCCCTCAATATATAGAGCAATTAATCCATCACGAAAATTCCGGGAATGCGATCGATGATAAAATCTATTAGTCCACCAATCACAAATGCCCTGAAATAAATATGTTCGTTATAAATTGCAATGAACTAGCAGAAAGCACTATAGAGTTAACTATGTTTTCTGAAGCTGTAAGTCAGCTCAAAATTTGTCCAATATGTAGGTCATCCACACTTAAAGTGAACTCTTGAAAATGTGGTAACTCTCTTTGAATGGCCATTGCGCAATACACGGCCGCATATTGAAGGACATTGGGACAGGCATTGAGAGACCACTAAGTGGATCTTCGCAAATCTTGCTATTTCGCTTCGACGAACAAGTCATTCCTGTGCATCTGAACTGTGCACCGAGGCTAGGCCTAGCGCCCTCGGTGACACGGTGGCGGAGTTAGATTCGTCGACGCCACTGGCCTCAACGGCACTACCTGCAGTTCCTGAGCATGGGCCAGACGTGCAGATTCGTGCTACCTCTTCGCCACCTAGAGAGCCTGTCCCACCTCCCACACATGTACGCCAGACAGTGAGCGATTTTCCCTCTGGGCGCAATACGGCTATGGCTGTTCAGCCTATAATCCTGGATCGACCTCAAGCCGCACTGCACGAAGGGCCGGGCACTCGCATGCACCTGTCATCGGCTCCGCTATCCGTGTAGCCAGGTGTTCGTGCTTCTAAAAAGCGTCCTTCTGCAGACGCTGCACGGGGTTCCTGCTCTGCTAGCGGTGCCTCTCAAGGCAAGCCTTCTTGCTTAACGATCGACCACGCTGTTCTGGCTACCTCAACTCAGCGAGCTTCAAAGTAACAATCAAATCTCTGGCAATCAAGAGCCTCTCAGATATACCAAACAGGATTGTACAGGCGAACCTGGATGCATGTCTCGGAACGAAAGGCTTTCGCGGCTTTACGGCCAGAAAGAAATCCAACACCATTGCTGTGTGGCTCCCGACTTTGACTGCCGTAGAACGTCCACAAACGCTACGGTGTATTACAGTTACCAATGAGATATCAGTGCCAGTACAGGTGTACTTAGTTGAGGGGTCAGACTTACAACGCTGCGTTGTCTACAATGTTGACATTAATGAGGACCAGGCCGCCCTTCAGCGTGAATTATACTGTCCCACACACCAAGTGATTCAAGCACGTTACATGGGAAAGGGGAGCTCTTGCATTGTCACCCCGCAAGGCCCACCAACGCGACCAGCCTACTTGTACTATTACGGTTGTATTTTACGGCCTCGCCTACACAAGCCCAGTGCAGTCTACTGCTACAGTTGCCTCCGCCCTGGCCACATGCGTAGATCCTGCCCTTTCCCACCTCAACAGGAGGCAACACAAAAGATGCGCCTTGCCAATTCTAAGCAATGGTCTCATAATGTAAATACAGCATGTGTGCATACTTACAACCGGTTTGACGCTCTCCAATGTGATGAAGACGAGTGGCCAGAACTTGGAGAGCCACATGAAATCGCTGAGCCGCAGACATATAGCGAGATATTTCGTAAGGACCGCCGACGCCAGCAGCCTAAAAAACAGCATTGAATACCAGAACCTCCCAACGATGACATGACAGAAGTGGACAACTGATTGCACGCCTCTTGGAAGAAGTTGCTAAGCTTTAACAGCATCGTGAACTGCTTGCACGTCGAAGGCTTACAGAGTGATCTAGCACCGCAAATGAAAATGCTGAAATACCACCGACTATGTCCCGCTCAGCTACTTCCCTCAGTGCTACTCCTAGAGTGTCTTCTGCAATCTCAGATAATTCTACAGCATCCGTGATCCGTGTCATGGTGACACAGCTGTCTAACCTGACATCTGTTCTCTTGCAGCGCTTGGACTCCTAACGAAGGATGACTTCTACAAGCTTTTCTGGTGTGCTTCAATGGAACTGCAAAGGCATCTCCACTAAAGTGGGGGAGCTCAAAACCCGCCTTTGTTTGCACGAGCTTAAGGTGTGGGCCCTGCTACATCATGAGACCAACGCTTTGCCAACAATTCCAGGCTTTTGTGGATACGCGTCCCCATCGATGATTGACCGTCGTGTGCACACTGCTTCCCCTCCGTGTGACACGTTTCTCTCACGTGTGACTCTCTCTGAACAACTGGTGCAACTCATACCAGGAGGTTGTCGTAGTTGCTGTTAAATTGCCAAAGGCAACTGTTGTGGTAGTGCCTGTTTACGTCAGGCCAGCAGGTGGCTCTCCGTCAAGTATTAATCTGGGCTGACTGTTGACTGTGCGTAGGAAGTACTCCAGTTGCCCGATTATAGTCGGAGGCGATTTCAATGCTGCACGGCAAGATTGGGGGTATCGTACATCAAGCCCTCGTGGTAGGCGTGTGCAGGACACCTTCATTGATGCGGTATTTATCTTCTGAACAATCCTGGCACAACAATGGTCCTGATCTGATGTGGTGGTCTGGCCCTGGCCCTCTCTCGTGGCGCATTGAACCTGATTGCTGGGGAAGTGATCATCACCCATTCATCATTGCTGTCCATCCATCACGATCCCGCCGGTTACGCCGTAAATGCACGGCGATCAACTGGGATAGTTTCCGCATTATTCTGCAAGACCTACCTGTGGAGGTGTCACCACTGCTTGTTCACCGCATAAAGTGCGTGTTAGACAAGGCTGTTACAACTAGCACATGAACAGATGTCGATCGACCGGTTCCTGACATTGGTCTGCTCAACTTGTGGGCTGCTCGCCGACAAGCCGAGCTGGTAGCTTCACGAGACCCTACATCAGCTCAGGCACATGCAAGGGTGAACTATATAACAGTTAAGGCTCGCAAGTATGAAAGGGATCTAGATCGACGGCAGTGGTATACTTGGTGTGAGCAGTTTAATACCAATTCATGAAATGCATCTATCTGGCGAACTTTCCCGGCAATGGAACAAGGTCGCTGTTGCCCCGACGCAGCGACTACCGCATGCTTCACAGCTAACTTGTCTCCGGATGATTTTGCCAGAGAAGCAGCACGGAAGGTTTTTCCGAAGTATGTCCCGCAACTACCAGTTCTAACGTTGTAAGGATTTCAGCACGCATAGGCAGACTGCCAACAGTAGACGACACCGATGTTATTTCCAGTCTTTTCGCCATGTCTGAGTTGCATGCAGCATTAGATGAGGCCAAACGGAAGACATCACCAGGTCCGGATGCCATTCCATACGAAGTGTACAAGAACCTGAGTAACGCTGTACTCCCTCAACTATACTGGACGCCATTAATAAGGTATGGCTTGACGGCTCTGTACCCGAGACCTGGAAATCAGCCATTGTGATCCCAATTCCAAAACAAGGGAAGCCGCCGACGGACCTTGGCAACTTTCGGTCGATTTCTTTAACGTCAACACTGTGCAATCTGACAGAAAAAATGTTAGCCACACGATTGTCCTGGTGGCTGGAGCACCACGGTTACTACCACCCCGCACAAATTGGCTTCCGTCCATTCATGGCACTGAAGACGGGCTGGCTGTTTTGGCCTCGTAAGTCGTCAACCCACAGCCGCAATGTGCGTACCATATTCTCGCGATGGATGTCGAAAAGGCGTATGATAACACTAGCCACGCCGCCATTTTGAATTGTATTTACACGCTGTATTTCCCTCTTAGGGTACGTAATTTCGTAAAATCCTTCCTTGAAAACTGAAGACCTGCAATACGGCTTAATGGCGATTCCATCGGATCATTTGTTCCTGTTCGCGGTGTACCCCAGGGCTCGGTACTGTCACCAACGATGTTTAACATTGCTTTCATTCCTATTCCATGGCGCTTATATAATGTCCCCGAAGTTAATTTTTTGCTCTATGCTGATAATATTACGGCGTGGAGTATACACCATGACCTGTTTACTCAAGCGGCAGCCTTGTAGTCCGCCTTGGATATTACAACTATGTTAAATCTGTCGGTCTAGAGCTTTCCACAAGCAAAACTATATGTTCATGTCGGTCGCCAACCGGTGCACCGAAAACTCGCTGCGACGCCGATCCGTCTCCAACTATCTGGAATCCCCCTTCACGAAAATTAGACATTGAAAATTCTGGGATTGTCGATTCATCAGTCGGAAACGGGAACCGCCTGGCTTTCTCAGGATAAAAAGCAAGCGATGCAGACCTTGGGCCTAATAAGACGTATTGCTCCTAAATCCGGTGGCGCTCGCTTCCACGTCGCACGGCATTTGGTGACAGCGGATCTGTAGTCATGCCTCATTTATCAATCACAGTTTCAGCACTTGACAAGAACTCAACAAGATCGTCTAGAAGCAGTAAATAGAGAGGCCATGAGCACCATCACTTGTCCCCCCCGCATCACACCGGTCATGGCACTACACGAGAACGCTCAGCTCAACACATTACATGAACTGGTACAGCAACGCCGTGATGCTCGTAGCCTTAAGGCGACCCTTTTGCACTCACCGCGAGCACTCCGGTCCTATGGTTCATCGCACACCATATTGCCGCCGCTATCGCCTGTTATTCCTCCATGGAGTTTTGTTCAGCTGAGCAAGAACGAACGTACTGAACTTCATAGACCAATCACATCTTATGCGGCATCATCCCCTGTGAAAGGACCGCAGAGTAAGACACCAAACTACCCCAAGTCTCAATAATTGTATATGTAGATTCCAGCATTGACAGATGTGAAACGACAACTGCAATTCATTGTCCTTGTAAGCCGGCGATTAATAGCACATCCAGATGCCAATTTGCAAAACCTCCTTCTTTCTGCGCTGAGGTAGTTGCCGTCCAAGACGCGCTTCGCTCTCTATCCGTCACAACCGTAGTACCTACAGCCAAAATTGTCATCCGCACCGACGCCCTACAAGCAATACGTCTGCTCCGACGCGTCAGTCGCAGCCCAGAAATCTGCCAGAATATACATCATCTGGCGGCTCGCATCACGCAAACCATTAGAATTGAGTGGGTTCCACGCGACCTACTCAGTTTGCAAACCTCTGGAGATTCTGCAACCCGACAGGCGACTCTACCTTCATCAATGACACGCTTCCTCACTGTGGATGAGGCCACTTTGCTTCTCACAAGAAAGGAGCACCTCCGGCGCCGCACACGTGCTCTTATCCCACCGTGGGCGGTAACCCTCTCCAGCAGTCTTACCCGCGCTGAGGAGGTTGCGCTACGGAGGATCCAGGTCGGAGTTGCCCTCACACCTGCTGTAACACGAGCATGGCCTCAATATCAATGTTTATATCACAGTCCAGGATGTCCTGTCTGCAAGTCACAAGATCCTGAGGCAGATATTCACCACTTGTGGGTTTGCCCGGCACTGAAGCCGACGAGAATTTGGCACCTGGCGGCAGTGGGTCTTTCGCCGAACAACTCATCTTCGTACATCGCTTGGACGCAAGGGCCCTGTCATCGCTCTCTCTTGAACTTTATTAGAACAGGCAACCTTTTTTCTTTCTGTTAATACACTTTTAATTTTTTAGCATATTCCATTATGCCCTGAGGCAATAAACAATGTTATAAAAAAAGCGGTCTCACGCAGTGAAGCTCTGAATAGAGCGATTACGCACGCGTTTTCACCCTATAAGACCGGACGACACTGTATATTGTCAAATCGTTTGTTACCCTTCAAAGGTATTTCTTTACAAGAAAGGTGTTTGTTCTCATGTTTTTTTCAGAGTAAGAATCTTATTGTCTTAACGCACAAATTACGATCTTTCATGTTAGGATTGTAAAATCTATCTACTCATATTTAACGTACGTTAATGACTCGTGTGCTGGAAGAAACAGAATTTACGAAATAAGGCAGCTTGAGGAAGTCTGAGTGGCCTGCACCAAAAGGCGTCTTCCCGTCTTGCTTAGAGCGTTCATGATGGATAGACTCCAGCTCCGACAGCATTCGCTGTAGGCAACATTAAGTAACGCACGGACAGACCCCGAAAATAACTCGGCACGTACACACGACGACCAAAATGTTTACGGGTTAACGTTCCACAACGGCTATGACTATAACCAGCACCGTAGTGGAGGGCTCCGGATAATTTATAGCACCTGGGGTCCCGTAAAGTGTTCTGACATCGCACAGCACACGAGCACGAAACAGGCAAAATACGAAGTATGCAAGAGGGGGGGGGGGGCGGGTTTAGACAGCTCGCATATCCGAGCTAGCGCGACGCCGAAGGTGAGATTCATGAAGCAGACGACAAAGGCGAAATAAACCGTATTCGAGCAATTTATTCAGTACTTTAGCCGTGAAGTGGTCACCTTCAAATCGCGCTAGACTCCACACGTATGGCGTACTTGCGCGGGATGTCAGTAGAGAAGCGCGTATGGCTAAGTGCATCTCTAAGCAGCTGATACGTATTGCGCAACCATAAGACCAACTCTCCGGCAAAGAGTCGAATTAAGGTGAGAAAAATGATGCACCTCACGAGCTAGCGTGTTTCGCCTATCATCGGGATCCCGAAAATGAGCGGCTACGATAGCGACAAGTTGAAAGACGGAGCCGCTACCGGTTCGGTAGTTTATGATTTCACTGAAACCTAATGTGATGGAGTGGCAGATTTTCCTTTTCTTGATAAGATAGTTTTTAATATCATATTTTCATTTCCAGTGTGACCAGAGAGACCCGGAAGTGCAGAAATTATGCCCTGGCCAATGCGTGTGCACGCCCAGAGGAGATGCCTCATACCTGTACAAATGCATTGGTCTATTCGAAGGAGCCGGCATATTGTACCACGCAGGATACGGTAAAGAAGAGGGCGATGACTACACCAAGTAGACTAAAAAGTGCTTTCCCTATCATGCTGCCTCGGAGGGTATATAAATAAACCAACAAAAACAGAATGAATATTTCTCATTTTATAATATTGAGTAAATTGTCTAAAGTCGTTCATTCGCGAAATAATAGCACTAAAGCTGTGCAGGCCAGCAGCTGAAGTAACTGCTGGGTACAGAACTGAAGCGAAGCATGGAAGGGAGGCAAGGAGCACTATTGCGTTAGACTGAAATACTCACGGAAAAGTTTTTTCTTAGTCTGAATAAAAGAGAAGAAGAAAAAGCTGCGTTGAGCCGCCACTTGTTTAGAAAGGGTGCATTGCATATTGTCACTTGAAACTGATGGGTAAATAACTGTTTTTGCTATTCCGTATTGAAGTAGCACTCTACAGAGAAATGGTTGCGACTTGGATGGGTTTTTCATGTAGGCGGTGAGAGCCGTCGAAGACGTGTAGGGTCGCCAAACTCTTTACAATAACGTATTGACAAATTTATTCACAAACTGAGGAATACCATTGATTAGGCGAACAGCCAAGTGAATGTGCGCGAACCAGGATTGGCAGGGACACATACAGATGGGAGCCATTCGCACTGTCCCATCATACTCTTAAAGACAGAATTTAATTGCATTTCTAAAGCGATAACGTTGATAGCTGCGTTCTGCAGAAAATCGAGCATTTTTGGCGATGGCGCTGGCGGCGTTCTGAGTGAGACAGAAGCATAACTCTGGCAGGTAATTGTTGGCATGTGAGACGGGCACGTACTGATTGGTGGGCGGATTGTGAGATGACGTGACATTGCCAGAGCTTCTGGCTCGGCACTCTACTTCCTGCCAGGTGGGTAAGATGGAAATTGAGCGTTCCAAGAAGACTCGGTATTCTTAAGCCACGCAATGCATGTCCGTACGTAGTTTCTTACTCTTGCCTACAGGGAAAGCTAAAGGCGCTGCACTCGAGTCACCATGGGCGCGCTAAGCATCGTGGGCTGGTATGGAATAGTTGGATTTCTTTATTTTTTCGGGAACACAGAGTGGCAAACTAAACATCCTGATCTCGATACATGAACGTAAAGATCAAGAGCCATAGTCGCGAAGACGAAAAAGCAGACGACGCCTGTAGAAGGTTTATGTTTTTCGAAATGCCAGTAAAGAAATTCTTGAAGTGATCGATGAACCTCATATATTTTTAATAACTTTTGCTTTTTAAACTGCTGCTTTTATGTGTTAAACATTGCTTTCCGTGCTGCGGAATACTTAGACCATAATACAGAGACACGCATTGCTTATTGTGGACAAATTTCACACTTACATGCGGTTTCGCTCCCTTTTTGTAATTTATAGTCACGATATTGAATATTCTGACATTTTATTATTGTAGAACAACGTGTATTCTTGAGCGGAGTGGCCAAAAGTTGTATTTCAGCAGGAGGTAGCTCTCTGCCCCATGATGTCTAATGAGGCCATGGTGGTTTAAGTGGTCGTTAGGAATATCCACGGAAACGTCCATAGATGGCGGCACAGCTTTTCCTCTGTAGGTAAGAGTACGAATCTCTATGCGCCGCGTACTGCTTGGCTGAAACGAGGCTCTATAGATATATTTGCCGCTGGTTTTTCACATAACTGGGTAGCTTACCCTGTATGCTAATTAGTATGTGCGGGATAATAGAGGTGAAAGGATTGCGTAATAGGCGAGCGGCAAAGTGTACATATTCGAATGAGGATCTGCAAAAGGAGGCGAATATGATCACCGTTAACGACGTGATGTCGTGTACTGAAAGGCAAATCCCCTAACTTTAAACGCTTAGAGCGAGGATCTGCGACCTGAAGAATATTTCAGCTTTGAAAGATATCTTCTCCGTGGTAGTACTGTCAGCTTAACGATGTTTGCTCCGCTACTTTCCCAGATGTATCGTTTTGAGCATCCACCTGAGTGGTGCAGAACGTATCCCGACTCGTTTCACATTACGTGCATTCATTCCGCTGTCTATAAAGCACCTTCTTTTATCATTGCATTTTGCCCTGCGCGACATATTTAGCGCAGATAAGTTCACCACATTGTCCTTGTATTTGCAAGAGATTTGCACTGTGACCCCTTTCCTTCCGAATGTATCGACGTTTAATATGATTCACCTCCCCATCGACTTCGTCGCGATGCACATTCCACGTTACAGCCTATTCATCGACTCTGCAGGAAGTGCACTTGTCCTGTGCACATACACTGTGTGCGTGACTTTGCTCACGATCCGCATAATATTCACGTGGACCCTATGACACATTTTGCAACATCAAAAGTTCCAGCACTTTCGCGTCTTCCCTCTCATGCGTTGTTTCCTCACGTGTACAAAACGCAAGCTGAGCACCAGCGAACACGTGTTCTCTCTCTCTCTCTCTCTTTGTGTTCCGCACTCTCCTTGGAGGAGGGGTCATCCCTCTATTGATTCGGATAGGGGCGAGCTGGTGCGTTCTTTGTGTCATCGAGGGTATGACAAATTCTCAGCAATCAGTGGCAAATGCTTTCAAAGTTGCACTTTGTCGCAACGTTCAGGGGCGCGTCGAGCATGGATACGCTCAGAAGACACTCAGCGACGCGGGATGCGGTGAGACCACGAACGGGGCTATCGAAATGGACAATAGACAGTAGTGATACTGACAGGATTTACTTCTATTTAGGCAAAACAGGAATTTGCTGCTTTTTAATATGAAGGCATTTTTAGGTGAGCCCCACTGAAAATCCGTCAATCCAGAGCGTAAAGAAATAGACCATCGTCACGAGTACACGACCACCACAAGATTTATATAGGAGATAAAATATTACAAATAATATTGATTAGTGAACCTAAAATTTTCCTTTAGTTTTTAAATATTGCAAAATTAGCAGTTAGTTATTACAATTTACCCAAAAGTGAATTAATAACTGGTAATATAATACTTGATTACTAGCACAATTTGTCACCAATTTAGGTAAATGGTAATTCTCACTTCTCCACACCATGTGAGAACCAGGCACAAATCACCTGAAAAATAATACATATAAGAGTTCTTAGTACTTGATGCTTATAGTGCTTAATTAGTTATAGGTAATAGGTAATTTATACCTAAAGAGTCAGTAATTCATCATCACCATCCACACCGCGTGACCGAAGCAAATGCGAAAATTGCGAGTATAAGAACAACAGCAAGAATATGCCTAACGTACATATTTCCTTCTCAATTTGCGGGCATTTTTTGTCTTGAATAATGTTCCCATCCCATTTCTCACTATGCCTCATGACATCCTTCTCAAATAAAGAAACTTACTGAGTCTCACTTTTCTGAGCGCTCATTGGAAGGGAGGAGCTGAGCGGAGCCACCGTTCATTGGACATACGGGGACCAGAATCGTCGTCAAATAGGAACTTTTGATTACAGTCTTGCTTCTAATACCACCGAGGCCTCTTCAAAATCAGCGCGCGTTCTCTGCGCTTATGGTGGGTAAAATCGTTTATTGCCGAAAGCTTGCAATACCGATCATCATCAGCAGCAGCATCCTAATTATGCCCCATCGAGATCAAACGCCAGTCCTGTTAAATCTGCTTTAGTAGCTGCTTTTAAGCCTTGCTTTGTCTTCACATTGCACGACCTGTTGATGCCTATTTGTACATCTCTATTTTTATTAGGACGAATTATTAACTCGGTGTTTTCCCGGACCTACTTTAATTCCTTTCTTTATCTTAACGTTGCACGTGCCCTCTTCGTTTCCAAAGCTTTCAGCTTGCCCGCACTTTGTGTTAAGCATATTCGTTAGCTTCCATGCTTGTGGCCCATTGGTGTGTACCAATAAGACGGAGCTTTTATATACTTTTATTTTGAGGAATATTGGTAAGCTGTCATTTATGATCCAAGAGTATTTGCCAAATACGCCCCATCCCAATCTGATTCTTCTGGTTGTTGCCCTTTCGTTATCAGGATCAGCGGTCACTCTCTGTCCAAACAGACGTCTTCCCTTATCAATTTCAGCACCCCGCAACGTACTGTAAATTGCTGTTCATTTCCGAGGCTGTTGAACATAGCTATTAGGAAAAATAATTTGTAGACCTGCCGTTTGTCTTTGCTTGTCTGGATGTTAGCAGTCCTATACAATTCGTCCTCTGACTTACTTATCGAGAGAGTGCCATCAGTGATCAGATTTTAATTATATAGTCTCCCTTTATTCTAGTGTATAAGGCAGTCCCCATTTCACCGCAACCGTGGCCTAGTGGCCTGGGCGTCAATGTCTTGGTGGGAGGTGACTGATTCGAAACCCAGCCGAACATTATAAGTAAAAAAAATGAATAAACGGCCCACCGGACTGTCGCCTAGTTTTTCAAACTGCGTGCGCTTGGAAGAGGCTCCTATCAACCTTGTTTCATCATTTTGTGGGCAAAACCCGTTTCGAACACTATAGGCGGCAAATGTGGTTTGGTTTGTGTGCGGCACCTTGAACTTTATACAAAGCCGTTGGTAGAGGACAGGAACCATTGCTGACTCTCAAATTGAAAGTAATCAGGTTGATCCAAGTGGGATATATAAAAGGTGAGAGTGAGGCAGTGCGCATGATGATTGATTTTCGAACAGAAGAGCCGCACAAGGGAAATTGCTTAGACAAATCTCCTGACATGCGTCATGGAACGTGATACAACAACGAAACAGGACAGTGGGGAAAATGAAAGATTGGAAAAAAATAACAGTTAGAAACTGGCCCAAGCCATGTAAGATAATGTTCCAAGCTAGATACCCGTCAAAAAGAAATTAGAAACATAAACGTTTATGGCTTAGCCAGCGGCAAACAAAACTTTTGTTGTGGTTGAACTGTGGTTAACCCTAGTTGAATTGCGATAGCAACGGCGGAAGCTTCTTTTGCCAGCTACATTATTCCCCTATCACGCCCTATCAGAATACGGCGCTACATAACTGGGGACACTTATACTCATCCTTTAAGACTATGACGCGAGAACGTAAATTATCAGCCCACCTATAAATGTGAAGGGTTCAATGCTGCTAAACCGAATGTGGAGCGAAAGCATTAGCTGCCGGTGGCCGAGCGTTCTTCTTCTTCTTCTACTTCTTCTTTTACTTTTCCTCCTTCTTCTCCTTCTTCTTCTTGTGCTCTTCCTCCTCCTTCTCCTCGGCTGGAAATGACTGCTTTTTCCGTATTTTTTCTGATCATTTGATCACGCCGCGCATTGCCATTAAATAGCTACTTATCATAGATTTTGAACTATCCCCTGAATCTGAAACTTCGTCATCTCGCAAGTAGTTGAGGGTTTTCAAAAACTTTTTTTACCTCTTCGTGACATCACAGCTGACGTTCCTCTAGAAAGCGTTCTATTCTCTAATGACCTCATTTTAGACAATCTATTCGACTTTTCGCCGATGACTGCATAATTTGTATTTAAATCTGTACTGGTCATGTCAACCTTCAGCAGGACGTAAATGGTTTAACTAATTAGTGCACATCATGTCGAATGACTGGACGAATGAAAACATTATGGCTGTCTGCCGGAAGCATTCAAGTTCCACGTCCACTTCATCGCTTAAAAAAATAGCCCTTCGCATGCGCGATGGGCTATTTAAGCTCGAGCATTACGTACGAATTTTGCGTGAGCGCTCCTGGGGACACGAGGAAAAATAGGGTCGTCAACATGGCGGCGCCCGAGTCACCCGCCTCGGAGAGAATTCGTCAATGTTATTTAGTTTTTAGGCCTATTCACTTCCTTTAAGTTGTAAGATGACATTCGCTTTACTTCCTCTCACCGGCAGCAGAACGATTGAAGGATAAACTTGCCCTATTTGGATTGTGAGTGAGTGAATAAACTTTATTTATTAAGACAAAAACAAAGGTAACGTAGATGACTCCTCCATTTCTAACCCCATCAGGCCACTTCGTTTCGTTTGCATGGCAACATGGAGGAAGGAAAAACTAAGAGGGAGCACGCGGCGATACTCTTGAAGCCTAGTCATAAAAAGAAAAGGGAGCGAGTCGGTCTCCACGTGATTAGACCACGTGATAGCGTTCGGTGATGTTTACTGCCGCTGCGCATCGCGCATGCGTGAATCGGCGCCGCGCGGGGTTTGCCCAACACCTCCTAGACTACTACAATGCCTGTGCAAGCTTATGTGACGGCATCGTCGTGAGATCATACTGAAAGGCGGCATAACAATACGCGGCAGCGTTTTTTTTTATTCAACGCTGCTCTGGAGCTGCTTCTTGAAATTTTTAGTGCTAGCGATGAAGAGGGTTATACTTGTTTCCTCTATGTTATCTAATATTGCCAGTCTTTTGAAGTATATGAGAAGTTTGACACAATCCACCTCGCATTTGCTTCAATGGCAGGCATGAAGTTGCGAGGAAATTTTCACCTTCATTCAGAGTTACTTGTATAAACATTACGGCAGGCACAAAACTCATCACAGAGCAGATTTATTGTTAGATGGATAGATAAAGATGAGGACGGTGGGCAGAGGTATTACTCAGAAATGTGACCTTGACGACGCTGGTTGTAGCTTGTTGTGAATACGAGGTCGCTTTCACGGAAGGGCTGGTTACAAAACTGCAACGCAAATATAAAAAAAAGCTGCTTAAGCTTGGAGCAGCGATTGCCATGTTAAACCAATCATTTACTACGGCAACTACGATCGCGTAGGCACTATCGAACTAAAATTGTTTTCATAAAAAATAATTTAGGTTCCAAAACTATTGTTCCGCACTCAAAACAGGGCGAATGCTACTCGATTATTATTAGTTGTGCTGTCCAAATTGCGTGCTCGATCTGGGCACGCCTACGCTTTAATACGCTGTGTTAAATCAAATAGTGATGAATGGCAGCACGAGTATTAAGAAGCAAACAAGAACGCTTTTTTACCACAGTGCGCTCCATCGGTAATAAATTTTTGCACGGCACAGCCTTTGTCCAACTGCATTTTGAGCCGAGTCCGACAGAAACTTGTACACTTGCGCGTTGGATCCATTGGCATAGGAGCGACAGTTTAGCACACAATTGCACCCAGACATTGTAGATACTTTGGTCGCAAGCGCCTATGCAGCACGGATTAGGAACACAGCAAACACAGGCTACAAACACGCACACGGTCAGGCGTTGGCACGTATGATAATGGTTATTTCCTCCCATCTCCACATTGTGCTAAAAAATGGAAACGGCTCGACAGTCATGGATGTGATGGATGGACGTGAGAAGCGTCGCCTTTGAAATGGGGTGGTGATAGTTTTTATTATGCTCAACCAGTCTTTTTATGTTCTTTAACTTAGGTAACCGTTCATCTTTAACGACTTTACATTTAGACTTGGTTTAATTTGATTTCGCTTTCATGTGACCCCTCCCTGCTATTTATCCGCCAATCTTCCAAACGTATCTGGCTAACCTTGTAGCGGCCCGTACACGTAACGCAACAGCGATGAGACCTTTGTTGGTGTGGTGCGCATGAGGGTTGCACATGTCCACAGCCTGCCATAATAAAGAGGCAAGGCAATTACGTGGCAGGGGAGTTGTGCCTGCTAGCCTGAGTGCGGTCGGTGGTGTGTGTTCTCGCTCTGTTTCAACTGTTGCATTAAACTTGCACTTCTTTCGATAAGTTCTTCTTCGTTTGTCTTGCTCGAGCAAGACAAACGCAGCAAGGCAGTCGCAGAATGTAGCTGGCTCCTCTCCGCCCGTAGGTAGATCTACCTATGAGCGGAGAGGAGCAAGCTACATTCTGCAACTGCGCCCAACGTGGATGGTGACAATCAATCAGTGGCAGACTTTTTAAATGGGCTGCAAGCATACATGACAGCCACTGGCGCTTCAGAAGCAAATAAGGTGGCATTGCTCCAGCCGTGGGCCTTGTAGGAGGCCGCCGAACGTCAGTGGAGGCTTCAGTCGCCTTTCACGTCTTGAGAATTACACGCTTCCGAGCTGACCTTCTAATCCGTGGGTGTGGGCAACAAGTCCAGCATGAGCTAGAGTTAAGAACCCAGCTCCCCTACGAAAACCTACTCGAGTACGTTCGGGCAATGCAGGAACTGCATCGGCAAGCGGCCTCAAGAGCCACCGAGAGGACAAAGCAAGTTGGGTAGTTCGACAGCCACCCTACATAGTGCATTGTTTACGGGCGCCCATTCGAAACCCCTGAGTAGCTTGTACGGAAGGCACCCGGAATTCATGACGCCCTTCCTGCTGAAAGCACGTACGTGCCACCGCCACCATGGGCCTTGAACCTGGTTTGGCTTGGCATGCCCCCGTGGCCAGTCCATAAGGCACGACTACGTCGCTGCCACTACTGGTTCTTCGCGTGCTATGGACCCCTTTGCATATAGGCAAGGGCTGTACGGGAGCGCTTCAGGAGATAGCCATCGTTGGGAGAGGTCCGAACCATGGCAGAGTGAATTCCGTGGGCTCCATACTCGAGTTAAATTTGGGCACTGTCGGCAGGACCCGCAGAATTGATCTGCCCGGTTGGAGCAAAAATCTTTGCAAGCCGACGGCGAAAGACACTCCGTCATGTGTGCTCTCGGAGTTATAACGCAAACCATCATGAATGCACTCATAGACAAATGGTCGGAGCGTACCACTCCTAGTATGGTATAAGTGTGGACAAAAAGCCCGTATTAGGTTGCAATGCCTGGCATGTCGGAATACGAGCTCGGGAAATGAAAAAGACTGGTGATACTGAATCCCAGCAGCGCTCCGCATTCCATGGTAGTGACCACTGGAAATATTTAGGTAAGGCGCTTCTTGCCAGTGTGCCGTAGTGCAGAGATTTCTAGGCACCCGACAACGCACGTAAGCATTCTTGGGCAAATCGTCATGCTCCTTTTGATACTGCATCAGTTCGTTAACAGGGGACTTGCTACTTGCTGTTCCCAACGGCAAAAAAAAAAAACGGCAACGGTTTGTGTGTTCATCGAACCTATCAGTGCCCATGGTTCTTGGACGATATTCTTACAGGCGTAAAACTCGACTTTCAAGCAAGAGGCTATCGCCCTCATGGAGATGCCGGAACAATCCCGTTTCCAAAGATGCGTGAACCCGCTGTTCTCGGTCCGGATTAAGTAGCGGCTTTGCACCCCATTTTGTCTGAGCCGGTCATCGAGGCTTTACAAGCTTTTCAAGAAACGGCCTGTCAAAGAAAGCAGCTCGAAATCGCGTTGACACTATTCTCGAAATTTTTTACAGAATATCCGGGTAAGATAGACGTCCTCATGCATTGGACAGAGACCGGCCTCGGCTATCTGTGGCTTTGCAATCCGCGGCCGCTGAGCAACAACAATTGAGTCTTGCTCGAAAAGCCCTTGATGAGATGCTTTACACAGGAGCAGTACGGCCTTCGAAAAGGCCCTGGGCATTTACTCTCGGTCTGGCCCTAAAGAAAGATTCATCGCTGCATCTTTGTTTAGACTACCGGAAACAGAACGAAATGAGTGTAAGCGATTCCTATCCGCGTTCGGCTGTTGCGAGCATAACACACACGCTAGGAAAAGCACATTCTTCTCTACTCCGGACTGCTCGCACGGCTATTGTTTAAATTGAGGTCCACCCAGAAGACATTCCTAAGGCAGCAGTCACGTGCCACAGGGCTTTCATTGGTTCTGAAAGCATGCCGTTTGGCCTTTATAACAGCTCAAATTCTTATCAAAGGATGAAGAATATTATGCTTGCAGATGCAAAGTATCATTTTGCATTGTTTGACTTTGTTCATGTCACCTTCTTTTCACATACGTTTTCAGAATACATTCAACGTTTGCAGACCGGGCTACAGGAGAATCGAGACTACAGGTCTTACCATCCACCTCAAAAAAGTGCAGTTGGTGACTGGTAAGATCAACTTGCTTGGTTTCGTCGTCGATAACGTCGCCCTGAAACCAAACCCAGAGAAGCTACGCGCTATTGTGGAATACCCCCCCCCCCCCCCTTCAGAACGGGAAGAGCTTTTAAAGATATTGTGTAGACAACACTCGCGCACTCAATCCCCTGCTACAGAAAATAGTAAAGTGTGTGTGTGTGTGGGGGGGGGGGGGGGGGGGGAGTACCGAGCAAGAAACGGCTTTTAGCGCAGTACGAAGAGTGATTATGGAGTATGTGCTCTCCAGCTGCCCGATCTTAACATCACCTTTGTTTTGCAGACCAATGCCAATGATTATGGCCCATGTGCGGTACAGTCACACAATATATGAGCGTGAAGACGGCAAAGCGCGCCGCGCTGTACAATCAGCGCAGCCTAATGAGCGCTGGTAGGCAGTTCACGTGCGAGATACGTGCGGTTATGTCTGTTAGATAAGCGGATGCACGCTCTAACATCAGTGCGATCTGTTACCTCTTCTAGACGTGCAGTCCGCGTTAGTTACCTACAACACGTGGCGATAACAGCTCAAGAAAGGCGCACGCGTGTACGCTACATGCCGAGCGCGCAGTGACAAGAATTCTGATGCGCGGTCAGCTGTCAAGTTTACGTGTTTTCAGATTGAAATTAGAACATAGCACAGAGCCCGTTGTAATGGGACTGCAGTAAAGGAGGGCGAGAAGTTAGGCTTGTTGGTAGAGATCATAATGGATGTTCAAGTGTAAAAAAAAAGACGAGCACACTGAGGAAAGGCCACGAACGATAAGCGCTTGCTTAGAACAGGAAGGGTCAGTGAGATTAAAGTTAAAACATAGCACAAAGTCTCCATGTTTTGTTTATCGCATCAGATTATCGCTTTACACATGCATGGGAAAGCGATCAGGCCTTTTATAGCCCGCGTCTTTGGTATCAGTTAGCGCTGTGCGTTGACAGCCAGAGGGAGCTAGGGAGTGCATCCACTCATGTAACTGCCTTAGCATACGTATATCGTACGTGAAGTCTCTTCTAGCGCACGCTAGGCTGCGCTGATTGTACAGTTCGGCACGGTTTGCCGTGTTCACGGTGATAAAAGTTACTGCTGTACTTCCGCAGAAAAACACAGGCGTTCTTCGCCCTGTGGCATTCGGAAGCCATACTGACAGGCGCTGAACGGAAGTACTCGGTAACTGAGAAGGAATGCTTAGCCATTATTTTTGCATTCAACAATTATGACATGTTTTGAGATAGGGCACATTTTTCGATTCAGGAAGGTCACCAGGCCTTACCTTGGCTGATGCTATTGCCAAATCCGGCCAACAGACTAGCACGATTAGCGCTAACTTTGCAGCGTTACCATTACGCTGTCGAATACAGGAAGGTGCTGCGCTGAGAGAAGGTTCCCATTTTTCATCAACGTGCCCAGCACGATTCCATGATCACCTGTGTAGCAACAACAACGGCGGCTGTGTTCTTGGCTCCCTTCCTGTATTCGACAGCGAAGAACACAGCCGCTGTTGTTGCTGCTACACAGGTGATCATGGAATCGTGCTGGGCCCGTTGATAAAAAATGGGAACCTTCTCTCAGCTCAGCAGGATGTGGATTTTTGCCGCAAAGTGCGTCAAAAGGTGTTAGGACATGGACCACCTGATTCCGTAGGCGATCATGAGACCGACATCTATGTACTCGGTGAGGATGACACCCGGGTACGTTACACCCCCCATCTAGATCAGGTAACCGGATCAAATTTCCGCATCCTGTTTCCACGCCGGCTACGTAAGACGTTTATTCGCTATTACCGCAATAGCACGCTATGGCCGGTCATTCCTCAGATCAAAAGACCATGAAAAGCTCTACCGTACGGTAACTAGACCTGGTACATGGAAAAAGATGTGTAAAGATACGCTAGATCTTGTCTTGGTGGCCAGGAGTCGAAATCGCAAGCGGTGTGCTGCTAGACAAAATGAAGTCAGTTCGGTATTAGGCAAAATGCAGTCAGTTCTGAGTATGACACCTTGGCAGATAAGCATGCGATGTCAAGGACCGCTTTCTTATCAGTCTCCGCCGAAACCAAGTTCTATTGGGTGAAACCGATGTTCACAAATGTGGTGGAATTGTGTCTGGGAAAAAATCTGGGATTGCGTTTATGAGATGTTTACAAGGTGTGGTTCTCCGTCTAAGTTGATAACCAACAACGCAACTTATTTCTCCAGCAGAGTTTTTCAGATTGCGGTGAAGCTCTGGGAATTCGTCCCAGATGTACATCGCTGTATCACCCACCGACTAATATTACGGAGGGAGTAAACAGTTAGCTGAAGTCAATGCTCGTCGATTACACGGCTCGTGAGAAGGACTGCAATTTAAAGTCACCAGAAATAACTTTTGAAACGATAACGACAGTGAATTGTTCCCCATATTTTACACCTGAAATACTGTATGTAGGAAAGGAATTAAGCGTTCTCCAGAATAATATTATCCGCCGCGAACGCAGGTCTTACGCAAATTTTGCAGATGGCCGTGTTGTGTCGACGTGTCTCGACTAGAGCAGGATGACCAGTAAATAAGCATTGGCGCAATCTGCTCTTCGGGGTTGGAGACCTGGTACTGAAGCTGATGCACCCGCTGAGCGATGGTACCGATGGATTTGCCGCATCCCTCGCCAACAGGTGGGATGGGCCGCACAGGGTAACTAAAATGTCGAACCTGTTGTACATGCTCGAAGATTACTCCTCTAGGCAAGTGTATGGTCCTGTTCATGTCTCCGATGTGAAACCGTTTTGGGCTCCCGAAGACGCAGTACTGCGGATCTGGACACCCTAGACAAGAGCGCCAACCCCATGCCGCCAACATCGTCTGCTAAGCGGTAAACCTGCGCTGTCAGCGATGAAGCTCGGCGGAGTTTGAAAAATAACTCGTCCGTCATCAAGAGGAGAGATGCAAGTATATACCGCCTGGGTGCGTAGTTTGTTCTGGTCCTCTCGAACATTGTTTTATTTAATACGCGCACTTTCAAATAGTAGATAAGTAAAGATTTCAGGTTTTCCTTATTTTAATGGTTTCTCTTCTTGCTTCCTGCGCGGCCGCTTCGCATAAATGGATCGCCGGAAGTTCCGTCATGGACAGTCTTCAAGTAGCTACAATCTCTACTCCCGGGCGCAGCATCTTGTCCATCCTCCCCGCACAGCAAGGGTCCGCTGCCGCCCAGTATATAGCCAGCGCCGTCACGTCGGACGTCCTACAGAGTCAGTGGCCACATGGACAGTGATGGTCGAGGAGCAACCAGCTCGAAGGGCCTCGCGGCTGCCCGTAGGTGACCACCCGGTCGTGCTCCGTTCAGTGCCACCCGGTACAGTGCTCGAACCGTTTATAAGGCTAAACCTCATCGACTGGCGCCCAGCCGAGACCGCGAACGAATGGCGGCTACTCTGTGACCTGTATGGGGTGCCGAACATTCGCGGAAGCAAGCACAGTGCATGCGCGCGCCATAAGGAATGTTCCATGGTATACAGTTGTGGCGAGCGCTCACGGGCGCCGGGCGAATCCATTAAAGAGGCCGTCAACCTGCTGAGAGAGGCCGGACTGGGTCTCCTGGCCCAGCCTGAAGGAAGTCCGGATTACGGGGTCATATACCTAGACGACAGCCTAGCCTGAATGTTTTTCCATTTCTGGTGGTATTTCCAATGTTGGGTTTATTTTTTTTAGAGAGAGAAGAGTTCCTGGAGGAACTCGCCATACGCTTTCCTAGTAATCGTGCCCAAATCTGGATCCGCAATTTTTTGACATCTAGACCCATTCAGCTACATGGCAAAGCTCCGGGATGGGTGCCCAAAACCTATTACTTGGATAGGGGTGTACCTCAGGGCTCCATTCTCGGACCCATATTGTTCAACTTGGCCATGACACGCGTCGCCGAGAATCTGGAAATCAGCACAAGCGCAAGATTCGCTATATATGCCGATGATATTACAGTCTGGACTGAGGCAGCGGATTACGTAGACAAATATTCTATGGAGACTGAACTTCAGGCGGCCCTTCTTTGTCTTGAAGATACACTAACCAAAATTGGCCTCGAACTCGCACCACATAAAACAGAATTGATTAGTATCAACAGAAAACATAAAACCAACACCAGTATGCAGATCCATCTTCATATCGGAGGCAACACCATCACCTCCTCAAATGGGCAAATCCGCATTCTTGGCCTGCCCATATCAAGCTGCAACAGCCCCCAGAGATGGGTTCATCAGTTACAACGCCTTTGGCCAGCACTGCTACATACTATTCGTCGCCTGTCCAACCGGCACGGCGGTGCGCGGCAGCATGCCTGCCGTGCGATGGCCAGAGCAGCGGCGGTCGGAAAAATCCTCTATGGCACACCCGTTCTCCAACTGTCGAAGACTGACTTCGCTAAGGTCGAACGCCTTCATCGCGCAACACTACGCACTATTACCGGTCTACCTAAGCACACTCCTATAGCCGAACTTGAGCGTTTGGCCGCTCTACCACCGCTCACTACCATCGTTACCGAGTCACAGACGCGTCATCGAATACGTCTAGAGAACACTGTCCAGGGGCGTCGCCTGCTGGCCTGGGATGAACAGCGTAACGACAAAACACCAGCCCTATATGCATCACTTCCCCCTTGGGAGATGCCAGTAGTCACACGCGTCCATCGCCGACCTATAAACCGCGATTTTGTTATTCCCCGGGAGCTCCTAGCTACCCATCACCGACAAGAGCGAATCCCCGATACGACTGACATATACACCGATGCATCGATTACAAGCGAATTCGCATCTATGGCCTGGATATGCGATGACAACCCTTCCCATTCAGGCGCTTATGCCTGCCATCTACCTCAGGGTACCCCTCTTCACGCTGAACTCCTCGCGATTTGGGGAGCCTTGTCAGGAGTGCCTTGCACCGGAACTGGGTCACTACGTATTCTTACTGATTCCTTTGAAGCTTACAAGGAAATCGCTACTCCGGATTCACAAGATGCAACAGCTACGGCTATACAGCGCCTCCTTAAACGCCACCAACTCGCGACCAGAACTGTCGCTATTCACTGGACCCCAGGTCACTCGGACGAATCAGGGGGCAATGCGGCGGCACACGCCGCGGCTGCCTTGGCAGGTGGGATGGCCACATTTACTTCCCCACCCCCCTTGCTTCATCCTTATTCGACCTTGGGCGGGCAACTCACCCCTTATCTTGCCCTTATGCACTATACTCGGACCAGTCTTCGTAGCCTCAGTCAGCATCGCATGCAGGTGGCCACACCAGACCCACCTTTTACGAGAAGAACCCACCTCACCCGAAGTCAAGAAGTATTTTTGAATAAGCTCATAGCCCATGCGGCTTACACGCCATGTATTATGGCCCGCTGGCGTCAGTATAAGGAGAAAATGATTACGTGCCCCCACTGTACGACTCTAACCTGCGGCGGCATATCTCATTTACTTTGGGAATGCCCTGCTTTTTCTACTAGACGCCCCGAGATCGAATCCTACCGCCTGAACTACCGTTCCCTTCTAGAAACTGATGCTAACACACAGATGATATTTGCCAAGTATGGCTCGCTTAGTGGCCTGGTTAGAGCAATGTGATTCGAGTGACGACCTAAACAATGAAGATTATGTCTACTCCCCTTTATCCCCATCCATGGCCATGAGCCTTCCCATTCAATAAAGGACATTCAATCAATCAATACACAGAGATTACGCGACAGGGGACTTGTGCTTGCGAGTCTGAGTGCGATCAGTGGCACGTGTTCTAGCTCTCTTTCACTATCATAGTAAACATGCTTTTGTTTCGTTAAGTTTGTCTTCGTTTGTCTTGCTCTACCTACGGCCGGTAAGTAACAAGTTACATCCCAATCTCAACTACCGACTCATTCACGCTTCCCGCGTTACCTCTAAACCGGTTCTAAGACAATCTGATCTAGCTTCAAAGAGAATGACGCTGCTTCTTGAGCTCTCGTAGATTTCCTTCTTAACCCGAGTTTAATATTTTCTATATATGTCTAAGTTCGCTTTCGTTTCCATAAATTATTCCAATTTTAAGCCTCTGGTTTCTTCACCTCTCGTTTATTGTTCTTTTTTTTCCGACCTGCCTTTCTAAATACGTACTGGTTAGTTTTCTGGACCTTTTCCGCCACTGTGAGTCTATAAAATTTTGGTAGAAGTATCTTAATACTTTAGGTGCGCACCTATTCTCGTTGATGGTCTTGGGGCGTTCTTCGTACAATATTGCTACAGGGCGGCAAGCCGATGATGAAAGGAGACAGAACATGACCGATGGCGATCGTAGATGACGTTTAATGAATGACTGCGGACCTAGCGCGAGCGCGCCTGTCCACGCCATTGCCGCTTCTTCTTTTTCGCCCGTAACACTACCCGGGGCCACCGAGCGATCGTCCCGATCGGTGGACAAAGAAGAAAAAGTTGATCAGATTTGTGACATGACGGTCATCTTGTGCGGACCGGTGAATAAAGAAGAGAAAGAGGGTAACGGTTTGCCGCCATGATGACCAATGAAGCGTGGTCCAGGAAGCTTTCGTTGAACCGGTCGCCAGGATTTGATGGCTGGGTCTTAGGTACGCATCAAACGGCACAGGCTGGGGCGATGTCTTCACGTGTAGTGTTGTATCGTGTCGGTGGGTTGGCGTTGCGGGTCGGTCGGATCCTTCGGTCAGGTCTTTCATTCGCTTATCTTGTGATGTGTCCTTGCGCGTGTTCGTGGCGTCTCAGGTCGGTGGGATCTTAAAGTTGGGCTGCTTGTGTTTCTTCGTGTTATTTGGTCAGGGCGGCGGACTGGGCGCGGATGGAGAACTTTGATGTGGCGTCGGGTCCAGTAGGCTGGAGAACAGCCAGGTGATGCGTCGTCCCAGGAACCCGTTGCCGACGGCGCAAGATGACACAGGGCGCCGAAGCTCCGGGCCAGGATGACGAGTGATGATGATATACCCTGTACCTCCAACCAAATGTTACGGGGCGGCAAGCCGATGATGAAAGGAGACAGAACATGACCGATGGCGATGGTAGATGACGTTTAATAAATGATTGCGGACCTAGCGCGAGCACGCCTGCCCACGCCATTGTCCGCTTCTTCTTCTTCGCCCGTAACAATATTTTGCGCTGAGCTTCTTGTGTCCCGAAGGGCGCCCTGTTCATGTTTCCCTATACTGCTTTGTTTGTAGTTTTGCCGTTGGTTACCATTCCCACATATCTCTGAATTATTTCTAAACCGCACTAAACTACCCTTAAGCAAAAAACCGCGTACCCGAAGGCAAGTCTTCGTACAACCATTCCTTTCCAAATTCCTTTACGTACTTGATATCTGTTATAGTCTCATAAAGCACTGTCCTTCATTATGGCATCATCCTTTTGTATCTTCACTCTGGTGGCAATTTCATGTTTTTTATGTAAATATTTGTTTCATCTATCCATACCCTAAATTATTTATAAACTGCCAATCTTGGTACCCCGCTCCTTTCCATTGCAAGCTTTCATCAATAAAATCGTTGACTGCAATCAGATTCGACTTAATTCCGCTGGAGGTAAAGTCGACTGCATCTCCCTAGTATGCACATATTGCCGCAAACCATTAAAATATTTATTTGTTTTTTTGTTTAGCAGCCTCCGGTATACGGCCTTGCCACTCTGATTCTGGCGCGCGACTCAATTCTGCATCCTTTGTTTGTTAGTGCTCGTTGTTGCGAGGGGCAGATTTGTATAGATTTCTTTGTCGCAAAAGAGGCGCCGAGATACGTCTCAAGATTCCTGTCACTCGCCTATGTTTCAGAAATTTTCTAGATTGTGCTAGTCACCTCTTGCGGCTTTATCTAGATGTTCCTTCGACGAATTTAACTTGAACGTTTGCCCTTGTGAGCCATTATTTGTTGGACTACCGCCGAGCACGACTTGTTGATATCACCGCCACCGAGTTGTTCAGTTATTTTGAGGGTGCAAGTCAGTCAAATAAATAGTTGATTCAACTGAAGTTAAAGCCTCCTCAAGGATAATTCAAGGGCTCCAACTCGAACATAGTCTGCTACCTGACCCCATTTGACCCCGGAAGGCATCAACATTGACAATGGCGCTGGAACGACGAAACCTGGAACGGCAAACCGAAGCTGAGGCAAGTCTACTTTGCTCTACAGAGGTCTGCCCAAATATGGCTTGGAAATCATGGGCCTTATTTGAAGGATTCAATACAGCAATTTTCAAAGTTCGAAGTTCAAAGTTTATTAAGAAATAAATAAATAAATCATTTGATTATACAGAAGGTTACACAAAGAGGTCCCAAAGTTTGACACTGTACTGAGACCTCTATGAAGCATATCTCGAGTATAAGGCGAAAAGAAAGAGTCCAGTCCCTCCATCAATCAAAGATTCAGATGCCGGATGAGTCGGTCTCGGCTTCCGTTGAAGAGATGAAGCGTCTCTTCCGTCGCGCGACCCCAACATGAATGACGATACCAAAGTGAACTTTCTCAAGCGCGATGTGAAAGACCAGTTATTTGCAGGTTTTCTACGACAACCACCAAAGACTGTGGCTTGGTTTTACAAGGAAGCAGTAACTATTGAAAAGACCTCGGACGCCAGGATGCGGCAATACAACCGGTCGCTTGACATGATTGCTGCAAGCCAATGCGAAGCGGCAGCTACAAGTACTGATAGCCTGCGGGAACTCACCCGCGATGTCGTCCGTGAAGAACTGCGTCGGTTCCTACCTTCCCCCCTGCAACACCAAGTGGCGTCGGTGGCAGACGTCGCCCGCGAATCAGTCCAGGAGGCATCAGGCGTTCCTCAAACGACAACTCCGACAGCTCCGACGCAATAACCAACTATGAATTACGCCGCTACCGCACGCCGTCCAGAGCCTCGACGCGACCCACCAAACCCCGCTCGCCTCGAACAACCTGCTCTTGAAATCCGCTCCTCCGCTACCACCCGCCAAGCCTACGAGTGATCTTCCAGCCCCTGGAAATGCGACAACTAGAGGACGTCCAACAACCGTCCGCTGTTATTAGTTTGTGGTGAGGTCATATTTTACGCCACTGCCCATACAGGTGTATCGGCTTGCGATGCGTCGCCGTCGACGCCGCTCGGCCCTCGTCCTAGTGAATGACCGCAGGAAATCGACGACTATTTGCGCCAGGAAGAGTCACCAAACCGTCAGCAGCGCTCCCCATCGCCGTAAAGTGTCCGAGTTTCATCGTTGGGCCGCATGTACGTTCGAGGAAGGTCCCCTAGCCTCCGTAGGGGGGACCTTTGGAGGCAAGTTTGTTTCACGGCGAAAACGCGACGCCGCCGACTAACGATGACGCGCCGACGCTACTTACGAAGATAGCCTTGACGATCCCACGCCCAAGCTCTGAAGTGACACCGCCGCTACGCACTTCGACAACACTGACAACAATACGACCAGAGTGCGCGCCGATACCGCCGCCCAGCTAAGTGATATATGTGTGCCTGCCATGACCTCAACAAACAACGGAGCCGAGATCGGACACCTAGGCCCACTTGCCAAATGAGATCCCGAACAAGGGACCATAAATTTGCTGTCGACGGTCGCACAATCACTGGCCTAGTAGGCACTGGAGATGACTATTCAGTCGTCAGTGGATTGTTTGCCGCCAAGCTCAGGAAAGTAACGACCGCTCGGGATGGCCCGTTGATTGGCACCGCTGGTGGCAACCTCATTACTCCTTTGGTGAGATGTACTGCAAAAGTAACCGTAAATAGGCTTACGTACCCTAGGAGATTCGTGGTTCTAGAGCAATGTTCGCGCGACATGACTTTGGGCATGGACTTCCTAAATGAACCTAGGGCGATCGTCGGTCTCTGATCCAAGCTCATCAAGCTCTCGGCGGACAAAGCCATACCTGCTACGACGACTTGGTCGCAACACGTCGCTCTAAACGCCCTCGACGGGGACTTGATTGTGCCGCCCCGATGAAGCGTCGTAGTCAGCGTGGGTAGCGCACACATCGAAACCGCTGAGGCGTCATCGAAGGAAACACACAGTTGCTCTTCTAACCAGGTCTCGGTATCGCAAGAGGCATCGCCAACTTCCGGAGAGGACGAGCTCAGGCGCTAGTAGCAAACTTCACAGAAGACTACTGGCGTGGGAACAAAGACACTACGGTCGTTGTTTTTTCGATGATTTAGCGGACATCCGTCGTGTATATTCCCTCCCCGACCTATACTTCTGGATGGCGCACCCGACCAATTTCGTCAGCCTACGTTTGACATCAACCCATCATTTCCCTATCACAGTAAATACCTGATTCGCAGTCTTCTGAGCTACTGTGAGTGCTTCTCGTCATTATCGAAGGTTTGACAAACACCACTTGCCAGGTAACTATTATAACGGATGAACACTCCCGACCTCTGCGCCAAAGCCAATACCGCGTATCATCACGAGAACGCCAAGCCATCCGCGAGCAACTCGAGGAAATGCTTCGTGACGACGTTGTCCAGCCATCGAAGAGCCTCTGGGCGGCACCAGTAGTTCTGGTAAAGAAAAAAAGGACCCTTCATTTCTGAGTCAATTAACGCCGCCTAAATAGCATAACGAAGAAAGATGTTTACCATTTTCATCATATCAACGAGGCACTCGATTGGCTCTGCAATGCAAGCTACTTCTCATCAATGGACCTCTAGAACGGCTACTGCCAATTTGAAGTCGAAAAAAGAGATTGCGAGAAGACCAATTTCATCACTACACCGGATAGCCTTTTAGAGTTCAAGGTGATGCCATCTGGTCTCTGCTCTGCACCAGCGACATTTCAACAAGAAATAGACATTGTGCTGGCCGACTTGAAGTTGCAGATTTGTCTGGTATACTTGGATGATGTCATTTTCTTCGCGAACTTTGAAGACCGCCTGAAAGGCTTCGGACAGTGCTAGAAGCTATCAAGTCATGAGGGCCAACTTTAAAAACCGAGAAAGGTCACTTCGCGTACGAGGAGTTGCGGTTCCTAGGTCACATCAATAGCAAGGATGGTGTTCGACGAGATCCAGAGACAACAGTTGCGATCGCTGTTTCTACCGCCTGCCGACAAGGAAGCCGTGCGAAGTTTCCTTTGACGGTGCGCTTACTATCGAAGATTTGTCAGAGACGTCTCGCACCTCGCCAGCCGTTGACGCAGCTTACAAAGACTGACATAGCTTTTCAATGGGAAGCGCAACAACAAGAAGCCATCATCGAACTTTAGCGCGGCCTACAGTCTCCTCCTGTTCTAGGCCACTTTGATGAAAACGCCGAAACCGAAATACGCACCGACACAAGCAGTTTGGGCCAAGGCGCTGTTCACGTTCAGGAGAGTTCTGCGCACGAGAAAGTTATCGCCTACACCAGCCGTTCCCTGTGGAAACCTGAACCAAGTTATTCGACGATGGAGAACGAATGCCTTGCCATCATTTGGGCCACATCAAAATCTCGCCCCTCTTTATAAGGATGGCCATTCAGGTTTGGGAGCGATCACCATGCTCTTTGCTGGCTCGCCAACTTAAAAGATTCCTCCAGCCGCCTTGCGCTCTGGAGCCTGCGTCTTCGAGAATTCGATAGATCAGTCGTCTACAAATCCAGCCTATTCAGACTGCTTGGCACGAGCCTGCGTTGATGCGTCGCCAAAAGTAGACGACGAAGAAGCCCTCTTGGGACCGGTAAGCGCCAACAGCCTTGCACAGCAGCAGCGCTTGGACACTGATGTGAAAGACGCGGCTGATTACCTCAAATGGAAGATTACTTGTCCTCCTGCTGTGTTCCTGCGTCATTTATCGTCATTCGTCTTGAACAATGACGTCGTCGTGGAGATGAACGTCACTGTCAACAGACACCGCAGCTTCTTGTCAGTCAACAGTCCAGTCAACAGTCCAGTCAACAGACAGCGCAGCTGTGTCCAAAAATCTCAGACACGAGATTCTGCACGCGCTGCCTGATGAGCTGACAGCAGGGCATCTCTGGTTTGCGCGCGCGGTGCACAGGAACAGGAGAAATATTACTGGCCACGGGTTCCTGTCGACGTTGCCCATTATGTGAAAAAGTGCCGTGAGTGCCAACGACGCAAAACACTACCGACGAGACCTTCTGGTCGACTAGGTCCAATACCGTGCGCCCGATTAAGCCTATTCAACAAATTGGGACGGACCCCTTCAGCCCCTTCCTAATTTCATCAGCGGAGAAAAAATGGATCATCGTGGCAACCGATTACATGACCCGCTACGCCGCAACAAATGCCTTGTCTAAGAGTACCGCAGCAGAAGTTTCTAAGATTTTCGTCGAACGAATGCTCCTGCGACATGGTGCTCATGAAGTGGGCATCATGGAAAGAACTGCATTTACGGCTGCTCTCACGCAGGCCATTTTGCACTACAGTCAAACGAGCCACCGTAGGACGCCTGCCTACCATCCTCAGACCACAGGCGACTTATGAAGCGCTTCAACAAAACGATCGCAGACATGATCGCAATGTACGTTGACGTCGAACACAAGACCTGGGACTCCATCTTGCCATAAATGAGCTTCGCATATAGCACAGCAGTCCAAGAGACCACCAGAGCGACCCCCCCATTCAAGCTTGTGTACGGCAGGGAGCCCACGACGGCGCTGGAGACCGTGCTGGGGCACGTAACCGACAAGGAGAACCTAGACGTCGCAGCCTACCTTCAGCGTGCAGAGGCAGCCCGACCGCTTGCCCGTCTGCGCATAAAAGACCAGCAACACACCGACGCCCGACGATACAAATTGCGACGACGTGACTCAGAGTACAGGCCAGGTGACCTCGTTTGAGTTTGGACGCCGATATGCCGCCGCAGACTGAGTGAAAATGTCTTGAGGCGGTACTTCGGACCATACTAACTCCTTCGACGCGTCGGACAGCTTGACTACGAGGTCATTTCTGACGGCGCGGCCATATCTCGACGACCGCCCCGGCCCGCTGAGAAGTTCATGTTGGGCTCCTCAAACTTTATTACGCGCGCTAAAGTTAATTATCTTGTGTTCTGTTTACCTTTGTGTTTTTATAAGCATCGGGTGATGCTTATACAAACCTCTTTAGGGGGAGTGATGCCGCAAACCATTAAAATCTTTCATCATCATCATCATCATCATCATCATCATCATAATCATCATCATCATCATCATCATCAGCCTGATTATACCCACTGCAGGGCGAAGGCCTCTCCCATATTTCTCCACTTAACCCGGTTCTGTGCTAGCTGCATCCACTTGACCCCTGCGAACTTCTTAATCTCATCCGCCCACCTAACTTTCTGCCGCCCCCTGCTACGCTTTCCTTCCCTTGGAATCCAGTTTGTTACCCTCAGCGACCATCGGTTATCCTCTCTTCGCACTACATGTCCTGCCCATGTCCATTTCTTCTTCTTAATTTCTACTAGAATGTCGGTAACTTGAGTTATTTCTCTGACCCACTCTGCACGCTTTCTATCTCTTAATGTTACCCTTACCATTTTTCGTTCCATAGCCCTCTGGGTTGTCCTCAACTTAAGTAGAACTCCCTTGGTTAGCCGCGACGTTTCAGCCCCATAGGTGAGTACAGGCAAGATGCAACTGTTGTATACTTTCCTCTTGAGCGATACCGGTAAGCTGCTAGTCATAATCTGCGAGTGCTTGCCAAATGCGCTCCATCCCAATCGTATTCTTCTTGTTATTTCCTTTTCATGATCTGGATCTGCGGTTACTACCTGTCCTAAGTAGACATATTCGCCTACTACTTCCAGTATTTCGCTACCTAATGTAAACTGCTGTTCCTTCCCGAGGCTGTTGAACATTACCTTAGTCTTCTGCATATTGATTTTCAAGCCTACTTTTCTACTTTTCCTGTCTAGGTCATCAATCATTATTTGCAGTTCATCCATCGAGCTACTTAGCAAGGCAATGTCATCAGCAAATCGCAGATTACTGAGGTATTCTCCATCTACCCTTATCCCTAATTGCTCCCATTCCAAGTCTCTGAATACTTCCTCTAAAGAAGCTGTGAATAGTACTGGGGAGATTGTGTCTCCTTGCCTAACACCTCTCTTTATGGGAATTTTGTTACTTTCTTTATGCCGAACTATTGTTGCTGTGCAGCCGCTATATATATCTTCCAGCACTTTCACGTATGGCTCGTCTACCCCCTGATTTCGCAATGCCTGCATCACCGTCGAGGTTTCAACTGAGTCAAATGCTTTTTCGTAATCAATGAATGCTATGTATAAGGGCTGGTTATATTCCGAGCATTTTTCTATCACCTGATTGATGGTATGGATATGATCGATAGTAGAGTACCGTTTCCGAAACCCTGCTTGATCCTTTGCTTGATTGCAGTCTAAGGTTGTCCTGATTCTATTAGCGATTACCTTAGTAAATACCTTATACGTAACAGACAGTAAGCTGATTGGTCTGTAATTTTTAAGGTCCTTAGAGTCCCCTTTCTTGTGAATGAGGATAATGTTTGCATTCTTCCATGGTTCCGGTACCGTCGATGACACCAGGCACTGCGTATACAGGGTGGCCAGGTTTTCTAGCACGATATCCCCCCCGTCCTTCAGCAAATCTGTAGTTATCTGATCCTCTCCAGCTGATTTCCCCCTTTTCACAGTCTCTAGTGCTTTCTTGACCTCGTCCTTCGTCACTGGTGGAACGTCTGACTGTTTTTCCCTACCGCCAATCTCATTACGGTCTTGACTACTTTCGCTACTGTAGAGATCTGTATAGAACTCCTCGGCTACTTTGACTATCTTTTCCATATTAGTGATGACGTTGCCCGCCTTGTCCCTTATCGCATACATCTGGTTTTTGCCTATGCCCAATTTCTTCTTTAACGCTTTAAAGCTTCCCCCGTTCTTTACAGCATGCTCAATTTTCTGCATGTTATACTTCCTAATATCGGCCACCTTGCGCTTATTGATTAGCTTTGATATCTCGCCAATTCGATCTGGTCTGTTGGATTGGAAGCTTTCATACTCTGGCGTTTCTTAATCAAATCTTTCGTCTCCTTAGACAGCTTACCGGTATCCTCTCTAACTATCCTACCGCCTACTTCTACCGCGCACTCAGTAATGATATCTCTGAAATTATTGTTCCTTGCCTCTAGGGTAATGTCGCCATCCTCAGTTAGAGCTGAAAACCTATTCTGTAGCGAGATCCTGACTCTTCTGCCCTCCCCCTCATCACTAAATCGTTGATGGGTTTCTTTCTTACTAATCTGTTGCGTTCCTTCTTCAGATTTAGGCTAATTCGGGACCTCACCATCCTGTGGTCACTGCATCGCACTTTCCCGATTACCTCTACATCTTGCATAATGGCGGGGGTTGAACACATTATGAAGTCGATTTCATTTTTAGTATCTCCGTTAGGACTTTTCCATGTCCATTTCCGGTTCTTCCGTTTGCTGAAGAAGGTATTCATGATTCGTAAGTTATTGCGCTCTGCAAACTCAACTAGTAACTCCCCCCTGCTATTCCTAGAACCAATGCCATAGTCACCTACTGCCTTGTCTCCTGCCTGTTTTTTCCCTACCTTGGCATTGAAGTCGCCCATTAGTACAGTATACTGCGTCTTTACTTTTCGCATTGCCGATTCTACATCTTCATAGAAGCTTTCAACTGCCTGGACATCATAACTACATGTAGGTGCATAGGCCTGTACAACCTTAAGTTTATACCGCTTATTAAGCCGAATTACGATGCCTGCTTTTATTTCATTAAAATCTTTATTTGATCGCTTTCGACAGCCGCCGGTATGGAACCTTATCACTCTTATTCTGGCAGGTGGATCAATTCTCTTTTCTTTGCTTTTTCATGCTCGTTGTCGCGAGTGGCAAATTTATCAGTTTATTTGCTGCGCAAGATGCGCCCAAGATACGTCTTGTAGATTCATATTACTCGCGTATGTTTCTGCAATGTGCTAGGTTGTGCTAGTCAACGCTTGCGGCTTCATCTAGATGTTTGGTTGGTTGGTTGGTTCACAGGAAGGGAAAGGCGCAGTATCTGTCACACTTGCTCTGTGGACACCTGAACCGCGCCGTAAGGGAAGGGAGGAAGGTGAGAGTGAAAGGGGAAGGAGAGAAAGGGGAGCCGTAGTGGAGGGCTACGGAGTAATTTCGAACACCTGGGGATCTTTAACGTGCGCTGACGTCGCACAGCACGCGGACGCCACTTCGTTTCGTCTCCATCGAAACGCAGCCGCCGAGGTCGGGTGCGAACCCGGGAACTCCGGCACAGTAGTCGGGCGTCTTACCACTGCGCCACCCCGGCGGGGCAGATGTTTCCCCGCCATCTTTAAATTGAGCGTTTGTCCGTGTGACGGCATTCTTCGACGACCGCCGAGCATGATTTTTTCCTATTGCCGCCGCCGAGTGTTCTGGCGTTATGAGGGCGCAAGTTAGCGCAATAAAGAGTTCATTAAAGTGAAATTATGGCCTCCTCATTTGTTACAAACGTCGTTGTCACCCATACGTGAAAATATAATAACCAATGCTTGTAAATCTTTCTGGCTATTGCTTATATAAAAATGTAGTCTGCTTAGATTAAGCCTGAAAGTGTTTGTTCTGCGTTCGTTCTACTGAGAGATTAAAACCAAGTTTGCTTTCTCGCTGAGTGTTCCATAAGCTATATGCAAATCATGAACAGTGGTGAAAGCAGATTTTTTTTACTTAATCCTTTGCATACCTCAACAGTAAACGTACCTCTTCACCCCTGCCATGCAGCCTCAACTTTATTCTTCTGTATATTTCGTTCAGTAGTTGAATTATTTCTTTACCGATGCTTTCGTATTCGAGTATGTTGAAGAGAAGTTTCGTTTTTACACTCTCGCGCGCACGCTAATATCCAGAAAGGCTAAATACTGCGGTCTGTTTTACGCTCTGGCAATTTTTATGCATTGGGTTATTACGAAAATGCTATCAGTTAGGCGTTTACCACTTCTGTACGCATTCTGCAGTTTGCCTAGTACATTATTACTTTTTGTCCATGCTTGAATTATTTTGTTTCACGGCCTGAATCTCCGGCCTGTACGTAACCGACGTTATTGTGATCGGCCTAAATGATTTGACGTTCTTCCTATCTCCTTTTTTATAGACTAAACTCATTCTACTCAGTCGCCAGCTGACCGGAATTTCTTTCTCCTAACTGTTTCCAATGACTTGACTTTAATAACTTGTCCTTGCTTCTTGGACCAAACTCATTAATTAGCTCGACTAGTATTTCGTCCATCTTTATGAGCCAACAGGTGGCTTTCGCCTTAATTGGTTCAAAGGAACCGAAGGGCTGTCTATCATCCGCACTTGTTTCGGTGGACACCTGTTTAAGAAGGATATGACCTCCCATGTTTTATCCAAAGGTTACATACATTATCCCACGTGCAATGGCTAATCAGCCAAGTCAACGCTTCTCAGCTAATGCACTAAAATATAAAGAAATTGCGTCCAAGGAAATGGAAAGTACTGTAATTGAGTCGTTTCATGGCCATCCCTTCAACGTCGCCTTGGGAGAATGGAGGAAAGTTGGAGTGAACGAAGACGGAGCGAAAGAGGTGGCGTAGCGGAGGATTGCGAGAAATGCAGCCGAGTCACGGATTGAGGGAGGGCTCTATCACACGAAAATGGCATCCGCTACCTTCACTTTTTTCTAAAGGCGCGCATCCGAAAAAAAGGCTTTCGCGCTCGTTAAATGTGACGCTTGCTGCATGCAAAGCTGATCTAATTTTCTTTTCCTCTCTGAGCAGTGATTACGAATTAAAGGAACGCAACTAGTACTCCATGGCAGGACATCATGATAAAGGTAGCCACGTTTCCTAAGGATGTGCACTCCTTGAATGCGTGTGGTTCCTTGCATGTCACCCATCTGGTTAGAGAATAATTTTTGCAAGGCCTTTCCCTTCAGGGGCGAGGCCTGTATTAGCAATCAAAAATTAGCAGTGGCTCTGCTGGTGGTTTGGCATGGCTTCGCATTTTGTGCAACCAAAGGATTTACTCTGGACACAACATGGTTTCTACTGTTTGCTTATTCCAAAGAACACGCTTTGGTGGTCCGTAAAGTAGTGACTCTTGGTCTGAACACTGATAATTACATAGTCGTCCGAATGTCTATTGATCACCAAGTCTAGACTGCCACCCCATTTGGTAGTACTCTCGCTCGCTCTGCACTACTCATAGACGATTCTTCGGCATTCAGAGAGTCCATGAAACTATTCTCGCTCACTGAACTTGTAGAACGCCGCCGGGCTCGTCATTCTGCGGCATAGGCGCGTTGCTTAGCCAACCGCTCTTGCCTTTCTTCATCTGTCTCATCGGCACGACGCCGGCGTTTGCGCGCAGCACTTCGCTCCAGCGACGCCTTGTACAACTCAGATATGACTAAGCGGAGCGCGCCTGCGGCGCCCCGTTATCCTCTCCTAGCGAGCGCCCTCACGCGGCGGGCCGAGGAGGCCGTCACGTGGTAGCCGCCGCGCTGACCGAAGGAACGACTACGGCCGAAGAGACGAGTAAAGGCCCTTGCTCTCCTCTGGTCTTGAAGTCACGCTGTCACATGGTGCGCCGGAGCGAAGGAACGACCTCCACCGACGGCAGAAACGTACTAGCAGTACTGGGGGGGAATTCTATAACGCTCTCAATTTCGCTCTCAAGTTGTAGAGCGTGACGTCAAATTGACGCGGCTTTCACGTGACCTTAAGACGTCGATCGTGACGGATTACGGAATCGACCAATTGCCAGTGACTCGTAGCATGACTCCGCCCCTGAGGTCTCCGTTCCGCGGTCGTGCCTACTGCTACACATTTGTCGCAACGCTAGCCGAGGCCGACGAGGGACCGTCTCCTAAGTTTTTATGAAACGGCGCAGTTAATACGCAGTAAATAAAATTAATAAATATTTATTCTGCTGAGGAACTGTATTTACAACTAACTAACATGAAGCATAAGGAGATACGTTTTAAGCTTCGCAATTAAATTTGCTCTTCAGTAACTTTTTGTCTCCGCGAGGGCACGCTGACGGTGTCAAAGAGTGCACATGGCGGCTTGCTAGAAAACAGCTGATTCCTCGGCTAGTTGCTATTTTTCGTGCGTCGCCTGAAATCGAGGTCCTGTGCGGATGTCGTGAGCAGCTGGAAAAATCCGATTGAAAACAATGAAGGCTACGAACCTGCAGTGATCAGCGTGGTGAAAGCGTTGGGCATGAAAATCGACTAAGCCATCAGCTTACTGAAGAGTGTCAGCGTTGTCAAAGTGTTTACTATCGATGGCAAGAGCGACGAGTGGGAGGTATGTGGTCTGCTGTTCTGTTTGTTTAAAAGAAAATACAAGAAGATCATGAAGGCTACATTACTGTGTTTGCCGACAGAGGAACGTTTGCACTTGCAGTAAGGCAGGTGGCAGCTACTATGCAAGAGTTAGCAATTGCAGTGCGGGAAACGAGATCCGACACACGACCCTCCACCACGGACTCCTCATGCAAGCCACGGTGACAGTCACTCCTGTGCTTCGCAGCCAGTTGACTTCGGCCGCATCGGGCTCCGTTCCCGATATTCCGTTGATGTTTTGATGATTGTTTAGTCTCTATAAGGTACACAAACTGTGATGTTAATGCTTCCTTTGGTGTGTTCAGAGAAAGAAAATACTTTATTCAGAAATTTGCTATAGTGACCGAGGAGAGGACGAGCTTGTTCAGCCAGGTCTGGACAGGGATGTGTAGTATTCATGTTGAACGGTATGCCCCCCCCGCCCCCCTTTTTTTTTTTTTTGACGGGAAAGGCAAACACATGACGCAAGCTTGGTGCGCGATGCCGGAGGCGAGCTGGTGAATCTGCTTAATTTCCCTAGTCTCATAAACAAGGGGCCCACCAGTGAGGTGTGCAGATTACCTTGAAGGCGAAGAATGTGTGCTAGTTTTGAAGTGCCATCATGGAGTCTGTGTAGTGTTTCAAAAAGATGTTCATTTTACACACATTCCTCGTTCTATTACCTTTCCATGTTGTGTGCATTATGTACAAACCATTTTAATTGAAAGGCCAGTTTGCACAAAAGATGTTTTTTCTGATTATTTGTTGAAAATGACTTGGAAAATAAATTCCAAGGTCAAAAGTAGGTGACAATTATGTAAAGGGGTGCTTATCACATGTTTATGGTGCATGAAAGAGCGCTTAACAAGGGTTGAGGGGAGCCTCAGTTTGCAAGCCGAACCCACATTTAGATTTTGGCTAGCAAACCAAGGTTCCTCCTCAACTCTTGTTTAGTGCTGTTTTGTATTGAGTAGCCATCTTATTTCTCTCGTTCTACCATGTTTATGGTGTAAAATATTTTTGAATGCTCATGTTTTAGCTGCCTCTACTGTCTTCAAGCTGCTCAGCAGTCCCCTTGCAGTTTTACACGTTTTATTAGTGTACATAACATCTGCTCACACATTGCCTTAACAATGTATGTGTGATGCTTATTTTATTTTCACTAGAATTTTGTAATCATTCAGCAATCATTGTGGGCACTGCAGCCTAGTATTTGTACACCATTCTCCTAACAGCTGTTACAGCATTTAGCACTGCGAGCAAGATCTCTAGTAGTATACCATCCAGCTGGCATTTTTACCTCTGATATGTAAGCGTTTTGCACACTGCACCATGCATACAGTACCTATTTCTATAGGTAGCTTCAATATGTTGAAAGGGAGCGGCTTCTTTGAGCCCAATAATTATTCTGCAATATACATGTCAATGTTGTATGGTCATTGTACATCAAGGTACCTAAGTGTGTTGGTATATATGATGTCTCTTTCTCAATAAAAACACTCGAGTGAAATACAGCGGCCAAGAAATAAGTGCTTCTACTGGGATATATGTGGCAGTAAAACATCTTGGTGCCATTTTCTGATTCCAATAAGTGTCATGGTTATTTATTACCTTGCTGTAACGCTACGCTTTTCGGTTTAAGCATGTTTACCACACAGCTAGTGACCGCAGCCAACTGTGCCAGGCTGCAAGGTGATAGCAGAGAAGGGACAGCAACTTGGGTCTGGGATGACTTGGCATTGGTGTAAGCAGCCATGACTCCAGTGGGTAATCACTGTCTCCTGCATAACCAAACAATGACATCCACTTAAGTCCGCCTTTTGCATGTTCTAGTATACAATCAAAGATCCATACCAACTAGCCCATAGAAAGGTGGTAAACATTCACAGGAATGTTGGCAACATATCACGGGGCTGTCCAAGCAAGCATCATTGTAAGGATAGCCTTGTAGCTTGACAGTGATATAAACAAAAATGTGTTAAGATTACCTGCACAACACAAGCGCTACGGTTTCTTAGGCAGTAAAGAGATTTCAAACATTGAATATTTGGTTCCTGGTGCCATAACACTAAATTGGTACATTAACAAGCATTCATATGCATAACTAGTCCGTCTTATGCATGCAGCTTCAGCGAATTCAGACAATCGATCACTCGCCGAAATACAAGTCAGCTTCTCTGTAAGGCTCGTAATCCAACCAAAGGGTCTCGTTGTCACACAACAGACTACTAGTTCTTGCTGAAATGAAAAGAAGCAGGCGCTTTTTGCAGCGTACTCACACTTTCGAGTAGCGAACGTGTCGTAGGGAGGGAGCGTAACGAATGGGGGCAAGGCACTACAATCCCTAGTCCCTTCGTTCTGTATTTTGAGGTATATACAAGTATTGAACTTTCGTCAGGTGTCGCTGGGTAATCTCGAAGACAACAGCTGGAAAGAAAAGAGATCTTTCCTCTGTTCGTTTTTTAACATTGCGAGGGGGAACGAGTCCCTTTGGTTAGAAAACAAGACTTGCAGAGAAGCCAACTTACAGCAAGTGGTCGATTGCACATATTAATGCATATAATCAATATCGTTCGATAACCGACGCGGGTTTTTTACAGCTTACCCAAGAAAAGTCGCAGGCGTTTAGCAGGCCTTCGTTCACCTTTCGGCGTGCAGGAGTACCGCTAGACGAACGCGTTGTTTGGAGTCCTTGGTCCCACGGGGCAACGAGGGTGAAAAGTGCGTATGTTCGCGTCGCAGATCTGTAATAAAATAGGCACAATACAAGTTTACAATGATGTTTCGAACTCGTAGCCAAGCACACACAGTCAAAACCAAAATTTACTCGCTACTGTGATGTTCACAACGTAGAACCCCTTGCCTAGCGACTTCTTTCCATATCGCACCACGGCGCCTTGACGACAATCAGCGTTCCGCCCGATGGCTTCCGCTATCAGCGTATGCACCTGCTGGTCGATGCCTATGCGATGCAAACGATGTTACGTTCCCGACGCAAGCTGGTAGCCCCCGATAGCAAAAAAACGCGGTGCGCATGCAGCCGCAGTGGCTGCGCACTCGTCCGTGAGCTGCGTGAGCCCCCGTTCATCGATGTTCGTCGGCAATCGCCGCACAGTCACTCCACTTTCTGCTGGTTTCCGAGTTGAACACAGTCGGAACAACTAGACCGGTACGTCAAACGCGTCTTCGTCCTCCCTTCTACGCCGTGGATCGCACCGACACAACTGTCACACAGCCACGCTATAGCAACGCAAGGAACACAGCCGCCATTTTCGCTCTACTCAGTTGACTGGTTTTGGGGTTACATTCAGCTCATGGGCAACGTCACCACTTTAGTCTTGTTGATGACGTACCCACAGTCACCGGTGAGATCAGTGATGACGCAAAATTTCAATATGGCCGCCGACCAATAGGAGCAGGGCAAGTTGAGCGGTTTGAGACTGGTTTTGTATTGAGCGTTACAGAATTCCCCCCCTGCTTTCGCAATAAAACGGAGTGCTTCATCAGCGCGCGTGTTCACAGCCATCGCTAAAAACGACACCGCTGCTTTCAAGCACCAACCACCCTCAGCATTCTTAGCCTTGACCGCACATATATTAATTGCTAACGCACGCTGCGGTACCAATTTGGCGGATGCCGCATTAAGCTTCCTCTAATGTATTGAAACCTCAGTGCCACCCATCATAACAGAGCGCCTGTGATCACGGAGTCAGCGCTCCTTTCTCCGTGGCTAATGTTAAGTGGGTGCGGTGGAAGAAGAACAGTTCATTTAGCTCAGCCAAGTGTGAAAAAATTCTGGGGGAACTTTAGACCTCTGAATTGTGAGGAGGCAAAAGTCTTTATAGCGCGGTGGTCCGTTGCCCTCCATTACTGCACCTTTTTCTCTCCCTCTTCTTTGACTCCCTCCTTCCTCCTTTTCCTTAGGGCTTGGTTCAGGTGTGCGCGGATGATTGTGGATGGTGTGGCAGCTCCTGGCCCAACGGGGCTGAGAAGGTAGATAACGCCGCTCACCGCGGGGGCTGGCCAGCCACCGAATTTTATTTGTTTTCGGCCGTCATTGCACCCGCCGCTGCTTCGGTGGTGGACGACGGCTGTTGTTGCGGCGCGCGTCTTTCTCTTCCTCTTCTTTTCATTTCTTCTTTATTTTCTCTCCTGTCCGCACGAGGCAGCGGAGGTGGCTCAGCTACAGAGCCAGTAGCAGGCCTGTGCATTTTCGTTTAATTCTTCCTACAGCCACAACAACATGATTGTGATAGATAAGGCGCCTTTTCTGTTCTTTAAACCAATATGAAACGCCGCTGATGCCTTCTGTACTGTGTCTGCTGCTGTAATCTGTGCGGCGTTCGAGGAAGTGCCAAAAGAAAGGCGCAGTACGGGCGCCCGAACCGGACGCCCGGCAGGGTCAGCTTCGCATCTGGGTGCCGCCTGGTGATGTCATCAGTCATAACCAGATGTGACGTCACGACTGGTCACAGCGTTCCTAGGGAACGACATCACAGTTTTGCGGTATCACTTGAAACCTCGCGGACGGTTCTCGAGGAAGCCCGTGCGGACGAACATGCTGGTGAGTCATGTGCCTTAAAGGTTTTCGCACGTGCTAAACAGTTCCTACGTTTGTGCTTCGAAGCGCGTTGTTTTTCTAGGTTGCATTTGAATGAGCAGCGGCGTCGGCTCCAAGACGGAATACCGTCTTCTCGGGCGTATCGTTAGCTGGAGCAATTTTCGTTGCCTCGGCGACTGCTCGAAGACGGCTTTCTCTATCCGGGTGCCTCGGTAGCGCGAGAAGACGTTTCGGTAGTGTGAGGCTCTTCTCAGTGTGGGCTGGATGGATCTTTGGACGTCAGGAGCGTCTACTTTGAAACCGGGATGTGATAGTCATCGCCATGCTCAACCTTTCTTTTTTATGTTTCTTAACTTAGATAACCCTTCAGCTTTAACGACTTTACATTTTGATACGAGACATCTTAAAATATTCGTGTTTAATTTCAATTTAGCTTCCATTCTTCCCCTACCTGCTATTTATCCACCAATCTTCCAAAAGTCTCTCGTAAACATTTAACGTCAATTCGCTCGTGCTTCCTTTGTTACCTCTAAACCCAGCGCCTCTGCTAGCGTTGCCATATCCGCATCGACATCCGGGTGGATACAGCCATACTCCTGTACAAGATGTTCAATTGTTCCTGGTCATCTGCAGCATATAGTGCAAGGTTTATCTTCTTGATTAAAGTTTATTTTGTAGATTCTACGACATCCTGATCCAGCTTCAAAGATAAGGCCACTACCTCTTGGGTTGCCACAGAAGGTTTAGTCTTTAATCCGAGGTTTTCATTTTATTTATATGTCTAGGATCGTCTCCTTTCCTATTGAACTATTACAATTTTTACCCTCTATCTTTTTGACCTGTTGCTTAATGTCCTTTATTTCTCCAGCGTGCCTTTTTAAATACTAGTGGGTAATTTTCTGGTGCTTTCCACCACTGCGAGTAAATGCCCTTTCGGTACAAGTATTTAAGCACTTTAGCTGTGCACCTTTCATCTACCATTTTCCTGAAGCGTTTTTCGTACAATAATTTGCTCTGAGCTGCTCGTGCATCGACGGACGCCCAGCCCACGTCTCCCTACACTGCTTCGTTTGAAGTTTTGGTTTGGGCTCCATACGCGCTAACCTACCTTCCAGCAGATGTCTGCTTTATTTCTAACTCCGACTGGACTTCTGCCCTTCAGCACAAAACCGCATTCCTGAAGGTAAGCCCTGGTATCACTATTGCTTACCAAACACCTTTAACTACTTGATATATTTTAAACATCCCTATTGTCCTCTGCTTCATTATCGCGGTGCCCTTCGTCCCTTCGCCTATACCGGCCCTTCGTTTATACATACTACGACATATTTATATTATGCCAGTATTGGTATCTTAATCCCTTGTATTGTAAGCTTTTATTTCAGTGAAATTGTTAAATATCATTAGCCCTGACTTAATTGCGCGCAAGGTAAAACCGATTGCGCCTCCCTAGTATCCACATATAATAACCAATGCTTGTAAATCTTCCTGGCTATTGGGTAATTGAAAAATGTCGTCCGCTTAGATTATTCCTGTAAGCGTTTGTCCAACGTCCTTTTCAACTAGCTTATACGAGATTAAAACCAAGGTTACATTCTTGCAGACCCTTCCATATTCTATACATAAATTACGAACAACAGCCGTGATAAGGGACATCCTTTCTTTTGCCCTTTGCGTATCTCTACAGACGACCTACTTCTTGAAACCTTCCATGCAATTTCAAGTTTATTATCTCATTAATTCAATTACTTACTTACCGAAGCCTTCAGATTCGAGTATGTTCAACAAAAGTTGTCGATTTACGCGGTCGTACGCACCCCTTATGCCCAGAAAGGCGAAATACACCGGTCTGTTTTCCGCAATTCATATTCCTATGCTTTGGGGTATTACAAAAATGCTATCATCTATTCGCCTACCACTTCTGAGCCAGTTCTGCAGTACGCCCAGTATATTATTACTTTCTATCTATGCCTGTCTTTTTAGTTTTACTGCCGGCATTGCCAGCCTGCACGTAATTGAAATTATCGTGATTGGTCTATTGAATTTAATTTTCTTCCTGTCTCCTTTCCCATATAGAATAAATTCATCCTACTCAGTCGCCAGCTGTCCGGAATTCATTTGTTATGACTGCTTCCAATGCATTTCAAACTTGTCCTTGCTTCTTGGACTAAGCTCATTAATTAGATTGATTTGAATTTTGCTCATCCTATGGTTGTACTGAAAGGAATATTTCTTTCTGTCTTTTTCAAATAATATTTGTCATTTGTAAGCTCCAAATCCCTTCATGTTATCTGATACTGCCTCGCCATTCGCGGCGATTACCCCATCTTCACGCTTAACTGATTTGGCGATAGTCGATGCAATACTGAAACGGCGCATTCCTCGTCGTCGCTTTGGGCTTTCGCGAGCGCTTGGGCTCCTCGAGACGAAGAAGCCGAAGTTTTGGTGTTGAGCCGCTGGCCTGACCTAGCTCGCTGCCGCTGTGTGACTTCTGCTCGGGTACGTCTGCTAAGACCTGGTCCCGTGACATCTGGTGGAGGTGTGCTGGGTAACGCAACCCATACTTCAGAACCCCCAAATAGCCGAGCCTCCAGCCCTCAGGGATCTCCTAGCATCGAGATTACGCCAACCCATCAGGGTAGCCAATGGCTTCGAGGTCTTGAGCCGGGGTGTTCTCCTCTGCAATTCCACCGGGCTGTGTGGACTTCACAGCCTGCTCCTACACCCTCTTCGGTGACCATGCAATCACTCTTGATCACGCAGGCAGATACTTCTGCGCCTTCCTTCGTGTTGCAGCAGCCGTGGGAGCTACCGACCTTCCAAGGCTGCCCAGAAGACGACCCGGAAGACTGGTTGGAGAAATTTGAACGTGTAGCTCAGTACAATGGCTGGGCCGACATCCAGAAGCTGCAACATGTATTTTTTTCTTTGGACGGTGCAGCTCGTACCTGGTTTGAAAATCACGAGTCCACTCTGACGACATGGAGTGCTTTCAAAGACCAGTTCCTGAAAGCTTTTACCGCCATTCTTCGAAAGGAAAGCGCCGAGCTGCTCTTGTAGGCAAGAGTTCAGCTGCCCAACGAGAGCGTCTTTGTTTATTTCGAGGACATGGCGAAGTTATTCCGTCGGGCTGATCCCAACTAGTCCGAGGAGAATAAAATCCGTTATTTGATGAGGGGAATAAAAGAGGGGATCATAGTTGGTCTAGTGAGATGTCCCCCCAGGACCATTACGGAATTTGTGTCCGAGGCCACTACCGTAGAAAAGACGCTCGAGCTACGAGCTAAACACTACGAGTGGCCGTCGATCCCGATGGCTGCGTCCATCTTCGACACTGGCAGCGTTAACGTGCTCCGTGAGACCATTAGAGAAGTAATACGCGAGGAGCTGCAAAAACTGTTTTCGTTTTTACCACAGCCACAAGTCTCCTCCATAGCACAGATGATTCGGGAGGAGGTCAACCAGGCGCTCACTCTACCCTACTCTCAACAAACGGTGCACCACAAGCCACAGGCATGACGCCGCAGCCACTCGTCGTGCCTGTCTACCTCCAAGTGAGCACCAGGAGACCCCTGAACACGTCCGTCCAACACTTTCCGCTCATACTCCTGAGGTGCGTCTACGCGATAGCGACGTTTGACGCACTCGGGATACTCGGCCGCTGTGAAACCACTGTGGCGGGGCTGGTCACCTGTACCGAACCTGCTATTACCGACGAATGGGTCTGCCGTGGTTTAGTGCCGACGCACAAAAACCGCAGCGTGGTGAACGGCCCTTTGTCATTGACGCGTACCTGACTGGAGCATACGGGATGCCCTAATACTATTCTCGGTCACCTCCCTCTCGCCAGTATTCTTCGTACACACGTCCAAACGTCAGCCAGACGCGGGTTCGCTCGCGTAGTCCCCGTCGGAAAACTAGAAGCGGCAACCTTTGGGAGGAAGGTTGTTAATACGATGTTCAAGATCATCCAGTGCTGCAGCCCAATGGAGACACCGTTTCACGACGACAAGACATGTTCCATTCTGATCCGCTTCTTCGACCTCCCTGTTCTCCGATGACACAAAAGCAGTATGTGTCGCACCACTGCCGGGACTGAATTCCGCGACGTTCCTGTACAAGCACAGCTGCAACCTTAACATTTCAGTGGACGGAACCGAACTCACAGCGCTTGTTGATACCGGCGCCGATTATTTTGTACTCAGTGGGTCATTCGCGGCTACTCTGAAAAAGGTGACTACATCGTAGACAGGCCCGCAATTTTGTACTGCCGCTGGCCACTTGTTCACTCTTGCTGGTACATGCACGTCTAGAGTAACTGCAAAAAAAAAAAAAAACGTATCTAGCTACCTGCGTCGTCCTTGCTCAGTGTTCCCGCGACGTAATACTTGGCATGGATTTCTTAACAAAAAATGGAGCAGTTATTGACCTTCAGTCAACGTCCGTGACCTTATCGATGGGGAACGCAATATACAGTGCATCAGACCACCCGACGGCATTATACATTCTCGATGATCACGTAACCATTCCGCTCGTTCTAGCGTGATGACGTCTGTCGCCGCGAAGACACAACGAAATTTTTAAGGCGTCGTGAAAGCAAAACGATTCTGCTTTTTGAGTGAAGTCTTGTTTTCGTCAGGGGAGTTGTTCGCCTCGAAGGCAGCAAGGCAGATGATGTATTGACGAATTTTGGAGGTGAGCATCAACAATTAAGCGTGAGGCTGTAGTGCCACACATTTGCGGTATCAGGCACGTTCAAAACGCCTCTGCACTTACGATGCTGTCATTGACCGAGGTGAAGAGGCCTACACCGATTTACACGTCGATATTAACCTTGCTCTCTGCCAACTGCAGCATCGCGAAGTGAACGAGCTCCTCCAGCGCTACCGGGCGACTTTTTCCGATTCTTCACGTGTTAGCAGAACCGATCTCGCCAAGCACCGCATTATTACGTATGATACCGTGCCACCTTTCAGACCATCACCTTACCGAGTATCTCCAACTGAACGCGCCGCTATCAACCGCCAAGTGAAAGAGAGGCTTCGAGATGATGTCATGCAGTCTTCGCCTAGTCCGTGGGCTGCACCTGTCGTTCTTCCAAAGAAAAAGGATGGTACGCTGAGGCTTTGCGTGGATTAGCGCCGGCTAAACAGTTACGAAGAAAGACGTCTATCCTCTGCCGCATATCGACGATACTCTGGATCGTCTCTGCTCCGCAAAATATTTCTCTTCAATGGACCTTAAATCCGGATACTGGCAAATAGAGGCCGATGAGAGGGACCGTGAGAAAGCGGCTTTTATTACTCCGGATGAGCTCTACAAGTTTAAGGCCACGTCCTTTGGTCTCTGCTCTGCGCTGGCTACTTTCCCACGACTTATGGACACCGTACTTGCAGATCTCAAGTGGCAGACGTGTCTCGTTTACCTTGACGACGATGTGGCCTTTGCTCCAACGTTCAAGGAGCACCTTCGGTACCTTGAAACTGTTTTGCAAGCCATAACATCTTCTGGCCTTACTTTAAAGAACTAGAAGGGTCATTTTGCTTACACCGAGCTCAAGTTCTTGGGTAACGTCGTAAGTCAAGCTGGCGTCCTGCCGGATCCAAAGAATACGACCGCTATTGCCAACTTCCCTCCGCCCCAAGACCAGAAAGCTGTTTGACGATTTCTTGGCTTATGTGCTTACTATCGGCGCTACGTCAAAAAACTTCGCTCGACCCACCGAGCCCCTAACACGTCTGACGAAGACAGACACGCCTTTCACTTGGGACACACCCCAGATACAAGCATTCCAAGAGCTTCAAAGCCGCCTACAAGCACCTCCCATATTGGCTAACTTCGCCGAAAACGCTGAAACGGCGCTTCACACCGATGCAAGCAACGTAGGCCTGGACGCCATTCTGGTTCAAATCCAGGATGGCCAAGAACGTGTAATCACTTACGCCAATCGCTGTCTGTCTGTCTGAAGCGGAATCGAACTTTTCTGCAACAGAGAAAGAATGTCTTGCCATTGTGTGGACGACGTCGAAATTCCGGTCATATCTTTATGGGAAACCATTCAAAGTAGTAACTAACCACCATTGTCTATGTTGGCTCGTGAACCTAAAAGACCCGTCAGCCCACCTTGTAAGATGGAGTCTTCGACTACAGGAATTCGATGTAACTGTCAAGTACTAGTCTGGCCTCCAGCATTCTGACGCCGACTGCCTCTCGCGTGCACCTGTAATGCCCCCTCCCCCCCTCCCAGATGAACTTCCTGATGACGCCATACTTTTCAATGCCATAAGCGCAGAGTGCCTCGCTGAAAGACAATCTGCAGATCCCGAACTTCGTCAGGTTATGGATTATCTAAATGGTGCATGTACAACTGCTCCGAGAGCTTTCAAGTATGTTCTGTCATTCTTATGTGTTCGCGATGGTGTTGTAATGAGGAAACATGTTTCCGCCAGCGAAACGCCATACCTGATTGTTGTACCTATGTGTCTACATGGTGAATATTTACAAGCTTGCCACGATAAACCAACTTCTGGACATTTGGGAGTCACCCGCACACTTGCAAGTCTGAACAAAAAGTACTACTGGCCTCGTCTTAATTCAGACGTTGCACACTATGTGAAAACGTGTGGCAGATGTCAGCGTTGTAAGGTGCCGCCGACCAAACCCGCCGGATTCTTGAAGCCAATAGACCCGCCATCGAGGCCGTTCTGCAGATTTGCATGGACATGCTGGGACTTCACACGATACGGAGAAACTTCCGCTCTACCCAACGGTACTGCTCTAGAGGTTGCAAAGTTTTTCATCCATTGTGTTGTCCTACATCATGGCGCACTGGAGGTTCTGTTCACTGACAGAGGTGCCTCATTCAAAGCTGAATTGCTGCAGAAGATTTTGATTCAAAGTCATACAGAACGCATGGAAGATGACACCATACCATCCTCAAACGAAGGGTTTGACCGAACGGCTTAACAAGACAATCGCTGACGTGCTCTCACTGTATGTCGACGCAGAGCACAAAACATGGGATGAAGTGCTACCTTACGTCAGTTTCCCTTACAATACGGCGGTCCAGGAAACAACGCACACGTCCCGTGTTCGCCTAGTCCACGGCCGCGAGGTGACCACAATGTTTGACACCATGTGGAGATCTGGACGACGACAATCAGCATCATGATGTTCATACCTTTCTAAACCTCGCCGAAGAGGCCCGTCAGCTAGCCAGGCTACGAATTCAGAACAAGCAAGACCGTATGTCCAACAATACAACCTCCGACGCCGTGATGCTCGGTACGCAACTGGAGACCATGTGTGTGTTTGGTTTCCGATGCGCCGACGGGGCCTCAGCGAAAAACTGTTCTGTCGATACTTCGGAACGTATAATGTGCTACGATCAGTTGGCGACCCAAATTACTAAGTCATTCTGGATGGCTTTCAAAAGTCTTGACGCTCTGCGCTCCATGATGTAGTCCAGGCGGTCCGCCCGCCTGAAACCCTATTACGACCGAAAAAGTTGACATTTGTGCTAAGGTGTGTATGCACGTATGTGAGCCCAGCGACTACCTTCCGTGCTACGTTTGTTTTTTATTGTGAAAGCAATACTACGCCAGGTTTCGAGTCAACAGCGTAGCGTGGGCCGGTAGTTACGCTTGACACTGACGTCATACCAGCGCGAGAGCTGGGCTATCAAGTTGGCTCTTCAGCGTAGCGTCGCTCGTAGCCGCGCCGGGCATTTCGCGCTTCTCCCACTAAGTGCTCTGTTGTCTAACAGGTGGCGGGACGTCATAAGCGAGGCAAAGATGGGATACCAAGTCGGCTCTGCAGCGTAGCGTGGCTCGTAGCCACGCCGGGCGTTTCGCGCTTCTTCCACTAGGTGCGCTGTGGTCTAACAGGCGGTGTCGTCTTCCATTGGAGACACTTCGCCTCTCTTCTCTCTTCGGTAAGTAGAGGAAGGGAGGCTGCGCTGTATAAAGTATGCCCTTTCAGCGCTTGTAAGACAGTTCGTCAGGCTGTCTGAGAAACAGAGGGAGAAGGCGGCTCGCCATTGTGAAGCCAGGAAGCGACAGCGAGCTACAGAGACAGAGGAACAACGTGAAGAGCGTTGAGCCAGACGTTGTGCTCAAGATGCGGCTCTGCGAATGCGTGCTTCTTCTCAAGCCATAGAAGCAAATTGCTTTCGCAATCTCCTAGGCTTAACTACAGCTAAGCCATGTGAATGTTTTCTCTCTGAAGCTCAACCTCTCAGCATCGGGATGATGCTTATTTACGCATCTGGCTGATGCTTATCCAGGAGACATCCAGCAGTTCTATATGGTCGTTTGGCTATTCGAGAATTACCACGTGATCCGACCTTCATATTTCATTTCTCTATTCACAATAACAAGGTTGAACGGCTCACAGATTTCTAGCAATAATGTCCCGCTGCCGTTGGTTTATCCATCCAGATTCTTAATGTGTTCATTCATATCACCCAATAAGGCAATCTCGGCCTTGTCTCCGAATTGTTTGATATCATTACTGAGACATTTAACCAGATCCCTGATTTCATGTTTGAATTTGCATCCCCTTCATAAACAGAGTACCACTAGCCGTACCCTTTTACCTCCTTTTCTTCCAGAAACCCAGGCAAGGTTTTTGCCAGTAGGCTTTTCCCTTCAACAGTCGGTGCTTTGGTGCGTCAGCGTACCAACAACACCACCCTTATTCTTCATTTTGCTGTTGCACATTCCAAAACATAGCCTTCGATAATCAGTGTTTCTTCCAAGTCCTTCAGGTGTGTCTCGAAAACTGCAGATATCTGCGAACTGTAGTGCCACGTGGTGAGGTATCCCAGTTGCGGTCGCCTGTCACTTGTGCCAGTGCTTTTTAGTTTCGACTCTAAACCACGGTCATGCATTCAGGAGCGCCTACTAAGATAATAGAAATGGCTTAATCTTGCTACCTCGAGAAAAAAAAGCGTCGGAAAGGGGGAAGGGGAGGAAACATTCATTATGTGGCGGCGAATTCGTTTTCCAAGCTTGTCCAACTCTGCCGTGGCAGCTAAATGCAGGCGATTCCGAGGTATCTGGTTCCTCACCTCTACCCATCGCGTGGGCGCGTTGCCATAGCGCTTCTTTTTTCTCATTAGGCGTGTTTACTGTGTTCGTAGTGTTGCCGGACGCGTTCTCTCCTTTGTTCTGTAAGCATTCGCCCCACTTGAACTGGTGCGCTGTCTGTATCGCCTCCGAGGGCTGCCTTCGTGGTCTGCTTCATGCATCTCACATGCGTGCCGTGCTGACTCCAATGTGTACGCTCTCCCACATACAGACATCATATCTCTCTCCACTATGGTGTCGCTCAAAGCCTAAATCGACTCGCCGTGGTGATGGAGTGGCTATAATGCCCGACTACTGTGCAGGAGCACCCGCGTTCAGTCCAGACCGCCAGGGGATGCGTTTAGATGGAGGTGAAACGGAGTGGCGTCCGTGTGGCGTGCAATGTCAGTGCCTTGGTAATGAGTCCCAGGTGGTCGAAAATTCCGGGGTCCTCCGCTACGACGTCTCTCATAACATGACTCGCTTTCGGACTTTAAAACCCTACAAATCAAATCCACGCAAAGCCTGAATCGTGGTGGATGTTAACTCCGTAAACATTTTGGCCCTCTTTTCTCTATTGAGCCATGTTCATGCGTAACCGACGTCTGAATGGGATACGGCTGGTGCGTGGATCATATGGTTATTTAATATTTTTTACAGTTAATATTATGACACTGCAGTTTATTCGTCACGGACCTTCTAAACATTCCGGGGAGACTTGCCCTTTGGTGCCGGCCAGTTAGACGTCATTAAGATGCTGCATTCCGTAAGCTATTTCTTCCGGCATACATAAATTTAAGTACGTGAGCGGTCAAACCGCTCAATTTTTTACAATTGCGACAAGCGAGCTCCTAAAGCTGGCGTTAAGCTATAAGCTTCTTTGTTTAAAAAGCAACAACAAGTACGTGCAAGCACCTGCCTTGGGAAGAAATACCGGGGAAATAAAAACAAAAATGGTTTCACAATTTATAGGTTCACAAATGGTTTCACAATTTATAGGTTCACAAATGGTTTCACAATTTACAGGTTCGTTTATTCTTATAGTGAACAAGCGCTTGCGCGCGGTCGCTCTATTCGGAGCCCCACTGCATCAGACGTGGGAACAACCCCATCTAGGTCTGTCAGTGCCTGCCCCACGTTCCTTTCTTCTGCGGGCATGTCCGAAGCAATGGCTCTTCGAAAAGAGCAACCACTTTTTCGCAGGTTCACTTTAAGTTTGGACGACCGTGTATATAGTGGACTGATTTTGAATTCATTTGCAGCTTTAGAACCCGTAGTTAACTGTAAAGAGTTTTCTGCTCACCCACTGCAATTTATATCCACAAGGTGTAATTTTAGGCATTTTGACTTCTACATTATGGATATTGTAACTGATCGTAATCTCGGAGTTCTCATTATGAATGAACCATTCTTTAGTTTGCTCGCATTAGCGGGGGAGTAAGCGTATACCACAGATAATACTGAGGACCTCTATGATGATTATGACCCGGCATCAAGCAAGATAAGCTTGCGGCATCCTTCAATTAATTTTGTTTTAGGAAGCCTGGGGCAAGCAATGTTCACAGGGCTATCTATCTAACAAAACCTATTAGCTTAAAAAGAAAAAAACAGGCTCGTAAGGGCGTGTTGTTGGGATAGTTAGAAGCAGTATAGAAGTTACCACGAATAATTGGATATATGGACATAAAAGAGCCCCTATATTCAAATAATAGTCGTTTAGTAAATTATTCGTCAATATACGCAGTGTTTCATCTTTGAGTTTATTTTTGTCACAATGGTTGTCGTATTCTGTATATTCCAGTACTTTGTAAAGCGCTCAACATTAGTTGATAAAATTTATCACTGGTTTCAACAAGTTTATATTGTTCCTGCTTTGCAACATGCTTGGAGAGCGGTCCTCTTACAGCTGGCATGCACGGCTAGAATGCCCAGGGCTAGCATTAAGAATGTCGAAACAGCCCGACGAAAGTCACGAGCCGAAACTGCTCGCTAATAAACTATTAAGATGGATAGGCACAGAGTTGTTTTGGCCGTTATTGATTTGCCATGCATTAGGGCAGCGCTTACCAAGTCATATCTTTCGGTGTTCACCAAAGTGTCCAAATAAATTCATGTGTTTCATCGCTGGGAACATTTCTGTATTTAAAAGAGGCTAGAAAATTCAAGCCACAAATGTAAAATTATTCAAGCATTATATCCACACTTACATTGGGAACACACGGCTCATAGGGTTGTCCTCTCACATATCGTGTGTTTCTGAAAAAAAAAAAGAAACGAAATAATTATCCCAGGCGTCAGAGAAAAATGTTAATTCATTCTCAAAGACAGCCTGAAAGAATAGCCCCAGAATGGTGAATGCAATATGAAGAAACCCGCTTAAGTGGTGACTAATCACCTACCCGGTATTGTAGTTTTTCTGGTACTGCCACTTTTACTTCTTTTGCAGGCCACAGAATCCCTGGTTCCAGTCTGATAAATACATACTGAAGATTTTTTTACCCTTTTTTTTTCTTTTTCTCTCTTTTTCTTTCACTTCATGACCCACTTTCTTCTCACTCATCCTCTCCTCCCCACTCCTTCACACCTACTTTCTTCGCACCCACTTTCCCCTCCCCAGCTTTTCTTCTTCGGAAGCAAAAGCGTATTTAAACCGTGCCAGTGATGATTGCTTTGCCCAGACGAAGACAAGTCCACTTGTCGAAACGTTCGCTCATCTGCGAACTGAGGCGTACCCCATTTGCCCTTGTTCAGTTCTTCATATCGTCAAAGAAAAGCACCTGACAATGCTATGTTAGTGCAAGCATTGCATTGTTTTGAAATCTGTGTGGCCGCATGTAACATATAAGAACAGCAATGAATGAATTGATGTCGCCAGTGTTGCTTTTGTGTGTAATCTCAAGACACAGGGGCTTTCTGGCTCGCGTCCAGTGCTCCGCTTGCGAGCTATTGTTCGCGTACACATATATTAGTACTCCTTTAATTATCAATAGCTGAATTTATGCCTCTATTATTTCATATCTTGCTCGTGAATATTAGCTTACATATCTGAGACCTGTCACGTATGTGAGGAGCCATCCGACGCATATAAATGTGGCTTACCGAAGCGAACTTACTGGACGATATCTAGTCGCAACATCGGTATAAGTTGCGTGCCTGCCAACATTGCACACCATAAAGATACAGGCTCAAGACGGCACTTTCATTTCGGGCTTTGATCCAATTTTTTGACTGTGGTATGGTGTTCTTGCTGCTTGAACGAAGGCGAGCAGATAATAGCCATCAGCCACTTCTGCGCGATTGGACTGATTAGCTTAAATTCGGAAGTCACCGCCTTGTGGGGAGCTGTGCGTAAAGGCGAGCGAATGGCAGCATTAGCAACACCAAATCGCCCTCAATTTGAAGTGCCTCTTCAGACGGCGAGTTCTGGAAGGCCAGTGAATATGCATTATCGGTTCCTATAAAAGGTACGAACCCTTGCGTTCTGCATTTATTTAATACTGCTGGCCCTGCACATGTACAGGGTATGCTATGCCTTAGCTCCTGTACGCCATTTTGTCGTCGCCGCCATTCGCATTCTTTCTGGAACTTTCGCACGAGTAGTGCTCGAGTGAGCCGTGGCAGCAGCAGCCATGGACGCCGGTGGAACACCAAAACGGCGGCGCAGAATTACTGACCGTCGGGTCCCCCTCGTCGGAACACCTTGAAAGATGGTTTGGAGCAGCGTTTGGTGGGCTAGGCTAGCTTTGGGCTGACGGAGAAGCCGGTCCTCATAGCACAGCTTCTTCTCAGTGTCGTTACCATGGTAACGTCATTGCCTTCTTTATTGTCTTCTTTACTGCTTCTTTCTTCCTTCCTTTAAGGCGCAGTTAAGGTGTCCACAGGTCAAGTTTGACAGACATCGCACTTTTCATTTTCTGTGAACCATTTATAATGGTTATTGTCTTAATAATTGCCGAAATAAACCATATTAACTAATTTGTCACTTGCACACCTTTCCTTGACTGTCTGTCCAATGTTATTTTTTTTCGATATACAAACAGTTTCTGTTTTACAGCTTTGACAAAGTCACGCCCACACGATATTCGCCTACACAGCCATTCTTACGCATTAAAATTTTCATAATGGAGGAGCGTTCAGGAAGGAGACACGACAGTTCAAGTCCTAATGACAGCTTACATACAGAGGTATTCAGAGAGTTGCACTGACAACAGTTCAATATAAGAGTTCGTGCGGAATGCCCAACAATTTAAGATTTGCTGATAACACTGCCATGTTCATTTACTCGCACGATGAATTGGAGAATATATTTTAGACCGGAAAAGCAGAGCAGTAGGTGTAAAAATTAATATGCTGCTAACAAAGTAACGTTCAAAATCCTGGGAGGGTAACAGGAGATTAAAAATGAAAAGGAATACGCCGACTTAGGGCACGTGATAACTGCTGACCTGGACATCCTAAGTGAAATAACTAGGAGAATCATATCGGGATGGAGAGCATTTTGCAAGCCCTGTCCGATCATGTCTAGCAGCTTGACAGTATTCATTAAGATGAAAGCACGTAACAGTTGCATCTTACTGGTACCCGGCTGGAGACTTGGAGACTAACCAAACGGGAACTGAAACAACGTTTAGAACCCTGAAAATGAAAATGATGGGTGCAATGTTAAGGAAAAGAGCGTGCAGGGTAGTTTAGAAAATAAAAATTAGTTATTGATATTTCCGTCACAATCAAGAGGATGAAGTAGCCATGGGTTGGAAATATAACGCGGAAAAAATAAAAATGATATTCGGTAAGGATTACTGACTGGATTTCAAGAGGAGTCAAACGTAGCAGACGACGGCAGAAATTTATGTGGGAGTATGAGCTAGAGAATATGGGAGAGGCCTTCGCCATGCAGTGGGTATAATCAGGCTGATGATGATGATGATGAGCTAGAGACGCTTGCAGGAATCAAGCGGATACAGCTCGCACAAGACCAGGTTAATTGGAGGAATAGGGGAGCGGCCTTTTCCCTGCGGCGGGTATTGTACACTTCATGACGATGATTAGGAAACATTGCGACGATGCCTTCTTGGACTAGGAGAAGATACAAAGATCCTTGAGGGTTTAAATGATCATTAAAGGCTCGAGCGATGTGACCCTGTCAATTCAAAGGCAAAGCCAGAGTTGGCAGGACCTGTCAACTCGGTCAGGCCATTTTGTCCTGTGACGCCACACAACCCGACGACTAGACAGAGCAAAAGCATGCAAAGTACTAACCACCACTCTTCAGAGCCCCCTGATTTCTGCAGTCAATGCCGACGTCTGTTACTCCGGTGAACGGCGCCTCTAACGTTATTGCGCCAAAAATGGCCGCAACTAAGAAAAGCAACAATTTACGGAACCTGAAAAGGAAAGCCCTTCGAACAACCGACTGTCGCGTGGAGGAACGAATCGATGTCTTGACGGTGAAGATAGCACTTCAGATGATCTTCAAACTTGAGAACCATGCCGATTACGAGACCATCAAAATATTTGAAATTAAACTGAAAAGGGCACACAGCTTAATAATATGCACTGAAATTATGACGCCATATATCGTCCGGTTGGTGTGATGCAAAGCGTAATGACGTGAATCGAAAACATTTTATATTCTTCTCACAGCACAGTAAACAAGCAAATGTATCGCTGTAACCACTGATACTAACATGTTGAATACAATTGTGTTTGGCGGGCATGTAGGTACAGAAACCAGTCCAGAGTAAGGGCGCATAATTTCCGAGTCAGTATCGTGTTTAAAGCGGCACTCTGGTATGCACATGAAAATCCTGCATTTTATGAAGTTGCCTTTCACAAATGACCGTATACCATGTATGCCCAGGCTGTCAACTTAAGGCTAGAGTACCATCCGGAAAAGTACCTTGCTCTGTGGTCCTCAATAGAAAGAGGAGTGCCTCTAATGCCTACTGCTATGAATGAAATTCGTACAATTTAACATAAAGTCCCAATTTCTTTGCACTATACAATTAACATGGTTCGAAAAATATCTCACTCCGCTGAGAAATTACGTAAAGTTTGTATTCGGCTTCGTTGCAATGAATTCGTTGGCCATGGTGCCTGTAAACTAGTCCGAAATACCTAATAAGACCGTCACAGTCGAGCAGAATCCTGCGTGTCCCTCCCTGATTAGCATAGCCCATCAGATGACCATGTGGCATGACCCCTCCCCTTATCTTCTCTGGTCCGTTATTTGATCGTGCGACATAAGGAGTGAACTTCCAGGGGGCGCCAGCTTTGTCGTTCGTGTCAAAGGCGTGCAGCAACTAGTATTCGTCTGCTAGCCAAGTTGGACGCTGAGTTGCGATATATGCCTGTCCAGTCGAAAACTATAGTAGCGAAATTTCCTGCTGTTGTAAAAGGATGAATTCTTAATTGTTAACCGAGAACCGGTTGTGGCAACAGAAAGTTCTCCGATGACATCAACATTCTATGGACATACGACAGAAGAGCGTTATCTAACCGCAGAGTACAAAAACGTATTGCAAGAATAACTGTAGTACTGCAGAAATTTTGGAGGCACGTCAAAAAACAGAACACTTTATCGTATTTTTTACACAGCTCCGTAGTTTTTTTCGACCATGTCCAATTGTATGTCGTGCAATAAACAAGTTTAATACTCTGCCCATTGTCTAAATCTGTGCCAGTCCCTCAATGCCAAATCGACACTCAACCTTTGCCAAACATTTCCAAGCAGTGCATTCGAATGCTGTGTCCCCTTTCAGTGGAGCTAAACGCTGGTTAATATTTTTTTTGTTAGGGGCAACAGTTCTATCTTATCGGTAACCATCTGGCCGTGTCCCAAAGCGCTGTTGTTATACAAAACATAGCTTGTCGTCGCATGTGTTTTAGTGTAAACCGCAAATCAAATAAGGCATACTCACTCTTCGCATCGTACCACGCCAAGCACCAGAGCACTGCCAAGAATATACAGGGCGTGCATTGTTACTCGAGCGACTTTAGGTGGTCCGACGGCGGCCGTTCTTGATATGATGTAAACAGGCCCAAATTGTGAGCGTTTTCTATCTATAGCATAGGTTATTAATTTCGACCTGAAGGATTGGAAATATACCGAAAAGTTTGACCGGTTTGAAAGGTATTTCACTCCGTTTGACATTTGATTCATGGAAGTATATTATAACTGATACCATTAATTAGCTCTTTTTCCTTTCTTTTGCTTAAAAACATCGCCTGAAAAATACCGGACTACAATTTTTTTTATTACCTCGAACAAAAAAAAAAAAACAGTCAAGAATATATCTAGCATGTAATCTTCGGAATAAGAACAAGTTACACAGAGAAAGACCGGTTCTCTCCTAAGTGGCTTACCTCTTAAAAAAAGAGATAGAATAAGGTTACTCAGCATAATCTGGCAGTGCAATTTGTTTAAAATAAAATTTTAGTTCCGTCTAAACTATTTTGACTAAGAAATGTTGCCATTTATAAAGTTTGTGTCTTTAAGCGTGTGGAAAGCCGTCTTAAAGCAGAAATGCCACTTAGCGACAGATGTCTGTGAGGAAGAGGACGAAGCAGCACGAGAGCGGCGGCCATTTAGGAAAATGATAAGATCTACAAAAAAGTGGAGGACAATTAAAGGTTCGGCTCTAAAAGCATGACACGACAGCCGAGATCATGGCCAGCCTGTAGACCCACTAGCAGGGTCTCGTTCGCGTACGTGGATTTTATACTCGCTTTATCAGTAATCGTTTAATTTGTAGCGCTAATATCTTGCTCACGTTACTTAGTGTGCAGTCAATAGGTACCACAGCATGTGAAAGCCCATCAGATCAAACGACATATATTCATATAAAGCACCGCTTTTTACTCGCATCACACGTACAAATGTGCCTCTGCAGGATAGAGTAGCGCAAGAGTCATGTCATGTTCTCATGTCACACCCTGTAACTCGAAGCAACAGCCCGAAATTCGGCCACGGGAGATTGTCATGTGGATTTGTGAAGCCGCATAACCTGGGCCTCGATCAGTGCCCGGCCATGTCACCTGCTAGAGGCGTGGTCGAGTTTATTCGTTCACAACGCTGAGGACAATTTCGCCAACGCCGGAGTTTGTGGAGGACCTCTCTTTGACGCTATCTTGTTGAACATAAATTTTTAAATGACGAGACTTGGTAAAATTGGGACGCCGTACCATTTAGTTTGCCCAAGGAAGCTGGTGGTAACAGCGAAGTACCCCCAAGCTGTGATTTCTCATTACGCTGTGCCATTCATGAAGAAGCGTCTTGAAGCTTGGCTTGAATAACGTGGTTGCAGTCCGGAGCCACTGTGCTAGGTGTTTTTCTGTAGGGTCTGCGGAGTGCGGTACATATCTCAAGGGGTCGCGAGCCGCACATAGATTTGCGAGAAAATGCACGTCACTAGGGCGCGCCAGTTTGTCCGCCGCTGGTACATGGGCGTAACGTCCCAAAACGACGTCAACTATGAGGACGCCGTTGTAAAGGGCTCCGACACTTTTGACCAACAGGGACTCTTCAACGTTTCCTGATATGCCCCAGTATACTGCGCTTTGGGTTCCGCTTCCATCGAATGGCGGCTATTGCATCCACCATCATGGGCGCGTGCTTGGGATCAGCTGTTAAGCCCCTTGACGGTTACCCACCGCGGTGTGCCAGCGATGTCCCGACGGAGGTAATGACATGATGAGTCACCCAGTGTTTACCTAGCAGAAAAAAAAAACACAGAAACGTATAAAAAATACTACAAAATTGTTTTTACCTCTCATGTTTACGACAAAATTTCTGTCGTAAATGTCAAACTTTTCTGTAGTTTTGTAGTACCTGTCATTGGTACTCTAAAGGTTTTTGTAGTTCTCTGGTACTTTTTTGTTGTAACTGTAGAAAATTATGACATTACGAGAGAAATTTTCTGTTGTCGCTACATGTTAACTGCCAAAAACCGGACGTAAATACTATAGTGAAACAGAAAATTTTCTTAGTTTTTTCTGAGTGGCTTGGTTTGGTTTGTGGCTCGGGCTATGAGAGACGCTGTAGTCGAGGATTCCGGAATTTTGAACCACCTGGTGTTCTTTAACGTGCACTAACATCGCACAGCACACGGGCGCCTTGCTCTTCATCTCCATTGAAAAGCGGCCGCCGAGGCCGGGATTCGATCACGCATCCTTGGGCACAGTAGTCGAGCGCAATAATTACTGCGCCACCCCCGCGGAGTTTTGCGACTGGGACTCTACGCTGTACCAAAGGGAAAGAACAAGGAATGATACAGCTACACGCAGAGGGAACGCACCGCACTGTTCGAGTCTGATTCCAGAGTTAAAAGAAGTTGATTACTTATAATGTGTTACATTTTAAAAGTGTTTAGTTGTTAACCAATAGAGGCTTTACAAAAGTTAGCGCCATCTAGTGAAAGAAACAGAAACTGTGCGCGGCGGCCATGTTTTGCTCAGTCCGCCCGCGCCTCCCATCGAGTACGCTGTCAACGTGCGCCTTCGTAGAACCCGTGCATGCACCAAGGAGGTTATATAAAAACTTATATCCTCCTTGGCATGCACCGAGAGGTGCATTGGAATGCTCACAAGCGATCGTTTCATTTTTTAACATCACAGCAGTCGCTATTAGCTCCAAGCTCTATTCGGAAAGATGCCAGCATGTTGTTGCGTGCCCTTCTGCAGCCATCGCACCGTCGTAGACGCGCACGGAATCAAGGTGTACGCGTGCATGCGACCGTTCGTTTGCAGTCCGAATCGGCTTTACAAGGGTCACTTGCATCATGTAAAGCATTACTGTACGTCCCTCTGACTGGGAGCTAGCTCACAGAATGTGCTATCACCTAAAACAGCAAGGCTAATTGTTTTGCGCGCTATGGAGCCTTGTGAACTTGAAGGATAAACTTATGCTGCGAGAGAAGGAGCAATGCATGTGTAACGAATGCTATTGTGCAAATACGTTCTTTGAAACGTTAGGTACGTAGGTTACATTTACCATTGTGTATTTGATTTAAGACACGGGCATAATTACCAAAACTACTTTTCACAGTCGTACGAAATGGTAGTGCTTGGTGCAGAGAGCAATACGGTTGTCTAGTGCGCCCGAGGTGCGTGTTTCACGCTGCAAAAGCAAGCGGCTGCCAAACCCGCGGCGTCTAGAAAAGCAGGAAAAGATGACATCTCACTAGTGTGTTGTAACATGCTCACGTACAGCCCGTTTCGACCGGTCCACGTCTAGAGCGCGTAGCTGAGGTTTTATACCTGCCAGCGCGGCCGATAAAATAACCAAGCGTGCGCTTCACTTTTGTGTTTTTTCGAGTCACCCGATAGTTCGCTAATTCACAGCTACCTGAAATTCACTGGAATTTTTAAATATGTCGATTTCTTGTTTATTCCCTCTGTCAGAAAGTAAACATTTGAAGCCGTAATCTCATATGAAAGCGCTGACGTTGGAAGCTTCGAGGAACTCGGGGGAGGAAGAACTCGGCTGAAACGAAAAGAAATTTGAAAAGTCAACTCACATTACTGCGAAGTGTTTGTGCTTCGTGCAACTGGCTGTGTTCATAAAATCAGATTTATATTATATCATATCGTTATAGAAAAATTAGGGGGTCACTTAAGCTCCACCGTTAAATGTATAACGCAATAGTGTCTCTCTCTCATACACACACACGCACGATGTTTTTTTCTTCGAGTGTTATATTTTAGCTCTTTTATTTATTTATTTATTTTATTTACCAAATACTGCAGGCCCTAACTGGGCCCTAGCAGGAGGGGCGAAAAGAATACAATGCAGTGAAATATAAATTCATCAAAAGTGACATACTACACACAAGTGTTATATAGTATGTTATATGTTGTTATGTATGTTATATTTCTATGTTATGTATGTTATGTTATATTTCGATCATTTCTTTATTTATTTTTATTTTATTTGACGTTTTATATTTTTATACACCAATACGCATGCGTCAGCCACAATCAGCTTTCCATTCTGAGCAATTTGACACTTTTGAACATATTCTTCAATTATTTCAATTAATCAATTACACATTCTAAGTTTTCTTCCTTAGCATCACCAAACACTGGTTATTCATTCTGACACCTTTAAACCCTTACTTTCCAATTTTTCCTTTTTTTTGTTTCTTTATTTCATCAATTGATAAATTAATTAAAGATTTTATTAACTCGTCATCGCCTATCGCACACCAATCAATATTCAATCTCTGGAAGCACAAATTACCATGGCACTTTTTTTTTTTTTTACGCAGCCCCCGATTATTTCCGAGACTAATGCCAACTACTGCGTCGACAGCATGGGAAGGGAAAATGCTAAGCGCCAGTACAACTTACATCAAATTGCGCATGATCCTTTTATCATAAAATAAAATGCATCCTCGCTCATTTCACCAACCAAGTATCTTCCAGTGGAATGAGCGACGGTGATTGCGCAAACCAAGCAAACAAACTCGAGATGATCTCTCATAGGCATTTAAGTAAACAGCAAAGGCGCACAGACAAAAAAAATCCACATTACAGAACTCTGGATACTGTACCTGCATAGGGATGACGCTGCGGATTGCCGAGGGGGGGGGGGGGGGGGGGGGCATGCACGACTCGTACAGCAATTTGTAACTGCGCTCGGCAGCGCAGCCGGTGGGACCCGCCACGTCTCGGCTGTCGAAATACGCTTCTAGGCGTCTCTAACAGAAACCGCCAGGGACCGAACAGAGGTCCAAGTGCAGCACACTAAGTTAAAACGTGAAAAGCGCGAGCAGAACGGCGAGCGCTGACGGACGGACACGAAGCGAACGGATGGAGCGAACAAAATATGGCGGCCGGCGCGGAATCAGGGTGCCGCTCACGGTTGCCAGACGTATTTTTGTAAACCCTCTATTACTTGTTCCGAGCAGTAAAGTAGCGATTAATAGTATTACTTGTTTTTTGTATTCGATTTTTAATAACGAGGTAATTTTTTTCCAAACACAAGGAGTAAGCGACGTAGCACCTAAATAAATGTGAAAACGGTTTAACTGGAGAATGGAACAACTTGGAGCAAGCAGAGCAGCGAGCGGGAAAGTTTCCTACGGGATAGGTTGGCAAAGACCCAACGGCCAGGAACAACAACGCGCGATCCTATTCAGCTCCCGACCGCATCCTCGCCGCATCCGACGGCAGAATTCGACCATGGAAATATGCCGCGTACAATCTGCAGTGGCCCCTGCACTTTTCGATGGCTCATCTTGTACTCTCCAACGCACAATTGAACAGTTTCTGTACCCAGCCTGATGAACGCTGATACACCTGAAGAAAGTGCTCAAAGCAAGGATTCTGTTTAAACCAGCTCTACTATATACAAGTGTGTTTTTAGAATGTTCGTTCTATTCAGCCCATTCAGCGAGTTTGGGGGATGCCGCAATCGACAGTTGACCGTTAGAACAGGTGTTTGCGTCAGCGTTGAGGCCACCACATGACACCAGGCATGCCAGGATATGAGAAGATCATAAAATGTTTTAGAAATGTATAAAAAATTGAGCAACAAATAAAATTTACAGCGACATTCTGCCAATAGATGGCGCCACCGATCAATTCGCGTACATCGAACAGATGAATCACTGATTGCGGCAGCGTCGAACGGACTGAAATGTTTAGTGCGATAGCATTACTAGGTTATGTCGGCAAGGTCGTCTGTACAGTCTTGTGTTGTTCTCGTAAGGGTAGGTTCAAACGAGCTTTAATCGGAAGAGGATGCTAAATAAAAATTATGGCAATACAATGATGAGTAAATAGAGCCAAAATGTAAATGTAAAATCAGGCGTCCAAATAGTCACAAGACTAATGTCGTCGTCCAAGGAATGTGACGTCATGCCAAACTGAAATGGATTTGTCTGTCAGTAAATGAGCAAAATAAATGCGTGGCAAAAATCAAAAGTGTGCAAGACTGTCAATTAATCAAATAAAAATTTAAAATAGGCGTGAAAACCAAGCAAGAATAAAACCAATGCGCAGTATGGCTACGCATTTGTAGTGACGTCACGACGACTGGGTTGCCAAGGGGACAACCGCTGGCGGCGTCTTGGTGCTGCCTAGCACGCGTGACATCATAGACGCGCGGCGGCGCGCCTCTATACGCCAGGAAGAAGGTCGTTGACTTGCCCCTTGACGTCAAGTCGCATCCTGAAAACGCGGAACGTGATTAGGTTTGGTGGCGCCCCTCTCCTTATGTTTTTTATTGGAGTGTTATATTCATGCCTAATAAAGCCAGTATTCTCTGCAGTGCGCACCTTGAGTCTAGTGTTGAGTGCAGCTGCTGATCTTTTGAGAAGACGCAGTATAATTAACGCCAACTTCGAAAATATAACTCTTCTTGAAAATTAACCGAATGAAATAAGTCATCAAGCAGCCCACGCTTGTTCATTGTATAGTACACGTATATTTATCTCTCAGAAAAAGCAAAGAATGGAGGAACATTAATGGAATAGTAACGAATTACTTCTCTTTTATTGCACAGTTCTTTTCACGGCCTGTAATCGACGACTGTAGTCAATTGCAATCCACAAGAAGTTATTGTTATCAGTTACTTATTTTCTATAACTTGTACAACGTTGATTGACACCATGTGTATTCGCATCCATGTCGGCGAAAGACACGACATGCGATCAAGGTGCTCTTGCTCACACAGGGAAATGATTATGCTATCCTTCGGTGTCTAGCCTGTACAAACTTATTGCCTTGTATACATTTCCCTGCTCCACATTGCTACATTCAGGCTTTATACGCTGAAAAATAAAAACATTTTTTCTTGCCGACACTAACGACACGTGTTATTAATCCTGGCCGTATTGTAGCTCTGTATACCGTATTGAAACACAGTTTACTGTTTTTATTCCTGTACTTTTAAATATTGCTGGAGTAATATTGTATGCGGTGACGGCTATATCTAAACATACTTCACGGCTGATGTATCGTAGGCGCCTTCCCACCGTGCTGGGGCATTCATAGCTCTTGAACCAATATGGCACATGCGGAGTAGTAAACTGATATCTTTAGCAGATTCGAAAGCATGCGCTGTCTAAACGAACCACGTCCCCTCTGGCAGAAGTTTGTTGAAGGCGTTCAAGGAATGGGTTGATGACGTTTCTAGTCGTTGCTTGTGTTTAGTCTTGCAGAGAGGTAGCCGCTGTCTATTAGCGCTGGCGGCACTGATGAGGGGTATGTAATTTTCTGGATACCAGACAGGAAACTTCAACAATCGCTCCTCTATGTCGAGAATGGCAGGTAATGCTCGATTTGAACCACAGAAGGCGATTTTGTTTCTCCATCTCACTTGCGGTACGCGTGGCCCAACGTGTGCTCTCTGTGGGACACCGTGGCATTGATTTAGACAGAGTAGGCTACCTGGACTGAAAGGCATCGCAGCATAAGCGAGAATATTCAATATGCAGAATTGATGCTCATGACGATTTGCTCTAAGAAGAAATGATTTGAATGGCACCGGGAGGGGATTTTTTGTAACTTTTGAAAAAGCTTTTTTTTTTTTTTGTAGTTACAGTCCGAGAACGTCCTCTTGTGTGGTGGTTTTTGCATGTATTTTCCTAAACGATATAGATCATGACTTTATGTTGAATTCACAGCAGTAACTTCGAAAGGTGTCTGCACTTGTAGGTACGCTTGTTAGGTCATCGTCATCGCGCAAATGGTTCCCGTTGGCGGTAGTTTCGAGCAGTCGCACCTGGAGCTCCAGGTACACGGCTGCCGCATGGAACTAGATGACGAGAGAAAATCAGTAATGAATCGACGCTCCCGAATCTGAATATCGTGCGCTTAGATCTGAGTTGCTTAGCAATGCAGGAAACAGCGTGCGTTGCAATGTTGCGTAAATTGTTCCTTAAGGACGCTTTGTATACAAGACGTCGCTACACTTTAATCCACATCCGGCGATGAAAAGCTCTGCGATGGTCAGAGCCAAATTTTTAGGTCACTATAATCTTCACCATATTGAAATTCGGCTGGACATCCATTTTGGACAAAATCTCGGGGAAATAGGAGGACGGTTTGTAGATAGGAAAAATAATCAGGATTACCTACACGAATCGAGGTTAAGATATATAGGGCTGTAAAAAACGAGAGACTTTAAAAACCTTTTCCTTGAACGCGTAATAAATTGTTATCGTGCTGTGGGGCCCTGCGGCCCCTTTAATCGTTTCAAACCGCACGCGCTTTTTTCTGTTTGCATTGGTGTTTGCCCGGGCAATGCGAGTGCGCATAATCGAGCTGGCAATCGTGGGGGCGGAATGTTACTGGCGGGGAAACGAAGGTAGATAAGCGCGTCGAAAGCAAGGCTCAGGTCATTTTGTCCTGTGGGAAACCAGCGTGGGGAGACCAGCGTGCGTAAAGTGCCAGCCGAATGTGCACGGACGATGGTACGAAGGTTTGCGAGAAGACGGAAGTGGTGCCTGCAAACTGGCGCATGATAGCCTTAGTTGCTTATGCGCCAGTAAACCCAACAACAACAACAACAACAACAGAAATGGCTTAGGTGTATTTGCGTAAGTTTCTTCCACGCGATGAGCAATGTTTCTTGTGCCGCCGTTCGCGCTTAGGCCCTATTGTTCGCCCTATTCGTTCCGCAGTGTGTTTTATTTCGCCGCGGTAAAGCCTTGACCCTCGTTCTGCTTTATCTCTGGTGTTCTTTTGTCGCGAGCATCGGCAGCATGTTTCAAGCGCAGTAGCGCCCGAGGTTTCTTTTAATTGAATGCTTTTTTGTTTATCTGGATTAAACTGGTGTTTTTAAAAGAGTCTGGATTTGCCACTCGGGCGAGACCATGGCTCGCGGACCAGTTTTCTGCAGGCGAGTCCTTCAGTGCCAGAAGAGAACAGAGCCACAGTGCTATTCCCAGCGGAGCTGCCTCCATCCGGCGGTGAAAGCTGTGGCCGCGGAAGAATCAATTCTGACGAGACCGTGTTAAAGGCCCCGTTATCGAAAAATCACGGCCATCAGTGTCTGCCACAATATCCAAGCATTTGGAACATTATAGAGCTCCGAACGGAGGCAAATCGAACAGTGTGAGTCCTAGCTAGGAAGCATCTTGCGAAGGCGGTATGCAACATGGTTATCCAACATAAAAGAAATTTCTTCGACCCTTAAAACTATCCCTGCAACCCAATGAGCGCATGAAGACTGTTGTTGTAGGTCAGGTGAGACGCCATCTTTGCCTTTAGCAATATTGAGAAAGAGCTAGTCATTTTACGTTGCCACAGCTTGTGAGTTTGGGTTCTTCAAAGCGGTAATCTCAATGGTTCGATTTAAACGCCACATATTTACTTACTGGTTATGAGGAAAGTGGGGGTAACGCAGTGTCGAGATAATCAACACTGGATAAGAGAGTGTAACTTCATAGCGGTATAAATTTCTCTTAAAAGAAATTTAATTTTCTTATCTCCGTGAATCGAAACTTCGCTCGCGATCAGAAGACGCTGCATGCTTCTATACGCCACGAAGAAATGCTGTCACTGAACATTCATAATTGACCTTACGTCTTCCTCCCGTATTCGGGTTGGGTAATAATCGGCTCAATCTTGAAAAGCTTCCAATTGAATAAAATAAATGGACAAGAAAAAGATTATCACCAAGGTGAAGGTGAGCAGCCGAGAAATATTCCATCATTCACCACCATACCACATGTATGTCTGCGCTTACTGCACTGACGCTGAAAATATCGGCGACTAAATATAACACCACGCTTCTCCCCTCTCAGCCTGCACATGCCATGACACCATACGAAAATAAGAGCTCTTTATTTTTAGTCCTGCCCATGAAGAATTCATCATTTCTAGCTCGATTTCCCGATTACCGCTTAACGCACCCACCTTACTACGGCTGGATCATCGATTTCCCCGAAGAACACTGGCGGTTGCCTCTTTTTATTGTCCTTAATATAAAGTAACTGTGGACCTGGATCTCGAGCGGTGAGTGCTCGAAATTAACGCTACTCGTAATCATGTGCGCGAAGGCGTTGACCTAGCTTGTACAACTGCAGGAGCAGACGGCTTTTGAAGCGGCTGCCATGAATGCGCATTAAATGCGCCATAAAGGCGATCTATAAGCCCGTGAATTTAATGTTAAAGCGTTTTCAAAAGATATAAAAATCACTGATCACATTCAAAGAGGTTATACTTGGTACAGAATGCTCAAAAGCATAAATTCTGCGCGTTGAACAATATTAGGAGTTATATCTTAGCCTACGCTGCGGTCCCTTTTTGTCCATATAACTTACTCTGAATAGCATGCTGCTACCGTGTACCACTGAAACAACTCGCTGGGTCACTCGTACAGGACACCAGGGGGGAAAAGAAAGTCATCTCTTAGGGCCGCAGCCAATAACTACACGGTATTCTCGTACTGCAGGAGCAACTGTTGAAATTTTCATTCTGGTTTCCATATGCGGTGCTCCCTTAAATCAAAAGGAACCGCACACCTGCCATTCAAATTACATGCCAGCAGAAGGGAAACTACACTTCAACTCTCAAGAGTGCCGTCACCAGTAAGAGATAGCGGCGTCCTCTCTGCAGGGAGGAAACAACTGCAATGACGAGAGACGCCATCAACTCTTTCGCTGAACGCCCTCGTCGACCGTTTTTAAGGGGCACAGTTCATTTTCACGCAACGCTTTCTAATCTACCAGGGATATCAGTTTACTATTCCTCACATATATTAATGCCTGATAAAACTTAAATGTCTGAGCATTCTAGGAAGGCGCGTGCGCTGTAACGGTGGCGATGATTGTTGAAGAGAGTTAAATTAAAGAATGCAACAGCGTAAACCAGCAATATATAAAGGGACAGGAACAATCACCGCAAACTGATTCAATATGGCAAAAAGGGCAAAATACGCCGAGAATAAATGCCACAGGTCGTTAATGTAGGCATGAAAAATGCTGTTTTGATTTTTCCCCGCAGAAAGCATGATGAGGATAATGTCATGCTGGTAAAACTACATAAGCCGACTGTTTCCACAGGCTAGGCTCCAAAGGCAACCTGGTTTCTCCTTGTGAGCGGGAATATTGCGCACGCGTTTCTTGTGTTTCGACAACATGAACGCGAATTAACACGGTCTTTAGCACTCTTGTATGTGCTACAGAAAATACGTAAACGATTACAATTGCAATTACGTCATCAGCAATGTGATTGGCAGAATCCGTCAATTACAGGCCCTACAGGAGCTGCAGGCTGGACCCCATCGATGCTGTTTCGTGATGTTCTCAAATGCGGAGCTCTCTCAATTGTACCCCTAATTATTTGTGTATCTGCATTTCCCTGATTTGCCGCCCCTTTCGTACAGTATACCATATACTATACTAGGGCTGCTCCTCCTGCTCAGAGACATCTGTCGGCCGGAAGCATTTCTAGTTTCAATCAGCTCCCATGGCGTATAAACACGCGAACTTTAATAATGACAGCATCTGGGGGTCGACATAGTTTAGACGAAGCTGAAATTTTGTGTTAAACATCTTGTACATCGAGATTAGGCTGAATAACCTTCCTCTCTTTTTTTTTCTTTTACGAGGTAGCTCGCTCGAGACAGAACTGGTCTTCGCCTGTACTGCTCTTTTTTTTTTTTTTTATCGTGTCTACTATTGTTTTTTCTGCTCAAGTGAATATATATCACAGCAATAAAGAAAAAGATACTCCCACAGTTTCGGGCCATGTGTTTAGGCAAACAAAAATGAAAAAGAACCAATTAATGTCATTAGTAGTACGATATTGGCATCGGTAAATGTCGAACAAGATGAAATACCTAGCAAAATATGCAAACCTCTCAGCAAATTACTAACCTTTCACGCTGAAACAAATATCCACGTTTTAGATATAAGCCGTGAATAATTCGTGCCAGATCAGACTTTAAGAACGACAGCAGTCAGTGCACATAGATTCCGTCGAATAACTATGTACGCCCTATACATGCTTGGTTTCGTTGTGGTGATTGGCGTGATGCGATGCGAAGGGTGAGTCTGTTTCTTTGCCTTTAAAGAGACTTTGGCTATACTAAAACGAATGCGACTAGACGCAGTGCTTAATATAATAAAAGCGCGTTGGAATGTCCCTAAATGGGGAAAGGCAAGATAGCATTGTTGAACCTAACGAAGACATTAGTCGAGGTTTAACTCCACGAAGAAAATAAAAATTCGAAAGTACTGCATGACAGAGTTTGGTATGGTCTTGCTTGGCGGTTTAGCACTGATAACTATGGGCACAGAGTTTGGAAATGAGCACTGTGTTAAATGTATTTAATGCACATTATGCAATTGGTTATCATCAAATAAAAGCGCCCAATCATGTCAAAAATGCGACTACCTTAGAAATTCGTAATAACGACTTAATTTTCTGGAGTAGTGAAGTATTTATGCAGTAATTTTACTGTCCTCTGTGTCTCTGCAGTATTTGTCTGTTGTAAGGACAGAAAATGTTGACGTTGAGGCAGAAGTTATTGTGGCGAGAACAGGTTATCGGTCAAAAAGCAGACAATAATGCTGCTGCGACCACAGAAAACACTCTGCATTTTTATTCGGCTGGGTAGAGACATGTCGTCGGTTTGGATCCATATTGTGCTGTGATCAGGTGGTCTCGCTTTGTAGGCGCGCTTTAATTGGCAACCAAATTTGTCCTGGAGCTTACAGCAGAACCCCCAGCAGTCTCTGATTGACAGCTGGGGATATTTGCTAAGCAGAATAATCATTTGGGCTAGTTGGGAAACATTCATAATTGTAAAACAGCCCGAACAACGCTGCCTCTCTTGTTCTTGTCCACCGTTGTTTCCGCTGTTTTACAATTAGGTGGGTATTTGGCGACTAAACCACGCGGCTATAATTTAAGTGCGCTCAAGTGACATATCAAAGCGATAATGTGCGCAGCAATGGGCCATATATGTGTGATAAGAGTTAGTTACAAGAGAAGTCTTACATTGAATATTAGTCGTTGATATTTTGAGGATGTTGCTTTGACACTCCTGCCGTTTGCCTCCCCTTAAATTATCGCTAGTTGGGAACCTACAAAAGGAAGGTATGGAACTGACTGCTCCATGTTGCTATGCTGTCTGCTGTTTTCATGTTCCCCACGTCTCCAGAACATTCAAATGTTTGCTATTAAAGAAAGACAGCGAACAGATCTGCGAGTGCAAATTACTCCGTGCAAATGAGGAGCAGCCCAATACGGGTTTTGCCCAAGTTCTCGGTACGCACTTGTTGAGTTTACTTTGTTGTAGAAAGCATCGGAGGACACAAGGTTTGGCACTTTTCGGAAAAGCCATTAATTTTTATGCACAGGCCTCGCAACCCGTTCGCCTGTCCAAAGAGACCTTTTCAATTGAGGGCAATTAGGGCTGCTCGTGCCTCTACCCGCAGCGCTACACAGGGCATATATTTCGGAATTTAGGCTATCTAGCTTGATCTGGAAGACGTTTCTGGCCTCTATAATACCTCGTCTTCGACAAAGGACCGAGAATTACACACCACAGACGAAAGGTCTGAGCACAACGCCACGTGAAAGTCCCGGCGCGAACCTGTATCGGGCGGCCATCTTTGTTTATATATTGCAATATTGGTAGACACTTAGCATTTATCGGAGTTGGGAATAGATAACGTATAATACGATCATTTTGGTAAAAGTAACCTTTATAGGCATCGAGGACACATAACATATGCGGTCGCATATACTGTTTCAAGTCTCTATGTGTGAGATATGAAAGGCACAAATTAACCTATTAGCTTTGAAGGGAGTGCCAATGAGTGCACCCCAATAAGGATCCTCAAAGGGACCCCTAATAGGGAGACAATACCGCTGTCGCAGCTTCATACGCTTAAAAAGGGACCTTCATTGGTTTCCAAAATTCGTTAACCGTACATTTAGTTTCAGCGTAAAATTAATTGCAGGAAGAGCCGACAATTGTGCAAGTCGTTATATATTCGTCTTGAGTAAACAAAAGTGCTACAGAAAAGAACAGAAGTGGGGTACAACGCTGTGTCTTCCTTGTGTTCGTGTCTGTGCAATTTTTTTTTTGTCTCAAGATCAGTGTTCAAGACCTGACACTTAAATAAAACAGGGCGTTCTCTTCGTTTGATTCATTCCAGTTCATTATGGCCTACGGCCACACAGTGTGCTGAGCAAAGCAATAATTGCCCTAACAGAGCATTGACAATTCATTGTTTTTAACGAGTTTGCATTTTTCGTTACATCAAATTCACCTTCTTTGCGCTATTCGTCTGGGTTCTCCTTGAGAGTCAACAAAGCGGTTTTTTGTGAAAACCGGGACAATGGATTTTTTTTTCAGACACACTCCCTATGTGCGAGGAGAGCCCTATGAACCGTGCGTTCCTGACGTAAGTGCGAATATAAATTTTTGAACAGTTTAATTTTCTTTCTTCAATATTTCAGCTTTATTCATGAACACGAATGTTCCGTATGACGAGTCTTGAGAATTTGTTTCAGCTCTTCGATGCAAACCGATAAATATGAAATAGTACGTGTTACCCAAATGCCTGCCAAATGAATTCGAATCAAAACATCCAAATATTTGAGCTCGCGATATTGGTCGCCTAATTTTATATATTCTTACTGTCAGCTGTCGTCCACAGCTATACCTGGAGTGATATTCAAGCGTGGTACAGATGGAAGAAAAAAATAAAAGCATTGAAACCAATACTTAACTTCATAAAATAGTACTCGTCGCTTATGCGTGTCGAATATAAGAATATTATGTTAAAAAATGCACCTTCACGAACAATTTGCTAAATAAGTGTCATTTTAAGGGAGATCCTCTTCTAGACTTTACAGAACTATTAACTCTAACGTCTATACTAAGCAGAAACACGTTGCTTAACAACATTTTCTTTTTCGAATGTTTTTGTTTTATAAGATAACACATTTTGTTCGCTGAATAGCCCTGGCTACGTCACTTGCGGCGGGCTCCCTAATCACATTTAACTGAAGGAAGCCGCAAGCTTACCTCGCTTGGTGTCGGGTCAACAGCGTCGTAGAGTGTCTTGGTGGGGCCTAGAAGGAAAGCTTTCCCTACTGACAATACGAGCAACTTAGGATCAGTTCATACATGGAAAAAATTCCGGGAACACGGTGTACGACTGCAGAGGTATGAAATTTTGACCAAGACTAGTTCAGAACAAAACGTTCCCTTGTAATCAAAAGTACCCTAAAACTATATATGCTTGATATAAATTGCAATAATAGACCAGAAAGCTCTCAAGACACTAAAAATGCATTCCGAAGTTTTAAACCGGCCCTAATATAACCAATATCTACAGTGCGGAAATAGTTTTTGTTTAGTTAGTAATTTCTTTACCAAATATTTTTTTTAAACAAGATGATATCTTAAACGTGCGCGTTAGAAGCTCTGCACTGCAATTAGGAAGAAAGCATATTACTCACTGAGGCGCTTTAAAATGCGGGTTTGTGTCCAATCTCCACGTTTTCCGGTGCTCATGTGCTGGAGGAAACAGTTTACGGAATGAGACAGCTCGGAGAAGTGTGAGTGGCCCGCATCATGGGCACCTAAACCCACCTGGTCAGAGCGATCTTGGTAGACAGAGTTCAGAGAAGCCCCCATTTATTGTAGGGAATATTAGGTTACGATATGATGCGCACATCAGCTCAATATATTTTGGATGTTGTTTACTGGGACTGATAAACATTGCTCAACAGGGACACGACAACCTAAACTTTTAAGGGGTTTAATGTTACAAAGCGTCTGAGCCTACGAGTGATTCGTAGTGGAGGGCTTCGGATAATTTCTACAGGATGAACGTATTTGACTTTCTCTGAAATCACACCGTACACGGGCGCGAACCACTCAAAATACACTCAGAGGCAATGTAGGAGAAGCAACACTGCAAGCGGTACGCAAGCTTACAAAACACAAGGCTGCGAGCATCCGGCACCACTGCTTGGTGGCTAGATAGGGAGGTGAGAGTATCACAGTGGGCCACGCAGCTGTGTGCCGCCGTCACTCATGCTGTCAAGAGGTGGTCCGCGCGTCACATTTTAGATGTGTCTCGACGGCTCGCAAACGTGCTTCAATTTTATCTGTTGTAGGCCGTCATTGCACCCGCCACTAGTTCGTTGGTGGACGACGGCTGTTGTTCTTGTCGTTGTTGTTGTTCTCCTCTAATGTGATGGCACATACCCACACAGGGGGATCGGCCAAGAATTGGGGTGCAGAGATATTAGATTTTGAGATGTATAACTACATCGAAAAAAAAATAATAAATGCTAGGAAATAGAAAAGGAAATGTAAATATGATAAACCAAAATATATAAGAGTAAATACTAACGCACGCAGTAGGAGAATAGTAAGATTTATATGTACAGATTAAAACTTCAAAGCATATTAGCCTGGTAGACGTTTTGTTTCTATTAAGAAGTTTTGAATGGCGTTGAAAACATACCTGTGGCTGTACCCAAGCATGGTGGCACCGAACGATAATAAAATTTGGCTGCTCAAATTAAGACCCAGCTGTTGTAACGGCTTCTCTAAGTACCGCTTTCTCATCATGTTAAAACGGAACAAAATATCAAGAAATGGTCTATTGTTTCCGGTTCCCCGCAGAATGCGCAGACAGGAGAAAGCGCCAAATCAGACCTGTGCATATAGAAATTTAGGGGCGGAATACGACAGCGTAGCCTGGTTAGAGAGACCTCAGTCTGCCTTGATTGACATGATTTCCTATTCCAGGAATACCTGAGGTGCAGGTAGTCATCCGAGGATAAAATAGATCCAGACTGCGTGCTTAATAAGGCACGCCGCTGAAATCGTGCTGCTGTTATGTACGCTGTTGCCGGGAGGATGGGCAATACAGGGCCGTTCAGAGAATCTTTGGCTAGTCTATCTGCAACCTCATTGGCTGTCACATTGCTGTGTCCTGGTACCCACACTATATGTATGAGGCTCAAATGTGAGGGGAGCAATGAAACAAAAGGTGTTTAAAATTGGCGAGTCCATATTCGAAGAAATCGACAAGCACAAAGAATAAGAGTCTGTAATTACAGCCACTGTTGAGTATGTTGGGTCTAGTTTGCGCAGAGCAAGCACCACCGCCAGCAACTCCGCCTGGAAAATTGGAGTAAAATCCGGAAGACGGACTGAAAAAGCCCAGTCTAAAAGCGGACAGTATATTCCAACGCCGGCTTTTTCATTAAATTGAGAAGCATCCGTTGCTATCGTTATGCTAACGGGAAGACTTTGTAAATGATCTTCTAATAATAAATTTAAAATGTGAGGTGCTAAGTGTTTCGCATTATTTGGGAAAATGTCATCATAGACAATTTGAACCGACGATGCACTTACTTTTGTTGGAAGGATGTTAGAAAGGACTACGTGCAAAGGTTGTAACAGATTTTGCACTAGAATTACCTGCGGGGTATGAAACCGAGGCCATCCGACTCCAAAAAAGGAGTCTGGCTCGCAACAAAAAATTGATATGGAGCGGTGGAATTGTGATTCATATATTTTCAGATACGTCTGGACAGTCAAGAATTGTAATCTAGTTAACAACGGTGGTATTCGGGCTTCAAGGTATAATACATTATTAGCCACGAATTTGGGGAGCCCAAGGCATAATCTAAGCGCTTCCCGCTCTAAAAGAACAAGCGGACGAATTTTGTAAGCAGGTGAACCAGAAAATAACACAGATCCAAATTCTATAATTGGGCGGACATACATAACATAAATCATTAAAAGTGCGTCTCGCCGCATCCCAGACCCTGGATTGCTTAACCTGCGCAACATACCCACAGCACGTGCCCCCTTCGCTGCAACATGTTCAATGTGATCCCTCCATACCAGATGGTCACCGTAAATCACCCCTAGATATTTCAAAGACTTAACTTGAGGAATCATTTCCTGCTTAAATGTTAGAGCAAGAGTTAACGGGTCCTGAATTTGGAAAACAAGGAACGCGCACTTTTTAACATTTAATTTAAATCTTAGTCACCTAACCAATTTTGAAGGGAGTTTAGGTACAATTGCAGGCGACCGTTGAGGGATTGAATGTCAGGTGCAGCCGTAAAGAATGCGATGTCATCCGCATAGACATACGTGCGAGTCTCCTGATGAGTGGGAATTGAACTCATTAAAATGTTAAAGAGCACGGGCGAGAGAACTGCCCCTTGAGGGACACCTCTGGTTTGTTGATATTTGCCAGGATGCACTCCATTCAATGAACAGTAAAATTGTCTGTTTTGTAGGAATGTAGATATCCAATCAATTAAGTATTGTGGAAAACATAGCGATTCTAATCTGTGCAATAAAATTCGGGGCTCTACTCTATCATAAGCCTTCTTTATATCTAGAGTCACCAATGCAGCATGCATTTTTTTGCGCCGCGCAAGAAGAATTCGACTCTCAAGGTCGGTATGTGCATTCTATATTGAAAATTTTGCTCGAAATTCGATTTTACAGGGACTAAGAATGTTTTTGTTCGACAAACTCGGTAACCCGTTTGAGTACGACCCTTTCAATTAATTTTACCAAGTTTGATGTTAAAGATATTATTCTGATATTTTCCAAAGTATAGCCACCACCATTGTGTTTCCGTAAAAGAATCACTTTGGCTAGTTTCCAGTCACCAGGTATCCAAGAATGAATAATTGAGTAATTTACCAATTCTAACAAGGAATTTGGAGACACTTCAAAGAGGATTTTTAACATCTTTGACGTTACTCCGTCAGGGCCAGGCGCAGCAGTTGGCAACGTCATTAAAATCGAAGAAAGCTGAGAAAAAGTAATTTTAGGGACGTCCTTAACCGTATATACTGGGCCTACAAACATAGGGTATTTGGGAAGTGTTGACAAAAAACCCTTTTCTAAACCTTTAGCGATGTTTTCTACTGTTCTAAGAGCTTCTTTAGGAGTCGAAACACATGAGGGTAAATTTTCTGAGACAGAAATCTTTTTCCGCGATTTTAAAAACCTTAAAAGTGCACGTCGGTTATTAGATTGTCAAAGGCAATTGAAATACTCATTATCATAATTATCTTTCGCTTGTGCGACTGTGCGCTTAAATGCAGCTGCAAAACATTTATAATCATGCCAATTTTTGGGGCACTGGTTGTGAAGGAGCTTCTTCCATGCAGCCTTTCTTCTTCTATAATCGCGCGAACAATCTGCATTCCACCATTTTGTTGATGCATTGCCTTTAGATGCACGTACTAAGAATTCACACTTCCTACGACAGGATGCAATAGCCTGGCATAATGTTTGCGATTTTAACTCTTCCGTAGACTCAACCACTGACTCAAGAGACGAAATCAAAAATAAGTGAAACTGGTTATAATTTACGTATGATCTCAACTGAGATGTCGGCAGAGTTAAGCGGCAGTTAACCTCAAAAACAATAGGTATATGGTCGCTAAAGGTGCCACCAGCAATTGTCGACCAATTTAGTATAGAAACACTAGTGCTGGAAAAAGTTAAATCTATCACAGATTGACTGTGAGCACGTACAAAAGTTGGTAAGCCAGAATTCATGCAGTGAAGATTATTGTCTGAAAGCCAATCCCGCAGACGCTTGCCGCAGGGATCCGTCTTGTAACCCCACGATACATGGTGCGAATTAATATCTCCAGCCAAAATAACCGAATTTTGGCAATTAACTAGTAGGTGGTCTAGAGATCTGGTGTCCTGAACACCATGAGGGAAATAAACATTCGCTAATGTAAACGGACTGAACCCTGGAATTTCAAAATCTAGAGCCAATAATTCTGAATCTAAACCAGAATATTGAAAAGAAATCTTAGCCCTATGACAAAATTTTGAAGAAACTAGAATTAGTAACCCACCACCTCTTGACTGGCGATCTTGTCGGAATGATCGATAATTTTGTAAGTGAAAATGTTTTTCAGTTGTAAGCCAAGTTTCTTGTAAAACGATTATTACTGGATTATGTTTTAAAGAAAGATAAACTAAATCTGTAGTAGCTGAAAGAAGAGATCTACAGTTCCACTGAAGAACTTTTAACTTTCCTATGGTTATGTAATCCGGGCAGCAGCAACAGCCTGCCCCAAAATGTTTTCCTTTAGTTTAGAGCCTAGCTGTTGCTTTTTTGATTTTGCTTGTGGGCGAGGTGATGACGGGTTTGACAACGGGGATCCACTGCGTTTTAGAATTCGCGTATCTGAGGTGATGACGGGTTGGACAACGGGGATCCACTGCGTTTTAGAATTCGCGTATCTGAGGTGATGACGGGTTGGACAACGGGGATCCACTGCGTTTTAGAATTCGCGTATCTGTCTCTTCCATATCTGCATCATGAGCCTCGTGTGACTTGTTGGAATTTTGCATAGGTGATGCGGAAAGAGACTCATTTTGCGAACAAGACATTGCAGCTAATGAGTGCTGCACTGATAGTGAATGTCCAGGTGCCGTAGGAGAAACCATAGCAGTTTGCACAGTCCGAGAATTTTGAGCTACTAGAACATTGTTTATGCATTCTGTGACTATTGTCACAATCCTATCCACCATTTTGGTCATGGTTGCTTCCATAGCAGTTATTATGGTTTTAGACATCGTGGAATCTAATGGTGCTCCTGAACGGGCCGACACACCTGCATACCCATGAGCTCTGTCTAATTTCCTGAATTGCCTCACGCCTCGAGCAACGTTTGCGGTCAATAATCTCCAGAATTTTCATTTCATGCGCTCTAGAGGGACATTCCAAAGAATTTGCTGAGTGAAGTCCGCCGCAAATACAACATTTGCCAATTTGATCAGAGCATAAGTGGTGTGTTTTATGTGCTTCACCGCATTTGCAACACCGCAAAGTGGATTTGCAACCGCCAGCAGTATGGCCATAACGCCAACAGTTGTTGCACTGCAGAGGCTTTGATGGTAGGTGATCTACTCTGAATATTAAAGGCCACGCTTTAATCTCCGATGGACAGATTGTGCCTGCAAATGTAGCAATAACCGATTCTGTCGGCACACGAACATTATTTACCTCCCGGCTACAGCGATAGACCGCAACAACGGCTGCCGCGGAAAGAAGTTCAAGGGTTTCTTGTGGACTTAATGAGGAATCTACACCTCGGACTAGACCTCTTGTGCAAGCCAGGTGTGAAGGGATAAAACTGCCTACCTGATGAGAGGCGAAAGTGGAGCATTTTAGCAGGTCCTTTATGCATGATAGTTCTGGCGAACGGCAAAGAATCCCGCCGCGACCAAATTGGCGCACCTCGGCTATTCCTTCGTAGAAGCAAGTGATTTCCTGAAGGGCAGCTCGAACAGCTCCTGGGTTGTTCATATTAATGGTGCCCCCATCCTTAGGTACGAGTGCCACAGGGATGTTGCGGACACCGGAGCTCTGAAAAGCTTCCAAGGGCAGATCATCGGTCGGGAGGGAAGCCGACCAAGGGGAGCGCCCTTGGCCGGGGGACTGCGTCGACATTACCTTAAATTGACAATGTCACCGCGTGCGTTAGTCAACAGAGAACAAAAGAAGCACAGGGGAAAGACAAAACCGGGACCAGCAACCCAATACTTAGCCAATCGTCAAGCAGCAAAGGCAGATCGTGCTTGAGACCGAGAACGAGATGGAGGCCTTGCCCGTCAGTGTACTTCCACTTCCTTCTCCACAGCGCGTCCTCTTATTTCTTTCAGCCTTCTTCTCGCGTATTTCTCTCCCTCTTCTTTTTCTTTCTTCTCTATTTTCTCTTCTTTCCGCAAGAAGCAGCGGAGGTGGCTCAGCTATAGAGCCTGTAGCAGGCTCGTGCATTTTCTTTTCCTTCTTCCTATAGCCACAACAACAACAACACTACACGCGCGCATGTTTGTGCTGTCCGGGCAGTCTCATTCCGTTTTCAGCGGTCAGTATTTTTCTTTATTCCAGTGCCCTTTCTTAATTTAACACGTCCGTAGCACACAAGCGAAAACGGAGAAACGTTTCAAATGCAAACGCATGTTTTGCGTTTGGCATATGAAAGTGCGCGTCAAGACCGGTCTCCTTTAGCAACAAGAGCAGGACGTTCACTTGCTCAAGCCACGAAGGAAGAGGGTTTTTGACTGCGTGTATTATTTCCCACGTAGACAGTGCTCCGTGTTACACTTGCTATATCTCAATATCTTCTCAGTATTTACCTCGCAGAAAACCTTTGGTGCAAGTACATTGATCGACCTCTCACATGAGCCAGTCATGATCAATTATTAGAAAAGCCACATATACATTTTACGAAGAAATGGCCACCCTACACTGTTAAAGTTTCTGCTTTGAGTTCAGTAAGTGGTTGCATGTTGTAGTCTACTGAAGGCTCCCCCAAATGGAAATGCCTTCGTTGATAAAGAACCGGGCTCGCGCCGCAATAAGTGATCGAAAGACCGGAGAAATCTGAGGAAAGATTGATGGGCTCACGGATACATGTTACAGTTAGATGCGTGAAGTATTGATAAACATGTTGAATGCATTTGCATGAGACCTATCTGAATTTCATTGCTTCCGAAAGAGCTAATCACGACATTGCTTGCAAGAAATAAAAAAAAAAAACACGGCAAAGTGTTCTGCTCTCTCCAACTAGTTGTGTTCTTGGCAAAGACGCTTACCCAATAAAAGAAAAGTTGATAGATTATATATATATATATATATATATATATATATATATATATATATATATATATAGATCAATTAAGGGGAAATGAGGGTGCTCGTTATAATACATGAAGGAAAGAAGCCAACAGTCGGCGAGGCCAAGGAAAGCGTTGGGGATGGTCCTTTGTCTTTTTTTTAATATTTACTTGGATAACCACAGAAATCAGTAATGTAATATGTTTAGGGGAAAGATAATTAAACACAAAGTAGAAGAAAAAACAACGTGCCGATGGTGGGAACCGAACCCACAACCTCCGAATAACGCGTCCGGTGCTCTTCCAACTGAGCTACATCGGCCACTGTCCCCCCTGCTACTTTCTTGGGTATTTATATTGTCTGTATGCGAACCTTGAGAGTGTTCACCAGCGCCACCCTCGGCCATAGCGGCGGACGTGGAACGTCCTTTGTTACCGCCAGCGTCACGTAGAACGTGATCAAGAGCGAGGGAGAAAGCTGTGTTATAACCCTCTTACGCTACCTATGGCTTCAAGACTGCCAGAACCGAGACCCCCGTAAGCTACAAGCAGATCAATTAAGGGGAAATGAGCGTGCTCGTTATAATACATGAAGGAAAGAAGCCAACAGTCGGCGAGGCCAAGGAAAGCGTTGGGGATTGTCTTTTGTCTTTTTTTTAATATTTACTTGGATATTTACTTGGAGGTTGTGGGTTCGGTTCCCACCATCGGCACGTTGTTTTTTCTTCTACTTTGTGTTTAATTATCTTTCCCCTAAACATATTACATTACTGATTTCTGTGGTTATCCAAGTAAATATTAAAAAAAAAGACAAAGGACCATCCCCAACGCTTTCCTTGGCCTCGCCGACTGTTGGCTTCTTTCCTTCATGTATTATAACGAGCACCCTCATTTCCCCTTAATTGATCTGCTTGTAGCTTACGGGGGTCTCGGTTCTGGCAGTCTTGAAGCCATAAGTAGCGTAAGAGGGTTATAGCACAGCTTTCGCCCTCGCTCTTGATCACGTTCTACGTGACGCTGGCGGTAACAAAGGACGTTCCACGTCCGCCGCTATGGCCGAGGGTGGCGCTGGTGAACACTCTCAAGGTTCGCATACAGACAATATAAATACCCAAGAAAGTAGCAGGGGGAACAGCGGCCGATGTAGCTCAGTTGGAAGAGCACCGGACGCGTTATTCGGAGGTTGTGGGTTCGGTTCCCACCATCGGCACGTTGTTTTTTCTTCTACTTTGTGTTTAATTATTTTTCCCCTAAACATATTACATTACTGATTTCTGTGGTTATCCAAGTAAATATTAAAAAAAAAGACAAAGGACCATCCCCAACGCTTTCCTTGGCCTCGCCGACTGTTGGCTTCTTTCCTTCATATATATATATGTACACAATTACTTTTAAAAGTGCCGGAAACTGTAAAGTTCAAAAACCTAACACGACGTACACATATGGCATACTTGGGCTAAATGACAGTAGAGGAGCGCATGCGGTTAAGGAAATCTCTAAGCAAGTGACACGTATAGACGTAACGCAAGATCAGCGGTTAGGCGCAAGTGGCGAATAAAGTGGCGGAATTGATGAACCTTACAGAGTAGTGTGCTTGGCCTGTCATCGGGATTGCTAAAAGAAGCGGCCACGATAGTGGCAAATTGATAGACGAAACCGCTCACGATTCGGTAGTTTTTTATTACTATGGGACCTGGCGTGACGGACTAGCAGATATTATCTTTGTTGATGAGATAGACTACACTCTCATATTTTTATTTTCAGTGTGACCAGAGAGACCCGGAAGTACAGAAATTGTGCCCCGGCCAATGCATGTGCACGCCCAGAGGAGATGCCTCGTACTCCTACAAATGCATCGGCCTATTCGAGGGAGCAGGCATATTGTACCACACAGGGTATGGCCAAGACGACGATGACAACACCAAGTAGACCAAAAACTTCTTTCCGCTCATATGTTGAGTCGGCAGGTATATAAATAAATTGAGAAGAACGGAATGCATATGTCCCATTTTCTAATAGTGCATAAATCCTCTGAAACCATTTATTCGCGAAATGCTGACGGAAAGCTGTGTGTACGCCAGCGGCTGATTTATCAGCTGTCTACCGAACCGAAGCGAAGTAGAGAAGGAAGGGAAATGGCTCTATTGCGTCACACCCAAGTACATGGGTGAAAGGTTTTCCTATCTTAAAAAGAGAATAATAAAAGGCTGCGTTGAGCCACACCTCTTGTAGAGAGAAAAAAATCCGTGCGTACTGCGTGTTGTCACTTGAAACTGACGAATAAATGGCTGTTCTTACTGTGCCGCATCCAAGTAGCAGCACTATACAACGATATGCTTGTGATTGATGGACTCTGCATTTAGGCCTCGAGAGCCGTTGAAATTGTTTACAATGACGTATTTACAAATTGATTCACAATTTGAGGGATCCCTGATTAGGTGAACAGCAAAGTGAATGTACGCGAACAAGGATCCGCAGTGACAGCCGTAGACGGGAGCCATTCGAGCGGTCCCATCGTACTCTTAAAGGCAGAACGTAATGTGCCCCTGCATTTTAATGCGATGACGTTAATAGCTGCATTCTGACAGAAAATCCGCCGTTTTCAGTGACGGCGCTGGTGGTTTTCTGAGCGAGAAATCAGTGGCCCGACTCTGGTAGATAATACTTGGCGAGTAAGATGGCCAAGTGCTGATTGGTCGGCTGGTCGTCGTACGTCACGAGGCCATTTGACAACGCGCTCCTACTCTCGCCACCAGGCGACATATGTCGGGCGCGAGCGGCCAGGGGACTGCTAGTCGCTCGGGCGCCTTGCGTTGAATACGTGTTCGTGAGCGATCGTTCTTCAGTTCTGTCGTTAACGCGCTTTACCGCTTACGCATGTAGGTGTGTGCTGTACTTCGCTACTCACATCTGTCGCTGTTCCAGAAGGTACTAGAGGATTTTAAAAAGCACTGTTCTCTCGTCGACGCAATGTACAAATGTAGTCTATGATGCAGGTTGGGAACTATACATCGCCGTCTATGCGCAGCAGTGGCCCCTTTTTTTTGTCAAGGCTGCTTTTCACATGTAATAAATAAATAAAATTTTTTGTACTTCCTGATTTTGCGGATGATTATGTAGAATTTTGGATCAGACTCCATGGTGCGAGATGTAACAGGATCAGCGAGCTTCTCACAGACGGCATGCTTAGGCAAAACGTGTGTTTTCGGCTTCCAGTGGTTCGTCTTCAGTTTTTGCTTGCCATTCCTTGACTGGAGTGTAAATCCGACTATAGGAGACGCTTGGGCGAATGGGTAATCCATGAGTGCAGACAGCAAAAAAAAAAAGTAGTCAAGCACGTACGTCCTCGTTTTTCTTGTTTTGGGCTGTCCGCACTCCAACTATCAGAAATCCAATTTCTTTTTTCCTTATTTCGGAGGGAAGTCGACGTGCAATATTTTTTTTTGTTAATATCTGCATGAGACACAACAAGCAGAATTTAATTATATGCTATGAACTGGTTCGAACAGCTAAACAGCTCTTTCACACACATCGAAAGTATCAAAACAGATTATACACCTATTCAGCCAGTACTGCATTAATATTTGCTGAAAACGTAAACACAGGAACGCCCTCCAGCGGTGGCTCTGTGGTTAGGGCTCTTGACTGCCGAGCCGGAAGACATGGGTTTGATCACGGAAGCTATGGCCGATCTTCTGTAAGACAAAGCTAAGGCTCTTGTGTGGTGTGCGATGTCAGCGCAGGTTAAAGAACCCCCGTTTTCGTTAAACTTCTGGAGCACTTCACTACGACGTACCGCATCGCCGATATCAAGTCTGGACGCTTAACTTTATATACCAAATAAAAACTGAGTTGTCATGCTCCAGCTAGAATTTCGTTGCTGCTGTTTCTTCCTTTGGAATGTAAGTACGACAAGGCACGTGCATGATAAAAAAATTTAAAGGCGTTAAAACGTACAGTAAAAGCGTTCAAAAAAGCGTTAAAAGGTATCACTACGGAGGTGGCTAAGTACGACGAGTAGCCATTTACGGCCATCTAGCATACAGTTGCGTCGATAAAGGAGACGGTCACGAAGGGCGAAAAGCTGCGCTTGACGACGAAGGGCGCGAGTAGCCGGTGAAAGTGACGAGTTCGTAAGAAGACCGATTAGTGATGTAAGCCACGGATCCTTGCGCTGTTCTGATGGCATGTCGTCGATGGACAAGGAAGACAAGGCGGAGCTGGAGGCAGGGGACAACGGAGCGTCAGGCGACACTGGCGAGCGAGATAAAGCGTCTGCGTCGGAGTGCTTACGCCCTGTACGATAGATGACTCGGATATCATACTCTTGTAGTCTAAGCGACCAGCGGCGAGACGGCAGGTGGAATTTTTCAGTGAAGGCAACCAACACAAAGCATGGTGGTCCGTAACAACATTTATTGGGCACCCATTCAAGTATGGCCGAAATTTCTGAAACACCCGGACAATGGCCAAGCATTCCTTTTCTGTCACCGAGTAGTTGATCTCGGCCTTGCTCAAAGTTGACTTGAGTACGCCACAACGTATTCATCAACACCGGGTTTTCGTTGGGCAAGGACAGCGCCGGGGTGTGCACTTTGGTAGGAGCAGCCAGGTCAAAATGGTGCAATACGGGGGGTGAGGTAAGTATTGTGCGCAGTTTTAAAAAAGCAGTATCGCACGCCGGCGACCAGGCAGAAAGATCTTTGTGAGCACCGAGAAGTCGCGTCAGAGGGGCAACGATGGTCGCAAGGTTACGAACAAAACGCCTAAAATAGGAGCAAGAGCCCATAAAGCTCCGTAGTTACTTGATAGATGTTGGCTTCGGAAAATCGGCGACGGCGTGGAGTTTAGATGGATCAGGAAGGATGCCATCCTTGGACACTGAATGCCCTAAAATAGTAAGTTGACAAGCGGCGAGATGGCACTTTTTCAGACTGAGCTGCAGACCGGCGGCGCTCAGGCATTATAAGACAGTTTCAAGGCGAGTTAGGTGGGTCGCAAAATCGGATGAAAATACGACGGCATCATCTAAGTAGCTGTCACCCGTTAATAATTATAAGGATTATTAACGATGCGCCGTTAATGGTGCGCACACTCCCAGACACCATTAGAGTGAGGGGGGGGGGGGGGGTAGCTGTTCCGGTCGCAAAGGAGATGCCCTCGACCTGCGTGGTAAGCTCAGCCGGAATTCAACTACCATGTAGTTACAGAAGGGGGTGGCCGTTTGGTGCCCCGCTTCCGCCGGTTCAAGCCAGAGTAAGGGTCGCAGTCAGAAGTAACAGACAAAACACACTTTGTACACACCAAGAGACGATATCAGAGGAATACACAAGAACACTTGAAATGCACAGACGAGAGGTTCACATAAAACAATGCTAAGCACACAACTAGGGAGGTATTCAATAACACAGAGGATTACAACACAGAACAAAACACGAGAGAGTCAAACAAGCCTCAAATTGTTCACTGCGCACTGTTGCAGTTCGACGCCTCGAGAGTCATGATGTGGCCGCCATACGAGACGAGCGCCGCTCCCTCGCTGGTTCGTGGGCTTGTCAGCAGCGGGTGACCCCAGGGAGTCCAACCGAAGCACTAACGAATTCGCCGCAATCACTGACTGACTGACTGGCTGACTATACAAGAGGCGCGGCCTCCATAAATAGGGCGCGCCGCGTCTGTCTGTTGAGGCGCGCCAAGGCTAGCGCGCGCACACACATTTAGCTTCGCTGGTTAGAGCGCTCCCTTTTCCTCCCGTCGAGCCGCGCGTCGTCATTGGCTAGGTCCCGTAGAATTTTCTGGAGACGTCTGGTATCTTTCGGAATGATGAATCACTGTCCTCGCCTGGTGATGAGAAAGCGGGTGATGGTAACATGTACAAAGCTACGCGTTCTCTCGCGCGGAAAAGGAGGCTTTTCTCGAACCTCGTGGAACTTTCGATGCGGCGCCGCTCGGGCCTCGCATAGCGCCGGCTTAATAAAAGTGCGGCGATTTCGTGACAGTAGCAGGAGACATGTGTGCCACTTCAAACCGCGGAGAATATTGTCCATCATTTGTTCAAAGGTGGCGAACGCGTTAGACAGACCAAACGGCATGACGTTGAACTCGTAGAGGCCGTCGGGAGTGACAAAAGCCGTCTTGGGGCGATCGTCATCAGTCATCGAAACTTGCCAGTAGCCAAACGTAAATCTATTGAAGAGAAACATTCAGCTCAATGAAACGTTTCCACCGCGTCATCTATGCGTGGTAACGGATAGACGTCCTCTCTTGTGATTGCATTAGGGCGAAGGTAGTCCACGCAAAATCGAATAGACCAGTCTTTCTTCTTGAATAAAACTAACGGGGATGCCCAAGGGCTACTGGAAGGCTGAACAAGACCTCTACTGAGCATCTCGTCGACTAGCGCTTCAATAATGCGGCGCTCTGAGGCACGATAAGGACGTGGACATAATGGGGCGTGCGTACCAGTATAGACGTGGTGGGCAACAGTTGATGTCCGACCCAAGGATGGCTGCTAGATGTCAAAGGAAGCTCGGAATTGGTTCAGCACGTCGACGAGCTTGGCGCGTTGATCTGAAGCGAGAGCACTGTCGATGACTTTGTCGAAGGCATACAGAGGCGATAAAGGCGACGAGGAACGAGGTGGGCTAAGGGCACTGACGCTGTCGGTAATTGTGCTGGCGCAGATAGAAAGAAGCGACGGGACGGGAACAAAATGTTCTGATTGAACAGGCTCGACATACCCAACGCACTCGCCACGTTGCAACGTGAGTGGATAGAACGAATCGTTACTAATGGTTAGTTCGGTGTGGCCGCTTCGTACACTAAGGACGGCGCAGGGCAGGGAAGACAGCGTCGCGAGACGGATAGGGAAAATGGGGTGAAGAGCACTGTACTGTCATGATGAGAGGCACAGTTTATAGGCACAATCGCAGCAGATGAATGCGGGATATCAGTGGCATCTGCAACGCAGCATTCGGCTTCCCCAAGGAACGTTAGCGGTGGTCGGGGCGGTGCGCACTGGAGAAAGCTCTACTTCGGCACGAGCGCAATGAATTATGGTATGATTGCGACACAAGAAGTCCCACCCTAAAATAATGTCATGCGAGCAGTCATGGAGAACGATAAAACCGATGACGTAGAGAACGCCCAGAATGGTGACATGAGCCATGCAGGTACCGAACTGTTCAGTGTGCTGAGCAGTGGCGGTGCACAAATAAACCCCAGAATATGGCAGAACAACTTTTCGTAGCAAGCGGCACAGTCTAACGTTAATAACCGACACCATTATCTACAAGCGCAAGGATACGAACATTTTCTATGGTAAGTTCAATTAAATTGTTCGGAGGCGAAGCTGGACTTTCACTGGTCGACGAAAGCGCAGTTCTTGCCTTCGGAACTGCGTCTAGTGGTTTTTCGTCATTGGCAAGGTAGAACGACGACGCATTGGCGATCGCAAGCGACGGCGCGGTGAGGTTGAGCGGTTGTAATGCGAGAAGCGGTCAAAGTGGGACCAGGGCTGAGGTGGCACATGGGGAGGGGACGGTGGCTGTGCGTAGGTGACCGGGCTCTGATCGAAAGCGTACGGGGTCGGGCGACGGCGGCACAGGCGTGCAACATGGCCAGGGAGACCGCATGCAAAGCAAATCGGCCGGTTGTCAGATGTGCGCCAAGGGCGTAGAATAGGTGGCGCACGGCGCTGAGTGAAAAATGTCCGCTTAGGCAAACCGCACGATGTAAAAGGCATAGGAGGGGGTGGTATCGTGGTAACCTCAGAATAAGACAGTGGAGTGGGTCCGGGCGTCGGGGCAACATCGACATGAGTGAGCGGAGCTGTGATTGGAGCGGCATAAAGAGTTGGTTGTCGTGGGGGCGGAAGTGCTTCGGCAACTTGGTCCTGGCGCATGGTCTAAGCCAGGCGTGAGCTCGATTGCAGAACGTTTGAAATGAGTGATAATTGCCGTGCAACCTCTTTCCGTACGAAGTCTTTGATTTCTTAAATAAGGGTGGAGAGCTCATCAGACAGTCGCGATCGTGGCTTCAGGTTGTCGAGGGTCGTCGTAGCTTTGACACACGGTAACAAGTTCATTTACAGTGCGGGGATCTTTGGCCATGATAATGTTTAATGCGCCTTCGGGGATGCCCCTTATGATGTGGCGAATCTTTTGGGCTTCAGTCATCGATGTATTTACATGATGGCACAAATCTAAAACGTCTTCGGTGTAGCTAGTGAACGTTTCTCCTGCCTGCGGGATCTGCTCTCTCAAACTTTGTTTCTTGCGGACTGCAGGGCGACCGAATACATCTACAAAGCGAGACTTGAACGAGGCCCAAGTGGGGATTGCCTCGTGGTTTCTGAACCCCAACTTCGCTACTTGTGTCAGGTAGATCATGTTGTCCAGCTTCAAAACACCATCCCACTTATTGTAGGTGGTTACGCGTTCATTCGACGAAACCCAGTCCTCCAAGTCCTGATCCCCGGTACCGCTGTAGACCGGTGGGTACCGCTGTCGAAGCACCCCGGAGCATGGAATAGAAGGGGCCAAGGGAGCGGGGTCGGTAGTGTTGGTGCTGGAATAGGCCATTGATGTCGGAATTCAGGGGCTGCGGAGCTCCAGGTCGAGGAAATGGAAGATAAATCCCGTGATCTCCACCAAATGTTAAGCGGTGATCCAGGCACTGGTAGCGGGCACTGGTGGCGAGCAAGACCGGGGCGCTGGCGGCTTAATTTGTAGAAAGCTAGTCCACCAATGGACCTCCTCTTTCTCAGCGATCTGCGGGCATAATCGAAACTTCTTTACAGCAGTAATTAATTCAGTCTTGTACGTGCTTACGAAGAAGTTGTGTCTCTAGTTGCAGTCAATTCGGTTTGTCGACAAGCAGCCCACAAGTTAAGGAGAGGCACGTCCGGTGCTGGTCGACCAAGCTCCACCCAAGTAATGGTTGTAGCCTCATTTAGTGCGCTTTTTATGCGGTCAAGAAACGATATGTCGAGTCCACAGACTGATTTTGAAGAATGGCGCGGAAATTATTCAAGTGGATAACTGAACACTTGCGGCGTAATCGTCGAGCCTGGGATGGATAGAGGCCAATGACGACAGGATGATAATCACTCTCCCAGGTGTGCGGCTCCAAGTGCCATGAGGGAGTGCCGGGTCCTAACTGCCACGTACGATTTAGAGCGTATGTTACACTTCGAGTATGAAGCACAGACCTAGTTGGTGTATCGGGACGGTTCAGAAGAATAGACAACATATCCGCAAAAGCGTCCCGCACTCGCCTGCCGAGAGGACTTGAAGTGGAGTACCCCCAGTCCGGGTGCGGTGCATTAAAGTCACCACCAACTAAAACTGGACATCCTGGGTACTGTTGCCTAACATTCAATAAACATCCCACGTTTATGCGGGAGGGAGAGCCACCGCCAGGTCTGACATAGAGTGACACAACTACAACAGTTGCCTTACTAAATTTGACTGCCACTGCAACTACCTCCTGATATGGGGTACACCAGTTTTCAGAGCAAGGCAGACCTGAGGAAATTGTGTGTCAACATACACAGCCACCTTTCCCGGAGGAGTATCTGTGTGCACAAGTCGGTAGCTCATGGAAGGACACATGTACCCACTGAAACAAGGAATGGATAGTAATACGTTGTCTCCTGAAGTAACAGGGCCCATACATGACGCTTGTTCATGCGAAGACGGGATTTGAGTTCGACTTTTGAGGAGAGCCCTCTACAGTTCCACTCAAGCACACCGCGATATCTTGTAGTCGCCATCTTGATTATGAGGCTAGATGTCGCAGAAGCACAGATGTCACGTTAGATAACTGAGTGACCATAAACCTCAGTAATGATGTCGAAGAGTTATCAGGCAGGGTAGCAGAAGACTTGTGGGAATCAGTGAACGACACGGGAGTATGGGACATAATCGTTGGCTAGGCAGCATTGATATTGGCGGTCTGAGATTCCGTTGCTCGCCTACGACCAGCAAGCAGTTCACGATGTTTGCGGAGCTTATAGACCTCCACTAAACGCCTTTCCATTTGACCGTGAACTGCCGCCACATCATCATGCGGAGGTTCCGGCTTGTTCTTCATGTTTGCACGCTGTTTGTGACTACGTTGTGCACTCACTTTAGCGCTTTAAGCATGTGGCGTAGTGACTGCCGGTGTCTCGGTCTCAGATGGCTGTGGCCAATCATCGTCGTTCAGCTGGAGAGCCTCAAATCTGTTGAATGTCTGAATTAGTGGTTAACTAGCATTTTCATAGCATTGTCTCTGTATCCCACGACGGATCTTTTGAGTTGCTTTCTGTTTTGTTGGTCAAGTTGTAGAGATGAACTCATGGTCATTAGCTTTTCAAAGTCCGCATCTGGTGTTGTAAAAGGAAAAGATCTACGCATATGGTCATGTCGGAAACAACTGTAACATTAGCCGACACTCAGTTTATATGGTCAAGGGCGTAAAATGCAGCCATAATAGAATAGGCGAGTTGGGGGAGTCATGGGGCCTTGCAAGATGATGATGCAAGAGCGCCCCTTACCCATGCGACGAGCTTGGATCACACGATGAGTAGGGCAGTAGAGCTCACGCTGACGTTCCGCCTGATCTTCGTCAATGTCTACGTTGTAGAAAATACAGCGTTGTAGGTTGGAAACATCAACAATATAAACCTGGACCGGAATTGAGACTTCGTTTGTGACTGAAATCCACTGTTTAAACACACTCAACAGCAGCCAAACTCGGAAGCCCCACAGCGATGGTATTCGGCTTCTTCCTGGACGTGAAACTACGGAAACCCTTGGTTGCAAGACATGCGTCCTGTTCGCCTGAATAACTAGGTTGTCAGAGCCTTAATGGTCACTTTAAAGGAAGGTGGTCCGGCTGTCAAAAATACCGGGTGATCAGTCGTTGTACAGGAATGGTTGCCTTGTAAAATGTTTCGGACGATGACCCCGGTGCACTGTCTTCTGAGTGATGCTTCGGAGCACCGTGATGTGCTGCCCGTCCAGATGGTAGCACTAAAAACATGTGCATTGATGAGCTCGGCTGCTCACCCATATTGGCGGGAACTCCGTCACCATTCACGGACTCCGCCCTGAGGACAGCTCACTCCGGCCTGCTGTGCATTTTGAGACAGCAGGATATGTGCTGCAGCCGGTGGACCAGGAGCAGGAACCAGGAGTTGGGACCCAGGCTCAGATATCAATAATTGTGCGGTCGGTAATGCCATCGAGATAGGTGGGGCCGACGAAGGTACCTGCGCCAGCGTGCTACCGAAGGCACCAGGCCTAGTCCTGGACCGCAGTTCAGCTGCAGGAATTATGTGAATTCCGCATTACCAGACGATACATGAGCGGGCGTAGCTTTCTCGGGCTCTCAATTCTCTTGATGTAAGGCTCGTGTTTACGCGAAAGGTAGGTTTTCACTCAAGCGATGAGGAGCCACCTCAGCAAGGACACTTCTTTCTCTTCCTCGTTTCCCAGAGCTCTTGCTCGTGCGATCCGTTGGCACCGGCTAAGAAGCAGCGGAGGCTATCTAGACAGAGATGAGCGCCCCGGCTGGGTGTTGCCTCGTGACTAGGAAGCGGCGATTTCCTCGGCAGAGTAACGTCAAGAACAAGGCAATCAGACTTCTGGCTTATGCCACTTATGGAAGCATCTGCCTGATCCCATGCGCGTTAGGGTGGGCCAATGACGACAGCCCTTCGTCTTTATTTTCAACAGCTGTCACGTGGATTTCTCTGGATTTAATGTCACTTTCACATAGCGCACACGGTGGGGACGCTATGGAGGGGAGTAGTAAAGGCTTTTGGTTTAGAAAAGACCTATGATTTAACTTTGTAGAGCCAATTAAAAACGAAAAAATACCTTTGAGCTATCAGCTCTGGCGTCGTCGTCATCAACTGATTGTCGAGGTAGTGGCCCCTGATCAGTGAGCATCCTCCTGAAGGGAACTAAAAGAATAAAAAGGAGTGGGTACCTAAGGTTTTTGGGCGTGCCACTGATACGTTAAAGCCTTATTGGCTCCATTTACCGTATTCTCTTGCACAAACTTTGTCACGTGCTTAGTTCACATTGATACGGGCAGAACGTTTGCACAGGAAACCACAGCAAGTGATGAGTAAGTGTTCACAGCACAGCACAGCAGAACATAGCAAGCGTTAAGGCAAGCACCAACAGTTGCTACAGCTTCGTCGCCTCTCTTCATTTTCCATCGTCGTCCTCTTCGACTCGCCAATATATAGTTTGTGGTTGCATTATTTCACGCTTCCAGCGGCATGCAATCGTGACCTACCCCATTTATACTTACGCCGTGCGAGAAACAGAGATAAAGCGAACGAGGAGAGACACCGTAGGCGCCGACAATCAACTGAATTTTTATGCACAGTATAACGGCTATATACAGCCTTCATAACCTACTGAAAATCACAAGACAAATCGAAGCTAAAAGAATCAAAATTTCTCGCGCGTGTAGTGAAAAGGCAATGACAGATCATATTACAACCCATAAAAACCAACCCCCAATGAAACAGATAAAAACAATAAAACATGAAACCAAACAACAATAACTTCACACAAGCCAACCCCTCTATACTGTGTACTCGCACTCAAGAAGCCGCGCTGAAAATACGCCGCTTTATGCCGCCGTCTGACAGATGATGGCGCGATACATGTGCCCGTTTCTTTCTTTAAGCATATGGCTACATTCTGGTCTGTGTGACTGAATCAGATGCTTAGTTCGCCCAAACGAGTGAACCGCCTTTGTAATTCGTGTAGTGCAAAGTGAGACTGAAGGATACCGCAGCGTTCAGCGACCTACGATATCCTGCCACCCACCCTAATACAACCACCAGTTTGGCCCATGTGCCCTTGTCGCAAGAATAAGGAGCCTTATGCATAGGGGTTGGCGTTTTCGGTTTTTATCCTTTGAGAATTTGGCTGACGTTTTACGGTGTTTATTGGCGAACATAACTTCCGTTTTTTTTTTCGGTTAATATTATGTCCTGCTGAAGAAATATTGTTTTTTGTTTGGTGAGATAAAGGCATCCGTGTACAGTTAAAAGTGATGTAGTGTAAATTTTGATGTCTTTTTTCCAGCAGGTTATTTTATGTACTTTTTTTTAATGTACAGTTGGTCATATATAAAGCTAAGAACCTCGAAGAAAATATTATTACTAAGATGAAAATTAGCGTTAAGACAAAACGAATGTATGAAAGATAAATTCGCACGTTTGACAAAAAACTAAGTGAAATATTATTTATTACGATTAACTTTTTGCGTAAACCAAATCACTTAAAAAACAACGCGCTTCTCTAGGCTTGTGTCGTAGAAGTGCCACGTGGTCAGAAACTGTCGATTTCCTGAATACATTGGCGCTGCGAATTCTCTGGTCTGTCATTCTCTCCTCGAAGTGCCTTCCTTCCCGCAGGCACCCCGAACGCTTGACATGTCTATGAAGGTCGGGATGCATGGCTGTCATTTTTTCCTCATTCGTGAGATCATAAAAAATGCCTCAGAAGCCTCAACCGCTGTACTTAAACTAATGATCCCACTGTCTCACATCATGCCTCTGAACTGAGCAGTGTTCTAATTTTCTGCCGCAATCGAGAGTTCGCGGTGTGCATGAAAAGGCACTGAACTTTTTTTGGTTTAAACCGAAACCTCTAAAATGCTTTCGGCGCACGATTAACGGTGTTTTTCTGTTTAAACCAAAACCTCCATCCCCTACTTATATACTACCCTACTTTCCCCTGCGCTACCGAGCACCTTCTCCTAATAAGGTCACCATTACGCTCATGCTAGTTGCGCAAGCGCTAGAAATACCATTAAGCTAAACCCTTGCTGTAAAAAGAACACTCTACCGATATCTAGCAGACTTTCTATAGCCGGTGTGGTTGGGCCTATGGTATGCGTACATGTGCATCAGAAGTAAAACGGATTAGGCGAACGGTGTCCAAACTGCAAAACACTGGACGCCATCTCGCTCTACCCGCAAGTGCGCAGCCGCGAACGAGAGCAGTGTGTCGACATGCACGGCTGACACATTTTTATTTTGCGCTGCTTCTGGTATCATCGACCCGAGCGAAGGTGCGCAGCTGCGGCGTTTTGGCAGCGCTGCTCGGCGACGTAGCAGCTTCTGCTTTGTCACGAATGCCACCACTTTCCATCTGCGTGATCTCTGTGGTTCAAGCCTTGCTGGAGGCAACGAATGGCGAGATTAACATTATGGTGGGTGAGCCCGATGTGCCAAGCATGCTCTGTTAGCTAGATTGGCAGCAGAAAAGGAAGCTCGTCACGCTGACAGATCAAACTGGAATGCAGTTCCGTCCTGTTCCGCAAGCTCTCGTGTGCTTAGTTTTACCTTTGTCTTCCAGCGACATCGTCTTTCTGAATGTTCACCGCCCTCCCATTCCCTCACATTGTTTTGTGAACTGTAACTAGGGTATCACCACCCATCAACGTCAGCTGTCTCGCCCTCACACTATATTGAAACCAACCACAATGACCGAAAACCACTTTCAGTGCTTTTTTAGGAACGATTGGTAGCTCGAACCGTGTTATCCTTACATTTTAATATATAAGCACTTTCACTGCTCGGCACGCATGCCATGTGAGAAGCAAATTTTATTTCAGCGCAAAATACGCATGCAACGTAATATACCATGTCCTGTGGGTCGCACTATTGCGCTGCACTCACCATCATACATCGCTACATTACAACAGTACAATCGACGTTACCCTTTTGCAGAGCGCTCGGGAAACACGCGTCCCTGTAAATAAGCCAAGATGTTGCCGCAGCTGGTAGGTTCTTGGGGCAACACTCGAGGGAAAGTGGTGCCACAGATATCCGCAACTAAGATAGACACTAGCATCTAGCCCAGAAGTCTGGAGCGGATTCAATTTTTGGCTTTCGTAGCCCGATATGTCTTGTTCGAGCGCTCTACACAAGGGTTATGTCGACTGTATACTGTAGCTATGACCACGAGATTTCAACACACATGTTCGGACAAAGTTACAACAGCTATATCTGTAATAAGAGACCTAAATTAACGGTGCATCTTTATTCTCTCAGACTAAGACCTGGCTGCCTTCAGCGGCAGGGGCGCTACAAATGGCTACTGACTGCGTCGTGCGCAAACAGTGGCTGTGGAGCGTCCGATGTGGCTGCATCGGTCGAATCCTGGAAAACGTAAACAGCAATGGGGAATACATTGAATGCAAATAATTGTTGGTTTTGAGACACGTATTGCCGTACTAGTAATATCAGTAAAAAGCGTCCACAAAAAACTGGGAAGGCAAGGCGCTGGCTTCCAAAAAGTGTACTATTCCCATGTTGTCAACGTGTGAGCGATGCAGATTGCAAGCCGTTGCCGGATTTCGACTACAACACCAAGGAGGGAAGTATTTGAATGCGACAAATTGAATGCCCGTTGGAGTGTTGCAGTGCGTATGTTTTCCATTTTTGTGTTTCTGATGTTTTTCATTTTGTATAACGGTCCCATCAACTCACCCACTCCTGTAAGAGCCTACCAAGGCTTACAGTATGCTTAAATAAATAAATAAAACAGGCGGCGCTCGCATATTCTCACTTATGTCAGATATTCTGAACAAGAACACACAGGCAAACTGTAGCAATGATGGTTTGAACACAATACGCAACTGAAAATATTGAAAATTATATAACGACGCCATGTCAGAGCAAAATCAGAAGAAAAGACGCACCAGTGATTTGCGCGCAATGTGAGGGACGGCACGAGAAACAGCGGGAGCTGAAATACTAGCTCTGCAGTTTCATATACTCATTCTATTCGTGCCCTGTGTGGGATAGCGCTACAGAACGCTCGTTATATGCCACCACCAAGCCATCGACCGTACCACAGCCGCAAAGCAGATTACACTTGTAGGTGGGACAAAAAAAAATTGTTTGCACCTACCTAAAAGTTCAGCCGAAACACTAACCAGAAGAAACCTGTTCGGTACTACTACTTGCGTCCGCCGGCCACTTTCTTCGGTGCCGCAGCTGTCCCGTCCAGAGGAACTCCAGAGTTCTTTTTCCGCAATGGAGGCGCCTTTTTAGGAGCAGCTGATGCATCCGTCTGCGGGACGCTCCCCATGTCTTGCTTGGGAGGCTGCGGCAACGGCTGCGGACCCTTCAACTTCATTTCGTATCGCCCCTTCCGTGACCTGGTACAGGGAGGCGAGTACGACTCATCAAGCTGGTGACCGGCTGACGTTATTGCTGTTTTCTCCTTCGGTCTTGCTCCTTCAGTACTCGGAGTGGCTGCCTCGCTCTGCTCAGTCGTCGCTGTCTCCTTACGCCCAGCTCCCGTGGCCTTGTTCATGGTTCACTTGCTATGAGTAAACGCTAGTTCGATGTCAGCGCGGTGGACTACCTGATTATTTATACGAGTGCGCACGAACGGAGCGCCATGAGGTGTTCATTGATTTATTGTGGGGTTGGAGCAACGTGCTGTAATAGTCCTGCTGTGGCGCTTTTATTGTTGAATTTGCGAAAGCTGACGCACACTTTTACTTGACTGCATTTAGTGCACAACAGCAAATATTAGCAAAGGGGTAACCTGACGCGTGCGCAGAGCAGCTTTGTTAAAAGGGTAATAAGAATACCCGCTCAAGGCTTGCGCATTCAGTCATTTGTAATAATGTAAAACGTTATCACCAGAATTAATACAAAGCACCCCAGCGGCGGCAAAACTGGAAAAAGATTGCATATCAGCGCTCTCTATCATCGGATGCTTGGCAAAGAGTCGGGGTATACATCTGCATATCCGGCCCACCTATCTCGATAGCTTAATGCTCGCGTAATGACCACAATGAGCGAAGCCGAGTTTGTGCTATCCCTGCTCGCCAGGGGCGCTTTTAAAACTTCATGCAGGGGTTTGTTGCTTGCCCGAGCCGTGTAAAAAGTTCTCCAGCGGCAGGCTGCGCTTTATGTTTTTATCTATGCTATAGACGAAGTTTGCGAGATTGTGTGCTGTGAGAGATAAACGCTTGGCATTCCTTTTTCAAGTGCGGTGAAAAGTTTGCTTCGCTTAAAGGAACACATAAATACAGCATATAAAAGTGTTGCGGCTAAGATCGAATAAGCCTGGTTATGCAAGCGAAAGGTTTGATTAGCTTTGTTATGCTGTGTTGCTGTGCCAGGTTAGAATCGTATAGATAACGTAGTTTAAAGAGCGGAAGTTCGAGAAAGGATGGGTATAGGCGGTTTGCTGTGGTATAAAACTCTCTACGGCTCTCTGCACTCGTCAAGGAAACGCAGGAGCGCACTGGTTCTAGCGCGCAACTCCCCCACGCTCAAGGACACCACAGCGGGCTGCAGACGACACGAGTGTGTCGAGGGCATTATTAAAGAGGAGGACCTAAGAGGCGAGCCACGTGGCAGCGGTGGCGGTGGAGGGAAAAGGTAGGCTGATGATTGGAAGACTGTGGCATTATGTAAGGCAATGTATATCTCTGGAGATATGAATATAGTTTACCATATGTGTGAAATAGAAGAATCTAAGCAGCAGCACGTGAAGCGAGCGCCGTCGGCTTCACGGCCCGCACCTGCGGGAAGCAGCAGTGAGAGCCGCCGTATCTGGTCGCCGCACTAGCGAAGAACGTGGTACTGATATTCGCGCCGCCCCTCACATTATCGGAGCTCACGACCTTGCTCCGACGAGGCCAGTAAAGTTAATAAGTACTCAACGGCATACTAAGTGAGATAATAGCTGAAGACCAATTGCTTCAACACAAATTGGCTTTCTTGCAGTGGATAACAAAATGTTAATTAAAGGAACAAATAGCTGTCAGAAGGCAAACAAATAAAAAAAAGCTTCCAAAGATGTCTTTATTAGCAAATTCGAAAGTTACATTGCTGGTGAAGCTCCCATAAAGGTTGACGACATAGGCCAAGTGGCCAAAAAGAGACTAGTACAAGGAGTAGCAATGCCTGCTCACATCCACAGTACCAGAATGATGGAAGAACGCCAGTAATATCTTAAATCATAGGAGGACGAAAAAATTTGAAAATTGTAGGCCAATCAGCTTACTTTTTGCTACGTATAAGGGATTCCCTAAGGTATTCGCTAATAAGATTAGGCCAACCTTAGTCTTCGATTAACCAAATGATCATGTCGGTTTTCGGACAGGCTACTCTACTATCTATCATAAACAAACTATCAATCAGGTGAAAGAAAAATGCTCGGAATATAAGCAACTTTTATACACAGCTATAATTGTACACGAAAAAGAATTTGCCTCAGTCGAAACCACCGCAGTCTTGGAGGCTGCGCAATCAGGGTGTAGACGAGCCGTATCTAAAAGTACTGGAGAATATCTATAGTGGCTGTACAGCAACCATAGTTCTGCATAAAGAAAGTGACAAAGCCCCCATAAGGAAAGGCGTTAGGCAAGGAGAAACGATCTCGTCAGTACTATTCACAGCTTGCCCAGAGGAAGCATTCAGGCGCTTAGACTGGGGCAAATTATTATAAGGGATGATCAGAATATCTCATTAATCTGCGATTGGCTAATGATATTGCCTTGCTAAGTAACACAAGGGATGAATTGCGAATAATGATTGATGACTTAGACAGGAAAATCAGAAAGGTAGGCTGTTTCCTACAGCATGTTTCCTAAAACCTGGCACGAAACATTTCTTTTGTACCCACGGCTACTCAGGCTGACGTCATAGTTTCATCCGTACGTAGCCACGGTAAAAAGCGTGATTGCAATTTCAACCATCCAACTTGCCTAGCCGATCAACGCCAGAGACGTCCTACGCAAACACATGAGCTTTCTGACTGTGACGGTAAAAATCAAAACTGCTTTCTTGACTATCCCACTGCACTGATGTCTGCATGCCCCTCATTTTGTTGCCGTGCATAGACACTAAACGTACATTTGCGCAACAGTTCCTTTCCTCTTTTATTACGCATCTTCACCCGCTCAACGATTAACTCCATGTGAAGCCCTGCCCAGTGTTCTTCTTTTATCGCCGAGTGGCCGCGGGTGTCGGCAAAAGCATGATTGTACAGCGTTCTTGCCTCCTGCCTCCAAGGACGAGTTTGCCGCCTCTTCCTTGCAGCAGAAGCGGAGTCCAAAGTTTTCGCTTTGCCATTTCTGGCATCGGATGAGCCTGCCCCACGAACCGTTCTCCGATTCCTCTGACAGAGTCTGCGTCAATCACACAAACTAGCGTATTTTTACGGTGTTAGCCGTTTACTGAGCAAAACCTTATCTTCCCGTCGCTGAAGCTTGTCCAATGTCACTGGTCATTTCCAATCATTTGCGCGCTGCGGTATAACCAAACACACAAGGAAGTAGGATAACTAACGTACTGAGGACTAGCGTGCACTGACAACTGTGGTTAATTCATAACAGGGCTACATTTAAAACAATTAATCCACGCGCATCCTCTGATAGAAGCAATTTCGAAATATCATTGCATAGGCAGTGTCACATCCCCACGCACCTGCGCTCCTTTAATAGCGTTATCTCCTGACATGTAAGCACAACTTACGGTTTGCGTACGCACGTGTCTTCTCCGGCTTCCTACATCTGAAAGGCTTCTATGTTTCCCTTACTTTTCATTTTTTTTAACATCCTAAGATGGTGGATCCTTTAAATTCTAGCTTGCATTTGTGTTTTGCGGAATGTTGTGCAAAGTTTTCAAGGTTAGTGATGTTACCTATATCATTAGTGTTCCTTTAACCTCGTGTTCAAATTATACCGGTTCGGCCTCTATAACTCATTCCACAGGACAAGGAAAGTTTATACACCATGCCCGTATCACATTCAATAAATCTTTCTTCGTTCGCAATTTCGCATGTTTGACTCTGTCTTTGCAATCTTTAACTATTTTATGACACAGCAATGTCAGTGCACGTTAAAGAACCCCAGGTGGTCGAAATTTCCCGAGTCCTCCACTACGGCGTCTTTCACAACCTGAGTCGCTTTAGGACGTTAAACCCCACAAACCTATTTTATGGCACAAGGTGTGGTGGCACAAGGGTTTTCGGAGTGGTGAACACGAGATGAATGTCGTACCCACAAGCAATTTTCTATCAAGCATGGGATACATTGTGTGCATACGGAAGGACGACCACATTACCAGCTTGCCCTAAATTCTTTTTCCACATCCTTTTGCTGTCACTCAAAGTTTGTAGGTGCTCTTCTGCAACGGAAGTTAAAAGCGCTTAGTATATTCCGTCGTCTTTAGCCTACCAACTTGTCTCATGTGGCTACACTCTATTTGACGAAAACATCACTTCGGAATGCATTGTGATAAACTAATAAATTCTTGAGTCCTTCTAGGTATTTTCGAATGCGTGGAACAAGTTAACAAGTTTTTCTCTGATTTCGTCAGGTACGTCCAACACGTGTGCTTCTCAGTAAGAATCTATTCACCGAATCCTATCTAAGCTCAAACGTAAAATCCAGCGCAAAAAAAAAGTCTTAAAACGAGTGTACAATACGTTGTACAGCCAGGCAATCTGCTTTCACAAAAGGGAAGCGGGGGCCTTGTGGAAAAGCATCCGCCTCACATTCGAGAGGTATAATGTTCGATCCCTAGTGCCGCCGGGTACCCACCGGTTTTTCAATGGGTACAAGATTTCCCCCGGCCTTATGCTCGGCTCTTCCGAGCTGCAATGGTTCGGAAAAAGGGCCATGGACCGAAAATATTGGTTAAAAGAAAAGGCACACATAATGGGCCTCTGCCGCGCAATGAGTACGTATGGTTCTCCGATGGCGGAACGAATCACTGTCCCATCAGAGCAACTATTTAAGGAGAGTTACAGCCCGCCAACGAGTATCCCCCGGGCTTACATGCAATAGCCCACGTCGAGGCCCAAATGACGAACATCACGCCGGGGACCGCTCCTGTAATCATTTGCGTTAGGGCATCGTCTAGCTGTCAAACAGCTCTCCCACCGCGCCTGGTGGACCTGTCGGCTACTGCCATGGCGTTGGTTGTTTTGTGGGTCGCTCCCACGTGCTCGTGCTTTCGGGGTCGCAACACCCGTGCTGCACTTCCATGACGTGTACCCCTGACAGACGCCTCAGCGCCACCGACTTCGGTAGGTTTTCTTGCCGCGCCAGATTCTACCGAGTTTTGATAAGCGTCTTGGTTTTGACGCCGGCCACGTATAACTGAAACCAGGACCAACCGCCTATACTTATCGGAAGCGCGAATGGAGGCTTCATCCCTCACCCCTTCGGTCTCACAGCGGTACTACTGACAGACTGACAAAGACCGCTTGCCCCACTTCTGCTTTCGCTTCGTCTTCACTCTCTTAGCCTAATGAGACGCCCGAAAGCCTCAGCATTTCCCAGGACGTCCTTGTGGTATGCCAGAGGGAGAGTGAAGAGAGTCTCTACTAGCGCCCCCACGCATCCTAGCAGGCTGGGTTACACAAGGTTACCTCCACCCCTGATGCAGAGGTAATTATAACGCTTACATTACTAGATACCGCAAAACCGTTTTCATTACCGCGTGTGCCGTTGTCGGTGGTGTCAGATATTAACGTACGTAGAGGCTTCTTTAGGCCAAATTCGGCAACGCCATCTCCAGGCATCGCCGTACTCAGTTTTCCCGACAAGGAAGATGGAGGCTTCATCCCTCACCCCTTCGGTCTCACAGCGGTACTACTGACAGACTGACAAAGACCGCTTGCCCCACTTCTGCTTTCGCTTCGTCTTCACTCTCTTAGCCTAATGAGACGCCCGAAAGCCTCAGCATTTCCCAGGACGTCCTTGTGGTATGCCAGAGGGAGAGTGAAGAGAGTCTCTACTAGCGCCCCCACGCATCCTAGCAGGCTGGGTTACACAAGGTTGCCTCCACCCCTGATGCAGAGGTAATTATAACGCTTACATTACTAGATACCGCAAAACCGTTTTCATTACCGCGTGTGCCGTTGTCGGTGGTGTCAGATATTAACGTACGTAGAGGCTTCTTTAGGCCAAATTCGGCAACGCCATCTCCAGGCATCGCCGTACTCAGTTTTCCCGACAAGGAAGAGGAGAGAAGTTCTCACGGCGAGACCCATGAGGAGGCGTGGTAGGGCGGCGTGGTGAGTGCGAGCGGGATACACGGTCATCAGTGTACAACGGCGATGAAGAGCGTAGAAGATATTCGCGGTCACCGGTTTGCATCGGGGATGAAGTGCGTCAAAAATACTCCTGGATATCTCGTGGTTGTTCACCGTAACGAAGTAGCCGGTCGTTCCGGCTGAATCCTCGCAGGCCGAGATCTCGGTATGGGCAGTGGCGGTACATGTGACCAGGTTCACCGCAGTGGAAACACAACGGTTGGCTGTGAGCGGTTCTCCAGATGTCGGCTTTTCGGCGCCTCCATGGCTCCGAGTATGTTTCATGCTGCGCAAGGAATTCACGAAGTCGAGGCCCAGAATTCGTAACCCGTTATTACTGATGAGGTACGGGCGGAGGCCGACGGAGAACGACAGCATAACTTTCAGCCAACTGTTGTTCTGCAGCAGCAATCATTGGGCCAGTCAGGATGGCTTCCGGTGTGAGCGCCTGTCACACTTCCTCACGAACGGCCGTAGCGATGGATACTGGGGAAGGCTGCTCAGGAGCTGGGAAAAACCTTCTGAGCTTTTCGCGCACGACTTCGCGAATGATTTCACGGATGTCGGTGAGGCAACCACCACTAGATCTAGACGAGGCAAGGATCGAGATGTTGGGGTAGGTTCCCAGTCGCTGGTAGCCGTTGGTTCGCGTGGCCAATGCACGCTCAATGTTAGTCGGTTCGGCCAGAAACCTGGCTATTGTAATAGGCGGATCGCGTACAAGTACGCCAAAGATCTCGTTTCGGATGCCCCGCGTCAAGGCGCGCACTTTTTCTTCCTTCGTAGTCTGTGAATCCGCGCGAGCACTTAGGCGCAGCACGTCCTTTACAAAGCTTCTCACACTTTCGGCTGGGCCTTGAATTCGAGCTTGGAGGAGACCTTCGGTGTGCTGTCGTCGGTGCTGGTTCGCAAATGTGCGCACCAATTCGTTCTTGCAGAGCTCCAAAGAGGTCTACGAGGCCTCGTGGTTCTTCAACCAGTACCGTGCCATTGCCTCCAGAGAGAAGTAGGTATTCTGAATGCACTGATCGGCAGTTCACCCGTTGTGGCGCGCAACCAGCTCGCAATGTTGAACCCAATCTTCAACGTCGTCCAGGCCATCACCACGAAATGAGGTGACAGTCCTTGGGGTCACCGGCACGTAGATGATCCGCGCAGAAGCCGCACTGTCCGCACTGTCGGTTTGCTGTGGCTGAAAGGCTATGGTGACGTTAGCCCTGGTGGTCTTCCCCTCGGGCAACAGTCCGAAGTCCAGAGCTTGGCCTTGTTGAAGTCGACTGGCGCGGCTTTCAGGTGCTGTAGCAGACTATAAGAAAATTCGGCGGCATGGACCTACTAAGACCAGGCTCGAATTACGTGTAGAGCTACGCTGCATGGGATTCGGGCCCAGCACCTTCACCAACGGTCACGTCCTAGCCAAAAGACGGGACGATGACAGCGACCGCAGGTCAGCAGGGCGGCAGCAGGAACCAGTTCGACGACGGGGATATCCAGAACACCGAAAAAGATCGCCGGCATCAGCGTCTTCTTCCCTCACGGAACGCTCGCACCTCCTCCTCTTCGGCACAATATATATATATATATATATATATATATATATTATGGGAAACTTGGATTACGAACTAAACCTTCTGGGACAGCTCAAGAGGCAGTGGCCTTACCTTTAAAGGTAAAGCAGGATGTCTTATAACCAGAAAAGAAAGAATTTCAAGATGAAGCTATTGCTAAATTCGGTAGATGGCCAGAAACACTTGAACATCTTGTACATCTTGTAGTGTGGCTGTATACAGCCAGATGCTTTTGCGGATACAGTCACCCTAGCTGAGGCCCTGTGTTTACAGGTAACAAAGCAATCGTGAGCGAATCGGCAGTAAAAGTTAGTGAGAGACGTTTGGAATATCAGTGGATAAATGGCAGGGAAAGGACGCATGGAAGCGTAATCGAAATTAAACAGGGTTATGGTGGCTAGAAAGGTAACACGGGTATCCAAAGATGACTCGGTTCTAAACGCGAAGTCGTTAAAGGTGAAGAGTTATGTAAGTTAAAAAGCATAAAAAAGAAAGGTTGAGCATGGCGATGACTTTTACAACCCGGTTTCAAAGGGGACGCTCCTAAAGTCCATAATCCATCCAGCCCACACTGAGAGGAGCCTCGCGCTAACGAGACGCCCAGAGAGGGAAAGCAGTCTTCTAGAAGTCGCCGAAGCCACCCAAATTACTAGAGCTAAGCATACGCCCGAGCAGATGGGATGCCGACATCAAGCCGACCCTGCTGCACATTTAAAACAAACCTTGAAAAAGAACGAACCGCGCGTCTCGAAGCACAAACATAGGAACTGTTTGAGAACGTTTTAAAGCGAAAACCTTTAAGGCTTCTGACTCATTGGCGTGTCCGTGTGCGGGCTTTCGCGAGAACCGTCCGCGGGATTTCAAGTGATACCGCGAGACTATGGTGTCATCAATTAAGGCCGCCAAGACCAGTCGTGACGTCACATCCGATGACATCACCAGGCGATCCACAGGTGAGGAGTTGACCCTGCCGGGCGTCCGATGCGCGCCCGTGTGGCGAATTTCATTTCGCGGTTCCTTCCTTGAACGCCGCACCACACAGCCTACAGCAGCAGACAGTACAGAAGACATCAGCGGCGTTTAAAATCGGTTTACAGGAAATAAAAGGTGCCGTATCGGGAAACGGAGTGGCGTCCGTGTGCTGTGCGCTGCCAGTGCACACTAAAGAACCCCAGGTGGTCGAAATTTCCGGCGTCCTCCACTACGACGTCTCTCATAGCCTGAGTCGCTTTGGGACGGTAAACCCGCAAACCAAACCAAACCAAACAATTGTGCTCGCACACCTGAACCAAGCCGTAAGGAAAAGGAGGAAAGAGGGAGTCAAAGAAGAAAAGGAGAAAGAGGTGCAGTAGTGGGAGGCAACGGACCACCGCGCTATAAAGGCTTTCGCCTCCTCACAATCCAGGGGTCCAAAGTTCACCCAGAATTGTTTCACAATTAGCTAAGTTAAATAGACTGATCTTGTACCACTGCACACGCTTGACATCTGCCGCGGGAAAAGGAGCGCTGGCTCTGTGATCGCAGGCACTCATTATGGTGGGTGGCACTGAGGTTTCGATACACAAGAAGCCGCAGAGCGGCGTTAGCAATCAATATGTGTGCGGTCACGACAAAGCAATGCTGAGTGTGTTTGGTGCTTAGAAGCAGCAGTGTTGTTTATAACGATGGCTGTGTACATGCGCGGTGATGAACCACTGTATCTGTTGTTGATTGTTAATACAGGCCTCGCCCCGCAAGAAAAAGGCCTTTCAAAAATTATGTCTTCAAGCCGGGTGCGGCTCCCTCACCATGCAAGCAAGCACACGCATGCAAGATATGCACAACCTTCAGGAAACGTGGCTATCTCTATCATGACGTCCTACCATGGACTACTGGTTGCATTCCTTTAATTCGCAATCACTGCGCAGAGCGAAAAGGAAAACTAGACCAGCTTTGCATGCAGTAACGTCCGATTTAACGAGCGTGATAGCCTTTATTTCGGATGAGCCCCTTTCGAATCAAGCGAAGATAACGGATGCCATTTTCGCGTGGTCGAACACTGCCCTCAATCCGTGGCTCGGCCGCATTTCTCGCAGCCCTACACTACGCCACGTCTTTCGCTCCGTCTTCTTTCACTCACTTCTTCTTCCATTCTCCCAAGGCGCCATTGAAGGGATCGCCGTGAAGCGAGTCAGTACTTTCCATTTCCTCAGACGTAATTTCATTATATTGTTACGTATATGTTACCTCGATGACATCATTGTCGTTTCTTCAACCTTCGAGAGCTATTTTCGACGCCTTGATACCATTCTTGGAGTCTTCCGACGAGTTGGCCTTCAAGTGAATTCAAAGAAGTGTAGCTTCAGACCACGTGAACTCAAGGTACTCGGACAGTTGGCGGACGCCTGTGGCGTTCAACCCGACCCTGACGAAATTCGTGCTGTACGTGCGTTTCCTGCATCCCGCTATACCAGTGAAGCTCGCAGTTTTCTTGGCCTTCGTATTGTCGGCGGTATATTCCTAGCCTTGCGGAGACGGCTTTTCCACGCTCACTTCTTCTGAAGAATGGCGTTCCATTTTGCTGGGGCGAAGAACAATCTCAAGCCTTTTCTGCGCCCATTGCAGCCCTCACCAACCCGCCCGTCCTGATACTCTTCAACACCTCGGCAACAACGTAGGTACGCATCGGCGCCAGTGGTACCGGTATTGATGCCATTCAAGCCCGAAAGCATAGAAGACGCACGTGATTGCGTATGCCAGTCGCCTCGTTTCAGAGGCTGAGCGGAACTATTCGATCACAGAGCGTGAGTAGCCCTCGCGTGGGCATTACAAAATTTCACCCTTACTTGTTTGGGCCCCGTTTTTCCGCCATCACCGACCACCAAGCCTTAAGTTGGCTTTCTACGCTGAAGGACCCTACTGGTCGTCCCGGGCTTTGGGTGCTGCTTCTTTAGGAATTCACTTTTTCTGTCGTCCACAAGTCTGGCTGGTTACACACTAATGCCAACTGCCTGTCCCGTAACCAGGTAATTCCACCGCCTGAAAGCGCCTGTGACGATGACACCTGTGTGTTGTCCATCTCTGAGCTTTTAAACATTTGTCAAGAGCAGCGCTTATGTCCCAAGCTTTGCGGCATTATCAACCCCCTCAGCGCTGATCCCTTGACGCTATCTTTGCTTTGTGCTCCACAATGGCAATTTATATCGGCGGAATATGCGACCAGATGGCGCTGAGCTTCTGCTCGTAGTCCCCGACCACCTGTCTGCCACCGCTCTTCCGCAGCTGCACGACGCACCCACTGCGGGTCACCTTGGCGTATCTCGTACGTACGACAGCGTCCGCCGGCGCTTCTTATGGCCAGGCCTCTACCACTCCGTTCATCGTTACCTGGCTTCTTGTGGCAGGTGTCAGCGACGGAAGAAGCCCTCGGTTGTGCCTGCTGGATTACTACAGCCGATTGACATCCCAATAGAGCCATTTTCCCGAGTTGGCAGTGATCTCCTCGAGCCTTTCCCTCGGTCTGCTTCAGGGAATAAATGAATTGCGGTGGCTACCGACTATACTATGCTGATACCCACCAGCTGTGCAACTGACGTGGCTGCGTTTCTCCACCACGACTTTATACTGCTTCAAGGTGCTCCACACCAGCTGCTCAGTGAACATGGCCTTTGCTTTCTTTCTGGAGTAGACGAAAAAAATTCGCGATACCGCTTCCTGCCAAAACTCTCAAAAACGGCACCATGATTCTCGTCATCGGGATATCCACTACTCTCTGGACTCTCTCGTCTTGCTTTGGACTCTCGCTCGTAAAGTTGGGCTCTGTGAGAAGCTGTTGCCGCGCTACACAGGCCCCTACCGTGCTTTACGGCCATTCACTTCCGTGACATACGAAATCACCCCTGTGCACCCACGCCGACAGTTCGATATGCCACGTACTGAAATCGTTCATGTCGCTCGTATGAAGCCGCACCACTCCAGCTGTATTTCCCAGACGTAGTACGCACCGGGACGGTGCTTTACGTGGCGGGGTATAGTTACGTATATGCCACTGAAGAGGACGATGCTGGATAAGAGAGTGAGAGACGGCGAAACAGAAGCAACGGTTGGTGCTTGCCAGAACACTTACGTCTGTCATAAACTGTTGTGGTTTCCTGAACTAGCCTTCTTCCACGTATCAATAGTTTAGTGCACTAGCTGAGAAGCTTTGACTTGGCTGATTAGCCATTGAATTTGCGGTTAATGTATGCGTCCTTTGGACAAAACATGGTGGTCACATCCCACCTAAACAGGTGTCCACAGAAGCAAGTGGGATGATAGAGCGCCCTTCCCTTCCTTTGAACCAATTATCAAGCACCTGTTGGCTCTTACGGATGGACGCAATATCATTCAAGCTAATTAATGATCTTGATGCAATAAGCAAGGAGAAGTTTTTAAACGCATTAGAAACCGGACAGCTGGCGACTCGGTAGGAAGATTTTACCTCTAACAAAGGAGATAGGAAGAACTTCAAATCATTTAGGACGATCAGGATAACGTCGGTAGCATTTAGGCTGAATTTCAGGCCGCGAAACAAAAATTTCAAGCATGGATAGAAAGCAGACCTCTGTATTTAGCCTTTCTGGAATATTAGCGGTGTGAACGAGAATGTAATAAGGACTGTCTCAGGGCTTTTAGGCTCAAAACCGCATTCGCAAGAGTACGCTCACGTACCACAGAGTATAATATCATCCCCATAAATAAAACCGTGCAGCCACTGCCATAATACCTTTCCGCTTAATCTATACGAGAGACTAAAACTCAGATTACTATCTTGTGAACTTCTTTACGTATTTACCATATAAAGCATGAGCAGTTCTGGAGACAGAGGGCAACCTTGTCTAAATTATGTCCCATCTCTACAGTTTTGTACTTCTCATCCCTTATAAAGTAATTCTAATGTAATGTAAGGACCGTTTCACATGGCAGTACTGCGTAGCTTCATTGCTTCAGAAATGAATGAATTGTCTCCCAGTTGAAGACCAGCTGTTGGTGAGGAATTCAGATGAGCTGGTTGAATTCCTTCAATGGGCTGCATCAATCAGAGGTTCCTCTTGTTCATGCGAAAGATCTGTTTTACAACATCCCACAGCTAATATCATCCTCGCTGTTGAAGAAACAATTGTTGCTTACGGTGCAGTGAAGTTTCCGAATTAAGGTGGAATGAGCACTTACCTTTTTTTAGATCTGCTGATGCTATACCTCCGATCCTTGCATGTTGAATTTGGGGGCAGTGTTCTAGAGCAAAAAGATGGAATTTGCATAGGATGTTCAATTGATCCTAAATATGAGTGATCTGTTCCTTGCCAATGGTGATAGGAGACGTTTTATTCATATGAAGGAAGCTGCACCATGGAGTCACCAATGCTTTCTGATATGCAGATATTGTTTGAATATACGCAGAGCAAAGTTGCGAGCATTGTGGAACTATTCCTTAATGCACATTCTGGCCTTGAGAGAGAATTCACAGATATAGGACTGGTGCTTCACGAATATCTTACGTGTTGGGTTTATAGGACATCAGGGGCAAAATGACTTCTTACTTACGACTCAGGTCATACTAAGTTGATAAAGAGGGGGCCTGTGATCTCGTGTTTACGGCAGGCATTGATCAAGTCCTGTCCGCTCTTGATGGCCGAGAGTGTCAACCTACAGGCTGAGAGATTCAGTAGAAGTGGATATCCGGAGAGCCTTTTGATATCTGCACCTGAACGTTGTTTTAAGAACATGCGACACCGAGCAAGAGAGAATAAACAGAGTGAAAAGAGGTGACAGGTTGTAGTCCTGCCCTACCTACTTGGCATCTCACATCGTCTTAAGAAGATCGCGATCCGATTTAATATTAGGGTTGTACTATCTGCACCGAACAAGTTAAAGAGTGTACAGGAAGGTGAACGGAGGGAGTGAGCCCAAGAGATGCGGCCTGCTGCTTAAGGAGCGCTTTGTCAACTACCGCGAAAGTGTTGTGTACAAGATTTATTTGACGTGTGGGAAGGCGCATGTGGGCCAGACTGGCCGACGCCTCAATGAGGGTAAGGTTAAGGGTTAAAGAATGCCTCAATGAGGGTTAAGGGAGCACAGGAATGCGTCTGTTGCATTGTCGACTCCAGGAAACATGATGACCCATTGCTTTCGTTGTGGAAAGGACACCACTAAACAGGACCCAAGGGGTAAACATTGTGTAACCAGGTGCACGGAAATCAAGGTGCAAGCTCGGGCAAAATATGCTTTGAATATACACCGTTGAAGCGTTTAGGATGATTTAAGGCCAAGAAGGGGAACGTGTGAGTGTTCCCACTGTGGCGCTCAGCAAGACGGAATTGCTTCTTCCTCGTTTGTACAGTAGGAGAATAAGATATATGCACAATTTGCCATTTATTTTGGTTTATTTGTTCCTTTAAATTTTTTTCTTTCAATTTTTGTTCTGAATTTTCTCAGTTTTCTTGTATCCTCACGTTTTTCTGTCAAGTTTCCTTCTTCTTCATACCACAAATAATAGCCCGTTGGCAGTGTGCGCTTTACTGGTGCGAACGTCTTGCTGGGATCTCTTGTGTGTGTTTGTGTTTGAGAGTGACTAAGCAGAGCCAGAATTCATCAGGTTCATATAACCAACTAGACCGTACTCAAGTACTACTGAGCCAAAAAAAAAAAGCGTTTCTCCTTCTTCAAACTGCATTTTATAATTTAAGATGAATCCAGCCTTGGTGATGTAGTAGAGAACCAGTCCGAGGCATTCATTGTGTTCCTAAAATGGCTTGCGAAATATAATGGCGTCATCAAGAGAGCACATAGAAATATCCTATTTGAGGCCACGAAGACCCGTATCGATGACACCCCTGGAACGTTGCAGACTCATTACTTAAGCCGAGCGACATTACGTTAAATTAGAAGAGGCCGTCAGGAGTCCCGAAGGCGGTGCTCCTTGGGTGATACTGTCACATCAGAACTTTCCAATACTCGGAGCAGAGATCGAAGGACGACAAGTACGACGCCGTGCGAAGTCTACATCAATGCGTGGCAGTGCGTGAACGTCCTTCTTAGTTATCGCAATAAAGCGATCCTAATGGATGAAACAATTGGCTGTGGTTTGCCCAATGGCCATCCCGAGTAGAATCTCGGAAGCAACGAATTACGATGATTTGCTCGCCTAAGGTGACCAGCCTCTGCTTGGTTCCACTGCTTCATGACTGACTGCGCCGCTACCCGCGCGGTGCCACATATATGCATTCCGCGCATGCGCAGTGGCTCCGTTGTTGTGGCTGTAGGAAGAAGGAAAAGAAAATGCACAGGCCTGCTACTGGCTCTGTAGCTGAGCCACCTCCGCTGCCTCGTGCAGACAGAAGAGAAAAAAAAATAGACAATAAAGAAAAGGAAGAGAGAGAGAAAGACGCGCGCCGCAACAACAGCCGCCGCCCACCACCGAAATGGCGGCGGGTGCAATGACGGTCTACAACAGATAAGCATTTGTGGTAGGCTAGCCACCGCCGCAAGCGGCGGGTACCTACCGCGCGCAGTGGCTCTAGCGTATCGACTTTCCTTCGACGCGTTCAAGTCGCCTCCGGAATGCTGACGCGCTCCAGATTGCAGCGCTGCGTTTGGTCCCAGCGGCTGTCACGCTCGGAGGGCCACCCATCTCTATGGAAAGCACGCCGCGTTCATCTCACCTCTCCTTCTAGCCGCCTTACCATGGTGGAGGGCTTCGGTGTAATTTCGACCACCTGGAGATTTTTAACATGCACAGACAGCGTACAGCACACGGAAGCCTCTCTGTTTTGCCTCCATTGAAACGCAGCTGCCGGCAGTCGGGTTCGAGCCAGGGTACTCTGGCTACATCGCCGGTTAACTTTGAAGCGTTCAACGGTAAGCTGATTGAGTTCGATGCAACGTTCGGTCGCCGGCAGCCAAAGCTTTCGCTCCACAATCGATTCAACAGCGTTGAAGCCCTCAATGTTTTGGGGAGAGACATGACTTCACTGCGCCACCGCGCATGTGCGGCGCGGCAATCACAGCGACGGCACCTCTGAGTCTCCCGCGTAGCGGAGGAGTCGGCGGTGGTCACAGCGCCATAGCTGGGCACCGTGTGACGTCACTGCTCCTGGAGAATGCACAGCTGGCAGAGCGGCGACGGCACCTCGGAGTCACCCGCACAGCGAGGGAGTCGGCGGCGGCGGCTCCACGCTGCACTCCAATGTGCGTCATGGGACGCCTCTCGTTCCTCGCGCATACGCATTTGGGGCTTTCTGGGGCTCAGAAAATCGCTCAGACCTAGCGCAGTGTTGGTTCGCAACAAAATCGCCCTTAATTCGCCTTTCTCACTACGATTACGGCAGCGTCTATACGAACCTCAAGGCTCAAAAATGACGCCTTTAGGCAGCATCTTTGGATTAGATTGTGAATAATTTTGCATTCGGCTAGAGTGACTCGATACGCTTTTTGGCGAATGGCATTGTCATTCCCCGGGTTTATTGGATGTTGCATGCGTGACCAGCATAGAAAAAAGACTCCCGTGCTGGCAAAGTTCAACCCCGAAGACTCAGGCGCGATGATGTCCTCAAGTGCAGTGAGAGGAGCAACTTGCTGATCAACGCTCGCAACTCACAAGGAGTCCGAAGTCTCCGGTGCGGTTCGGGGACACTCAGAAATGGCAGATATATTTAAATCTTAGGAGTGTAGAACCAGCCAGAACACGCGCAGGTTGTGCGGACAGATTCAGAGGGCCCACGCGTGCGTGAAACCGGCTTTTGCATCCGCGAGAGCACTTTGGACCAACACATTTTTTTTCTACACATTGCATCTGTACAGCTCGGCTACAAGCTGAAAAAGAAATATTCGAATTCTGGAGTATTTTGGGGCCAAGAAGCTGTCTGAGCTTGCAGTACCACACCTTGCGCGAAAGAAGAAAATTGTCGCTACATGGGGACGGATCTTCCACAAAACCTGACAGCCTGTGTCGTCGTTTAGAAATTGAGCCGCGTCCAGTGTCGAGTTTCGCCCCAAACTCGAGCAAACACTTAGTGCCAAGGAGGATTTCATGCGAGGCCCGAGGCATATATATAATTGGTTCACAGGAAGGGAAAAGAGCAGTATCTGTCACACCTGCTCTGTGGACACCTGACCGCGCTGTAAGAGAAGGGATGAAGGTGGGAATGAAAGTGGAAATAGAGAGGAGGAGGAGGAGCCGTAGTGGAGGGCTACGGAGTAATTTCGACCACCTGGGGATCTTTAACGTGCGCTGACATCGCACAGCACATGGACGCCACTTAACAAAACAGATTCGGTACTGAAACGGTTACCATACAGTTCAACAGAGCCTACGCAAATGCAGACCTCATTTAAGGTTTCATCCCCAACGCCGAAGAAAGTGGTGACTCTGTCCCACACAGACATTAGTTTCTGGCCAACTTGATTTCTTAATGAAAGTGCCCTCACAGACACAGCGCTACCATTGTCCATCAAAATGATTTTTCAAACATTGTTCACACACATGCACTTTGTTCTTCGGCATTATACAATCGGACGAAATATGGATGAAATTCACCAGCCGGCGACCATGTGTCAATCGCTCGCACCTGTCCGTTTCCCTTGCCTGGCGGACTGGGCAGACTGCAACGACGGCAAGGCGATGGTGAACATCGTGACCGCATTGGGGATGGAGTGATGCTGCGCATGGGGGTAGGAGAGCACGTGCGGTTGTTACGGAGAAAAGGCGCCCGATGAAGAGAAGCAAGCGGCTGCCATTGTGCGCCATCTTGGAAACGGGACGGCCGTCGTATGGTAGCACGCAAAGATCTACGGGGCAGAAAACAGCCGCAGATGAGCCTTCTTTGGCCACAATTCTAGCCGACCGTCTCTCTCGGTTTAACTAGGAATAGGAAGGAGGAGTGCTCATAGACAGAAAATACGGTAGGATGTCTGTTGAGGTGGCGCACGGGTTCAGTATTTGTATATGTTGTATCCAGGTTGATTCCGTGGCTCGGACAATTCGGAGAAGAGGGCCAAGTCGTGTCGTACCTTGACTGGTGCGCCTCTCATCTTCGGTAAGTCCAGGGAGTGGGTTGTTCTATACGTGGCAGAAGCAAGGAAAACAAGGGGTGAGCGTAATCGTAAAAAAATCTTGTAGCTAGATGTCAACTCTTCACGCACGAACCAGCGGGGGATGTCTTGAGGTCCAAAAAGGGTACGACTGGCGACACTTGTGATGTTGTGACGTGTTGGGACCCCTGTTACACTCGGCCAAGCCTGCGGGTATTCTGCTTCGACTTCAACGCCTCAAAGATACAACACTGCTGCATTACATCCGCTGCAGGGGCCACGATGATGTGCACGTCTTCATCCCTCCCCTTCAAGAGGTAGCGCTGCTTATCCTCTTCATAAATATTTCGATTGACAACACGACAGAGTCGAAGAAATTTCTCAATGTACTTTGTGGACGTATCACCTGTGCCTGTGCCTGAGATCTTTATGCAACTGTCTGTTTGACTCTTTTCTTCTTGTCAAAGTGTCCCCAAAACACTTATTCAATTTCATTCTCTCAAATGGTCAGGGAGTCCTCGTAATCCTCATACATGAGAGTGGTCCTGGCGAACAAAAAAATAACATTACGTGGCTGAACCGTCGGATCCCAATTATTTTTTTATTAACGTTGTATTTTGCCTCAGGCCATAATGGAATATCGTCATCATGGAATATGTAAATCCCAATTGCTCTACATGCTGACTCGTTGGTAGTGTGCCAGTCAGTCATCGTCTTCATCACATTCATCTGTGAACGTGCGGGGTTTCCACTGGGGCGTCAAGACATGGGTTGTTCAGAAGATTGGGTCTGAGCATCCGCGGTCGGCATGGTTCTAGGCTCCGACGGGAGAGGTGACAAAACATCTAAGCTGCAGCTGCCACGAACGACCTTTGGGACTAGGGCAACGTATACGGTGGAGTTATTGTGTTATGCCGAGAACCTTCACGAAATATTGTCGTGTTCCAGCTTGGTGACAAAGTCTGGGTGTGGACACCTGTTCGACGCCCAGGCCTGTCAGAAAAACTTCTCAATCGTTTCTTTGGACTTTACAGAGTGTTGCGTCGCCTCTCAGAAGTTACGTACGAAGTTATTCCAGACGGAACTGTACCAAGTTCTAGTCGTCAGTGTTCGTCTGACCTAGTGCATCTGCTTCGCCTTATCTGCATGAAGCCGTATTTCACCCGCTGAAAGTCGTATTTGCCATCCGGATCAGTTTTTTTCTGTGGGCTTGCGTTTTTTGTTTCGAGGGAGGGGGGGGGGGATAATGCCACCTGAGGGTTTGAGATAGCGCTTGAAAAATGAAGTTGTAGACTCTCGCGCGCTTCGGATAGCTAGAACTGTGGACTCTTGAGCCTGTGTGTCAGTTTTACCGTTTCCAGTGAACCCCTGTCTTGACTGTGTCTCTGCCCCTGTTGCCGATTGCCATAAATCCATGTCTTCATGACAATATTGGCGCGGATGTGATGCATGTATTTGCACATGATGGGGGAGGAAGTGCGTGTAGAGCATGTAACTAATGTACTAGAAAGGAGTTGCAATGTCACAGAGCTTTTAACAGGCCAACGTCCTTTGCACTACGTCAGCCTCTACTTCTACCCACACAGTCAATTAAACGTCTACATATGTCGCTATGGCACGCGTCAATATGAAAAAAAAACTCAGCTCAACAGGGCAATGCACAGAACAGACACATACACATTAGCAAGGATGGCGGTTCATTGCAATTTTTGCCTGTTCAGCTGCGTGTAGCAAGTGTACATGCAAACTAGCCATACATTCCACTATATCAGGTGATAATATGGATCCTTAAGTTGAATGAAACTGAATGAGATTTTATTTGTCGACCTTTGTAGGAGGCCTCTTACTTTCCTCCCTCGGCACGCGGACATGGAACTTTATGTAGAGCCCCTCTATATCTTTGCAAAGCTTGTAGACATGCTTACGCAAGGATTGCAGTCTTTTAGATACTGATTCAACCGAGAAAACATATCTTTCTCCGCGACATGGTCAGCGGTTAATGCTTGTGGGGGTATGCAAGGACGGTCTTCCGCCCCGCTCCTACTCCGCAGGTGCAACGTTCTCGCTAGCGACCCGCGGAGTTGGGAACAAAGGGACAAAGGACGGTGAAGACACATCGTTACTACTAGCATGCTATTTATTGCACTTGCAAATAATACAGAGCATGGCGTCTAGCTATACATCAACAAGGTTTTCCTTGGAAGGGCAAGGATACGTAAGAAGAAGGACTTTTGACTCACCGGCAGGGGAATGGGGGTGCGACTTCGGCGGCGGACATTTGCACGCGCCGTGAACACAGCGGCCGGGATCTCCTTTGCGCGCGCATTCTTCGGACAAAGTCGTACCACGCGTTTGCCGCGAAAGGCGGCGAGAGCGTGCGGTATATACCGCTCGCTTCGCCGTTTGCAACAAGAAGATGGGCGGTCGTACACGATGGGTTCTTCCGTGTGTGCAGCGCACTCCGTGCCCGCTATCCCCCGGCATTTGCCGGGAGAGGCGGCGGGAGACGACCGCTCGCGTTGCTGGTTGGATCCAGAAGCTCTTCGTCGTCTTATCGCGGGAACTCGCGTAGACTTCTTCGTGGCTCATCCATCGTTGATTCTCTTTCCCCCAAGTGGAGGTATGTACCTCCTTTCCCAGCCGGCGTTGCCAGGACGCTCGCCGGATTGGTGGTGACCGGTCGCGGCGAAGGAGGAAGAAACTGGTTTTCCACATCCCTTCCTCCTTAAATGTTCACCTATGGTTGTGGAGAGCTGCTCCTTGGATGCCATCCGCGAGGCACACACGGGGCTTGCAATGACGAGACCGCAGGGCAGCTCGCACCGGCTCGCACAGGCAAGACACTAGTGCAGTCCAAACGTTGGTGTCATCTGACGAGCAGCAAGGTGAAGGGGCCCCCGCTGTCCATCGGCAGATCTCAGAAGCCAGCGTGACGGGAGGGTGTTGTTCCCGCTGACGCGCCTTTGTTGGCAGGCAGGGGGTTGGCCTCCCATCCCGTTAAGCCGGACTGGTTCCGTGAGATTCCGCAGCTTCGGAGATTCGCAGCCGCAGGGCAGCAGGCAGGAACGTAGACAATGGCAGCAGGCCCAGGCGGCTTCACTTGACCCCTGCATCTCCCTCCCGATCTCCAATAGATTGAATAAATTGCGCAAAATAACGATTTGGTAGAATGAGGGTCAATGCGAGTGCCAAACAATTTTATCCGCTACCGCACTGCGTTCCGTTAATCCGAACGAAGCACGGGCATCCGCGGTTCGTTTGCCAGCATAAAAATAAAAATTTGGTTCCGCGAAATTTCTGATTTGCCTTCTCAGCCCAAAGATACCAAGCTAATTTGAACGAAGTTAGCTTTCTCTAGTTAGACGAGATGTTCGACCACAGCGAGGTCAATATAAAACAAGCAAAACGCATTTGTGCATGCTGTATACCACGGTTAGACTGTCTTCCGATGTTCGACAGGCAGCTCCCAAAAAGAGCCTTAAGCCTACTCACTCTAGCGCTAAAGGTAATAGATAGAACGCAACGCCGCGAGGATGTGCATCTCCGCCAAGGAACCCAGGGTGGCCCAACTCGCTCGCTGCCCTCCAAAGGCAACTTCTGAGCGAACGGCGCCCACAGCGTCCAACGATGTTGGAGCACCCCGGTGCTTTCCGGCAATCACGACTGCAATACCAGTCAGCCGATTGCGGCACCTGGCTCCCAGAGCCAAAGAGACAGAAAGACAGAACAGGAAATATTTACAACTATATACTAGGAAAATAGGGCCACCGTCCAGGCTGAGGCACTCACTCGCTTTCGGCGTGCTGTTCTCCGTGGACGGCTCGGTCTCGTGCTCCATGTATATACGGACCTCGTGGCTGCTCTCGGCGCGCACACACACACACACACACACACACACACACACACACACACACACACACACACACACACACACACACACACACACACACACACACACACACACACACACACACACACACACACACACACACACACACACACACACGCACGCACGCACGCACGCACGCACGCACGCACGCACGCACGCACACACGCACGCACGCACGCACGCACGCACGCACACACACACACACACACACACACACACACACACACACACACACACACACACACACACACACACACACACACACACACACACACACACACACGCGCACAAATACATGCACGACAATTTGTTCTCGCTGCAACTCCTCTTACCTCGCCGTAAAGAAAGCATATTAGCCTTGCTAGCATAGCTATGTCGGTTCGGGCCTAATGTTAGATGTCCAGGCAGGCACTCCACGCCGCGAACTGACTATCGTCCTTAGTCCCTACGGAGGGGCAAGTAGCTCAAGTGCTCCTGCACGAGAGAACCACTTTGAGGCGCCATTGTGGGGGTATGAGGGGACGGTCTTTCGCTCCGCTCCTGCTCCGCAGGTGCAACGTTCTCCCGGCGCCATTTCGGTGGTGGGCGGCGGCTGTTGTTGCGGCGCGCGTCATTCCCTCTCTCTCCCTGTTCTTTCTTGTCTATTTTTATCTCTTCTGTCTGCACGAGGCAGCGGAGGTGGCTTAGCTACAGAGCCAGTAGCAGGCCTGTGCATTTTCATTGCCTTCTTCCTACAGCCACAACAACAGAGCCACTGCGCATGCGCAGGAATGCATATATGCGGCACCGCGCGGGTAGTGGCCCAATCAGCCAAGAAGCAGTGGAGCCAAGTAGAGGCTGGTCGCCTTAGGCGAGCAAATCATCGTAATTCGCTGCTTCCGCAATTCTACTCGGGATGGCCATTGGGCAAACCGCAGCCAAGTGTTTCATCCATTATCATCGCTTGAATGCGATAACTAAGAAGGACGTTCACGCACAGCTACGCATTGATGCAGACTTCGCACGGCGTCGTACTTGTCGTCCTTCGATCTCTGCTCCGAGTATTGGCAAGTTCTGATGTGACCGCATCACCCAAGGAACACCGCCTTCGGGACACCTGACGACCTCTTCTAATTTAACGTTATGTCGCTCGGCTTTAGCAATGAGTCTGCAACGTTCGAGGGGTAACATCGATACGGGTCTTCGTGGCCTCAAATATAAAATTTTTTATGTGCTCTCTTGATGACGTCCTTATCTTTCGCAAGCCATTTTAAGAACACAATGAATACCTCGGAATAGTTTCCACTACATCACCAAGGCTGGATTCATATTAAATTATAAAATGCAGTTTGAAGAGAAGCAAATCCGTCTTGCTGAGCGCCAGAGAGGAAAAACTCACACGTTCCTCTTTTTAGCCTCAAATCATCCTAAACGCTTTAATAATCTCTTTTCAAAGCGTATTTTGCCCGAGCCAGCATCTTGATTTCCGTGAACCTGGTTACACAATGTTTACCACTTGGGGCCTGTTTAGTGGTGTCCTTTCCACAACGAGAGCAATGGGTCGCCATGTTTCCTGGAGCCGACAATGCTGCACACGCATTTCTGTGCTCCCTTAACCGCTCATCCAGGCATCGGCCAATCAGCCCCACATAAGCCTTCCCACACGTCAAAGGAATCTTGTACACAACACTTTCGCGGGAGTTGACAAAGCGCTCCTTAAGCAGCACGCCGCATCTCTTCTTAGGCGCACTTCCCCCGTTCACCTTCCTGCACACTTTTTAACTAGTTCGGGGCCGTTGGTACGACCCTATTATCAAATCGGATCGCGATCTTCTTAAGGCGATGTGAGTTGCTATGTAGGTAGGCCAGGACTACGACCTTTCTCCTCTTTTCACTCTCTTTACTCTCTCTTGCTCGGTGTCACATGTTTCTAAAACAACTTTCAGATGCAGATATCAAAAGGCTCTCCGGATATCCACTTCTACTGAATCTCTCAATCTGTAGGTTGACACTCTCGCCCATCAAGAGCGGACAGGACTTGATCAATGCCTGCCGTAAACACGAGATCAAAAGCCCCCGCTTTATCAACTTTGTATGACCTGAGTCGTAAGGAAGCAGGCATTTTGCCCCTCATGTCCTATAAAACCAACACGTAAGATATTCATGAGGCACCAGCCCTATATCTGTGCATTCTCTCTCAAGGCCAGAATGTGCATTAAGGAATATTTCCACAATGCTCGCAACTTTGCTCTGCGTGTATTCAAACAATATCTGCATATCGGAAAGCCTTGGTGACTCTATGGGGCAGTTTCCTTCATATAAATAAAACGTGTCCTATAACCATTGGCAAGGAACAGATCACTCATATATAGGATCAGTTGAAGATCCTATGCAAATTCCATCTTTTTGCTCTAGAACACTGCCCCCAAATTCAACATACAAGGATCGGAGGTATAGCATCAGCAGATCTAAAAAAAGGTCAGTGCTCATTCCACTTTAATTTTGAAACTTCACTGCACTGTAAGCATCAATTGTTTCTTCAACAGCGAGGATGACATTCCGCTGTGGGATGTTATAAAACAGATATTTCGCATGAACAGAGAAACCCCTGATAGATGCAGCCCGTTGAAGGAATTCAATCAGCTTATCTGAATTCCTCACCAACAGCTGGTCCTCAACTGGGAGACAGTTCATGTATTTCTGGAGCAATGAAAATACGCAGTACTTCCATGTGGAACGGTTCTTGCATTACATTAGAATTACATTAGAAGGGATGACAAGTACGAAACGGTCGAGATAGGACATAAGGAAAGGAAAGCGTAGCAGGGGGCGGCAGAAAGTTAGGTGGGCGGATGAGATTAAGAAGTTCGCAGGGGTCAAGTGGATGCAGCTAGCACAGAACCGGGTTAAGTGGAGAAATATGGGAGAGGCCTTCGCCCTGCAGTGGGTATAGTCAGGCTGATGATGATGATCATGTATACAAGGTTGACCTCGTCTCCAGAACTGCTCACGATTTATATGGTGAATATGTAAAGAAGTTCACGAGATAGTAATTTGAGTTTAAGTCTCTCGTATAGATTAAGCGGAAATGTATCATGGCAGTGGCTCCACGGTTTTATGGATGGGGACGATATTTTACCGAATGGTGCCAAAGTGTACTCTCGCGATTGCGGTTTTGAGCCTAAAAGCAATATGAAAATCCTTGTTACACTCTCGTTCACACCGCTAATGTCCAGAAAGGCTAAATACAGAGAGGTCTGTTTTCTATCCATGCTTGAATTTTTTGTTTTACGGCCTGAAATTTAGTCTAAACGCAACCGACGTTATCCTGATCACCCTATATGATTTGAAGTTCTTCCTATATCTCATTTTTGTATGGCAAAATCTTCCTACCGAATCGCCACCTGTCCGGAATTTTTTTCTTATCATTGTTTTTGATGCGTTTAAACACTTGTCCTTGCTTATTGGATCAAGATCATTAATTAGCTTGAATGATATTGCGTCCATCCGTAAGAGCCAACAGGTGCTTGATAATTGGTTCAAAGGAAGGGAAGGGCGCTCTATCATCCCCACTTGCTTCTGTGGACACCTGTTTAAGTGGTATATGACCACCAAAGAACGCATTCATTAACCGCATTCATTAACATTCATAACCTACTGATGCCCTGAGGCAATAAATATCGACTAAAAAAAAACGTAAATTCCATGCCTAATCAGCCAAGTCGAAGCTTCTCAGCTAGTGCACTAAAATATTGATACGTGGAAGAAGGCGAGTTCAGGAAACCACAACAGTTTATGACAGACGTAAGTGTTCTGGCAAGCACCAACCGTTGCTTCAGCTTCACCGTCTCTCACTCTCTTATCCAGCATAGTCCTCTTCAGTGGCATATACGTAAATATACCCCGCCACGAAAAGCACCGTCCCGGTGCGTACTACGTCTGGGAAATACAGCTGGAGTGGTGCGGCTTAATGCGAGCGATATGACGATTTCAGTACGTGGCATATCGAACTGTCCGTGTGGGTGCACAGGGGTGATTTTGTATGTAACGGAAGCGAATGACCGTAAAGCACGGTAGCAGCCTGTGTAGCGCGGCAAGAGCTTCTCACAGAGCCCAACTCTACGAGCGGGAGTCCAGAGCAAGACGAAAGAGTCCGGAGAGTAGTGGACAACCCGATGACGAGAATCATTGTGCCGTTTTTGAGAGCTTTGGCAGGAAGCCAGTCGGCGGCGAGCAATAACACGGGTGGCGTGATCTCAGGATATGGCGTCACGAACATAGGAACTTGGATTAGCGGCGGCAGGCAGTAAGCTACCAAACGGGAGAGAGTTGTCATGGCCACTCAGAAGACAGAAGGGCGAGTAGCCCATTATATCGTGACGGGAGGAATTACGCGCAAAGGTAACAAGCGGTAAAGTAATATCCCAGTCTCGATGATCAGCCGATACATATATGGACAGCATTTCCGTGACTGTGCGATTGAGGTGTTCCGTTAGGCCATTCGTTTGTGGATGGTAAGGGGTGGTGAGGTAGTGCTTAATGGAGCAGTATCACGGAATTGTTTCGTCTACTCGAGCAAGAAAGCAAAGGCCATGGTCAGTGAGCAGCTGGTGTGGAGCGCCGTGGAGCAGTATAACGTCGTAGAGGAGAAACGCAGCCACGTCAGTTGCACAGCTGGTGGGTATCGGTCGTGTAATGACATAGCGCGTAGTATAGTCGGTAGCCACCGCAATTCATTTATTCCCTCAAGCAGACCGAGGGAAAGGCTCGAGGAGATCAGTGCCAACTCGGGAAAATGGCTCTATTGGGATGTCAATCAGCTGTAGTAATCCAGCAGGCACAACCGAGGGCTTCTTCCGTCGCTGACACCTGTCACAAGAAGCCAGGTAACGATGAACGGAGCGGTAGAGGCCTGGCCATAAGAAGCGCCGGCGGACGCTGTCGTACGTACGAGATACGCCAAGGTGACCCGCGGTGGGTGCGTCGTGCAGCTGCTGAAGACCGGTGGCAGACAGGTGGTCGAGGACTACGAGCAGAAGCTCAGCGCCATCTGGTCGCATATTCCGCCGATATAAATTGCCATTGTGGATCACAAAGCAAAGGTAGCGTCAGGGATCAGCGCTGAGGCGTTTGATAATGCCGAAAAGCTTGGGACATAAGCGCTGTTCTTGAAGAATGTTTAAAAGCTCAGACATGGACAACACACAGGTGTCGTCCTCACAGGCGCTTTCAGGCAATGGAATTAACGGGTTACGGGACAGGCAGTCGGCATTAGTGTGTAGCCGGACGGACTTGGGAACGACAGAAAAAGTGAATTCCTAAAGACGAAGCGCCCTAAGCCCGGGACGACCAGTAGGGTCCTTCAGCGTAGAAAGCCAAAGGGCTTGGTGGTCGGTGATGATGGAAAAACGGGGGCCAAACAAGTAAGGGTGAAATTTTGTAATGGACCACACGAGAGCTAAACACTCACGTTCTGTTATCCAATAATTCCGTTCATCCTCTGAAAGGAGGCGACCGGCATAAGTATGGACGTGCGTCCTGTCTGCTTTTGGGGGAGACTGGTACCAATACTGGGACCACTGGCGTCGATGCCTACCTCCGTTATTGCTGAGGGGTTGAAGTGCGCCAGGACGGGCGGGTTGGTGAGGGCTGCAATAAGCGCAGAAAAGGCTTGAGATTGTTCTTCGCCCCAGCAAAATGGAACGTCATTCTTCAGAAGACGTGAACGTGGAAGAGCCGTCTCCGCAAAGTTGGGAATATACCGCCGAAAATACGAAGGCCAAGAAAACTGCGAGCTTCACTGGTATAGCGGGATGCAGGAAACGCACGTACAGCACGAATTTCGTCAGGGTCGGGTTGAACGCCACAGGCGTCCGCCAACTGTCCAAGTACCTTGAGTTCACGTGGTCTGAAGCTACACTTCTTTGAATTTACTTGAAGGCCAACTCGTCGAAAGACTCCAAGAATGGTATCAAGGCGTCGAAAATAGCTCTCGAAGGTTGAAGAAACGACAGTGATGTCATCGAGGTAACATATACGTAACAATATAATGAAATTACGTCTGAGGAAATGGAAAGTACTGACTCGCTTCACGGCGCCTTGGGAGAATGGAAGAAGATGTGAATGAAAGAAGACGGAGCGAAAGAAGTGGCGTAGCGTAGGGGTGCGAATGCGGCCGAGCCACGGAATGAGTGTTCGACCACGCGAAAATGACATCAACTACCTTCACTTGGTTCGAAAGGGGCTCATCTAAATTAAAGACTTTCACGCTCGTTAAATCGGACGCTTGCTGCATGCAAAGCTGGTCTAATTTTCCTTTTCGCTCTGCGCAGTGATTGCGAATTAAATGAATGCAACCAGTACTCCACGGCAGGACGTCATGATAGAGGTAGCCACGTTTCCTGAAGGTTGTGCATATCTTGCATGCGTGTGCTTGCTTGCATGGTGAGGGAGGCGCACCTGGCTTAAAGACATAATTTTTGAAAGGTCTTTCCCTTGCGGGGCGAGGCCTGTATTAACAATCAACAACAGATACAGTGGTTCATCACCGCACATGTACAAAGTCGTCGTTATAAACAAGCACCAAACACACTCAGCATTGCTTAGTCGTGACCGCACACATATTGATTGCTAACGTCACTCTGCAGCTTCTTATATATCGAAACCTCAGTGCCACCCAGCATAATGAGCTCCTCTGATCACGGAGTCAGCGCTCCTTTTCCCGCGGCAGATGTCAAGTGTGTGCGGTGGTACAAGACCAGTCTATTTAACAAAGCTAAGCCTGAAACAATTCTTCGGGAACTTTGGACCCCTGGATTGTGAGCAGGCGAAAGCCTTTATAGCGCGGTGGTCCGTTGCCTTCCACTACTGCACCTCTTTCTCCTTTTCTTCTTTGACTCCCTCTTTCCTCCTTTTCCTTACGGCTTGGTTCAGGTGTGCGAGCACAATTGTTTGGTTTGGTTTGGTTTGTGGGTTTACCATCCCAAAGGGACTCAGGCTATGAGAGACGTCGCAGTGGAGACTCCGGAAATTTCGACCACCTGGGGTTCTTTAACGTGCACTGGCAGCGCACAGCACCCGGACGCCACTCCGTTTCCCGATACGGCACCTTTTCTTTTCCGTAAACCAATTTTAAACGCCGCTGATGCCTTCTGTACTGTCTGCTGCTGTAGGCGGTATGGTGCGGCGTTCAAAGGAGGAACCGCGACATGAAAGGCGCCATACGGGCGCGCATCGGACGCCCGGCAGGATCAGCTCCTCACCTGTGCATCGCCTGGTGATGTCATCGGATGTGACGTCACGACTGGTCTTGGCGGCCTTAGGTGATGACACCATAGTCTCGCGGTATCACTTGAAATCCCGTGGACGGTTCTCGCGAAAGCCCGCGCGGACGGATACGCCAACGAGTCATGAGCCTCAAAGGTTTTCGCTTTAAAACGTGCTCAAGCAGTTCCTATGTTTGTGATTCGAAACGCGCGGTTTGTTTTTATGCAAGGTTACTTTTAAATGAGCAGCAGCGTCGGCTTGAAGTCGGCATCCCATCTGCTCGCGCGTATGCTTAGCTCGAGTAATTTGCGCGGCTTCGGCGACTTCTAGAAGACTGCTTTCCCTCTCTGGGCGTCTCGGTAGCGCGAGGCTCCCGTCAGTGTGCTGGATGGATTACGGACTTTAGGAGCGTCCCCTTTGAAACCGGGTTGTAAAAGTGATCGCCATGCTCAACCTTTCTTTTTTATGCCTTTTAACTTAGATAACCCTTCACCTTTAACGACTTCGCGTTTAGAAATGAGTCATCTCTGGATACCCGTGTTACCTTTCTTGCGACCATAACTATCTTTAATTTCGATTAAGCTTCAATGCGTCCTCTCCTAGCCATTTATCCACTGATATTCCAAACGTCTCTCAATAACTTTTACTGCCGATTCGCTCACGATTACTTTGTTAACTGTAAGCCCAGGGCCTCACCTAGGGTGACTATACCCGCAAAGGCATCTGGCTGTATACAGCCACACTCCAGTATAAGATGTGCAACTGTTTCTGGCCATCTACCGAACTTAGCGCTAGTTTCATCTTGATAATTCTTTCTTTTCTGGTTCTAAGACATCCTGATCTAGCTTCAAAGATAAGGCCACTGCGTCTTGAACTGTCCTAGAAGGTTTAGTTTGTAATCCTAGTTTCCCATTATATATATATATATATATATATATATATATATATATATATATATATATATATATATATATATATATATATATATATATATATACAGATCAATTAAGGGGAAATGAGGGTGCTCCTTATAATACATGATGGAAAGAAGCCAACAGTCGGCGAGGCCAAGGAAAGCGTTGGGGATGGTACTTTTATGTCTTTTTTTAATGTTTGCTTAGATACTCACAGAAGTTAGCAATGTAATATGTTTAGGGAAAAGATAATTAAACACAAAGTAGAAGAAAAACAACGTGCCGATGGTGGGAACCGAACCCACGACCTCCGAATATCGCGTCCGGTGCTCTTCCAACTGAGCTACACCGGCCGCTGTCCCCCCTGCTACTTGCTTGGGTATTTATGTTGTCTGTATACGAACCTTGAGAGTGTTCACCAGCGCCACCCTCAGCCATAGCGGCGGACGTAGAACGTCCTTTGTTACCGCCAGCGTCACGTAGAACGTGATAAAGAGCGAGGGCGAAAGCTGTGCTAGAACCCTCTTACGCTACCTATGGCTTCAAGACTGCCAGAACCGAGACCCCCGTAAGCTACAAGCAGATCAATTAAGGGAAATGAGGTGCTCGTTATAATACATGAAGGAAAGAAGCCAACAGTCGGCGAGGCCAAGGAAAGCGTTGGGGATGGTGTTACGACCAAGCATCCGCAATTGCGCGCTCTATTGTTCGCCTGTGGGCATGGATAAGTTTTGTGAATATGTGGTGATGGTCCAATGGCTCTAAGTGAGCCTGTTTCCAGGAATCCTGTTTTGTAAGCATGTTTTGCTTTGTGGACAACCTGCAAATGCCAAATTGACCCTGTCAAGAGAACGTCTGGAAAAACACAAAGAAACGTCCCCCTGCGGGAAATAGCAGGAAGTGCTTTCTTTCTTTTGTCCACCCTTCCAGTCGAGAAGTGCTATCCTCCAGTGATGAATGCCTCCTATCCAAAGGAGACGACAGAGTGACATGTCCGCTGACGTGCAGGACAAGAAAGGAGCATGACTCATACGGCCATTAAGTGATTTCCCGGGAATGCAGGAAAGATTTGCAATTGTCGAAAAGGGACCATGTTGGGAGCCCTATGCGGCGCCACGTGCACTCGGGTTTCTGAGAAGTAAAACCCCTTGTCAGAACCAGCTTGTGGTTTCTTTGCTGAAGAATAGAAATGTACCTCCTCTCCTCGCCGTTCCCAAGCTTTTCCCGCCAACAAGTGATCACGCCCAACGAATGAATGCCGGACCAGTCAGTGCTTCAGACCATCAGTGCAGTGAAGTGTTCGATTGGATGCCGATACCTGAGGGGCGTGCCCTGGATTTGGTTGGTCAGCATCTTCAGAGAGGGGCTGGACATAGGGGGTTTTTAAGGACGCTGCAGAGCACGAAATGTCGCTCTGGGCCCTGGGTAAACGGCTCATCCAGTCGCTTCTCGCTATGAACTCTTAACGCTTGTCATTTTGCTGATGTACCCTTCTTTTTCATGTAAATATTCTTGTAAATACGTTTTCTCAAAGTGCCAGTAAACCTGCTTGTACATATTCCACCAACTTCGAAGATTCAATCCTACTTCAACCCCGAGTCTCTGCACGCTACCAAGTGAAGGCCGGGTCGACGTAGCCCCAGCGTCACGACAACTGGTGGCAGCGGTGGGATCTGAATCTACAAGCCCCAACACTGGTGCCCAGCGTTGGGATCTGAATCTACAAGCACAACATCTGGTGATTGGAGGTGGATCTGAAGCTACAAGCCACAACACCTTGTGATCGGAGGTGGCATCTCAAGCAACAAGCAGGAGCAACAATCGGCCAAGAGGGCAGCTCGGAACATCGATCGCATGTGTGGGTGAGTGCTTGGCTTTTCTTCTGATGTGGACCAGGTTCTAGAACAGGGTTAGATTTTAAGAACTGGTAAAAAGTGTTGAAACGCCTTTAGGTTTGGTAGTTTGCACTGTTGTTTTGGAAGTAGCCGACACTCGGAGCGATCATGGACCTACAAAAGCTGCAGAAACCGGAACTGTTGCTATTGTGTGAGGAATTGGGAATTAATACAAGTGGTTTGGCACGAAAACCCTTGATTATAAAGGCAATCACTGATCTGGGAACCGATGATGAGGAGCTCAGTGAAGCATGGAACCTCATCGGGCAAAAAAAGGAACAGCTCAGACAGCAGAAAGAGGAAAGGGAGCGCGAACGTCAGAGGGAAAAAGAGGAAAGAGAGCGTGAACTTGAGAGGGAAAAAGAGGAAAGGGAGCACGAACGTGAGAAGCTTGAAAGAGAAGCAAAAAAGCTGGACCAAGAAATTGAGCTCCGGAAATTAGAACTAGAGTTGAGCAAGAGGTCGGGCGATTGTCCCCAGCTAGCGGTACCTCGTCTCAACAAGGAGGCAGATTTCAAGATGTCAAAGTACATGCAGCCATATGTGATATCAGGGGATATCGGTCTGTATCTGGCTAACTTTGAGCGAACCTGCGAAAAACTGTCCTTCCAGCGAGACACTTGGTCTCAGAGATTATTGACGGTTCTGCCCAGCGAGGCAGCGGAGGTTGTCGCGCGGCTAAGCAAGGAGGACGCGGACAACTACGAGAAGGTCAAAGCTTGCCTTCTGAGAAAGTATAGGCTTAGCGCCGAGGCGTTTAGACAACGTTTTCGGAACGCTACTAAGTCCAGGGACGAGAGTTACCCTGAATTCCTGTACAATTTAAGAGTAAATTTGGGCGAGTGGCTAAAGAGCACAGATTCCTACAGTGATAGGGACGCTGTAGTCGAGCGAATTCTTTTGGAGCAGTTTTATAACTGCCTCCCAGAAAAAGAAAGAAATTGGTTACAGGACCGAGGCGAAATTAAGTCGGCAACTGAAGCTGCCGAACTTATTGAGGAGTATGCTTCGCGCCGACAATTCAGCAACCCAGCAGTGGATAGGCCCCGCAATCCCAAGTTCAGTGTGAAAAACCGTCAGGAAAGGCACTTTGCTAGAGTTGGAAACGAAGAAATGAAGGTTTCTTCAGGCAAATTCCCTAGAAAGGACGGCAGTGAGAAAAGTGGGGAAGTGACCAACGTGCAGAACACAAAGAATAAGCTTGAGGCTAGGAAGCCGCTCACATGCTTTAGGTGTAATGAGCAGGGTCACATTGCCGTCAACTGCCGGAAAGAAAAGATTGCTTTCTCGTATGTCAGGGACTGCGATGAAAATATGCAGCTTTTAGAACCCTACCTGCATGACCTAGTAGTCAACGGGAAGCCTTGCAAGGTACTGCGCGATTCGGCCGCAACGATGGATGTTGTCCATCCGGCGTATGTATCGCCTTCCGACTATACAGGACAGTGTGCATGGATCCGACAGGTAGTTGAGGAACAGAGTGTGTGCTTGCCGATCGCGAACGTGGTCATCGAGGGCCCTTTCGGCGAATTAACAACCGAGGCTGCCGTTTCAGGAAAGCTTCCTAAGTGCTATCCGTATTTGTTCTCCAACAAATCGGACATGCTGCTGCGAAAGAGGGGCATCCTTTTCGGAGACAGAGTTGTGCAAGCCTTAACACGTTCAAAGGCGCGAGAACTAGCTACACTGCTCATTCCAGAAAAATCCACAGCGGAGGAAACGGCAGTTAAAACAGTGGTAAATGCGGAAGATAGCAGGTCAGAAAACTTTGAGAGCGAGGCATCTCAGATATGTCAACTTGAAAGGGAGCTTGATGAGACGCGGAATGAGGACGTTCTTGAGAGTAACCTCTTGCCGCCAGTGTCTAGTAATCTCACGAGACTTTTAAGTGGAACTCGAGAGGACTTAGCTATGGAGCAAGCCAATGATCCAAAGATACAGGAGATAAGAGAGCGCCACCGCGCCACTAAGACAGCAAAGAACATTTCTTTTGAGATGAGAAAGGGAGTGCTGTATCGCTTATTCAAGGATAAGCGCGGAGTAGAGCGGGACCAATTAGTCGTTCCCCAAAAGTATCGCGGAGACTTACTGCGACTTTCCCATGGCAGCTCGTGGTCATGTCACCTTGGAATAAAGAAAACAAAGCAGAGGCTGTTGCAAGAATACTATTGGCCTGGATGTTTTAAGGACACGGAAAATTTTGTACGGTCATGCGACACGTGCCAGCGGGTTGGAAAGGCGCAAGATAAGTGGAAAGCTCCGATGGTGTTAGTACCAATCATTACCGAGCCGTTTCACCGGTTAGTAATAGATGTAGTTGGGCCACTTCCTGTGACAGAGTCAGGGTACCGTTATATCCTCACTATGTTATGCCCAGCCACAAAGTTTCCAGAGGCTGTTCCGCTGCGCGAGGTGACGTCCGAGAGTGTAGTGGATTCGCTGCTGTCAGTGTTTGCACGAGTTGGATTCCCTTCCGAGGTCCAAAGTGATCAGGGTAGCGTTTTCACGAGTGTCCTCACCACCTCATTTCTCGAGCGATGCGGCATTAAGGTAGTGCATAGCTCGATCCATCATCCGCAGAGCAACAGCGTAGAAAGATGGCACTCTGTTCTCAAACGAGTCCTGAGGGGACTGTGCTATGAAAACAAGCGCGAATGGGATATCTGCCTGCCTGCAGCTCTTTTCGCTTTGCGGTCAGTGCCGCACGAATCCACTGGATTTAGCCCAGCCGAGTTGGTGTACGGAAGGTCACTGCGCTCACCTTTGCGAATGGTGCGCGAAGCCTGGGAGGGGCGCGGAGAAGACCCAACAGTAGTAGAATTCATTCTGAACCTCTTGAATCGCTTACATAACACTAAGGAACTCGTTGAGGCCAGCATGAAGTCAGCCCAGGCTCGTTCCAAGGTGTACTATGATAAGACAGCCCGTCAAAGGACGTTTTGTATCGGGGACCAGGTGATGTTGCTGAGAAGTTCAAGGCAGAATAAGCTCGAAGTACAGTGGGAAGGACCGGCTGAAGTCGTTGCAAAGCTTTCTAACACTAACTACGCAGTGAAAATTCCCGGTAGGCGTAAAGAAGTGCGCATTTATCATTGCAATCTTATGAAGCCTTATGTGCAAAGGGAAGCCGTGGTAAATCTAACGTTAAACCTTCCCGAGGAGATGGGGGACAACTTGATTTGCCTCAGCGGAAAAGGAAGCAACGCTCAGGAGCTTCTCAAAAAGACGGAGCAGAGAGGAGAACTAAAGAAATCCCAGCTGTCCGATCTGGGCGAGATAATAACAGAGTTTGAGGCCTGCTTCGTGGACAGGCCAGGCAGAACTGATTTGACTGAGCACGATATTGAGCTGACTTCAGACGTGCCAGTGCGATCAAGGTGCTACCGATTTTCTCCAAGGCAAAGAGAAATTCTGGATAGGGAAGTAACTCGCATGCTGGAATTAGGAGTAATAAAACCCTCGGAAAGCGATTATGCTTCGCCTATGATCTTAGTAGAAGCTCCAGGTAAAGACCCTAGGCCTGTGGTAGACTACCGAAAGCTAAATTCTCTCACCAGGGATCAAGTGTATCCTATTCCGAATATTGAGGAGAGAGTAGAACAGGTCAGTAGAGCGGCATATGTGACTACGCTGGACCTTACTCGAGGATATTGGCAAGTACCGCTCACTGAACGCGCCAGCAGATACGCGGCTTTCGTCACTCCGACGGGCAGCTACCAGCCAACAATGATGAGTTTCGGGCTCAAAAATGCTCCATTTTGTTTTTCACGACTCATGGATAGGGTTTTAAAGGGGTGTGAAACATTCGCGGTGCCTTATTTAGACGACATTGCGGTTTTTTCCGACTCATGGGCGGACCATATGGTACATCTAAGAGCTGTACTGAGCCTTTTGCGTCAAGCTGGACTAACCGTAAAGGCCGAGAAATGTTGCCTGGCAAGGGCGACCGTGGACTACTTGGGTCACAATGTAGGTCAAGGTTTCAGGAAACCCAGCGAGATTAAGATTTCTGCGGTAGCAGACTACCCGCGGCCGAGCACGAAGACGGAAATTCGAGCATTCCTAGGTCTGACGGGATACTACAATCACTACATCCCTAACTATTCATCTTTGGCTAGCCCTCTGACCGACGCTCTCCGCAAGACAGAACCGACAAATGTAGTCTGGGACGAACAAAAGGAAGCCTCCTTCGTAAACCTGAAGGCTGTGCTGATTAGCCGTCCGGTATTGCGAGCTCCAGACTATGACCGAGAATTCACGGTCCAGTGTGATGCCAGTGATCGAGGGTTAGGTGCTGTTCTCTGCCAGAGAGATGACGACGGTAATGAGCACCCCGTGCTCTACTTGAGCAGAAAACTGAGTTCTAGAGAGAGGGCTTATTGCGCGTCAGAGAAAGAGTGCGCTTGCATTGTATGGGCCATTCAAAAATTGCAGTGCTATCTTGGAGGGGCCAAATTCACCGTAGAGACGGACCATTGTCCCCTGGCTTGGCTGCAAACTGCGACATCGAAGAACAGTCGCCTTCTTAGGTGGAGCTTGATTTTACAGCAGTACAATTTTGAAATAAGATACAAAAAGGGGAAGTTAAATGGGAATGCGGACGCGCTTAGCCGCTCTTTCTAAGCGGTCCGAGATGTTCCTCACCATGTATCCAAATTGATAATCAGGTTTTTTTTTTTTTTTTTTTTCGTGCGCTTGTATATGTGTGACTATGTAAAGCAGCACGTTTGGTTTTCTAGGAATACGTGGGTCCTGAACGTCTTGAGAGTGGGCTTTTCTCGAACAACAATGGCAGTTTTCTTTTGACCTGGTCTCTTCAGACGGGAGCCGAGTGCTTGCTTCGACATGTGGTTGAGTTTCAGACAGCTCGAGCAATTTGGCCTACAACAATCAAGACAACGCGACAAGCAACAGCGAGCTTCAAGCGTTCACGTGCAGACCATTAAGTCGTCTCTTCATGCAGCAGCTGGGACTGCTGCCCTCCGAGACTCTTCTGGCGGGGGAGGAGGCTGTTACGACCAAGCATCCGCAATTGCGCGCTCTATTGTTCGCCTGTGGGCATGGATAAGTTTTGTGAATATGTGGTGATGGTCCAATGGCTCTAAGTGAGCCTGTTTCCAGGAATCCTGTTTTGTAAGCATGTTTTGCTTTGTGGACAACCTGCAAATGCCAAATTGACCCTGTCAAGAGAACGTCTGGAAAAACACAAAGAAACGTCCCCCTGCGGGAAATAGCAGGAAGTGCTTTCTTTCTTTTGTCCACCCTTCCAGTCGAGAAGTGCTATCCTCCAGTGATGAATGCCTCCTATCCAAAGGAGACGACAGAGTGACATGTCCGCTGACGTGCAGGACAAGAAAGGAGCATGACTCATACGGCCATTAAGTGATTTCCCGGGAATGCAGGAAAGATTTGCAATTGTCGAAAAGGGACCATGTTGGGAGCCCTATGCGGCGCCACGTGCACTCGGGTTTCTGAGAAGTAAAACCCCTTGTCAGAACCAGCTTGTGGTTTCTTTGCTGAAGAATAGAAATGTACCTCCTCTCCTCGCCGTTCCCAAGCTTTTCCCGCCAACAAGTGATCACGCCCAACGAATGAATGCCGGACCAGTCAGTGCTTCAGACCATCAGTGCAGTGAAGTGTTCGATTGGATGCCGATACCTGAGGGGCGTGCCCTGGATTTGGTTGGTCAGCATCTTCAGAGAGGGGCTGGACATAGGGGGTTTTTAAGGACGCTGCAGAGCACGAAATGTCGCTCTGGGCCCTGGGTAAACGGCTCATCCAGTCGCTTCTCGCTATGAACTCTTAACGCTTGTCATTTTGCTGATGTACCCTTCTTTTTCATGTAAATATTCTTGTAAATACGTTTTCTCAAAGTGCCAGTAAACCTGCTTGTACATATTCCACCAACTTCGAAGATTCAATCCTACTTCAACCCCGAGTCTCTGCACGCTACCAAGTGAAGGCCGGGTCGACGTAGCCCCAGCGTCACGACAGATGGTACTTTTATGTCTTTTTTTTTAATGTTTGCTTAGATACTCACAGAAATGACTAATGTAATATGTTTAGGGGAAAGATAATTAAACACAAAGTAGAAGAAAAAACAACGTGCCGATGGTGGGAACCGAACCCACGACCTCCGAATATCGCGTCCGGTGCTCTTCCGACTGAGCTACATCGGCCGCTGTCCCCCCTGCTACTTGCTTGGGTATTTATGTTGTCTTAATACGAACCTTGAGAGTGTTCACCAGCGCCACCCTCAGCCATAGCGGCGGACGTAGAACGTTCTTTGTTACCGCCAGCGTCACGTAAAACATGATCAAGAGCGAGGGCGAAAGCTGTGCTAGAACCCTCTTACGCTACCTATGGCTTCAAGACTGCCAGAACCGAGACCCCCGTAAGCTACAAGCAGATCCATTAAGGGGAAATGAGGGTGCTCGTTATAATACATGAAGGAAAGTAGCCAACAGTCGGCGAGGCCAAGGAAAGCGTTGGGGATGGTACTTTTATGTCTTTTTTTTAAATGTTTTCTTAGATACTCACAGAATTTAGTAATGTAATATGTTTAGTGGAAAGATAATTAAACACAAAGTAGAAGAAAAAACAACGTGCCGATGGTGGGAACCGAACCCACGACCTCCGAATATCGCGTCCGGTGCTCTTCCAACTGAGCTACATCGGCCGCTGTCCCCCCTGCTACTTGCCTGGGTATTTATGTTGTCTTAATACGAACCTTGAGAGTGTTCACCAGCGCCACCCTCAGCCATAGCGGCGGACGTGGAACGTCCTTTGTTACCGCCAGCGTCACGTAGAACGTGATCAAGAGCGAGGGCGAAAGCTGTGCTAGAACCCTCTTACGCTACCTATGGCTTCAAGACTGCCAGAACCTAGACCCCCGTAAGCTACAGGCAGATCAATTAAGGGGAAATGAGGATGCTCGTTATAATACATGAAGGAAAGAAGCCAACAGTCGGCGAGGCCAAGGAAAGCGTTGGGGATGGTACTTTTATGTCTTTTTTTAATGTTTGCTTAGATACTCACAGAAATTAGTAATGTAATATGTTTAGGGAAAAGATAATTAAACACAAAATAGAAGAAAAAACAACGTGCCGATGGTGGGAACCGAACCCACGACCTCCGAATATCGCGTCCGGTGCTCTTCCAACTGAGCTACATCGGCCGCTGTCCCCCCTGCTACTTGCCTGGGTATTTATGTTGTCTTAATACGAATCTTCAGAGTGTTCACCAGCGCCACCCTCAGCCATAGCGGCGGACGTGGAACGTCCTTTGTTAACGCCAGCGTCACGTAGAACGTGATCAAGAGCGAGGGCGAAAGCTGTGCTAGAACCCCCTTACGCTACCTATGGCTTCAAGACTGCCAGAACCGAGACCCCCGTAAGCTACAAGCAGATCCATTAAGGGGAAATGAGGGTGCTCGTTATAATACATGAAGGAAAGAAGCCAACAGTCGGCGAGGCCAAGGAAAGCGTTGGGGATGGTACTTTTATGTCTTTTTTTAAATGTTTACTTAGATACTCACAGAAATTAGTAATGTAATATGTTTAGGGGAAAGATAATTAAACAAAAAGTAAAAGAAAAAACAATGTGCCGAGGGTGGGAACCGAACCCACGACCTCCGAATATCGCGTCCGGTGCTCTTCCAACTGAGCTACATCGGCCGCTGTCCCCCCTGCTACTTGCTTGGGTATTTATGTTGTCTTAATACGAACCTTGAGAGTGTTCACCAGCGCCACCCTCAGCCATAGCGGCGGACGTAGAACGTTCTTTGTTACCGCCAGCGTCACGTAAAACGTGATCAAGAGCGAGGGCGAAAGCTGTGCTAGAACCCTCTTACGCTACCTATGGCTTCAAGACTGCCAGAAGCGAGACCCCCGTAAGCTACAAGCAGATCAATTAAGGGGAAATTGAGGATACTTTAGATCTAATATAATCAACATGATTTTTCCAAGTAAAGGGCTTTGAAAACATGACACCAACGATTTTGACAGAATCCACTATCTCCACAGGATCATGGTTTAAAAAAACATTAGGTGGCCTAAACAATATCTTCCCTTTCGGCAAGCACAACACTATTTTAGTCTTTTTAGGATTAATCTTCAGAAAATTTGCTTTTGTCCATGTATTTAATGCATCAATTGTTCTACTTGCTGTTTCTTCAATATCATCTTCTGATTTCCCGGAGATGAACACTGAAGTATCATTGGCGTAGGATACAAATGTACTATTAGGTTCACAACGCACAATATCATTGAGATAAATTAAAAATAAATGCGGACCCAATATGCTTCCCTGGGGAACTCCTGTGCAGATATTCTATACTGAAGACAAGTCTACATACTGTGTTCAATGGGAGAGGTGTGATTCCATTAAGTCTAGTGCTTTTTCGCGGACACTGTTGGTTTCCATTTTATGTAAGAGAATTTTGTGACTTAATAAATCAGACGCTTTTGTGAAATCTATGTAAATGCCAGCAACTAGCTCCTTATTTTGAAATTTATCTATTATTATTTCTGTTTGTACAAGTAGCGCTGTTTCTGTAGATCGATTCTTTCTAAAACCATGCTGAAAATCAAGGAGAAGATTATGCTTGTTAAAAATGGCAGGACTCTAAACATGCAGTAACTTCTCTATTCCTTTAGAGAATACCGGTAATATAGATATAGGGCGGTAATTTTGGGTCAAAGATTTGTCGCCACTTTTAAAAACCGGTATCACTTGAGCAGTGTGGAGTTCGTTCGGAAATAAAGCGGTAGATAATATTAAATTATAAATGTGCGTAATGGCTGGGCATATAAGGTGGAGAACATGTTTAATCGGCGCTATTTGGAGGCCACCTGTGTCCACTGACTTACTATTTTTAATTGTGCTCATACAGCTCATACAGACGCTATTCAAGCACCTTCGCTGGCCATTTTGTGCGCCTCGAAGCGGTTTTTCGTGCTATACAGAACGCCGGACTTACACTCAAGTCTTCCAAATGTCGGTTCGCATATGGAGAGCTGAAGTTTCTTGGGCATATAGTCAACCACAGAGGCGTGAAACCAGATCCCTAGAAAACAGCGGCCGTGACGTCCTTCCCACCACCGTCAAGACAAAAAACTGTCAGAAGCTTCCTTGGTCTCTGCGCTTACTTCAGACGTTTTGTTCGCAACTTCGCCCTGATCGCTGCGCTGCTAATCCACCTTACGAAAGACAGCGTCGACTTTGTGGAATGAAAAGCAAGAGTTAGCATTCAGGCAACTAAAGCAAGCCCTTTTGTCACCACCTAGTACTATATTAGGCCACTTCTGTGAAGACACTGTAAAATATGTGTGTGTGAAATTAAAGGTAATTTTAAAGACAATTTCTGTACCAGTACAGATAATATCTGTTCTACTTCAATAACCGAAATACGTTCACAAAAAAAAATAGCAATGTTCTGTTTTCCAGCCGAAACCTTGATTGGAAGGCAAACAATTCGATATACTTTTTGCCGCCTGTTCCATTTTCTACTGCAAACTGACTTTTACTTGAATAGCAGGTAACTTCTGGTTAGAAAGCGACATGGCATGACAACCCCAAAGACGCTGTCCGATGATCGGCTGCGTAACATTTTCGATTCGAAAGACGATAACTAGTAGCGCCACATTGAGGTCCGTTGTTGGTTGGCTTCCTGCTACAGTGGTACCTTTTACGCATTTTTCCACTCGCCTCTTTTTGGTGGCTAGACAACGGCTGTTGCGAGTGCAACCTTATGGGTGTCATCGAGTGTTGCCAGCGCCGAGAGATATTTGTTAGATGTAGTTGGCAAGGCTTTCGCCCTAAAATAGGGTTTATTGAAGAAATTGTCGCTTACCGCATTTTTATTATTGTTGTTACCGGCCAAAAACATTAAATGAAAGACGAGTAAAAAAGATATATTTGTATCATTATTTTCACTGCGACAGAAAAATATAACAGAAATAAAACGCCATATAACCGAAAATTTTTGTCACTTTAGAAAAATATTTCTATCAGTTGTAAACAGAAAAAACTAAAATCATAGAAAAATTAAAAAGAAGAAACCATAGCAGAACAAAAAATTTCTGTCAGGACAGCTGTCAGAAAATTTCGGTATTTTTCAATACAAAAATTAAAAAGAAACCATAGCAGAACAAAAAATTTCTGTCAGGACAGCTGTCAGAAAATTTCGGTATTTTTCAATAAACATTTTTTCAGTTCACGGACGCCAGCAACAAAGGACTAGGGGCAGTGCTTCTACAATTCCATGACGGCGCTGAGCGGGTTATTGTGTACGCAAGCCGAACTCTTTCCAAGGCGGAAGGCAATTACTTGACAACAGAAAAAGAGTGCCTCGCCGTCATCTGGGCCATAACCAAGATTCGGCCTTATCTGTACGGCCGCCCGTTTCGTGTGGTCACCGACCACCATTCGCTTTGCTGGCTGGCCAATCTTAAGGATCCCGCGGGCCGGCTTGCAAGGTGGAGCCTTCGGCGTTGTTCCCCGAGGTCTGAGCAAGAGAGGGCCGCCTCCCAGCTTTCCCACGTTGGCTGATTTATTATGTAAATACTGGCATTTTGTTGACAAGCCCATACCATATGGTATGAGCTTGCCTTCTGGCCACAAAATGTGCCATTTAATAATCAAGCCACATTTCACGCCAATGCTCCCGAATCCTTTTCGACTCAGTGCACATTTTGTGGCCAGAAGGCAAGCTCATACATTTTGTGGCCAGAAGGCAAGCTCATACCATATGGTATGAGCTTGCCTTCTGGCCACAAAATGTGCACTGAGTCGAAAAGGATTCGGGAGCATTGGCGTGAAATGTGGCTTGATTATTAAATGGCATAGTTAGTAACCTTCAAAGGTGACACTCTTTTGATTTACTAACACCCTTAGCTGGCTTCGGGAATGTCTACCTTTCAAGGCGCAAATGCTGTAATATCACTGAATATGTTGTTAACGAAGAGGGGAGCTTAAATTAGCAAGGCAGGACGTAGAAGGATTCCGTGGAAGAAAAGATCGGGCCGAAGCGTGTACGCGATCGTTTCCTTCAACTCCCTGGTGACTTGGTACCCATATAAGCTCCTTCTGTGCAGCTAAGGCCCTACATTGATTCAGAATTTTGCAGGCTAGCGAGGTAATTCTGCCACGCATATAATTTCTATAAGCTGCCTGGGAATCTGTAACTATGTATTTTGATGCGGAGTGCGTTGCGGCTAGGGCTATCGCCACTTCCTCCACAGCTTGCGTATCCCCGTTACGAACTGAGAGCCCGTCCACGACCTGCGTTTGATGCACCACTGATATTGTTGATATCTCCGCTACAGGACCCGCAGCGTCCATGAAGAAGGCTCCTTCTTCTCTTCAATAATATTCGTTCATTTTCTTGCTTCTGGCCACTCGCCTAGCATTATAATGCTCCGGGTGCATGTTTTTGGGGAACGGAAGCGTAAGGAATTTGCTCTTCCACTCTTGAGGTATATCTTGTCTCCCAATCACTTGTCGTGGAAAGCAAATGCTCACATTTTCTAAGTCCCTGCGAGCAGTCTTAGTTGTGGCCGGTCGCATTATCTGGCTTGTAAGATGGGCGCTAATTAATTCATCAGCCGTATTGGGCACCCCCAGTTATAGCAGACGCTGCGTAGATGCTTTCATGGGTAACCCGAGCGTCTTCTTATAAGCAGTTCGAATGATAACGTCCTGGTGGTTTAGATCCGTTTTCCTCATACGAAGGTACGGGGCCACGTACACTATCCTGCAGATGATAAAGGCCTAAGGGTATCTTTTTCTTGCATACTGTTCTTCTTGGTTCTTCTTGGTATCCGAGATAGCATACGGATGACCTGTTCGCACACCGTTCGGTGCTTGGTGATCGCTGCTGCGTTCACACCCTTATTGTTAATATGCAGCCCAAAAACCCGCATTGTCTCCACCTCGGGAATACGTGTATCATGGACCGAGATTTCCAGCGGTGCATTATCCTCCTTCCCGCGCAGGACGAGGAGCTCCGACTTGTCCGGGGAACAGCGCAGTCCGCATACTTCTGCATACTTTTGAACCGTAGTGGCAGCCTCTTAGAGTGCCTCCTCCATCTGTCCCAAGTTGCTCTCCGTTGTCCCTATGGTTACGTCATCCGCTTAGAGGGCGTAGCGAATTCCCTTTGTGGCATTAAGTTGTTCTGGCAGGTGCATGAGGGCAGCGTTGAAAAGCAGTGGAGAAAGGACCACTCCCTGAGGCGACCCCCTGGTGAAATGGGTATTGGCTCGGACTTTGTGTCGCCAATCGTAATGTGTGCTTGCCTATCTTGCTTGTGTGCTTGCCTTGATGTAATTAAAGGCACGCTTTCCGCAGTTAGTACCCTGTAGGTTTTTCAGAATCTTGGAGTGCTTCTCGTTGTCAAAAGCTCCCTTAAGGTCCAGGGCAAGTATGGCCCTACTGCCGCTTTTGCACGGGGGATCGATAACCTCCATCTTCAGCCGCAGTAACACGGCCTGGGTTGACAAGTGTACCCTAAACCCAAACATCATGTGAGGCATAATATCTTGGTCTTCTATATACGTCGGAAGCGCGCATTTGTACCGCCTTCTCCATCAGTTTCCCTGTGCATGACGTAAGCGAAATTGGCCTCAGGTTATTGATGTGCACCTCCTTTCCAGGCTTGGGAATAAAATTGACATCAGGCGTCTTCCACACGTCGTTTAACTGTCCACTTTTTCCGACTCTCGTTAATGTACTGCGTGAGATGTTGAAGCGCTTGCCGATTGAGATTGACAAGCAATCCCACCATCACCCTGCCTTTCCCTGGTGCCGTGCCCCTCCTCATGGCCATAAGCGCCGCCTCTATTTCCTCGACATCGAACTCTCAATCCAAGTCCAGATTCTCCACGCCTTCATAATCTCTTATTGGCTCGTTGTCTTTCACTGTACATAGGTACTTGCTGGTGAGGCGTAAGATCTTGAGGCGTAAGATAGATAAATGGAAGGTTGCAGATTTGATTGAGAGATGCAAGAGGTTATGCATCCCAGGTTGGCGTCTATAATTTTAATAGCACCACTTGAATAAACGGACGGCAAAAACGGAATTGTGTTTATTCTTGTGGTACTTTCGCAGCAGGGCGTAACGTCTACTTTCATAAAGAGAGCAGACATGCAAAGTGGTTGCTACGGCTCAGCGCCTTCGTTCTTGGCAGTCTAAATATTTTAGCGGTAACTGCAACAAGTGTGAAATAAGTGCGTGTACACCCAAATGAAGCTTTTTGCGATTCGTATGAATAATACATATATGAACCCAGCCCTTGCAGTCACGTATGTACCCAGATAGGAGTGACCATGACACGTGTAGTGATTGTGGGATGAAAGGACACTCGACCACATAATGCGGAAATGCCCACACTTTCCCGGAGTAGGATAAATATATTTAGTAGAGAGAACTGGGAGACGCAGCCACGGAGCCCCACCTCTGCACTCCAGCGGAACATCGTAAACCTTGCGGAAGAGGCTGCTATACAAGGACTTCCAGGCAACCATTAATGCAGCGGCCCCCATCTCTCAGACCTGCGTTCAGGAGTAGGGTTGACTGACTTTTTCTCGAAATAAAAAAATCTCTTTCCAATCAATTATTTATATTCTGTCGGCACACTTTGAGTGCATTCATCGCGTTTCCTCCGGTAACAATTTATTTGGAGGTGCGTTGTACGTCAACTCACCCTGGCCTTGGAGCTTCATCCCCACACCTCTGCTTCCACCGTCAGCAGATATCTCCTAGGCTTCATCGCCTGGCTTTTCCATAGCCCATACGAATGGGCTTTTCCATGGGCTTTTATGGGCTTTTCCATAGCCCATAATAGCTATACGAAACCAGCCCTTGCCGCAACATATATACCCCGAGAGGAATGAGCATAGCACGTGTGGTCAGTGTGGGACGAAATGACACTCAACCAGATAATGTGGGAATGCCCACACTTTCCTGGAGCGGAATTATAGTTAGTAGAGAGAACTGAAAGAAAATACTATGGAGCCCCATCCCTGCCCTCCTAAGGAACAATGTAAACTTGCGGAAGAAGCTGCTATACAAAAGGGACTTCCAGACAGCCTTAAAATGGACACTGCAGCGATTTTGAAATGTGGTAATACTCTATATTTTTGATGTAGATTATTTGCTGATCCTATCTGTGAAATTATTTTCTTTTATTATGCACAACACACCTGCTAAATCGCCGACTGAAAATGCGCCATTAAAATATCCCGCGCCTCTCGCGACTGCTACAAAGGAGAAACGAAGAGAGAGAAATCCCGCTTCTCCATCCCTTTCAGGATCCCTTAACGTCCCTTTCAGGATCCGGAGGCATTCAGAGCCACCCGAGGGAGCTTTCGGCGCGCGCTGTTCCTCGATTTGTGTGCGTTGTGAACGTACAAAGGACGTCCTTTTTGTGTTGTGTGCCCGACACAGCATTGCTCTGCATGTGTTCGGGTGCACGATCAGCTATGTACGTGACGAGGTCGTCTTCTAACATTTTTTGCAATTTCAAATGCTCGCAGTGCAATGGGACGCTGCTGAGAGTTGAGATCCGAGTAAATTCAAGCCGACTAAAGGAAACATTCTACTTGAGGCATTTTAGTGACTGACTATGTGCAGTCAGCTCCTAAAATGTATGTCTGAGCCATTAATCGGATGCTTCTATTTCCTTGCACAATAGGGTAGTGCCAGTCACCATTCCCTGGAACCACCTTTATTGAGCAAGAAAGGGGAGGTAAGGCTTTTACCTCTGAAAGTAGTTCCGTTACTTTCTGAATATTCATGTCTCATTCGTATTGTTGATTGCGATCTGTTCACAAAGTGCAATCTCGCGGTGGGACCGACAGACAGCATCGGCACGTGGTTTAAATTGCATGTCTCGTTTTCTTTTTTATTTGCGAAAATGCTCAGCGGCTTCTTTGCTAAACATCGGACAACTCATCAGCAGCATGCGCTGATGATCCTTTGCGAACGAGCAGATAACTGAGGAGAGCCCACTGTTGTGTCGCCGCTGTGTTGAAACGGTTTAGCGAGATCCGTTTCAGCACGCCGTGTACAGTCAAGGACAAAAGTTTACGGGACGCGAGTTCAGGGGAAAATATTTATTTCTGCTCGGTCGCGTAAATATGGAGAATGAAATTACTTGGTCACGAGGGGACATGCGAGCCCCATTCAGAGAAAAAAAAATGCACATGCAAACTAGCGAGGCAACGAGGAAATAAATGTTTTTCCACAAATACGCGTCCCGAAAACTTTTGTCCCTGACTGTACGTGATATGTTCGTGGGATACCCACGTTATTATAAGATAAGGCACGTGCAGCAAAGCTGAATTTGGGCGCATTCAGGTATGGAGTGCATGAAGCGAGGTCTCCTTCGATGCATCCAAGCAAGCAATAATAGATGTTGTTCATATGTGGCCTCGTTATTTTTTGCACCCGCCGCTGCCTCGTCATTTTACGTAGTTCTCTCGTGTTTGGCGGTGCAAACGAAATTAAACATGAAGCCTACGAAGCTCTTGGAAGACGAATTTTGAGTGCATAGTCTCCTTGTGAATGTGTATGGGTGGGGTGGTGCTGCAGATTAGCTTTCCACATACGTCAGCCGTCAATTCACTAATCTTTAATGAGCGTGCGATAAAAGGGAGAGGTACTCTACGTCTGCTAAATGTTCTGTTTATAAGATCCTCAGTTTTGTTGCACTTCCGCAAATTCTTGACACCATAAACAAGGTATGGCCAGACGGCGATGTACCAGAGAGCTGGATATCGGCTATTGTGATCCCTATTCCAAAGCCGAGGCAAACGCCAACAGACCTTAGCAACATTCGCCCTATATCCTTAACGCCAGCAATTTGCAAGCTTACTGAGAAAATGCTCGCCACACGAATCTCGTGATGGCTTCAACATCGCGGCTCTACAACCCTGCCCAAATTGGCTTTCGACAATCTATAGGCACAGAAGACATGTGGGCTGTCTTGGCGTCCTCAGTATTATCATCCACCCTCAGCCACAATGTACGCACCGCCCTCGCCATGGATGTCGAAAAGGCTTATGATAACATCAGTCATGCTGCCATCTGGATTCAATTGACATGCTCCCTTTACCACTTAGAGTATTCAATTTTGTTAAATCTTTCCTTTAAGGTGAACAGTTTGCAATACACCTCAGTTCCATTGCCATATGGTCATTTGTACCTCTTCGCGGCGTACGCCAGGGATCAGTGTTGACGTCAAAATTATTTAGTATTGCATTTATCTCCCTTGCATTGTGGTTTCATGAATTTCTGATGTAAATTCATAATATACGTTGATGACATCACGGTGTGGAGCACACACAGCGATCTACTGACTCAATCCGCTGCCCTGTAATCAGCTTTGGATATTACGGCTACATATGCGTCTTTGATTGGGCTTGAACTTTCCGTTGTTGTCAGTCGCAAATCGCTGGGGTCGCCGTAAACTAGCTGCAACACCTATTCGTCTACGTCTGTCCGGAACCCCCCACTCCAGGAGAGCTCAACAGTAAAAATATTGGGTTGAACAATTCATAAGTCAGGAACTGGAACTTAATGGCTGTCGCATCGCTCCAAAAAACAGTGTGTGTCTGATCAGACGCAGTGCTAGAAAAACGGGCGGGCCCGTTTAGATGTTCCACGACAGTTGGTGCGGGAAGTTGTGCAACCGTTCCTTCTTTATCAAGCCCAGTGTCAGCATTTTACAAGAGCACAATGGGATCGCATTGAAACTATAAATCGAGAGGCAATGAGGGTCATCACCCGCCTTCCTCGCATCACATCAATCGTGTAGCTTCAAGAAAACGCACAACTGAACACAATATATGAACTGGAGCAGCAACGGCATGATGCTCGCAGGTTTACGGCCACTCTCTCTCTCCCTCACGCAGCGTGCGCTCTGAGGGCTTATGTTTCACCCCATTCAATCCCATGTCCGTAACTGCCAGTTCTTCCTCTTTGGCGTTTTGCACAAGCCAACTGATTTATCGGCGTGGTCACTTCGCGACCGAATTATGCCTGCTTGCCGCAAGATTCCATCATAATTACGTCGATGCAAGAATCCAAGCCTGCGAAGTGACAACTGCAGTTTACTGCCCTAGCAAGGCTTCACTGAACAAGACATCAACGTTTCAAGTAAAACTAATTGCTGGGTTAGTTTCTTTCATCAACGTTTTAATTTCCGGAACCTCCATCTTTTTGTGTGGGACTGCTTCCTGCACAAGAGGCGTTTAGCTCCGTGACTGCCATTTCCATGCCTTCCACGGCCCGCATTTTATTTATTTATTTATTTATTGAATCCTCAAAGGCCTCATTTAAGGGGTATTACATGAGTGGTGGGCTTGGAGTACGGCGGTTACAAAAAAAAATGTCTTTCGATGGCAGTCTTGAAATGATGAATGTCGGTTAGTGAGGCGATGTGGTCGGGAAGGTCGTTCCAATCCAAGACAGTGCGGAGAAAACATGACTTTTGGAATGTTGTCGTGTGGGCGCGCTGGGGGCAGACGGCATTGGAGTGAAGATGACGAGATGACCAATGGGCTGGACGGATGAACACGTTGTTAGGTGGCAAGCTGTGATAAAACATATGATAAAGAGAAAGGCGAGCTAGTTTTCGGCATAAAGCTAGATTGTGAAGTTCAAGTTTGGATTTTTAGTACGGTAGCACTGGTGCGATAGGAGTAATCTGAAAGAATGAAACGTGAAGCTCGATTTTGAGTAGATTCCAGTAAATTGAGCAGATTAGTTTGGTGAGGATGGAATATAGCTTGAGCGTACTCAAGTTTGGGTCTGACAAGCGAAGTGTAAGCAATTAGTTTGACAGAAGGGGGAGCTAATGAAATGTTGCGGCATAAGTAGCCAAGAACGCGACAAGTGGAGTTAGTTATATGAGAAATATGACTGGACCAGGATAGGTCACTGGAGATATGAATACCTAGATATTTGATAGTGCCAGTTTGAGTTATAGGAAAATCGTAAAGATGATAGGTAGAAGGTAAGTAGTTACGCCGACGGTGGAGACATGCATGAAACGTTTTATTAACATTTAATTTCATCAGCCAGCTGTCGCACCATTCTTGCACGTTAAGCAGATCATTCTGTAAGATAGCGATGTCAGATTGGTTATTTATGGTGCGGAATATTACACTGTCATCAGCAAACAGCCGTGTGTTAGATGTTATGCAATTTGGCAGGTCATTAATATAAATTAGAAAAAGTAAGGGGCGAAGTACAGTACCTTGAGGAACGCCTGACCGGACTTGGGAAAGGGTAGATGAACGGGAGTTGGCGACAACATACTGGAGACGATTTGTTAGAAAACTATTGATCCAATTCAATACAGATGGGTCTAAATTAAGGGCAGACAGTTTAAGCAGCAAATGGCGATGTGGGACTTTATCGAAGGCTTTTTCGAAGTCTAAAAAAAGGAGTCTGTGGGTATGTTAAGGTCGAGGTTCGTGTGAATATCGTGAAGGAAAACAGCCAGCTGAGATTCACAAGAGTAGCCTTGCGGAAGCCGTGTTGATTAGGATGGAAATAGCCGACGGATGAAAGGAATGTTACAACCTGGGAATGAATAACATGCTCCATAATTTTTGAACAAACACTGGTGAGGGGTATTAGTCTGTAGTTGCTGGGTGACGAGCGATTACCTTTTTTGAAGAGAGGAACGACTTTCCTGATCCTCTAGTTCATGGGAAGGGTATCGATGCTTAGCGACTGCTGAAAAATGAGCGATAGAACAAGGCTACTGACATGTTTAGTGTTCTTAAGCACCTTAGCATTAATGCCGTCGGTTCCCGCCGAGGATGAATTCTTTAGTTTATCAATGATATTAGAAATTCCGTTCGGGTCAATAGTTAGAGGATACATTTGTGGATGAGCATGTTCTGGTGGCGAAGGGAGGTCGACAGTGGCCTCTTTAGTGAAAACAGCACAAAAAGTGTTATTCAGCAGGTCAGCGACTTCGGGATCTTGTGCATTGCTGCCGTCGCTACGAAGCAAAGAAATATTGTTTGAGACAAAAGGACTGACTGCCTTCCAAAACCTTTTGGGGCCATTACGCAACATAGATGGCAGAGTGTTATTGAAAAAATTTTGTTTAGAAGAGGGTAATTGTCTTTTATACTCCGTAGCGGCGCAGAAATACTTATCCCATGCAGAGGCATTACCTGAGCGCTAAACAGATCGGAAAAGTCTTTTTTTCTTATTGTTTAAACGTTTTAGTGCCGAGTTGAACCATGCCGACTGCGCACTCTGTTATTGTGATAGTGGGGATGTACTTTGCGATTAGACGGAGCATTTCGTTTTTAAAAAGTGGCCAGTTAACGTCAACAGGCCTCTCTTGATAAGTGGCTGCAAAAGTATCGCAAAAAGATTCTAGCTCAAAATTCATACTAGTGTAGTCACATTTATCATAGAGTGTTAGACTTTTCTTAGTTTTTTTTGTTCCTGACCAAGCTGCAGTGGAGCGAGCCATTGATTACAGCGTGATCGCTAGGGGAGGGAAGAAAAGTAAGCGAAGAACAGATATCGGCATGTGTTGTTAAAGTTAGGTCAAGATTATTAGACGAGTGCTGGGTAATACGAGTGGGCTCATTGACAAGCTGCGTTAGACCGCAAGCCATGCACATGTTCACGAATTCACTTTCACTGTTGCACTTTGACGTGGTAGAAGCGGGATTGATCCAGTTTATGGAAGGATAATTAAAATCACCAAAAATAACGACGGGGGTATTATGATACATAGTCGTTAACGCTTGCAGTGAGTCATGAAATAAAAATATAAAGGAGTCGTCATTAGATGGAGGGCGATAACAAACACCAATTACCAAGCGCGGAAAGGTAGCATAACAACAAATCCAAACCATTTCTGGCGGGGCAGGAACACTGACCGGTGTGTAGCGCAATGATGGGTTAGCTGCGATAAGAACACCGCCGCCACGTTTATTTCCAGGTCTATCTTTGCGAAAAGTGTTGAAATGAGGGAATGAAGGCAAAATCTCGAGGTCAGTTATTGATGAAGTAAGCCATGTCTCTGTAAGAAGCAGCAAATCACAAGAAGAAGAAGATATGAGGCTGCAAATTTCATTACGTTTTGGTATAATACTGCGGGTAATAGTGTACAAAAAATTTATCGGCGAATGACTAGCATTGGGAAATTCGCGTAGTACTTGCACTTCGCGCTATGATTTTTCAACTACTTTTTGTGCGACATGATCATAAATGAATGTCATGCTGTTCGCGATCATGCTTGTCGTAGTTTCATTTTATAGTCGTTTTCCTCTGCAAACTGATACAGCTTTTTCCGTGCAAGACGTGTTTCAGGCGAGAAGCCTTCACTGACACTGTAATTCGTTTCCTTAAAATTTTTGCACAACGAAAATGCCTGATCTTTGTCCTTGTAATGGCCAAACTTGACAATGATCGGCCTGCGTTTGCCATTTGAGTAAGTACCCAATCTGTGAGCACGTTCAATATCACGTGACTGCAAGTCAGCGTCAAGAAACTGGCGACAGTGGTCAATGATTAGGTTCTCGCTTTCTGACCAAGATTCAATTGGGCTATCCGTCAAACCGTAAAACACTAGATTGTTGCGGCGGGACCTATTTTCAGCATCTACAACGCGGGCAGACAGGGCAGATACCTGGGACACGCACTCATTTCTTGCCGACTGCATATCGCTCAACTCGGACTTCAAAGGACGATAGAGACATGAACTCTGTTTCAATTTTCTCTAGTCTGGTTTTCAGGTCTTCGAAGATTTTTTCATGGTCACATAGTTTTGCATTAATGGTTTTAAGCTCCCCAAGTATTTCTGACTGCCCGCTCTGCAGATCTTGTAATACTTTGACCAGTTCAAGCGAAAAAGAGTCACTCGCGTGAAAAGGCCCTGACTTCGTCTCGACGTCTCCCGCAAGCAAGAGCTAGTTCGTAATCACTCGAGCACTGTCAGAAACACTTTTGCGCAAACAGCGTGGGCTCGGCAGCAGAACAATACCTCTAAAACTTGTTTTTGTAGCAAAAAGGCAATGCCGGTTAGATACCTGCATCAGGAAGACGAAAGGTGAGTTAGCTGGAGCCATCGATGTGCTGCTGAACCCACTGAAAGGCAGTTCCAGGTGAATTGGCTTTATATCCTGGTCAGCTGTGACGCCTGTTGCCTGATAACGTTGAGGTAATCGTATCTCCAGATACCGGGATGGGTGTTGGTCGGGTCGGGTAAATCTTGTCGAGAAGCCGTCCAGCAGTGCGCCGAATCCCGCATTCAGTGGCTCGAAGGTGTACGTTCCAGGAGGCCAAGTGTGCAGGTTAAGTGGCCGGATTCCCCTCGGGCCGGCATCGGCCAGGCCAGGCGGAACAACAGCCAGGCCAAGCAACACGCAGAACTGCATCAGGAAGACGAAAGGCGAGTTAGCTGGAGCCATCGATGTGCTTCCATTGTCATACGCACTGTTGCCCTCAAGGTGACAAAGCTACTTAGACGCATCAGTAGCAACACAGAAATCTGTCAAACCATACACAGTCCAGCAGCACGCATACCGCAGCCAATCCGTATTGAATCGACTCCGCGTGACCTTTTAAGTGCACAAAGCCATGCAGATGCTGCGACCCGCCTTTCTACCTAAAATTCGTCATCGCCAAACCGGATAAAATTAGATAATGCTGCCCTACTTTTAACAGGAAAGAAGCACGTCCGACACCGTACACGTGTTCTCATACCTCAGTGTACGGTAAGCCTCCCCCGCGGTCTAGCCCGTGAAGAGGGCGTGGCGCTTTGGATATTTCGAATTGGGGTGGCCCTAACACCTGCATTGATTCGAAAGTGACCTCAATTTCAAGGTTTTTATTCCCGACCTAGGTGCCCCGTCTGCAAGTCCAGAGATACATAATCAGATATTCACCAACTGCTGTGGGAATGTCCAGAGCTGAAGCCAACGCGGATCCGGCACCTGGTAACACTGGGCCTCTCCCCCCATAATCCGTCGTCATATGCCGCTTGCACGCAGAGACCACATCATTGTTCACTCCTCGACTTCATTACACCAGCAATTTTTTATTCATTTATTTTATCATACCCTTCATCCTTCATAACATTTTTTTTATTAGTAAGGTTGAACGTTGGGCGAGTTGAATCTGGTTCATTTTGAAGGTAGCGCGAAAAACGAGGACCAAGAGTGGAAGGACACAACACAAGCGCTTTCACATAAATAGCTATTAGGGTGGCCAGCGAGGCTGGACTGGAGAGTTGGGAGTTAAAACACGTAACAGAGCCCGTTGTAGAAGAAATATATAGTAGTAAGGTTGAAAGTTGGGCAAGTTGAATCTGGTTCATTTTGAAGGTAGCGCGAAAAACGAGGGCCAAGAGTGGAAGGACACAACACAAGCGCTTGTGTTGTGTCCTTCCACTCTTGGTCCTCATTTTTTTTATGTCCCGATGCAATAAACATTGCAAAGACATTACGCTCATCGAAACCATGCGGGGGAAGGCGTCAACCTAGATTGAGCAACTGCAGGAGTACACGGCTTTCGAAGCCACTGGCATGAATTCACCATAAAGTCGTGACGTACAAATTTTAAGAAAATACCCACACAGGGAATCATCACACGGCATCTATCAGTACGTGGATTTAATAATGAAGCTTTTTCAAAAGTAATAAAAAATTACTGGTGTCATTCAAATGGGCTTAACTCGGGGCAAATGCTCAAAAGTATACTTTCTGTGCATTAAGCAATATTAGGAATAATATCCTAGCCTGTGGTGTGGTTCATTTCTGTTCAGGTAGCCTACTGCTTAAAACATGGTGCTACCGTGTCCCGCTGAAACAACTTGCTGCTTAACACGTACAGAACATGAGATGGAGAACGAAAATCAACGCGTAGGGCCGAAAACAATCACTACATGTCATTCGCTTACTACAGGAGCAATTGTTGAAATTATCGATCTTGTATCCAGATATTGTGTGTCCTTAAAACAAAAGGAACCGCTCGTTTGTATGTCCCATTTATTGCCTGCACAAAGAAACCTACACTTTAACCCTCACCAGTACCGCTAGCAGTAAGAGACAGCGGCGTCCTGTGTACGAGGATTAAACACAAGGAACGATGAGAGGCGACATCAACGCATTCGTTCAACTCCTTCGTCGAACGTTTTCCAGAGGTAACATCCTTTATTTACACGGAACGCTCTCGAGCCTGCCAGGTATGTCACATTACTATGCACATACCACGGCAGCCTGAGAGCACTGAACGCCTCATCATGCTGGAAAGGCACGTACGCTGCATCTGTCGTCATGTTGGTGTATTGAGTGAAATGAAGGTATCTAACATGTTACAGCAATACTTAAAGGGACAGGAATAATAACGGCAAAGTATGGTTCAATACCGTAAACACGGCTACAATACGACGAGAAGTAACGTCACGTGTCGTTAATGTAGCCAAGAAAGAGGATATGTTTTCATTTTTTACCGCAGAACGCCTTACAGGAACAAAGTGGTGGTAAAAGTACATAAGACGAGTGCTTTAACAGTCTACGCTCCAAAGGCAACCTCGGTTCCCCTTGTGAGCGGGAATGTTTTCCACGCGTCCCTTGTGCTTTGACAACACGAACGGGAATGAACGCCGTGACCAGCACTGATGTATGTGCTACAGAAATTACGTAAACGATTACAATTACAATCAGCGATGCAATTGATTGAATCCATCAATTACAGGCCCAACAAGAGCTACAGGCTATATGGCATCAACGCTGTCGCACCATCCTCTCAAAGTCGGACATCTCTTAAGTGCAACCAACACATTTTTATGTATTTTTGAATTTCACTGATTGACCGGCCTTTTCATAGAGTATAGCACATACTATACTAATACTGCTTCGTCCTTTCGATCAAAGACATATGTAGCGGGAGGAATGTCTCGTTTCATGCCGATCCCCGCACGTTTAAAGACGCGAACTTTAATAATGGCAACATTTGTGAGTCGAAATGGTCCAGGCGGAACAGAAAATTTGTTTTAAGCATCTTGTACATCCGGGTTGGGCGGAGTAACCCTGTTCTCTTTTTCATTTAACGCGGCAACTCGCTCGGGACAGAACCGGTCTTCCCCTGTTCAACATTTTCTTAATACTAGGTTACGTCCTTGCAGATTTTCTACTGCTTTTTTTTTTGTTTCTTAAGTTAATGCACCTCACAGAAACAAAAACTGATACTCCGACAGTTTCGGGCGGTGTGCTTAACCAAAAAAAAAAAAAAAAGAGGAAAAGGAACCAAAAAAAGTTATTACTAATTAGTTATTGGCATTAGCAAATGTCGAACAAAATGAAATACCTATCAAATACGCTAACCTTTCAGCAAAATTTCAACCTTCCACGTTGAAACTATTACCCTGCGCTTTAGATATAAAACGTGAATAATCCTTGCCAGATCACACTTTAAGAACTACCGCCGTCAGTACATTTAGATTTCATCGACTATGTACGCCCTCTACATTCTTGGCTTAGTCCTGGTAATTGGCGTAATGCGATGTGAAGGGTGAGTCTGCCTTATTTGCTTTGAACCGGCTTTAGTTGCACGCATGCGACGCGGTATAGCGAAACAGTGTTTTAAGTGACAACAGTGCTTTGGAATATGATGAATTGGGGAACAGCAAGATAGCCTTGTTGAACCTAAGAAGACATTAGCTAGGGATTAACTCCACAAAGGAAATGAAACTTCGGAAGTACTGCACGACATCGTTTGGAATGGTCTTGCTTGGCTGTTTAGCACTGATAACTACGCACAGATTTTGAAAATGAGCATTGTGGTAGATGTCTTTGTTGCACTGTATGCAGTTGGATGAGATGAAATTAAAGCATACAACCATGTAAAAAATATTGCCAACAATTCTGAATTTTTGTATTAACGACTGAATGTGTTGAAGTACTGAAGTGTTTATGCATTAATTTTCTGTGAGTTGTGGTTCTGTGCTATTTGTCTGTTGGAAGGACACAATATTTTGATGTCACGCAGACGATATTTGGTGGGAACCGGTTGTCGGTCAAAAAGCAGACAAAAACGCTTTTACGACAACAGCAAATATTCTGTATTTTTATTAGACCTGGGAGCGACATATGTCGTCGGTTGGGATCCCTATCGTATACCAGCCCCCTACTTGACTAGCACATAAATTTTAAGTAGGTAGCGGAACGATATGGAACCAACCTATAAGCTGCAGGGAAAACAGTTGCGCCACAACTTTGATTTCAATAACAGAGCTGGCGTCGCATGGAGGTTCTTTCGTGAAACCGTGCGAGAAAAGGACTCGTCAGAGGTGATGAGGGGAGGGACCGTGCCACGGAGTTATCGCTGCGTGCTATCCCTTGTTTTCACTATGTTCGTTTTAGTGCTTGTATCAGTTACCTTCGTTTATTCAATGGACTGTGATAATGCCAAAATAAAATTTTTCGTTCAGTGAACTGCTCTTTGATTCCCACCTATCGGATATCATATATGACACAATTGTTTCAGTGAAAAACCTGTTTAGTTATGTTGTGAAAGTGATGTCATTCTGACTTCTGATTTCAGCTGCTTCGTCTTCATCACATCTCCTCCAACCCCCCTTCTCAGAAATTCGAAGTTCATTCTTTGAGTTACCTAACAAAGCAATTCTGTAAGGGAAACCTATATTTGTAGGTTTGTAATTAACTCCGCCAGGAACCACGAAGGTTCTGCGCAGTAGTGCGCAAAAGGCATCTGTTTCTCGTGCTGTACAGAACGGCATCGCCAAATTGAACTCGTAGTGATACCTCTACGTGAAGGTAAGGAAACGGAAAAGGTAGAGACGAAAGTGTTCTGCAGCGTTTCATTTTCCGGGCCTTCCTGCTGCAAAGTACGCGCGGTGCATTTTATTTTTTCTTCGAGTAAACAGGCGACATGCCCTGCTGTGCGTTATGGATACAAACGTAGCACGAACCCTTTCATTCAGGTGTACCTCTTTCTTCTCGGCAAACGTCAACTAATCTTTTAATCACTGATTCAATGTCTGATGATCGTGCTGTGATCAGGCGGTTTTGTTTTGTAGGCGCTCTGTCACTGACAACCAAATTTATTGTAGTGCTTAGGATAGTATCTCCAAATGCCTTTGATTGTCAGCTGGGGATGCTTGACAACTAAACCAGGCGGCTAAAGTTTCAGTGCACTCAAGTGGCATGCCAAACCGATAATGCGTGCCGCAATAGGCCTTATCAGTGTGGCACGATAAGGCATTCCTTTAAGGATTTCGCTTTGCCTTACTTCCTCGACCGTCATATCGTCTCCCACTCCCGCCGTTCGCCTCGCCTTAAATTATCGCTTGTTTGGAACCTGCAAAAGAAATATGTGAAACGGCTCACTCCATGTTTCTATGATGTCTGTTGTTTTCAAGTTCACCACGTCCACAGAACATTCAAATGCCATTCATTGAACATAGACAGACTGCGAAAAGATAGGCGATTGCAAATTACTCCGTGTAAATTGGGACCAGCGCAATACGGCTTTTGCGCATGTTCTCTATTTGCAAACGTTGATTTAACTTTGCTGTAGGGAGCTCCAAACTGGCTTTACTAAAAAGAATCTTATCAAGGCTGCTTACTGGACAGAATGCCGTGTGGCTCAATCACGAATCGGCGAACAGCAGAGGAGGCGTAAAGGCCCGTCCACACTTGCGACCGGCAGCAGTCGCGCAACCGTTCTGGTCAAAAAGCGACAGTCGAAAATGGCCGCATCGGTCGAAAGGCGACTACCACGGGCCGTTTTGGCACTGCTCGATTTCCAGTCGCGCGAACGCTGGTCGCAAACCGCTAAACCAATCAGCGGCTCAGCTGACGTGAACATAAGTTAGCTTTACTCTATGTGGTGAACGGTCAAGGTAGACAGGATGAGGAAAGCAACCCGCAAGTCGCATTCGCAAGTGTGAACATCGGTTGCTCTCTGGTCACATGCGACTGCCGGTCGCGCGTCCTTCGCGAGTCGCAAGTGTGAATAGACCTTAAGACGTGGTTACGGAATGTATTGAGACACGGACTTACATCAAACGTAGCCACTTGGTCGTTTCTTAGGATGCCGTTAGTTCTTGATGCTGAAAGGAATATACTGTCTTCTTTTGAGAAATGCGGCCTTTCACCATTCCAGCACTTGAGGAAGGAGGAAAATTAGCTTGCGTAGCAATTTCTCTACAAAATTTGGAACGACTCGCCCGAAGTTCTGAATATAAGAGCACACAAGGTTTGGCACTTTTAAAAAAAGCCAGTAGCACCTATGTACAGTCCTCGCAACCAGTTGGCCTGTCCAAAGAGGCATTTTCAATCGAGGGCAACTAGGACTGCTCGTGCTGCTATCCCCACAGGGCAGATATTTCGAAATTTGAGTTATCTAGCTAGATTAGACAGACGTTAGTGGCCTCTATAATCACTTCGCTTCGATGAGGCACCAATAATTCTGCACCACAGTCGTAAAATCTGAGCACAGTACTATGTGAAAATGTCACTGCGAACGTGTATCGGACGGCCATCTTTTTTCATGTTTAGCAATGTTGGCAGACGCTCAGAATTTACCCGATTTGGGAATAGATATCGTATAATAAGATCATCTCGGCAAAAGACACCTTGATAGGCACCAGGGACACATAATATAGGCGGTAGCTCACAGCTGTTTGATAATAATTATGCGTAAGATATTAGAGGCACAAATAAAACTATTAGCTTTAAAGGGAGTGCCACTATGTGTGCAATCGAATAAGGATCCTCAAAAAGAGCCGCAAACGGGAGAACTTAACACTTACTTGCTTTCCAAAGTTCGCTGACCGTACAATTAGCTGCAGTGTTAAAGTTAATTGCACTAAGAGCAGCAGACAATTGTGCAAGTTGGTATATGTCCATGTTCAGAAATCAAAAGGGCTATAAACAAGAACACAAGTGTGCCAAAGGGCTGTGCCTTCCTTGTGTTCGTGTTTACAGCTGTTTTGCTTTCTCAAGGTCAGTGTTAAAGACCTGACACTAAAATAAATTAGGGTACTCTCGTCGTTTGATTCACTGCAGTTCAATATGGTCTACGGCCACACAGTTTGCTCGGCAAACTGTGTGCACTAACGTAGCATTGACAATTCATTCTGTTCAACCGGTCTGCATTTTCTTTTTTCATATCCATTTCACTACCTTAGCGCTATTTTTCTAGGCTCTCCTTGAGAGTGAATAAACAAAGTGTTTTTCCGAGACACTAGGGACAATGAATTCTTTTTTTTTTCAGGAACTCACGCTATGTACGAGGAGAACCTCATGAACCCTGTGTTCCCAACGTAAGTGGGAATATAAATTTTGAACAGTTCTAATTTTCTAGCTTGAATATTTCAGCATTTTGTATGCACACGAATGTTACGAATGACGAATCAAAGAAATTTACTTTAGCTATTCGATGCGAACCGCTAAAAATGACACAGTACGTGCTACCCAAAAGCCTGGCAAATGAATTCGAAACAAAACACTAGAATGTTAGGGCTCGCGATATCGGTCGCACGATTTTATATATATTTTACTGTCAGCTCTCGTCCACAGCTATAGTGAGGGGATCCTGAAACGTGAAAGAGATGGAAGAAAAAAAATAAAAAGACTGAAACCAGTAATGAAGTTCCTAATTTCCGAAGCATATACCATATCCTGGAACGTACCCAATACAAGAAAATTATGAGGCAAATACACCTTGGTGAAAAATGTGCTAAATAAGTGTAATCTGAAGGCAGAGCATCTTCTAGTCTTTGTCCAAGTATTCGCGCTAACGCTTATACCATGCAGAAACACCAAGCTTGACAACACGCCTTTTCGAGCGTGTTCTTTTTCTGAGATAATTCATTTTGTTAGATGAACCGCCCTGTCTACGTTCCTTGCGTATGGCTCTCTAAAGCACATTTAACAGAGAGAGGCCGCAAGCTTACCTCGCGTAATGACGTCGGGTCGATAGCGACGTGGAGTTTCTTTCGTGCTAATTGGAAAGAAAGCTTCCTCGACCGACAATGCGAGCTGCTTAAAGAGCAGTGTATCCATCGCGAAAAGTTTGCGAATACGCTGTACGATAGCAGAAGTAAGAAATTTGGACACTAACTATTTGAGAACTAAACGTTCTCTTGTAATCGCTGATGACCTAAAATCAAATATGCTTGATAAAGATTGCAATAATAGAGGAAAAAGCTCTCAAGAGACTAACAATGCATTCTGAAGTTATAAACCAGCCCAAAATATTGCCAATATCCACAATGCTGAAATGTTTTTCCTTTCGGTACAAATGTTCTTAGAAAAACTGTTTTTGAAATGAAAATGAGTGCTTAAACATGCTCGTTAAGCGTTTTGTCTCTGAAAGTATAGAAAAAACCAAAGACCCACTGAGGCGTTTAAAAATGTGGGGTCATGTCCAATCTCCACGTTTTCAGGTGCACATATGCTGGAGGAAGCAGAATTAACGGAGCCAGATAGCTTCGCGAAGCCGGAGTTGCCCTTATCAAAGGGCCCCCTTCCCGTCATGCTTAGAGCGTTCATGATAGCTAAGGCACAGCGCCGCCCGCATCCGCTATAGATATTATTAGGTTACCATAAGATCCGCGCCCCAATTCTGTAGGGTTTCGGTGTCGTTTTCAGGGACCCGTCAACATTAATCAACAGGATCACAACAACCGAAAGGTTTTAGAGGTTAATGTTTCAATGTAAGTGAGGCTATGAGCTATGCTGTAGCGGAAGTTTTCGGAAAATTTCAACGAGATGATGTTCTTTAACGCTCTCTGAAATCACACCATAAACGGGCGCGAACCGCTCAAAATACAATGCCTGCATGGAAGGAGCAATATCGAAACTTGCGCGACGCGGCAGGTGGTGAGATGTATGAAGAAGCCGACGCTGGCGATTCTCAGAAAAACCGCAGGAGAATCACCAGTGCAAGCGTGACGCAAGCTTACAAATCACAGGGCATCGAGCATCCGGCAACACCACTGTATGGTGCCTAAATAGATTGGGAGGTGAGAGCACCACAGCAGGCGGCACAGGCAGTGGTGTGCCGAAGAGAGAGAGAGAGATAACTTTATATAACGCAAAACAGAAAAATAATCTAGAGCTCCCGTGGTTGGGTCCTCAGTCCAGGACTCCCGCGGCCTTTGCTGCCCTGCTGGCCCGTTCAATCAGCCAAAGCTGGTCTTTCGACTCCGAACTGGACAGCGTAGCTTCCCACTGCTCCGGCGTGGCGTTCTAAATTATCGGCACTGCATCTATTTCCTGGCAGGCCCATGTGATGTGATAAATTGTCGGTTTCTGTCCACACCAGGGACACGTGTCTCTGCATACGGTCGGATGTATCTTGCTGTATAAAGACCGGCATGGATAAGAACTTGTTTGTAGTTTCCGCCAAGACACTGACTGCTCCCTGTTTAACAACTTGTAGGGCGGAGGATACCGTCTTCTGGTCCCCCGGTAGTGCACCAAATTGTCTGCGTAGGTACGAGTCACTGCCTTGAATCTTCGGCCTCTGACCTCCCTCGGTTTGCATAACCTCGAGCTATGAGATCGGCCTGGATGTTCCCGACAATGTCGCCGTGCCCCGGAGCCCAAAGTACGAATTGTTTTGTGTCGCTTATCCTGTCGGCCTTCAAGATGGCGGCCGCCTTTTTGCCAATCCTGCTGTTGGTGAATCATCGGCAAGCGGCTTGCGAATCGGTCATTACTACCTGCAGACGCCCGGACCTATTGCCCTCAGCGACCGCTAGAGCAATAGGGGCCTCCTCGGCGTCAGACACAATGCAGTTACGTAGCGAGGCGCTCATTTTATCCTTTAGCTGGAAATCTAGAACCGTCACCACCGCATCTCTTTCGTTAGAATACATCGCCGCGTCTGCATAGACTGTGTTCTTGTTCTGATAAATCTTGGGTAAGGCTTCCGTCCTGGCCCTACGCCTACCCTGATGAACGACAGGATGCGTGTTCTTAGGAATTGGCGCTAGTACAAACGTAGACCGGATCGCGTCCGATATGTCTATCGTCCGTTCAATCTCCAGCATATGATCATGATAGCCTAGTCTTCGGAGAAGAGCTCGTCCCGCCGTAGTGCGTTGTAGCCTCATCTTCTGAGACAAGCTGCGCTTCCTTGTGCTCTTCGTATGTGTTTGTTAATCTCAGGGCCATAAAATTCGCGTTTGCCTTTCTTATTGCAGCCCCACCGCTGTCTTGTACACCTTCCTGAGGATTGATTCCACTTGCTCTTTCTCCGTCTGGCTCAGGTGTTGATAGGGAAGACTGTACGTGGCTCTGCTTACCACAAGTGCCCGCACTAACTTGAGCGTGTCTTCCTTCTTCATCCCCTTTCTTCTATAGGTCACTCGCCTAATCATTTTCGTTATCTGGGCCGAAGATCCAGATAGCAATCTGATCGTGTGGTCCGACCTCTGATTGGATTGAATTCACATTCCCAACACTCTCAGCACGTGCACTTCTGGTATGCGAGCCCCAGCTAGTATAACGATGAGGTCAAATTTACTGTCGTATCGAGGCCTATATACTCTGAGAATTTCAGATTTTTCGGGCGAACACGAAAGTCCCCTAGCCCTTGCGTAGCTGTCGACACAGTCCGCGGCTGCTTGTAGCCTCTCCTTGAGACCTAGCCAGCCCTCCGTCGTCCACATCGTTATATCATCGGCGTATATTGCGTGCCGAATGCCGTCTATGGCGTTCAACGTCTCTGCCAAACCAACCATAGCGATGTTGAAGAGAAGGATCGAAATTACAGATCCTTGAGGCGTACCCTTGTTAGGCCTCCTGATCTTGTCCGATCGCAAGCCGCCGATCCCTATAGTCGGGGTCCTATCCCCAAGAAAGGCCTTGACGTAACCATGAATCTTTCGCCCGCAATGTAGATTGCTCAGACCCGATAGTATGACTTCATGACTAACATTGTCGAACGCTCCTTTGAGGTCGAGAGCCATGACCACATGCTCTCCATACTTTGGCAGGTGCCTAAGAACCTATTCTTTGAGGAGAAGGACGTCTTGCGTCGATAGCTTTGGCCAGAAACCAAACATTGTGTGCGGCATGAGATCGTCATCTTCGAAATAGTTCTGAAGTCTGATCATAACGATCCTTTTATATAGTTTCCCTAGGCATGAGGTCAGTGAGATAGGCCGCAGATTCTCCAAACATGGCTTCTTGCTTAGCTTGGGGATGGTGATGGTTTCTGGGTGCCGCCACTCCTCCGGCAAAGTCTCCGTCTCCCAGTGGTCATTCAAAAATTTTGTGATGCTCGCAATCTGTACCGCCCCTAGATTCCTTATAATGGCTTTGCCGACCTTGTCTGCTCCCGCCGCCGTGTTCTTGACAGCCATTCTGGCCGCCGCGTACACCTCGTCCATCGTGATTGGACGGTCGAGTTTCTCATTTTCAATTCCCCGATACACTTCTGTGCAGCCAGGGATGTCCACCTCTCCCACGCACCGTTTTCCGATCTTGTCTAGTAGCTCCTCATCTTCTCCCAGGTACTTGTGGGCGATTCGGTGAAGCGTCTTGCTGGTTGTGGCCTCAGGCCCCAACCAAATTTGAGGGGGCAGTATGGACGGCGATAAGTCTGCTAAGCAAACGGAGGCCTCCAATCTTTCGCTAGGTATATCCTGGCATCGCCGAGCTAGGATACTGCCAATGTTTCTTTATTCCGGTACCCTTTGTTAATTTAATACGCCCTGAGCACATAAGCGACCGCAGTGAAACATTTCAAATGCCAAACGCATGTTTCGCGTCTAAGTGCGTGTAAGGCCAGGTCTCCGCCAGAAACAAGAGCAGGAACAAGAGCAGGAAGTTTCTCACTTCTTCAAGCGACGAAGGAAGATAGATTGTTGACGGCGTGCAGTATTTGCCACGTGGCCAGGGCTCGGTGTTATTCACGCTATATCTCAATGTCTCTTCCCGGTTACTCCTCAGAAAACCTTTGTTTCAAGTGCATATATATCGACCTCTCATATGAGCCACGCAGGATCGCTAATTAGAAAAGCTGTTCTGTATCCGCTCACAAATATAAGGAAGAACAGGTCCCCTACGCCGTTAAAGTTTCTGCTTTTAATTCTGTAAAGTGGTTTTTTAGTCTTATGAAAGCTCCGCCAAATGTAAATGTTCAGGAGTGCTAACTGCGGGGCTAGTTGGTTCATATTGCATAGAAAGAGAACCAGCGAATACAGACGCAAGAGAAGGACAAAGAAGGCACACACACCACAAAGCTGGACTTACAACTGATTTACTCCGATGAAGAATTGCTCATTTCAAAATAACTTCCTGCCTGCGCACACATTCTAAAGACAATACACTTCGCGCGCCACATCGTGAACTGGCTAATTTATTGATACAAACTTGCACTCCTTTTCGGTGATAATCTGTAGGGTGTGTGAGCAGGCAGGAAGTTATTTTAAATTGAGCAATTCTTCATCGAGTAAACCAGTTGTAAGTCCAGCGTTGTGGTGTGTGCCTTCTTTGTTCTTGTCTTTAGTCTGTATTCGCTGGTTCCCTGTGCAATGTAAATGTCTTCGCTGATAAAGAACCGGGTTCTCTAGCGGCAGTCAATGATCGAGAGACGGAGCAATCCAAGTAACGCTTGATCAACTAACGAATATTGTGCAGTTGGGTGTCTGAATCATCGACGTACACTTTCGGTGTGTTTGCATCACGCCGCCTATCCCAATTCCACTATTTCAAAAACGTGCGAATGACGAAATTACTAGCAAGGGATAACAAAACGAGGCAAAGTGTTATATGGCTGCATGTAGAGCACTGGTCTTGCCAGCTAGCTGTGTCCTTGCCAAGGAGGCCTGCCTGAAAAAAAGTTGATAAATGCTGTATATATACCGGGTGTCCCAACTAACTTGAACCAAGGGATACAAAATAATACATTTGAGGTAGGTCAGCGAAACCAATTGCATTCAACTGCCAGCCTCCTTGCGCACTACAGGCGATTTTTTGTTTTGCAATTACTTAATTAGCTAATTATGTTAATTTTTCTAATTGGTCAAATATCGACTTTAGACCAAACATGTGAATTGGAAACTTGTAGAGCACCTTCAGAAACCCCCATTCCAATAATTGCGATAAAGAAAGTCTCAAGTGTATCTTTTTTTCTGGGCTCAAAAGAAAGCCCGCGAAATACAAATAATACCACGTGACTAGTGCATTTGTGCGCCGCGATTGTGGTGCTCTCAGTCGTGGTTTGAGCGAACGAAATTAGCTGCGGCCGTGTCTCCTTTGCCCCGTTAAAGCGGCAAGCCGATACGCCTGCGATGGCTTCTTCGCCCGCGTCCGACAGCCGGCCCACGTGATAGTGCAAGTAGCACCGAGAGCGGCGAGCCGACACCACCGGGATTCTAACAAACCCTCCTTCTCTCCCATCAGCGAACTTTACGGCAAACGGATGAGCGATAAGGTATCAGCCATTGAATCTGCGCATACAGGCTTGGGTAAAGGGGCGAGATGACATGTGACTCGACTAAAATTAGCGCTGCACCTTCATTTGCTGGTTCTTTATCGTCATCCGCCTGTCGTGATGTAGGCTGCTGCGGTGCACAGGCCTGGCCAAGATCGCGGTGACGACGGGCGAGCTCGAGCTCGCTCCAACCATCGCCAACATTTCTGCCTGCCGCTGCAACGGGACCATCGGGTCACGGCCACAGCTGATTTCGTTCGCTCAAACCACGACTGAGAGCACCACGATCGCTGCGCTCAAATGCGCTAGTCACGTGGTATTATTTGTATTGCGCGGGCTTTCTTTTGACCTCGGAAAAAAAAGATAACGTGAGACTTTCTTTATCGCAACTAATGGAATGGGGGTTTCCGAAGGTGCTCTACAACTTTCCAATTCACATTTTTGGTCTAAAGTGAATATTTATTAAATTAGAAAAATTAACATAATTAGCCAATTAAGTAATTTGCAAAACAAAAAATTGCCTGTAGTGCGCAAGCGGGCTGGTAGTTGTATGCAACTGGTTTCACTGACCTACCTCAAATATATTATTTTGTAACCCTTGGTTCAAGTTAGCTGGGACACCCGGTATATTACCTGAAAGAGCGCCGGAAACTGTAAAGTTAGAAAACTGTTCAACTCCACTTCCTGAACACGAGGCATTTCTATGGCGTACTTGAGCTGAATGACAGTAGAGGAGCGCATGCGATTATAGGAATCTGTATTCAGGTGGCACATATAGACGCCACGTAAGGTCAGCGGTCAGGTGCAAGTTTCGAATAAAGTAGCGGAACTGATGTACCTTACAGAGTACATTGATTGCCCTATCATTGAGATTGCTGATTGCCCTATCATTGAGATTCTCAAAAGGGGTGGTCCCGATAGCGGCAAATTGAAAGATGCAAACCGCTGGCAATTTCGTAGTTTGTAATTTCAATGGAACCTGATGAGACGGACTGGCAGATATTCTCTTTCTTGATAAGATACTGCTGTGTCATATTTCTATTTGCAGTGTGACCAGAGAGACCCGGAAGTGCAAAAATTGTGCCCCGGCCAATGTGTGTGCACGCCCAGAGGAGATGCCTCATACCCGTACAAATGCATTGGCCTATTCGAAGGAGCAGGCATATTGTACCACACAGGGTATGGTCAAGACGACGATGACTACACAGAGTAGAACAAAACAATTTTATTTTTTGATGCTGCCTCGGCAGGCACATAAATAAACTGAGAAGAACGGAATGAATATGTTCATTTTTCTAATAATGCATAAATCTTCTGAAATTATTTATTCGCAAAATATTGACGGGAAATCTGTGAGCCAGCGGCTGAATTATCAGTTGGTTACCGAACCAAATCCTAGCAGAGAAGGGAGGAAAAGAGCACTATTGTGTTAGATCGAAATATACGCAGGAAAGTTTTTTCTTAGTCTGAATGAAAGAGAAAAATAAAAGGCTGCGTTGAGCCACCCCCCGTGTAGACAGAAAGAAATTAGGGTATGCTCGTATTGCATGTTGTGGCTTGAAACTGACGTATAAATGGCTCTCCTTACTTTGCCGTATTCGAGTAGTGCTGTAATGGTTGCTTCTTTGATAGATTTTGCATGTAGCCTTCGAGAGCCGTCTTGAACGAGCAGTGTCGCCAAATTGTTTGCAATAACGGATGTAGAAATAAATTCATAAATCGAGAAACCTCACTGAATAGGTAAACAACAAAGTGCATGTACGCAAACCAGGATCCGCAGGCACGTACAGCCACGGACAGGCGCCATTCGCGCTGTCCCACCATACTCTTAAAGGGCCACTGTCCAGGGTATGACCTTTTCAGCAAAGGAGCCCAGTGCTTCGATCAGGTACCGGAGATAGTGTATGCAAAATGGTACAGCGATAAGCATGCTGCAAAGTAGCAAGAATACAAATAAAAGATCTCTCATCTTCCCCTTCAGGAAACCAGCTTCCATGTTCTCTTTGAACCGCTAGGCTGACGTCGGGGTAGCAAGAGACATCCATTGGTCCGTCTCGCTGATCAACGCGTGAAGAATGGGCGTACACCACTATGGTGTTCACCACTCGCTGTCGCTGCGGGCTTTTCCCAAGCCATGGCCGGACTGAACGCAGCGGCGCGCGCTCCCTCGCCAGTATTTTTTTTTCGCGCACGCAGAATGCCACGTCTCACCTCCCGCCAAACGCGAAGGAGGAAGGGGAATTTGGCTTGTGGAGGCTAGATGACCTGGTAGGGAGAGTGAAAAACCTTTGCGAGGGAACGGGAATAGAGAAACACGACCGAATCGTGTGATTGCGGTGGCTGTAACTGCGATATTAATTACTCTTTTAAAAAAACATTTTGCGGCATTGCGTTCTGGGGGCGAAGTCTCGCAGTCACCGGGGAAGAAAATAATTTCGACCGAGGGTGGACAGTGGCCCTTTAAATGCAGAACATAACTGTCCTACATTTTTAATGCGACAGAGTTGAAAGCGGCGTTCTGACGAAAAGCCGACAGTTTTGTCTACGGCGCTGGCGGCGTTTTAAATGAGAAATCAGGGACACAACTGTGGAAGATAATACTTGGCAGTTGAAATGATCACATATTGATTGTTCGGCTGGTTGTCCTACGTCCCGAGACCATATGGCACGGCTCTCTCTATGTATAGAGAGACCATATGATATGGCTGGAGCTTCTGGCTTGGGGCTCTGAATACTGCTCGGTGGGTAATATGGAAACTGACCATTCCAGTTCCCTTAGGAGGTGAGTAAGACTCGTGATACTTAAGCCACGCAACGAACGTCCGTACTGCTTGGTCCCAGCGAGGATCGGGAAATGAGGGGCTTGTTACGATACATGAAGGAAAGAAGCCAAAAGTCGGCGAGGCCAAGGAAAGTGTAGGGAATAATTTCTTTTTTTTTCGATTTGTTGTTTTGCTTCTGAGCTGGATTAGTGCAGTAACCAATTTTAAGACGATAGCCTTCAATGGCTCATGCTCGCGGATCGTGTTCGTTCGTGAGTCCGCAACGCTTTCATTGCGTGGGAGGCGGTAGCTGGCAGCTGACATGGCTGAACACTAACTGGACGTAGGGTTTCCTTACGTTTAGCAGGAGCTGTCGATTCGGGCCTCTCCTTTCATATGGCAGAATGAATCAATTGAGATTCTTGCATTCAAGTTATCCTTAGACCACACAGGCACGTTCATATGGCTAGGCTTTGTATGTTGGCTGGTAGCTTACGCCATTACTTCATCGCGAAGGTGGGAGGGAAAAAAGAGGTGCCGTAGTGGAGGAATTCAGACCACCGCGCGATAGAGGCTTTCACCTCATCGCAATGTAGTGATCCAAAGTGCCCCATAGAAATTTTAAGAAAGAAAGAAGATTAAATCAGAGTAAAGGAAAAGCAACGGGTGGGAATCGAACTCATAACTTCCGAACATCGCGTCCGGCGCTCTTAAATACAAGGCTACATCGACGGCTGTCCCATCTTCTCCTTTCTTGGGTATTAATGACGCTTGTGACCGAAACTCGACAATGTCCTCGAGAACCACCAATCCATAGCGGCATACCTGGAACATTCTGTGTACCGCGAGAGTCACGCGAATCGTGTTCAAGAGGGAAGGGCAGAAATTGTACTAGAACCCTTTTGAACCTACGACTTCTTGACTCCAGACTGTGCATGACTGCGCATCTACCTCAGTAGTGCACGACGTATTGCAACTAGTTTGTCTGCTACGTGTATTCATTCCGCTGTCTATACAGTCCCCTCCTTCATCGTCATATTTATCCCCATGCGACATAAATAGTACGGATAATCTTTGTCATTGGATTTGCAAGATATTTGCAGTGTCCCCTTTTCTTCCGAACGTATCGACTTTCTCTAAAATTCATCTCCACAGCGACCTAGTCGCCGGTGCACATTCCAAGTAACAGTCCATTCATCGGCTCAGCACGAAGTGCTTTTGTCCATGTGCACATACACAATGCTCACGATCTGTATAATATTCACGTGGAGCCTATGACACATCTTAAAGCATCAAATGGCCCAGGCCTTGCCCCTATTCCTCAGGTGCGTTATTTCTTGGCGTTTATAGAGCAGGAACTACACTGCAGTGAACACGTGTTCTTACTCTGCAGTGTTCGTTCTGTCTCTCTCTGTTCCGACTCTTCTTGGAGGGGGGGGGGGGGGCGGGGGCTATCCCTGCACTTATTCGGATAAGGGCTGGCTTGCGCCTTCTGTGTGTCATCGGGGGGGGTGACAAACATTCGGCAATGAGTGGCAAATGCTTTCACGGTGACATTTTGCCGCAACTGTTGGGGACGTGCCAAGTACGGATACGCTCAGAATACGCTTAGCGACGCGGGCTGCGGTGGGACAGCGAAAATGGCTGCCGAAGTGGACAATAGACAGTCGTCATATCGACAGGACTCGCGCCTGTTTGAGCAAGACAGGAATTCGCTCATGTTTAATAATAGCATTTTAGGGCGAGTCCACCGAAAATCCATCTCTCCAGAACGCAAATAATTACACCATCATAACGAGTACATGAGCGCCACCAGATTTACATAGGATATAAAAGTATACAGTCATAGTATTAGCAAACCTATATTTAGTGTACTTAGCTTGAGTTATTACACTTTACAACTTAGTTGTTAGCTATGGGGATTTACCCAACAGTAAGTGATTAACTGCTTAGATAATAGCCAATTACTAACACCTAATTTTTCACAAAACTAGTTCACTCCTCGACACCATGGGATCACCAGCCACAAATAACCTAAAAAATAATACATATAAGTGTTATTAGTACCTGATGCTTCATCGTGCTTAATTAGTTATGAGTCAGTTCAGTAAGAATTGGTAATTGGCACTTAAACAGCCAGTAATTCATCACCATCATCCACACCATGTGACCGAAGCAAATGTGGGAATTGCGATGAAAAGAGTCACAGTAATAATGTGCTTACGTACATAATTACCTTGCATTTTGTGGGCATTTTTTGTCTGCAATAACGTTCCCCACGACCTTTTTTCCTTTCTCACTATGCCTCATGACATCCTTCTGAAATAAAGAAAGTTACTGGGATCTTTTTTTCTAAGCAAAGGAGGAGCTGCGTGGAGTATTGCACTGTTCATTGGACATAGTAGGACCAGAATCGTCGTCTCAAGACAAGGGGCTTTGTACGATGGCATTGCTTCTAATACCATCGAAGGCTCCTGAAAATCAGCGCGCGTTTTTCACGCATATGGCGGTTGCAAAAGCTTTCATTATCAAAAGCTTGCAATATCGATCATCATCATCAGCAAAAGCAACCAAATGTTTTTCAAATGCATCTACTGTTAAACCTGCTTTAATGCTTGCTCTTAATCTCTGTTACTTTGTCTTCACATAATACGCCCTGTCTATGTCTTTTTGTACATTTCTATTTTGTTAGAATGTTATTAACTCGGTTTTTTCCTCACCTAATCTGATTCCTTTTTTTATCTTAAGCTTACACCAATCTTCATCGTTTCCAAAGCTTTCCGCTTGTCCGCATTTTGTGTTCAAACATATCTGTTAGCCTCCACTTTTGTGCTGAACAGGTGTGTACCGATAAGACGGAGCACTTATTATGCTTTTCTTTTGAGGAATATTGGTAAGCTGCCATTTATGATCCAAATGTATTTGCAAAATGATCTACATCACAATCTGATTGCCCAGGTTACGGCCTTTTCGTGGTCAGGATCAGCGGCCACTATGTGTCCAAAACAGACGTCTTCCCTTACCACTTCCAGCGCCTAGCTACGTATTCTAAACAGCTTTTCCTTTCCCAGGCTGTTAAACATCACATTTCGAGAAAAATAATTTTAGTCTTGACGTTTGTTTTTACTTTTCTGGATGATTAGTATTCCTTTGCAATTTGTCCCCTGACCTGTTCAACAAGAGGGTGTTATCGGCGAAGAAGAGTTTAATAATAGAGTCCCCATTTAATCTAGTATATAGGGCAGTCTCCATTTCACAGCAATCGTGACCTAGTGGCCTGGGCTTCAATGTCGGTTATGGGAGGTGGTGGGTTCGAAACACACTTGAACAAAATAATTTAAAAGTCGATAAATGTTCTCTCGTACAGTCACGTGACTTACCAAGGTGAGTACGCTTCGAGGAGGCTCCGTGAACACTGCTGCGTCATTTTGTTGGTAAAACCAGTTTCGAACACTTGAGGCTGCAAAATGTGGTTTGTTTGTGTGCGGAACCTTGAAGTTTAGTCGAAGACTTTGGCAGAGCATAGGACCCATTGTTGACTCTCAACTTTAGAGTAAACAGGTTGATCCAGGTTGAATATATAAAAGGTAAAAGGCAGTGAGAACAGGGTGAAAGGTTGGGTTAGTTGGTGCATGTTCTGGCTAAAAACAGCGCCAACACGAGACGAAGGAGAGAGCGCCTTGTCCCTTCTCTCCTTTGTCTTGTGTTAGCGCTGGTGTTAGCCAGATAAAAAAAGGCAGAGAGGTCGCCTCCCCTCCTGGGCACGTCCAGATATCTACGAAAGTCTAATTTGACGAGTAATTTGCTCATGTAGACGCGCCACGACATAGTGGGAACGCAAACAATTGATAGCTCTGAAATTGCTCATAAACTACAACAATGATGTTTTAAAGGACTTGATCAGGTTCTTTGTTTGAAGCCAAATTCATGCAGGTTGTCCAAATGCGTAATGTCCATAAGACAGTACCTAAAATTGCTTCTAGAGGGGAGAAAAATACTTTGATACAAAAGACACTTTTTCGTAAAGACGGTACTATATTCGGAAAGATTTCAATTTCCATGAACTGCTCTACGCCATGTGCCCCATGCGTTTTAATCTATACCAAATTCTATCGAATTCATCGTGTATCGCAGAACTCGATTTTACTCCCGTTCGCATGACCATTTGCTGATGCTGCACACGCTTCGCTAACCACAAAAATAGTATTCGCCTTATTATGGCCGCCCGCATATCAAAGAAATGCATATTGCATATTAGAGGACGCCATGGTTAGGGCACCTGTATAATCGTTAATTCAAACCCGCTCCTACACTCTAAGAAAAAAGGGTGTGATCTTACCCCTTTAGGGGGGTAAGTCCACTGACGCACTGGGGAGCCCCTTTGGGTGCAAAGTTGCACCCTCGACGGGGGCTTAAGTGTAGGTGGTGTAAAGTTTACGCTGCAGCGAGGCTAACGTTATGCCATGTGGTGAAGTGCAAGTATATGCTTCTGGGGAGTAACGTTGCCCTCTCTCAGAAGGACTAAAGGTTAGGCCATGAAAGTGCAAAAATATGCTCTAAAATCTGGTGCATGTTTGCTCCCAGCCGGAATAAGCTTATGCTTAATCCTAAGGCGTAAACTTACCCTCACAGGGTCTGTATTTATGCCAGCGTAATGAGCTGACTACAGCACCCCGTGAGTGCATCTTTGCACCCTATGAATGGGCGTAACTTTGCACTTTTACGATCATATTTATGCTTTGTTTGGAAGGGTAATATTACCACCCAGAGGAATAAAATAAATCCATACAATAGTATGTTTTTACACCCTTTTAGGGTAACGTAGTTTTCCTTCAAAGGGCACATTTGCGCCCTTTTAAATATACTCTAGGTGCACACTGGTACGCTAGTAATTTGAAAACTACCACACTTCGACTGATTGTGCAATCACAAGACGTCGCGGCTATCGAAGCGATACAAGACATCCATTTTCTTTATTTGCAATGCAAGCGACCCCGTTTGGCATATGTGTGGTAATGCTGCCTCCGCTGAAATATTAGACAGCCTTAACATGCGCCCTATACAAAAGAAAAACGTTTGGTGAAAAGGTGTATGATGTCTTCGTCAGCTGGTCACAGACGCCCTCGCTTTCGCAATGTTGGTTTCTTCGTGCTAGAGCGACATATTGTGACGGGCCATATAACCATTCAGGGTGCAGTTTGCACACCGATATTAGTACATGAGGACGGAAGGCAGGGTTTTACTTTTTATTGCGTTTGAAAATGGCAGGATAACCGAGCAGTCTTTTGTCATCGTCGTGGTTGAATCCATACACCGAAGGAACCTGTGTGGGAGAAAAATGAGATGGTGAGGGAGTACGCACATTCAAAATGGATACACATGCAAGCGATGGAAACACCTCGGCGACTAAACTGCGGCGACGTGGCAAAAAAAAAAAAAAAAAAAAGGAAAATGGAAGCGTGTTGGAACCGCGTCGCGGCTGCAGATACAGCAAGCGCTTTCTCTTGCATGGGAAACATTTTTCCATCACCGCACTCGTCTTGTGGCCGCCAAGCGAGGAACGTCTGACGGGGCGGGTTACCGAGGATCGCTCCTATTTTTTCTGCACAAATTCTTTCGCAGTAGTGGTGCCGGCCTATTTTCCAAGCAGTATAGTTAAGTGCGGGGCTACTTTCAGCTAGCATGTGTAGGGATGCTTGAGGCATCTGTGGACGCACCCTGATATAACTTCCACCTGCACTTGACCTGCTTCGTCCATGACAGCCCTGCATTCAGCTACTGCACTACTGCTCAGAAAATAAGGCCACTCAACTATAGTGAAAACACTTTGCCGGAAATATTCTCGGGAACCTCGGTAAGCCGTCCCGTCAAGGGTACTTCACCTGGTGGTCACAAGAGGGGTGCGCCACTGAGAAAAGGTCCGTTATTGTGCGGCAGGCCAGGGCGTCGATAACTGGAAAATCGTAGAAAATCACGCTCAGAAATCTCCTCCATTTTCGCAAGCATCGTCATCAAAAATGTTAGATGAGGGGGCTTTGTGCAATCGCAGGAAGCTACTGCAAAAATGTCCATTATGAGACATGAAATTAACCTGCGCGAACTGGCCTAAAGTGCAAAGATGTGCGCATTATTCTGTTAAGCGGTTTTACTGCAGGAGAGAGGATATGGCCAGATAACTCTTGAAGGACACCTCCCAAAACTAGACCAAACTTAGGTGTGCCTAAATAACAGCGCAATGAACAAGGAAACACACAGAACAATGGACGGACACAGGTGCTCAATAACAACCAAAATTTTTACATATATTAACATGCATAAAGGTGTGAAGCCAAGGTGATGCTGTGCGATCACCGAAAACAGTCTAGTAATCGCCCTGGCTCTACCTTTTTATGCATGTTTGTATATGTTTTGCTCGGTAATAAAACTTCCGTTGTTCTTCGTCTCACAAGTTATCTGTAACACTGCAAAAGGCAGAGGAGCCCTAGAATTGTGCTCCTATACTGTTACTCCCGCCAATTTGGTGGCGAGAGCCGCGTAGGAGCACAATTTGCCTATTGTAGTGCGCGTGATCCTGCTGCAAGCATCTTGTGAGACGAAGTAGTCAGCGCCAGTGTCCATCCATTCTGTGTTTCCGTGTTGTTCCTTGCGCAGTTCTTTAAGAATGCAGTACCGACTAGCCCGGCATCTCGCACTTGCAAACTTAGATAACCACGAATATTGATTACGTAAGTGCAATAAGAAGTAAATTGTTATGAGTTTAGTTAACCACCAAATTAGCTTGATTAACCTGTATCCTATGTAAACAATTGCAACTTGAAACCATCTCAATATTACAAAAAGCAGCTTTAAAACTTCTGGGCCACCTTCACTGAAACACATGGTATACGTATGGGGGGTCACTCAAATGCAGTCACGCCTGCTGATCATAGAGATTGGGACCACTCGAACCTCGGACTCAACACTGTGCTCACTATTGCGACGCATGCTGATTAAATGAGTACCGGCTTAAACCCACAATAAGGGCACCAAGAAGTTTGAAAAATGAAACTTACAAGCACCATGCGCCGGTTTACGTTGACCGCTGCCGCCGAACCTGCTGCTGTCGCCCATCATTGGCATGCGTCATGGAGTCCGAAGCTGGTCGCTCGTGACACACCAACTCGCCCAATTTAGCATTCTTGTGTGACACGGCGCCACCGCTGCATCAACCTTTCAAGTCCATACTTGTTCTCACCGCTGGCCCAGCGAATCTGTTAACGTGCCCTCTCCTCCGCTGCTGCTTTTGGGCAGCCCAAGACTGTTGCAGCACTAGAAGATGCGTACCTCTTGCTTTATCCAAGCTCCACGTCGTCGCTGATTGCAGAGTCGTCGTGAGCTGTGCCCTTAACAAAATTCTGCCGCGTCAGTTAATTTAAAGTTATGTCTCTACAGGGGGTAGTTCCCAGCAGTGACAACGAAGGACTTTGCTCGCACATATATATTTGCATGTTGAGTATGATACAAATATTTACAACTCAAGGGCAGTGCAGCCCATAGGCATAAGACTGAGACCGCTCGATGCTTCCGCGTCCGAACAGGACATCGCTTCTGCTGGAATGACTCGTGACCCCACGGAGCCTTGAGAGGAGTATGTGTCCAGAACCACCACGTGCTCGCCGTCGAAAAGAGGCACGCATTTTGGGCTCCCTGGGACCTGTCATATTGTTCACAATGAAGTCTTGTGTGCCCCGCCTAGGCACTGTGGAAGCTACAGCCAAACTGGTTTCCGAAAGTCCGGCGAAAAATGACTTCACGCTGTGAAGAAAAGAGTTCCGTGGAGCAGCAGGCTCTTCTGATTGTTCCTTACCCGCCTCCGTCATTGGCGCTTGAGATTCAGTGTCCAAAATTCCCATGTTCACTGGAGGGGCAAGCTTGTATGGACAAAAGAGCGTGCGTCACCTTTGCGCTGCGTCATACGGCGAGCGAAGGAATCAATGCCCAGTTTCCTGAATTCTCGGAAATAGAAAGGATAAGTGACCGCGTGCAAGTATCACAGGCTGTACGTGGCTCCGCAGATGGCCAGCTAGCTGGTCTTTTGTAAGTTTTCCACTCAACTTATGCTCGAAGGTATCGTGTCGCACAATGCTGCTGCAAACACGTGTTTGCTGCATTGAAAAACGCGAAGCGCATGGTGTGCGGCGTGGCGGAAAACATGCATGCGTCCTGTTTCATCACAAAAGCGCCCGAGAAGCGATGATTGCAACCACCCGACAGCGTGGTGCAGCAAGTACGAAACACGCCGAAGCACTGCGAAAAGAAAGAGCCCTGGTAAACTAGGAACAATAGAGCTAGCGCTTGGGGCAGTTTGTGCTCCTTAAAATTGTAACAGAATAGGGGTACCAGCTGAAACAAAAGACACAAATGACGGATATAAAAGAACCTGCTTAAATCGAAGCGAATGAAAAAAATTATGAATGATGACATGCCAAATAACGTCTCCTGCAATATTAATAAAGAGCACGACGACAGGGTGTACGCATTCTGTTTTCTTCACCTTCCAAACTGATTAGCCTATCCTTGAAAATTGGAAAAAAAAGGAATGGAGAAGGGAGCATGTGTGTAGAACAGTAAATCAAGCAAATGAAAACCTTGGTCGAGGCAAGATGGGTTATTTACCGCATTCCGATGACCCGTAGAAAAGTGCGTTTATAGGACAGACAGGCAGGTAGGTGCCTTAACTGCGTTTGCAGAAACATAAGAACTCCCCAAAAGAAGAGACCCAGGAATATACAGGGCACTGTACAATTACCAGCGTGCTGTAGAATGCTCCTCCCAGCTAAACCCCAAAATCCTCGCAGCTCAAACTTTGCGCAGAAGTGGCATTTTGCCGTTAGTATTTTTATTACTAAATTTTTTTGAAGAACTTCCTTGCTTCGATCAGATGAAGTCGAATGTTCCCATTATATGCGGCGGCGGCGATGCAAGACAAGCCACTGCCTCAGCGATAGCACCGGCATCGCCGCCGCATACGATGGGAACATCCGACTTCTGATCGAATCAGGCACGAACCATACCATCGACAAAATGCCATTTCTGCCCGAAATTTGAGCTGCGAGGATTCCACGGTTTAGCTGGGAGAAGCATTCTAGGGCACGCCGGTAATTGTGCAAAGCTCTCTATTTGGCAGTTCATTGCAGCCGGAGCAACGAGATGAAAAAAAAAAAAAAAGAAAAGAAAAAACGTACCGACGTTCGAGCGTGTCATCATTTTGTAGAAGAAAAGGACCGGACGAGGTGTGTATATATATATATATATATATATATACATATGTGCATGCACACGTGTGTGTGTGTGCGTCCATTTGTAAACTAAGAATGTCCGACTGGCATACTTTCTGCGGTACGGTAAAACAGGGTGAAGAAATCCTTATTTTCAGTGTAGCTGGTCGCATTTAACAAAAAACGAGTAAAAAACAACTTTTGATGAAATTTGTCCTCGAGTGTCCCAGCTTTCAGCTGCCCATCAGCCTGCCTCTAGTTAACGCTATAAAATAAATAATCTAAAGCCAGGATGACACCAAAGCTGTAGACACGATAGCGCCTTTAACACGGAGTTTTCATTCTGCGAATGCTTGCCGTTAAGAGACGCAGAGTTTGGCAATGTGATTAACGCCTTTAGTTGGCTTGATTTGGGGGAACGGAAGGCGCTGTATCTGTGTCACTCGGTGAACGCCGAACTTTAAAATGAAAAGCATAAAACCGGAGGTAGAGCCGCCCAAATATTTAACTGGCGTGCGCATGACGACCTCCTTTTCTGTGCTCCTGCGCCTTAATGCGGACAGTACTTGCCAGAAGATCAAGATTACGCAAGAGCTTGGTGAGCGCTTTCTTATACTTGAACTTTTCGCAGGGTAGCTGCTCTGTAACGCTCAGAATCACAATAAGTGCTGCCGTCACGAACGTCAGTTAAGATTTTGGCAGCTGTACATATGTCGCTGGTTCGAATCTCTGTCGCAAACTAACCTTCAACATGACTAGCAGATAGATGCTAAATGTGACGCGAAAAGGGTATGACACCACACTGAAAGCTGTATAAAGAATCGGTTTTATCACGATTTTAATATAAATCAGAGCATATATTTTTCAACGAGTTGCGAGTTTCGGCGACGACCATGGCAATGGCGATGCCTTTTCGACCGAACGAGCTGTATGCGCTTCAGGTAAAATCAAATATGTGCATAATTTTGTTGCTGAACATTCCCCCCCCCCCCACCCAGCACCTCTTTCTCTCTTTTCTTTTAATCCACCTTCTTTCTTCCCCTTACGGTGTGGTTCAGGATTCTACCAAGAAGTGTGACAGATACTGTGCCTTTTCTTTCTTTTAAGAAGGTTAGGAAATACGTACGTTTGCACAACGGCCCTTGACCGCTGTGCAGTCGGAGCGGCTCCACTAAGCCTGAAACAGGCTGTGTACTGCTAAAGCATTACTCCCACAAGCAAAACAAAAAGTATCTGCTGTTTCATTACAATTTAGAAGCAGTTTTGCAGTCATGACGTCACCCCATAGAAACCACGACACACCTGCAGCTTGCAGTTCGTGACCGGGGAGAAGTAAACATGGAGAGGGACCCAAACCGCGCGCGAGAAAAACGGTGGCGAGGGTGGCACAAAAGGCGTCCCCTCTCTGAAAGCGACGGTGCGGGAACGAGACATGATGTGACAGAATGCTGCACGAGCGCCCCATCGTGACATGTGCTCAAACTAGTCACCCCGCTGTTTAGGGGGCAGGAACATACACACAAACACACAAACGCTGGTAGAGAGGGTAAGTAGGGTTACAGTAGGGTGCAAGTTTTCTAAGAGGGGGTAAGTGAAAAGGGACCTGCTTCCAGCAGGTGCAAAGTTACCCCCAAGGCCTTCTAAAGGGGGTAAATGACCATGCTATGCCCTTTTTACCCCTTTCGCACACCCTTTTTTCTTAGAGTGTAGATACGTTCACCGTCATAGATATAAGAGAATTGTATAATGTTCCCAATAAAATGATAACGGATCGAAATGTTATGAAAATGATTAGATTTTTTCTACATTACAAAGGAGATTTTTATTCGTCATAATTTGGTAACTGATATTAAAGAAAGGTGGTTTGAAAAGCCGATAATCTTCGTCGGAGTATACTAAAATCGTCGTCATGAGGCATTCGCGACGCAGCCTGGGTTTGAAAACGATCCAGTAATATTTTGGAGGCGCCGGACAGAGGCAGCACACAGCAAAGGAACGTTCGTCGACATTTTTTAAACGCCATTCTTAAAGGAAGAGAGATTCTGAAAGGTTTGCATGTCCTTTCTCCTCGGAGGAAATGTTTGCACCATCGACTCTTCGACATATATCTGTGAAAGTAGAAAACAATTCAATGAAAAACTTACAGAATCGGTTCTCTGTGACATTATCACCTTCAAAGTAGTCGCCTTCAGCATTCACACACTTCTACATTCGGTGCTGCCACTGCTCGTAACAGTTCTGAGACGAGGTTTTTGGAATGCCCTTCAGGAGTTTCTCCGTTAATGCCTAAACCTCTTTAACTGAGGTAAAACGGGCTCCGTTTAAGCAAGATTTAAATTTAAGAAATAAAAATGTCGCATGGAGCCAAATCAGGTAAATAAGGACGCTTCAGCACAGAAATGTTTTTGCTGCTCAGAAACGGCTTGACAGATAGGGTCGTGTGACCGGGGGCATTGTCGTGCGGTGCAACAGCCATCCATCATTCCACAACTGTGATCTTTTTTTCCTAAATTTGTTTTACAAAGTACTTGAATGAAGTAGTGTTGACTAACATTTTGACCACTGGAAACCCACTCAATCATTACAATTTCACTGTTTTTAGAAGCTACACACTTAGTCTCGTTTCTTCGGTGTCACACCTAGTTGTAGCTGCTGAAATTCCCAACGGATTACGTTGTTTCATTATGGCAAATCCAGCTACCAAGTTTTGAAGGATAAATAAAATCGCAATACGTAACGGTGACATTTCACAAAACATAGTGAGAGCCTTCCAAGGATCTTATTCTTTTACGTGTACATACCATCGTCATCTTCATCCTCCCGCGGCGCCACCGGTGGCACGCGCCTCGGTTGTCTATCGGAATAAACGCCAGACACGGCATATCTTGCCTGGCCGTCTCGACCTGGCCTTCTTCCAGAATAGTTATTCTTGAGTATTATGTCTCCATCTGCCTTTTTTTTTAAGAATTCCATTGTTATCGAGATTAAATTTTAATGCTTTGCATTAGTCAGTTGTTCTTGAACTATGGGACTTTCATTTGCTGCATTGATTTCAATTTCTTGGTCCTGAAAAAATGTGTATATCAAATGAGGAGTCTTAACGTCCAAAAGTGATGAGGCCCCGTCGGGGGGGGGGGGGCAGTGTTTACGACGTCCGACTGCTGTCAGCGACCATGTGCTTCGCCATGCAGCTGTTCACGCGCTAAGCTACTTCCAACGTCAGTTCACCTTTGACCTTAACCTTGACTTTCATGTTGACCTTTGGTGGGAATATAGCTACCCAGAGTGGTTATGGCTTAAGGTCCAGTGATTAAGATGCCCGACCACTGTGTCGAGGTTCCCAGATTCCAAACCGACCGCCGGCGGTTGGGTCTCGGGGGAGGCGAAACGGAAAGGTATCCGTGTGCTGTATGTTGGCAGTGCACGTTAAAGATCCCCAGTTGGTCGGACTTAGCAGTAGGCGTCCACTACGCACCTCAATCACACTTTCACTGTCATCGTCCTCCTTTCCCTATCGGCGCGTGTCGGGTGTCCACGGAGATGTATGACAGTTACTGCGCCTTTCCTGTCCCATGAACAAATTTACAACTGTCTCACCTCTCAGAGAACACCTCGACCGCCCTGTGCAGAGCAGAAATTCTTGCCACCTTACGTCGTTACACGCAAAGATTGCACTTTAATAGCGATGGTGTTTAAACCCGCGGTTTCTCCGTCTATCGTGCGCAACCTCATGTGCAACCTCAATCCCGACTGGACGTGACGCCACCATGACAGTAGCTACATCCTCATGACCGGTTGACTGGACGTGAGCTCACCATGACAGTAGTTACACCATTATGACCGCATACACCCGGCCTTATAAAATAGTCAGATCTGACATCATCATGCCGTCACATCTGGTCATGACGTCACGTCCAGCCATGAGCGATGACGTTTCCTATCCATTCAGGCATATACAAGATGACCACGCCAGGCGTCTGATCCAGCCGTCTGTGCCTACAGCAGGGAAAAAGCGCAGTCTCTGTTGCAACTCTTTAAATGACGACTCTCAAAATGTCATCATTATCATCTAGACTACACCCACTGCAGGGCGAAGGCCTCGCCCACATTTTTCCAATTAACTCGGTTCTATGCTATAGCTCATCCACTTGACCCCTGCGAGCTTCTTAAACTTATCCGACCGCCTAACTTTTTGCCGCCAACTTCTATACTTCTATACAAAACGCTGTGTCATCGGTCGTACAGACAGTGTAATCTGCCGAAATGTTCTAGTAAGAACACAACCATTAGGAAAACTATCTTTTCCAAACTCTTTAGTCAAATGCTGCTTTCAAGGTTGTTTCTGGGCTAAACGTTTGTTGGAAACAAAGTAAGGTAGATTTTATATTGGTGATTATTCTCTAGAAAACGTATCAGACATGTGACATATAATGGCAACAAAAAAACTAAAGATTGTTTTTAAAGAGCTTAAATGTTTACAAAAAAAATTTTTTTAAGAACCCGCATTTACCTCACCCTGCACCATGAATACCTCGAAGCTATCAAAGCACAAACAGTTAGTACATCAACATTAATGTTGTAACGATAGCTTTCCTAAGCTGACGCGCATAATTACCCATTGTGGTTTGGCTCGCTTTCTGGGGTTAATGTCCAAAAGCGACTCATTTAATCAAAGACGCCGTAGTGGAGGGCTCCAGAAATTTTGACGTGCACTGCATTCTTTAACGTGCACTGACATCGCACAACTACCCATTATGACATCGACAACATTCACTATTTGTGCTAAGGTGATGAAACGGAATATTCCCTAATAAGGGAGTCATAAGCCATCCTTGGAAGTGTTATCGAAATTGGTGAAACAATTTAAAACTTGACGGTTACACCCGTATCCCCAGTTAAGGCGAACACCTTTCTTGCCTCATGCGCGCCGTGTACAGAAAGTGTGATACAAAAACGTCCAGCGCACTAACGCAATTGGCGATCTAATCCGTGCTACGCCTAGATTATTCCAATGCAGAAATGCATGCATGGTGACCCATGTTCTGTTGGGGTAAACAAAGTAAAGAATGTGATGAAACTTTCTTTTAATCACGCGTGTGTTGCTGTTGCCCAGGGCGGCGAGCAGCGGCATGCGACAAATAACACATAGTCCGTGCTGGTTACATAGACTTATTGTGCAAAGATATGGTCACGTTATGCTGAAAAGGTCGATAAAATAAATGAGTCTGTGAGTGCACTGAAGAAACTCTTTATTGGGCTGACTTGCGCCGGCAAAAGAACTAAGCGATTCGGCGCGGCGATAGCAACAATCGTGCTTGGCGGTCATTGAACAAAGAATGCCCGTTTCACTTATCAGCACTGAATTTAAAGGCGGCGAGGAAAGATCTAGATAAAGACGTAAACTGTACTAGCATGAGCCGGAACATTGTAGAAGCACACGCGAGCGGCTGGAATCAGAGAGATACGTCCCGACGCATCTTTCGCGACAAAGAAAATGATAAAGCGTCGTCTCGCGACAACGAGCATGAACAAACACTAAATACAGAATCAATAAGCGTGATAAAACGACAATGATAAGACCCCATGCCGCGGCTGTCGAATAAGAACAAAATTTAAATAGTTCGCGGCAATATAATCAATACAAGTTGCACTTCTGGTAGTGACTTGAACTGGGATGTAACAATTGTGACGCTAAGTAGTTCGCGCATCAAGTCTATCAAACATCGCAATTTCGTAGCGATGACATTAAAGTCTCATCTTATGATGAGGGGAACGTCCGGTCTCCCTCTGTGGTTAGAGTTCTCGCCTCTCGCTCCCGAAGGCGGTCGCGTTCTCATTAAAATCTTTATCGGCGATCGGCAGCGGCAGTCGTGGAAGTTACCGCCGATGATGACGCCATTATGGGATCTCATGACGTCTTAGCAAAACCTGTGGCAGTTTACCAACTGAATACGCAAAAAGCAAAACGGTCGTCCATACACGAGTACGGGTCTACGTTTATTGTGTAAGCATTACGCGGCTAATATTGAGGAGTTTGAGCTTACCAGAGCGTTGTCGGCTGGATTGCGTCGAGGTGACGGGAGAGGGGAAAGAGCGAAAGGCCGTAGGTGATAGAGCATGAAACAATGTCGGCAGGGAAATTATGTGGTGCGTGCGTAGTTATTTTGTAGTTGATATGTAGTTTATTCACTACATATCACCACCGATCGTCTTCATTCTTAACCCTTCTCCTCAGATATCAGCTATTTGCGAGTGGCAGATCACCGCGCAGATGTGACGCACAACTTCCAATGACAGCTCCCTGCGCAGATTGTCGGCTCATGAGCCTAAAAGGGCTGTCGCCTTAAAAGTGCGAGACTGCTGCAGAATCTGCGCAGGAAAAATGCGAAAGTATGAGCATTGCTGTTGCACTCGATACATCGCGCGACTCTTGTAATATTTTTGATAGCTAGGCTAATGCCGCATAGTGGAAATATTCTTTCCTTGACATGCGTTCACTGCAGCGCTCCTCCAAATGTGAGATTGGACGGTACACCGTCGTGTGGCGTTTCTTGGCCGCGTCTATTCCGAGCATAAACTTTCATCAATATCAGACAGACTATACCCACCGCATGGCGAAGGCCTCTCCCATATTACTTCAATTAACCCGTTCCTTTGCTTGCTGCATCCACTTGACCCCTGCGAGCTTCTTAACCTAATACGCCCACATAACTTTCTGTCGCCCCCTGCCACGCATTACTTCCCTTGTAATCCAATTTGTTACCCAGAGCGAACATGGGTTATCCTCTCTTTGCAGTACACGCCCTGCCCATTTCTTCTTGATTTCCACTAGAACGTCATTAACGCGAGTTATTTCTCTGCTGACGCACTCTGCACGCTGTCTATTAACGTTACACCTAACATACATTTTTCGTTCCATAGCCCTCTGTGATAGTCCTAAACATAACTAGAACCCTTTTGGTGGCCTCGAAGTTTCAACCCCTTGCGTGAGTACAGGTAAGATGCAAGTTTGGTGTACTTCCCTCATGTACGATACCTGTAAACTGCTATGAGCTCCATTCTTATTGTATTTTCCTAGCTATTCCCATTTTATGGTCCGGATCTACGGTTATTACCTCTCCTAAGTTGACATATTCGCCGACCATTTCTAATGCCTCGCTGCCTATTGTAAGCTGCTGTTCCTTCCCGAGGCTGTTGAACATTAGCTTGTCTTGTACATATTGATTTTCAAGCCAAGCATTCTGTTTTCCTGTCTTGGTCATCAATCACGTTTTTGCAGGTGGTCCCTTGAGTTACTTAGCAAGGCAATGTCATCAGCGAATCACAGATTACGGAGGTATTCTTCGTGAACACTTATCATTAACTGCTCCCATTCGAAGTCAATGAATACTTCCTCTAAGCAAGCTGTGCATAGTACTGGGGATATCGTGTATCTTTGCGTAATACCTTCCTTTATGGGAATTTTGTTACTTTATTTGTGCAGAACTATGGTTGCTGTGCACACAGTACATATATCTTCCAGCAATTCCACATACGGCTCGTCTACACCCTGATTTCGGAATGCCTGCATGACTGGCGAGATTTCTACTGAATCAAATGGTTTTCGTAATGAATGAATGCTATATGAACTGCTTTAAGAAATGAATGCTGTAAGAAGGCAAAACCTTTGTAAGAGTGATTTAGATAGCCGAAAGAGCAGACAAAAGGTGGCTTTAATATTTGATAAGCTGAAAATAGGTGGGGACATGTATGCATGGAATGACGTTACAAACAAACATTGTCAGGTTCATCTGACGCTATCAAATGCTTCCACGTCTACCCGAGAGAGTGCTTCCACACATACTCGGAGTAGTGCCTCTCCACCTGTCCACGACTGACAAACCAAGCGAAAATAATTTTCATATACCTAACATAAATGCACGCAGTCTTGTTATTAAGGTAGATGAGCTGGAGCACGTCTTATTAAAACACCAACCTGATGTCAATACGGCAAAAAGTGATATCAGACCCTCATAACATTGAATTCGCTTTTTGCCGAGTCCATCTTGTAACACATTAAATTTTAATTACCGCTCTCTATCGCGCTCCGGGTGCAACTACAGACGTCATCGATGCATTGAACGACTTTCTATACCACTTGCGAATTCAAAACAAAAACGCAATAACCGCGGGGGATTTTAGAGTTGCGGATGTTAAATGGGATGAAAGAGAACGAGAGGCAGAGCTTGGCATTCTCGATTTGCTCTTTTCTCATGAGCTCCAGCAGGTAGTAAGAGAGTGCATAAGAGTACAGGATAACAGCAAATCAGTTTTAGACCCGCTGTTTCTTACTCAAGGTCTTGCGTGACAGCCTGTGGAATTTGAAGGGTTACCTGGTCTTCCTGTTCACTGTTTAGTTAGTGAAAAAGCGTACCTTGCTTCTTTCCGAAAGCTGACGATTGAAGCGTCATCTTACAGAGATTTTAATACGGTTGACGACAGCGTTGTACTTGGCGAGCTAGATTACTACTTTGGCCCGATTGAAGAGCTAAGCTCTAACAAATCGGTGATTGTTAATGAACTATGGTTAGAATTAAAATCTTCAGTCCATAGGTGCGGAACTTGTTATGTGCCACTGATCACAAAAAAGATACTTGCATGCAGTCCTTGGATAACAAGGAACATTATTAAACTAAAGATAAGAGCCGGCCGGCATAGAAAAAAATCCCGATGCACATTCAATCTAGCTTCGTTGGGTGTCTTGTTGTTTCTATGCAGCAATTTGAGGTCCCCCATAGAAGAATGTAAATTTAAGTTTTATAAGGTTGCATTGGAATATTTTTACGAGACTCACTTCAATAATTTTAGACACTTGGCAGTAAGAAAGAAAAACGTCGCTGAGATAAGGACAGAGAGCGGAACTATAAGGGATAAGACTGAAATCTGCGATATTTTCAATAGATACTTCGCAAGTGTTTTCAGTGAAGACGATAACAAGCCTGCGGATACTGTGTTCGCTATTGAAACACATGTAATTGTTGACACAAATTATCGATAGAAGGCATACTGACTTTGTTGTTCAACCTAAACCCATCAAAATCAGTGGGTCCTGACGATATTTCTAATAGGGATACGCAGAATGGTACGCTGGATACAGCTCGTACTAGATTTTAGGAAGTCACTATCAACAACCACGGTTCCCGATGGTTAGCAAATTAGGGGAAATTGTTCCTATTCTCGATACTAGAGATCCAAAAACGGTCAGTAATTATCGTCCCATCGCTCTCACGTCGACCTAGTTGCCCCTCTCTAACGTCAACCTAGAGCACATTGCTTCAAATCACATTCAACAACACTCAACAAATATTGAATTCTTGAATATGTGTTATGGTTATCGGAAAGGCATGTCAAGGGTCACAAAATTAACAGAAACTTTTCATGATTTGAGTGAAATCATTCAACAAAAAGGGCAAATTGACAAAATATTCCTAGAGTTTAGACTTTAGGAAAGCCTTCGATCAGGTAATTCACAGAAAAGTTGTAAGCAAATTTCAATCAGTATTCAGAAACTCAAATATCGCTAGTGTGCTAGAAAGGTTTATTGTTGGCCATAGACAATGTTTAAGTATTTATAGGAGCGCATCTCGGGTATGTGATGTCAAATCGGGAGTATTACAGTGCTCGGTACTCTGACCGATATTGTTTCTTGTATTTATAAACGACCTCATTAAAGGTTTAGGAATGAAGACCAGGTAATTTGCAGACCATTGCATTACTTATAGCAATGTTAATTCAGTTGATGGTTTGGTTGGGTTTGTGGAGTTTAACGTCCCAAAGCAACTCAGGCTATGAGAGATGCCATAGTGGAGGACTCCGGAAATTTCGACCACCTGGTGTTCTTTAACGTGCACTGACATCGAACTGCACACGGGCGCCTAGCTTCTCGCTGCCATCGAAAGCGGCCGCTGAGGCTTGGATTTGATCCCGCGTACTTGGAAACTGTAGTCGTGGGCCGTAACCACTGCGCCACCCCGGAGGGATTTAATTCAGTTAAAGATCAAGTTGTGATTAATTGTTACCTGCTCAATATTAGCGAATGGTGTAGAAAGTGGCAAATATCTTTAAAGCCCAGTAACACAGTATGTATGACAATCACACACACAACAGCCGCTTGAGTTTGACTACTGATTGCAAGAATACAAACGCAATCGAGTAAAAGAATATACATACCCGGGAGTGACAATTACTTCAACTGATTTATTTATAGGAAGGGAAAGGCGCGGTAACTGTCTCACTTGTTTTCTGTGGACACCTCAACCGCGCCGTAAGGGAAGGGATGAAGGTGGGAGTGAAAGTGGAAAGAGAAATAGGAGGCATAGTGGAGGGCTACGGAGTAATTTCGACCACCAGGGGATCTTTAACGTGCGCTGACATCGCACAGCACACAGACGCCACTTCGTTTCGCCTCCATCGAAACGCAGGCGCCGAGGTCAGGTTCGAACCCGGGTACTCCGGCACAGCAGTCGGGCGTCTTACCACTGCATCATCCCGGCGGGGCTGACAATTCAGACCTGCGTTGGAACACACGCATGCATAACATTGTCGCCAAAGCAAATAAAAGGTTGGGATTCGTTAGACGGTCAGCATGCTACAAAGGACACTAAACGTACGGCTTATAAGATGCTAGTACGACCGAAAATGGATTATGAGCGTGTGCTGTGGAATCTCTACACTCAAATACTTGCAACCGAACTGGAGCGAGTCCAGTGACGTTAGTTAGTTATATGGAGTTTTATGGCGCATAAGCAACTGTGGCTATCATGCGCCAACCGCAAGCTTAGACGATCAAGTGGCTACAGTAATGATGCTCAGATTTGGTTTAAAACATTGGCTTCCTTTAAAAATCCGTAAACAAGTGAAAAATCAACAAGTGCTTCTTGGCCTAAAAGCAATGCGGGTGGAAATGGGATGTGTTCTTTGTAAAATACAGTAAAATATTTTTTCCTGTGCTCCTCGAGTTGTGAGCATGGGATTAAAATATGATTTACTGTTAGCTCATGTCCACACATTTCACATACAGGTTTGCCTTTTTTCGTTAGTAGGAAGTTATGTGTTATGTGTGTATGGCCTATGCGCAGACGACATAAAATTACCTCAATGAAACGTTTCTGATGTTCACATGATTGCCATTCTCCTAATATGGGCTTTATGGAGTGAAGCTTGTTCTCTGCTTCGCTTTCCCAATCAGCCTGCCATTTAGCTCGTAATTTCGTACGTACTAACTTCATTCCGTCTCTGTGTGGCATGTTGATTTGCTTTATTTGTAAATTTTTCGCACTTGCTGCTCATATATCTGCTCGTTCATTACCCTTTATCCCAACATGACTGGGTTTGATATTTGATAGTATGTTTTCTTCTTGTGATATTTACTATGTTGTGTATAATGTTTCCTATCAGTGGTTGAACAGCATTTTTGGAGTTTATTGCACTGATGACGCTTAATGAATCTGTGTAGATGATGCTGTTTTTGATGTTCTTATTCAATATTTTCTCCACAGCAACACAGACAGCGTAGCATTCGGCTGTAAAAACTGATGCACACTTGGGTAGTCGTGTTATTTTCTCTGTGTTATTTTGTACTATTGCACTGCCAACATAGTCTTTAGTTTTTGAGCCGTCTGTAAAAAATGCAATGCAATTTTTATATTTTTTCTTTTAATGCAAGGTATTCTTGTTATATATGCTCATGTGGTGTGCGTGTTTTTTGAAACTGCGTTAGTGTGAGGTCGAAAACTGCTGAAAGGGTGTACCATAGTGGGAGTGGTTTATTTCTTGGGGCAATACTTGGCAATTCACTAATGTCTAAATCTTGGCACATTTGTTCGAAGCGCATGAGAAGCGGCTTAATCAGCCGGGGCTTGTTGTTGAAGACTGTCCTAGAGGGACATTCCGTGACTACTGAATGACATAGATGTTTTGGTCGAGAATGAAGTTTCAGGATGTATGCACATGTTAGGGCGCATCGTCTATCCTTTAATGCAGGTTCATCTGTTACTACATAGAGGCTGGTTATTGGGGATGTTCTGTACGCGCCAACTGCTAACCGTAATCCAAGATTGTGTATCGGGTCTAGTCGTTTTAAATAGGATGTCCTAGCTGAACCATATACTATACAACCGTAATCTAACTTAGAGCGCACCACGGAGCGGTAGATTTGCAGAAGGCATGCTCGGTCGGACCCCCACCGTTTTCGCGACAGCACCTTTAGGACGTTAAGTGATTGGGCTGCTTTCTTTTTCAGATTGTTCAGTTGTAGTTGTCTCTCACAGGTGGATATGTTGGAGGAAGTGCATGCTACTTGCAGGTCATCTACGTAGACGGAGTACATTATGGATTTTGGGATTATTGCAGATCACGAGTTCATTTTCACTATAAAGAGAGTTGTGCTTAGAATACACCCCTGCGGCACGCCGTTTTCTTGTGCAAAGGTCGTGGAGAATACTGTGCCTAAACGGACTTGAAATGTACGGTTCGTCAGGAAGTCATTCAGGCAGCTCAGCATCCTGCCACGGATACCTAGATCTGCTAGGTCGCGGAGGATACCGTACCTCCACGTGGTGTCGTAGGCCTTGTCCAGGTCGAAGAAGACCCCGACACAGTGCTGCCTGTGGCTGAAAGCCTCCCGGATTGTGTTCTCGAGGCGGACAAGGAGATCGGTTGTTGATGATGCCTTTTTGAAGCCGCGTTGATGTATATCGAGAAGATGCCGGAATGCAAGAAAAAAGGTTAGTCTGATGTTTACGATGCTTTCAAAAGATTTCGCAATGCAGCTGGTTAGGGCTATTGGTCTGTAACTGCTAGGACATGTGAGGGGTTTGCCTGATTTCAAAAAGGGTACTATTATGGCTTTTTTCCAAGCTTCTGGTATCTTGCCAGTCGTCCATATTTTATTAAAAAAATTCAGCAATGCTTCTACAGCGGCTTGTGAGAGATGGGCGAGCATTTGATAGTGTACACTGTCAAGTCCCAGTGCTGTTTTTTTGACAGAAGATAAGACTCTCTTTAATTCATGTATTGTTATAAGTGCATTGTAGTCGTCATTTACACCTGTCCGAAGGGGAAGCTTTTGCTTTTCTGCTGTTGTTTTATGCTTTTGAAATGTGCGAGTGTAGTTAGATGAGCTTGACACATTGGCAAAGTGTTCGGCTAAAATGTTCGCTTGTTCTTCTAATGTTGTTTGTGTTCCGGGTGGTGTCAGCATAGGATATGTATAAGGGGTGAAATCTCCTGTGAAATTTTCGGACCTGTTCCCACATTTTTTTGGAGGGCAACGAGCTGTTTATAGAGGACACATATTTTTGCCACGAAGTTTTCTCCGCGTTTCTCCGGACATACCGCGCTCTGGCTTTGGCTTTCTTGTAGTTAATCAGGTTCTCATGTGTCGGATATCTGCGGAGGATGCCCCATGCTTTGTTTTGTTCTTTTTTTGCTAATTTTCATGCCTCCGTCCACCATACTTTGTGTTTTTTCTTGCGTGTTGTGACGTTTGTGGAATGGATAAGAGTGCTGCTGAAATTATGCACGCGATAAACCTTTCATTTATTTATTCTACGCTCAAATCTTCAGAATATACTTTTTCTAGCGCAGCGTTCGTTCTAAAAACCGACCAACCGGCGAGGTGGAGTTTCCAGCGCCGTGGCCTTGATGGGATGATGGGTGTGGATGATGACTTTAAAACTGTCGGTAAGTGATCGCTTCCCAGAGGGTCATTTAAAACATCCTAATTAAAATCATTAAAAAGTGATGGAGATGTGAAGGCTAAATCAATGCAGCTCATTTTTCCAGAGCTGGGGCAACAATACGTCGGCTTCCCAGTGTTTAAAAGGCATATATTATTTGAAAGTATAAAGTCTTCTAAGATCTGTCCTCTGGTATCAGTATGGTCACTCCCCCAGAAGTGGGAGTGCCCATTTAAATCCCCAACAATCAAGAATGGTTCTGTCAACTGCTCAGTCAAGTCTTCTAATTCATGTAGTGTAATTGATAGTTGTGGTGGTATGTAGAGGGAACGTATTGTTATCGTTTTGTGGCTTATGATGGTTACGGCCACTGCTTCAAGGTTTGTTTTGAGTGGTATTTGTCTGGCAGGGACATCAGGTTGTATTATTATGGCGACACTTCCTGACAGCCTACCAGCATGCGTTCGATCTTTTCGGAAAATTTTGAACTTTTTAAAGATATTTGTGTGCTGAGGCCCAAGGTTTGTTTCTTGAAGACACACAGCTGTGGTTGTCATGGTTGTGAGGATATCTGTAATGTCTGCGTAATTTCTCAATAAACCTCTACAATTCCACTGTACTATGTAAGCCATTTTGATATGTTGGGGATTAAGAAAAGTTACTTTACTTCAGGAGGGGTTATACGTGGTTTTCCCTTTTTTTCAAGTGAGTGCCTCCTCCCCTGCAGCCCAGAAGTGCTGGGGGAGAAGTCCATCGCCTCACCCGAGGCGCTGGAGGTTCGTGGTGAAGGCACGGACGACCGATTCTTAGGTCTCCCCCTGGTAGGGGAAGCCTTGCGGGCTCCCGACTCCGTGGTCGGCAAGCCCTCTTTTGAAACTGGCAGAGCAGCCTTTGCTGCTTCTGCCTGGGGCGAGCAGGATGGCCCTGCCTCAGGTTCCGAAGACACCTTGGCGGACGCCTGATTGCGGTGTAGTGCCTCGCCCTTGGTCGCTACAACCGCATAGTCTGGTTTTCCAGTGAATAGAAAAAGATTAGTTTGTGCAAGTCGTTTTCTGGCCTCTGTAAATGAAATGTTCTCTTTTGTTTTGATACTGATGATCTCTTTTTCTTTCTTCCAACTTGGGCATGATCTAGAATAGGCAGGATGATCCCCCTCGCAGTTCACGCAGTGTGGCGATGAGGCATCACAGTTTTCAGACTGGTGTTCTTTCGAAGCACATTTTGCGCATGTTTTGCGACTGCGACAACTTTGTGATCCGTGGCCGTATCGTTGGCAGTTAAAACATCTTCGGGGGTTCGGTATATAATGTCGGACTTCAACTTTCAGGTACTCTACTTCGATCTTTTCTGGCAGTACGCTTGAGCTGAATGTGAGAATGAGATGTTTAGTAGGTATCTCTTTATCATCTCTTCGGATTGTTATCCTGTGCGCATTTACATTTTGTTCCGCAAGACCTTCTAGCATTTCTTGCTCGCTTATGTGGAGGAAGTCATTATCGGAGATTACACCACGCACGGTGTTCAAAGATCTATGGGCGGTGATGGTCACATTGACATTCCCAATTCAGTGGAGGTTTGGAAGCTTTGCATACTGTGTTTCGTCGTTTAATTCAAGCAGTAGGTCTCCGTTCGCTATTTTTGTGACTTTGTATTTCGGACCAAGGACAGCTGAGAAGCATTTTGACACTAGAAATGGGGACAAAGTTCGGGCCGGCTTTCCTTCAACTTCGGAGTGCACGACGTGATATTTGGGGAAGCTTTTCTTGGGTTTTTGCAGGAATTCTGCAATTTCTTCGGTGCGCCTTTTTTTGTTTAGGCGATCAGGTTTTACAGTTGAAGAAGGCATGTAATATGTGTGTTGTTCGGCCAAGGTGCCAGCCGCCCACCATGGAGCCCAACAAGGGGGCAGGACAGGAACTTGCAACCAAGTCCAGTCCATGCCAGCTGTACACCCCAGTTATAACCAAACATGGCGGTACTCAGGGTGGTACGCCACACAAGGTTAACCCTAGCCGCCTGGAAAAAGAAAAACCAAGAAGAGAGGAGAGGATAGGACAGTTGTAGGAAAGGAGATAGGAAAGTGAAAGATCGAGGGGAGGACAGGAAAAGACGACTGCCGATTTCCCCCGGGTGGGTCAGCCCGGAGGTGCCGTCTACGTGAAGCTGGGGCCAAAGTGGTGTGTTGCCTCCGCCGAGGGGCCTTAAAGGTCCGAACACTCGGCATCGGCTCAACCACCAGGATCCCCTTTTCCCCGGACACGGCGATGCCACGCACGGCTAAGCGTGGGTGCTGGGGAGTGCAGTGACGTGCACTTCACTTTATGTATTCTAGCTTGGAAGACAGGATCTAGAAACTGCACTTTACCGTTTAGCGAACTTGCGCCCTCTTCAAAATCAAGGAAACAAAAAAACTCATTCTTATCCGAAACATTATTAACGCGGTAGCGTTAAGGAGCTCGTGTCGCAGAAAAGCCGGTGTCGTCGGCGGCGTTGGCCGTGAGCGATAAATCCCGGCATGCACTTCATAAATAAACATGCACTTCATAAATAAAAAGCAATTTCCAAGATGGGCTGGGTGAGAATCGAACCAGGGTCTCCGGAGTGTGAGACGGAGACGCTACCACTCAGCCACGAGTTCGATGCTTGAAAGCGGTACAAAAGCGCTTCTAGTGAATGCGTTGTTGCCTTAGAAATGTGACGTAGAACGTTATACTGCGGTGTATATCGGTAATTATGAGCATGTTAATTACAGAAGTCGCAGTTACACGAGTAGCGAAGTACGTTTCCGCTACATTTCTTCTGCGCTCTGCGCACATGCAGAGCCATCTTGCGGCAAACACAGAAGAACCCCTCCTCGCAATGTGCGGCGCTGCCCCGACACGTGGCGCGCCACTCGCCCCTGACGTTTCGCCGTGCACCCTCATGGGTTGTAGCATCAAGCGTCTTTCCTTTCTTTAGATCACTATCTTCGCTCACCCGCTTCTCCCCTTCGTGCCGCGCGGGTACCGGTGCGAGGATGCCCCACTACCCTTGCGTTTAATACGTTTTCTCGACGAGGTGCAATAACGCTATCGCGTTCCACTCTTGAAGGCGAAGCTTAAGCGTCCACCAAATTTTTAGCAACGTAGTACACACCGATAAGCAACAATACACAAGCAAAACCACAACTCGGGGTAAGCATTTCAGGCATGAAAAAGAACAAAACTTTTCTGAGCACTGGTACCAGCATTTCTTCTTCCTATCCACAGCGAAAGATTAGAGCAAACTACCGGAACATGTTGGTGGTTTCTGTGCGGTCGCATGGGTCGCACGTGTGGGTAAACGAGTTCGCGCGGATTTTTGCCACGATTTTTGTCCTGTTTTCGTTGCTGTCGTACGGTGTTGTCCAGCGCGGCACCGTCATTGGGGACCAGTGTACCGAGGCCTGCCAACTTTGGCAGCGTGCAAACGCTACACAAGGGGCGGAAGTCGTCGGAGAGCCGCCAATCGCTGAAATGCATCCCGTCTTCATGCCATCACCATGGTCATCGACATCAACAGTAGCGCCAGCTGTTAATGGCCGGCAGCATCAGAGCCGCTCCAGTGGGCACGGGTGCAGCATGGCGTACGCATCGGCTGACAAACCAGCTTTCTTCATGCTTCAGGTTTGTAATTGCATTTCCTTGTACGCAAAAAGGAGCGATAATCATTTTTTACTGCTGTTCCCGTGCCCATGGGTTTTAGTATGCATTTTAAACGAGTGTTTTCACAATGGTGTATTTTGTTGCGGGCGGGAGATGTGGAGGAAAATCCTCGTCCTCCCAGTCCCGAAACCCGCTCTCATACCGCTCAAAATAAACAGTCTGACCCCACACGTTCGACTGAGCAAGACGAGACAGTCGACAGAGCCGCCTCTGAAACACCATTAACACAAACGGAAAACAACCTCGAAATTCTACGCCTACTTCGCGATCTGCAATTTCAGACTACCACAGTTCAGGCTAGTAACGAGGTAATAAAGAAGGGCATGGATGAAATGCGGCTTGGGCAACACAAAATTGAAGCCTTACTTGCAAATATAGGCAGCAGGCTAGAAGCTGTGGAAACCAGGTTGCAAACGCTTGAAAGCCATAAACAGGACTCGACCCGTTCTACCGACGAACTTCGCAAACAAAACCAGTTGTTGCAGGCTCGTATCGATGAGCTTGAAGACAGGAGCCGGTGCGATAACATAATCTTGCATGGAATACCAGATGGCATAGAAACGTGGGCGAAAACTGAAGACAAAGTTTCAAAGTTGCTGGCAACCTGTGTTGATCCCCATTTGTCATCGACTGATATCGACCGAGCTCATAGATTAGGTCATTATTCACTCTCGCACTGTCGTCCTGTCATAGTTAAATTCGCTAGTTATAAAACTAAAGAAAATTTTTCAGTCCGCCTCAAAACTGAAAGAAAAGAATATTAGTGCGACAGAAGACTTTTCACCAGCCACTCGTCTTCCTCGGAAAAAACTAACCGGCTTCGCTAAACTACTGCCAGCATCCCCGCGTTACCAACTCAGGTACAACAAGCTTTTCATTTCCAACAAATGCTATATGTATGATCATGTTGCTGACAACATTTACGAAGTCGTCTCTACCAGTCCGCAACTTCAGATTAATAATTCGACACCGCCAGGCCCTGCACTAACAACCGAAGTATCATCTGATTAGTGAATCCAGAGAGGATGTGGCCACACGCAGCAATAGACGCATGCGTCGGTCGTGTTCACTAACATTAAAGCATTGTCAAAAAGCGCACAGAACTTTCCTTTCTTATCGATTCATGCTCCGCTGATATTGTTGTGTTGACTGAAACATGACTGCGTGGGAACATCAGAGACAGCGAAATCCTCGACTCAGCTAACCAATTTCATTTTTACAGATTTGATAGAGAGGAAAGGCAGGGCGGAGGTGTTCTCATAGCTATCAAAAAACATTTGAAATCTTTCGCGCTCAATATTACGACAAACGTAGAAGTCGTTTGGGTGTATGTGAACCTGGCTCACCGTCAGATTATAATAGGCGTTTGCTACCGTTCCCCCAATGCGTCACTGGCATTTATCAATGAACTTCACGACAATATTAACACCATTATATCACGATATCCCTCTGCCCCCGTGTTCTTACTGGGTGATTTCAATTACCCTGGCATCGACTGGACCTCAACTGCACATTTTTCCTCCCGACCGTGTCGAGAATTTCTTGATTTGTGTTCATCATTCAGCTTTACCCAGATTGTTACTAAACCCACCCGGATCACACAAACAACAGCTAACATATTAAACCTGATTTTGTGCACATGTCCCGAACTGTGCTCTCAGCTCACAAGCAGTAAAAACAAGGCCTGGTGCCGATTGTGGCACCGATCATCAGCTTCTTGTTGCCAAAATTAAGCTTCGATTGAGAAAAACGCAGAAAACTAGAAGGCCTTTCAGGTATGATCTCGATCAAATTCCATTAGAATATGCTGTGGAAGTGAGGAATCGATTTCAAGAATTAGATCTAGAAGACAGAGAGCCCGAAGAGATGTGGACTGATGTTCGTGATATAATACAAGAAGTTGCTACTGAGGTAGTTCCAAAGCAAAAGAAATGCAAGAAAGCAAACTGGTTATCTGAAGAGGCTTTGCAAATTGCTGAGGAAAGGAGGATGGCAAAATTATGGGGGAAAGAGAAAGATACAAGGTTCTCATTGCGGATTTTCAGAAAATAGCAAAGAGTGATTAGAATGCCTTCCTGAAGATACAGTGCCAAGCAGTTGAGGACAACAGCCAATTAAGGAACACAAGAGCTCTGTATAAAACAATCAAAGATATTGTTACGGGGATGTTACGGACGACATCAAGGAAGAAGAAGCGGGCAGTGGCGCGGACAGGAGCGCTCGCGCTAGGCCCGGCAACATTTTCATTAAACGTCATCTCACTGTCATCGACCATGTCTCTGTCCTCTGTTCTCCTGTTTTCATCGGCTTGCCGTATCGTAACATTTAGTTGGAGGTGCTGGTACTTCATCATCACCTTCCCCCCCCCCCCCCCCCCGTCATCCTGGTCCGGAGCATCAGCACCCTGCGCCGTCGGCGAAAGGTTAGGAGGCACTGCATGGCTGTTCCCCAGCCTGCCGGACCCAGCAAGACCTTGCCGTTCCTCCGCCCCGTCCCCCCCCCCCCCGCCCCGACCACAAGACACGATGAAGGAGAGACTGACCCGAGACGCCACACATGTCCACAAGATACAAAGAGAGACCCGAATGACCTATTGTGACCCCACTGACCTGATGTGCCGACCAAGGACCCTACGAGCCAAGACACCGCTACAGTTCAAGACATTCTCCCCTGCCTATGCCATGCGGTGCGCGCCTTGGCCTCCGCCATCGAGTCGTGGCAACGTATGGTCCGAGAGTGTCCTGCCAAGGTTCATCGCGAATCATCGTGCCGGCAAGCCATTCTATTCTTCCTTCTTCCTCTTATTTTTCAAGCATCTAGACACGCCCATCATCATGCCATGGAATCATCAACATCGTGCATTTCCTCGTCCACGATCGGGACGATCGCTCGGTGGCCCCGGGTCATGTTACGGACGACATCAAGGAAGAAGAAGCGGACAGTGGCGCGGACAGGAGCGCTCGCACTAGGCCCGGCAACATTTTCAATAAACGTCATCTCACTGTCATCGACCATCTCTCTGTCCTCTGTTCTCCTGTTTTCATCGGCTTGCCGTATCGTAACAATATCATATAACCCGGATACTCCATGGTATAACTCGCAGATAAGACGACTTTCAAACAGAAAAAAACGCTTTTATCGTATGGCTAAATCATCTCATAATCAGACCCGCTGGGAATTTTATCATAAAGCAAACGATGAATATATTTCCGCTGTAAGTAGAGCTAAAAAATATTTTGCAGAGAACACACTACCTACTACATTACTGCAGAATCCCAAAAAATTTTGGAAGATTATTAACCCCAAGGAAACTGCGCGTATTACATTAACAGACTGATGATGAACCAGTACCTGATAATAAATGCGCGAGTGTCCTAAATGATGTGTTTTCAAATTGCTTTTCTACTTCTTCTGTCGTTGAGCTTCCTATCTTTCGCGCTTACAAATATTTGCCAATGTATTCCGTGGTGGTCCACTCTGACGGTGTTGCTAAAATTATTGACAACCTTAAAGTATTTTCAGCGGCCGGCATCGATAACATTAACACAAAGTTTTTGAAAAGCACCAAAATGTATTCATCAATTATTTTAGCTAAAATATTCCAGCAGTCATTGGAAAGTTGCGAATTACCGTCAGACTGGAAGATAGGGAAGGTGGTCCCAGTGCACAAATCTGGATCCAAGCATTCTCATAACTACAGGCCTATATCGATCACCAGTGTACCTAGTAAAATATTAGAACACATTCTCTTCTCTCAAATTATCACATTTCTGGAATCTAACTCATTTTTTCACCAGGCTCAACATGACTTTCGCAAGACCTACTCATGCGAAACGCAGCTTCTTTCGTTCACCCACAAGTTACATGTCATCCTCGACGACCGCTCCATTGCCGATAGTATATTTTTAGATTTTGCTAAAGCATTTGATAAAGTATGTCACCAGCTACTACTCCTAAAATTACGCATCATAAGACTCGATACTAATGTTCTAAAATGGCTAGAGTGCTTTCTAACCTCTCGCCAACAGTTCGCCTCCGCCAACGATGTTAACTCTCCCCTGCATCCAGTTATCTCCGGTGTTCCTCAAGGTACTGTACTAGGGCCTTTACTTTTTCTAATCTATATTACTGACCTTCCCGACTGTGTTTCCTCATCCATCCATCTATTTGCTGATGATTGCGTTCTTTTCCGTGAAATAACATCTGATACGGACACACGCACTTTACAGGCTGATATTGACAATATTATCCTATGGTGCAGTAAATCGCATATGACATTAAACGTAAAAAATGTAAACTCATGCACATGTCCCGTTCACCCACTAACTTATCTCCTTACCATCTAGGCGGTAACCAATTAGAATATGTCCTGTCATACAAGTACCTCGGCATTCACATCACTTCCACCCTTTCTTGCAAAACGCACATAGAATACATCGTCAACAAAGCTAAGCGCATGCTCGGGTACCTCAAACGTAACTTTCGTTCAGCCCCTACTAACACGAAGCTAGTGCTTTACAAAACCCTAATTCGTTCGCAAGTAGAATATGCATCGGCTATATGGGACCCAGGCGTTGAATTTCTTACAAATCAGATAGAATCAGTTCAAAACAAATCAGCACGTTCCATTTTATCGAACTTTAGATAGATAGATAGATAGATAGATAGATAGATAGATAGATAGATAGATAGATAGATAGATAGATAGATAGATAGATAGATAGATAGATAGATAGATAGATAGATAGATAGATAGATAGATAGATAGATAGATAGATAGATAGATAGATAGATAGATAGATAGATAGATAGATAGATAGATAGATAGATAGATAGATAGATAGATAGATAGATAGATAGATAGATAGATAGACAGACAGACAGACAGACAGACAGACAGACAGACAGACAGACAGACAGACAGACAGACAGACAGACAGACAGACAGACAGACAGACAGACAGACAGACAGACAGACAGACAGACAGACAGACAGACAGACAGACAGACAGACAGACAGACAGACAGACAGACAGACAGACAGACAGACAGACAGACAGACAGACAGACAGACAGACAGACAGACAGACAGACAGACAGACAGACAGACAGACAGACAGACAGACAGACAGACAGACAGACAGACAGACAGACAGATAGATAGATAGATAGATAGATAGATAGATAGATAGATAGATAGATAGATAGATAGATAGATAGATAGATAGATAGATAGATAGATAGATAGATAGATAGATAGATAGATAGATAGATAGATAGATAGATAGATAGATAGATAGATAGATAGATAGATAGATAGATAGATAGATAGATAGATAGATAGATAGATAGATAGATAGATAGATAGATAGATAGATAGATAGATAGATAGATAGATAGATAGATAGATAGATAGATAGATAGATAGATAGATAGATAGATAGATAGATAGATAGATAGATAGATAGATAGATAGATAGATAGATAGATAGATAGATAGATAGATAGATAGATAGATAGATAGATAGATAGATAGATAGATAGATAGATAGATAGATAGATAGATAGATAGATAGATAGATAGATAGATAGATAGATAGATAGATAGATAGATAGATAGATAGATAGATAGATAGATAGATAGATAGATAGATAGATAGATAGATAGATAGATAGATAGATAGATAGATAGATAGATAGATAGATAGATAGATAGATAGATAGATAGATAGATAGATAGATAGATAGATAGATAGATAGATAGATAGATAGATAGATAGATAGATAGATAGATAGATAATGTTAATTTGAGTGTGCCTCAATAGCCAGGTGGCCTAAAGGAGAGCACACTAGGTCAGATACATCAGAACACTTAATAACATTTAAAACCAGGCATGAAAACAACAATTAGGCAAATATGTCCGTGTCAATAAACGTTTTGGTATACAAGATTTGTATACGAGTCATTGGACAGTTGGCGTGCAAATCTGGATAAAATGTGTCAAAACATCTTGCAGCCTTTGCATGCGGCACACGAAAATTCAGTGACATCAGTAAGGTCTCACAGTTAATGAAACCGCGCACAATTTTTTGCAGAAACTGCATGTCACGTATGAATCGCCTGTCGCTAAGAGTACACATATTAAGGTCCGCCAAGAGAGAATCGTAGTCGTAGAAACGGCGGCGTCCAATATATCTATCATAAAAGATGCGTATGAACCTACGCTGGACATTTTCAATTTTTGCGCAATAGGTGGGAGACACGTTATTTCAGGCTAGTGACGCGAACTCAAGACGCGCTCACACAAGGGCACAGTATAGAGTGCGTAGACATTCGTACCGTTGAAATGTTTTTGTTAGTCTAGAGATAAGACCGATATGTCTCAATGCTCGTAACACAATTGAATTTACATGCAATCTAAATCAAGCCTTGAATCAACAACACCACCAAGGTCTCGTACATGGGCCACACGAGAAATATGATCCGCCAAAAGTGTATAATCAAACACAACTGCGTCGCGTTTCCTAGTTAGAGACAAGACGGAAGTCTTCTTAATATTCAACTTTAAGCGATTCAACAAACACCATTTCTCGACGCTATTAATGACAGCTTGCAATTTGCGGCACTCCTCAATATCTCCAATATTACGAAATAATTTGAAATCATCTGCGAAGAGCAAAATTCTGGAGTTCTTGGCATGCAGTGGCAAATCATTAACAAACACTAAAAACAACAACGGTCCTAAGTTGGAGCCTTGAGGCACTCCCGAAGATGATAGAACTTCGTTGGACACACAGCCAGAAAATCGGACCATGTTACGGCGGCTGCCAAGGTAGCTTTTCAGCCACCTACAGTACATGGGGCAAAGTCCGTATTTTTCCATCTTCATCAGAAGTACCTCATGGGAAACCGTATCGAAAGCTTTAGTCATTTCAAAGTAGACTGCGTCTACCTGACTGCGATTAAATACATGTGGGCCAGTATAATCAAGAAAGCTGCATAAATTCGTTTCCACAGATCGACCTTTTAAAAACCCGTGCTGCAGAATTGAGATCTTCTGCTTGAAGTATGAGCCCATGCGTTCGTACATAACCATTTCAAAAACTTTCGCAAAAGAACAAATCAGTGACACAGGTCGAAAGTTGTCCACATCACAAGCATCGCCAGACTTGAATACAGGAACAACTACTGACAATTTGCAATGACGAGAAAAAACACCAGTTCGCAATGATAAGTTGAACAAATGCGCTAAAACAGGGCCAAAAATGTCAGCGCATCCTTTGATTACGAAGCTGGGAATTTCATCAACTCCTGTTGAAAGTTTTGGCTTAAGTTTCTGAATCGCCAAAAGAACCTCATGCTCGGTAACATTATCATAAGCCAAACAGTCAGCGCTGTCTTCAGAAGTGATAATAGCAGCAGCGTTATCATGGCGCACAAAACAAGAGCTGAAGTGATCAGCAAAAGCTTGGCACACATCTTGAGGTTTAAAACAGATACCATCGCGCGTCTTTATCACAGCAGCACTAACCTTATCATTTCGTTGATTGCGCACAAAATCCCAAAAACTGTTTGGTTCCTTTTTAAAGTTCTGTTCAAGAAGTTTGTGGTACTCGGCGTCATCACGTGCAATCCGTTTTTTCACAATTTTTCTGCACAATGAATATCTTTGGTACCAATAGTCACTTTCTGATTTCACGTAGAGTTTATGATACTTCTGTTTTTTTCTTCAAGTAATGTCTCAAATCGCGCGAGAACCATCAAGGAAATCTACACTTCTTCGATTTACGGCGTGGTATACATGTTTTCATTATACCCTGTACAACTGAAGTAAGTAGCTCAACGCCTGTGTTTACATCATCAATCTCAAGCAATTCTGACCAGTCGTAGGCCTGAAGATCATTGTACAGCTTCAGGTAATTGCCATACGCGTATCTAATTTTTTCTGGCACCATCTCACGCACTGGACGAAAAGACAAAAAGAACGACAAGGTAAACGGGCAATGATATTTGTCTATCAGAACAAGAGGATCGCGCACCGCTTGCACGCCAAAAAGAGGCACATTAGATATAATTAGGTCTAAAATGTTTCCAGCACAGTTTTTCATTGCATTGCATTGATGTAAACCATGGGAATTACTAAAATCAATTAAACATTCGGCTTTTTCTGGAGTTGCTGTGCAGTCACTAGTGACCAAACCAATGGACCAATCGACCTTAAGAAGATTAATGTCCCCGTAAATGTGAACCTTGTATTTCGAAAAATCGATTTTTGCCCCAATATCTAAGAAATGATCGGTAAAAACGTTAGGAGCAGAATTTGGTGGAAAGTAGTAACAGCCAACTAGATAGTGCGATTTGTCACACGTTGGAATTTCCAATCACACACATTGTTCGTATGTCTCCAGGTCTGGTCTCCTAAATGCATTTAGCACAGAACGGCAGGCTATCAGAACTCCGCCCCCGTATTTAATCTTGTCAGAATAGACCCTGTCGGCCCTGAAGACAGCATACTCATATGAGAAATAAGACGCACTTGAACATGATGAGTTTAGCCATGTTTCTGTCAGGCATATAATGTCCTACTCACATTCGTATGCATTCGCGAAGAGAGCTTCCGTTTTAGTTCGCAGCCCTCTCGTGTTTTGGTAATACAGCTTAATTTCCTGTGCCATTTTCGGATGTAGCTAAAGCACCGTTAGGGTCATCGAAGCGCCGTGAGGAGCACAGCTTTCCATAGAAAGGGCGAAAACACAACCATCAGGCCACACTTCCGGGTTGTTCACAAGCTCAAATAAATGCTCACACAGAGAAACGTGAAATGAGCAATATGTATCGTACTTCGTTTTGAGTTTCGTGCAAGTAACAACTTTGTCACCTATTGTATTCGCCAAAAGTCCCTGTATGTCCGACGCCGTTGTTATCGGGTCCAGGCGAGAAACAAATAAGCTTTTCTTCGCCGGTAATTTGGGCGCTACTTTAACCATGGATTGCTTTGCTGTGCCAAACGTTGCTCGAGGCCGAGAGGGTTGGCTCACCGCTTTTAACGAGCGTGGCAGATGAGTACTCCGGTCCTGAGCAGGAGGCTTCGGAGGAGGGGCCGACATTCCAGCGGGAAGATTTACCGCCACAGCTGAAGCGTAGTTGCGAGATTCCGAGCAGTCAGAATTCGAACACTCACACTGGCTGGCGGTACGAACAGATGCACTCAGGCCACTCAAAGATTCACGCAGGAGCGCGTTTTCCGCACGAAGAAGTCGCACCTCATCCGTTAACGCATCCATTAGACTAGCCATTTCCCGTGGCATTAAAATAACACTCGGGGAAGCACTGACAGAATCTGAATCCTGAAAATCCAGGGAAGAGCGTTGCGCTTCGGGGAGCGTTTCCGTGTTGCTAGTTCCGCAGATAAGCCCCTCCGCCGAAGGATCACGCCGCATCACGCAATGAACACATTTGTACTTGCTGGCCCCGGATTCCATTAGGATGTTGTATTCCTCGGCCTGTATGTTGATGCATTTGCAGTGAAAACGCTGCTTGCAAGACGCGCACGGCAAAAATTGCTGCCTACCACGAATGGGCTGGGAGCAGCGAGCACATGCGTCCGCATCGGGCGCCATCTTTCATCGCACCGCCATCGTGACCGCCATGAAAGCAAACCTAGGCTTACCACTTCTAGCAACGCGCCGCAGACTAGCGCGACTGTACATCTTTCAAAAAATATTTTATCACGAAGTACTACATGATGAATTGCTCGTACCACCCACATACCACCTTGATCATGCACACAAAGTTGGCCTAATTTCGTGTAACACCAAAGCATTTTCTGACTCGTTTATACCTCGCACATCTGTGGACTGGAGCCACCTTCCTTCGTCAGTGGCAACAATTGAGCGGTTACCATTGTTCCAGTTATCAGCGTCCAATGTTGCGCAATGATGCCTAGCACAAAAGTGCTTTACGTATATGCTATAATGTACTGATGGTTATGTATGACCATGATCTGCTTATTTGTTTGTTTGTTTGTTTCTCTCACTATTTCATTACATGCTGTACGTTTTTATATGTGCCAAATGTTTTGTTGTATTCCCCACTCACATCTGTAATGTTTTATCTTGAGGGTACCAATAAAATAAAATAAATAAAAAGTGTAGGTACGTTTTCTGCTGGTGTTCGTGAATTATGAGTATAATGCCTGGCATATTGCGCCTTGCATTTGTGTTAAACATGGTCTTTTCCTAATGTTCTCTGTTTAGTTGCGTCGAGATTTTCGCACGCGTTTGTTGCAAATGGATCAGTTCCATTTTTTTTTTTTTTTTGAAGTGTTAAACTGGACGATGCGTGTGTTTTGTTTATAGTATTCCCCCTTGTAGTCTGTACTACCCTTATGTCCCTCCTATATTAATCCTGAATGGACTCATAGTGTGTCAAATAAATCAATAAAATGTAAATAAATAAATATTTCAAGCATTTTTGTGCCGCCTGGTTGATGATATCGATATTACCGATAGTGGAATACGCTTTCAGAAAACCTGCATGATATTTTGATTGATGGGTCTAAGGTTGTCTTGATTCTTTTAGCTATTCCCTTAGTAAATGTCTTATGCGTAACAGATAGCAAGCTGTTTGTTCTGTAATATTGCTATCTGTAATATTGTTCTGTAATATTGCTAACTTTACTAAAATGTCTGCCCTTCTTCCTCATCACCATCTCGGGGCGCGAAAGTAGAGCGCAAAAGAAATCGAGCGAAGATGCCAGAACAGATGACGACAACAAAAGGTTTATGTTTTCCGAAATGGCACTTAAAACTTCCTAAAGTGATTGCGCAAGCAATGTATTTTCGACACATATTTTTGTTAATAAAGTAGGCCTATTAGATGAGAAATATTGATTTTTGTGCTGCTTAATAATTAGCCAATAGGAAAGAGAGCCATCGCTTGTTTTGGACCATTTTTACACTTACATGCGGTTTCTCTCGCCTTTTGCAATTTATAATAGCAACGTTTAAAGTTGGAACATTGTTATTGTAGAACAATATTTATTTTTGCTATATTTTGGCCAGTCGTTGTAGATCTGCACCCGGTAGCTCTCCGAACTATTATAATTTCGGCGACCATGGTAGCTGAACTGGTCGTCAGGAAGGTCCATGGAAACGCCTATAAATAGAGGTACAGTTTTTCCTCTAGGTAAGAGTAAGAAACTATAGTTCGAGTTTGAGATTGGCGGTACAGCGTAGCGTATATCGTCTTCGCGCCCCCTGCGTTGCTATGGAGATGGCAGGAATGCTAGACAAGAGGACACATCTCGCGGAATCTCGCGAACAGATTTCGTGCCCCCGAGACACTGTCGCGTCATACCCTAAAGTCGGAGCTTTAATATTCCCGTAATTGATTTAATCTCATGCCCTCCATCGCGGTGGCTAGTAATGTTCCGTGTGTCACCATTCATTTTCTGCTTCTGCGAGTGAACCAAAAATTGTTAGCATGCATGGCTAGTAGCTCACATTGAAATGATGCGTTTAACAACGGCCTGGCCACATGCAATTCGTTTAATATAATTAATCCAATGCCTCCAATGAGACCGTAAATAAATTCGAGTTTTTATTTCAGATGTCGTCTGTAGCAGTAAATAAATAGACATCATTGCACCAGTTGCATGCTGAATTAGCCCAGCTTGTGCTTGGAAAACATATCAATAACGATGAGACATTGCCAGACATGTCAGTGCGTATCAGCAGCTAGTTCTTGGAGAATGAGTCTGTTGCTTTCGTCACAACACTCATGGTCTGCCGCTTATCGAGGCTGTCGGTCTCAGTCGTTGCGCGTATGTGGCTCCCGGGTAGATTTCGCGTCATAATGCTGGTGTTGTTGCCAGCAGCAACCACTTCCACATCAGAGAAACGCGCCTTGTCTTCAACACTCCTGGTACGCTGGGAGACTCGGGGGAATCGCTGCAGCCAGAGCTTGATTGAGAACCATATCGTAAAGGCGCGCTTCGGATGTGGTGGCTCCGCCGTCGAGGTAATGCAAGGGGCCTCATTGGGTTCTGTGATGTGCACCAGAAGTAGCACTGCGTTGAACGTGACGAGGACTACAATGCCGAGCAAATAATCCTCTCTGTTAGGGTCGTAATACTGCAAAACGGAATGCGTGTCAAGTCAGTGAGAATATTTTTAACGCATCATGCGGAACGGTGGCGGTATGACTATCGCACAGCAAAACCATCACAAACGTCACCTTAGTCTATCAGTACCGACACTAGCACAAATGGTTCGGCTTTTGCGAATACATACTATTTGTTTCTTTAAAATGGATAGTAACAGAAACATCTGGCATGAACGCAAACGCAAACACATGATATAATAATAGCTTCCTCACGACGTGACTGAAATTGCAAGTTGCGGCCCAGCATAGGTTAACACGGATTTATCATGTGTCCCAGCTGAATGTAACCAAGATCTGTGAAAAGATGGATTGTCTTAGACCTGGGAAACCACTTCAGGCTGTTGAGAGTCTCGTATCCTAGTCTATTAAGTTTTCTGTTTTTATGGCTATTAGCAAGCTTAAGCGCTATTTTTATTGCATTAAACAACATAGTTTAATTCATGTATTGACAATCACGTTGAAAACCACCTGGCTTCAATGCTTGCTCCAAGGCACGATATAAAGTTATATGTCCTGGTGTTAAAGTTATATCGAGACCACCCTGTCGTGGATAACCTACCTCCTGGAAACTTGAAAAAAAAAATAAATTGCAGTCAAAAGTAGATTGCAGAGCTTTAAAAGTATTTTTCAGATGCATATTTAGGAGCTTAAGTACTACTGTTCTCACAGCGAAGCTTGACGTTATTATAGTGCGAGCTATTCATTGAGAACAGTTTGCCAACTACCTGACGTAAACAGCGCGTTGGTGCATAGCGTTTAGGGCCCTGATCTTCACGACATCTACAGCTTCTATACTAACACTTTGTTTCTGAAGCCAAAAGTTAGGTAATCATGCTTTAGTGAAAAAAAACCTGTTGAAATAAACATACTGCAGCGGGGTTCCCATTACGCACAACAGCCCAAGGTTTACTGTGCACTTTATGCGGATAGGTTAGTAACGAAGCGTCGTATCGTATAATGCGGTGTCGGCGGGGCGACACAATCATGGGTCAAAATAAATTTCAGCTTGTCGGACTGTGGTTTGGAATGTGTTCGAGAAGAAAATGTTTGCATAAGCTCGAAAATAAGAGAGATGATGATTTACCATCTCCAGAAAACCGGCGAAGGCTGCTCCTAGCAGTCCGAATGTGTACGACGTGCAGAAGAAGATTCCACGCAGTGCCGTCGGGAACAGTTCCAGCACGTAGACATAGTTGACCGTCATTCCGGTCAGGGATAAACCTCTCGCGAGCACCAGGCACACACCTCCAAACGTCTCATCCCCGATTCTGAAGGCCAAAGATGCGAGGCAGCTGCAGCTGGCTAGCAGCGATAGGTTTGCACTCAATGTAACCAGCCTCTGAATAGGTTTGAGGACGAGAAGCAAGACACCGAGCAGTATTGCTTCCGCGGTGAAGGATGCCCAGTCGTTCGGCGAGTGTGCGAACCCTGCAATGGGCTTGAGGACGTGGAACGTGAAGGTGACGGCAAACGAACTGATGAAGACGATGGCTGCGCGGCGCTGAACGACAGGTATGCCAAGGACCGCAATGAGCATTGCTCTCAGGGACTCAACTCTTGGTCCAGCCATACCCCTCAGACGCTTCATGATGGAAACGCCACCAACGTCCTTCACGAAGTTGTTCGTCACCCGAGCTACCACAACCGCCTCTTCAGCGCGGGTAAATTGCTTGGTGGCGACAAGCCAGCGAGGGCTCTCCACCACAAACACGTAGAAGAGAGGCGCCAGAGAGCTGGGGGACACCATGATCATCTGTCGCTGCTTCCAGGTGAACCGCGTCTTACAAAGCTCCATGTAAAGCAGCGTAACAGGCGCATACCCAAACATCACGGCTACGCAGATCTGCCGAGCTCTCTTTGCGTTAGTGCCCAGCTCGAAAGAGAGTAGGGTGGTAATGGCAAATAAGGCGCCAGCCGAGCCAGCTAAAATGGCATTCATGAGCACGTACGTCAAGTACGAGCTTGAGAGGGGCACAGAGAGAGTGGTCAGAAGGAGCACAGTGGCCGCGGCAATGATTACGGGCTTGCGACCAGCCTGGTCCGCTGCGTAACCGGCGGCCAAAGTAGCCAGCATAGCACCGGACGCGCGGACTACCTCGGCGGCGGGAAGGAGCCAAGCTCGATGGCACACGAGGTTCCAAACGCTGACGACACTATAGTTGGCACGTTCCATGTCGTAGTCCCAAGAATCACAGGCAGATTCATCTGCGTTGATGGTTGAGAAGTTATGCCAGTCTGGAAGCAGGGAGAAGTTGCACGAATTGGGTCGGCCGTCGGCGTCCAGCGGAATGCCGATGTTCTTCCAAGCCGCTTGCGAAAGGTGACTGAAGCGGGCAGGGGGCTTGCACCAGTGATCCACGGGAGAAGAGATTACTGTTAAAACGCGAATCTCACTGAAGAGAATTGCCAGAGAGACTACAGCTAGAAACTCGATTTTCCTTTGAAACAAGCCCTGACCAATAACGTCGGCGCTGTCAAAACAGTCGCCGGTTTCAAGGTCGATGAGCACGTACTGGCGCCAGAGGCTGGACTCCATGCTGCGATCTTCTTCGTCTTCGGCGTTAAGTTGTCGCATGCTCTTCGTGCATATAGTTCCGAATGCCGCTTGGCGGCGCTAAAGACGAGCTATATAAAATGTACGTTATCAATGGAATATTTCACTTGTAAGGTAGACCCTTTGTCAAAAGATTAGAGCCGAGGGGATCGCTTCCAAGCCACGCCGTACGGCTTGTACTGCATCCCTAGTTTTTCTGATCTCCCAAGAGTAAGAAAGGTTTTGGTGCTGCCTCCCGAACGAGTAGGATCTCCGTCAATGCTAACGAAACGAGACTGCGCGATTTAGAAGTAATCCTCTGTGTTCTAAAAATATGACAGACTGTGTTCTACTGCTAGATGTTTCTGCATCCATGCTTGCTTGGCAAAACGTGGGGCTGTGGTAGTTATTGCAGATGTTACGGTGAATAAGGGTTGCAATTTGTACCCAAAAGATCAGAAGCCTAGGCAAAAACAAAGTACCCAGAGGAACTCGCACACAGAGTAGTAGTGCATTCAATCAATCAATCTGGATGTTTTGTACTACACACTGTTCTCGCAGTAAAAGCCAAACGAACGCACTGTGCAGAGTCCAGAGGCGGCTGAAAGTGGGAAACATTGCCAGCATGTACCAATAATTAAATATATTTCGTGGCATTTGTGACAAATATTCAAGGGTTTTAAAAATTTAATGCCTTGGATATTTTTTCTCAGGGTGTTATTCATTCTAGTTTTATGAATTTCACAAATTTAAGCCGCATATTTGCAGGCTCTGTATGTTAATTTTGAATGCAATCTATTTTACCGTTGCATCTCCACTAAAATATTTGTAGCATTGCATGGCTATTCGCCATCAAAGAACAAGGGCGTGCAAGCTCTCTCTGTAGTAGCTTTTTTTTTTTGCATGCGCAGTCATTGGCTTCAATGATGATCCTCAAAGCGGCCTGAAAATTAGAGGGGAATGCCCGATTTGTCTTCGCTGTACATTGCTGTTCACGTCGTATTCCTGGCGCGCCCTTTGACACGACTCGGAGACAAGAACATCGTTCGCTCCATGGGGACATGGCTACTCCCGAAGAAAAGCCACTACAGCGAGGTCATGCATGTCCTTGTTCAGCTGAGGCGCAAAGCCAAACACGTTGACCTAGATTGCCCTAAGGTTGATTATAGGTCTGGTAGATATACGGCTGTATTCTCTACAAATTTTATAAATCTTGAAAAAGAACTTCTATACGGGCGCCGTTCAGTCTGCTTAGGTGCAGTTATGCGAAAGCACTGCGAGTTCTGTCACGCCGCCAGATGAATTTGCAAAACACTACGCTAACGGACCGTTTTTTTTTTTTCAAATTTGACATTAAGGCATGCTATATAATATAAAGTAAAACGCTTTCTTCTAGAAAACGAAGATGGCTCTCGCTCTTATTGTCCGTTTGCCACTTGGAGAAATCCTCCTCCCTCATCACAGAGTCCCACTTCGTGGAGAATCTGTGTGCTTGACGCCCTTTTGCCTGCACAAGATCACAGTAAGTGGCGGACATCCACCTCTGCAGCCGTTGTAGAACACTTCGAGCTGGTGGTCGGACCTATGACTTGAGAGCCCCATTGGCACGTGACTGGCGGGGTAAGGGCTGCCCAACCTTTAGCCCTCTAAGGGATACCTCCTCCAGCCTAGTTGAGTTATGAGGCATGGGGTAAGTGCATGGCGGAATGAGGTCACGTGTACCTTTCCGCAGAGGTAATGCTAGAATGGGGACAATGGAGCAGGCATCAAAATGTAACTTGGTGGGGGGCGCATTAGTGTTTGAATATGGTGCGTGAGGCTGTCAACTTTTTATTCTCAGCGTTCTCAGCATTGTCTTGTGTTCAGAGTATCTGAATGTTTATATTTGTTTCCTTATTATGTGCATGGATCTCCTGGGTAAGTGTCTTTGTAACCATTTAGGTTGTTTATGGAGGATAAGGGGTGTGTATAGATGTGGGATTCTGTAATGGACTCTAATTTAATTCTGGTTTTCATAGCATCGCGTATTCCATAAAGTTCTATCACAAGCGTGTCCGAATGTTCTGTTTCGTATTCATTATGTATGTTTAGCTCTTCGTGTGTCGGGCTGGTAGCTGTCATTCCTGCGCCATTTTCTGTAGTGGACGCATCTGTGTATGCAATACAGGTTCCCGGGAATACATCAACCAGAGGGCTAGACACCGGCTTATCTTTACGAAGTAGCATAGTCGTTCTATTAAATGTAATAGTTGCGAACTCCCAAGGAAGGGGTCAGCCATTGTCGGTTTTTAGGCTGCTACGGCATTGGTCAAGGATGCCATTATCATAACATGTTTTTGCTTCATATTACTTGCTCCCTCTCGCTCTTCATTGAGTCCTGTCAGTGTGCTTCTGTCCACATTCCTGGAGAAGAGAGATGTGCGTAAGATTTGGAAAGTCTGTGATTGTGCGCATCGCGCTTCTATTTATGGTTTCCAGCTCTGCCCACTGTCTCCTCGTCAGTGTTTGGAATGGGGCCTGGTATAGTATCCTAAGTTGAAGCACCGATTGTACAGGACGTCTTGCCATCTCCGTTCGGGCTCCTCCTCCCCTAGGCCAAATACATTTTTCAAGTTTAAGGGAGTCGCGGCTACATTTTTATCATATGGAGTCATTGTGTTCATTTGCCAGATATATGGATATCTAGGGCAAACAGTCTCATCTACCTCTTGTAATGCCTGATTTTCCAATCTTTAACATAACTCTTTTTGTTGCCAATTGTTTCCTTCCACTGTTTGCAACATGAATGCACCTGGACGTTGTTCGCGACCTGCATCGTGGACGTACTCATCTAGTGTATTTAGGGCCTCTTGCAGATAAAGATGCTTTGTCGCAAGATGTGTGTGAGTAGACTATATCATGACATTATCAGCGTAAATAATGAACAGCCCCTCTGGTATTTCACCTCGCACAAGGCATGGGTGCCTTGCTTTTCGCCTCCACCAAAAAGCGGCCGCCACGGCCGGGATTCGATCCCGCGCCCTTGGGAACAGTAGTCGAGCGCCGTAACCACTGCGCCACCCCGGCGGGGTTCAGTAAACTGACTTTACTGTTTGCCTTTCTTTTCACGCTCTTTTTTTTTCATGCTGAAACTATGGGGAGCCTTATAAAAGAAACTTGCATAACAATCTACTTCAAGGGCTCAACCAAATGAGAGCCGAATAATACAAACACTCAACCCGCTGGGACTAATCTGCCTCATCGCCCATAGGAATTAAGTCCAGTATTGTCCAAATAATGGGATTGCATGTGCTTTGTTGGCAGCCAGAGAATTACCGCCTTCGGTTGATGTTCCCAATTTTCTCTAGTGCCTCTCTTTCCTGTCCAGCGATGGAAGTCCAAATCAGCAAGTTATTTAATACAATATTTTTTTTCGCATTCGCGGTCTGGTGGACATTGTAATGGCGGATCCATGTCCTCCTTTTAAGGTGGGAGTTTCTTTTCACAAACAGTCATTTTCGTTCCACTGACTTGCTTTCACCATAAGACTAAAGTGTCCTTTGGACGTCGAAGCTCTATCAAAAGCTGGCATGTTCCACGCGACGGGGTATCGGAATCTTCTCTCTAAAGGCAGGCCTTTCATTTCCAGAATAAAGGAATTTCAGCCAAGCACGCAAGGCGCATTGAAAGCTCTCTGGGGAAGCGGTGCTGAACATAGCGATTTTCTCTCCATTTTCCTTAGCAAAATAAAGAAAGATATGGTATATTTCACGAAATCATCAATAGAAACTATAATGAAATAGGTTTTAATTTTTATTTCGGATTGCTGAAGGTGACAACTGATTACTACGCGGCAGTAAGAAAATATCATAGCTTCAAATTAAACTACGCGATAGTTTTAGAGCTTGCTGTCGCATTTTTTTTACTTTCGTATTCAGTATGAGCCCATGTTCTAAGGCGAAAGCCTTTAATGCCTCATACTGTCGTTAGCAATTGTGTCCGAGTTTCGGGTGCATGCCTTATATGGCCATATGCCAATCACCATTGAATTGATACTTTATCAATAGCAATCGTATGATATCGGAACATGATTTGAGGGGTTTTCAAAATAGGTTTATTATAAATTAAGACTAATAATAAAATAGTTAAGCATATGCCCATAGAAACCCTAGGTCATCCCTAACCTCACTTACTAGTTAAGCGGTGTTTAGCTACACTAACCAGACAATGAACTAGTACCCAGAAAGGGCAAGTCATGGTTAACTATCACTAGCCAATAGTAATGGTTAGACGTTTCGGGATGTCCATAGCCGTCACATGTTGACGTCATCGGCCGTAACGGCATGACCAGATGTGACATCCGGTCATCTATTTATTTCAATAACTCACAGGCTCCTTGTTATGAGTATTGTGTAAGTGGGGCATACAAATGAAATACCAAAATGTAAGAGCAAATACAACAAAAAAAAAGAAAACGTTACACAATGATTACACGAAAGTATTGAACACAAGACACTAAACGTAAAGAAACAGTTATACAAGTTATATATGTATAACAACCGGAAGTTATAATGACGTCACATCCGCTTATAATGACATGACTGGTGATGACGTCACCGATAGATTAACGCCTGTACGAAGCTGATCCCGCCGAGCATTTGATCCAGGAGTCCGTGCGGCGCCTTTTATTTGCCGCTTCCTCGAACGCCGCACCACACAGCATTCAGAAGCATACGCAGTACAGCAGGCATCAGCGGCGTTTAAAATTGTTTACAGCAAAGAAAACGCGCAGTATCTGTCACAATTCTAGTCAGTCACAAACGGTTCGGCAGTCAATGCCTAAGCAGCGCGGCGGGAAGGCTTCCGGCCTGAGGCACTTTAGTGAGCCAAAGTGCCCCTGAATTTTTTTTCTACGCTCGCCGTGTAGATGCATATTGAAATAGTTTAAAATAGAAACAGCGATGGCAAGAAAACATATGACAAATTGTGCTGCGTCGCCACATGTCCCCGCGTAAGAGAGGATGTCCTCCCAGACGTCCGTACTTGTCTTACATGCCAGACAAAGAAGCCGAGGGGAGGGAAACCACTCTTTCTCATGCAACCTGTAGAGAGCCGATATCCATGGAAAATAATTGGCTGCAATGTAATGGGTTCCTATCCCAGATGAGTAATCGCTGTTCATTTCTCGAAATGGGTACAATTGTACCTCCTGCGTAGATTACAGACTCTACGATAATCTGGGTAGGCTATAAAAAATCCATTCACTTTGGCTTCCCGTCTACGCTTATCACTGAAGATGCCAAATATTAACGAAAAGACGACGCCCTACCACCTTCAAGCAAACATGAGCGAGTGAATCGAAATCTTAAGACTATGATGGTTGCATTCACGGAGAAGCACAAGGAGTGGGATGCTTGTATCTAGGAAATGGCCTTCGCCACAAGGATCACGGTGGACCAGTCAGCATGGTTTACGCCTGCAGCCATTCTTGGTCGCGAGCTCAGGTCCCTTGTTGAGCATGCTCTGAATGGGTCTGAGGTACTTGCTCTTGGTCATTCTAAGTTCGCGTATGACCTTTCCAGATGCTAGGTCGAAATCCTGAAGGAGACAAGGGAAAACTTGGACCTCGCCCGCATGGAACACTGCAACCAGTACAATAAGGTAAGGCGACCTTCGGAGTTCACAGTTGGCGGCAGTCCTTTGCTGCACGCACCTACTGCGAAAGGATTTGCTGATTCTCTCGTTCCGCGATGGACTGGCCCTTGATAACAAAGCGCGTCTCTCGGCGTTCTTACTTCATTTGTCTTGTGGGGGGTTGTCGAGAAACCCGACCAGCCAACGTGGCAGGCCTGCGAGCTCACCGCGTACGGCTATCAACCGCATAAAACCACTTGACCTATCAGGCATTGCGGCTACCCGAACCTGGCGGGTGCCTTCAAGCTGGCACCCTGTCAGCAGCAGCAGCAGCAGAAGGACACTTTTTGAACTCCTTCCCCTGCCCTTCTCTCATTCGATGTTTAAAATCTCGGGAGGTGTCCCATCTTGAGAGGAGGAGTGTGGGGCCCCGCAGCTCCTTTTAGCGTTTTAAACCACGCGCGCTCTTTCCTATTGGTATTGGTGCTGGCTCTGGTAGCGCGAATGCGCCCCAGTGAGTGCTATTCGTGGGGGCGGCATGTTATCGGCGCGGAAACTAGGGTCGATAAGCAAGTCGGAAGCAAGGCTCGACGTTTTTACCCGTAGGGAGGCCAGCCAGGAGCGGCCAGCGAGCGTCACGGCTCAGCTGGCGTCACGAAGACTTGCCAGACGAAGAGAGAAACAGTGACTTCAGGAAATGTCTTAGGCGTTTTGAGTGAGCTGCTGTCACAAGAGGAGCAATGTTTCTCATACCGCCGTTACCGCTTTGGCCCTAGCGCCCGCTCTATTCGCGCCGCAGTGTGTTTTGTCTTGTCGCCGTAAAGCCCTGACCCTCGTTCTGTTTTATTCTTGGTGGTCCATCGTCGCGCACCTCGACAGCACGTTTCCAGCGCAGTGGCGGTCGACTTTGCTTCTTTTTATTGGAAACTTTTCAGTTTATCCGGAATAAACCGGTGTTTTTGAGAGAGTGTGAATTTGTCCCTCGTCGGGCGAGGCCACAAGCTCGTTTTCTAGAAGGCGAGATCTTCAGGTTTTGCGTGAAGAAATGATCACGCAGTTGTTTCTTGAACCGTGTGACGAAAGGCTGTGTATTGCAATTTCTTACATCATTCGTTTGTATCAGCACTTGTGTCTTCTGTTCTGTCGGGAGGTCGACAATATAATATTTCAACACATTTTTGCTTTTCTGTACCTCTGTTTACCCTAGGGCCAAGGAAAACGATATGGTAGCGCGTTGAGAATATATTCTTACATCATAATATCTGTGTTTAGATTACGCAACTGAAGCTTCTGTAAGGAAGAAGATGATACAGCGCCGAACGACGATGAAGACGCCGATCAGCTGGCGCGCGCACTGAGAGCTCGCACCGTCTTGTTCGGACGATATTGTGCCTCGCCCTACGATCGCCTTGTGTCACCGGTCGCCGTCTCCAGTCCTCCGAATAACTCCCAATAAACCCCTCTTCATTCGAGGTCACTGGCCACATACGATTGAAAAAGGTCCGAACTTGGTATATCGGAAGACTCAGTAATCGGCATTACGGAGGCTACATGGGCACTCTGTGGTAGATACCCATCAACCTCAAACGGCGAGATGAGGTCAGCAACTTCAATATGACCAAGGCATTCTCCACGAAGTAGCGGAACCACAACGGTAGAGGCATTCGCAACAACTATGTCAGCGGCACCGCGGGTAATATCAATGATAGCAAAGGGAAGAAGAATGATAGCAAAGGGTAGTTGCAATAATGAGTGTGGAATTCTTCGAATTAAAAACATTACAGGGAACACTTAAACTCCGCAACCAGGCCGCATATAAAGCTCAGCTTTAATTAAGCCGCATGAAAGTGCCTCCGTGGCCTGAGGATAACGCGGATGCAATGGTCAAGTAGGCTTATTCTAATATCAGACCCCCCTATAAAGGAGAGACATGAGTTCCCAGCTGCTGCCAAAGGCAACGTCTGAAAGCCCTACTTCCAAACAGATGGCGGTGACCATGTCAGCGGCCACTTGCTGGTGTCATGCTCGTCATTTTTAGATCACAACGATGGTGCCGACACCGGATGTTCTGGTAAACAGAGTTTTTAAACCTGTCGCATTAAAAGAGCGCAGTGCCACTAACCTATCGATTGGTAACACATTTCAGGAGTTCAAATGGCCCCAATCGGTATTTGTTTTAGGATACTTAAAAAAACTACAAGCACATTATGGCTTTGAAGAGATTGCACCAATCTTTCGGAACACTTCAGCACAATTGAAAGATCAAAAAGTCAAGCTTAAGCTCGCTTTTTATATTTTTGTAGGTACAATGTGTCTCGTGAGGTAAAACGTTCCATCTCACATTTTACCCTGTCTAGACCTTAAGACGGGCTTAAGAACAAAGGCCTTTAATCGGCGACCACCGCCAGTTCTAGCTTACGTTTAAGCTTCGTTCTGATTTCTTTTTCTTCTTCTTCCTTATATCACGCCACATACCCACGAGGGGTGATTGGCCGGGGTTCAGAGAAGATGGCCAACGATAATCCCTATACTGAATACGTTCAATAGCTCAATGATGGACTAAAGCGAAAAATTAGACAAATATTTAACACTTCTAAACCAAACTGGCCAAAGCGAAAGCAGCCCGCTTCTCTTCGTCTCAGTTCGGCAGCCTCTCACCAAGCTGCACACACTAGGTGATCGGATTCAGCCTGTCGAGACCTCTCAGACGCAGGGTTCACGAGGCATCTTGGCTGGATCATCCTTGACGTGTGCTGCCGTTGAATTGTCCAGACCTCTTGCGATCCGTTGCAACCGGCTAAGTGGCAGCGGATGCTATATCTCAACAGAGCGAGCGTCACGGTTCCAGCGTAGCTGTGGATGGGTGACGTCATGGATGTCACGTGACTAGGCAGAGGCCGTTTCCTCGCCGAGTGAGGCCATAGCTGCGGTGGCGGCATCAAAGAACGCAAACAGCCATCTCGCCTATGCCACTTACGCAAAGATTTGCCCCAGCCCATGCGCGTTAGCTCGGGCCGACGAAGACGGCCCTTTGTCTTTATTTTCAGCACCTGTCAAGGGGTTTTTCTTTGATTCAAGGCCAAACACGGTGATGAAGCTAAGGAGGGGAGTAGTACAAGCTTTCGGGTTTAAATAAAAAACCTATTATTTAGGATCGTAGAGCTAAATAAGAGCAGAAAAGATACGCTCGAGCCATATGCCTCGGCGTCGCCGTCATCAATTAGTTGTAGTCTTGGTAGTGGCTCCTCATCAGTGAGCATCTACATGAAAAACTAAAACACCCATAAAACGCCCATAAACTTAAGGTTTATGGGTATGCCACTTTCTTCTTAATCGGTATGCCATTCATGCGTTAAAGCGTTAATGGCTTGCATTTACTTTATTATCTTGCACAACCTTGGCCATGTTCATAATTCATGAGCCCCGCCGAGGTGGCGCAGTGGTTACGGCGCTCGACTACTGTGCCCAAGGAAGCGGAATCGAATCCTGGCCTCGGCGGCTGCGTTTCGATGGAGGCGAAACGGAGTGGCGTCTGTGTGCTGTGCGACGTCAGTGCACGTTAAAGAACCCCAGGTGGTCGAAATTTCCGGAGTCCTCCACTACGGCGTCTCTCATAGCCGGAGTCGCTTTAAGATGTTAAACCTCTCAAACCAATCAACCATAATTCATGAATCCGTTTAATCCCTAGGCAATCTTTTAGTTTTTGCCTCTTGCATTACCTCACACGTTTTCAGCGGCATGCAGTCGTCAGGTACCGCATTTATACTTAAGCCGCGCGAAGAGCGAAGACTAATCGAACGAGGAGAGACACTCTAGGCGCCGACAATCAACTGAATATTTTATGCGCAGTATAAGTGCTATATATAGGCTTCATAACCTACGGAAGATCACAAGATAAATCCAAGCAATAAGAAACAGATCTTCTCTCGCACCGTTCAGTTATGTATGATATTCTGCCAGCCACTCATTATTGCAACAACCGTTTTGGCCCTGGTGTCCTTGTCACCAGAAAGAGGAAGATTTTACGCTACCCTTTTTTCCTCTGCGTTGTCGAGCACCTATCATGGTTACCATCACGCTCAAGCTCGTTGCGCAAGCACTAGAAACACCGCCCAGTTAAATCCTTGCTGTGAAAATAACACTCACGCGATATCTAGTTGACTTTGTCTAGTGGGTGTGAAATTCTTTGGGCGTGTGGTATGCACACAGGTGCACCAGAAGTAGAACAGGAGTATAGGCGAACGGTGGCCAAACTGGAAAAAAACTGCATGCCACCTTTTTCAACCTGCAGATGCGCAGCTGCGAACGAGGGTGCGTCGACATGCCCGGTTGACCATCTTTATGTTGTGCTGCTTCGTCACAAATGCCACCACTTTCAACCTGCTTGATCTCCATGGTTTGAGCCTTGCTCCGGCCGACGAATGGCGAGATTGGAAACATCATGATGGGTCAGCCCGATGTCCAGAGCGTGCTCTCTCTGCATGATGCGCCGCCTCGAGATGGAAACGGCCACTATCTCTGCTGCGCGTCATGCTGATCGCAGTTCCACCTTGTTCGGCAAGCTCTCGCGTGCTTAGTTTTACCTTGATCTTCCTGCGCCATCACCTCTATGAATATTTGCCACCCTCGCATTCCTTCAGATTGTTTTGTGAACGGTAGATAGTATATTCCCACCCATCAGCGAGAGCTGTCTCCTCCATGGTATATAGCACCCAACCATAATGGCTGGCAAACACTTTGGTCGTTTGTTTTTTTTTTTTTTTAGGGGAGGAGGAGGGGGGGGGTGGAATATGGGGAAGTCGAACCATGTTACCCGTGCACTGGAATGTATATAAAAATTTTGCTGCTCGGCACGCAGGCACACATGAGAACCATTCTTTATTTCACCGCAAGATACGTATGGGACATAGTATACCATGTACAGGGGTTAGCTTATGGTGCAGCACTCACTCCATACATCGGTACATTACAACGGCTCTGCAGCGATTGCCGTGAAATTTCTGCACACATGTTCGGATCAAATTAAAACAGTTAAAACCTTGTAATAAGTGACCTAAAGTAGGTGTGCATCTTTCTGCTATCAGTGCAAAATATGGCTGCCTTGAGCGGTAGGATCGTCAGAGATGGCTACGGACTGCCGTCGTGCGTAAATAGAGGCCGCAGAACGTCAAGTGTGGCAACGTCGGGCGAATCCTGGAAAACGTAAACAACAACGGGGAATGCGTTAATGAAATGAAGCGTTCGTTTCCAGACACGTGTCGCCGTACTATGAAAAGAAGTAAAATGTTAAAAAAAAACATGGAATGCAGGGCGCCAACTTTCACAAAGTGTACTATTACCACGTTCTCAACGAGCCAGCGATAGAAAATTGTAAGCCGTTGCAATACACTCGTAATCTTCATTCCACAACATGAAGGAAGGAAATGAAACCCCGATGGCACTCGCATGTTCTCACTCATGGCAGAATTTCAGAACAAGCAACACAAAGTTAAACTGTTGCAATGATGTTTGGGACACGCTACACTACTGCACCTGTTGGAAAATATTACGACGCCATGTCAGAGCAAAATCAGAAAAAAACAAGCGCCAATGACTTGCGCGCAATATGATGGACGACACGAGAAACAATACCAGCGCTGCAGTTTTGTATAGGCATTCTATTCGTGCCCTGTTTGGGATTGCGCTACAAAACGCTAATTATATGCCACTTCTAGCCATCGCCCGGTGCCATAGCCGCAAAGCAGAATACCGGTACACTTGTAGGCGGGACAAAAACAAAAAAAAATTCTGCACCTACCGAAAAGCTCAACCGAAACACTAACCAGAAGAAAACTGCCCAGAGCTACTGCTTGCGTCCACGGGCCACTTTCTTCAGTTCCGCAGCTGTCCCGTCCAGAGGAACTCCAGAGTTCTTTTTCCGCAATGGAGGCGCCTTTTTAGGAGCAGCTGATGCATCCGTCTGCGGGACGCTCCCCCTGTCCTGTTTGGGAGGCTGCGGCAGTGGCTGCTGACCCTTCAACTTCATTTCATATCGCCCCTTCCGTGACCTGGTACAGGGAGGCGAGTACGACTCATCAAGATTGTGACCGGCTGACGCTACTCGAGGTGTCTCCTTCGGTCTTGCTCCTTCTGTACTCGGCGTGGTTGCATCGCTCTGCTCAGTCGTCGCTGTCTCCTTACGCTCAGCTTCCGTTGCCTTGTTCATGGTTGAGGGTTCAATGTCAGCGCGGCAAACTGCCTGATTATTCATACCAGTCCACACGTTGTTCTTATGTGGGGTTGGAGCAACGTGCGGTAATAGTTCTCCAGTGGCACTTTTAGTGTTGAAATTGCGAAAGCTGACGCATTTTGTTACGTTTCTTCAAGTAGAAAAAAGCAAAAATTAGAAAATCGGTAACCCAGTGCGTGCGCAAAGCGGCTTTGTTAAAAGGTGAATAAAACCACCGCCCATGGACTTGCGCATCCAGTCATTTGTAAGAGTGTAAAATGCTGACGCACGTAATGGTGCAACATATGTAATACGGAGCACGCGAGCGGGAACTGTCAGTGAGGGAACATCATCATATCCGGCTCACCCATGTTGATAACTTGACTCTTGCGTTATCGCCGCCGCAAGCGAAGCCACGCTCCTGCGATCATTGCTCACCAGAGGCAATCTCGATACTTCATGCAAAGGTCCGGGCCGAGCAGAAAGGTACCCTATTTGGCAGCCCGCGCTTTACGCTGTGTTAGATACGGTACCATTTTTGTCTGCGCAGTACCCGAAGTTTGCGCTTCATTTGCGCCGAGTTTGTGCGCTGAGCGAGCATAAGCGCTTGCGAATCGCTATCAAGCGCGGTGAAATTTCGCTTCACTCTAGGGAACATATAAGAAACAAAAATAGTAGCATACACGCGATGGCGGCGCTGTCTATGCAAAACGTAGTGCGGATGAGCCCGGCTAAGCCTGGTTATGCAAGTGAAACTTTTGATAAGCTTGGTTATGCTTTGTTGCAAGTCAGGTGAGACTCGTAGCGATATCGTAAATTAAAGAGCGCAAGCTCGAGTAAGCTTGTGCATACGCGGTTTGCTGTGCTATAACTCCTCTATGGCTGTCTGCGGACGTCAAGAAAACACAACGGATGCACAGTTTCTAGCGCGGAACTTCCCTCATGGCTCCCTGTGCACCTCATGAACACAGCAGCAGGCTTTAGACGACATGATGGTGTCGAGAAGTCAAGGGGGTGAGCCAAATGGGCAGCGGTGGCGGTGGAGGGAAAGGGTAGACGGAGACTGGAAGATTGTGGCATTAAGTCAGGCAGTTTATATATATGTGGGGATATGTACCAGTACGAATAAAGTTTACTAGGTGTGTGAAGTAGAGGCGAAACAGCAGTATATACAGGGTCTTGAATATTTGGGGGTTGGGATTTAAAAAATTTCTGTGCAACATCTAATACCCTATTCGAGCTGAAATAACATTCACACAGTAGCAAAATATAGTCTACGTTATCTGATAAGTGATTGAAACATCGGTGCTCGCCTAGATTTTCCGAAATGGAGAAAAAACTGCTCTCGGTGGCGTGCACAATTTTCGCAGAAGAGAGTCGAAAAGCTATTTTGACATGGTGCGTCATCTGTCGGGCAGCGAGGCAAGCTCCATCCCGTTAGCGCGCTTGCCTCGCTGCCCGACAGATGACGCACCATGTCAAAATAGCTTTTCGACTCTCTTCTGCGAAAATTGTGCACGCCACCGAGAGCAGTTTCTTCTCGATTTCGGAAAATCTAGGCAAGCACCGATGTTGAATCACTTATCAGATAACGTAGACTGTATTTTCTACTTTGTGAACGTTATTTCAGCTCGAATGGGGTAGTAGATGTTGCATAGAATTTTTTTTAAATCCCAGCCCCCAAATATTCAAGGCCCTGTAGAGAAGCGAGCGCCGCCGGCCTAACGCCCCGCATCTGCGAAGATGCTGACGTTGATTCCTCGCGCCGCACCTCAGATTCTCGCAGCCGATGACCTTCAGGTGACGAGGTCAGAAAAGTTATTAGATGCTGAATAGTTAACAGTTGAAGACCGGTTGCTTCAACACAAATTGGCGTTCTTACAGCGGAGAAGAAAATGCTAAACTTAAGAGATAACAGGCTGGCAGGAGGCAGACGAATAAAAACTTCGACAACACTTTGGAGACCAAAATGATGAAAGGCGAAAACCTGAGTGCTGCATTCTGCTACGCAACTGTTGCACATGTAGCGATGAATGCTGCTACGAATAAAGCGAGTGGCTACTCTTTCACATTCTGCGAGTGCATTTATTCAGTGAATTCTGCTTGGCAGCGACGAGATCGCTCTCCTTGTATCTCCGCAGTTGTTGTACGTTTACTGTTGTGTGGTTGATTTTACCGAGTGCGTGGTATTAATTAGTAATAAATAAATAATTTCGCATTTCGCAACTGATTAGTATTTTACAAATAATCAGTCATTATTTAGCAAATAATATATATTTCGTAATTAGTACTTAGTGATTAATCAATCAAATTAGTCATTGATTAGTAATTGACATTGATAGGCATATGACCATACGGTGGTGGTGCTCTGTAATTGGTCGAGACCTCCATGACGTCATCCGTCTCGACCAATCAGAGCCGCCGCAAAAAACATGACACCTTTGCTCACGACAACGATGAGGCAATAAAGGCTTTCGCCTTAAAAATATTCCCAAAGGCACCTTTCTGTTACAAACTCAAAAGTGCATAACCAGGGAAGCTCCCATACAGGTAGACGACATCAGTCAAGTGCCGAGAAGGGCACTGTTACAAAGAGTCCCAATGACAGGTGGCATCAACTGTAACAGAATCATGGAAGAACCCAAAATTTTCTTAATTCATAAGAAAAGGAGCGCAAATGACTTGAAAAATTATAGACCATTTAGCTTGCTATCCATTACGTACAAGCAATTCACTAAGATAATCGGTAATAGAATCAGGGCAACCTTAGTTGTCAATCATCCAAAGGATCAAGCCGTTTTTCGGAAAGGATATTGTAGTATCGATCATATCCATACTATCAATGAGGTCATAGAAAAATGCTTGGAATATAAACAGCCCACATGCATAGCATTCATTGATTACGGAAAGGAATTTGATTTAGTCGAAAGCCCCGCAGTAATGGGGGCATTGCGAACCCAGGGTGTAGACTAGCCATATGTGAAAGTACTGGAGAATATCTATAGTGGCTGCACAGCAACCATAGTTCTGTATAAAGAAAGTAATAAACTCCTCATAAGGAAACGCATTAGGCGAGGTGACACAATCTCTCCTGTACTATTCACAGCTCGCTTAGAGGAACTATTCAGGGAATTAGAATGGGAGCAATTTGGGACAAGGGTGGACGATAATACCTCAGTAATGTTTGATTCCCTGATGACGTTGCCTTGCTAAATAGCAAATGGGGTGAATTGCAAATACCTATTTATGACCTAGATTGGAAAAGCAGAAAAGCAGGCCTCAAAATCTTTCTGCAGAAGACTGAGGCAATGTTCAACATCTTACGGAAGTAACAGCAGTTTACAATATACAGCGAAACACAAGAAGTGGTAGTGAATTTGTATGCTTAGGACAAATAGTAAGCGCAGATACGGACCACGAAAAGAGTAAAATCAGAAGAATCAGATTAGGATGGTGCGCATTTGGCAAGTACTTACCGGCATCGCTCAACAGCAAAGTTTGTAGCGGTTTCGTCTTACCTGTATTGCAGAGAGTTATTGAACGTAAAAGTGTACGTGTAACGTTAAGAGATCGCAAGCGTGCCGAGTTGCTTCGAGAAATAACTCAAGCTAATGATATTTGATTGCAGGTTGACAATTATCGGCGCGCTGTATAATGTATCTCCCAGCTGATTCCCGTAAAATTTTGCACGGAAATTACATTTTGTCGTTATAATGTTTAAACCAAATTTGCTTGCGGTACTGGACTGATCCAATCAGAAAACGCCATGTGTTCTTGTCGTATGCGGCGAAGCAAAGGAAAGAAAACGCAGCAAACGACGACATAAAATTGAGTGGGGCTAAGAAGTTTGATGAGTAAGTAAGATGAGGCTAAGAAGTTTGCAGGAGTCAAGTGGATGCAGCTTGCCCAGGCCCGGGTTAGTTGGAGTAATATTCAAGAGGCCTTCGCCCTGCAGGGATATAAACTGTCTGATGATGACAAAGAATTGACGTCGCCTGGTCGCTCTCCGAGGTTAGCTCATACCTTCTCGACTGGCCCTCACCCACAGGGCACGTGAACTCCTTCTGCGGCTGATACGAAGTAGATTGCTTTCCAACATTGCCCAAACAATTTTACTTATGACCACGTCGGCGTCTTTTGGCGACCACTCAAACATCTGCACAACCCGCTCTTCATGCAAGGATTTCATGAGTCGCACAATATGGACGGAGCTATAGTCTCGTAACTGTAAGAGGACACCAGGGATGAAAGGGCAGTCGGAGGCATATGGGATGAGATAGTGGTCGGGCTAGATAGTTAGGTGGGTTTATTGAAACGAAAGACAGAGAAGTTAGCAGGAATGATTACAATCTGGTCTGCTACTTTAGCGGCCGGGCAAATCGCAGTAGCCTGGCTCCCTTGGAAGTGTGATATGGCTGTCTGCAGAAAGGGCCGAGACCATTTGCGCTAGTACTTCCCCAGCAATTCGCCCAACAGCGTCCGATGGCGATCACTTGCGCCGTGAAATCAGGCGAACACCTCATATGCGAAAGAAATATTTGGCGGAACTAATATCTCAAGTAACATATCATTCACAGCGGCATTTGACCCACAACCTTGATTAACAGGGTACAAAAAATTACTTTGCAGCTTACGTATATTAAATAACGCTGAGAAAGCTAGCAAAAATGTTTAATTACTCTACTTTAACTTGCGCGTGGCTTAGTGCACATTAAAAAGAATTACTTCTTATTCATACAAACCAATCTTTTTCGCACAAAGGTATGTTCCAAATTCCCGTCTGGGCGCCGGCAGTGCGTACTCTGAATCACAAATAGGGCGTCCCGACCACGGACGTGCCGTGGCGTTCGTCTTGGATTGCATCACGCAGCATGTAACCTGACAACCGCTCCTCCAACATGCATCCGCCTCCAGCGAGTCAGCCCAGCCGGGGCGAGTGAAATAACGTCCCTGTTTACATTCCTTTTGTTTGGGATGTTTTCGTTTTGAATTGACATAGTGCGCAGTGCTTCATCAATAGAAGGAAGCTTCACAAAGAAATATGCGAAAGTGCGCGAATGACAAAGAATAAAATTGTGAACTTTGCATTTTTTCCATTGAACTTTGCATTTTTTCCATATAACCTTTGTATTTTTTCCTACTTCATTTGTGAGTTCAGTCTTTCCTCTACCATTTTCTCTTTTTTCTTACATTAATCAGAACTGAAATTGTGACCATAGCATTGTGACTGCGCGAGTGGGTGGATAGGAATTACGAGTACAGCATACGGCACTTGATATGCAATCTTGATCCTGAACTCTGTCATCATGAACCAAGACGAGAGAGGAGCGACAGTGGTCACTATCGACAACCCCAGTCCTGGAACGGCGCGCGAAAATAGATCGGTGAACGACCTTCTTAGTGCGTTGCATGCGAAGGACCATTTCCTGAGCAGCCTGCTTGAGATACTTGCTCTCCCGGCTTCAACGCGAGCGTGAGGCACAGCAGCAACAATATATCAAGTAATGGTAGGCCCAAGCAAAAATATTTGTTACAGCGATAGCAGCGGTGATGCGGCGATAGCGAGGGAGTGGCTGAAAATCCTGCAGACGAAAGTTTCCCTCCACCAGTGGCCAGAGCCATTTCGATCGCCGACAACCAAATGCCACCTTGCTAGATCCGCCAAGCGTTGGTTGCATTCCAGAAGGAAAGTGGGTATCTCAAGGCAAAACTTCAAATAATAACGGCGGACAGATGCATAAAGATGCAACAACTCGTTCAAGAGAGAATTGAATGCACGGCCGCATACTTCCACTCTTTGGTTCGTCTTTGCCGAGAAGCTAAGTTGGATTTTAGCGAGACGCGGGAGGAAGTGCTTACCGGTTTTCGTTCAATCTAGCTATGCACTATGCTGCTCTGAGGCACTCACTAGGGTGAGGACGACCTCCTACACGATATCATGGAATTCCAGAAGATTGACCGAGGGAGAGAGCAGCGGTTTGACAGTGCGAGAGAAAAACGTGCGACGAGTGACCAGCTGCGTACGAAAGACAAGGCCAGTCCACGTGCGTGGAAGGCGAACTACGAGCGATGAGGGAAACATAGGAGACCTCCCCCAACAAATGGAAAGGCGAAATCAAATGCTACAACTTTGGACGTTTCGGACATATCTCCCGGGATTCTCGAGAGGTGAACCGCTAGATGACATGTCTGAGCTACAGTAAGAGCGGTAATACCCAGCGTCACTGTCTGGAATCAACGGCCAACAACGCGACCAACACAGTGAGTAATGCAGGTGATGGAAAGATCACCCCGGAAACGCTGCTCAAGCAAGTAACCTGGAACGGATCGACGACTTGGCATAATCGATAATGATAGCTTTGGATGCCTTTGTTGCAGTACGGAGCTCAAGGAGGAGACAACTGCCCTGTACAGTTTCGGTAACCAAGCACGCCGTCAAACAGAATGATCGACAAGTGTTACGCGGATATTGAGATCTACATTTTCACAGGAAAGAACATTCCCTTGCTTCTTCCTAAAGATGCATTGTCGATCGATTTTCTGGTTGGCAGAACCTACACCGAATTACCTAGTGTACGCAAAACTAAATGTCTGTTTGCGTCTTCGCTACTAGGATGATTGTCGATTATCACACCTGGAACCGCTCAATCAGCCCATGCTGTGCGTGAATGATAGTGTTGTTCATTCATGTACATATAAGTGGATAATCTTGTCACCAGATTCAAATCTGTCATGTTCCGCTCAATTCAGTAATTTTGAACGCGAAAAACGCGTTGAAATGAAAGGTGGAGAGCATACTGTGCCTGTCTTCACGAGCGCCAATGAGGATTCGGTAATCCGAAGGGGACAGGGATTCAGGCGTGTGAGCGAAGTTGACATTGTGGAGACAACCGCTGTGAATGTTCACCAACCTCAGCGTATGTGCCAGATGGTGTCAAGCGGACCCAAACTCATGTTCCATTAGACCGAGCGCCAACCGACTGAGGACAAACAGGCCGAAGTAGGGCCATCCCTGACCAGCGAGCAAAAGGTGAACTCCTTGAACTTTTAAACGACTACCTCGCGTGTTTTGCTAGTAACTTGAGCGAACTAGGCTATATGCCGGTGGTTGAAATGGACATTACTGAGACCACTGGAAGTGCGACTGTTGCGGCCAGGCCGTACCGAACAAACGCAGAGCAGCGATGGACAATAGGGACATTCTCACAGAAGGAAAAAAAAAGGGGGGGGGGGGATTGTGGTCGAGCCGTCATTCCCTTAAAGCATTCCGCTCAGTATCGTGAAAAAGAACCGCAGTACACTCTACGACCGCAGACACTTCCAAACGCGCCTCTCCAACGTTGGTAATATGGTTTTTGTTACCAAAGCCATTGAACAAGCTGGGAAGCTGATGAAGGCTCACCTTCTGGTCACTCATGCTCTACCGTCCAACACGTACCGAGTGACAGGGCTAGACGCGCGCAACAACACCCATTTTGCGACGACTGCTCACGTTTCTAAGCTTATAGGGTGGACGTTGACGTGTCCACAAGACAGTGCAGAAGACGAGTCGTCAGCTGAGGATGAAGTATCTGCGAGTGAAGCAAATTGTTTGCCGCAGCTCCTCAGGCGTTCAACACGCTGAGACGCAGTGTCGACCTGCGACTGAATTGGTGTTAGGGCACAATCTAAGGGCGCAGCATATTAGAAATTAAAACTACTAGAGCCTTTAGCGGGCATAATAAGGGTGTAGGAGCACGACATGGACGATGTCTGGGCTAGCCTGGCGCCATTGGGAGGTGGTTGTCCTGTCGGGGATGACTTCATAGTCAAGTTGTCCGATACACCGAATTACTTTGTATTGGCCGAAGTACCTCCGCATGATCGTTTCGCTCAGTCCACGACGGCGTATCGGCGTACAAACCCAAACTAGGTCTCCCAGCTTGTACTCGGCATTTCGTCGTCGCAAGTTGCATCGTCGGGCGCCGTTGCGGGCGAGTCATCGGGCTTCCTCTGCACACTGAAGGTAAGTTGCGATGTCAAGATTATCCTCGCCAATTAGGTGCGGCGGGAACATTGCGTCAGACGTCGTCGTGGGCCTCCTATCATGCGCGAGTTATAACGGGGTTGGCCAGGTTGTCTGTTAAATGGCAGCGTTATAGGCGAAATGACGTAGGCCAGGATGGCGAACCATGTCGTGTTCGGCGTCGACTTACATGTCGAGCATATCCGCTATAGTTCTATGCAGACATTCCTTAAGTCCGTCAGTTCCTCGTAGGCGCAGTGGCATTTGTCTAGCTTCATTGGGAGCCCTGACTACTTGATTGCGTCGAGCACTGTTTGAATAATTTTCAAGTGGCCTTCAAGGTTGGGAGAGAAGACAATGACGCCGAGAACACAGCGACTTTTGTGAGGAAGGCAAGGTTGTTTGATATGAACGTCGGAGGGAGGGAAAGAGGGCAGTTACTTTCTCACACCGCTAAAAGGAGTTGATGCCAATTACATGTCATAGGCTACGACTAATTAATATTATACATGTAATTAAATTTTAATTGATAAATTAGAGATGAAAAATGAAAACGATAGTTCAAAGGTGCCAAAATTCTCGTCAAAAGCCAATGCCTGATTTTGCTAGTTAAGAAATTTTGTAGTGTATATGTGATTAAGTAACAGTGGAAAAAAAAGTCAAAAAATAAGAAAGTGCTTCCAAAGATGTCCAACTGCTCAGAGTGGACAACCAATGTTTGCTGATGCTAAACAACCATGCAAAAGAAATAGACAATAAAAAATAAAAATTGAAAAAAAAAACAACAACCTCGTCTTCGTGTGTGAAACGTTATCGCGTCATACCTATAATGCGATGCATAACTGACCCCCTTAATTTTTTGTTTCATTCGCTACCGCTAAACCTTTCACCGATTCCATAGATCTCTGTCTGAACCCTGCTGAAATTTGGAAACAGTCTCCAACCAAAACTGGAGGAAAACTGAAGAAACGAGCGGCGCTATCAATACAAGACCGACGAAGAGGCAAGACGCACAAAAACGCGACGCTTGTGTGCGTCTTGACTCTTCTTCGTCATTTTATCGGCAGCGTAGCTCTTTTCTTGAATCTAATTATGAACCAACTAGCCCGACAAGTTCTACTGAAAGAAAACCCCGTAGTGCTGCTGCCCCTCATTCGCACCTACGCTAAATGTCCCTCATTTTTTTCCTGCATCACGTGGCTTAAAAGACCAACTACACCTCACAATCATCATTTAGCTTTAGAAACCAAAATCAAACGAACATCAAGGAACGAATTCAATGGAAAAAGAGTTTAACAGTGGGAAGAGCGTCTATTGCAAAAACAATGAGGGGGAGAAATGGAAATTAAAAAATAGCTAAAATTTTAAATTTCTTCACTTGGTGCAGGATTAGCAAATTTATCTTGCGCCACTCGCTATGAGTTTCCTATCTTAGCAGGCATGAGACACCACATCCCAGGCATAAGCTTTATATCACCACGTTTCTTGTCTTGTCGACATTTTGTGTACGTTTTTTGGAGCGAAGACGAAATCCTAAAGAGAGATGCCTTTACTCCACGTGCATTTAATTGCAGACGATACATCGGCGCTCTACACAAAAGCAGCAGCTGTCCAGCGATCGTAAAAGCAAATATGAATGCCTTATTTAAAGGCGTAAGCTATTTTTGCTCTTACCAATACCGTATCTTATTAGTCGTTAACAAGTGCTTGCATTGTACAACTGCATGGAGCCCTGACTCAAGGCACATCTGTGAAAATGTACGTATACATTGGCCTGATTTGAAAATGACGAGAAACACTGCGATCTAGATGGAGCACATTAGTTGAGAAGTACGAACCCGTATGCGCTGCTTATTTAGAGGTCAATTGTACACAGTTGGGGTCGTTAGTCCTTGTTCAAGGAGCCGATGATTAGGCCAGACGGATACGACACGAACATATCACTCGCCAATATCTTCGCACAGGAACACAAGGTGCAAGAACTGTGGTATCAAACATAAATAAAATGAACATGAATTTTATTCATGACATTGTCAATATCAATTGTTTTAGCCGCCTACTGCAAACACGCAGGTATAGTTGTATCGTTACATAAGTTGTTTTACTATAGTGCGCGTAAGCCGTTGCTGGCAGGGAGACCTGGTAATATATTTTGTTTCTACTGCCAATTATTGCGCGACTTCCTCCAAACCAACGAGAGGTAGTTGAAGGACTTCGGTTCCATTTGCGAAGTAGCGAAAGAGTTGCTCGCTTACTTATTAGCTTAGGCCAAACTGCATTCATTCATCATCCCATCTCTACATTTGAAGCAGTGTGCGGTAACAGGTTTGCGTGTTCTCTGATCAAGTTCTTCCGAACACAGAGCTGAGCGGTCATGATAAACTTCTTCTCTTTAGTGCCCTGAGAAAGTCGACACAGCTGCGATTGTTAAGTCATAGGCCTGTGCAACAAAACTCCATGTTCTTTGGAATGAAGCCCCATAATAAGTAACGCTATGGGTAGCAATGTGGTGCGCACGATCAGTTCTTCTCATGTTACGCACGTGGGGTGTTCTGAAAAACCACAGCAACACACGCAACAGCTTCATTGGGAAGAACAGAGCTATTTAAGGTCGGTGACTGTCCTAAACTACTCTAGGGAGCAGTTATAACTCTCTGTTAACGTTGTACATACAATATATTTGACACAGAGTGCCTGCTTGAAAGTTCTTCAAAAACAGCACTTTGCTGTTTGCGAGTTTTCATGCGTTGCACGCAGTTGCCACAACAGGTTTTTTACTGATTTTATTCAGGGTAATGTTTTAATTCTTCTCTGTGAATTGGATGTATGCAAGCACACAATGCATGATACCATGCCATCTTGCCGTTGTGAAGGAACCAACAGTATTTTGTTCGTAAAAGGTATGTACCGTCTTTGCCAAAAGTAACCAGGCTGCAAGTTTTGCTTGTCGATTGTATTTTAAAGTCAACATGAATTCCTGGAGTATCAAAACTTGTTAATAAGTGAGGACAAGAGCTCGCCTTTACTTTGCACAGATTTACAGGTTCAAAAGTAGTCCGAATTCTCCACTACACATCTGAGAAGCGGAACACGCAGCCTGGTTACTTTTGGCAAAGACGGTATGTCGCTGCTAAGCTCGAAGCTCAATGAGACCTTAAGCTGTAGTAGGGATTACTAATGTAGATGCTATATTCGTGGTGTGGGAGCCCCGTGAATGAGGAACCTCTCAACTGTTGTTTAATAGTTACTAGGGTTTATTTCAGCTTTTGTTGGAGGGGTGAATGATCACAGAAAGACACGCGAGCGAGCTGGTTAACGATTGTTTCCGTTAACTTGATTGCGCATACCATCCATGGAAAGCGTAATCTCGACGAAGCGGTATGGATCGGGCTTCAACAGCTCGTGCATCGCTAGTACGAAACGAGCGGAGAGATCCTTCAAGTCTTTCCGAAGCGACGGGCTTACAAGTGCGGAGAATGCAATGGAGCTAAAGCAGCCGTGCATTGGTTAGCGTACACAAGCGGTACCAATCGATGAATACTTTTTGCTCAAACATGTAGGCTTAAACCTTTGCGAAATATCAACATTTACAGAGTTTCGGACAAATTAAAGGAAGCAAACTGATCTTGACTTTCTTTTTAAGTGGCAGCGGTTTCAAACTGCTCCATGGAAAAAAGTCTCTAAAAGGAAAATTCTTGCCCGTAATTTCAAACTTTTCGTTCCTGACATGGAACATTGCTGTGATATATCACTGGCTGAACAGAAGTTTGTTAATACACGTACACGTTTTACATGTCTCTTAGCATAAACTATGACGTGTTTTCTCGAAGATGCAGGTTCCGCTGCAAAAGCAGTCAAGTGGCTACAATCCTCTATGCGTTTCTAATCCTTGGTGTGAAGATCGCAAAACCGTAAGTTCCATTGTTATACCGAATGTGAATCGAATCAATGATGCTACCTCTTCATGAACACTAAACGTAGGCGGTAGATGCGTCACACAGCTCAACTGGGACGACAACCTTGGTTAAACTTCTTCCAACGTTCGCCTGTGATGTCTATGCTTAATAAAGCACTGCATTTGCTGCAATTGTTTTAAAGTCAGCTAGTTACAGGTAGCACTACTGCTCTTAGTATCGGCATAAACGCCTCCCACGAACGAAAGGTAATTTCTGGGCACGCGGCGGACATAATACGTGCAATGCTTGTTACCGCAATCCATAAATCGCTCAAAACCGTCCAGGGACGTGCCCGCAAGTTTAAAGACTCTATTTACCTCTGTAATGCAATCTTCCCTGATAACAAGGAGTTGCTCATATAAAACCAGCCGTGAGCGCAGTCTTTTATACTAGATCCAGCTAAATAAGCGCTAATGCAGGAGTGCAGCTCTGATAACAGCACATACCATGTCTGTTCTGCTCCCATTGCTCGAACATCATCTTAAATATACCTTGACTTTCACTTGACATCAACTTTATCATGGGTTACTCACATTGAAACAATAGTCTCACAGGCTGCACGAATGGTTGGGTATTTACGAAGAAGCATACAATCAGCACCACCCCAAATCAGACAGCTTGCATTCCAGACCTTTGTACGCCCTAAACAAGAATACGCTTCATTCATGTGGTATCCTTCATAGGCCTACCTCGGTAATGAACTAGAATCCATCAAAACCCGTTCCGCGAGATTTATCATGTGACAGTATTCAAGTAAAACCAGCGTCACAGCACAGCACATAAACGCACTCTTTCCCTTCCAAGCCTTCAATCATGTCGAATCATATCATGTATCTGCCTCCTTCATTATTTTTTTTTTACCGGCCTCATAGCCAACCCCCTCTCCTACTGCCTCCCCCAAAAATGTCCCACCATCTTAGCCAGAGTCACCGGATAGCTGTTATTTTTCGCCGCGCTTCAACAACGAACAACCCTGTTTTTCCAGATGCAAAAGCTGGATCCAAATCTTTACCGGAATATATTACTTCATGTAAAGATCAGGAAATTTTTCGTACTAAACTAATGCGTCATCTTCAATGTTCTATCTTAAATTGTCCGCTTGTCTCATATATATTTGTTCCTGCTTGCTTCGTCTTTTTCCTTTATTGGTGTTGATGTGCTTTTTTATGTTATTACCCCCGCCTTGTTTAATGCCTTCTGGCCATTATGGCTTCAACAAAGGAAGTGAAATAAGTTTAGGCGCGGGTGGAGACTGGAGGCAGGTTTAGAAAACCGAACATGAGCAGCTATTAACAAGATTATTACGTGTTAAAATGCAGGATTTCTTGTACTTAGTCACCCTCCTTGCCGCAATACGCTTCCCTTCACTTATTCACTTGCCTAGGCACCTTTACACTCAGCGTCTTCAAGCTTCGTGGCGTATCACTTAGGTTTCCGTCTTGCAGGATAGCTTTAAAAACACCCTGTCTATCAATAATGGTGTGAGTAATATTTCAAGAGAACAATGAGGTTGTACAAGCAAGACACTTACCGCCCCGTGTGTTCAGTCTGCACTTATTAGTACGATGTCCGTTTTGCAGAACCACGTGGGACCCGTCTTACTCGCCGCATCGGCGCTGCCTGGCCACAGTAAGTGGTTTTCAACGTCGTCGTACCACATCTTACCTTATTATAAACGAACTTGTTTAGGTTAAACTGAATATTTTATTGATAAACAAACAGCTCAGTTCGTAGCTTGCATGCATCTTTGTGAGATGAAAGGTCATCAGACAACATACTGTTACGGACGAGCCTAGAAGAAGAAGCGGGGAAGTGGCATGAGCAGGTGCGCTCGCGCTATACCCGCCAAAAATTCATTAAACGTCATCTATCATCGAACATCTTCTCTCTGTCCTCTGTTCTCCTGTTTTCATCGATTTGTCGCTCCGTAACATATGGTTGAAGGTGCGAGGTATTTCGTCATCACCCCCTCATCCTGGTCCGGAGCTTTGGCGCCCTGTGACTTCTTGCGCCATCGGCGAAAGGTTAAGAGGCATCGCATCGCTGTTCCTCAGCCTGCCGGACCCAGCAAGACATCGCTGTTCCTCCGCCCTGTCCCTCCATCCCGACCACAAGACATGAAGGAGAGACTGCCCGAGACGCCACACGTGACCACAAGACACAAAGACCTGAACGACCATATGTGACCCCACTGACCAGATGTGCCGACCAATGACCCCACGTCCCAAGGCACAGGTACACTTGATGACATCCTGCCCTGCCTATGCCATGCGGTGCGTACCTTGGCCTACGCCATCAAGTCGTGGTAACGTGTAGTCCGAGAGTCTCCTGGGCCAAGGTTCATCGGGAATCAACGTGCCGGCAAGCCGTTCTGTTCTTCCTTCTTCCTCTTCTTCATCAAGCATGCAGACACGCCCATCATCATGCCATGGAATCATCAACGTCGGTAAATTTCCTCGTCGACGATCGGGACGATTGCTCAGTGGCCCCGGGTCATGTTACGGACAAAGAAGAAGCGCGCATTGGCGCAGGCTGGAGATCTCGCGCTAGGGCCGCCGACAATTTATTAAATGTCACCTCACCGTCTCACTGTCATCGAATATCTCTCTGTCCTGTCTCCTTTTTTCATCGACTTGCCGCTTCGTAACAGTATCCTAATTGAACTGCAATCGGCGGCTTCAGCAGTCTCCATGATAATTTTTGCAATTAGTTTTCAGATTAGCTCGTTTGACATGATACTCTCAAGGAAACAAACTAAAAATTTAAAACAATGAACTGCTTCGTTAATGTCGCAATAAACATGTCTGATCTCTTTTTTACGTCAGGTGTTGCATAGAGGTCCATCAGTAATATTTGAATATAGTAAATTTGCAGTAAGAAAGGAAGCTTAGGCAGCATAGTACTGCCATTCTTGGTGGGCACCAGAAAAGAGGTGCATCATGTTGACTACTATGGTTTTAGTAAAATTTGAAAAGTTAGCTTTAGGTTTTAAATATAGGCCCCAGGTTGCCATTGGAGGTCCCTGTATGGCCATCAGTAACCATCACTCTAAGGAACCACAAGCATCGCCGAAGCTTTTCGCTTCTGATATCCAGGCTTAATCAAGCTAAGCCACCACCACATTTTTCTTCTGGGTGCCACCATGTTATCACGTCGCGAGAGATGTCCTGAAAATTGAAAATCAAGGGATGGGCAGCTTGCACTCTAAGGTAGATGAAGAAGCAGAGTGCAGCAAAATTTGCATTCGCTTCTTTTGTTTTCAGGTTGCTGTGAGGTTTAGCGTTGTGGTCCTTGCTGCCGCCATGCAGGGAAAATTTTGTTGTTGATCAATGCTGTAAAGCAACACAGTTTGAGAAATTTCGTTCAAAATTGCAATAGGTCCAACACATATGCGGTTGTAATATTTACAACGAATTTCCTAAATCTCAAACACAAAATGTTGCTTAAGACTTTACAGTTGATCATGGTGAAACGGTGAAAAAGCGTGCCAGTAGGCATGCATGAATGTACAAGAATGCGCTTCAAAGAAAGGGAACGCATGTTTTCTCGCCAGTCACTAGCGGACATGTCATGAAACACCTTTTTTACGTTTGTGGACATTACTTCCTTTGCGTTTGGCAGCGTGAATAATAAATTTTGTGGAGGGCAGCAGGTGCTCTCCTCTTCGTTTTATTCGTTTCGAACGTTTTGCGCTGAAAAAAATAATTCCGCTAAGTTTACATAAACATGGCTCATTCGCCACAGTAATTATCATTCTATTTCATTGAATGCGCTCCACCACTCTGGTTTGGCATAAGTCCGCCCGTACATTTTGAGATAAGGTTTGTCTAATTACTCTTTCATGCGCATCCACCTGCTCACTGTTTGATGATATGCCTATGCAGCTGGTTCACAGTTAATCCTACAAAGCGGTCCTAGAGTTCACGAATTAATCATAATTTTAACACTGGAAGCGGATGCCCTGCACTCACCCCAGCGCTCTTCCTTTTCCGATACACTGTGCAGTGTTTGTCCTCTGAATGCCGCTGCAAGAAGGGCTGCCACTGCTTCCCGAGGGGTGACAACCCGCGCATTGGCTACTGCCTGAACCCTAGAGTGCCTCTGCCTGCACACTTCCTCGGTCTCGGTGATCTGTACAAAGGGCCTAGCACCGACGACTACGACCCTTATTATTACAGCGTGCACAAAAGGCACGCTGCACCGGGCTTGGAATGAAGACGCCGCGCACCCGGCTTTAGACGACGTGCAAATAAAGCAGATTTTTGCGAATATCGCCAGTCATTTCTGTGCTCGATCATTGCTGTTCCCACTTCTGTAGCTGTTTTTCCACTAGTCTTCATAAGAACTGTAATGCGTCATGTGATGAGGGCCTTCACATCGCTCAAATTGTTCACCACCGCGTGCTTGGCGTTTTTCGGCAGTTTAGAAAGCATGACGAAAATATGCTTTCGTTCCTGGAGTGCACCTAGCAAGTTTTTGTTTTGTCAACATTAAAGTGAGGCCGTAAAACGGCAGCCACAAGCATGTCTTTCAAAGGCACGTAGAGCAAAATGGATAGCGTAGTTAAACCGAGTGGGATATGCGAAAGCTTTTTCGCTTAGTTGGAACTTGATGGCAAAGACGGCGTGTCATACGCAACGCAACGCACCTGCACCGACTCTGATAACCTAGCCCTAGTCGCCGATACCGTGACAAATCTGGTGAAGGTCAGGTCTGATGTCCCGTACCCCTCCGCTAAGCAGGAGTGCTGGTCATATATTCGAGGAAACGCCTATTCACCGCACCAGCCGTATGCAACGAGGCCTACCACCTGCGTTTTCCCCATCGGCAATGACTACCGGCAGCCACAACGTCGCAATGCCTGGGGCGGCCCCTACTTACGTGACGTTTCAGAACCCCCGCGTCCCGAAGACCTTTCACGGGGACACCTATGAAGACGTCGACGACTGGTTGCAGCACTACGAAAGGGTAGCTACCTTCAACCTCTGGGATGCCGCCCGGCTTCGCAACGTCTACTTCAGCTTTGAAGATGGCGCTCGGACATGGTTCGAGAACCATGAAGACCAGCTGTCTTCCTGGAGTGAGTTCAAGCGCCATCTTGCGGCTACTTACGGTAGCTCAGATCGCCGCGAATGGGCCGAACGCGCTCTCCAATCTCGGGTTAAATGCCTAACGAAACCGTCGCGGCATATATCGAAGACATGACACGCCCCTTCAAGCGGGCAGACCCTACAATGTCCCAGGACAAAAAGCTGCGCTACCTCATGCTTGGCGTTAAAGAGCAGCTTTTTGCTGGCCTGGTGCGCAGCCCACCGAAAACTGTCGCAGAATTCCTTGCGGAAACATCCACGATAGAAAAAGTGCTTCAGCAGCGAGCTTCGGCACAGAATCGTACCGTCCACGCCACCTCCGTCTCTGCCGAGTTACCATCACATGGCATGGACGCATTGGCGCTTCGGGATCTCGTACGTTCGATTATGCGCGACGAACTCAGACTGCTGTATGGCGCACCTCAACCAGCTTCTACCTCTATTGCGAGCGTTGTCCGCGAAGCGGTGAACCTCACCCGGCTCCTCCTCTTACGCCACCTGAGTGTCAGCGTCCCACATACGCCGAGGTGCTACAATACTCTCCACCCCAGTCGCCGACCCTCATTCCTGCTAACGTAGCTGCGCCAACAACACCGGCCTCCGTGATCCAGTACGTAACGGATTCCCGACCGTCTAGACGGAAAGCAGACGAGTGGCGTACCCCCGACCGACGGCATTTATGCTTTCACTGCGGCGAATCGGGTCATGTCTATCGGCGCTGTCCCTACCATCGACTGGGCCTCGAAGGTTTTTCCGCCGATTCTCCGCGGCCTCGCTACGGCGAACGGCACCGAGCCGTTGAAGATTTCGCCAATGACCAGCGCCATGGTGTTCCGTCTCGTCTGCGGCAATCTTGATCACCGTCGCCCAGGGCTCGCCCTTCGCCATCTGCTGCGAGGCCCTCATGGGCAGCGCAGGGCCGCTTTCCCAGCCCCCAGCGGGAAAACTGAAACCAGCGACCTTCGGGGGTAGGCTCGCTGGACATCGCTGCGCGGGAGACCCCCCATTGACGCAGACACGGAAAGACTACGAATCGACATTGGAAAAGTCCGCGGTTGCCAATTATAACGCTACCTCGACGCCACCACGACGCACCCGCAACGCCGACAAATTGCCGGTGAAACAGACGACGCAACAATGCACCCGCAACAACGACGAATTGCCGGTGAAACAGACTACGCAACAATGCACCCGTAACGACGAATTGCCGGTGGAACAGATGACGCGACAACGCACCCGCAACAATGACGAATTGCCGGTGGAACGGACACCGCAACAACGCGCCTGCAACAACGACGAATTGCAGGTGAAGCATACCGCGTACACTGACGCAGAGCACTCAAACACTCAGAAGCCTGATATTCGCGAGCAGCTGTCGTTGGACATACCAGTAATACTGGATGGTCTCCATGTTCGAGCTTTGTTGGATACTGGCGCTGATTATTCTATTTTGAGCAGCCAGTTTGCCGCGACTCTCAAGAAGGTTTTGACTCCATGGGCTGGCACGCACGTTCGCACTGCGGGTGGTCATCTGGTTACTCCTCTAGGCATGTGCATGGCCAGGGTTCAAATTCAAGAGTCGACATTTGTGGTAAGCTGCCTCGTTCTGAAAAGCTGCTCACGTGACCTAATTCTGGGCGTAGATTTTCTTCGTGAATATGGCGCAATTATTGACCTCCGGGATTTTAAGGTTTCCTTTTCTACAGAAAGCAGTGGCCCTCAGCACTACACAGCGACCACTCAATGTGCTTCGAGTTTATGCGGACAGTGTCACGCTGCCACCCCGAACCAGCACCTTCGTTAATGTCAAATGCAATGCACTTCACGATGGTGATGCAATAGCCGAAACTAACCTCTCGTTACTGTTGACGCAGGGAGTCTGCGTGGCTCGCAGTTTGATCCATTTTAACTGTGGTCAGTCCAAGGTACTTGTTACCAATTTTTCGCACGAGTATCGACACCTTTTTCGGAATACTTCCGTAGCTTTCGCGGAACGCATATCTGAAATCTCCGAGTGCTTGTCCACAGAAACCGTGCCACCGCCCACATCCCTCGACAACCTCGATATTAGCTCAGAGCTATCGGTGAGCCAGCGTGAACAGCTGCTTTCATTTTTACTCGAATTCAGAGGGTGTCTTGCATCATCGTCAAAAGTGCATCAGACTCCCATTGCCAAGCACCAGATCGTGAAGTTCGATGATGTGCGCCCAATTCACTAGCACCCCTACCACATCTTTCGCTCCGAGCGCCCCCTGGCAATATTGTTACGGGGAAACGCGGGACCAAAGTGATGTGCTCACTGACAAAGATGACGACCGAGGAACGCGGGCACGACGAAGCGTTGAGGAAGAGGACGATGCTGACAGAGTGAATACTGCTTCCAGGCTTGGATGATGGTGGCGTCGGCCGCAGCTGCTGGCTGAGCCACACTTCTGCGCGACGTCATGGCGTCGTAGTTCATCCGAGCAGACCGGCGTGTGGAAGAACAGAGCGCCGTCCGAGACGGAGACGTAGGGCTGGTCATTCCTGCGGTGGCCTTCATCGATCGTGAGCGCCTGCAAGAGTGCAGCCGCAATCTCCGCCCTGAACAACGCCGGCGTCCTCTGCCGATCCTTCCAGCATGGACATCTCGAACGAAGCGCTCAGCAAGAACGGAGCTGCACCAGCATCATGGGTGAGCATGGAGGATCTGCTGACTGGCGACAGCGCTTAGAAGGACCAGGACGCGCCCGGCAGGCGGATATGAGCCACAGAAGGGAGAGGAACGCTGTACGCCCCGTAACGCCCTGCAGTGACACATTCGCTGCTGCAGCCAGACTTGCGGGCGACGTCGCTCAAGGAGTGTACGAGAGCAAAAGCGAGCGCCCGGAAGATGCTGCCATGGGTGCTGCTCCTGGCCACCGGCGCGGCATCGACTTCCCAGCGGCCGGTATGAAATTGGCACTCGACCAAGGCTGTGTTATCTTTTTTTTTTCTCGAGGGAGGCAATACAGTGAGGAGCAGAGGGTGATGATGGACTGCGTCAACATGACGAACACTCGCGAGGAACTCAGTTCTACCTTGGACACTGTTCAAAAGAGAGCGAGGAGAGCTTGAAGGAGAAGGCAACACAAAGCGCACATATTGAGGGAGTTAAATGGTGGTCGGCGTGGTTGGTGGAAGGGGTGGCAAAAGAGGCATCTATAACTGCACTTGTGCATAGGGCTCATTTTCAGTGGAATTTTTCCTTTCTATGTCTTTCGCGTTTTCGTCTTATCGTCACTTATTTTCCAAGAACTTTAGCGTCTCTTTGCTAGCGTTTGCTTTGGCTTCCGTGCCGTCGTGTGGGGTTGTGTCAAAAACTTCTGCCCCACTACACAGGTCCTTACCGTGTGCTACGCCCAGTGACCGACGTGACCTATGAGATTGCACCGCTCCACCCAAAGTCACCGACTGCTACACCCACTTCCGAAATCGTACATGTCGCCCACCTCAAACCATATTACTCCCCCTCCACACCGCACGCCTAATACGCACCGGGACGTTGCCTTTTGCCGAGGGGGGTAGTGTTACCGGGAAACGCGGGACCAAAGTGATGTGCTCACTGACAAAGACGACGACCGAGGAACGCGGGCACGACGAAGCGTTGAGAAAGAGGACGACGCTGACAGAGTGAATGCTGCACGGCTACTGAAGTCTTACCCCCGAATGCAGAGATCTAATTTGAGTTCGACTTGACTTACGACGGCCTCAAGTCAGCCGCAACGCGTGCCATAAACCGAACTTGACTTCAACGGCAACTTGCACTAGACTTGACTTGCTCGAAGTCAAGACCCATCTTGGCGAAAACGGGCCATTTTCCAAGTCAGCCCCAGGGCTGTCTTGAAGCTGACTTCGTTCGTTTTTTCAACATGTCTGCCACCCGAAGAGACGTCGCTCGAGTTCAGCCCATCCAGTGCCGTTACACTAAGTACATTCCCGTAACAATATGTAAACTGCAACACATTCTTGCGCCTGCAAACTGCAGAACAGCAATAACAACGGCGTTCGGTACTCCCCTCCCACGAGTAATTCCAGGATTTGAATCAACTCCGCTGCAATGTTTTTTTTTTTTGTTAGCCTGTATCCGACTACACAAACGGACTCGAGACTTTCCGACAATCTTGCTGGGCTCTGAGCCTCCGGATTAGGGGCCTTTCAGTAAAAACTGAAAATATTACAGTGCGCACAAAAACTTTCCAGTCGTGAATAGCGCCCAGTACAAATTATTTTAGTTTCGACGCCCGGGCGCTGCCATCTTAGTCTGATGGTGGCGCCCCGTATGAGCCAAACTAGGAACGTCCGCTCGGGCTCCCCTTGATGCAATCTTGGGCTGTGCTGTGCGTGTTGACGCTGCGCCGCGGCAGTGTAAAAGTGCTGTTTCGCGTTGCTAGTGAAAGCTATCCGACACCTTGATCCTATTTTATGTTTTGTTTGAGCGCGCCAGCAAACCGTATACCATCCGTTTGGCATGGCGGCAGTTCTGGAAACAGCACTAGCGACCGGGGCGACTGCGAAGGACTGCGCTCCGCTTCCGCAGGCCGAACTCGTCAGAGTTAACCGTGAGGATGTACCTGTTGTATCTTTCGTGATGCATGTATTTTCAATTATATTTTATAATCGCAATGGTAACTGTACAACACAAACACACAGCGAATAAACCATACGGGCGGCTTTCAGGCGCGGAATGCAAATACTACGAAAGGTGCTTTCCAGTCATCGCCGGATTCATTTCACGCAAATTGCGAACAATTTCATGTCTTGTATTTCCTGTCTCCCATGCGCGTTTATATTCGATGTTGCGCTGCTTTCATTTCGCTTTAAAAGCACTGCAGCGTTCACCAACACGGTTACGCCGCTAACCGCTACTATCGCGTACCGAGCTTGGCGAATACATGCGTGTCTGTGGTGCGCCGGCGACCGAGTGCGAAAAGCATACGATCGAGCTGTCTTGCTTCAACAATGTATATATTCAAGGTAAATCATGGTTCTATAATATCACATTAAAGAAGTAGTGTCTAAAGTACCATCCGTTGACGTTTTATGCAGCCTTGGTGTGCGTCCGGCGGCGCAACAACATTTATGTATATTTTCAAGTTAAATCACGGTTCTAGAACATCACATTAAAGAAGTATCTAAAGTACCCTCCGTTGACGTTTTCTGCAGCCTTGGTGTGCGTCCGGCGGCGTAACAGCATGTATCCTCGTCCCGTCGTAGCAGCATCGTTTGCGCGACGTATTGTTGAGCAAAATGTCGAAAAACGTGTGCCCTCAGCCGCACCATCAACGAACACGACAAATTCGCAGCACAAGCAGCGTTTACGAAGGCGGCGCCGGACGCTGGCGCTGCAGTAGACGGCACTCTAGCCGAGCCCTACTCCCTAGTCGTCGCTGGCCTAAATATTTTCGCGTCGAAGGCACATCCGACTGCGCTTTGTAATTGTTCAGCGCTAAATTAAATTGTCTCTCGTGGAACTGCCTTACTGTCAATACCATTGTATCAGTAAAATAAAGACGTAATTTTGGTAACGCCTTCGCAGCGGAGCCAGTGCGCACATGATGAGCCGCGCGCCGCAACAGCGGCAATGTGTTGCCAAGCTTGTTTTTAATGAATTTATCAATAACACGGATGGGTCAGAGATCCGCAAGAAAGATGTTTTTATTTTTTTGGCTGTCGGCTCATAGTTTAAGTGTGAAGAGCAGATTTTAGCGCGCTCTTTTGGCGCTGGCGGAAGATATCCATAATATCATTGGCGCAGAGGGACTGCGGGCGGCACGGCCTGCCTGGCGTGCCTGTTTACTACGGCGGTGGAAGTAAAATGGGCATCATATTCGTGAGCCTGTCATTGGTATTAAGTGTATCTGGCTTACACAAAACGTTCATAAGCGAATTAAATCAGGATGTACTGTAACGCGTGAAGCAGAAATATATAACAGCTGCACTCAGACTATCGTTGCATGCTTCCCGCCTACTCTTTCGACAATCACCTTGCAATTTCTTCGATTGTCTGTGCAGTCCAGGATTACGGATTGCTGTGCCGATAACAATGTCCCTAAAATGGGTGCAAATAAAAATATTTAGATCCCTCAAACGACAATATACTGAGGTGTAAGGCTACTCTGCTATGCATGAAGCGTGCGAATGCACAGCCCGCTTGTACTGGCAAAAATGGCCGGCGCAATCAATCTGGTTAACCCTTTATATCCCACAGGTGTCTCACGAGGTGAACATTGCTGAAATCTATATTTTTAAAGAGTTCATGTTCATGGAAAGACACGTGAAAAAAATTAAAACGATTCCTCTTCATTTTGTAGGAAATTTTATTATGCCACAAACGTTGCAGCTAGGAGTGGGGGGTAGAAATTCCCGAAAATTTAAGATGCATGAAATTTCTCAAAGCAGTTGATTTTTTCTGCATCAACGCACAAATACACAGAACACTTTTTGCAAAAGAACCTTGTGCGCCTGGTGCATGAGCTTAACTTGCACATGGGGGCGTTTTTTTGCGCCACTTTCCCTGGCCAATGGCCAACATTGTCGTGCCGCACAGAATGTTCAACATGATGGGCTCTTTTTGAAACAACTCCAGCTGCTGAGCCTGATGCCATCAATGAACTAGTTGGTGACACAACACTCGCAGGCACAGGATCATCACCATCCCGGTTCAATCCGGGCATGCCCTCGAGTGAGCGCATCAATACAAGTGCCACCCGGAACTTGAAGTCAACCAGCTGCATATCTGCCGATTTCGCTTCGCGGTAAAGCAGAAAAGCGTTCACAACCGCAAGATCGATAAGGTGAAAGCATATCCTTTTGTACCACTTCTTTGTTTTCAAGTCATTTCTGTAAAATGACAGAAGCATATCTGCTTTGTCTACTCCACCCATGCTCTGGTTGTTCACTCTAATGATGATGGGCCTCTGCACATCCACATAAGTCTTCGTTTTTCTGTCGTAGCGCCTGCATGTATCAAAAGGTTCAATGCTGTGGATGTTTGATGCAGCTGTCACTGTGCGGTTGTCGTTCCAGGCACAGATGACAATTCCTGTGCTCTTTTCTGAGCGGAAGTCGAGTGATCCTCTCTCGGCTTTTTTCACTTCTTTGTCAGTTTTCAGAGGGCAGTTCCCACATCTTGTTTTTCTGATGGTGGCAGTCGCTCCAAGTCCTCTCATTTTCATTTCATTTAAAAGCTCGATGGAAGCGAAGAAGTTGTCGAAAAATACTTCTGTTCCCGGAGGGCAATCATGAGTGAGTCGCAAAACGACCTTCCCGTTTTCGCCTACGTCTTCCGGGGTGTTCGGGGGGTCTTCGATTAGGTTGTCACCATACATGTGAAGCCGATATACGTATCCAGACCGGCCTCCCAGGGCCCAAGCTTTGTAGCCCCATTTCTTAGGCTTACTCTTCATATAAACCTTCAGAGAATGTCTGCCCTTGAAAGGGATAATCATTTCTTCTACAGCAACGCAAGTTTCAAGTTTGGCAGCTTGTGAAAATGTGTTATTTAGGCTCGTAAGCACATGTCGCACCTTATGGAGACAGTCATAGCCTTCTTCTCCTTTTTCCCGCGCTTCATCATTGTTCCCTGCATGAAATAGGGACATGATTTCGTCGAACCTGTTTCTTGTCATGCAGTCGGCGATATCTGCTTGACGAGTGTTCGGTGACCAGTACATCCTTCTAAAAGGAAGGTCAACAACAGACATGTAAATGACAATGGTAATAAACTTGCGCATCTCGAGGACTGACACCGGAAGGATTCGCGTGCGATTTTCTTGGGTCCTGAATCTGTTCGTTTCGAAAGTGAGGAACTCAATGAGGTCAGAGTCAACGAGTTTAAGGAACATGCTCAAGGGGCTCTTCACTCTTTCTAAACCGTCCGCAGGCTTCAAAACACTTTCTTTCTCTCCCCGATTGATATTGAAGTCCTTTTTCACCCAGTGCCAAATTTTCGTTTGCTTCTTCTTTTTGGTTGATGTGACCTGCACTTCTTCTTCACTGTCTGAAGAGCTTTCGCTGACATTCTGCACTGTTCTCTCCTGCGGCGTGTATTCTTCATCGCAATCCGACCCCTCCAAGTTTTCGTCCTCACTTCCACTAGGGTATTCGAAAAGAATTGCTTGAATTTCTTTGTCAGTCAAGCGCTGCCTGCATATAAAAAAACGTTCTTCAAAAACAATACACCAACACAAGTCGTTGCTAGACAACGAGTATGAAGGTACACTTGATGGAAATTAAATTTGATGCCGCAAATACTCTGACATAAGCGCTCAAGGAAATCATACTCGTTCATGCATTTTTCTGGAAGGACGGACCGCAGCTTCCTGGCTGCCACAAATGTGTATGTAAGATGAACGAAGTGAAATGCTCTACAAGGAGCAGTCGTAGCAACATGAAACTGCGTAAGTATATTCGCTAGACTTCCGCAAAACTGCTGTCGGTGTTTTCAATAATAAATTATCAGAGTTCAGGTTACCACAACAGAAAAATAACGCACACTTACCGCCTTGGCCGGCTGCACGTGGAGTCCATGTTTTCGACGCTCAAAATGCTGCTGTGCGGTACCCGTGGCGCCATCTACTGACAGTGAGTGCAGACACCAGCTGCCACGTTCGTGGCAGCTAGGAACACAGGGTTCCTAGAGCATATTTTCTACCTCGAAAAAATTAAAATTACACTGCCACGTTTGTGGCACCTGGGATACAAAGGGTTAGAGAGTATTTTCCTCCTCTCCGGCTTGATATCGGTAAAATGGTATATAGGCTCTTTTAATATCGCTACACAGCCTCTGTCACGGTCAGCTCAGTTCCTGTCCTCTTAGTGGAACCCAAAGAGCAGAGGTAATACGTGTAGCTGCATTGTAGTTTATGCGACCGGATTAAAGGTCCCAATCCGAGCAAAAGCGGGCATTATACTGTGACCATAGGCATGGCTAGAAATTGCCGAGACTTCCAGAGAGAAATGATGCCACACGGAATTACAAAATGCGCACGCATGAACCAAATTGTCGATGTATGGTCCCAGCATGCATGCTTAATTTGTCATTGGGATATATATGAATGTAAGGGAAGATATGCTAGCTATAAAACGGCGGTCCGATGGGCTTCGAACTTTAGAGCTTTGCGTCTGAAGTGAGACACGCTACCTCCAGACTACTTACGCATGGTTATGTCAATATGTTTATCACAGTCCGCTAATTTCCTATGCACATAATAAAAATCACCACGATACAGAACCCAGCCCGACTCTGCAACAGCATAATTGAATATATGCAACTGAAATTCACACCAACAAGAGGAAGTGCCCCCTCCTTTCTAACTCAGTGTGGGCATCCACTCCTCCTACATGAACACTCATCCTTCCTAAGTAGCCTTTTGGAGAAATATAAGGTTCGCATTGCCAGTTATTGATGCATGCTTTCCAGATACTGTGGGTACAAAATATAAAGAAAAAATAGGAGAAATTACGAGCAAACGGCAGTGCATGGAGATCTCAAAAACAATGCGTTGTCAAATTAAGCTTTTCTTTCAATGTCGATTAAATATATCCTGAAAGGGTATTGCAGCTTAACAAAGCTCAGTGTTTTCTCGAACATATCACAAAGGCGGTAATTTGCCAAGGGCATGTATAATCCATTTATATATTACCATACTTTAGCAGTCAATATCTCCGCGTGTAGCGTATACAAAACGTCGCTCTTGATGGCGACAGAGGCATTATATATTCTCTTAGGATTAACTCATCTCTCGGTAAACAAAAATTCACTGAGCAGTACATCACTGAAGGGAAGAGCATACAAATTAAGTAATTGCACAACCGCGTCTTGGAAACTGAAAACTGTAATTCGGGAAGAAACGAACATGTAGCAAATTAGTGCACAAATCAACCTCCTCCATTAGCCCTATAAACTCGGATGGCCAGACCGATGATAATACTCAATGATTGTAGGCAAAATATGTCAATTGACTTGCAAGTATGCAATGCGTCATGTGAAGTGTCGTGGAAATCAGGCATGAAACGTGAAATTGCGTTGCCGGACATACAAGTGGACTAGCTCACGGCCACCAGCACTTAAAGGCTTGAAAAGGTAGAACTTCTCAAGGATTGAACAGACAAACCTCGTAGAAAAATAGCGAACTCCTAGCCCCCGTAGCGAAAAACGTTGGGTGTAAAGACCTATGCTGGGAGTTTTTGGAGTAGCTCAGATATTTCATTGGCGATGAAAATATTGCAAGTGATGCCCCGCCAAATACAGAGACAGCCGGGGAGGGAAATGGGGGCGTAGTTCTAAACTGCAGGTACTTGGTTTTTGCAGTAATGAACACTGCGCTCATAAGCACCCAAAGGGACACCAAGATACATTCGTGGCCTGCATGGTCATTTTTTGACGAGCATATTCTGCTGTTTTCCATTCCCACATATCAAACTGAAGACCACAATTCACAAAACCAGTATTTTAACCTAATATCATATTTATTGCATTCAAATATTGCACTACATAAATAAAGTACTCAGGAATTTTTGTATAACTGTTTGACGGCCTATTAATATAATGAACAGGAAACTACATTTTTCCGAAATGAGAAAAAAGCATAATGAGCCCTTCTTTTGCCAAGAAGAAGGTTGTCTCCAATCAGCTGTGCCTACACAACAGACAGGCGTTATGGGAAATGTATGAACCATAAACATTGGCGGTCAGATCCACGCTACGCCTAAGTTATTACACTTCAAGAATGCAAACGTACTGGCCCGCGTTCTCTTATCATAAACAAAGTACATATTGTGGCAACGTGGTTTTATTCGCACGTGAGCAGAGAGTACCAGCATGTGACAATGAATGAACACACTTTGTGCTGTTTCATCGACGTGCCGGCAAAGATGCAGGCAATACAATATGCACTTCTTGTATAGCTTAAAGTAGGTTATTAACAATAACCACTGACTATAGCGTCTTATAAACAGGCTGCAGTGGCCAGGGGGGGGGGGGGGGGGGCATGCAAAAGAATAGAATGGCTGTTAAAGCACTAGCACCTGACCAGCGATGTTTGCGGCTATTGTGTGGACAAGTGCCGCCAGCTGGCGTCGTTCACATAATTTAAATAAATTTGTGGTGCATGATGGCTGCGCTAGATAGCGCCACTAGAGCAATATGTAGCTTTATATGGCACAGACGCTGCAGTCCGTGGCGCCGAATGAAGTAACAGTAAGAGGAGGGTACATTTGTACTAGCCTGTATGTTAACACTGTTGTATATTTGCAGTGATGTTATTGGAGATAGTATATTAGCCTATTCACGTTAGTACCTCCTCCCACGCAAGCGCCCGTGTGCTGCGAGATGTCACTGGAAGATAAGGAGCCGGAGGTGGTCGAAATTTCCACACCGTTCACGACGGCGTCCCTCATATACGAGTTGTAAAATAACATCCTTTGGAGCGCCATCTATACTCAAGTACCCAAAGCTCGTTGCAGCGGCCATGTGGTCACCAGCCGACTCGCACATTACCTTGAGACCTCGAATTATTTTCACCCGTTCCAGGCTTGCTTCCGCCCTCAGCAAGGAACACAGGACAGCCTTTATCTTCTCCACACCAATCTGGACAGAGCACGCCGATGGTGCAAACGCCGTCCCGACATGCTCGTAGCTGTCGATTTACACAAAATCAACCAGCAAGCCATTGTCGACGCCCTCATCCACACTGGAGTTCGAGCCCGCGTCATTAACTTTGTGAAATCCTTCCTGAGTAACAGAACCTATGAAATTCAAATCAATACTAACACACGGCGCAATATTTTACAAACTGCATGGGTGCGCCTCAAGGCTACGTCATTTCCGCCACCCTATTTAACATCGTCATGGCGAAAATCGCATGGCAACTAGAAAAACTCGATAGCCCATGGTTCACAATATACGCGGACGACATCACGCTTTTTGCCACTTATCGTAATACGAATCGAGAACAAATGGAGACACTGCAACTACCACTAGATACGATTGACAATGAACTTCATTCTACAGGCATGCGTCCATCCTCTGAAAAAAAAGGAATTTCTGGTGATACATCCACCGACTGATGGCGGGGGCGTCAACCTTCGCTTCGGCGGTCAAAGCATCGAACAAACCTCGGAAGGTCATATCCGGATATTTGGCGTTCTCATCAATCAGCATGGTACTGCTATGGATTGGATCCAACAGCCTACACTCCACTAATCAAACGGCTCAGTAGCAAGAGTGGGGGCGCAGGGACGGAGGTAGCGCGTCGCCTCACCGTCGCAATTTTGCTCCCTAAGCTCCGCTACGGTGCCCCTTACTTGGACTTGACCGTATCCAATTACAAAACACTTGGCTCACTTTATAACTCTGCCTTGAGGGTTATGACTGGTCTACCCGTACACATGCGCATCACGGAGCTTCACACATTCGCTAACCTTCTACCAGTGGATGCACACATTGCTACGCATCGAGCCAATCATAAAACTCGCCTGCGACACACAACCGACAGGCATTGCCTCCTTACTCAAATCCTTGACGAAGCAAACCTTCACTTGCCAATACTGGACAACCTTACAGCCCATTGACAGAAGCATTCGTAACGGATCCAAACCCTCTTCCAACCAACACCAAAGGGCCAGGAGAAGATCACCGACAACGCCATTTAATTGAAACACAAGACCAGCATATCGTTCTCCGCATTTATACCTACGCCGCTCTATACCATGGCGATGACAGCAGCATCACGTTAGCAACCACCGCCTACTACCAGGAGGGTACACAGCTGCACGCTACTAGCCACAGTGGTCGCAGGTACTGGTTTGCAACTGAACTCGAGTAAACGGCCACCGACGAGGCCCTTCAGCACTGCACCTAAAGAACAGATTGTTTCATCCACATCTACACCGACAGTCAAAGGCTATACAAACTCTGCAACACAGTTCTTAGAAGACTTCAGTGCCACACCGCATCAAACAGCACAGCCGCTACCTGCGACAGACCTCAGAAGTCTCGGCACGGATTCATTGAACTCCTGGTCATCATGCACAACGAACCGGGAAAAGGACGGCCCACGAGGCCGCTGTCGTACAGCTAAAGGAAAACCGCCGGCATAGCCTTGATTTGGCCTGTCTAAATCAGACCGCTATTGCTGTTCTCCCGTCTCCCTCATCATACCGGACTCTGCCATCACGCGGCTTAAACATGAGTGGAAGAGTTTGTTGCTGGACCTTTTCCTCGATATTAGTCCTCCAATCCCTTCCGGCCTCTAACTTCCTGCCTAAGTTCTAACTCACAAGGTGCGAGCCGGTGCAGCGTACACACCGGACATCCTGAGTGAATGGCGGCGAGCCAAGATTAGCTGCCCCAACTACCCTACTGACTCCGTTGACCTGCAGCACTTGTCTGAATCTGTCCTGGCATGGCTGGCCTCCGCGCCCGCTACACATCTGCTCACCACATTCAAACTTGCGAAGACCGGACAGCCCCCAATACCAACGCCAAGCGCAAGCTTAGAGCCCTGCTAGACTTCATGTCGGAGTCTGGCGCCCTCAACCTAACCTAACACATCCTCTTCCTCGGTAGGCCCCAGGTCATCCTCATGAATCAAGGTTTATGAATGAATGAATGAATGAATGTAGAGGAAAGGACGCTGCCGGGTTTGCCTGGTTGGCTTGGCTGTCGCTTGTTGAGTGTGTTCGAGTTTTCTGGCCGTCGGAGTTTGTTCTGGATTATGCAGCTGCATTTAATGGCTTGGCACCATTGCAATTAACTGCTGTGTGCCTCTGTGTACGCAGTACGGAAGCTTCGACAAATCTGGACAAAACGTAAGTCGCCGAGTGACCCCCTTCCTAGGTCCCGCATTCCATGGTGCACGCGCATCAGGATAGCGAGCTCTTATTAGCGCATTTTGACCCCATTCATATTTGCTTTAGTACGGTGTGACGTAATAAAAGTAAAAGAAGAATGTGCACGGCTCACCGCTCTTGTCGTTGACATCGATGAAACATGCGCGAGGAGTAAAATAAGTGCTGATCGCAACAGGATGCTGCTGGCCAGTTTAAAGCAAATCGAGTTGAGAAGACCTCCCTTGTTAAGCACCACCCATACGCTCTAGGTGTGCTCTGTTTATTTGAATCAACTACCATAGCGAAAATTACGTGGTCTTCATGTTAAGTCGCTTAAGTGAGGGACTTGAGACACATTTGAGGGAAAGTAGGCGGGGTAAATCGTTTATTATTTACCATACGTTAACGAACCAACGTATCAAGTAGTAAGTTTGCATACGTTAACGCTGCGCGATCATTTTGAAGATTGGAGTGCATTACGGAGAGATATAGGGAGGGGGGGGGGGGGGAAATGACGCGACGTTTGTCTACTGTAACGAAAGCGAAATCATTCCCATATCTGTGGGCCTCCACCGCTCGACTACACTCTTTGAAGAAAAATCCCCGTATCAGACTAATTTTACACTTGGCTGCTGGAATGCTAGTGTATTTATGTTGGACACAGTAGCTTACTTGTGTTACATGACAAATTGCAGCTTAGGCGAAACCGTGACTTGTGGGCCTCCCATTTTAGAACCATGACAAGGTACATCGCAAAATTAATTTTATTTCCAGGTCTCTTACCACAGATTCTCACAGAATCCTGACAATTACAAGAAGTGGTTTGTGGCCATGAGAATGGATGAAGCGGCGCGTTTTAAGCTGTCAAAAGCGACCGAAGTGTGCTCGCTCTACTTTGCTGAGGGCGACTTCATTGTCAATGTCGCAAATAGTTACCGGCATTTGCACGAAGTTGTCGTGTCATGCGTGTTTGTATTTAAACAAACTAAGGCTGCAAGAAAACTACCAGCTAGGAGGACACCACTGCAGGGTGTGCCAATGTCAGAAGGAAAACGACAGGTCACGTATTTGGGGTCCCAGAGTGCCAGCCCCAGAAGCCTAATGTATAAAGACTCTCCTAGTGTGCAGAATAACCAGGCATGCATTGAAACCATTGGCACAGATGAATTCTGTCTTGAAAGGGAAGACTTACGCTCTATTCCCGACAGCCAGCGAGCATCACCACAGACAATTTCGTCTCGCTTCTGAATTACCGTGATGCTTGCAAAAATGGAGAAAATAGCACTCACTGTGAAATCAAAAGCAGCGGTTTCAGAAGCATAGAAAACGATGGAAGACGCTACAAAGAGAGAAAGAGAGAAAACTTTTAATTAATAATCAGTAAGAATTCGCAGGAGCTGGGTAGTCGGTGCCCCTAGTCCAGGGCTCCGCTGGCAGCAGCTGTCTTGCGGACTAGCTGGATAATCCAGGCTTGCTGGTCCAGATTGTCGCTGGTCAGGGCCGCCTCCCACTGCTCGTGTGTCGGGTATGGCACTAGTAACGTTGGGTCAGGTTTGTCCTGGCATTCCCAAGAGATGTGATAGTGTGTGGGGCTTGCACCGCACCAAGGAGAGTAACTCGTGTATTTTGTTGGGCTTATCTTATTTAAAATGTGAAGATTAGGGAATGTGTTTGTTTGTATTTTTCTCCAGTCTATAGCGTCCGAGGAAGGAAGTTGTTTGTGTGGAGGTGAGAAAATTCTTCTTTCTAACCGTAGTTGTTCCAGCCTGTCGCCGTAGGGTCCTAGGAGAGGGGTGGGGTAGGGATGGGGATCCGCCCGGTTTGTGAGAGCTCGGGCTAGATCATTCGCTACCTCATTTCCTTCTAGGCCTTCGTGTCCAGGTGTCCATGTAATTGTGTGCGTCTGGGAGATGGAACGTAATATTGCACACGCTCTTCTGTGAGGTTTTCCGGCCAGGTAGTCCCTGCAGGCTGGTTGGGAGTTCGTCACTACGTGTGATGACTTCTTTTGGTGGTCCTGTGTTTTTATGGTGACGGCTATTGCCAGTGATTCCGCTTCCGCAGGATCCTTGGCATAGATCGAAGCCTGAATAATTGGCCTCTTCTGGTGGTCAACTGCAGCTATTGTGAACCTGCCAGGCTCGCCGTAAGCCCCTATGTCCACGTAGACAACTTCCGCGTCTTTAGACAATTGTTTTTCCAATGATTTGACTCTGGCTTTCCTTCGACCCTTCTGTAACTCATGGTGCATGTGCTTGGGTATCGGGTTCACGTAGATGTTGTTTCTTGTGGATGTCGGAATTTGTGATTTGATCTCGGAAGTTCTTAGTGCCTGCCATAGCCCTAGTTTTGACAGGATTTCCCTACCCGCCTGCGTTGTTGGTAGGCGTTGTTTCTGACGCTACAAAATAGCCACCTCTTCCTTGTGCTCGTCAAGCTTACAGTTGGTCTGTTTCATCGACGGCTTGCTCATTTGTTTGTGTCTGTGAGCAAAGTGTCAAGAATTTTCTCGTATTGGATAGATCATATGTTTTTACAGATGACAGAATTAAATTGTGGCTGTCGCGACAAGCTAGAGATGCTGTTGCAGATTCTCGGTGGAATCAGCAAGCAGAAAGACGAGGAGGAAGAAGTGGCTGAAGGGACTGAGGGCGCGTGTGAGAGACTGAGCGCCATGTTGTAGTATTGACGGCAGAGGGGACAGCCTGAAATTAAACGTAGTCAGAGGCGGACTGGCGTGTGCCCTTCTTCTTCAATGTATTTTGGCTCTGAAACCCGGGAAGGTAATGTGAGCTCCTACAACGATCCTTCCTGGGGGTAGCAAGAGGAACGCTAACAACCCTTCAGGAAGATACCAGGAACTCCGCCAACGAACCCCACCGGACAGAGAAGAGGGCTCGCCGATACACCATGTATCGCATCAAAAGGAAACAGGATATTCAACGGGCTTTTCTGACCCGGCTCATACATCAGGGAAGAGAATGTTCAATTCTAAACAGGTAAATATTGTTACGCTAAAGCTTCTTCACGCGAGACTAGAGGCATGCAACGATGGCTTGCACGAACTGAACGAGAAGCTGCAGGTTTTTAAAGGCAAAGTTTGTGCCGATGACGCAGCAGGGGCACTAGAACATCAGAAAACTAGCGCGTCATTGTCTATTGACGCTTCTCTGCCATCACTTCAAGAACCTTCAAGCGCCTGCTCATGCTGCCAACGGCCATTGTTCTACGAAGACCGCAGGTTTACCGTAGATTTTCGCCGAATCCCCTATGTACTTAAAATTTGAGTCTGTCACTGAACTAAAAGAAAAACAAGTCAAACGTTTCACCGCGGTCACATCGATTCCTGACTTCCATTTTCCCGAGTCAGCTCCAAAGGCATTATCGGAGGAACCTGATTACACCGAGACATAGCTCAGAGTCATGGATAAAAGCAATAACTTTAGGTGTGCCCAGAGCGATGCCGTCAGTGACCTAAGAGCGGCTGTTGTACTGTGGAACACATCTTTGGTAGAAGCGCATTGAAATAAAGGGTCGATCCACGCAAAGGTCTCCAAGAATAATGTCAACATCGAGTAAATTACACGCATCCAAAGGCGGACAGAGGATTTTGGGCCGTTTACAAGCAAGATTGTTTTCGAGCCGGCAGTGAAAGAAGACTGCGACCAAGCAGCCTGCCTACATATCTATGGAGCGATAATTCAATGGAATTGACTTTATCGGCTTGGGGAGGTACAAGACTTTCAAGAAGGAGCTCATAGGATGTAGCGAATGTAGAAGGACGAGGAGGAAGAGGTGGTTCAAGAGACTGAGGGCGCGTGCGAGAGACTGAGCGCCATGTTGTAGTATTGCCGGCCTTGGAGACAGCCAGAAATTAAACGTAGTCAGAGGCGGACTGGTGTCTGCCCTTCTTCTATATATGCCACTATGCCACCTGTCTTCAAAAATAAATATCCGTCGACATGCATCATTTTAGTGCAACAGAGATCAAGTGGCATTAAAGGACTTATAGGCATTTCATGGAGCACTGACATCTGCTTCTGAACTCTTCAGAGGATGCACGTAGGATAAGCAGCGCGTCATACAAAGTGGATTTTTAAAACTGCCATTCAATGCAGGTGATTCAGTAATGGCTGATAAAGGTTTTAAGATAGCAGACTTCTTACAAAGCAAGAAGGTGAACCTCAACATCCCACACTTTCTATGCATGGGCAATTCACTCTGAAAAAAAGTGAAGGAGATGCAAGAAATATCTGCAGTAAGGATACATTTCGAAAGAAAAAGAACAAAGGCCACCACATATTTGACCGATGAGTGCCTATCGCGTTAGTACCTTTGGTCAATCATATGTGGGCAGTTTGTGCCATGTTGACAAATTTGCAGCCACTACTCCTAAAAGATGAATGATAAAATGGCACTTCCCCTTATACTGTTCTGTCGCATCTAATAAAGGCATTGTGAACAGCAGTGCAGATATTGTGTCTTGCACCATAGCAGGTCTACTTGAAGGCCAAGCTAACAGTTCCTGCTGCAATGAAATGCGTGCGTTTAGATTCCACATAGGAAAGGGAAACCAGGGACAAGCACTAGTTCAAACTCATTTCAAAGATTAATTAATAAACACGTATTTATTTTCATGCGACAAAGACAAACTGGCCAGCAGTTGTGAAAATGTAGCCTTTGCGTGCATTCCTGCAATATTAATTTGTGCAGGGCTGGTCCTTTTTTTCGCAACGCACAGCAACTAAATTCACACACATGTTTTCTTCATCCTATACTCCTATATTCTATACTCCTATATTGTGGTGCCAGAGAGATACGGGAGTAAAGTGTTCAAGTAGAAATCATCTAATATGCCTCTGATACTATCCCATTGAGCTGTCGAGAGCCTTATTTTTTCGATAAAAATAAAATGCTCTCCAAATACAACGAAGTCAGCCCAGCATACCTCAGCAATGCCCATTTGCGCTAAGAGCTCGTAAAAGTATTCGTGGCTCTCCTTCAGGTGTGGTACAACATTACTGATAGTGCTTCAAAAATTGGCAGTTAGTTGTTCTGCCTTGCAGTCACGCAAGCTGTATGGGCACTTAATGTCCACAACTTTCTGCATCATCATACACAATTGTGTCTGGCGAGGAGCCCGACCACGGGAAGACTTGGTTGACAAGAAGCCCACAGGTGCTGACCACGGGACCGTGGCCTATTTTGCGCAAAACATCCCGGTAGCGTTGGACAGCCATTGCTTCCAACTTTACTCCGTAGCTAAAAAAGGATGGTTTGGTTTGGTTTGTGGGGTTTAACGTCCCAAAGCGACTCAGGCTATGAGAGACGCCGTAGTGGAGGACTCCGGAAATTTCGACCACCTGGGATTCTTTAACGTGCATTGACATCGCACAGCACACGGGCGCCTTGCTTTTCGCCGCCATCGAAAAGCGGCCGCCGAGGCCGAGATTCCATCCCGCGTCCTTGGGAACAGTAGTCGAGTGCCGTAACCACTGCGCCACCCCGGCGGGGATCAAAAAGGATGAAATAAGCTTAAGGGAGAACTAAAAATTTGCTTGAGAGTTCAATTTATATACCACTGTGCATTTACAGCTGTACCAATAATTATAGAAAGGAGAGGAGAGTTACTTGATGGCAGGGACCCTAGAAAGGTCGCCTGTAGCTGTTAAGTGCCCACACCCTTGGTGGTCCTTGGGGACTGTCTGTTTATCACGTGGCCGAACTTCGATAAAGTAAGGCAAAGCTTCCGCTCCTTTTGCCATGTGGCACTGTGAGCCTGCTGGCGACTGTCTTTCTCCAGTGCTTCTGCTGCCCCTGGCGTCACATATATCTCCTGCATTATGAAAATCCGAACCATGCGGCAATCAAGCGCGATACATTTTTATCCCTTTTATCCTAGTTAAATAAACTACATTGTCATTAAAAATCCAAATAAAAGGCTCTGTTACGCCAGCACTACAATATAACACTTTCCTCTGCCTCAAATACCTGCAAAATATATTCAGTTCTGGCAAACTGCTCTCAATAACATTCTAGCTACTGCGCCAAACTATACAATAAAGGGATGCACTGTTCTGGTTACTATTAAAACTTCAGCTGGGCCTGCTTTGCTGCAAGCAGAGCATACAAGTTATTCACCCGCACAATTATACTCCTGTTGGTGTGTGCGGGAGGGACCCATGTAGCGGACTTCTTGAAGAATGCAGGAGTGGGACGTTTTCTCCAAGCGTCGCTGAGACATTGTCCATTCCTGAAGTGAGTCCCTCAAGTCCATGGGGCAGCAAATGCATTTGGTAGCTCTATGAGCACAGCGAAGAGACAAGCCCGAACCTCTACTGCATTGTTTCGACTTCATCAGTTATTCAAAATATCTTTTTGAGAAATCGATCTCGGGATACAAAGCAAGGACCTGCTTTGAAAATCACCTCTTCGCGTGCTCCTGCTGCTGGCGATTTCTGGCCGTACGCGACGCTCCCTCGGTAGCGCTATCCTAAGCGTACTGGCCCCGCCCTCCTTCACTTCTCGCCAGTCCACAGATTGCACTGCCCATCCTCTAATCGCGTTGCCGCGGGGCAGCCTTCACTGTTGGGGCAAGTCTGTGCATGAGACCTGATCCGGAGCCTCCGAAAATCCCTTCTTCTTCAGCAGGATCACCGTGCGCATAACGCCAATCAGGTGACTGCAGGCACGCTTGCGGGAGCGACTGTCGCACATCCCGTCGACGATGTGCTCCGCGTCGTCTACCGCCATTATTACGGAGTACGGTGACGCATTTTTCTCTTGCTCCGAAAGCATGGCGCTTTCACAAAGATGAGCGCACCGCTGTAAATAAGTATTTTTATAAATAACTGATTTTTGGATGCTATCAATGAAGCACCGGTCAGTGCTGGCGTTAAACTTGCATGCTTTACCTGCTCTGTCTTGTGTTGGTCTTCAGCTCAGCCACGTTGACGTACGACTCTACCTAAAAATTATAACTGCGATTGTAACTACGCTCGGTGCACGACCTGCTCTCGTAAAACTCCCGGACGCTCTTGTCCGAGAGCGGCGGAATCAAAGTCGTATCATTTCGCCATCCCGTGATGGGAAAAATCACCAACCGTGAAATCGCTGCAAGAGCTACGTCGAAGTGCTACCGCCACCTCACCCTGCGAGACCACAATCGAGTATCATCGACCCAGCAGCTCTAGTTTGCAAGATTAGCGATAATCTGTCACAAGGTATACACGCCCCAGATAGGATCGTGTATGCTCGCTTGCGTCGCTATCATGGACAATGGCGGCGCGGTGCAGTGTAGCTAGAACGCACTGGAGCCTTTTACAGCGTTGCTGGCATTTTCGCCACCCGTCTATAGCGTTAGTCGATTTAGGGCATTAAACCCCATAAACCAAACCAAACCATACCTGACATCATTAGCAAGTAACACTTATCAGCACACACGAGAATGTCTGCTGATCCCCTGACAGTACCACGACGGGGCGTCGATCTGCCTTGGCGGACAAAAGCGTGACGGACGACGGAGCCGAAACTGTAGCCGGTAATTGCATACCCTTTTGCATACAGACGCACGGTGCCACCTTATGTGAAGCATTTTCTCACGTGTATATTGTCATGACGCAAGCCACAGGGAGCCGTGAAGGTGCACGGTACCGTGATGGTAAGACCCCGGAGTCAGGTTTGCTTCTAGATCCGATGAGCGTCCAGCACAAGGGCGCTTCTCGAGCCAACAACCGCTTCGTCGTCGTCGGCACCAAGCACGGCGGCCGCGCGGCGCTAGGCACGCGACATTATCCCCCCCCCCCCCCTCCGCGAAGGGGAAACATCGTCCTGATGTCAAGGTGAGAATGAGAAGAGAAAAAAAATTATGGGTGAGGTGAACTGCACAATAAGTCAGGGTCGCACTTGCAGCGTCAAGGCTACAAAACGCGACATTGACACGGCGCTCAGTCACGTGAAAAGTACGGTTTAAGCGCACCACGTGCACAATTTCAAGTCGCTGACGCCGAACACTGACGGCCACCCTTCCATGTGGAACAACTTCGTAGTTGACACTGTTTAGGGGGCGCAGGACTTTATAGGGTACGAAATACCGGTGTAGCAGTTTTTACCACAAGCCTTTGTGGCGCACGGGGGTCCACACCAACACTTGGTCCCCTGGTTCGAAGTGGACTTCCCTGTGCCGAGGGTTATAGTATCGAGCGTCGGTGGCCTGCTGCTCCCTGATGTGCAAGCGCGGGCCAGCTGGCGGGCTTGCTCGGCCTGTTCCGCGAAATGGGCGGCATCGGGTTCGACCGCTTCATTCCCGCATCGGAGCATCGCGTCCAACATCGTGAGGGCCTCCCTGCCATATACGAGACGGAATGGCATAAACTGCGTGGTTATCTGCGGCGCCGTATTATAGGCGAAGGTGACATACGGCAGGATCTCAACCCACATTTTATGTTCAACGTCAACGTACATTAAAATCATGTCCGCCAACGTTTTCTTGAGTCATTCCGTTAGTCCATTTGTTTGTGGGTGATAGGCTGTTGTCGTGCGATGGTCGGTATGGCTGAGAATTAAGGTGTCCCGCAGTAGCCGAGCTGTAAATGCCTTGCCTCGGTCAGTAATAATGGTCGAACGGTGCACCGTGTCTAAGCACAATTTCATTCATAAAGAAGTGAGCAACGTCCCCAGTAGTACCTCGGGCAAGGAGCGTAGCGTGTCAGTCTGTGGCGCCTACGATCCACTTATTTCCGTTCGAGGATAAAGGAAATGGGCCTAAAAGGTCCATGCTCACTTGCTCGAATGGTGTGAGGGGAGGTTCAATGGATTGCAACATGCCGGATGGCTTGAGCGCGAGTTTTTTTCGCCGCTGGCATTGTCGACAGGTCTGGACGTAACGCTTAACGCTCGGAGTAAGATGTGGCCAGTAATACTTCTGCCGGACTCGGTTTAGGGTGCGTGTAAAGCCAAGGTGACCGGAAGTTGGCTTGTCGTGGCAGGCCAGGAGGATTTCGTGCCGTATGACTAGCAAATAGGTTTTTGCACTCGATGTAGAATCCCTCTCTTAAAGCACCCCGTTACGGAGGTAGACCGATGACAGCCCCCGAGCAAGGTACCGGGGCATTGTAGGGTGCCCACCTTTGAGATGGTCGATAATCAGTCGCAGCTCGGCGTCGGCACGCTGTCTGGAAACTAGGTCGGACGTACTGACTGCTCAGAGGAAGCTATCATTATCCGTTGCGTCTGACGGAGGAGGGTCGACGGGAGCGCGGGACAGGCTATCAGCATCGGTGTGCTTTCGGCCGTACTTATAAATAAAGTCGAAATCGAACTCCTGCAAGCGCAATGCCCGACGTGCTAAGCGGCCGCAAGGGTGCGTTAACTTTTTCAGCCAACACAACGAGTGATGGTCAGTGATCACTCGAAACGGTCGGCCATAAAGGTATGGGCGGAACTTGGCCGCGGCTCATACTACCGCCAAACATTCTTTTTCGGTGGTAGAATAGTTGGACTCGGCACGTGAAAGTGCACGGCTGGCGTGGGCAATTACTTTGTCGACCCCGTCTTCGTGCTGAACTAGAACGGCACCAAGGCCGACGTTGCTCGCATCCGTGTGTAGCTCCGTGTCGGCGTCGTCGTCGAAATGTGCCAGGATAGGGGGTAACTGGAGCCGGCGTCATAACTCGTCAAACGCCATCTGCTGCTGGGCGCAACAGTAAAACAATGCGTCATCTCGAGTCAGTAGTGTCAGAGGACTGGCCATCTGTGTAAACTTTTTAATGAAGTGGCGATAATAGGAGCACAGCCCTAAAAACCGCCGGATTGCTTTTTTGTGGGTAGGAATGGGAAAGATAGCAACGGCAGCAGGTTTTTTGGGGTCAGCTCGGGTGCCATAAGCACTGACGATGTGCCCAAGAAACTTCAATTCGGTGAACCCGAAGTGACACTTTTAAGGCTTGTGAGAAAGGTTGGGAGACCGAACAGCTTCAAGAACAGTTCTCAGGCGGCATAGGTGTTCAGTGAACGACGGCGAAAAAATTATCACGTCGTCGAGATAAACAAGGCATGTCTGCCACTTCTGAAATGTGAGCACAGTATCCATCATCCGCTGGAAAGTAGCAGGAGCGCAGCAGATCCCGAATGGGAGGACGCGGAATTCATAGAGCCCATCTGGTGTCATGAAGGCAGTTTTTTCACAGTCCCTCTCATCAACTTTGATTTGCCAATAGCCGCTCCTGAGGTCAATCGAGGAGAAGGACTTGGCACGGCGAAGTCGGTCGAGAGAGTCGTCGATCCGTGGCAGCGGGTAGACATCCTTCTTTATCATACTGTTAAGCTTCCGATAGTCAACGCGGAAACGCAGTTTTCCGTCTTTCTTTTTTGACGAGGACGGCCGGGGACGACCATGGGCTGCTTGACGTTTTAAAGACGCCATCGGCAAGCATCTCTTTGACTTGCTGTTGGACAGCTTCTCATTCCCGAGGAGACACACGATAGGGCTGCTGATTGATAGGTCGAGTGCCTTCATGCGTGATAATCCGGTGTTTAATGACCGACGTTTGCTGCACTTTAGACGAAGACGTGAAGCACGCACGAACCTCCAGCAATAGATCCTGGAGTTGCCTCTTTTCAGCAGAGGAAAGGCTAGAATTGATGTCGACAGCGTGTACGGCATCATCCCGTTCGACACTAGGCGTAGCTTCCTCGGAAGCAAAACATTCGGCGACTTCTTGCAGATGGTCAACGTAAGCGACCGCAGTGCCACGGAACAGATGTCGATGTTCATTGGAGAAATTGGTGACAAGCACCTCCGCCTCTCTGTCACGAAAGAAGCAAAGACCTCTTGCCACAGAAACTCCCAGGGCGAGTAGGAGGGACACTTTAAGCTCAACAACCCGGAGGTCGTGATGTGGCTCGTCGCAGGCAACTCTAGCGAGGATGCTGGCGCGTGGTGGCACTGTGAGGCTATCATCGGCGACTCGTAGCTTGGAGTGGGACCCACAGTACTCTGGCTAGTTTAGAGAAAAACGTCACCAAGCGAGTCGGGAAATCTATAGTGGTACTGTTCTCACGAAGGAAGTTGATGCCAAAAATAACATCGCGAGAGCATTCGCGTAGAACAAGAAGCGTTGCGACAAATGCGTAGCCTCGCACCGTAATCCGAGCCGTACACATGCCCAGTGGTGCAACCACATGTCCGCCTGTAGTACGTCTGTCTGGTCCGTTCCATGGCGTCATCACTTTTTTCAGCGTCCTTGTAAGCCGCCCGCTAAGGATAGAATAATCGGCTCCCGTATAGACTAAAGCACTGACCTTCTTCGTGTCGACGTTAACAGGGATGTCCAGGGAGACCCGGTCCCTGCCAAGACCTGTAGAGGTCGATTCGGAGTGAAGCGAACGGTGCGGCGGCGGAAGCTGGCGGCAGTTGGGATGTCTGCGTCGGGACGGTTCAATTTGACAGCGGGTTGGAGTGAAGCGAGCTGTGCAGCGGCGGAAGCTTGGCGGCAGTTGAGTGCTCTGCTTCGGGGTGATTCAGTGGACACGGCGGCGATAACTGGTCGGCGATGCGGATGACGTCGGGGCCATCTGGTCTATGCGGCGAAAACTGGACGCGAATTGGCGTTGGACGTCGGGGCGAATCGAGCGGTGCGGCGGTGGTAGCTTTGCGGCGAATCGGTGTGAGGCAGCCTCGCCCCCAAAGCTCGCCGGAGCTAGTTTTCTCGACTAGGGCTCGAGGAACCATGTTGTGCAGCGGTATAACGTAGCCCAGAGGGAGAAGAGCGGCATGGCGAAGGCGATCGCGACTCACGACGAGGAGAATGTTGTGAACTATGCTGGGGGGTGACGTACTCGGCGATGTCCTGAGGCCGCTGACGAGGGCTGTCGGGAGCAAATCCTCTCAGGCCCATCTAGCGATAAAGGTACTGCCGGTAGAGGTGACCAGCCTCCCCACAATGGTAGCATATAGGGCGGTTATCTGGAGCGCGCTAGATATCAGTCTTTCGGGGCGCCTAACTCCGATCTGCCCAGAGAGGCAGCGGCTCCGCAGCATGTACAGCGACGTCGGGTGGATTGTAAGGCGGAGGAGTAGGAAGCAGGGCTGGGCGCCGTGTGACATCCGCATAAGTCATCGGCTGGGTGAGGCCCGGGTGCGGCAGTTGAACGACTGCACTTATCGGTGGCGTAAGTTCGTTCTGGACCTCCTCACGGATGACGCTGGCCAGAGAAGCCGGACCAGGGGCAAATGTGCCTTGAAGTTGCTGCAGCTCTTCGCGAACTACGGTGCGAATGAGGTCGCGAAGGGAGCTCAGGTCTGCCACGGGATTGTAGTCGGTGCGACCAGTCGGCGGTGGTGCGGCGAGGGAATTCAGTGGCCGAGCATACTGACTGCATCGCTGCTGTAGCAGATTCTCCATGATCACAGCTTCAGCCAGAAACGTCGCGACGGTGGTAGGCGGGTTCCGCACGAGGCCGGAAAAAAGCTGATCTCTTACGCCGTGCATCAGGTGCCGCACCTTCTTCTCTTCACTCATGGACGGGGCGGCGCGATGGCAAAGGCGCATGACGCCTTCAACTTACATTGCGACCCCTTCGTTTGGACGCTGAACTCGAGAAGTCAGGGCACGCTCCGCGTTCTCCCGGCGGTCACTGTTGGCGTACGTACCGAGGAGCTGGCTTCGAAAGGCCGGCTACGTAGAAATGTGGCCTCGCGGTTCTCGAACCACGTCCGAGCAGCGTCTTCAAGGCTGAAGTAGACGTTTCGCATTTTTGCAGCGTTGTCCCAGCCGTTAAATGTCGCGACCCTTTCGTAGTGAGCTAGCCAGTCCAAGGCGTCTTCGAACTGCTCACCGTGAAATGGCTTAGGAGTACGTGAGGCCTGAAGGATGAGACAGGACGAAGGGGCGGAAGGGACAGTCGTGGTACGGGCGGCCGGTGTCGTTGCCATAGGTAGGGTGGAAGCTAGGGGCTCTTCGTCAAGAGGGAAGGTCTCGGGGGGCAAGCCTCGGAGCCGCCGGCTTGAACGATCAACTGGAGCGGTCACGAGAGGCGGCCACGTCGCGTCGTCCGCAGGAGAAGGGATCATTATTGGCACCTCCACCAGTGTCACGACTCAAGCCACAGGGAGTCGTGGAGGTAAAACCCGGGAGTCATGTTTGCTTTTAGGTCCGATGACAATGTCCAGCACCAGCGCACCTCTCGAGCCAACAACCGCTTCGACGTCGCCGGCACCAAGCACGGTGGCCGCGCGGCGCTAGGCACGTGACTATATAAAGCAGAACTTAACCAAGACAAACGAGCGTGGCTCCTTGCTCAAGGACTAGAATGTCTTAATCAGGATGGATGGGTTCACTAGAGCTGAAATTTTATAACACCTTCCCAAAAAGAAATTTGACTTTTCAGAATTTGTGATATTTTTGGTATTCCCCGGCTACCTTGATTACCTTGTCCATGTTAGTAATGACATTGCCCGCCTTGTCTCTCAGTGTATACATGTGACGTTTGCCGACGCTTAATTTCTTTTTTACCGCCAAAAGGCTAAGACAGGTCTTTTCAGCATGCTCAATTTTCTCCATGTCGGCCACTTTGCACTTATAGATTAGCTTTGGTATCTCTGCCAGTTTTATCCGTTCTGTTTAGTTGGAGGCTTTAATACCTTGGCGGTTCTTAATCAAATCTTTATTCTCCTTAGATAGTTTACCGGTATCGTCTCTACCAATTCTACCGCCTACTACTGCCGCGCATTCAATGATAATATCTCGTAAATTGTTGTTCATTGCTTCCAGGTTAAGGTCGGCTTCCTCAGCTAGCCTGAATTTCTATTCTACAGCGAGAACCTGAATTCTACTTTTCTCCTTAACGCTGATTCGTTGATGGACTTCTTCCTCCCTAATCAGTTCCGTTCTTTCTTTAAATCCAGATTAATTTGAGCTCTTGCCATCCTGTAGTCACTGAATCAAATCTTTCAGCTTACCTCTACATCGTGCAAAAATCCAGCGTTAAAACACAGTAAGCTGTCAATTTTATTCTCAGTGTTCCCGTTAGGGCTTTCTCGCGTACACTTCCGGTTCTTCCATTTACTAATAAAGGTATTCATGGTTCGTGAGTTATTGCGTTCAGCAAACTCAACTACTACCTCCCCTCTGCTATTCCTTAACCCCGTGCCATTGTTGCTCACTGCCCGGTATCCAGCTTTCTTCCTACCTACTTTTGCACTGAAGTCGCCCATCAGTACAATACACTGAGGTTTCAATTTCCATATTGCCGACTGTACATCTTCGCAGAGCTTTTCGACTGCCTAGTCATTATGAGTACATATAGGCGCGTAGGCCCATACAACCTTCCGTTTATACTTCTTATTAATCTTAATTACGATGCCTGCCACCCTCTCATTATTCCTTAATCATTAATCATTTCATCTATATTACCCCCCATATCGTTACTGACAAGGAGACCCACCCCTAGTTCTCATCTCTCCGCTAAACCTCGATAACACAGTACATGTCCGCCCTTCAGTGCAGTATATGCCTCATTTGGCCGTCTGATAAATTAACCTACTAAGCCCTATGACATCCCATTTCGTATCCTCTAGTTTGTCGAACAGCACTTCTTTACTAGCTTTACTAGCTAGGGTTCTATCATTAAACGTTGACAGGGTGAGTTCCAATGGTGGCCTGTTCGGAGCCAGAGCCTTTTAGTACTAACCGCTGCATCACAGGTCTGACTGTGGCTGTGGTGCGTTGTTGCGCAGCATTTGGTGACTGAGGGCCGGGGGTTTATTAGACTACTGATTGGAGGTTTTGGCTAACCTAGTATGGACTGGACAGCGAAGAGAAGTACCAGTGGCGGCTGCTGAGCATTTGACAACTTATAGTAAGTGTAAATACTTGTCTTTATCCAAATTTAAATGAGTGCAAGGAACTGACCGGACTGTGGAAAACTATAAGAGCAACCGTAAAAGGTTTGTTTTTGAAAACTAACCCCAATGATCGGTTCATTACAATAATTTGGTATTTTTACATATTTCCCCATGTGGAGCCAGCTACAGAATTGCATACAAATGCTAAGCTTCTATTCGACTTATCGAAGATGTCAAAAGCTAAACTAGATTATTTCAGCGTCCCATGGTGCCGTTGTCGGCCGTGTAAATGACACTCTAGATGAAAACGTGTCCGTAGGGTAACTGGTGCATCGTAAAAAAAATGTCGAATTGTCAACATACAAGTGTTGTACCCATTGTGGCAAAGGGAACAAGGAATTAAAATAGCACATTCTCAGAACAGAATGAAATAGTGCGAATCACTACTAATATTTTTATGGGGACAATGAGAACACTGAGTTAATCTCGAGATTAACGAAAGAATATCTGTGCTGAAAAGATATAATGGGTGTATTGCCGCAGATCGTTAAGAAAACACACTCTTACTGTGTCCAAAAAGCAGCAAAAAATGTAACAAGAAACTTCGAGCTATAATAGTTACAGGTGGGTCTTTTAGTACGTCTCATAGAGTTGAAAACAACCGCAGCAATGTGCATATTGACCTGTGGATTAATCTCAGCAGTGTAGGTAAGAGTGCTTTGATGCCCAGAACAGAATATGTTGGTCCTACTAGAATCCGGTGAGTCAATATGGAACGCCGCGACCTGCATAAGGCGAGCGCTGCGTGGGGCTAAGTGATAGTATTCCGAGCCCTAATTCCTCCTTCTTCTTCTTCTCACTCGTTGTAATGGCACATACCCACAGTGGGGGAGTGGCCAGAATTCGTTGTAGGTGACATACTATTTTTGATAATGTCGATTTGACTATATGATATAAATTCCCTTTTATAAATGCCCTAATTCCTTTGTCTCAACGGTAGGGTCCCGCTACTTCTTTCTCCTCATCGGTTGTCTCTTGGCAAGTTAAACGGAGATTGTTGCTGAGGTGTCTTTGAACGATAGTTAAAGGTAACGTACACTCACTGAAGGCAGGGAATGATTACGGTGAAGGTAACTGCACAGTGAACCGTTGCCATACCATCACATCTTGCTCTGTTCACGGCTGATTTTGTGGCTGTTAAAAAAACATCAGGTATTGCACCCTCATGGCGGACGCTGCCCAGGAAAGATGCTAATAATTTATTTGAATGTAGTGAAAGATAAACAATAAGAAAAAATGCACTCGCAGGATTTGAAAAATGTTTAGTGTTAACACAATGTTTAGTGACAAAGTGCACGCCACAGAAGCGTTTTTTCTTTGTTGTCTGTCACATCAGTACAGAACAAGACAACAAAAACAAGACACATTTTCGCTTTGTAACTTAACAGACACACTGGTAATAAAAGATAAAGGCGCGACAGGAATGATGGGCTTTAAATGCGCTCTTATTCATTTTGATACTATTTTCGCTATTTGCCGCCAGGTGATCTGTTCAGAGGAGCCAATCATCATCATCACCATCAAGCTTTGAAAGAACGGAATCACGTTATTCCGAGGTAATAGGAGGGGTAAAAATTGGTTGTTGATATCGCTGCGAATGTGGGCAATAAAACAGTACAGCTACGTTCAAGTTCGAAATTGCTGATAATTGAACCAGCTAATTTGAATAAATCCTACATTGCCCTCGTACTTAGGAAATTAAAAATATTACCCGCGCAATGGAATCGAGAAGCCAGAAGAGGATCTCTTGAGCTTTCAAACACTATAAAAGAAATTGCGTCTTTTATGCCAGTATATGGCTCGGAACCATTGCAAAACATTCGGTATACAACTTGACCAAAGTAATTATATTCCTGTTTAAAATGAAAATACCGCACCATAGGCTTAAAAGAAGCCGTCGCTATTATTCTCAAAATTCCCCTCTGGATAAAGCTTCCATTCTTCATTTGCTATCAACATATGTTTTCTAACTGAGACCACTGCATCTGTGAAATGTGACACCTCACTGTTTCTGCAAACATTAGTCTACAGAGCACTGTTAGAAATCTCGAAGGCGGCTTAACCAGCAATACTCCTAATGTGGTGCCCTTAACTGCTGGTGTCAAAGACATCATCGTTTTCATCTTGTGATGTCTTTATAATTCCTTTTTCTTTCGCTGCTTACTTCGTTTACGGTTTCTGACGGCAGTCAAAAATGTGAAGGAGAGCTAAGCTGACCTAGCGAATATATAATTTCGTAATAGTTTGTACAATTTTGAACTTAAGGATTTCTTTGTTCCTGAGACACGATTGACGTAATTGTCCTTGTAATCGTTTTCATCATGCTGCCTCGCGCTACCACAAAAAGAGACGAAGAAGAGCCTTGGGCCTGCTAACCCACTTTTCGCATCTGTTCTGTGCGTGCAACTTGCCGTAACCTCTGGTTAGCCTACATTGTCCAGTGTTCCTCATCTGTAGTCAAGAGATGCGCAGCACAGCATCATGGGTGAGCTCAGATTATGTGGTCGCTCGCATTTGTGTGCGAATATAGAGTACCTAAATATAGATTATATTCACGCCTTGCTCATAAGGGTGCGCTGATCGAGCACGGTTACGCAAATGGTGCTAATAATTTATGAACCATAAAAGAAGCTAATTGAGAACAATCTAGACGACTTTTTATACCCGATAAAGATATAGTGTTCATTTAACGCGACTGATAATCGGTTGTGTCCAATCACAGGGTGCATAGGGTACAAATGCCCTTCCATTCCTGATAAAAGAACGAGAGCAGAAACTGAAACTCCAGGAAAATATGCCGTCTATATTAGGTCCAAAATTCCTCAACGCCACTTGCCTTAAAGAACCCCAGGTGGTCGAAATTTCCGGAGTCCTCCACTACGGCGTTTCTCATAGCCTTAGTCGCTTTGGGACGTTAAACCCCACAAACCAACCAACCAACCTTTAACATGTGATTTAACACTCAGCAAGAAGCAGTTGCGGTACCCGCGCGCCCAAATGAAAAACCGCTGATACTAGCGTCCGTGTACGCTTGTTCCAAAACAATTATCAATATTGCATGGGTTACACATATTCTGCGTTTATACCCTGGAACTCCGATGCTTATATACTATTAGGTGGAGAATTAGCACTCCGAACACAGCTTGGCGATATGATTATGATTTTCTAGCGCCCCTTGCGCCGTTTATCGCAAGTCACGGCACGGCGCTTGCGATAGGCGCCTTGATGCGTCGTCGGCAAACCTTGTCATGGCCACGTGATGACAACCTGATGAGGCTTGAGCGCGAGCAGTGTAATAAAAAAAGCAGTTCGAACATGAAAGCTGTTGCAGCTGGTTATTCCTCGTCTTAGCTCCGCTATATTTGGTGACTCGGCATCGACCACGCCACCCCGCCCTCCTAAATGGATTCCGCTGGCTCTTCCACCCCTCCTACAGCCGGCGACCAGCCCCAGGACGCGCGGCATAAGGGTGCTTCGTTGGCCGTGTTTCAACGAGTCAACCGGCCACCATTTTGGCACAAATGCCCTCGTGCCTGGCTACTCCTGGTTCAGGCGCAATTCCACTTGCGGCGTATCACCAGCCAGGAGACCAAGTTCTATCTCGCGTCCTTCTACCTCCTGACGTCGTTGAGGAATTAGCGGACATTATCGCCTCGCCGGACGCGACCAAATCTTTTGACACGTTGAAGGTGGCCCTCATTGACCGCGAATCAGCGTTCGAGCGCAGCCGACTCCAGCAGCTCTTCACCGTTACAGACCTCAGTGATAGCCGTCCTTCGCAACTCCTCCGTTGCATGCGACAGCTGCATGGAGGCTCTCCCTCGGGGCCGGACAGTTTACTGCGGGAGTTGTTTCTCCAGCGACTTCCCCAGAATCTGGCCCTCGTCCTTGAGGCTTCGGGTGATGTCACCGTGGACAAGCTCGCCGAACTCGCCGACCTTGTTGCGGATTACTCAAGGCACACCAGCGTCAGCTTGTGACCGCTCCGACTTCTACTACTACCACAGCCTCTCAGCTTGTGAGCATAGAAGAGCGACTGGCTGCTTTAGTCAGGCGGCTTGATGACCTTGCGCCCCTACCACGCCGTTCTCCTCCGAGGTTCCAGTAGAGGCGCCACTCCCAGGCATCGTCGTCCTCGCCGGAACTCCAAAAATCCGCAGCGCAGCCAGATCCTCCTCGGCTGTGGGCTGGTGCCGCCGTAATTTCGGCAGCTCTGCCTGCAAGTGCACCCACCCCTGCTCCTTATCGGGGAACGCTGTGACCTGCCACTGGCGGCGGCAATTGGTACTGGCGGTCGAATATGCCGCCTAATTTATGTTTCAGACAAGATCGCTGTCGCTCGCTTCCTCGTTAACACGGGAACACAGGTTAGTGTGATATAAGCAGCTGGGGCAGATTGCCGTCGCAACGAACCGACCTCCCCGCTCCTGGCGATACATAACTCCCCCATCCGCTAGTACGGCCAACGGTCTCTTGCACTTAACCTCGGATTGCGCTGTACGTTCCGGTGGACTTTCATGATCACTGATGTCTCGCAAGCTGTTTTCAGCGCTGATTTCCTCAGTTTCTTCAACCTGCCTGTCGGTATGCAGGTCCATCGCCCCATAGATCTCAGCACGAAACTCTCAGTCAATGGCGTAGACTTCACCTCTTCGGCGGCAGGTCTTAGAGCTCTCGTCCCTGCTTCGCCGTGCGGGAAAATCCTTGCCGATTTTCCCAACATCACGAAGCCGTACACCAGAGATTCACCGGTGCAACACGATCACCCACCACATCGTGACCTCTGGACCACCTGTGTTTGCTCGCCCTCGCCGTCTGTCTGTAGAACGCCTCGCTGTCGCTCGCCGTGAGTTTGGTCAGATGCTTGAACTGGACGTTGCACGCCCTTCCGCCAGCAACTGGGCACCGCCACTCCACATGGTGCCAAAGGGAAATCCGGGCGACTAGAGGCTAAGTGAAGATTACCGCGCCCTCAGTTCTCACAACTTACGAGACCGCTATCCACTTCCTCAAATACAAGACTTCTCATCAAATTTGGCTGGTTGCAAGGTCTTCTAAATGATTTACTTAGTGAAAGCTTGCCATCAAACCTCCGTGCAGCCCCCAGATATTCTGAAGGCCATGACCACACCATTTGGTCTCTGAGTATGTGAGGACGCGTTTTGGATTCCGCAACGCTGCACAGACTTTTCAGCGAGTTATAAACGAGGTTACGCTATGCCTTGACTTCGGTTTCGCCTACATCGATGATCTCGTCGCAAGCTTCTCCGACGACGAGCACACAGTTCACCTGCGCACCCTTTCAAATCGCCTTGATGAATACGGCCTCGTTATTCTTTCGGAAAGGTGCCTTTTTGGCGTCGCTTTAATTGAGTTTCAGGCCATCTTGTCACTCGACAAGCTATCCGGCCTCTCGACAAGATAGTAAAGGCCGTTCAAGATTTTCCACCCACTAAATCCCTTAAAAAACTCAGAGAATTCATGGGCCTTCTGTGCTTTCACCGCCGCTTTCTTCCCAAGTGTGCCAATTTCCTGAAGCCTCTAACTGGCCTTTTGGCTACCAAAAACGATCCAGCTACGGCACTTGAGTGGACTGACGACGCTGCAGCTGCATTCTCTGTTGCGAAAAGGGCGTTCGCAGACGCCACTTTGGTAATAGATCCCGTTTCTGGCGCTGCGTCTTGTCATTGGTACATCTAGCATTGCCGTCGGCGCAGTACGTGAGCAGCACGCCTCTAGCTGGTAGCCTCTAGGTTTTTTTCTCACAAACGCTAAAGCCACCAGAAACTAAATACAGTACCTTCGGTCGAGAACTCCTCGCAGTGTACGCCGCTATCAAGCATTTTTGCCACTTCCTGGAGGGTGGCAACTTTCCCGTGATCGCAGACATTAAGCCCTTAACGCTTGCCTTCAAACGAAATCACCGCACCTACACTGAACGCCAGATTCGCCAACTGTCCTTTATCTCAGAGTTTATAACAGATCTTTGTCAGATCCATGGCATAGTGGGTGGAACAGCGCGAAAAGACGAAACACACAAGCAATGCAATTGTACCAACTGGCCCGACTGTCCATCCTACTTCAGATCCATGGATCGGAAAATGCTGCTGTTGATGCCCTTTCCTGTGTCGGTGCCATTACGTCCGACTCATCAGTGGACATGGAGAGTTAGCAGCTGCACAGCGCAACAACCCACAGCTGCATCGCCTTCATTCCTCGTCCACGCCCCGGTTCTTCATTCAATATCCGCTGCCGTTTTCCTCCACGTTGATTACATGTGAGACATCCACTGATGTTCCGCGCCCCTACATACCTTTGGCTTTCCTACGCGCCATATTTGACGTATTTCACCTCATGAGTCACCCTGGTATTCGTGCCACAAAGAAGCTGGTTACATCGCGCTTCCTTTGGCTGAGCGTGAATGCTGATGTTCGTCGCTGAACATTAACCTGCCTTCAATTTCAGCGCGTGAAAGTTCAATGGCATACCGTCCTGCCTGCCTCTTCCTTTCGGCCTCCTGATGCGAGGTTCTCTCACGTCCACATAGATATTGTTGTACCTATTCCGTCATTACGTGGGGTAATGTACCTGCTGACATGTGTGGATCGTTTTACTCGCTGGCCCGAAGATATACCCATTTCTGCCACTACGGCCTTCATGGCTGGCTGGGTGCCCCATTTGGGCTGCCCGTCTGTCGTCACCACCGACCGCGGCCACCAGTTTTGGTCGGCCCTTGCCCTTAGCCGCCCTTGCCAACATCCTGGGCATCCGCTACATTCATATGACCGCCTACCATCCTTCGGCAAATGGCACGGTGGAACGTTATCATCGCCAACTCAAGGCTGCCCTTAGCACTTATCAACCGAGGGAACGTTGGTCCGGCCGTCTTCCTCTGGTTCTAATGGGCATCCACACAGCACTGAAGGCTGACCGCGGCTCTTTTGCTGAGCTAGTTTATGCGTTCCCCTGCGATTTCCTGGGGAATTCTTCTCTCCTTCGTCCCCTTCGCTCATCCATGATGCTTCACCTTACCTCCGGTACCGCCGGAACACATTTCGACACATCACTAGGCCCTCCCTGCTAATCGTCACTCCCAATCCGTTTTCGTGAGCCAGCATCTGGACTCCTGGAGACAAGTTTTCGTTCGCTGTGACCACATCTGTCCTCTCCTAACACCGACACCGACCTAGGACGGCCGTTCCGCGTGCTCCAGTGTGCGATGAAGACATTCACCCTAGACATCAACCTTCGTGAAGATCTTTTGTCTATTGACAGGCTGAAACCTGCCTATATTGCCACTCCTCGAACCGTGACCCCTCCACTCCCGCTTCGACTCTGCTGACTCTGCCAACAAACTCGTCCGCTGCATGGGCACATCCCGTGGCTTTCGCTATACGGGAGGGGGGAGCCCTGTAGCGCCCCTTACGCCACTTATCGCAAAGCACGGAACGGCGCTGGACAAAGAAGAGGCTCGCACTAGGCGCCTGAGCGCGAGCAGCGCAATGAAAAAAAAAACAGTTCGAACCCGTACGCTGTCGGAGCTGGGTATTCCTTGCATTAGCTACAACAATTCCAAAGGGGAGATCAAGTACACACTGCCTTCACAGAAATGAAATTTACACTTTTAAATCATCCAGGGGTCGCAACACGTCTTGCAACATGAACACACTCACCAGGCTTGACGTAGTGGAAAGACTCTGGTGCTACACATTGCCAAGCTGAATTAAATTTGTGGGGTAATGGCCATGCCCCAATTAGCAAATGTTTTATTTTGGCACTTATGAAGAAAATGTGAAGGAAAGTTTGGAAGTCCCTTATGGCTGCCCTTCAACGCTACTCAAGGATCACACAATTACAGCGACATTGAGGGACGATCAGCCAAATCCCAAGCTACACCTTCTACAACTCTGAATGCGACTACAACAGGTCGAAATACAGGCCACTCGGCATTCAAAAGCCGTGAGAAAAAATTAAGATGAGCCGAGTGAAGGCACAGGACCGTCATTATGAAGAGCAGCTGGCTCATAAGAACTGGGACGACTGGAGTGTTTGGGCTCAGGAGCGACCAACAGGCCACACTGGGGGATTTTCGTAGGATGGAAAGGGACCGACAGATAAAACATTCTTCAGAAAGTATCAGACTAGCATTACAGGTTACACAGAGGAGGTTGCAGATCAGGCTGCAGTCTTTTTCTTCCCAAATCATGGTCAGTGTCCTGCTCGTTCACCGAGAAAGGGCGTGGTTGATAAAACTTCAATACCATCGCCATTTAACAAATTGGAGTTATTGGCTGCTATCGAAACGAATACTAAAACTGCACTTGGGTAGGATGATGTTCCATATGAGATATTCAAGAATTTAGAAGGAGACGCAATTGATAATCTGCTGTATGGGCTCAATGAGGCATGGCAAGGAGGAGAAATTTCAGTCGGCTGGAAATAATCGTTGGTTGGTCCAATAACAAAGCCTGGAAAACCTTCTACATGCCTACAATCATTAGGGCAAATATCGGTAACGCTCACAATTTTCAAGTTTTATAAAAGGAATGATAGTCACCCGCCTTTCATGGTGGTTGGAAAGTAAGAAAAAATGCCATTCCCGGCAAGTTGCATTCCGCACAAGTCTTGCACAGAAACTGCTGGCTATACTGGCTGAAGAGGTCAGACACGTGTCGCCTTGTAGCCACCTAGTGCGCACTGTAGTGGCTACCGACGTGGCGAAGACGTACAACAACGTATTACATTCCAAGATTCTTAGCAACATGGAATGTGTGGGCATTCTCTTGCCGGTATTAAAAGCAGTGCATAATCTGCTTAAGGACAGGACATTTCCTATCCGGATAAACGGAAATTAAATTGGCAATTACACCTCGAACAGAGGCGTGCAACACGGACCAGTGTTAGCACCCTTGCTAATTATTATCGCACTGATCCCATTGCTGTGGAAATTAGCTGAAATACCAGAGGTGTAGTTCATTATTGACGCCGACAATGTCACAATATGGTCTACTCATAAACGCCTCGAGACAAAAAATTTTTATTTGTAAAATGCCCTAAATACGATAGATGAGTACGTACACGATGCAAGTCTGTAGCTGTCACCCCAAACGTCCAGCTACATTCACGTTACAAATAAGAATGGAAGAAAACAATTGGCAACAACAAACATTAAGCTGAATATTTCAAATCAGGCATTACAAGAGGTGGACGAGTTTAGAGTTCTTGGCCTAAATATTCATAAATCTGGCAAAGGAACACAATGACTCCATAGGATGGAAAAGTAGCTGCGACTTCCTTGCACTAAAACTGACTAGGCGACAGTGGGCAGAGTTGGAAACAATAAATAGGAACGCAATGCGCCCAATCACGGACTTACGGAAACTTACCCTATCCTTATTTTTCAGGAATTTGCAGCGTGGCAGTACTTAGATGGATCCTACTTAGCAAGGACTCTGCAGATAGTAAGGGAAAGAGAAGCACTAGTTTAAACCAAAGCGTCACCCTTTGTACTCACATTGTGTATAAGATTGCGCGTGAGACAGGGGCAAACTACTGGAAAACATCGGCAGGCTGTGCACTTGACGCTAGGCAGAGCAGTGGTGTTCAACTTCGTAACAGGCAATTCCCTCCATTAAAGCTGGACACCTCTGACGCATCCATTCTTTCCTTGCTCCAGCCTAAATAATTCGTTCATTTTTCAAAAGGAAGAAAATGAAAATTTCGAAACTAATCCTTTGGTGAGAGAAAAGTTGCTATCTCTCAATATTTATGTTGCGAATTTGCTGTGGTCGCCGTGCATCACTCAAGCTGTATTTGAGACCTTATTCTATTAAGGGAGTAAGTTCCCAAATGCAGCTTAAGTGATGCACAGCCACCGCCGTTCTTTATAGCAAATTGTTGTCGTCAACCTGATGCCTTGGCAGCCGGCGTTAATAGTAATGGGGTACTGAAAAGGTCGTCTGTATAATGGACGAGCAGAATAAAACCGAATTCAGAAAATGTATAGTTATCATTCGCGTCCACAAAGCGCTGAACAAATTGGCAAGGCGGTAGCAGTTTGCATTGGTTGGTTGGTTGGTTGGTTGGTTGGTTGGTTGGTTGGTTGGTTGGTTGGTTGGTTGGTTGGTTGGTTGGTTGGTTGGTTGGTTGGTTGGTTGGTTGGTTGGTTGGTTGGTTGGTTGGTTGGTTGGTTGGTTGGTTGGTTGGTTGGTTGGTTGGTTGGTTGGTTGGTTAGTGGGGTTTAACGTCCCAAAGCGACTCAGGCTATGAGAGATGCCGTAATGGAGGACTCCGGAAATTTCGACCACCTGGGGTTCTTTAACGTGCACTGACATCGCACAGCACACGGGCACCTTGCTTTTCGCCTCCATCGAAAAGCGGCCGCCGAGGCCGGGATTCGATCCCGCGTCCTTGGGAACAGCAGTCGAGCGCCGTAACCACTGCGCCACACCGGCGGGGCAGCATTATGAGCGCATGTTGCAAAACGAAATGGACACCTCTCCCACAACATAGAAGCAGTTGCGTGTGGCTGGGATTATTGGAGACAAATATGATGGCATCCTGTGCCAGAAGTGCTGGTATAAAACTGCACGCCAGTGAATTTGATCATTAAAAGTTTATAAACCGCCTTGGCAGGGTTAGCTGTACCTCGACGAGCTCCGTCAATACAGCAGTGAAACGAATGGTGCTCTGCCATTCTTTGTTGTCATATTTAACCTATTGAATTTACAGAGGACGAGAAAGGACTAGTGACCGACGCCGACAGTAAGTAGGGAAAATTTGAATATTATGAGCTATTTTGTCTTTTATTCAAATTCATCTATGATAACACTGGCAAAGCTTTACTCCCCTCTGTCTTGCGTGGCGAAGCTTTACAAATATTCGAACTAATATTTTGTCAACATTTGGCCTGAAAAATTTGAGAAAGAACCTTTACCAGGATACAGTAAACTTTCTACCGAAAAATGTTTCTGACAGTGTGTGAACGGTCATTCAACTAATCATTGATGTTGAATATTTGTTGCTGGGCACATAGGTGTCGTCGGTCAAACGAACACAGAACCAGCACACAGACAGTGAACGGTGATTAGATTTGGAATGTGCCTTCTAAGAAAAATACATTTTCATTTTCAGAGCAATAACAGACAATGAACGTGCCGCTCAGTGAGGGGATCGACACAGATCTTAAGGAATAGTCGCTTCCTCTTGAAAATGATCGCTGTTTGTAAAAAATACTAATACAGGATATGGTCAACTCTGAACAGCGAAAACACCACAGCGCACCGGTCGTTCACCAGCTGGGAGTACAGGCAGTAATGCCGACTGCGCATTGTTTAATTTAGTTGTAGCAATCTGAATTTCCTCCATTTAGACCTCTGAAGTGCTTCACTAATTTTCATAATGTCCTTGTAATGGCGGTTATTTCGTGTAAATTGATGAAAAGGTGGGAATCTTGATATCAGAAACATGTTTGTAAACGAAGAGATTGCTACCGCGCATCTGGGTTTCCGCAGACACATCCTTGTTCTTGAGAGAGCACTAGCAAAGCCAAATACGAAGCTTCAATTTTTCGGCATTCCTTGCATTGATTGAACTGGTCAGTCAGTAACTGGAATCCGAGCGGGAGATGTTAGGTATGCGAATAATTTTGCGGAGAATAAAGGGATCTTTTTCGTAGAAGGCGGAATTTCTAAAATGCCTGTCGAATTACTACCATCGTCCTATCCTATCAATCTGCTTCAAGACACATTCGCAGATAGTGGCACTAAATATTGTAGCATGCTTAAGTGCTCCTTCGTTGGAGGGAAATAGAACCCAGTCGTAAAGGGAGCGAAAATTTACTTTGATTGCGACCTTTTCATCAAAATTTGGTGATTCGCGTGATATTCAGACATGCCCTGTGAGCTGATATCAGATCTGGATATGTTACTATTTCGGTTGTGTTTTTTTTTTTTTTTCGCGTGATGTCTGATGTCTCTAGAATCATTTCGTTGTAACCCAATCCAGCCACAACACTTAAACGTTACAAGCAGTTCTAAAAATAGGACAGTTCCCTGAGCCCTAAGCAATGCACGACTGTCCGTCGCACGGCAAAGCCCGATTTGTTTCAATGTGAACAGCAGAATCATTTAGCAGAGTGGCGCAATTTCCATTGCTATCTAACTTTGGCTCATTGCAGATACCACCAAGATGCACTCGGTAAGCACGATTGTCATTGGCTGAACTCTTATTCCTACACTGAATGAGGTCGCGGCTAGAACAAATAAAGGAGATACTCATACAGCGTGCAACCAATACATCCGCGATACCTGCTTTTGCCTAACAAGCTCCGAACGCACTCAGGTTCCTCCCATATTTATTTATGATTTATTTATGATTACCCTCAAGACCAGAGGCATTTCAGAGGGGAGTGGTTACAAACATAATAGAACAGAGGTTAAAGAACCAAATTGAAAAATACAAGCGTCATGTTCCTCGTTATATATTTAGCTGGTATAGTAAGAATATAGCTGTAAGTGCAAGGCAAAAATAACATTGATAATTGTATCAGCAATGACTACATTTTTTAAGAGCCTAAGTATACAATGTTAGCTAAGTTGGCACGGAAGAGCAGGCTGTCTTGAATGCTAGCTGTCGATCCGGGAAGGTGATTCTAATCTGCTGATGTGTGGGGAATAAACGATTGCGAACAGGCTTTTGTTTTGCACGATGTGATGCCGAATTTATGTGCATAATCAAACCAGGATTAGATGAAATATGGAACAGAAATCAGTTCATCTCGTAGGATGGGGCAAGTGTAGAAATATTTATGAAATAGGCATAACCGTGCCAATTTTCGACGGGAGGCTAAAGTAGGGAAGATGTAGCGTGTTTTTCATGGAGGTGACATTTACTGTACGATTGTAGTTAGGAAGGATGAACCGAGGGGAGTTGTTTTGCACTAGCTCGAGTGAATTAGTTAAGTTAGCGGAGCTTGTATCACAAATTGCTGATGCATATTCGAGTTCAGTGCGGACAAGTATTTTCTACATAGTTTTAGTTACGTAGGAGCAAAGGATAAGTTGCGGCGCAGGTAGCCGAACATGCTGTTAGCGTTGTTAATTACGGTGTTAATGTGGAGTGACCAATTGAGAGAAGTTATATGGAAGCCAAGATATCGATAAGATGTAGCAGCCTCGAGCATAGTGGCATTGAGATGATATGCATTAGTAGTAGGTGACGTGCGGGAAACACGTAAAACTTTGCATTTTGAAGAAATAATTTGCATTAGCCATAATTTACACCACGTGGATATGGAAGTGAGATAGTCTAAAAAAAGCGATCTCACTTCCGATCTCAGCTCCAAAAAAACAACACTAGCGAATGGTGTACTCCACATCAGAACCGTTAATGTACTACTGCGACGTCAGGCGCCCTTATGAAGCGATTGTAAGTTTCGCTCGTGGAAGGCCATCAGATCGCACCGCTGTCAATTGCATTTCTTTGGCGCATGAATCACAATAGATAATGGCTAATTAACATTGCAAGTGAAATGTTAATTTCGACCAACTAAATATTGCAAATTCCAAGTAGTACCTGTTTTTTAATAGGCTCGTACCGGCCACGTATTACGTAAGGTTTGTCCCACATTGATGATGTAGTACCAGCAATTTGAAATATGCGCTCTTCAAGGTGCCCCCAGAGGACTGCGAGGACAGGGGCAGGGCAGGAGGAGCTGACAACCTGGTCACCGGGACAACTGCGCCGACTCCTGTGGTCAGCCTCAAGCCTCCGCAACGAAAACTGTCTCTTGCCAAGGACGCGCGCTCGCCTCGGTCGGATGCCGTAACCTACCACGAGAACACAGCATCCTCCGGAATTGAGGTAGCGTGGATATATTACAGGGAACTTGCATTGTAGTAGTTATAGCAACGTGAGTGTTAAACTGACCAACAGAGAAGGAAAAAGTTGGGCTAGGGTCCTTTGATTCGATTACAAACCAGAACAGAACAACCTAGAGCAGATGAAATAATATAAGACGGAAAGTTATTGCGTTTTCTTTTTTGTTCTCCTTTTTTACTCGTTAGTGGTAAAGACCCATTACCTTATAATGTGTCAGGCGAAGGCGTTAGGAGACCTGATATAGGGAAAGGAAAATAGACAATTTTTTTTTTAACAGAAAGCAGACCTTTACTATAGGTATTGACTTGCCAAGAAAGCCAAGGCATACCTCGTAAAAAAAATTAATAAAAAAAATAAAAACAAACCAACGTCAGCGGATAGAGAGATGGCCCTGTCCAGCTCCAACCTTGCGGCGCAAAGGATCTTGCTTGCGAAAGCTCGGAAAGTGGCATTAGTCAACGAAGTTCCGAACTGAGAACCCGACCAACCCCGTTCTTCACTCGTCACCCATTTTCTCTAATAAATGTTTATACTAGTAGTAGTAACGCATACACTGCCACAGAATACCACTGATATGCACTAACTTTTTTACAGGTCTATGATACAAGCACGCGACTGATTTTCATAGATTCATTCGTAACACTGACCGCCTGACCATATGAAAAAAGTGTAAACACGGTGGACCAGAGGTCCTGTGTTTATTTGTAGGAAAAATTGGAAACATTATATAAAACGATCAGTTGCAGTTGAGTCCTGCTTTACCAATATGATAGTGAGCAGACCACATTTCTGGTGACAACTTAGGATTTCCTTGCTAATGAGCCATATAAGGAGTTAGAAGACACGAGATTATCTGCGAGCGGTGACTATGTGCTCATCCTCTCGCAAGATTGAGGAATAGGCAAGGTATGCCATCCTCGTTATTAGCGTTTTCGAGCAGCGCAGCGCCGCCGGTGGAGCTTATCTCGTGCCATTCATAATCTACATGCGCTATTTTTTCCACCTGCTGCTCTGCTCCGCAGCGTATTGGGGCCGAGTCGGCTATATTTCAGCCATAGTATTTGTGGCTGTCGACAAGTAGTCCATATCAGCGCGTAATGTCCTGCTTGCTCACCTTCGTATTACAGATGAAAGGAAATAAGCAAGAGAGGAGCTCTTGTTAATGAAGTGTTGAAAATGTCCTTGAAGCCCAACGTAACTAAGGAAATCGGATGACACATTGCTCCGGACAGTGCAGACCTACAGACCAGCTATTTTGTAACGCACAGTCACACACTAATTTTACCGTTTAGTAGACAGTAGTGTCCAACTTGGGCGACCTATATGCTTTTTAAAATGCTAAGAAGGCCAGATTTTCGTGAACCAAATGCTATTACGTGTATCGATTGCCTCATGAATGTTTTCGCTTCAGCGCTGTTTTCATCACAGCTACTTATTAAAAGTAGCTAATATTTAAACATATACGAAAACTCACGTATTCTGAAAGAAGCACGACATTAAAAGTAGTGGAATGTCTCCTTCACAACGCTTGCAAGCAGGCTCTAAAGGCACGTTTAAGTAAAAAAGAATCCCAAAATTCAGCAGATACCATATTTGTAGCCAGTAGGCAAAGCATACTGCGCCATGTAAGTGTTTCAGAATAAGCTATAATTTCATAGAATAAGTAAATATGAGAAGAAAGCAAAGAGAACAACTGGGAATTTGCCTCTTTCAAACTCGATTTGTGGCTCTTTCGTATTTGTGCACAGTTTTGTTGTCAGCGAATAAAGAAGTCCAGCGCTTGTGACTCAGAAAAAAAACAAAATGAAGATACATAGAGCTCGTCATGATTTTCTTTTCGTCCCTGTACCATGCCCTACTGTTTTACAATAGTCATGAAACGGGAATTGACTGAGCTTTTTGCCTTTAGAGCACTGCTCCTTGCAGTTTATAGCAGTTTTATAGTAGTTGCAGGGTACGGTACAGACGTAGATGTCAAGCTAGGTATCTGCTTGCGCGTGGTAATTATAACACCTTTGAAACGCATTTATCCCTATCCTAAACTTTTCACTTACTATAAACGGTGATGAGAAATCATAGTTTTGTGCAAATACCAAAATGTTCTTTTACAGCTTCATTGCAGTTACACCTATAAACACACATGAAACCATAGTTTCTAAAGCCTGAATTTCGCCAAAAAGCACAGTTCACTTGACGATTCTTAAACATAGACGTTTCCAACGCGAAGGAGGATGCCCCACGGATTAGGAACTTCAACCGTGCATCGCATGGTGCCGGCGAAGCAATATCAACGCGGCTGGATCCTAAACCACGAATATGCGGCTCCGGCTTTCACTGATTGTCACTGCAACAGTTGAACGCATGACACATAAATCAATGGTACATTTTCTCTATTAAAAGGTTATGAGGAAATGGTCGTTTCATTAAGTCCTAATAAATAAATATCAGCATCGTCTACAGCGAACGAGAGCTAAACCAAGCAAGCGGTGCAGCCTAAGGAATCGTTTAATGCCCTGTATTTAGCGGTGCAGTAATTCTAGTAAAAAAATACCAAAAATGTAATATTAGTAATAATGTGCAGTGTACAACGAAGATTCAGTATTTCAGAACGCTGACTCTGGGAGTACCTCGATGCCTGCGCGCAAACACACCAGGGCCCGTATTCCCACTTGCGTCGTTATCGAAAGTGTCGCTATGTCCCCGACCTCGAGTCATCTGATTGGTGGAAACGCCGGAACATGATGCTGCCACCTCTTCCGTTCCGTAGTGGTTCCGGCTTTTCGACCAATCAGATCCCTCGAGGTCACGTAAGATAGCGACACTTCGATAACGACGCAAACTCGGAATACGGGCCCAGCTAGAGCTCACACTTCAAAAAACCGTAGACTACTCAGCCGCTTTCAGGATTCCAGGAACAGTGCAGCTTTGCAGCAGAGTACGTTTTCAGGATATCTGAATACATATTTGGACGATTCGATCATCCTCATACGCTTCCGCCTCACTGCTGGTGGCGGAATCGGCCAAATCCCTTCCGTCGGTACGGTCCACAATGGTGGACTTCCTTTCTTAAGGGACAGTTATCGCAAAAGTTCTTATTTAGGTATACGGCAACTTTACGAAAGACGCTGCTTATTGAAGCAAACAAAAGGCAACTATCACGGTTGTTTGTGAACGTAATTGACACTGTCTGCGACTGGAACGAAAACTACAGCGAACTAGGGGCAGCGCACTGAAAGGAGACACGACATGAGGCAGTGAGAAGGAAATCATACTGTAACACACAGTGAGCAGATACGATAGCCTCAGTTGTCTCCTCACAGTGTGCTTTGCCTATATGACTGTTGTTTTTCTAAGAATGAACTAGCTCATATTCCAATTGTTGTGAAATTTGAAAACGTCTGTGCGCTCCCAGGTACCCGCAGAGGATAGCGGAGGCCGGCCTATGTCGAAAGAAGCCTTCAAGGAGATGGAATTTGCAGCTGCGCCAGGTCTTATGGCCAACAAGAAGCCTCCGAAACGGAAGGTGTCTATTGCGAGAAGCCCACGCGCACAGCAGTCGGATACCGGAAGCAACGCCGAGAGCAAAAGATCTTCCAGAGATGCGGTATAGTGCCACCAAAATATAATACAAATAGCTTGCCTTTACCGCTCAACCGCAACCAAGCAACACTGAGAAGGGAACAGTTGAGCGAGTAGGCTTCGTTTCGTTATAAAGCAGCGCAGAACGAAAGTTGGAAAAACGAAGAAAGCAAATGAAAGTTGGCCTTAGCGGTTTCCGCATATCCACTTTCCTCGTGTCTTTTTTTTTTTTAACCAACATTTTTGCTCCATGTCCCCTTTCCCGAGCATTTCAACCTAGGAGAGCCGAGCACCAGGTCGGAGGGAATCTTGTACCCATTGGAAACCGGTGGGTACACGGAGCAACCAGGGATCGAACCTGGTACCTCCCGAATGCGAGGCGGACTCTCTTCCACAAGGCCCCAGCTTCGGTTCATTTTCGTGTCTTTTTTCTCTTGGGATTACGACGCCCTTGCTGGTAAAGCTTGCCCGCCGTTTGAATTCGAAGCCTGTGTGGAAGGAGGACAAAATTAGAAAATCTCTGAGCTTTAGGAGGAGAAGTGGAGTGGAATAGAGAAAAGGGGGAGCACGGAGCCCATGAGGCTACGAGTGAGAAATCGGGCCCCTGATCGCAATCGGAGCTGGTGAGCATGGAGAGGTTAGCAGTATGTTATAGGTGGATTGCATAAGAAGAGTGGTCAAGAGGGGTTGCGTTTCTTTCGCTGACTTACGCACTGGCGGGTCACGCCACCAACTAGTATGTACAGTCTTGAGCAAAAATGATATATAACACCCAGACGGTGGTGGAGCTCGGGAAAACTGCATCGAAAGGGTATCTAGTGACACCAATGGGGACAGCGACAGCACCGTAAGCATGTCGATAAAATAGGGCATCTCCAGGATTGTCTTGCCAGATTTCTGTTGCTAAATGAAGTTGCAAAGCAATTTTTCCGAGCTCCGCCATCTTTTGGTGTTGTATACCACTTTTGCTCACGACTATGCGTGTCGATCTTATGCCAGAAGCGGCTTCTCTGGCTTGGGGTACACTACTGCTTACATTGGATGTCAATCAATTCTTTGTGGCTGTGTCTTACAATGGTTTGATGGTGTAGTAACCATTTTGTATTGGCACCAGGAATTTCTGCCCCGTGATTTTACTGCATCCTTAATGATGTCGAGGCTGCCAAGAAGTTCTGTGAGAATATCCTTTCGAATATTAAAGTGAAGACGTTTAACGTGTCATGTACATTAGCCTCCAAAATTTCTCAAAGACGCTCCAGAAACAGCTCAACATATTCATCTCTGTGAGAGGAAAATCTAGGGGATCCGAAATCCCACCTAATATAAATGGCTGGAGGCAAGGATGCTAAAGCAGCACAGATAACAAATAGCCGGTGGTTGGCATGGGGACATGTTAAGGAATGAAGCAACAAATAATAAAATGAAATTGATAAAGACACGCGTGGCTATCAAACTATTGTTAGCAAAATGGCGTGACTGCAGGCAGGCTACATTGTGACAAGGAAGAACAGCAGGCTAGAGCAGAAAGCCGTAGGCAGTTGTCTCAATGGTGATATGGAGCAGCTCGTAGGCGCTTTCGAAGTAATGAATTTGGGGTATGTGAAAAGCAACATCGAAGATCTGACGAATGATCTGACAGTCTCGAGAACGTAAAGCTTGAACTCGGAGAGCAGATGAACCAAAATGAGTACAAAGATAACCTAAATGGCGAAGCCGTATCGTCCAGAAATTAACCAACCAGGAGTCGACCACTGATTGGAGCTTCATGTGGGAGCGAAGAAACGTCAACATCAAACCTATGAAATTAGAAAAAAAGACGGTCCTAGCTTAGAAAGCGATAATACCTATAAAAGTCTGTGAAGCCTACTAACCTAAACAAAATTGCCGGGAACGCGCGGAAGGCCACCAGTGATAGATTTCTTTTCGGCTGGAATTCCTGATCAGTTCGACGTGAATTCTCTCGAGTTTGCTAGAGAAATAAGTAAAACAATATTTCACATCGCACTTCCGGTTCAATATCCCCAGAAGCGCCGAGGGCTAGAAAAGGCAGAAGATTGAATTTTAAACATTAAAGCAACAGTGGAGAATAACACATATCTAGCTAGGTATAAAGCAAAAGGCGAGCAACTGGGAGCAGCGAATTTTTCGCTAACAAAACTCTCGAACCCAAGAAATATGGCCGAAAGTATCTGGCATTGCAGAGAAAGGAAAATAATAGGCTTCATAAAAAAAAATAGACTTCGAGTGGGAGTTTCACTGAGAAATAAATTAGTTAAACATGTACATGTTAAATGTAAACACTGTTAGTGATCAGAGAATGTTAGACCCTGAAATGTATCTATTCAGAAAAAGTAACAGAGGAATAGAAAACAAGTCACAAAGTCCTGCCGGATGTTATTTAGAAAGTCAGTCTGATTTGAACTCTTTTCAATCAATATTCGTTCAGTAGTTTGGGTGCGCCTTTAGAGCGATTCCATAGAGAGAGAGAGAGAGACCTTAATTTTGTCAATTCAATAAAAGGCGCTTAATTGAATGAGATGTGTCCTTTTGGTCATGTGAGGTGATCCAAAGCCCAGCAACCGTCCGCAGTTATACGGCAGGGTTCAAGCTGGCACTGCAGGCTCCCAGTCCAAACGTGTTGTTTAGGTGAAGGTCCGTCTTAGTCTAACTCGGGGGAAAAGCTCAGTCTGTTTTGGAAAACCTGCTAAAAAAACATGCAGATGAGGAAGGAATATCGCAATGAAAATTCGATTTGATAATCATAAATGAAAACAAAACAGGACAATTCTCCGCGAGACCAGGATCAGCAGGTGAAATTTCATTATCTCTAATCAATGTCGCTTAAGCAGTGAACAAGCGCATTTATGATATTGTAAGCGTTCGCGTCATACAAGCAAATATCAGACAATGTTATGGAAAACAGAGGTTGATCTTCAAAATGTACCAGGATAAGGCTGACTTAAACTTTCAGAGCCAGATTAAGATAACGAGATTACTGGCAGGTTGCAATTGCAGGTATTAAAATAAAAAAGAGAACGTGAACGGAAAGTTAAAAGATGTAGCTAGGGTGTTTCAGAATAGCTTCATAAGCGGTAGCCGTCTGATAGCCTGCTTGTACTTATGAAATGTACAGAAACAGCGTCATCGTTGTGCCCAAAAGATCACAAAATAACGAAAAAACAGGAACCGGTTCCTGTCTCCGGTGGGACCGCTTCCTCGGGGATGCCTATGGCCACGCCACGCTCCACCAACATTGCAGCCAATGTCAACGCGGGGCGCCCATACGCACAGGCCGGCTTCGCCGAATCGGGTACTGCTCTGACCACCCTCTTCAGGCAGCGGCAGCAACAAAGGTACAGCCATCGGTCGCCAGAAAGAGTATCAAGAAAAGATGTCTGTCTGTGTCTAAGACCTAGACAGACATTTTTTTTCCTCAATACTAATCTATGTCTAAGACCGCGATGTCAGTGCACGTTAAGTAACTCCAGCCCGTCGATATTTCCGGAGTCCTCTATTACGGCATCTCTCATAGCCCTAGTACCTTTTTGACGTTAAACACTACAAACAAACAATTTATAAAACCAACATATCTTGAGAAAATTTTGTTCTTCAATCACATGAAAAAGCACCCGTGTATTTTTGCACTGAGCTTCTCTGTTCCACCTGCCGCGGTTTCTGCGGATTTAATGAACTGTCAATGAAATGACTAAGCTTTCCAACCTTTATGCTGTCATTTCTAGCAAAGCGTTGAGGTAGTATTGAGACAACTACATTTAATTAGCTGGGGCCACGTTGAGCACTTATTTACCTGCCACCGTCACCCGTAACTTAGAATATGCAGCCGGGGTGGCGCAGTGGTTACAACGCTCGACTTCTGTTCCCAAGGACGCGGGATCGAATCCCGGTCTCGGCGGCCGCTTTTCGTTGGAGGCGAAAAGCAAGGCGCCCAGTGCTGTGCAATGTCAGTGCACGTTAAAGAACCCCAGGTGGTCGAAATTTCCAGAGTCCTCCACTACGGCGTCTCTCATAGCCTGAGTCGCTTTGGGACGTTAAACCCCACAAACCAAACCAAACCAAAGACTTGGTATGTACAGCTTGTTCACGAAAATTGAACCGCAAGTTACAGAACTTACCGTTACATTTGCATTTCACCGAAGAGCAGCATAAACTTTAAGAACTGCCGGAATAATGGGTAATCGCACTACTCACTCCGAAAGAGGCCTTTAAGTTATCCCTGCTTTCCTGTTCAATTTGTTATAATTTGTAACACTAAGTGACTGCCGGCGAATGTCGATTGCTGCTAATTGATAGTTATGCTGAAACGTGTGTAAATGCACAGGGGAGGTTGCATCTCATTGACGTGTTTTGTTCAGATGTTAACGATCGCAGACGCATGAAGGAAAAATCAAACGCAAAGGAATCGAACAACGAAAAAGAAAGTGAAGAACAGGAAAGAGTATAGAAGTAAATAACAAACTAATCAATGATGAAGATGAGCTCGGTCATCAGAAATAAGCGGCCTTTGTGAGCAAAAGCGGGTACCCAAGAGATCAACTGTCAAAGCTAACATTTTCGAGGGTGTTGAAAAAAAAAATAGCAATGTGTACATATAGAAAATACACCTTATAGGTTAGAGCGGTTACATTATTACTGACGGGCATCGTTGAAGCTCCGGATATGGGTTCTAAGATTACTTTATAAGTACGCTTATAAACAACCGTGGAAGCGTTTATACATCAATGTACTTGGAATATTGGGAACGTTTTATTTATGCAGGATGCAGGAAGAGGACGCGCGACGCATGACTTCGTACCTGTTCTGGTTGTGCGTGGCCCTCTTCGTTCTGGGCGTCATCCTGATGTACCTCTTCCTCAAGCTGGGTCAGTGTACCAGCTCTGGTGGGCTTGGCTGCGCGAAAACAAAAAGGCCCAGTATCTGCTCCATGTCTCGATCGATACCATGACCGCGCCGAAAGTAACGGTGCAATGTGGGAACGAAAAACGTAAAAGACAAAGACGAAAGGAAAAGAGACGAGATACATTTTTAGCGCACTTAAGTTGAGGGTGCCGGAATAAGTTAGACCACCTGGGGACCTTTAAAATACATTGACAGAACAGAACCCTATGGGGCTTCATGCACTTTGCCTCCACCCAAACACGGCCACTGCGATCGAGGATTCAGTCCACGTTCTTGTACTTTACAGTTGAGTGCTCACTCAGCCACGATGGCGGGGCTGAAGACGTGAAAAGTGATTCGACGGGCTCTAACGGGATATTGTTTGATTAGGCACGGGCTATACGATCCAAAGCAGAATGAGAGAAACAATATGGGTACGCAATATGAAGAGCACTGACAAGGGTAGATAACAGGGGTTGCTTCAGCTAGCAAGCCGAGCCAACGTTTCGACAAGTGGACGTGTCTTTGTCTGGGCAGGGATCAACACTGGCGAGGGTTTAAATACGTTCTTGTTTCCGAAGAAGAAAAGCTAAAGAGGGCAGTCGGACTTTTGCGGGGGTAGAAATAAGTAGGGCAAGGAGTCAAAAAAATGTTCTGTTGGTATGTATTTCTTAGCCTGGAACCGGTAACCCCGTGTCCTGAAAAAAAGAAACAAAAGGCGTCAGCAGCAGGAATAACTACAATGCGGGGAGGATGATGAGTCAGTACTTAGAAACAGGCTCGATTCTGACATGCCTTTTTTGAAAAAGGACAGGATTTCGAAAGGGTGCTGATAAAGAATAGAGCTGCAGGGGAACAGTTCTCAAAAACTGTCCACATGGAGGGGGGAAATACAGAACCGCCTAAATTGAGAGCTCCGGAAATGTTGAGCACATGAGGTGCTTTAATGTGCACTGGCATCGCATAGGACAGGACTTCTTTACTTTTTGCTACCACCGAAGAAAGACTGTCGTGGCTTGGATTCGATCCCACATCCTTAGGTACAACAGCCAAGCGCTCTAACCACTGCACCACCGCAGCGCGGACTATAACGGGAGAGTCTTGTTGAATGACAAGAAAAACATGTAAGACGAGGACCGCGTCGGAAAAGGGAAAGCGCCCAGTAGGAAGTCTGAACAGGATATTCAAAGCTTGGGAAACGTAGGCATGAATGGGGGACTTTTATGTTGGATTCACATGGGGCGAAGATATTTGGAGTATTATTCACCGCTTGCTTCAGAGAGTATTAAGAGAGTTGCTTAGGGCAGATTTTATAGAGAATGAATATCTGAGCATTGCGAGATTTGCTGAGGACATTGCCCTGCTAAGTAGCTCATACTTTATTTCATTTATAACATACTGCAAGGGGAAAGCTCGAGGAAGGATGGTGAAACAAATACACTAATAAACATATGCAGAAATGTGTGAGGAAAAAACACTAAAAGCAAGAAATGGTAATCATAGCAACCTACATGATCCAGCCATTGAGCACCGTCTGCTGGCAGTGCACTGCTAGCAGGGTTGTAAACTTCACAGCCCTAATACGTTAAGGGAGGTCATTTTCTGCGCAGTGCGAGCACGAAGCATTTCCGCTTGACTGAGAAGCCAAACAGCACATGAAAGAAATGCTAAGGAGATTAGGGGCTTCGTTATGAAATGCAGAAGGAGCTGACCGCCGATTAGATAAGGGAACACACTGGGGAGTTGTGGGCGTTTATAATCGTTAAGTAATAACTAAACGCGGAAGTCTTTGATGAGAATCTATGACAGAAAAGCAAATAATAGAGATTCAACTTGGGTTAAAGTGCGGTAGACGTGTGAAAGCACGGCCTAATTCTGTTTAGCTGTTGGTCGGTACCTGTTTTTTTTTTTTTGCTCGCAGTTTCGATTTAGTTATGCTGTAGGACATACGCACCTTAGGCAACGTGTTCCCGTCAACCGCGTCTTCTCCCGTTCAAACTCAGCCCACCGGACACAGGGTACTTCTTTGGCCGAGACAGTAGAAAGACCCGGCTCACTCGCCGTCTTGGTGTGGTCTGAAGTGCCGTAGCGACTGCATGGTGCGCCTATGAAGGCAACAGTGGCGCACATCAAGATGCCAGTCGCTTCATTTCGGGGCTGAGCACTGTCGGTACCCCACGAGCAGTCATGTTTTCATGAGATAACTAGCGCATCACATCGCATCGCACCCGTTTCATAGCGCAATCGCATTATTAAACAGGATTAATGCGCTGAGAAAGCGCATCGCATTAATGCGCCAGGCAGTGCTAGATAGAGATGGCTAAGCAGTCTTTCTCCGTCCATGTAAACCCTTATGGGCAAGATGGCGGCGTCTTCCGAAGCAGCAGGCGCTCGCCTTGCCACCAATTCGTCGTTGCCGCTCCACAGTGTCTGGCGTTCGCTGCAAACGAATGGTGAACGAAGATTTGTATTTATCTAAAGATATCCGCAACAACACAACTCTGGCGCCAAAACGGCTCAAATTTTAAGGTTGCTTCTAGATTCGGAGAGCTGTTAGGCTTAGCGAGTAAGCATTGTTTGGCGCCATGCAGTGAAATTGCCATATAGCGCGAGATATTCAGTAGCCTTGTGTTGGATAAGCAAATGAGCCGAAGTATTGCATGTCACTTCATGCACTGTTTCATTGCTTATTACAGCTTTCCTCTTACTCTGTCATAAATAAAATAAATAATAAGTCAAATTCGAAATCAAAATTGAAAACTTTGCAACCTGGCGTCACCGTTGCTTTCAATATGCGACACTGGCTACCGCTACCGCCTACTTTGGTGCGTGGCCCCTTCCCCACCTTCATGTGTTCAACCTCTTTTGTGACCGCGATGCAACCCTTTGTTTGCGCTTGCCAAAGGGAGAACTGTGTCTGCTTGCTTTTTCCGTCACACTCACGCACATCCTCAAGACCCTGTTAGACCTCGAGAAATAGTGCATTCGCACTAAAAAGACCACATGCCGCCGGTGGGAGCCGATCTTATGGCCGCCATAATTGGACCACGTGTCGTGTGTAAAATGTAGTACAGAAGCGTAATTTGAATGTCCGCATAACGTTGGAGGCTTCGAAAATTGCTGAGTTTTCTTCTTCAGTGACAACAAAAAGGAAGCGCGGTAGTCATATATCTTACAGCGTTTCTTACTTCAACTTGCAGGAAGAGCTGTTCACGATTTGTAAAATTACCGAGGATATGAATTTTCGTATTGGGTTTGGCTATTTGGCATAAAGTATGTATTAATCGGTAACAGCATGGTCATTTCGAGGCAAGCCTTGAGAAAAAAATGTTCTGAATATTTTGATGCCAACTTCACATCTCTGGTTATTTAAGCAGAAACTGCCCTATCGAAACTTTTTAACCTGCGCTGAGCGGATAGCATCATCGGGTAGCTACAAGTTTCAAGGCCGAATCAATGTTTTGGAGCCAAACCTAGCCAAGCCCAATATTAAAGCTCGTCTTCCCGTCATTCCCTCGATAGATTAAGTGCTCTTTAAGGAGGTTCATATTAGGTCGCGCCATCATTTATACTGGGGACGGTAATGGACAATTCAGTGATATCGGATGGGAAAAATATACAGAGCCATGGAATTTTAGAGCTGTAAGAGAATTACTCTAGTCTGTAGTATTATATTGATTTTGTGAAGTCGATAGAGCTGGTCATTTAATAATGAAGCACTGTAATTGTTTTGCGTAATAATCCCACATAGTACCTTCCATGTTGTAATCGCAGCCCGTTAATGGCAACTCCGGTGGACGTTTTACCATTTTGTGTTTTTAACTGAATTACACTCCTCGGCATGTCCTGGTTCAAACACAAAAAACCGTTTTTCGAAATCCCAATTAGAAGTATTTTAAAAAAGGAAAACAGCTAATAGACACCGAAACTGTTTTCACGGCCAGAAACGACGTCCCAGTTAACGAAATCGTGACGTCATACTCAGTATTAGAAAAGCACACGTCTGTGCGTTGGATGGTGAAAATAAAGTATGAAAACCAGGAAGCACTGCATAAAATGTCTGAGGTAGTTCAATATAAGCCTCACAATTTCATAATCAGGAGAGAAGTGGACAGTAACGCCGGTATACTGTTTGTGACGTCAGAATCTCAGTGTTGCCCGCAGAAATACTTTCAACTTAAGCCATGAAAACGGCATATTTTAAAGCCGTGTTGCGTGTGAACGGATTATCGTACGGCGCCCAAATTTTGTAGAATGCGTTAGGACGGAGAGGAGAACCTGTGGTAAAATGTTTACTAGAATATTCGAATGTCAAAAAACCTACGGAGTTGCCCTTTAGGTATTTTCGTTTTTTTTTTTCGGATTTGTGCAGCACATCCGAAACCTGCGGGGGACCTCAGAAAGCAACAACGAAATGCCACAAGGACTGCCTATCCCCTCTATGCAGTCACCGTTACAAATACCTCCATGAAATTCCAAACAACGAGCTCTACCCGCTTCACAGCTAATATAGTGACTACTAGATCCCCAACAACAAGCACCACTGAAGAAACTACAACCACCATTACTGTCAACACCGCCACATCGACGATAACCCCTCCTTAGCCTTCGAACAATTTCCGCAGTGAGTGTATTTGCAATTTGTTTATACAATTTCTTAAATAAGCTGCTATTCGCCAGTGCCCTTACTGCATCGATCAAGTGGTTTGCTGCAATGTGGAATGCATGGTTATCTGGGGCAATCAAAACCGACGCTCAGTGCTGTACCTTTTCCTGATTGTTATAAAAAAGACGCGCGCATGACAACTGCCTCTGAGGGGCGTGATGTCTCCTGGTCCGGCGAGGCTAGACTTTTTGGCGCCTTACAACCACCTCAAGGCTCCTTGCCACAATGTGGTATCTGTTGTTAATGCCGTCGCCGTTCTTAGCGAGTCGGTGGTACACGACGGCTGCTTGGACGCTCGTCTCCTTTTACGTTATTTCCCTTGCATCTCGCCTCTCCCTGCGTGAGGAAGCGGTGATGGCTCCGCCAGGCCGTGTTGGCAGGCCCGTGCATTTCTTTTCTTCATCCACCCTTCATAACAAGGACATCTGCCTGCGCAGCTCCTATGCCTCATCAACGTCGTCCCAAGCGCGAGTGGAGACGCTTCTCTTCAGCGCTACGTATTTCACCACGGAAATATTTGAGACAGATTGGAGTTTCGCCTTAAGTGTATGATGCCGTCCTACTACTCTCTTCTGCAGTTGCATTATGCAGTCCAGTAATGATACGCATATTTTATCTCTTCGTTCTTGGTACTTTGGCAATTGGACTTCTCCGTCACGATCGGTGCATGTGCCACTGAAGTTTCTTGCGCCAGAAGCGGCCAGTTCAAGATTGTATAGCAAATACTTGAAACACACTGGTTATGATGAGAAACTGGAGGCTTTATAAACACGGAGAATTTACAATATCTACAATAGATGCAAGGCGAAACGTAACTGGGCGATATTCCCACCTCGGCACAGCCGGAGATGCAGAGCATCTCAACCTAGCCCAGAACACCGCTTCGGCTTATCACGCCCGATTTTACCGACCTCTAAGCACTGCCCACATCTTGTTACACCCAATAACTGCAAACATGCGACATGATTCTTCATACCCCGTGACACGCCTTTCTAATACTCGGAAGGTGCGCAACCCTCTCCCAAAGTGCAAATTACACACAAAGCCAACAAATTCATCTCACATGTACAAATTTGCGTAGCGGCAATCGCCACTTAATTGGCACATCACGTAGTGGGCCCCGCCAGGTAGCCCTTCCAGTGCAACAGAAAATTATCTCTGCTTTGAGAAGGCCTGACCCGTTCCCACGCTTTCTGCATATTCCTTGGTCCGGGTACCTCCCGGGATTATTCATCTGTCGCAGTCTGCCGACCAGTCGTCGCTTCCATACAATGGTCGTAACATTATTCCGCCAATGTCAACTTCCTTTTCGCAGTTCACCGATCCCGCGAGAACTACGCAACATTTTTGTTCCCAGCGCGTTTCCGGCCCTAATGGCCTAGGGCATCCGGGACGCTCATTACGGCCGTTCTACCGAGGTCACCTGTCCAATCCGCCATGCCTCGCGGTGGTTTTTCCTCTCCACAAGCAGCTCCGACCCGATAGCGATTAGCGGTCTCTTCCGGCGTGCTGCACCGCTCATGGTTTCCTCTGAAAGCGACTAGACGGGGGCACCCATTTTCAATTCAGGGACTGTATGATCACCCCCCCCCCCTCTATTGTGTCGGAGTGTGGAACGACGGGAGCCGCGCGTAGTCTTTTCACTGCGTCCCGGATTTCGCTGTTTCTTGGCTGGGTGGATGAAGCTAGCCTTTGCAGGGCCCTTGCTCGTTCATGTGCACTTTCCTATTTGCTTATTATAATCACTAAAGCCGTAAATCATCTTTGTAATATCACATGCGTACATAACGTGTGGTTGTAAGCTATCAAATTTGGATAAATCCAACTGAGACGGATCGGTACTTGCTTTTGGAGTGGAAAGGGGTCGGAGTGATGCAAACGTGACGTCAAAGCTCCACGGGTAGATCATGTCCTTGTAATTACCTGTTGGCCAAGCAGCCGAATGTGCCATGCTGCATCGGCTGTTGTCAGTTGAATCTGTGTGATGCTGGCTATATTGCGTGCCGATCGAGCAGCATCATCAGTTAAGGTGTTGCCTACAATGCCTGGTAGTCACTGGTAGATGATGCCAAATTTGAATAACGCTAGCTGAAATCGATAAATACAACTTCTAGTTTCACGAAACTTGCCCACATTTAGTGTCTGACACGGGATCAAATGATCCTAGGGCCTGTTTCCACCTCACCTTCCCATGTATGAAGAGCTACTCGAGTTGCCAGGTACCAGCTCGAGAACCAACGCATTCCACCTTCTCGCCTACAATCCACTCCACCTGGAAATTCCCACCTGCCACAGGAAAGCTCGCCATTTTTCACTCAAACGCCGAATGCACCTCCAATGGCTCCTCATAGCATTAGCCTCACCGCGGTATTATTAGGCATCAGCCAGTACAAGCCGAACGCGACCTCCCACGTGAACTTCGTACCCTCTTCCGCCACTTTCCATCGTATCTTCTTTCTCTTTCTTCCACTGCCCTCTCCAATATACTGGCACATCCCCATTCCTTGTCTCTCATCCTCGCCCACCTGTTGTGCATACGTCCTCATTTGTCATACATTTCTTTCATGGTCATGAACCTCCGGCTTTTTCTGCAACACCGTCCTCGGGTTGCAAATTGCCCAGCTGTCGTCCTAACCTTCTTATTTCATGCTAGGCATCGTGCAGCTCTTCCCTTAAAATATATCATAACTCATGTGCACACTCGTCGGGGCCATGGTATTAAAGGGGTCGATCGTTTTTTCTTATATCCAGACCTTGTGGTATGGCCTGCTCCTGGTGACTAGAGCCTACAACACGCACTCTCGCCAGAACATAATTTGTCTATCCTACTGCTGTGCGTGTACCCCGCTTTGTGCGTCAGATACTTCCGCCCCTCCTGAACATTGCAAAGTAGAGCACTTGAACTTTATGCATTGTAGCTAAAGCGCAGTAGTGCTTTCGGAGAAATCGAAAGAATACAACTGTTGAACGGCTTAGCAAGTTCAGGAATACAGCTGAAGCATAACAAAACCGAAAGCTTATAATAGCTATATATTTTATTCTACCCAACGTTTCAGGGCCAATTCGGTCCCTCCATCAGGGCAGACTGATGTGCATGCCAGTCGCAACAGGAAGAGGCCTTCGCTTCCCTTTTCCCAACACCGGGGTAGAGTTCTCGGATTCCTAGTCACAGTTACCGCTGTGAGTCGGATGAACCATGATTCGACATGTCTTTTTTTGAAAGTATTGGCATCTACGCGCAGTACGCTCCTATCGAAGGCGATTGTGGGGTCGAAGCTTTTGCAGTGATCAGCGTGAATGTTGCTTTCCGATTTCATTCACCGGACCAGCCTCTTCCGCTTTTCTCTGTGCTTCAGAGAATTGAGCAGGCGTACGTAGCCTGGTAAGAGAGATATGGAGTCTACAGCAACAGGAGATAAAAACTTTAGAAAATGAGCATATAATGCCGCTTCAAATACGAAGATTACGAAGCGGGCTGTGATATGGCGCGGATCGTTCCCGTCAGGAGCGCTAGCCATTAAAGTATAACGTATTATAAAGTAACCACGACGTCCTGTTTAAATCATGTCACCATGTTTCGTCGCTTGCCGCGGCGTAATAATATTTTTTTTTTCCCAAACGCAGGAGGACTTTACCGAGGATTTGCAGCGAGTGTACAAGCTGGGGGGTGCACTCGCAAACCGTCGAGTTTCGTGTGTCGAAATGGACGGAGCTTCCTTTCATTCCTCATCTGCCAGATACTAAGAGGTTACGCCCGTTAAGACACTGCGTCCACCCACTCAGCAAACGTTCGGATCCTGCATGAACGATTTCCACTATTTCGTGCCCGGCTCTCGGAGACATAGCTCGACGTAACAGCGAGTTCCATGTTCAGCCATTCATGGCACAGATACTTCTTCAAGCAGTTTTACTCATTGGTACTGAATATATAGCGTACATATGTAGCGCGTTTCATAATTGAAACATATCGCTGCATCATGCCAAACAAACCTTTTGGCAGCGCCTGCCATCTTTCACTTACAGAGACACAGCACATGACTATCGGCGCAAGAAGCAATGCTGACAACTTGCTCTACGGTATTCAGAAATTTGCGAATAGTTCCGGTACCAACGAACATAGGGATCAAATAGCTAAACGCTAGTATTGCTTTATTCGCATTCCCGTTTTCTGACAGAAAAACTGCCCTGGTGTAGCTCTTGCAGATTTTCTGCAAGCCTTTCAGTGTAGCAACAATGCTTCAGATTGTGCACACATTGTTTCATACACAGACGTTTAATCTGTTAATATCCTGCATAAACTGTTTTCCCTATCTTAGTGAATTTAATCTCATAAAGTTCCTTATGAGATTATGATTTATGAGATGTATGAGCAAGTATTGCAGCAGAGCCGGCTATGTTCCGAGCGGAAGAGAGCGGAAGAGAGCAGCGAACAATGATGGCCCTACTTTCACCTTCTGACACGTTTGATACACTTTTAGTCTGCTGACGTTGGACACCTACCGAAGATTCGTTCAGCGCCGGAATGAGCTGTGTCCGCTTAGGAATTTATTGGGGCTTTGCGCAAGATATGACTGTGTTTATAAACTTAAAAAAAAAAAACAATTCGTACACCAAATTGCGAGTATGGACAAAGTAACAGCATACTTGATGAATTCTCAAACTGCCTTGCACGGCTGGAAGAGTGCGACATATTTCAGCTTGGACACACCAAGTCAGGGCGAATACCTCAAACCGCAATGAGCATGACCCCACTTAGTAAGTTAGCCCTTGAGCTCCCCATGCAACTGATTCCGAATGGAATCGTGATTATTTCGAAATAAATAACTAAAAGCTTCTTCTTGTGTGGGCGTCTGAAGCCTCCACACTTGCGCAGTAACGGCGCTTTTGTTTGCATCAGCACGATTTGTTACAGCACAAGACCACTATTCATAGCCAAATGTGTACCAACTGCGATCTTGGAAAAGAAAGATTTAAATCCCTCCTGTCGGGACCACTGAAACGCCGACTCAGGTACGGTGCTCCTGGGCAACGAACGGACGTTAGTAAAGCTTGGTAGAGGTGGCATTTTCTGTGTTGCTCCAACCAACTAGGCATGTGATATGCATTCAAGGTAAGTTGAATTTGAGCTAAACGACGGGAAATTAAGTTAAATAATATAAAACTAGAGCTAACCGTGCTAGCCCACAGTAATTCTTTATTAGAGCTAACCGAAATCGTCTGCTGTTTTTTTCTCTCTCATACTTGAATGGTAGAATCTCCGCCATTTTGCTGCTCGTGGGCTCCATTACACTATCTACCTTACGCGCTTGTAAGGTAAATGAAATAAATACCCTAAATAAGGCGCATTTCGAGCTAATTAGGATTTATTGAAAGCAAACAGTCCATTTGAATGAAAGCTGTGAAAACATGCCTTCCTTTCCCTTTGGTTTTATGGTATTATTTTCCGGTGCGCGAACTTAGCTCTCGAACTTAGCTGTGCCCGCGTTTGTCGCTCCTCCTCTCTCACTCCGCCGCGGTATGGCAGTGATAAGGGCTCTCAACTTCTGTTCCCAGGGATTCGAGATAGATGCCCGACCACGGCGGCTGCGTTTTCGCTGGAGGCGACAAGTCAGACGCCCGTGTACTGTGCGGGGTCAGTGCAGGCTAAGAAACTCAGATGGTCGAAATTTCTGGAGTCCTCCACTGCGGCGTCTCTCATAGCCTGGTGTGTTTTGGGCGTTAAACCCAACAAACCAAATCAAACCTCATCTCTTGATTTAGTCCATGAGCACTCGATTCCTCCCTTATGGTAAGCGGATCTCTTCCAGAGCACGCTGGTGCAATTTCGCGGCGTGGATAGAAAGTGGCGTGAAACCCGCGTGCATTTGTGATGTCACTACAACAAAGAAAACATTATTGATAGGTACAAGCTCCAACAGACTTAACACGAACGACTGAAAGCGTGGCTTGGACTGCCGCCAGTGCTGCGAAGCCACGGTCACCCGGGGCGAGATAATGTCATTGTTGCGTTTACGGAGGCTTACAGTGTGTAGCCCCCTTTGACTGTTTTTTCGACTGTGCCTGATAGCTGCATAGACAGTGCTTTTAGTTACAAAGCTGTTTCTGCGCATATTTCTCGTGGATGCAACGCCTTATATCCGAACGCCGAGTTGCTGTTTAATTTTCGAGGGAACATGAAATTGCCTGCTAAGCTGCCTCAGCTCGCGCGCCTTGCGAGTTTCCTCCGAAGGCTGTGGATGTAAGAAATGAAAGTGAAAAAGCAGCTTGGTGTGCTTGCAAGTTTGCAAGTGAATGCCTAATAAAGTCGCAGTTATTTTTTCGGATTCAAGGAATTAAAAACAAGCTACGCAAATGCGAGTTAGTGCAGCATGTATGTTTTGACATCAATGAAAATGTTCACATGAAATTATCGCATTGTACCCATTTTCCTTACCCTTCCTCAGTGTGGGTCCCAAGTTCATTTTCTAGAGCGACATTTGTGTCAGTTTAACGGGTAATGTATTGATCCTCAGCAACGGAAAGTGCAAGCATGCGCTTGCGTATGCGAGGCCGCACCACGATGCGGAGAAATGCCTACAGGTAAGTACAGAACTCGCTGTCTACGTAGAAATCACGCATAGTAGAAACCAGTCAAAACGAGGTGAACACCATTTGCCATCAGCTTTCGTAAACGTAACGAGGGCATTATCTCGCATCCAATCACTGTGGCTTAGTAGTGCTGGTGACAGTCCAAACCTAGAGTAACTGAAAAATTGTCAGAGTACCGCAAAGGTGACCGCGGGAGCCATTTCCCTACCAGACCACCAGGCCCGGCCGCTGTCTGAACGGCGAGTGAGAGCATTCATAGGCTCGGAAACTGTTTTTAAGGCAGCTAAACAGGAAGGTTCTGGTGCATTTATTCAAGACAGTGCCAACAGTCATTGTGTTGTCGCTAAATTTAATACCGTAGTCAGCAATCGATGGGAAAAAAGTGTAGGGATGGATCGGCGAAAACTGAAGGTCGTCTGCCCTCGCAAGTCACCGGTCGCCTGGATAACCTTGTGTTCTACGCGCATCTTAGTGGTGTTACAATGTTATAAAGTGTGAACGAGCCCGTATGCAAATATCGCAGGGACGTGTGCATATTGTTGTCAGGGAGAATGCCGTATGTTGACGCCGCTGCGGCAGCCACCAAGCATAGAGTGCGCAATTTGATTATTTGTTTCTACTCTGACACGCTGATTCACATTTTATAAGCGACACAAACTGAAGCAGCAGGTTCACCGAGACAGCGTAAACAAACCTAAATATATTGTAGTAACGTCTTTAAAAGTATCAGTCTAAGTTACATTGCTTTTGCCGCGCCAAGAACGCCGAGTGGTCTGCCTGGTTGAAACGAATTTGTATCTCTAACCTTAATTCTCTTGCTGCGCCGTCTTGAAGTGAGGGTAAAGTGACGGCAAGGCGCTGGTCTCGCACATTTTCAGTATGAAAATAAGGTTATACGTTCGCTACATCATCATTTTTCATAGTTACGAAGCTATTGTTCCTCAGCAGTATTCGCTCTCCGTGCTGCAGTGGATGATGAAGTTCGATAGACGGCCAGAAGAACACTACGTTGAGATCTGAGCTGTCATCAACGTTAGTGGTGCGGACAGCTATGGTACTGTGGATCTTTCCCGTAACAATACTGCACAATTCGTTTGCTAAATGTTACCACTGATGTAGTTTCATCGCCATCTTCCTTGTGCCGTCAATTTGCTAGAATATCACTGATTATCTGGTGTCAGAAATCAGTATGACATAGTACAGTGCCTTCTCCGGGGACAGTGCCAGGCACATCATGGTGTTCGTAAGTAGACGAAGAAGCACACGTTCTTCCGCTCTTGTTAACCCTTTACACGGGTGGGGGTAAAGATTGTGTCTGTTCTGGTAGAGCTGTGTAATTTCTCTGAAAGTACAGGCTGGTGTGAATTCTTCTGAGGCGGATGGGGACGAGGTTGCCTGGTTAGAAAGCGCGAGGGCGGCGGCATCTGCTGCCTCGTTTCCTCCTAGTCCCGAGTGGGCCGGAGGGGATGAACTTCCCGCGTACGAGCTATTTTGCTGTATTCGGTAGGCCAAGTCCGAGCTGTTTTTAGTAGCCGGTAGGCCAGGTACGGGACCTAGCCCTGTTTAACGTTCCTATACGTCCATCACGAGTCCGTTATGATTCTTTTAGAATTAGAGTGTGTTGCTGCTAAAGCGATGGCGACCTCCTCTGCCTGTGTTACGCTTCGGGCTTTAAATATGAGCCCGTTCACCGCTCTGGACTCGTGGATCACTGCACCCGTGTACCACCTGCCTTGGGGCGGGCCGGACGCGTTCACATTGTACCACTCCGCGTTTCTCTCCGTAGTGGTGAGCTAAGGCCTCTGCCCTGGTCATGCGCCTACCCTCGTGGCCGTCCTTGGACATGTTAGTGAGGAGTGGTTTTACGTGCAGGGCGTATCGCCACTCTTGGGGAAGCCTTACTCTTTCATCAGTTGCAGTCGTGTGTTGTACACGTGTAGACGGGTTAATAGGCGACGCACCGACGGTGTCTGCGATAATCGCGTGTATTGGCTTGTGTGGTGGGCTTCTCTCAGCTCCTCAAACGTGTTCGTCTTACCCAGACCTTGAATTCTCAGGTTCAACGTGGTTATAGACAGGTCTAGGGCCTTCGCTATTTTGCGTGCGATCACCTCAAGGATGTTCTCGTCATGTTTCCTGAGGGGGAAATAGGGAGTGGAGTACAGGATTCTGCTTCTTACAGAGGCGTTGGTCAGTCGTAGAGCAACTTTGCTTCTCAGTCCCCCTTTCTTGTTTGAGACTCTGCGGACCATTCGGCCCACCTGGTCTCCCACCCTTTTTTAGCTTGTCGAGCGTGGCCATCGCTAGCTCACGCTGGTCAATGAAAAGACCCAGGACTCTAATTTCCTATCTCTCGGGTATCGGTTCTGATCCAAGTCGATATTATATCGTGTCTGTGCATTTTTTGGAAGGACGAATATGGACGAATTCGGATTGTTTCGGTGTTCTATGAAGGCCGCATTTTTTCGCGTACTCATTCATAGCGGTGGCTGCCTCTTGCAATTTGTCCTCTATTTCTACCCGAGAGCCCTGCGTGGCCCATTTGGAGATGTCTGTGTACACCCTGTACTGCACAGCCGACGTTTTCTCCAGGTGTACCGGGAGATTCTTCATTGCGATATTGAAAAGCAGTGGGGATAGGACCGCTCCATGTGGTGTTCCTCTCGTACCAATAGAAAGGGACCGTGTTCTGCGTTCTGGATTTTTCACGTAGGCCTGTCTATCTGAGAGGAAGCGTTTTATATACTCGAACGCGTTTTTTCCACACCCCGTCTCCGAAAGGTGTGTAAGGATCGCCTCGTACGTCACATTATCGAAGGCTCCCTTCAGACCTAGAGCCAGCACTTCTTATCCTCGTTCGGATGTTCTATAGGATTTAGTATCTCTCTGCTAAGTTGTGGCAGGACGTCCTGAGCCGATTTATTTGGCCTGAAGCCGTACATCGAGTCAGCGAAGAGTCGCTTGTTTTCTAGATATTCGGAGAGTCTGTCTCTGACCATTTTTCCCATAAATTTGCCCGGGCGTGACGTGAGAGAAATGCGCCTGTGGTTGTCCGTATCTATGGCTTTGCCAGCCTGTGGGATGGAAGTTATGAGTGCCGTCTTCCATTCGGTGGGAAGAGGAACTTCGCCCGTCCAGATCAAATTAAAGTGTTCCAGAAGGAATTGGTACGCGCGCTCTGGTAGATTTGCTAGGAGTTTTACCGTGATCCTGTGCCTTTATGGTGCGGTCTCGCGTTTCATTCTCGCTAGGGCCGCATTGAGCTCGCATAGTCTGAAAGGTTCATCTAGCTCAGCATTTTCGTCTCCACTGTACCTGTAAGCTTCTCCCTTTGGGTCTTGGGTCGTGCTCAAGTACTGGTCTCGGAGCTTCAGCGCAAGCTAGCCCGTATTTCCTTGCAATGCGTGTATTGCTCTCTGCAGGTGTTTCTTCGTCTCGGTGCGCGTCTGGTTTGGATCTATGAGCGCTCGTAAGAGGCGCCATGTGTTTTTGCCAGACACTGTCTAGCTGCCGCGTTACACCTCTCTACCGAGTTAGCGTCCGCGAGTTGCGCCGTGTATTCTGCCTCCTCATTAGTTATCGCCACTATCCGGGTTCTTAGCTTGCGGTTATGTTTCTGCCTGCGTCATCTTTTGACCATGCTACGTCTGGCTTCCCAGAGGTGCAGGAGGTGGCTGTCCACATCTGACCTCTGAGAGGAGGAGGAGGAGGAGGAAAAACTTGATTTAGCCTTATGTTACTTGGCGGCTTTTGAGACGTCTTCAGAGATGTCTGCTTGTTGAATCCACAAGAGTCTTCTCCGTCGACTTCGTCCACTTTTACACAATGGTCTGTTGCTGCCACCCGTTGGGCTCGCTGACCAGACCTTGCTGGTCTTCGCAGCGGTCGCTGGACCGCAGAGTCTCCCATTGCTCCAACTCGGGTTTCGAATTTTGGGGACCACATCTATGTTTCGACAGGCCCATGGGATGTGATGTAGTGTTCGTTTTTCATCGCACCACGGACATCTGTCAGCGTATATGGTAGGGCGCATTTTGTTTAGTATGTGTAGGTTTGGGTATGAACCCGTCTGTAATTGTCTCCATATGACAGTTTCCTCTCTGGTGAGAGAACTGTGCGGTGGGGAATATCGCATTCTTCTTCCTCTATAGTTTTCTAGCATGGCGGAGTATGCCTTGGGTGCTGGCAAACGTTCCGCGGACTCGTCGGATGCTCGGACAGTAGTGCATGCTCGAGCTATCCTGTCAGCCTCTTGGTTCCCTGCCACCCCCATGTGCCCCGGTACCCACATACTTTTGTCTCTGGTCTTGTTTTCTTCGTGGTTTTTAATTCTGTCGCTCGCTTCGAGGAGTATACGGAGCGCGTGACGACCAATCCTACCATTCATGAAATTTCGACAGGCTGTTTGAGAGCCCGTGAGTATCGTTAGCGACCGCCCAGCTCTATAGCCCTCCGCCACCGCTAGAGCAACGGCTACTTCCTCGGCCTCTGCTACTGTGCAGTGTCGGATAGAGGCGCTGGTCACTTCGCGTAGAGACGAATCGACCACCGTGGCCACTGCCATTTTGTTGTGTCCTCCTCTCGAGGACGCGTCTGCATACACGGTCGTGTCTTGAGGAGCGTATGTTTTTTGAATAAAATCGGCCCTTGCTTCCCTTCTACCTTGGTGGAGGTTAGGGTCCATGTTTCTCGGGATTGGAGCTACCTTGAGGGACTTGCGAAGTTCGTCAGGGATCGTTACCGTCCTCGCTATTTCTCGCATCTGCTCACGGTATCCGAGTCTCTGTAAGAGCGCTCTTCCAGTGGTTGTCTGCAGCAGCCTGAGTTTTTGCGACTCAAGCTGCGCCTCGCGTAGTTCTTCGAATGTGTTCTGCAATCCAAGCGCCATGAGCTTTTCTGCAGACGTGTAGCGCGGTAATCGGAGCGCAGTCTTTACCCGCTTTTACATCAAATGCAGGCTGGTCAGCTGCTGTTTGGTTCAAGCTCGGTATCCCTGCTCCTGGATAGAACTAACATTATATTCTTTTCTGAATTTTGCCCAGTCCGGAAGCCTAGTCTGCCACATCTGTCTGGTAAGGGGTTTAGTGCGGATCATTATGTTGGTCAGACAGTGGTCGCTACTGAGTATTTCCTCCGTATTCGTCTACTCCATTCGCCTCGCGTTTTTCGAAAAGATTAAGTCAGGACAAGTGCCCCTCTGCGCAGAGCTCCCAATCCGCGTGGTGTACGCTGGGTCGGTGTGTAGGGTTAGGCCTAATGTGGACGCTGCCTCCGCTAGCTTCCGTCCTCGTATGTCCTCTCGGTTGTTGCCCCATGAGAGGGTCTGCGCGTTGAAAGCTCGTAAAACTAGTAACGGATCTCATCTCGCTTCCCTGATAGTCCTGCTCAGAAGGGTGGAGAAAGTTACGTTTTTTTGCTTTAGGAGTTCAGTATACGTTCAGGATGTGCAGCTGCGGATCATCCTTTTTTATGTGCAGGAGAGGCACCATCACGTATGAAAAGTTGGCTTGTAATTCCAGATCTATTAAATTTGCTGTGAAACTTTTTGTGCACGAAGATGCATATTAGGGGGTCGAGTTAGAACGTTTTGTAGTTTGTGAGGCCCGCGTTCCCGCCTGGCCCTTGTACAGCCACCACTGCAGGAGTATGCTCGTAGGTGGAAAGATACATCCTAAAGTCCGCTCTCTTAGTCATTGATTTAAAGCCTCGACTATTCCACTGTGTTAAAATTATAGGGCTTTCTTTTTTCGTCCAGCCATGTTGTACCTGGAGATTGTTATTCTGGGTGGGGAGCTGCTGCAGCTTCTCACCCTCACCGAGCACCCTACGCATCTTGTGGGTTAGGGGATTCGGGGATCTCCTTGTATTAGCATACTTGCGAACCGTCATCGCTTTCGCTATCTGTCGTGATACTATGGAGGGAATTGATTCTTGCATCTTTCTCATCATAACTTCTTGTTTGCTTTCCATGCTAGGCTCTCCGTCGCTTTCTATCGCCTCCTCTTGTTGAGGCGGCTGGGATTTAGCTAGTGCAGTTTATAGTTTGCTGGCGGGTGTGTTTTCAGAGCATTGGTTCAGTGAGCCGCGAGGAACCACGAGCGGTGCTCAATTTGCAGAGCTGTCGTTCAGTGAGCCGCGAGAACCGTGAGCGGTGGTTCATATAAGGCGAATGCCTTTAAGCGCTCATACTCGCTGTGACCGTCCGTCCGTTACATCCAAACGCTGAAAGAAGAAAAGCAAGAAGAATAAGGAGAAGAAGAAGAGTGGAAATAAGGAGAACCGCTGGCGATAATAACAACACGGTAGTTGCCACTCTGGTAGAGAGGAACGGCAGCAGCTAGTTGCTAAGCAATGGCGCACACCCTCCTCGCTTCTCGGCGATATGTGGCGACACCGAAGCGCATGCTCAGCTGGGCATAGCAACAGTAACCACATCTGCACCGGCAGGAGGAGCGATTACGCGTTGCAACGGCGCTCCTCCGCCAGATGTGTCGTTGCAGTCCAGTGACTCGGATGGCTCCTAAGAGGCACAGTGATTCTGCAGCAAGCGGTACAGATAAGTGCAGAAGGCGGATTTCCCCAACACCAAACAGCGGAAGATCAATGAACGAATGCGTCAGTGGCGGATCCAGGCTTCTCTTAGGACTAAGGTGAGAGATGCAGAACGAAAGCGTTTGCAACGGCACAATGCTTCATCTGGGACGACAGCAAGAGAGGCAGGAAGGAAGCGCCAATTGGAAGTCATTGGCAGTCGAAATGGGACGGCAAAGGCTTTCGCCTAGTGCAGTCTAGGCAGGTAAAGTGCCCCCATTATGTTTGGAAACACTTCTTCAAGTGAACAGCGAGGGACCGTCTGTGGCAGTTCATTTGGAGAGCCGTCGTTCAGTGAGCCGTGAGAAGCCGTTCCGTCAGGTTTGGGTCTTCAGTTAGGTTCTATTTGCGTGCCATAGATTAGTAGTAAGAGAAAGAAACTGCATTAGGGAGGCGGAGTAAGCCGCCATACAAATAAACGAAAACGATCGAGACAGGCCGCGGCACCACTTGTCAGTTATGTTAGCTGGAAAAGCATTGCAGGGGGCTCAAAATTACTGAATCTAATGTGGAGCGAGAGCTTTGGCTGCGGACGACGAAGCGTTGCATCAAACACAACCAGTATTCCGTTGATCGCATCAAACTTCAGCGGCTTTAAAGCAGAATCCACTTACATGCCCTACGCATACGATGCCGACAGGCGATTTCCAGCTCCACTCATTCAGCTCTCCGCGACACTGCGTGCATGCGCATGTGCAAATATTACCCTTCTCTCCGCGCTGGCACGTACAACTGCTGGGATGCTGCTACCCTCCTTCTCTTCTCTGCAGCGATTGCCGCGGCTGTACCCCTATGGCACGGCGCAGCTTTCTGCCATGGTAACGGTCCATGCGCAGCAGGGGCCTCTCTAAGGCTCTGTGAAATGCGCTTATAGCAGCCTAGTGTAGTTTTTGCTCCGCCATCTCCGTGGACCGTTCTCCTATGCTGCACGCAGTCGGAGCGCGGTCAGCTGTCTCGCTGCCATCATGGAGCTTCGCCACGGCGACCCAGCTATGTTGGGGGTATATGCTTCGGGTGGCCGTCGCCGGTTTCGTTCGTCTGTTTTTCTTTTTTTTTGCTTGTCACGCCTGGGGCGCTTTTTATGCTTACTTGGCGTAGTTTTATCAAGCTCAGTTACCAAGACGTGATGGTCGGACGCACAGCTCCTTCCACAGCCAGCCAAGCTGAAAAAAGCCTTGTTCATTCACGTACTAACAGCATCGACAGCAGCGCGTCGTCTGCTGTAAACGAGGAACAGATTTCTTGGAAAATTAAAACCACAATTTACAGCATGAAAGTCAAGCGACGCGACTTGACGTATACAAACAATTGTGAAAATGAACGACTCAAGGAAATACGACCAGCGCGTGCATGTGGCGGCGAAGACAGTAAGGCTGGACAAGTGGGGGCTAGAAGACCGGAAAACAAACCTTTCGCCAGTTAGAAAGGCAACAAGGGAAGAAGGGGGGGGCTCAGAGCCGTGGGTATTGAGCAAAAACCGCGTTGTTGAATACATAATAATAATCGTAAAACGAAAGAGATAGAGCAAGCGATATAGCGAGAATGCAAGCGGGATAAAGATGCAAGAAAGATAAAGCAGGCAAGAAAGGACGAGGGTCGAAGAAGCAACATTCAGAAAAGAGAAAAGACAAACACGTCCTTAAGCTGCAAAGCCAATTCTGCTATAAAAGAAAACGCTGAATTATATATCAACCTTGGCACTGAACGAGCCGGCCCCCATTCACAATCACATATAAGTGAGCCGTCGAGCTGTCAAATAAACCGGTTCATTTCAGTCAGCTCAGGTGTTCCCAGCCTCTCATTGAAGTGAGCCGTTTTGCCTATCTCTAAAATAAGCTCTTTCCTACAGCTCGCATGCCATCAATAACTGGCAGCGATTGGACAACTGGACTGTTCTATTTAGCATCTAAATTGCAACGCTGTTGTTCGGGCAGCATTCCGGCTGGTTTCATGCGGTTTCGTTTCTTTATTAGCATGCTGCTGCAAGTCTTGTCTGCGCTAGCGATTTGAACCAACCACACGAGCACATTCGTTCGTATGCCTTAATCCCCTCACTAAGCCATATCACCTAGCCCAGCGGGTATTGTTAGTCGAGTAGTGTAGAGGGCGCCATCAAAGAAGCAGATAGAGTAGTGGGTGCATTCCGCTACCGGTAGCGTGGTGGCGCAGGCTAGTAGAGGAAGCGTGGGAACTGGGCGCCAAGGCAGCGTATCGCATGTCGATGTTTCGCCTTCGTACGCATATGCGATCGTCAACGTATCTGCCGTATTTTAGCAGCGAAAACTCTATTTCTCCGATGCCAAACCTGAAGGTCATGTCCTCACCAGAAATGACTACAGGTGCAGCGCGAGGAACAGGTGCCGCTCTCCTGGCAAATGAGGTGACGGCGACTCTGGCTTGTTCTTCTGCTTCACCTCTTGTACTTCGGACACTTGTGTTTCTCCGTTTTTTCAGATAACTGGCAAACTTAATTCGTACTGGAACATATCTCCACGAATACACATTGCCTGACACAAAGCCTTCCAGTCTCCTGCCCACACTTTCTGTCCACCGCCAGCGCTGTCCATTTGGCGTTCCTACTGGGGACCTTCTCCTTCAAAATACCTTCGACACCTACGGGTCGTCTAGAACCGGCTTTAGTGACCTTGAGATTCGTAGACAGCCATAGAGAAGTTTAGCGCTGAAACTGGTGCCTCGGCTGCGTTTTCATGAGGTTCGTAGACAGCCATGGAGAAGAGCAAACCGTGCCTGAGAATGCGTAATCTAATTTCTGCTCTAGTTAAGCCTGGTTGAATCTCAGTGATTGTTTGCTTGATGTCAGTTGGACGTAGATGCTGAAAAAATTCTGACCCCCCTCTAAACGCCTGGGTCATCAGCAATAACGGAACCAGACGCAATAAACACCAATGCAGCGAACACTGCGCGAAAATACCCATCATAGCACACTAGAAACCCTGCTACAAGTGGCCGGCTAATGTCTAATCCCACTGTGTGCATTCTATGAGCTACGCTGGTGTAGAGGCAGAACATCACATCGCGTGCAAGAGGACCGTGGCTCGAATACCGGTACCACGCAGTTCTTCCCCAGATTAAAAAAAAAAGTCCGCGTCTTAAATATATGTTTACATAAACAAGTTTGCGGTGCAACCTGAATCGGGTGAACACCTCCAGAAAGGCACGTTCGCACCAGAACAGAATTTGGCCACCCTCATGTAGTAATTGGAGGGAAACTCATTACGAAACTCTAACAAATTCCTGCTCGCTGTCCCCAGTGGCTTTGGAGGAGCGGACCATGGCGGTGTTCAGATCTGTAACGTGGAGGGGGGGTGCTGAGAATTTGTTTCCGGACAGGCAGCCAATGGAAAGTGACCATGGAATCGCTTAACGCTAAAACCCTACCTAGTGAAGCTAGTTTAGCAGTCTTCTTCGAGGAACCAGCGGACATGAAATGGGATGTCATTGCGCTTGGTGACGTTAGGAGGCCATTGAGGCATACAGTGTGGTGAAGGGCGGACATGTATTTTGTTATCGAGGCTTATCGGAGAGACGAGAACTTGGAGTAAGGTTTCTGGTTCTATATCCATATAGCTTCAAAAAAAAAGATTAATTCTGCAGTATTAATGACAGGGTGGCAGGCCCCATCTCAACCTTAATAAGCAATAAAAACTGAAGGTTATACAGACCTACTCGCCTACGTGTACACATAATAAGCAGGCAGAAGAAAGCTCCTACGAAGATACGGAATCTGCATTGGGGAAAATAAAAACACAGAACATTGTACTGGTTGGCAACTTCAATGCCAGTCAGTACAAAAAGCAGGCTCGGAACCAGGCAGTGGGTCACTGTTCTAAGAATAAGAGGGGAGCTATTGAGTTTGCAAAGCGCAATCACTTAAGAATTATGAATATCTTCTTCAGCAAATGGAGAGCCGTGAGTGCAGATGGAAAAACCGTAAAAAACACCTAACGGGGAGACTAAAAATGAAATTGATTTCATACTATGTCCTAACAGTGGCAGTATGCATGTGACAGTAGAGGTAATCGGAAATGTGCTATGCATTAACCACATGATGGTAAGGTCCCGAATTAGTCTAGATTTGAAGACGAAACGAAACAGATTAGTAAGCGAAAGGCCCGTCAACGAATTAGCGATTAGAGGGAAGGTAGCATAATTCAGTATCTCGCTACAGAATAGATATTGAGTTTTGAGCGATGAATATGATCTCTGTGTCGAAGCGATGGACAATACCTCCAGAAATACCAATATGGAGTGGGCGGTAGACGTGGATGGTACTATAGTTAGAGCTGATACCAGAACATTATCTCAGCAGGTGAAAGACTTCATTAAGAATGGTCAAACCATGAAATTTTCCAACCCAGAACCCAATATAGAACTGACAGAGCTATCAAAGCTGACCAATAGCTGCAAAATGCCTACATACCCAGTCGGAAAAAACTACAGAAAATTTTCTGATGTTACGACAGCATTTCTGTGCGGTTTTTGACGGGAAACCAGTTGTGACAACAGAACATTCTGTCGTAACATCAGAAATTCCTGTAGTTACAACAGAAAAGTGCTACAGAACTACAGAAAACAGAAATATACTACAGAAAAACTAGAGAACTACAGAAAAGTACTACAGAACTACAGAACAATTTGATGGTTACGACAGAACTACAGGATATTTTGTCGTATTTTTGACACAGTTCTGTAGTTTTTTTTTGACTGGGTAAGTATTAGATGAAAACAACTGAACATATTGGGAAGAACGGGGTGAGGAGTTTTTTTAAAACCCATTAATCGAAGGGCCGATTCGGTATGATCAAACAAAACCACTACTAGACCGGCAAACTAGGAACATCTATTTTTCTCCCTCCGCTTGCTTGTGGGCGGACTTATATCGGTGAAACTGGACGTTGTCTGAATGTTTGGTTACAGGAGCACAACTGGTCTTTGGGACGACCGCCTTCTTTGAATCTTGCCAAACCCTATATGGAATGCAGGCACTGTGAGCGTTTGCTTGATAGAACTGCTATCTTGTTTAGACATCCAAATCAATTAACAAGAACGGTTTCAGAGGCCTAACATATTTGTAAGTATCAGCCTACATGTGTTAGTGACCCACCTGTTGTCCTGCATCAACGGGAGTTTTCATATTTCGACGCGCCTGCGTGATTGCATTGGTTTTTATTTGTTTTGTTTGCCTTTCAATATCTATTTCCTGCGTGTCGCGAATAAACCTTTAGGAGCCAGTCAGTGCTTGTGGGTTGGTCTTTTCCGTCCTTCTCTTGTGCGCGCCGTTAATTTGTCTTGTGTTTTAACTTTCCACGTTTTCTTCAGATTCCTAAGCTTGTTCTTTCACCGCAGTTTCGCATGGCATATTCATAAGAATATGCTTCATAAAAGATAATTATCACGAAGAAGATAAACGTTATTTATAGTATTTACCTCTAGCCAAAGGGGAAATGTGCGTATAGAAAGCACGACCTCTTGCAAACACAATTTTTTAATACATTCTCTCGCGCTCAAAAAAGAAAGAGAGCCTTGTTCGGTCGGCGTTCTTATCGTACCCGACCCGTTGTTTTGCATTTGGATCAACACCTTTGCACCATTTCTTGGCAAAACGTTTCTGCATCTCAGCGTCCAGACCAGCATGAATAAGCGCAGCTTAGGCGCCTGAACGCGTTTACATGCTAAAAGATTTGGCTTGTGTAAGTCACCTTGCATAAATTCTGGGCGGGTTTCAACAGCCAGTGGCATTATCGTTCTTGTTTATGCAACAATGCCACACGACACGTTCATATTTGCAGAAAGGCTAACCTTCATTTTATTCCATTCTGGGGAAAGCGCTGTCCTTTAGGTGTTAACTGGCAAATCTTTATAGAAAGAAAACTTGCGGGAAGCTTCGCCATTAGATTATTGGAACGGTAAAGCAATACCTAATCTCATTCGCATCACGCATTCACTATGCTTGATGTAAGGAGCTCTCATAAACTCAACAGATAGTGTCCGCCTCTCAATGCGCAATTACTGGGTCTAGTATCACTCCCATGAAAATTACACCTGAGCCACTTTCCATATTTCTTTTCGTCGGATGGGTTCCTGCCTTTCTGTTTCTCCTTCGAGATTTTTTGATCACGGCGAACGCCGACGATAAAGTTTCGTTTTCTAGTAACATGCTAACTAAGGTCTCTTTACCGCAGACCGACCTATATGCCTTTCCTTTTCATTATATCAATTTCTCTCTATCGCTCTCTGTCAAACTGCTCTCTTAACCCTGCCGCGGTAACTTATCATGACATTGATCCTTAGCCAACATCAGGCTATGTTAACGGTTACAGAAAAAAAAAACGATTTCAATTCCCAGACCTTTGCGCTTACATCGCACAGCACACGGACGCCTCTTTGTTTCGCCTTCATCGAAACGCAGCCGCCGAGGTCGGGTTCGAACCCGGGTACTCCGGCACAGTCACATTGTCACTTTGACGTCACTTGATGTCACTTTGACGTCATACCAGCTGCGAGAGATGAGCTACCAAGTCGAGTCGTCGGGTGGCGGCGGTCGGTAGGCACGGCGCGGATTGCTTTATAGGAAGGGAAAGGCGCGGCAACTGTCTCACTTCTTTTCTGTGGACACCTTAACCGCACCGTAAGGGAAGGGAGAAAGGTAGGATTGAAAGTTGAAAGAGAGAAAGAGCAGCCGAAGTGGAGGGCTACGGAGTAATTTCGACCACCTGGGAATTTTTACGTGCGCTGACATCGCACAGCACACGGACGCCTCTTCGTTTCGTCTCCATCGAAAAGCAGCCGCCGAGGTCGGGTTCGAACCCGGGCCATAGGAGGAGGAAGGAGGGTAGGAGAGAAATCTCAAAACGAGAAAGAGGATCCGTAGTGGAGGGTTTCCAAGTAACTTCGACCACCTGGTGATCTTTAACGTGCACTGACATCTCCGTTTAAGTTAAGTTTTGGAGAAAGAAATGCGCAGTATATATTGGGTTGAACACCAGGAAGTCGCCGACACCCATACTTAATTAGGAAAAGTCCCTTGAAGGCCACATTTAGTGTCCCATGAAGACCTTTATGAAGATTTTGCTTCTAATCTAGATTGGTTTATAAGAAAGAGAAGGCGCACTATCTGTCAAGATCACAATTGAACGTGAAAACGTCAAGACCCTCGACGGCAGCCGAGTAGCGTAATGAAGCTTTCGCTTCAAAAGCGCCCTGGTATCACCAAACAGCTGACCAGGGCGCTTTTGAAGCGAAAGCTTCATTACACTACTCGGCTGCCGTCGAGGGTCTTGACGTTTTCACGTTCAATTGTGATCTTGACAGATAGTGCGCCTTCTTATAAACCAATCTAGACGCGCGCATCCACACTAAAAGGGGTTCGCCGCTGCGCCTCAATCTGGTGACTGCTCGATCTCGAGGCAGCAACACTGGACGCTAGTACCGATGACATATACGATTCTGAATGGCAATGTGTTTAGACACTACAGAAAGGGAAGTTTATAATGCGAAAGCATTACTTCGCTATGTTCACACATTTCTATCCGCAGATCGTGTCCGTAGACCGTGTCCGCAGGCCGTGTCCGCAGCAGTTGTGAGTAATTGAGAATTGTTAGAGGTTAATGAGTGGTGTCAATCGATAGAGGGTGACGTAATTCTGCTGCCGAAAAAATAATTAGGCCAATAAATTGATTAGGTAATAAATTAGAAAAACTGGTTCACAGGAAAGGAAAGGCGCAGTATCTGCTACACACGTTATGTGGACACCTGAACCGCGCGTAAGAGAAGGGAGGAAGGTGGAAGGGAAAGCGGTAAAAAGGGGTGCCGTAGTGAATATGACATGTGACGTCACGCAACCTGACGTAGAGCCGAAAAAGTGCATAGGAAGGGATTGTCGCGCAATTTTAAAGTACCAAGGATTCGCCAGCAGCTGCCGTATGGCAGTTGACCAGGTAGAAAATTACGCCGCACAAGCAGGACTCACTTTCTCGCAGCCTAAATCTCAACTCCTCGTCATTCGAGGTAAGGGGACAGGTATGCGGGCACATCAAGATTTCATTCCCATTACTGTTAAGGTTAACGGACAACCCATACCAGAAATCCAGACACTGAGGGTGTTGGGCCTCTTCATCCAGAGTAATGGTAAGAATGCGGAGACGATTATCAGGCTTTCTGCCACTACCCATCAGATAATCCGTCTGACTAAACGAATTACCAACAAGAGAAAGGGCATGAGAAAGACCTGTGCACATTAGTGCAGGCATTTGTTCTTAGCCGCTTCATCTGCTCAGTGCCCTACCTACAGCTTTATGCCGCAGAGAAGACCAAGCTGGAGTGCCTCATCAGACAAGCCATTAAAGCGGCACTTGGGCTTCCTCACTGCACATCTACAGAAAAATTTCTTCAACTCGGCATTCATAACACACTCGAGGAACTTTGCGCAGCCCACATAACCACACAGATGGCGCGGCTGACAAACTAAAACACGAAGAAGCATCCTCGGCGCACTGGACGCAAATTCAGAGCCAGAAACAGATTAACCGAGAGATCTACCCGCATCAATTAAGATGCGGCTCACCATTAAGCCTCTTCCCAAAATCATGCATCCTATACACCACGAGGGTAGGAGGATGTCCAGGGCCCTGGCTCTTCATAAGACTCATAAGCACCAACCGGGTGTCATCTACGTTGATGCGGCTGAGTATGCAGTTCCAAAAAGAGCATTTGCAGTGGCAGAGGTACGGGAACACGCGCCACAGCCCTCTCGGCCTCCATCCGTGTACGCACATCCGCAATGGCTGAGGAGGAAGCCATCGCTTTATGCATTACAAATTCAGGGGCAGATATTATCATCACCGATTCCAAGACTGCCATACACAATTTCGCCCGAGGTAGAATTGCACAATCTACTCTAAATATTCTTAATAACATTCCCTTCCCAGATAGGGACAATGAAATGATTTGGGTACCGGCACGTTCTGGCAACCCTGGAAACGAGGCAGCTCATCAGACAGCCCGAGGTTCAGTCGGCCGGGCGGTGACCACCTCCGCTCTGGGGACAGCCAAGGATTACCTGATATCATTTCACGACTTAACCCATCACTTCTGCCTTGAACGAAGGAAGTTTCCGCCCCCACACAAGCGGCTTAGTAAGCATTACGAAATTACCTGGAAAAGACTCCAAACAAACTCCGTTCCAAACCCGGTAGTTCTCTCACATATTTTCCCCAGCAAATTTTCTCCTGACTGCCCTCTGTGCGATAAGAAAGCTACTCTGAACCATATACTCTGGGGATGCAAGGAGGACCTCCACCTCCAGAATTAGGAGAAATCCTGCATCCAGATGCCTGGGAAACACAGCGGTGCAGCTCGAACCCGGGCATACAAGACCGGATCCTCAAACGTGGCTATGAGGTTGCGAACAGGTTTGACTTGCTGGCCATCTAGTAGGGCAATGTAGCTCGGCCCTATATAACTATCCGGCTAACTAAAGTTTTCTTTCTCTCTGAAATTACCAAATACTAAAATGGACAAATAAGAAGTGATTTAAGCAACTAGAAGCAACCAACAGCAGCATCCGTGCTTTCGCATTACTCCAATGCAGATTCGGCAGTGCTCGTAAATTTTTTGAACACCTGACATATAATACATATATACGCGTACATGTGGTGGAAATACTACATATATATATATGTGTGTGTGTGTGTGTGTGTGTGTGTGTGTGTGTGTGTGTGTGTGTGTGTGTGTGTGTGTGTGTGTGTGTGTGTGTGTGTGCGTGTGTGCGTGCGTGCGTGCGTGCGTGCGTGCGTGCGTGTGTGTGTGTGTGTGTGTGTGTGTGTGTGTGTGTGTGTGTGTGTGTGTGTGTGTGTGTGTGTGTGTGTGTGTGTGTGTGTGTGTGTGTGTGTGTGTGTGTGTGTGTGTGTGTGTGTGTGTGTGTGTGTGTGTGTGTGTGTGTGTGTGTGTGTGTGTGTGTGTGTGTGTGTGTGTGTGTGTGTGTGTGTGTGTGTGTGTGTGTGTGTGTGTGTGTGTGTGTGGACTATTGAAAGGGAAATGAGGGACTCGTTATTATAGAGTTTTAAAGGAGCTGACAGTCTACGAGTCTAAAGCTAACGTTGGGATTTTTTTTATGTTTAGTTGTGAGTATTTGAGAATAATTAGTCTTATGGTGATTATCGGGATACAGAATATTAAATGCAAAGCGGAAGGAAAAACAACGCACCGATGGTGGGAGTCGAACCCACGACCTCCGAATGTCTCGTCCAGTGCTGTACCTACTGGCGACATCGACGGCTGTCCAACCTTCCGCTTGCTTAAGTATTTATGTTTACTACAGTGCCTAGAATATATTCTAGGCACTATATGTTTACTAACCGAAACCTGCGTGCGTTCCCCAGCGCCACCCTCGTCCCTAGCGGCGGATGTGGCACATCCTGTTATACCGCGAGCGTCACGTAGCATCGCCCTTAGCATCGTCTGGCATCTGACTCGCGGCCCATGATCTACATATATGCGTCTGTCCGCTGTTCATCTTGAGCCCTTAGGTGGGCACACGCGATGCGGCCACTGATTTCAATTGGCGGAACGTCTTATATACTGCTGTCCGGCAAATCCACCTTTAGGTTTTCTTTGCATCTCGCTGGCGCCTGGTAGAAAGGATGCGGCCTTTCTGCTTGTGGTCCTATATGTCTAATGCGAGTAAACGCCCTACGAGCCTTAATACGGCAGCAGGGGTCGTCCCGGGTAGAAATCCTCCTCCACTAGGCTCATGACTCACCTGGTTAAAACTGTTCGTGCCATTGTCATGGTGCACGGTATCCCTAGTCCCCCTCTGTTGCGGGGAATTGGACGAAGTGCCGCGCAACTGAGGCTATCTGTCTTCCCCAGACGAATGTTCCCACCAGAGAAGCGAGCCTACCTGCCGTGCTCTGCGGCGACTCTGGACACAAAAGCACGCAGGCGCACACGCGCAATAAAACAATACATCGGCCTTGTTGTATTAGACATCGACTAGAGGCTTTGATTATCAATACACATGAAAGTAAATACATCGATGAAAGTATTTAGAAAAAGTTTTAAGACATTGGACATTCATATGAGCAGCGACAAATGACCAAACAGGAAATTCACATGATTACGAACAAAGGAAAGTGCATATAAAATACATACTAATGAACAAATACATCACGAATCAATATGCACATAGAGAATAAAACTTGGCTGATCGTGATGACGATATATACAATTTTGAATCGCAATGTACACGAAGATATAGACAGTGTGGAACAATTTGTCAAATAAAGTAGATATAAACTTATACATCAATCGTATGCAAAGTATGTGTTGTACATGTGTGTTTCGATGTATACAGCTGTAAATTGACATAAACATTTACATCATATTACAGGTACCAAGGTGAGTTAAACCCCACCTGTACACGTCCATCCAACACCGAAATAAAAAGGCAAGACCACTGGCGAAGGAACTTACGCTCCCCAAGGTAGAAAAGCTCCTCAGCCAGAAAACTTCGATCTCCTTTCGTTGATGCGCCTGGGCAGAGAAAAGCGCACGTCGGCGCCGGCTCGATGCGAGAGCCGCACAACGATTGCGCCATAACGCGACTCCAGCTACAATCAACAATCGGGCAAAGAGACCACGTGGACATCTACCATTTATCTGAAATCGGTTAATACCTAGACTTCTGAAACCGGCATATACTGGTCTTCAAAAAACATGAACAAAGAAAGACGCATTGCTAGTCCATGTGCCGATTGGATTCTTGAAGTTAGCAGTTGGACTACTGCACTGTTCGCACAATGCCCCATTGTTGCAGCCGATCTCGTGTAGGCAAACTCCCCCCTCTCCTCTCTAAGAGTCACATAAAGTCAAGTAAATGCCCTGGTAGAAACGATGCTGTGAGTGGTAACCAGTAAGTGGAATCCGCCTTTCGCCTACGTTCTGCAGGCACACAAGGAAGGAGTAACTTTCCCATTGACTCCACTACTCTGTTCGCCGAGATGTCTAAGCCCAGGCTCACTTGTCGGGCGTGGTGACGAAATGCCATCATACACGATTATGAAACAGCACCCGGAGATCCTGGGTTTCCTGTTGAGTGGTATATCCGGGACAAGCTCCCTCACACTTGTGCCTAAAAAATAGCAGGCTAGCACCCGCGCTGGGCACTCATCACCCTGCAGCAAACGAAGAAGGTAGCGCAGAGCCAGCCGCCGACAGGAGACCGACAAAGAAGGGAAGGCGAACCCACCCTTCGAACGTGGCTGGCCGAGTGCCGCACGGCATACTAGTTCCGTGCGACCTGTCTAAAATAATGAACTTACAAGAAACTGAAGGGAACGCAAACTTCTTGGAGGTGGATACGTTAAATGTGCGAGGTACCATATTCGCCTGCAGGAACCAGTTGTACAAGGTAGCGTTTCTCCAGCATGGGTAGTTTAAACGTATTTGCTGTAGCCACCTTGCTGCGAACCTCCCACTGAGGGGCGCTTCTGGCCTACCAATTAAAAGATAATATTGCGAAAGCAATACTACTTTCACTTTCAGCTCCTCGCGTGGGGAGGCCGCGGTAGCTACCATTGGCCTTTAGCTTGACCTCTGCTATGACGTCATACCATCTGCCGCAAAAACTAGGGGCCCAACTTGTGCCGTCGCAAGGCGAGGCTGTGCGTGGTGGCTGCTGCCTAACTCCTGCGCCCACCGCGCTCGGCGCGCCTAGCGGTGTGACGTCACAGCTGCAAGAGCAGGGCTCCAACTTGTGCCGTCGCGAGGCGAGGCATTGGCGAGGCCGCGCGTGGTGGCCGCTGCCTAAAGGCCCCAATATAGTCCGACGTTTTCGACGCGACTGGCTGAGTCGGCGACGTCGGCCACGGCACGTCGGCTACGACGGGCGCGTCAAAAAACTGCCGCTTCTACAGTCTGGCGCGGCTGGCGTGCCCGGTGCGGCGCGCATGCGCACAAGACGCCCTCGAGGGCTGGTACGTTTTCGACGTGCATTTTCGAGCATACGACAGGGCACCTATAGGAACGAACTGCCTATCGAGGCACTAATTACTGTTGTCATCAAGGCAATGATGCGATGTGTTTACTGCGAATGTTCAAATGGCACAAAGCATGCACAGCCAGCCGTGGAGACGTGCAGCCCAGCAACGGCCTGAGCCCGCGTCGGCGACGGCTACAGACGGAACGATGATTGTGTACGTGCGTGTTTTACTGAAAACTAATCATAATTTAAGTATCTGTACGATTACAGAAAAGTTAGAGATTACACAGTAATGAGGATCACTTTCTCGGCCAGCTGCAGTTCCTGTAGAATTTCATAAATTTCGCGAATTCCCCGGTTGTTGAGCCGCTGACGTTCCGTGTGGCCAAATCGAGTACGGCCTTCGATTCCGGCGTGTACCGGTCACAACTCTATGCGAAGCCGCTTCTGCAGTTTTTGGTATTCTTCCACTGAATGTACTGCAGATAAGTGAAACAACATCCTCGTTACACCTTCTAGAGCAATGCATTAAAACGAGTATGGCACACGCACCGCAGCGAACTCACAGCTGAGCTCGGTCGCACTACTGCCAGTATGCATCCCAGGTATTTTTCTTTCCTTTGAACGCGTCTGTAATCAATCCGCTTGATATCATAGACGCAGGGCTGCGCTCGAATGCCTTCTAGCAGCTTTTCCGCAACAGTGTCTGAAATGCGCGCGCAGTCGCTGTCTACATGCAAGCCGCCATCTTCACTGCGCGTGAGGAATGCTGGGAAGCGTGGCCGACGCGGCTGACGCGGTCGGCGAGAAATAGGCGAGATTCTATTTGCGCGTCGGCGACGTTGGGCCGCGTCGGCTCGCGCTCGCTACGTCCATCACGCCGTGACGTTGGACTATAGGCCTCGGTTTTTCGCCGACGTAACGTCGCGGAGGCCGACGTGCGCGCGCGCGTGCGTTACGTCGGACTATATTGGGGCCTTAACTCCTGCGCCCGCCGCGCGCGGATCGCCTAGCGGTGTGACGTCACGCCATCTGCTGTAAAACCGGGCGCGCGGCGCGCCGCCGGCCAGACGTTGCGATGCCGCCAAAAAATTGCTGGAGTGGAAGTCAATGGGCCGCGGTGAAGCTTGGGGCGGCCGTCTTGTGGTGGGCAAGAAGTGGCCTGCCAGCGCTTTGAAGCGCTGTTCACTGGCGTTGTCAGTGTGTTTCAAGTGCTTAAAGGATTTTTAAGTTCTCATGCAATGCTTTGGGCTATCATGTGAGCCATATTGGATATCTCCGAAATGATTTTAACCATCTAGCTTTTTAAAGATATTCATGATATCCGAGTACTGGTAATTGCACAATGGTGACTAAATATTAAAATACATGCTATAGCTACAAGTTGTATATCGTTGGATAGCTTATGCCAAGTCCAACAGCACTAGTCTAGCTGCCCGTTTTAATTATTTACCGCTAATTGCGCTAATTATTTACTGCTAATAACATAATTGTGAATAAATATTAAAATACATGTATAGCTAAAAGTTGTATATCGTTGGATAGCTTATGCTAAGTCCAGCAGCACGACTAGCTGCACGTTCTAATTATTCACCGATAATTGCGCTAATTAATTACTTTTAATTGCATAATTGTGAATAATAACATGCTATAGCTACAAGTTGTATATCGTTGGATAGCTTATGCCAAGTCCAACAGCACTAGACAAGCTGCATGTTTTATTTACCGCTAATTACGCTAATTGCGCAACTCGGAAACGATTCAGAAGCTAGACGCTAGCACCAGTCAAACCTGTAGACTCCTGAAGGGGATCGCAAACAAACATGCGGGAATGAAAGAAGCTAACCTCCTTAGGCTAGTCCAGTCTTTTATAATCAGTAGGATAGCCTACGTGGCGCCGTATTTACGGCTTCACAAGGCAGAAAAGAAGAAACTTGACGTTCTCATTCGTAAAGGGACAAAAACGGCACTAAGTTTATCACCCGATACATCGACAAACAAGATTATGAGACTAGGGGTCTCCAATACCCTCGAAGAGCTCATTGAAGCTGCAAGGACTTACAATACCAGAGACTGTTGCGCAGTCGTACTGGTCGGAGCATTTTGGAAAAACTGGGGTATGAGCCGCAAGCATGCTCCAGACGTACAGAAAAAGTACCTAGACAGGTTAGGGACAAATTAAAAATACCTCCGCTCCCCAAAAACATGCACCCCGTTTACCATGAGAGCCGGAGGAGTGATAGAGCAACAGCGCTGCAAGCCCGTTTTGAGGGAAGACAGGACGTCTTATATACAGATGCCGCACAATGCGCGAACGGTAGGGGACGTGTTTCAGTAGCAACTAGAGAAGACGGGGGCTCGGTAGTTTGCTGCAGCACCCGAAATTCGACCACAACGGAGGCGGAACAGGTGGCCATCGCGCTAGCTCTAACACAACAACAGGTCAAAATTATAGTTACAGACTCGAAATCAGCGATTAGAAACTTTGACACGGGCCGCATTTCGGCCATAGCAGCAAGAGTGTTGGCCAGTGGTTCACCACCGGCAGAGAAGGTCGCGCTCATTTGGACACCGGCGCACCAGGGGTTGAGGGGGAACGAGAAAGCGCACGTACTGGCCCGAGGATTACCTACATTCCGGGATCCCAGTGACGACTTATGCGCAACCCCGTACCCCTTGCGCTATGAGAAGCCCCTGCAGTTCGACGATGACCTAAACACCTACCAAGATAGCCTAAATCATTACAAATTAGGCAGATCAGTACTACCAAAAGCGTGTAAGCAACTCACCAAAATCGAGGAGGTTATGTGGCGTAAGCTACAGACTGGAGTATTCCCGAACCCCCAGCTAAGTATATTTCTCTATGGTGGCACCCGGAAATTTTTAGCCCCAGGTGCAAACGCTGCGATGGCATAGCGGACATAATCCATACGATATGAGCGTGTCCTAGATTTGGAGAACCTGACCGAACAGATGAGTCCTGGGAGGCACTACTTCTCAAGCAGGACGAAAAAGGGCAACGAGAAGTCATGCGGGGGGTGGGGGCGCTGCGAGCGCGCGACGAGAGCAGACGCGTGTGTTTCGGCTCCGCCAATTTGCGGCTGGAGCCGAGTCCCAAATCATCCTACCCCGGCAAAACTGGCATCGATCGATCCGAAAAATCAAGCGGAACAACTGGATACAAAAGTCGTCCAGGTAGGCCGATTTTCTTCAAATCTACGGCCATTTTTCGACCGACCACGTTGGCGCCGTCGTTAAGCCTAACGGCGTCGCCGACGCCTGGCCTGGCGGAATCGGCCCTCCGAGGAAAAAATGGCGACTTCCGCGGATCAAATACGCGGTTACGACCCTGAGGCAATGTTGTGGACCTCGGTGCCCGCCACCGGAGATACAAATTCGACGGTTATGCCGAAAATTCGGAGTCAAGCTTTACTTCAAGCGGCTGCACGCCGCTCCCAAGACAAAGCCCAGATGGCGGCGTTCGGCACCGCCCCGGCCGCCATTTCGTCGGTCGGAAACGTGAACGCTCCCGCGACGCGCGCCACGGGAAGCAAGGACAAGGCGCTCTCGAAGTGGAAGCCGCGTCCAATGCCCAAACCGGCTCCCGAAGACTACGTTATAGTCATAAAGCCCAGAGAAAGTGTTTCTCTTCACGAGGCGTTCACGGAAACTGGCTACGGCACTGCCATTTCGGCGTACCTCGGGCTGAAACGGGCCAGCGCCGTCTCCGTTCTACCCTCACGAAAACAAAACATCATCATTGTGCATACCCCGGACATCGAGGCGGCCGACCTGTTCATCGGGGACTTCGCAGTAAACACCGAGAAGAGGTCGATCCCGCTTCGGGGTTACCTGAGACAAGACGGCGGCAACATATGCCACGGCGTGATAGTGGTCCGTAACTCGGACACCACAGAAACTCTCCAAGACCGAGTGTGCTGGCGCGCCGGCACCATCCTGGAAATCCGGAAATTCGGAACATCCAACAAGGCACGCATCACTTTCGCGGGTAAAGAGAAGCCCCGTTACGTGCACTATGACAACATGGTCGTCTCTGTGCGAAACTATTACAAAACTATTCCTGCGTGCGGCCAGTGTGGGGCCGTCGGGCATCGCGCGGACGCATGTCCAAACTTGCAGTCTGACACCTGTGGACTCTGCGGATTCCAAGCTCCGCTAGTGGAGGGGGTGCGGGCTCCTCACAACTGTGTTCCGCGGTGTTCTGTGTGCGGTGGCTCCCATGTCACCAACTCTCGCGACTGTGCGGCAAAATTCCGCACACCCAAGATAAAAAAGAAAAAAATGGCGCCCAAGAAGAAACGCCGCCATGTTGGGCCTCCCGGCGATCAGCCTCGCCAGGAAATCAACATCGAGAACCCACCTACAGGAGGTGCTGAAAAACGACCATCGAAGGTGTCGCCACCACACGGCGGACTGGCGAAACAAACGACGGAAACGCGCGGTGATACCAGGACCTGGGCCAACGCAGTCAAAAACGGACACCAGGTGAGCGGTTCGGGTGGGGCTGCTTCTCTCTCCCCCCTTTCCATTCCCTTCCCAAGCGCGGGTAGCGCCGAGCAAGATCAAATAGCAGCACTCAGGGCCCAAAACGAGATGCTGCTTAAGAAAATTAACGAATTGGAATCCAAAATTAACCAGTCTTCTCCGCCCTCGCCTCCCGCGGCTGAGGTAATGGAGAGTGAGCTCGTGGTGCCAAAGGCGGTAACAAGCTTGGAGGCAGCATTCGAGACCCGATTCGGGGCCACGGAGGCACAATTCATTGCCATAGAAAATCAAACTTCAGTGATGGTCAACGCCATCTCCAAATTGCAAGAGACAATCCCCGCGATGATTGCCAAACAAATTGCGCATTCCTTACGCTCCTCGCGCAGGCCCGGCGGTCCCTTACCCGGCCGCGTATTTGGGTTTGCTCGGTACGGTGGCTCCGCAAGGGACAAAACGACAGAAGAGACGAAGGAAGCGGGCTGTTCCGACTAGCATCTACCGCCCCCAGGAGCCGAGCACCCTAGCGATTAGCGGCGCATGCGTTTTCATTGGGCGTCATGTTGGACGCGGCACTAGCTTGAGAGAGCCTATAATACTACTACTACTACTACTACTACTACTACTACTACCACTACTACTACTACTACTACTACTACTACTACTACTACTACTACTACTACTACTACTACTACTAATAATAATAATAATAATAATAATAATAATAATAATAATAGTACTAGTAGTAATAGTAGTAGTAGTAGTATAGGCTTTCTCAAGCTAGTGCCGCGTCCAACATGACGCCCATTGAAAACGCATGCGCCGCTAATCGCTAGGGTGCTCGGCTCCTGGGGGCGGCAGATGCTAGTCGGAACAGCCCGCTTTCTTCGTCTCTTCTGTCGTTCTGTCCCTTGCGGAGCCACCGTACCGAGCAAACCCAAATACGCTACCCGGCCGTCCTAACAAAACTTCTAGACGCACCCCTGAGGTAGACGATGACGACAACTGCTCGCTCTCCGGTATGGAGGATGCCCCCCTTCCCGCGAGTGTTGGCTCCGGAGCAGCGTCAATACAACCCCTCCTCAGCCTAAATGACCATGGCGAGCAGCCCTAAGATCAGGTGCTCCCCAAGAACCAATCCGGCCACCCCCGTCCAAATTGTCCAATGGAACTGTCGGGGCTTCCGTTCCCGCGCAAAGAGGGCGGATCTCCGACTTTACCTTTCAACTTTCTACTCTCTTCCCGCGGTGGTTGCCCTCCAGGAGCCAGGGAGTGGCGTCACCCTCACAAATTACATCACCTTTCAGCAGGACCCCTCTTCCTGCGTCTGCGTGCATAAAAATTATACGGCTACGCTAGTTGACTTAGAACTTGACACTGAATATTCCTACGTGATGGTGACACTTCTTCCGCTCAAGAAACAAGATGCGCCACTCCATGTACTCAACATCTACTGCTCCCTCAGACTCAAAAATGTAACGTTCGCAGCACTCTTTAGCCGCGCTCTAAAGGCTGCGGGCAGGGACGCCTTGGTGATTGTGGGTGATTTTAACGCCCACAGTACACTCTGGGGATACGTGCGTGAAGAGAAGCGGGGACGCAAGCTAGCGGAACTCGCGTCCACGCTGGGCCTGACTCTTCACACTGACCCTGCATATCCAACGCGGATGGGTAATTCACTGACCCGGGATACATGCCCGGATCTCACCTTTACCAAAAACATTGTACACGCAGAATGGATCAACACCGAGGAAACCCTCGGTAGTGACCACTGCCTTATCAATACCACTGTAAGAACTAAGCCATTGGCAAGACCCCACGCACAAGCTCGGCTACCCGACTGGAATAAGTTTCGGCAAAGCTACATCAATTCGGCCTCTATCCACGAACAAGGATACCACGCGTGGGCACAAGGATTGGTTACACATCTTCGTTCGGTGGAAACACAAATTCAGCTCTCGGAGGCCACTCCAGAGGTGGACAACCACCTTCTGCACCTTTGGGAAGCGCGGCACAGCCTCGTCCGCAGATGGCGCCGCCAAAAACATAACAGAAAGCTCAAAATTCGTATCGCCGAGCTCACTCAGCGAGCGGCAGAGTACGCGGCCCAACTCGCCGACTCAAACTGGGTAGACCGCTGCAACACGGCGGCCAGACAAATGTCGAGCCGGAGCACGAGGCGCCTTTTCCGTGCCCTAATTGACCCGACTCAAACCCGCGCCGAGACACAAAAACATCTCCAACGAGCTATTCATAGCTTCGATGGAAATACATCAAAATTAGCATGCAAACTGCGCGACCAGTATCTTTGCACTAAGCAGGACCCCGGAGGACCCGCGTACTCGAATGCAGGTTCAGAGAACGCGGATCTGGATCAACCGTTCCAGTTGCATGATCTGAAGGCGGCCCTGGCTAAAATGAAACGAGGAACGGCACCGGGCCGGGACAAGATAACTGTGAAACTGCTTGCCAATCTTCCCGACCCCGCCTACGAAACCCTCCTCGCTTTCATCAACTCGATCTGGCTTGGTGAGGCACCTCTACCAATTGAATGGAAGACCGCCCTGGTAACTTTCATTCCGAAAGCCGGCAAAGCCATAAACACAGACAACCTCCGCCCCATCTCCCTCACGTCTTGTGCGGGAAAGCTGATGGAGACCATGGTGCGGGACAGGCTGTCTGGGTTTCTGGAAAATAAAAATACATTCGCAGACACCATGTTCGGTTTCCGCCCGCAAAGGTCCGCTCAGGATGTTCTGCTTCAACTCGACCGAGAAATTCTCAACCCTGTCGAATATCCCTTCAACGATAAGGCAGTACTCGCCCTTGACTTGAAGGGGGCTTTCGACAATGTCACACACGAAATCATACTGCAACATCTCTCCCAGACGAACTGTGGACATAACACATTTCAGTACATCAAGCAATTTCTCTCAGATCGGCAATCTTTCATCCGAATACAAGACGAAGAACACGGTCCATATAATCTGGGAACGAGAGGCACCCCACAGGGCGCGGTCCTCTCGCCATTACTTTTCAAACTGGCCATGATGAAACTCCCGGCTCAGTTGGCGACGGTCGAAGGCATCCAGCACGCGCTGTACGCCGACGACATAACCATCTGGGCTAAACACGGATCGGTTGGAGACATTGAGGCTAACCTGCAGCAAGCGGCGCAGATCGTAGACGCTTACGCCCGCCGCTGCGGCCTTCAATGCTCACCGTCCAAATCCGAATTTGTGCACATTAGCCCGTCGCCTAAGTGCACCACAAAAATGGAACTATCCCTGGCCAGCAGTCCAATACCCGAACACGATGAGATTAGAGTACTTGGTCTCCTTATCCACAAACATTGACAGGCTGATACAACACTAGCAAAACTGCGCAAGGTGGGGGACCAGGTGGGCCGGATGGTGCGCCGGGTTTCCAACAAACGCGGGGGGTTACGGTGCACAGACGCTTTGCGGCTGGCGCATGCATTCGTAACCAGTCGAGTACTCTACTCGACTCCTTACCTCCACCTGCGCAGATTTGATGAGAACGCTCTGGAAGTGATTCTCAGAAAGATGTACAAGCGTGCCCTCGATCTCCCGATCAACACATCCAACCAGCGTCTTATGGGTCTGGGGATGATAAACACATTCGCGGAGCTCCGAGAGGCGCACTTGACTAATCAATACACAAGACTTTCAAAAACGCCGTCGGGACGCCGCCTATTAGCCCGACTACACATCCACCACCCAACATTTACGGAAGAGCGCGTACGCATTCCTGAAATCTGGAGATATGCCCTGCACGTACGCCCTCTTCCGGCCAACATGACACGTGACGACCACAGTGGCAGGCGCCTTGCGCGGGCGGAGGCACTGGCCCGTCACTATGGGAACAAACACGGAATTTTCTACGTGGACGCCTCCGGCCCTCGCCATGGGGGGTGGTATACAGCCGCAGTCGTCCATCAAAAAATCACGGTGAATGGCCTAACGTTCCGAGCTCAAGACATAACACATGCGGAAGAAGTTGCCATCGCGTTAGCCGCCGCAGACAAGGACTCACGAGTCAACATCACCGACTCGAGAGGGGCCTGCAGAAATATTAAACAGGGGTACATTCCTCTCTTTGCGCACCGCATCCTTCAAAACAGTGACTACCTCGGGGCCCCCGCGTCTCGAACGATTGTATGGGCTCCAGCTCACATGGGCCTCGAAGGCAATGAAACGGCCGACGCCGCCGCCCGCGCGCTCACTCTCCGGGCAACGCCTTCAGACCCTTATGATACGGATCTCGAACCCAATCCGGCACTCACTTTTCGAGAAATTACTGAATTAATTCAATTCACCCATGCAATTTATCCTAAGTCTTGTAAGGGCCTTACAAAGGTGGAGGAACGCACACTCCTCCGCCTTTACACCAAAACACTGCTGTGCCCGGCAGTTTTAAAGCACTTTGATCCTACCTGTACAGGAAAGTGCCCGCACTGTGCGGATAAGTCTTCGGACATCTTCCACATGATGTGGGCATGTCAGTCAACCCCGAACCTCACCCCCAAACCCAACCCCACCCAGGAGGACTGGGAGGCAGCCCTGCTCGGCTGCTCCGATCTGGCAAGCCAGAAGGCCCTGGTCCACCGAGCCCGAGCCGCAGCGGTCGCCAATGGGCTCCTGTAATGAGGAGCCCACCTAGTGTTTGCGTGAGGTTGCTCCGGCTACCTCAAGCTTCCTCCGAATAAAGGTTTTACACACACACACAAGTCATGCGTCTTGCCCTGGCCGCTGCTAAGATCCAAGGGATCCAGGTCGACGGTTGAGGGTGAGGACATGGTTAGGACAGAGCTTCGCCTCGGATCCTCACCAACCTTTTGACGGGTGCAATAAATGTTATTTCTCTCTCTCTCTCTCTCTCTCTCCACAACGGCGTCTCTCATAGCCTGAGTCGCTTTGGGACGTTAAAACCCTACAAACAAAACCAGATGAAATGCTGTACTGAATGTGAGTGTTGATGAACGAGTAATATAGCGAAATGAGCGTGGGAATATCAAAATATGGGCGAACACAATGAGCTGCACAATGTAATTTTGGGCCGTTGCACGCCTTAATGGGAAGGGACCAGATCGTATTTGGTACCAACAGCCCTTTTACTAATATCAACCGCTTATATCTCCTTCAAAAGAAGCTGTTCTAAATGTTATGAATGCTCCCCTACTTGGACACACTGAACGAATTTTCAAAGAACTTCGAATTATCCGCTTGCCACAATTATACGAAACTTTACTCCTGCGGCGGTATCAAATCGGTGTTCACAATAAGCACTACTTGGTGATAAAGCTGTTAGGTTTGCAACGCTAAGAGTCAATATACACTACGCGAACGACACCCAACTAGCTTGTACCTAAGATCCGAACAAATTATGGTTACCCAACGCTGAGCTACACTCTCCCGCATCAGTTAAATAAATAGTCTGAGCAACTGTATAGATAATAAAAAACGGTTGTCTTATGTTTGTTCTTGTTTATAAAAGTGATATGCTATGTACCACTGCAATGACTCTGTAGGGTGCGTCGGCCTCGTCAAGCCTTTCCACTGTCTTCTTGCTGGCGCACCCAACATCCTCAAGATGTTAAATAAATATTATTCTTATTCTTCTTCTTATTCTAGATTACGGGAAAAAATGCTTAGAGCGAAAGGGTCAATTTTGGAAAAAGCGGAGGAGAGGTGCAAAATACCAGAATCAGTAGCACAACAAAAAGAAGTGTGGCGTAAAGAAGACAGCTGTGTGGATTATTTTTTTTTTCAAGGAGCACAGACGGGCAGCACGCGTAGAAAAAAGAACCCAAGGGCAGCCGGGAACAATTGCAGTGTAGAGTGTTTAATCGCAAGCACGAACGAAGCAATGTCCAGCATTTGGTAAAAAGTGCTACTTGTGTGCAAGGTTTCACCACTTTGCTATAAGCTAGAGGAAGTCAAAAGAAGTGAGCAAAGTCCGCAGTCTTCCGGAGGACGACTTCGACGTACTAAATGTAGGAATTAAAAGTGGCGCGAATGAATGGACTGTAAATTCTGAAGTCGACGGTCAGGAGCCGAGCCACAGCCCCATTTATCCTCCTAGAGTGACGTCAAGAACAGCGAGCGCCCTATCTCGTTTACGACACAGCGCCCTTGCCGCCACCATCCGATGGCGCGAGCAGGAGCCCCGTCTCTCGGTTTGGCTTGACGTCACAAGGTCACGTGAAAGGTCATGTATGGAGGCGCCATGACACGCCAAAGGCTCGAAGTGCTAGCAGGGCAATTTTTATTTATTTATTTATTCATGGGAAGGGAAAGGCGCGGTAACTGTCTCACTTGTTTTTCCGTGGACACCGCAACCACGCCGTAAGGGAAGGGAGGAAAATGGGAGTGAAAGTGGAAAGAGAGAAACAGGAGTCGTAGTGGAGGGCTACGGAGTAATTTCGACCACCTGGGGATCTTTAACGTGCGCTGACATCTCACAGCACACGGACGCCTCTTCGTTTCGCCTCTATCGAAACGCAGCCGCCGAGGTCAGGTTCGAGCCCGGGTACTCCGGCACCGCAGTCGGGCGTCTTATCACTGCACCACCCCGGTGGGGCAAAGTGTTGCTTTCACAATAAAAGAAGAGGGAGAGAAAGACTCACGCTGCAACAGCCGTCGTCCATCACCTAAGCGGTGGCGGGGGCAATGACGGCCTACAACAGATAAAAATTCGGTGTTTGGCTAGCCCCCCCCCCCGCAAGCAACGTTGACCTACCTCCCAGTCCCGTATGGCCAGGTACAGCCACCCCGAGCTGGGGCGGTAGGTCAATGCCGCTTGCGGCGGGGGCTAGCCTAGGCTGTCATTGCACCCGCCACCACTTAGGTAATGGACGACGGCAGTAGCGGCGGCGCGCATCTTTATCTCGCTCTTCTTTTTCTTTCTGCTCTACTTTTTCTGTCCGCACGAGGCAGTGGAGGCTCCGCCGGAGTGGTGCAGTGGTAAGACGCCTGACTACTGTGCCAGAGTACCCGGGTTCGAACCCGACCTCGGCGGCTGCGTCTGTTCTAGGCCGTCATTGCATACGCCACCGCTGGTGGTGGATAGGGTAACTCGAGGGTAGACAGCCTAGTTCACGAGATCACGAACCGAGCAGGGCAGTCAGAAGCCCTGGAGGACCCCATAACGGTGGAACCAACGTATACAGAAATACTAAACTGTCACAGAGGGCGGAGATTCAAATACCCACCACCCCACACATCATTAACACAGCACGAGGCGGTCTGCTGGCGGAGACTGCAAGCAGGTACATTCCACAATCTATACATACTACACAAGATGTTCCCTACACAATACAGGAACACATGTCCGTGGTGCGGAGCAACCCCCACACTATACCACATCACATGGGAATGCGAACGAAACAGAGCCTTCCACAAACTAAATAACCCGAGTGCGGAAGAATGGGAGGGTCTGCTGACCAGCAGCGAGCTCACGGCCCAAAGAGCACTGGTGCGGCACGCCTGCGAAGCAGCAAGACTCAGCGGTGCCCTGGAATAGGGGCGCCGACCTTGTGAAGAGGCACTTTTTAGAGCAATAAATGTTTTCTCTCTCTCTCTCTCTCTCTGCGTCGCGCGTCTTTCTTTCCCTCTTCCTTTTCTTTCTTATCTATTTTCTCTTCTGTCTGCACGAGGCAGCGGAGGTGGCTCAGCTACAGAGCCAATAGCAGGCCCGTGCATTTTCTTTTCCTTCTTCCTACAGCCACAACAACAACAACGATGGAGGCTAAACGAAGAGGCGTCCATGTGCTCTGCGATGTCAGCGCACGTCAAAGATCCCCAGGTGGTCGAAATTACGCCGTAGACCTCCACTACGGCTCCTCTTTCTTTCCACTTTCGCTCCCATATTCCTTCCTTCGCTTACGGCGCGGTTAAGTTGTCCACACAAAAGCAAGTGAGACAGTTACCGCGCCTTTCCCTTCCTATAAATCAATCAGTTTTATAAATCAATCGATGCAGCGGAGGTGGCTCAGCTACAGAGCCAGTAGCAGGCCATGCATTTTGTTTTCCTTCTTCCTACAGCCACAACAACACCATGAGCCAATAAAGGATTTCGCCTTAATAAGCCAGTAGAAGCTGGTAGCAAATCACATACACTGTGCCCTCAAGGGGTTCACAACAGTCCAACACTTCGAAAGGAGACATCTCAGTGCACAATTCAAGGTTGTGGGGCAAATTTTAAGGCGGAAGCCTTTAATGGCTCAAACTGTCGTGGACAAAGTGTGTCCCGGATTTGCGGCGGCTGTCACGTGGCGTTTCTTGGTGTTCAAGTGTGTGATTGCAAATGGCAGGAACGCTAGATAAGAGACTTCCGGAAGAAGGTGGTGGTAGAAACTTTATTCAATGAAGGCCAAAAAAATAAATAAAATTATGTTGCCGCCATTGCGTAGGTGGCCTTCCGGCTGCTGGTCGTAGCCTCCAAGTCACGCCTGGCGGCGACTTCCGCTGCCCAGGTCGTAAGCCGCTGCTGCATATGCGGCTCCGAGCTGGCCAAAGCAGCCTCCCACAGCTGCGGCTGTGTATTTGCCAGTAGACGGGGAGAAAGTGCGCCGGACAAGAGTAAAGAATGTGAGCATAGTTTGCTCGGGGAGAGCTGCAAAGCGTACATTGGGGAGAGAAGGCACCGGGGTGAATGAGGGCAAGGCGTGCAGGGGAGAGGAAAGTGTGAGCCTGTAAATGGCGCCACGTATTCTGTTCGATTTTAGATATGGACTTCTGAGGGGGTGGGAGGGATAATCGGGAGTTGCGGTAGTGGAGGGTGATGTCATGGAAGGTGAGGAGGGAGTCACGCGTGTCCATCTCGGTGTGGAGGGGGCCAGCTCGGTCGGTCATCTCGCGAGCGATAGAATTTGCCGCCTCACTTCCAGGGTGCCCCGCGTGAGCCGGAGCCCAAAAGAGTTGGATAGATCGGGAAGGGGGGGAGGAGTGCTTAAGGATATTGAGCGCAGAGGAAGAGATTCTACCCATTGCAAAGTTGCGGACTGCGGTCTTAGAGTCGCTAAATATGAAAAGAGCTGGTGTGCTGGCAATGGCGAGGGCGATGGCTGCTTCCTCTGCGGCAGTGGAAGTGAGAGCATGGATAGTGGCGACGGAGAGGGGGGCTCGTGTATTAGAGACAGTGGCCAGGGCATAGGCGGGATGCGAGAGGTAGGGTGCCGCATAAACATACACGGCGTCAGACCGTGTATCGTACTGGCACCAGAGGGTGGAGGCGCGGGCAGATCGGCGAGCGGCATGATGCTCAGGGTGCATGTTCTTGGGAAGGGGCTTGACAGTGTGCTGTGCGATGTCAGCGCACGTTAAAGATCCCTAGGGGGTCGGAATTGCTCCATAGCCCTCCACTACAGTACCCCTTTCTCTCTTTCCGCTTTCACTCCCACCATCCTTCCTCCCCGGCGTGGTTCAGGCAACACCACCTAGGCGAACTTAAGGCATCTGCGCTGAGAGCTGACGTCACAGCAACGTCACAAGGATGAGGCCGGTGTCTCGACGCGGCTCTGCTCAACCAACACCACCGCGCGCCAAAGAACGCCACGCAGGAGGATCGTTCCTGCCATCTGCAATTAAACACTGGAACGCTCGCCAAGGAACGCCACGCGACAGGAGCGATGTTGCGTCCTAACGCCAATACTGTTGGGAAAACAGGACAACTATCGTGACGTAGACGGCTGGGAGAGGAGGATGTGAGCAGGCCTTGTAAAAGTCGAGAAGGTGTGGCTCTGCTCCTCTGCCGTGGAAGTTGCGACGGGGTGCGAGAAACCGGTCTGCTCCAAGCATGCCTTCCTTGAATTCCTGGAGGGGAATCCGGGAAGCCACTGCACGTGGCTCCGGCAGGAGCGGTCAGTCGCCTTTCGTGTCCGATGGTGTGCTCACGGCTTATTTGGCTGCCGTCTATTTCTTCTGTGCGCGAGTGCTGTCATGAGCATGGAGAAGAGGGAGCTGGGCAAGGGATGGGTAACACAGATAGGGGAGACAGGGGTCAAGCGAAGGGAAGTAAGAAGGGCTCTGCCAGGGGTGGTGCGAGATAAACGATCGAGTTGTGTCCGGAATAAAGGCGCAGTATCTGTTAAACTTTCTCCGACAAGAGTGCGTTTTAACAGTACGCCATCGCTTCTGTCTCGTGGCGTTCCTTGGGGAGCGTTCAAGTGTAGAATTGCACATGGCAAGAACGCTAGACAATATGAGACCTCAGGCTTTCGCCTTTCACTACTTGAGTCGCCAAAGTCCCTGGTAATTTTTTATTGTAGAGTTCCGTGAATTGCACGCGCGTGGCATTGTCGATGATGTCTCGGATTGTGAAGTAACGCGGCGGCTTTTGCATATGATCCACAGTCATTATTAAAGCGAAAGCCTTTAATGGCGCATGCTGTCGTGGACAAAGTGTATCCCGCTTATGCGGCGTTGTGATTGGCCAAGGCGGGATGCGTCCCTGCCATCTGCAATGCCACACTTGAACGCGTGCTAAGGAACGCCACACGACGGGAGCGATGGTGTACCGTCCAAACTCACACTTACCGGAGGAAGTGGGATAGATGTTGCACCTTTCCTGTCCTGTAAACCAGTTATAATTAAATGTAGCACTGCAACGAATGTCAACATGAGGATAACGATGGGAGGTAAATTACAGGATAGAAAGGGTAGGCTTTCGCCCTTCTCCTCTTAAGAGGCATCTAAGAGACTCTCAATTTTTTTTTAATGTGTAGTTACGAAAAACAAGGTAATTGATGTTATTTAATTACACCAATTATCGCTGTTTGCAGTAATTGGCCAAGCACATAATGCGCGGTTCAGGCCTGGGTAGGGCAACCGTTTGGTATATCACACTCTTCCCGTTTAGCACAGTGTTACCGCAACTGTGATCGCACCAGAAAAGCCGATAATATCGGAGATTTGCTTGATGAGAAGCGCTCGTCGAACGTGATAGCAAAATATCAAATTTATTAAATGAGGGCAGCGTGAAATGCTTCATGTTTAGACGACAGGCTAGGGTTAGAAGATCACTTACCAGGAAATTAATGCTACTGATGCAAAAGAATTAGGAGTAGCAGATTAGTTGTGGTTTATTTTAACCGCCAGTCTGAAACTCGATTAGATTACAGCAGCACCTGAGCAGCCGGTGGAGCTGGCATATTTGACAAGACATGATGTGTCCGGCTTCACTTAAACACTTTCTTGAAAAAACGTGGATACTTAGAATCGCATCCAAACGTTTTAATGCAAAGCATTACTTCGCTATGTTCACAGATTTCTTTCCGCAGGCCGTGTCCGCAGGCCGTGTCCGCAGGCCGTGTCCGCAGACCGTGTGTTTACATAGGGACTTCACAAGTGACGTGCTTTGGATGGACATGTCTTACCTACTGCATATGTGTGGCGGTTGTTTTCTGTGTGTGTCTATGTGGTGGACGTTGTGACTGTCCTGCTTGGACCATGGCTGTGTTCTACTGAGACGATTATGGTAATGGCTGGTTGGCAAAGAAGAGGGGTGTGGAGATGTACTTGGATGTAGAATTTGTGACTGCCATGCTTGGTCGATGCTTGAGGTCTGCGGGGAAGAAATTGCTACTATCTACTTGGCAAAGAAAAGGTGTGTGAAGAAGATGTACTTGGGTGTAGAAGAGGATGAGTGATGAAGAGGAAGTGTGTGTTTAGATCCATATTACAGTTGGGAGTGTGCGCCTGTGTTGTGTTTCTTCTCATGTGACTGTGTTTGTTGCGCCACATTTCTGGGTATTATGCAGCATCACCTCGCCCCTCAAGCTGTTATTTTGAGATACCATTACCTCTAAGCTTACATCCCGGTACCCATAAGTGACAAACGAAGCTTTCCTTAGATGGTGAGAAGACCAAGCTGAGACTAGATATCATTCATAGCCTTCCGAAGTGTACGTACATCTTGTATGTGGCACTCACGTAGAATTAAACAATGATACATTGAAGCATATGGGCTAGAACAAGCGGGAAAAGTACAGGACTCGGATGGAGGTCTTTTCCAGGGAGAAACCATTCAGGGTCTAGGGTCTCCTATCTGGGGTACCACAGCTCCTTTACGCTGTAACCAGGGACGCAGCAAGAGGAGTGCACTTTTAATAAGGGATTTAATTTGGTGTAGTACCCGTACAATTGTTGGCATCCCAATTGTTCTTAGCACATACGTTCAGTGAGTTTAACCTTGCTGCCCTCTTGACTCCACAATTTTCTGGCCTCATTTATCACCATATGCAGTTATTGTGTGTTTTTGTCTTTTTAGTTTTTCTGCCGCGTCATTTAACAATCACCTCGTATGCCTGAAACACTTTTTGATTCGTATGACTGATGCCTTACCATTTTACTTTTTAATTTTCTTGTACCATCCCTTCTTATTATCCTTTTTAGGTGCCATTGCCACAGGTAAACTGCCACAGGCAGGCAATACATGCCCATTATTGAATCACATTTTGCGTCGTTTCTGCAGCTAAACTGATTCTGATGCTTCTTGTTTTGTCATTTTTCTAATTCTCTATTTAGGTTCGTACTATTTTCGTTTAAGCTACTGAACCTGCTTTCACCTATGTGATGTGATGTCTCCTATTTGTAGAAAATATTTACAATACATTTCTTAGGGACAATGCTGCCCTAGACTTTATGCCTATCCTGTATGTACGCAAGAGTTACGTACTACATCCAGTATGTTCATTCGAAACGCTTGTAGCTCCACAAAGAAACACCAAGGTCAAACAAAACGGGAGAAGCGCTATTCTCACTCAACTTGAGTTGAGAGTAGCGCTTGTCCCGTTCTGCTTGTCCTTGGTGTTTCTTTTTCGCGCTACAAGCATTTCCAATGAACAGTACGAAAAAATTCACCAAACAAAAAGTTTTATTTATCCAGTATGTGCATAATGATTACCTGCATCATGTGTTTACAAAAATCTTACCGGTGGTGCGTGTCTTGTGCGTGTCTTGTTTGTCTCACGTACAAAACAAACAACGGAAATAAACGTTCATATAGCGCATACGGCCCGCCTGATTTCACCAGATGCAGCGGCCACCTGTCTCACCAATTGCGGGGTCCTGGTGTTCCTGAACAACATCCAGCGGCCCTCCCACCACAAGTCACAGCAGTCCGGTAGTGAGCTAGAGGATTGAGGTGGCATGGCCCAAGACAATGAGTTTGTGGTCAAGGTGTTTTAGGCAGTTCCATTCCACCTTCCCACAAACCCATGCAGCAGCCGCGGTCGGTGGGCCTACCAGGGCCCCACAAGCACTGAACATTAATGACATCGGAGAGATAGTCGATCATCGGCCTAGATCTTACAGACTTGCAAGCGGCCAGAAATAAAGACTTGTGAGATAGCTAGTCTACTGTTCACTGAGCTAAGGGGACTGTGAGGAGTTATTAGGGAAGGGGAGTATGAAAATCACGGAATGCAGCGTCTTCCACTAATCGGCGAGACACGTCGTAACCACGCAGGACATTAGATGCTTTGCTACCTCTATACGGCTGAGAAAGCAGACGGCAATATGAAGGAGATGATATCGGCACGTTTTTGTAGCGCTTATTTAATTATGAGTACAGTCGTATACGCCGGCAAGAATACCTTTTTCTCAGAAAAACTGCTGTTCGCAAAGTTCTGTTGCACACAGAGGTGCGTCACCGTAGAATACGGTACTGACCAAATTTTCAACAATTCAGTATAATGTTTTCACAGAAACAGAATGCCGCTGACAGATGGTGCGGCAAACATACAGTGCACAGCTGGACTGAACAGAGTGTACCACCTGCACATATCCCAACTTGGCTACAGATCGACGCTGGGGGAGAAGCGTGGCGCTGTCGTCCCGGGACCAAACTTGCACGTGGGTTCCCATATGGGCGGACTCTATAAATTACCGGGACAAGTGCACACCCGCAACGCTTCCAGGAGGAGATACCTCTGAGCAACCACTGAGAGCCCGTGTGCCCAACTCCTGTATAGTGCAGTCATCAGTACTCTGTATGTGTATGCTGACAGCAGTCAGGCAATTCAGGCAAATATGCAGTAAACAGGTAACTGCTGCTTTGGTCAATGATCTCATGAAAGAGTTTACCCATGACATGATATCCTGTACCTTCCCGACCAGCCTTGAAGATTATCTCCAATTCAGACAGTGTTCCCTTCCCGCATGCTGGATAATAAAGCTTCCAAATTACCTTTCCAAGCAAGGTAGTCCCCACCTTGATACACTATAGTGGCGCTTTAATGCCTCGTATGCCTAGTTTTCACCAAATGAAAGCGTTTCTGTAAAATACGTAGGAACAGGTGATCATAGAAGACCTTTACCGCTTTTACTGACTTGATAACTTGTTATCATGACTTGATAACTGTTCATCACTTACCAGAAAAAATAACTGAACTATTCTTCAGGTTACCGTTTGAAAACGTGCTTAGTTTATTGCAGAATTATTCAAAAACGTAATTAATTACAAGCAATCAGTTACATGCGACTCTGCTAGTAGTAAGCTACCTGCCAACAATGAATTGAATTACGCAGATTGTCACTGTTTAAAAACTAAAATTACTCAAGTAACTAAATTCAAGTGAGCAATTACGTGTGATCCTGCTGGTACATAATTACCGCCAAAATGTAATTGAATTGCCCAAAACGTTACTGTTTGAAAACCTAACTAATTTACAATTAACATACTCAAGAACGTACTTAATTACAAGTGGTCTATCACTGATAATGAACTCCGTACGACTCTGTACATCTCTCTTGCAGTTTTCAGGGAAGTACGCGCATGAATGTGAGATACAGGATTTCAACCCATTTGGTGTCAGTGGTCATCTTTGTGGCGAAATTGACACGAGAATGATACGCGACACGATCAATTGCAGTGAAATGCGCTCTTAGTTTAAATGCACTATTAAGCAGCAACAAATCTCATCGAAACCACATAAGCTTCAAATTAGCTATATGCCCTAGTCGCCCCAAATAGCGTGATACTCTCTTTGCAGAAAACATTCCGTAGACTTGAAAAAGAAATTCTACTCCATATTACTTTTGCCAAACTGCTGCTGCTACAACGATCTGCTACGAAGAGAGCGCCACCATCCCTTACAGCCTAAATGAAAAAAAAAATACCAGAGTCGTTGCCTGCAGTAATATGTATACATGGTACCTATATGACTTCGTCTTTTCCTCAGAAACATCGGCGAGAAGGTCGTTTTTCATCGTAGCAAGTTTCGTAAACGTGTTCATCAGCTGTACCCTGATTTCCTGGGAATATCCAGCTATATGCCGCACCAGAACGTCGGTCTGACAATGTCTGGCGGAGATGGAACATATTGGAATTATCTAGCAAAAATTTTGCACCCGCGGCCTGAGGCGCGCATTGTCTGTCTATTTTTCGTTCTTGTTGAAAATCATTGGTCCCGGGCTTATTTCCGTGAGTAAAACTGGCTTTATTGGTTTTCTTGGTGTGTTAGTTCTTAGAATTGGTCCCGAAAAGAAATTTTATAAATTTTTGATGGGGCCAATTACTCTTATGTTTTATGACCCATCTGTACTGTCAAACATATCTGGAAAAAATTCTTTGTCTGCCGTCTTCTTCGTAGCACGCGCCTTTTCGACATACGCTCGTCGTCTTTGTCACTGTTGACCGTCACCGAGCGTTGGTGTGACAGTACAGAACAATTACTACACTCCATAATTCGAAATTACAGGGAAGATATAAAGGTTTTTGTGATATGTTGAGGCAATGAATTTGAGATGCTGGCGTCTGTGCGTGTGTGCGTGCGTGTGTTTGTGTGTGTGCGCATCTATGTATGTATGAGTGTATTCGTATGTATGTATGTATGTATGTATGTATGTATGTATGTATGTATGTATGTATGTATGTATGTATGTATGTATGTATGTATGTATGTATGTATGTATGTATGTATGTATGTATGTATGTATGTATGTATGTATGTATGTATGTATGTATGTATGTATGTATGTATGTATGTATGTATGTATGTATGTATGTATGTATGTATGTATGTATGTATGTGGGGATACAAAGCACTCTTCATTTTTTTCGAGAGCCAGAGAATTTCTCAGAAGGAGATTAAGAAGAGCCACCCGCAAGTAGCGCAGCGCTACCGGCTCTCTCCTCCAAGGAACAAGTTGAAGACGAGCGAATTTTTATTGTCCAACAGAAGTGGCACCTCCTCCCCCCCCCCCCCCCCCCCCCCCCACCTCACTTCTTCGAGAACTAGGCCGGGAGGCAGGAGGCACACCTTTAGGTGCTGGTCTGGAGGTCTTGTGTCGCGGCGGCCTCTTTAGCCAGTTGGACGAGGCGGAGCTTGAGCTCAGAGCTAGAACTGCGCAGCACGGCCTTTCAGGAGAATCAATATTTAGGGTCCTCCCAGGAGAGTATAAGAAGAAGAATGTAGGCGAATAGGATCCTCTCAACCCGAAGAAATTATCTTCGACTCGTATTTGTATTCAGTTTCGTTTTCGGTTTGAATTCTTTATTCCCCAGGGAGCGCTTCTGTTTTCGTTATATATATATGTGTGTGCATGTGTGAATAAACGGTTGTGTTCGTTCGGGACGGCTGGACCTGCTTCCACCTTCGAAAACACCACACTCGTGACTGTCGCTCGTTTACGACGCCAATAGCAACGCAGCTCAACCGCTGAAAGGGAGCATAAGAGTTCCCCTCTAAAGGGCTACGCTGGGACTGGGACATTACATCCTTCTTCAGCGAGGTCCGTTGTTTAGGTGTCTGCCTTTAACATAATCCAACGCAGCTTTTCTTTAGCGAAAGCTTTGTTAGCGAGCCAGGATCTCTTGGAGCGTAGCAACTCGCATAGACATGAGAAAAGCCATGAGACATGAGACTTTTTACTGTGCCCTTAAGGCACAGTAAAATCTGGGGGAACACGAACGCTCGACGAGATAAAAAGCGCCGCTTCTCCTACCGGCTTAGTTGAGGTGTTCACCGAGAAGTGAGAATGTTCTTCATCGTCTGTTACCTCTAATCAAGTTTTTGTTTTCATTTATTTCTCTTCCGGGCCAGTTGCTAAGGCAAAGAAAGGGCCCATCCCTTGACGCATTAGGATGCACTATTCGTGTTAACATGCGGTGGTGGCGATGTCAACAGTCGCTCGCACTTCCTCGCAAGTAGTAACCGCTGTTATGTCGGAGCTGAATAATAACTCGAATGACCCGGATGAAGGGTTTTGTGTACTTGTTTGCTGGCGTCATTGTTGCCGCTGCCTGGAAGCGTTTCCAAGGCCAACAGTTGGTGACAGACGAACGGGAACACGCGCGTCTCCGCTACCAGTAAGAAAGTTTGCTACTTCTGGCTACTCGCCCTGCTGGGAAAAAAAGGCGCTGCACGAAGAACGCGGCATCATATAATTCTCGAAAATTGGACATATTAGCGGAGATGGATTTTGTGGGCCATTTTGAGTCGTCACATGGATAAATTGACTACAAAAATTGCCATGATTTAACTACGATTAAAGCGATTAGGACACGTGAACGCACAATTTTACATAGTGTTTCTTTGCAATTATGCAGTTTTGACAGCGTTGTTTGTGCTTGGGAGTGTTAACATCTTTAGTTGGTTTTGTTTTTGGAAGAAGGGCGGGTGTGTTGTCTATCTCACATCTCGGTGCGCACCTTCACTTAAAATAAACTCTATAGAATTGGCGGTACATATGTACGTATGTTTTCGCTTCAAGGGCGTGTCGCAGTAATGAAACACTGCGCTGCCGAGACAAGGACTCAGAAGAGGCAAGATGCACATAAACGCTGCGTTTATGTACGCCTTGCCGCCTCTTTGAGTCATTAAAGCAGCTCTACTTTGTTTTGAATCGTGAACCAACTAGCCCGACAAGTACTACTGACCCTATCGCAAGCTAGCCTTCACTTCGGCTGGCGGATAGATGCTAAAACAAGAAGCGAAATGGTATGACATCAACCTGAACAGTGCACAGAGTACGGGTTTATTTCAGATTTCATAGGAATTGGCGTGATACTTTTTTTTTATCTGACATACAGCTTTAGAACCACCAGGTTATTGTTTTCGCACTGACATCATTGTTGCCGACCTTGTTGTTTACATCCGACTTCACGCCCTTACCAGGGTCGTACGTGATCAAACCGAAGATCACAGGAATGACAAGCCTTAACATGCACGTTTACTTTTGAGGCGCGAAGACATGCACCTGAGACAGGAATATTTCTGCCACTCAGACACTTCGGCTGACGACAGTAATCAGCTTTCGCTTATCATACGCTACGCCCTTATGCTGACCTCTGCTGATGTTTCATTGAGGGGCCACACTTCTCTCCTGCAACAGCAGCAGAAGCAGCATTCGCTTCAGGGGACAAATTAAAACGAAATATAAAAAACGAAAATCATCGGTGACGTCGATACAGTGCACGGCATTGAGAATACTACATTTAAAAGACTTAGTTTTATTTTCGCCAAATATGTAATGTACAAAGCGCTGCAGTCATCCGCAAGCAGCTCATCTGCCCGCATTTGGTTGCTGGCCGAAGAGTTTGAAAAACTCGCTGAAAAACTTTCCGGCGAGAGCAAATATCTCCTCGGGGGTGAAAAATGCAGTCCCGTTTTGCTGATTCGGCAGTGGATTAATCTGGGAGGCGACCGCCACTGCAGAAAGCAAATTGAAAGTTGGTGTTTGGTTACGTACTGCGCTTGCTTCTTGCTATCGCAAAAAAAAAAAAAATATGGATAAATGAATGGAGAAAAGCGCAAGGATCCCGAATGTTAAGCGGAGCGCTCGAGCGCTCTGCATGTAAGGTTAAGGTGCCTAAACATGCACTTAAGCTTCAGGATCATTCCACGCGAAACGTCCCAGGCCCTAAAAGTGGCCCCCCATCACCCATTCTCTAGAAAAAAGTTATGGCAATTATCGATTGTGTCAATACTGCTTTGCCAAATTATTTTTGTGAAAAAAAAAAGATTGTTTTTCTTACGCAAGCGCCTTTCAATGTTTTCGTGGAGACTCAAAAGAGTTTTCCATTTATATATTTCTAAATCAAGCCTGAAAACAGACAAAAAAAAACAGATTCTATGTTATATTATCGCAGATTGGTTCTTTCTTCATTTAACTTCAGTAGCACCCCCATACAAGCTTTTTCTGGATTTTCATGGTTCAATAAAGAGGCCAATAAGTGTGCGTCTTCAATATGTTCTTATAATAAGCGTAATTCATGATATATTCACAATAAATGTTTGCACCATTCATCAGTCGGTAAAGTTCATGCCAAAAATTTTTTAAGGTTTTTGAAAAAGTACTTTTTAGTAAAAGCAGGCCGAAAGTCTGCATAAAGGAATGCTCTTCTTACATTTACACATAAATTAAACATAAAGCTCTCTAAATAAAACCATGCGAGTTAGCTCATTATTAGCCTGCAGTGCACAATATTTTGTTCGAGTAAATTTTTTCTTACGCCAGAAATATATTTTTCAACTTCACAACCGATTGTCACTGGTCGCCCCTTCCGAACTGTGCTTTCACTGCATAGCAGATGTCCGGCGCGTAAGTTTTCTTGTGACGCATGTTTACTTTAGCTCTTTTCCAAGCCAACACTTTCTCAATAAGCCGATGCGAAAAAAATCTCTTTTGAATACTGCACTTTCCAGAGTTTGACACTCATTTTTGGCATCGATGTGGTCAGGAATGCGAAGAAAGCATCGATGTGGCGCCTACTGTGTGACAACTAGCCAACTTTGCACAGGCGGAAGAATCACGTGGTAATTTCTTTTGTCCTATCTTAGATCAGAGTGAAATGATAGCTTGAACGGGCCGACGGTCACGTATAGAAGAAAGGTAGTACTACAAACAGGCAATTTCTCTACATTGATCTTCTATTTCTTTTGTTTTCTCACCCCCATATCTGCTCAACATTTGAATTTTTTTCGCGATGACTTTTGAGAACTGCTTTAAGCTGGCAAGCATGCTTAGAGTGAGTGCGTGCGTAACAGAGTAATGCTGACGCTGCGCATTGATGGAGCATGACGCGAGCATATCATCATCATCATCATCATCATCATCATCATCATCAGCCTGATTATACCCACTGCAGGGCGAAGGCCTCTCCCATATTTCTCCACTTAACCGCATGACGCGAGCATAATTCGCTTCTAAAAGGATGTGCTACGGTTGGTGCATATTGGCGAGAATCAGGCCCTTGCATGGCCGATAACAGGACAGCTGTTTTATGCACGAAACAATAAATCAGCGCCGTGCAGAGTATATCTCGTTTCGGATAAATCTCCCGTCTAGACGAAGACATGAAATTATTCACGGTTTGCTTTCTTCACACAAATGGATATTATTAAAATGCCATTACAGTCTAAGAAACACGGCAATAGCGTAGATGGCAATTTTACTGCCATTTTTCACTCAGAAAATATCATCCGCCCACATATATTGGTTCGAGAGTTTATAGGCACTCCGAAATTGAGCTGAGGCGCAATCTTATGCACTGAAACATTGTTCGGCAGGGCCGAGCAGTGACTCTGATTGCGAGGGTCAATATTTTTTTCTCGCGTCGAACAAAATTCACTCGAGCAACGCGTTCTGTGTTTTACGCTGTGATGCTTGTGTTTAATGAGCTATTCACATATACTTTTTTTCGAGAGGGTTTATGCTTAATTTAAATCACGATTAAACAAAAGTATCCCTTTTCCCAACTTTGGGACTGATGTTCCCAAAACAAACTTCTTGAAAAAAGTTTAAATTATTTTTGGCATTATCTCTACGAACCAGTGGAAGTTTTAAAACTTGATTGTGGATGAAATGTGAATGAAATGTGAATGAATTTCAATATAAAAATACTATGCACGCATAATTCCTGCTTCCTTATTGAACCAAGGAAGCGCAGAAAAGCCTTATATGGGGCAGTTATGAAGTTACATTGAAGGAAACACCCATATCCGATAATATAAAATTGAATTTATTATTCTATATGCTTTTGCACTTGATTTAAAAATATTTAATTGCAAGCAGCTTTTGCGTGTTCTCGAGAACTTCGAATGTCGCTTACGTGACAACGAAAATTGCTTTCGTCAGATTACTCTACCAAAACAGTATTCACACACTCGACAATTACCCCATTTATTTATTTATTTTTTTCCAAGAGAATTATCGATGGCCGCGTTTGGGGCCTGGGACATTTCGCATAGAATTATTACCCGCATTGACGGTTCATTGGTATTTACTGTACAGCAAGAGTTGGGCTGTTAAGCTTGCACCGCGTGTTGCACTGGGGGAGCCGTGCTTCGTGCTTCGTCACCAAGTTTTCAGTGCCTCGCGCGCCTAGCGCTCACTGCCGAGGGGACGCGCTACTTCGCTGGACCCTGGCAAGGTATAGCCGCCCAAATCTTTAACTGACATGCGCGACGGGCGCAATTTCAGTGATTCTGACAGTTACAGCGACGCTAAACTGCGAAAATTACAAATAAGCAAGGGCTCACCAATCCCTTGCTTTATCTTGACCTTCCGGCAAGATTTACCCGCCCTAAGGCGCAGGAGCATAGAAAATACGGCCATTGTCTACGCCAGTCAAATAGTTTTGTGGCTGTACGCACGAAAATTGCATCGCGAATCTGCTAGCGCTTGTGCTGCAGCTGCCAAGTCGTCGTCTGGTGCGACAGCCCGCCGCGATACAACTTTCACGATGCATGCATGTTTCGTCCGTGTTTCGGGAGTCTACGAATTGCAGCGGGATCAATCAGTACCAATTAAGGCATTATTATTCGGAAGCTGCATTGTGGGCTAAAACAGACACGCACCTGTAAATTCTTCCATTTCATTATTTATACCGTCCATCAATTAGCGTCTTTTCCACACTTGATCTCCGTTGAAATGCATCTGTCTCGGCTGTCTACAAGTGCAGTAACTGCTGTTCAAGGTCCGATCTCCGTATTCACTAGAAATTACGGCGAGCATTTTCTCGAAATAAAAAGGATATATAGCAATTTTTTTTTTTCAATTGATACTTGCATTAGCTGGCAGCAGGGACAAAAAACAGGAAATATGTGATGGTCTTGGTCATGTTGCTGTAGTTGCTGAAAAACAAGATAATGCGAATTATGAGCCGTTCTCCCGCCTCACTGTGGCGAATAAATATTAGGTCTGCAAATCTACTCCTCCGATACGCATGTTCTCGCCTTTCGCGTGAAATAACACATTTTAAAACCGTCGATTGGGAACTCACAAAGCACAATCTACGTTGAATATGTTAACTCCGTATAATCAGCAGCTGACGCTACTTTTTGGCAGTTTATTTTTGCACCTGCGTTACCTGAAGTAAAAACCAAAACACAAATCTACCGTCCTTATGCATTAATTGCCTAATGATCACAACTAAAACTGTTAAGTTTTCAATTACCCATACTCAGCTAGCGCTAACAGGAAGGTTTCCGCTACAATATCTTCGGATGGACGCCCAAAAACGTTATGGTCATATATAGTTCCCCTTCAAGGGTGGGACGTGATAGTGCTAATAGTTTCATTCAGCGGGTTCCCTTCAAACGCCCCTACTAAAACTTTTGCACGTTGCCACATTATTAAGCTCCAGCTAAGCCAACACCACCAAGACCTTGAGGTTTTGGGTTCGAATGCCGAATCAACTATGCAGTTTTTTTCTTGTAACAATTACATTATAAACGTAACTTCGTTACATGCAAGAACTAAGCTTCATTGCCCGTTAGGAGTCTTTTTTTCTTTTTTAGTAAATTAAATTCAGGCGACTACGTCACGCATGTCATTTCTCTCTCAACTCTCCCACGCAGCCTGAACGACACCGCGATCTTTTCTTGAGCGGGGTCCTGCGTTTAACGCTATCGCATTAAGGTTTGCTGCGAGCCCAAGGCTATGCAGGCAACAATAGAATCTCTTCTTTGTCGGAGGCCAAATATCGTTTAACGACTCACTGCGAAGGACCATTACGCAACGAAGTCATACTTTATCTTTCGTACGCCCTTAATCTTCGCGGTGATTTCATACCTCCTCGTAGCTGCTCTGGCATTGTTTAGCGACCCTACAAGCGTGCATAAACGAAGTGTTGCCCAATAGTTGACATTTGTATCCAAGTTAATGTCTCGCATTATTAATCTAAATATTGTCACGTGTTGTTGATCGAAATATGTGTCGAATTACACCGGAGTAATAGGCCTTTATGAGTGAGCACAGTAACCGCTTTCGTGGTATTAGCTATGCCAGATGAAAAACATCGGGAGGGGATTGGCCGCTCTTGATGAGGCACGTAATAACTTTTACAGCCTTCACTGCAGTAAGCGCGCCCTAGGTAAGAATGTGCGAATGTGCTTGCACTTTGAGTGACGCGATACTCACAACTACCAAAGATATAGGCATCACAGAGAAAGAGAAGGGTCTTGATCCTCGTGCCGTGAGGAGTGGCCTTTTCATGTAAGCTTCCTATCAGTATATCTAACCGCAACTCAAAATCGCCAACTTCGAATAGGCATGGCGAAAAAGGCTAGTCTTTGCAAATTGGGATTTACCAGTGGTCTATTTTCTCATATTTGCCCTTAACAAACCTGTCACATGTCACGAAAAACATTATGAGGAGGGGGGGGGGGGGGGGGGGGACACACACTTCAGCTTCGCCTTTAATAATATGAAGCGATAGCGTAGCCTACCAGCGCATACATAAAAAGCCCCGCATTAACCGAGCTGTGTGCACGTGCCTGCGTGACATAGGGGTGACGTGAATGCAAGACTCTTGGCAGGCTGATTCTGATATGACCATCCCATATGAAAGGAGAGGCCAGAGTTGGCAGATCCTGCCAAACGTGAAGTCAGGCAACCCTACGTCCAGTCAGTGTGCGGCCATGTCAGCTGCCAGCTACTGCCTTCCAGCACCATGCTGTTGATTTTTTGTTCACAACATCGACTCCAGCGACGGATTTTCTGGTGAACAGGCCCTTTAACGTAAACTTCTACTATCACCACATGTACGTGATAGGATCTGCTATATAGTCTAAGACGTCTACACCGTAAAAGCATTGGCGTCAGCACCGTTTCTTTTGTAGCGAGAGCTACATTACGACAGGCTTTCGAGCCATCAGCGTGGCGGCGCCATGACCTTTAAGATCACGTAGTTGGCAGTTGACATGGCCTGGCACTAACTGTACGTCGGGCTGTCAGACATTACTTCTGGCAGGAGCTGCCAACTCGGGCCTATTTCACATCGAAGAGTCATATTAGAATCAGCCTACCAGGACTCTCGCATTCACGTTATCCCTGGGCGACGCAGGCATATTCATGCGGCTTGGTTACAGCCGGGCCTAAATCAACAACACCGGCCAGAGGTACTCCATGGAGCCGGAGGAAGTATAACTGTATATCAGAACTCAATGATTTACCTGGCGTAGACGCGTGAACCAATCGCGATATACTCGGTTTAACCAGTGATAAATGACAGACATTTTTTGTTAGAAACGGCAGAATATGATACCTACAACCACGTTTTGGTATTTTCTGGCATAACAGAGCTCGTTTTATTCAAACATTGCATAGCTTGTCTGTCACATTGCACGACAGATGAGCAGAAAATCAATCCTCTTATTTTCCTGTGCTAGAAGCTATGCTCACGTGTTATGCAAATGGTCATTTTCATAAGGGGCTCATTTATAATATTATATGCCTTGTTTTCCATGCATGGCATGTATCTAAATGCTGATTTTATCGGTATTATTATTCTTTAATTCGGCAGACAGTCATATGCATGTTCACATCAGAGTTGCATTTTCGATGCCTCTTCGGCGAATGCTATTAATGCTCATTTGCCACGGTGCGCAACATGGCAGCTAAACTTTATTCTCACCAAGACTGCCTTCCACCGTAGCGCCTTCGGCGCAAAAAAAAAAGTAGAATAAACGAGTTTACAATCAATCAATCAATCACCAAGACTGCTTTCAAGCCTCTCTCTGTGTGCCCATATGATGTCTAATAATACGAAAAACGCCTCGGCCTTGCATATACGCATGATATATAATTGTCTGGAAATCTAAACCTATATGCCTGATTTCTAAAAAACATATGCAATACGCTCGGATACTTGCATTGTTCTTTAGCAGTTGGTCCTCTGTGTATCAAGTCATACTATACAGAATCATTTTCCTCAATATCCTAGAAGAAAGCATCTTCGTCTTAAATCCCCACCAGCTTTTGAATGTAAGCAAATTGCAGTCGGATAAAAAGGCGCTCCGTTTTGCGCTTCACCAATGTAACAAATGTAAGTGGCCTGAAAAGATAATGAGGTTTGCGAGCATCAGGTGGGTGCAGCTGGCATAGAACCATGGTTAAACTGGAGGATGTGTGAGCGGTCTTTGCCTTGCTTGGTGCACTCAAGGTGATGCTAATGTTAATAAAACATTGGTTTTCCGCCTTCTTTTCTACCGAATCTAAGGTCACTCGCTTCATCATTTCACACTAGATATCTAAAGGTTTTTCTCACCTTATTACTCCTTCCCGCATTGAGTTTCTCGGCGGCTTTTTAATATATTCCGAGCTCTGTTCTGCAGCGTGCTCAAAAAATTTCAGTATCTTCCTGACTTTATTCGTGCTCCTTTTTTCAAACAAGTTTTAATTCCGCAAGCAGTTGCATGCATGTTTTACTGTGAATTTTCTCGTGCCTTCAACTATGAGAGAATCTGCTGAATGTCAATTAATTCTCCATTTATTTACTCGGTTCTTCGATATCCTCACGCTAGGAAGTGGTACGAAAAAATAATTAGGCAAAAACTACTTTTATCAATCATACAATGAGGTTTCAAAATGCGTCTGTGGTACAATATATTCGAGTTTATCTTGACGTTTCTCGGCGGCACGAACTCTCAATTCGCCAGGAACAACAAACCTGCTTATTTAGGGCTTCGAGCCTAGAGGAACTCGGTATCCTTGTTCAAGAAAAATATTTAAAGCAAATAATTGGCAAGTCAGCTGATTAACGCAAGGAGAGGCTTTTTAGGAATGTCATTCTGTATTTTCTATTTTCATCCTCGTCTTCAAGACCTACTCTTCCAAGGATCACTGGAAACCAACCTACCCTGCAGCCCTACTGCAGTCATGACATATATTTTAAGGATGTTCGGGCTTGGTGTGCATTTAATGTATAGAAGTAAACTACACTGACAAAATGACAGCCTTGGATGGATGACTTCTAAAGGTACATAAGTAGTAATTTCATCTTTTCTAATTTGGTTTAAGCCTAAAGGTCCAGCACCTACTTTTAAACAACACTCCTTATTGCTATGTGTCTGCTGACCGGTTTTGTACTTGTCCACAATTGCGCCGAATGACTTGTCGGATAACAAATACGAACTTTTTTTTCTCAGCTCTTGTCCAGATTTCCACTAATATCAATACAAAACAACGAACGGAACATTACTTTTTGTCATTATACTTTACAGAATACAGAATCTAAGTACCTTTCAGTTTGCATGAAAGGTACTCGAAAACAGACAGGTTATATAATACCAGGACGACAGAAAGAGATCTCACCTCACACACGTAGAGTAGTAAGAACGGTCCACTGTTCTGTGCGTAAAGGAGCTAAGGCCTCTTTAGTGGTTTCAGTTCTATGGGCAGTGACTGGTAGCCGTGCCTACCTGTTCTTATACTGATAGTTCCCACGTGCTGTCAATGAAAGAGAAAGAAAATAAGTGAAATAATCCTCTGCGTTTTTTAGTCTTGTTTTAGAGCGGATGCGGGCGATTGGGTCGATGCATCGCTTGTTTAATGACACAGTACCCAAAAAGAGAAGAACCCAGTTACGAGTCATCCGGTTTTTCAGTCCGTAGTTTGCGTTGCGACCGGACGTCCTGCTTCATTCATTGCCCACATCGGCCACACTGAAGAGCTCACAGCTCCTTTGCACCAGCGACATCGCCCATTTCGAGCGTTTATCGGTCGTTCATTGTTATGAATAAAAGGTGCTGAAGTTTCCTGTCACAGTGAATATATCTACGGCAGCTGATCTCTGCAGGCACGGGATGGGAGTGTTTCCTGCAGGAGCATTGCAACACTTGTTTCAACAGAAAGGTCATCTCATATGCGCTTGCATTCGAGTTGGGACGCATGATGAGGAGACTCATGGAACTTCCTTGACACGTGTAACCGAAATATTTTTGCTGCGGACTTTGCAGTCATCCGGCCACATGTTTCAATAAACAGAAAAATGCGCCAATAAAATTCTCGCGCTGTTCTGTCGGTGTTACGCCCTCAAGCACAGTCTGTGGAATATTGTGCGGGGAGATACTGTAGTCTGGTCACAACTCACTTCTGCTGAAACTTCCCCACAAAATCCTTCGGGGAGAGAAGGTTCACATTAGTAACGGTGATCTGGTTGCCTGAATAAAGAATTAAACATCATATTAAATTATAAGTTCAAGAATTTTGATGCCCCAGCCTTGTTTGGTATGGTCAAATTTCGAAAATTGATTTTGTTAACTGCACAACTCAGTAATACAGTTGCTGCGTCCATTGGCCCTTCGTTAGCCGTAATGTAGACTGAGAGGTGGCGCCATTACGTTTTGCTAAAAAAAAATTAAGAATACTCCGTCTTTTTACCTTCTTTAGGTGTGAAGTGAAACTAATACCTGTGATCCTATTGTTTGCATCTTCACATTCTTGAAAACAACCTCAGCACCCTTCATCAGTTACTGATATTTGTAGAAACGTTCCCAAGGTTCATAAACGTTAACCCTTGTTACAAAATAGCAGCGGAAATAAGTCAGTCGTACCTGAAACATGCCTCGATTGAGATATTTTGGATGATGACGTTTCGCCGAAGTGCATTGAATATATCCTCCAGACCAAAAACACAGTTGTAGAAAGGGGAAGGGGTCCTAATCTTTTATTGGAGATACAAATATATATTGTCCTTTATTGCCAATGTTGAAGCCCGAAAGAATAATCTTTATCTGCATGTAGTCCTAATTTTCTGAATATCTACATTGTGATAACTACAATTCATTATTTTATATTTTGTTTCTTCATTGTGTCATCAATAACCAAAACAGTGTTTCCAAGCTGTGTACAATAGCACATTAAACATTAACGCGATGTATGGGGACATTGAAAACGCTTGTCCGTTTTAAAGGCTGTCGCGTGGTAGGATAACGTATTCCGCTATGCCAAAATCTTGCGCTACAAATTTTCTCCGGAGCATTGACCCCTAAATTCGCAACTTATGTTAATCCTTCTCGCACAAGCGTTTCTTCGGTTTCGCTACATGGCAGAGAATGCTGAACCATTGTCAGAATCGCGTCCTCTCAACGCCAGTGGTAGGCGAAACCTAAAGCGAACAAGCTGAATCACACATGAGAGAAGCACTCGAAATTTCACCGTCTCGCATTTAATTGCTCGGTTATAATTAGTAATTTAGAACGAGTCTCTCTAGGACTTATCGAACGTCGCTAAATTTTCAGCTTAGTCATGGCAGCAAACTGCCCAGCGAAAAAAGAATTCGCTTCCACTTTAGCTAACTCGCAGTTTTAATGCTTAAGCTATAAACTCATTTTTGTGCGCCTTTTCTGTTCACCACCACAAATATGGCTTAAATTTACCACTGCTGCTAGTATTTTTAAAAGTTTGGTAATCAAAGCAAACGCGACTTTCGTGTGTTGCTTACGGTCTACATTTAGAGCAATAAGCAAGATAAGAATTCTAGGCACCTAGGAAAACTTTACTTAAAAAGGACATCGATTAAACGATGGTGAAAAGCTTGCACTCAGGCATGCTTTCTTTTCCGCTAGAAGCGTCACTTCCAAAGTCAACACTTGGGGCTGAAAATTTTGTTTTATTTATTTATGAATGCATCAAAGGCCCATTATTGGAGTAGTACAACATTAACGTGCAACAAGAAACATGCTTTCGTTGATGATGTGAAGGATGGCGGGCAGATTTGATGCACAATGGCGTTTCGCAGGTCATACAAGTCATTTTCACTGTGAACAAAAAATAACAGATGAGCAGATGTGTTGGTACGGGGAGTATGGTAGCTCATTTCGGCAAAGCCTGAAGCGCAAGAAAGTAACAGGGACATATGAAAGTCACAGGACAAAGCGCTAACTTACAGCTCATATTTATTCGGTGCACGGGAGCATATATATATACAAAAGAAAAGGCTCCAAAAAAAAGAGAAATTAGATTCGCATCGCTCGTTCATGCCATGACTACAGCCGGCATTGAGACCAACCTTGTGTCTATTTTTTGAGCGCTTTCTTCTGCATATATATATATATTACTGGTTAAAGTAAATAATAATGTACCCTATTTATTATTGTGAAACACATGAAAATGGCAAAATGTGGCACTTTTTCGGCGGCTGGTAAGCTACTGGTGTAATGCTAGAGAGACACTTTATTGCAGTGACATTTACATTGTAATAACACGCTGTGTAGACAAACCTTGTTGCGCGATACTGCCCTGCTGCGAGAATTGTTTCAAGGCAATTTTTCGGCGAGCTCCAAAGCGCACTGGTGCATTCTAGTTTTTTTTTTTTTAATTACGTTTTAAGCAAGCATTTGATTCAACTCACGAGCGTGCTAGCCACAAGTTCCGTCAGAAGTAACCATGAACGCAATGTGCTTCGTTAGCCGCCTAAGTCATTTGAATAGGTCGAATTAGATCATGCGATAAATCAATGCCTAATAATATTATGGTGTCACTGTGATCATTTCTGCTTGGTTGATGAAATAATTTTTTCATTCTTGTGAATGATGTCGACGGAACGATAAGGCGTTTTCTTGGCATTTGGAAACGTTTGCCGTTTATCACAGCATGTTATTACATTTTGAATGTCAGACTGAAGAAGAAAAATGTGTTAGCATGCCTTTGAAATGATAGTGTATGACGCAACATTGGACAAACTTGCGAGCGTCAGAACATAAGTTAGCAGGTAAATCTTTAATGAAAGCAGACAAAGCAGGGAGGGGTAGAGAGACTGTCGGTGCCCTGAGGTATCCCAGATATAACAGAGGAACAAGATTATGAATTAGCGAGAACGAACAGATGTCTGTCAGTTATTAAGCTGCAGATCCAGTGAACAGATTCATCAAGTTTGAAGCATGAAAGTTTTAGGAACTTGAATTTGTTTGTGGGAAAGCTAGCATTTTAGAAAGTGACGAAGAGGCATAGTGGGCGGTATAGCGCAAAGAGGGACTTATTATTCAATACTAAGGTCAATGCTGCAGCTTAATAATAGATAAAAAAAGAGTCGATTGCGCAATGAAGTATTTTGGTGTATGATTCCTACCGTTAGGCACGATTCCATTCTACTAGAATGTCTCTTTTTTCTTTCGTTTCCATTTATAATACAACCAGAAACCGCGGAAGGTTTACGTAGACACGTCAGTAAAACACTTTGGGGGACGTGTGGGAGCATTTCTTCTAATCGTTCAGGCTCAACAACGTCAGCACACATAGAGGGATGGCGGGACATGCACTTCCTGTCGCATATGTCCTGTTGTCTCCCCATCTGTGTGCCCTCATTGTTGCGCTTGAAATATAACAAGTTTATGTAGGGTACTGAGAAATAAAAAAGGCAAGCTCCTCCACAAGGCACGAAAACCTTCATGCGAATAGTCCCGCCGAGATTTGGAAATACTAACCCCTTACTCCTATTCTATTTACATATAAGTCAATGCTAATCCCCATTATTTTTATTATCCCATGGGACGCGGTGATAAGAATTGAAACGAGATGAGCATAGGCCATTAACGCGCCTCTATTTCACGGCTCTCTTGAAGTAGCCAGTACACGCGAGGCCAGCACCACGATTGAACGGTTGATCACAGCAACGCCTTTAAGGCGGGAACACATGTGCGGAAATCGCAGCTCTTTGCCTCAGTTCAGCAGGTTAGACGTCAACGACGAGCCCTGTGCGGCAAACTCACTGGCTGATGGCAACAGCCATTACGAGCACGAAGAGCACCAACGTCACGGTGACCTAGTAGGGCTTTGCCGTGAAGCGGCTCTGTCGTGGAGGTGCTGCTAGTGCTGCCGTGCGGGTGACCCGGCTAAGCCGGCCTGCCAGCTCTGCGAGTCATGACTGCCTGTGCCTGCCACTAGAATCTGAAAAATGATTTAATATTGTTTCTTCGCGTAAATAAAAAGTCTCTGCATTACAGAACTATCAATAACGAGTAAATTGTGATGCTCACTGGTCAATACTAAAGTGCTAGTATCAGTGATAACTGCGACACAAGCGAGTTTTTACACACAGCCACTTACCTGCTGCCTCCTAGTGCGATCGCCAAGTGTCTGCAAGCACCGCTGCTGATAGCATCGAGCAAATCGGGCTCGTTCTCATTGTAATATTAAATGTACTTCCCAGTATAACGGTGACGAAGTTCGAACATTTATTACAACGTTAGCCCATTCCGAAAAACCGTCCGCTGCCGCTTTGATGGGAAACATCTAGGCCTAGTGACGACTACGGCAGGCAGGAAGCTCAGTTTGTCATCTGGTGCTCCTGTGTGTGTCGCAGTCGCTAACATTCCGCACGTGTGCAGACATATTGTCGCTTTGCGAGTTCAATACATCAAGCAGTCCTTGTGATAACTGTTGTTTTGTCGTTTTTGGTCAAAATAACAAGCCACGAAACTCTCAAACTCCTGCGCGCTCATGCCGGTTTTGAGAGGAGCTAGCTTCAGGGAATCCGCCCACCGACGATTTCTGCCCTATGTGTTCCTGCTGGCACTGTGGCGGCAGTTTGCAAGTGACAATGGTTGCGGAGCGCCAGTGAAGGAGTAGGAGGAGGAAGATGAGGAGGAAAGGCAGGGAGGTTACCCGTAACAGCAATCGGTTTGCTACCCTGCACTGGGGCGAGGGGGGGGGGGGGGAATGGATGTAAACGTTGTGAGAGAGGTATGGTTGAAGTTAGTACAGTCACACCACAGACATGCCACATCACGTCACAGTCACATCACTCATAGTCTTTCGATTACCCCTGTACTTTTCATAAAGCGGAGCAGTGCCTGGGAGGCTTTCACAGCAGACGATCGCCGTGGCCAGGGACCTAAAATCTAAATTTCAGTCAATGGGCGTCCATCTAGATGCTCGAGCGTACGGCACAGAAGTGAAGCTTTCGCACACATGTCCCCTGCTTTAGAGTAGATGCTGGATCGCTCGCTCTAGGATTTCCTTCCTGCCAAAAAAGGTTGTCTGCGGCTTTGTATGTCCCAGTAATTGGAAGGAAATGAAATAAATATGGTCTCGACTGCACCGGTACAATGTTTTGATGCCGCAACGGTGCGCAAAAGTCAGCTTCGCTGTCCACTGCACAGAAGCACTGTGCTATCGCCGCCGCCGACCACTGCTGGGCGTTTAAGTGCTACTCTCTCCCACTGCGCATTGCATGCCTGTGCCTTCACTTCATGGGCCACTGATCGAAACACACCGCTGTCGCACTGTCAGGTAGGTAAAACGATCCCACTAGTTATACTGCACTGCGAATAAGGCCCCCAGTTACTGATTTTTCCGCTCGTTGCTTGAAGACTGGAACTCAAACATTAGCCTCGAACCGAAATGAGAATAAAAAGCGATGTACCAGCGCATAGTTCGTATTGCGATCAAGTGAGTTAAATAGGCTGCAATGTTTTTTTTTTCATTTATGCGCGACGAAAAGGCTGTGACGAAACTCGGATAGCATTCAAACTACTCCCTTGGACGCCATGAGGCTGTAAACTAGCGGACAATTAGTGCGCGCCAAAACATCGTACGCACTTCCGGAGCTCACGTGCAGGGCCCGCGATCCGGTTAGCTTGTTCCACAAGTGAACGGCTAAGCTGTATTTCACGCTCTGCAGCACTTCTTGCGTCGAGTTTTTGTCGAACAGCTTCTCCCAGTGGCTGTAGTGTACGGGATAGAACGACCCGCTTGGAAGCATGCACAGCGACTTCGCGTCGCCAGTCCTGCGGTCGTAGACGTTCTTGAATAGCGTTGGTCCACAGCTTCCCCACTTGGCGGTGTCGTATTCGCTAACGCACGACTTCTGCAGAGCCGTGAGGAAAGGGTGGCCCTTCTGGAAGGCCAGCACGGCAGTTCCGGGGTACGCCGAGTCCTCGAATCCAGCCACGTTGTCGAACTCATCTAGAGGTTGGAGAACAATGACATCGAGATCGAGGTAGATGCCTCCCCGTTTCCAGAGCACGAGCCAACGGAGCGCGTCGCTCAGGTCCTCCATCTTGTTCTTGGCCGTCCTCCAAGTGCCCTTCTTGTACCACAGGTCGAGCGGAGCGCCCTTGAACTCAGCTTCCACGTCCAGAAAGGTCATGTGGAAGTTTGGCAAAGAATTCAGCAGCTCCAACGTGCCGCACGATTGTAATTGGGTGCCTGTGACTACGAGGTTGACCCATAGGCCGGGGTTGTGCCCGGCTGCCGATTCGATGGCGCAGGCCTGCCGTTCGTTGAGGCAGGTCCCGTTCCGGCCGGAGCTTTCGATGAACCACATCTGCTTCGAAGCTGTACTAGACAGGTCTCCTGCGACAGGCACATTCTTCTGGAGACTTGAAGAGGCGCATATGTACCTGTGTTTTGAGAATGCTGAAAACAAAATGTGCACGTTTCATATATACAGGAAGGGAGAAAGCATTTGGATAAGCATGTATTTAGCTTTTAAGGTAGCTAGATGCGGAATGCACAATTCAAGAGTGTATGCCAAACAAATAGTGGGAACTGAGGTCAGAAGTACGAATTATATTCTAAGTACCTCCTTCACAATCATTGCAAGCAATAAATGCTTGCAAATAAACCACATGAGGCACCAAAAATTTCGCTAATCACATAATCGCATCTCTCTTCGGTGTACTTTCTTTTGCTGTTGCTTTGTATCTGCTATGCTTTCTCAGATACACTTTGAAGACCCCAACAAACACCATGGCTTGCAATACCTCTACGCACATTATTTCTCTATACCATCAGTACACAGAAGTAATAATTATCTAACTGCTAACTGTCGCACCTATCCCTCTGCCATGTGTCAGTAGTGCAGTCACACCTCGGTTTATCATTTCATTGATTGTGTTTGTGAGTTCACGTTCGTGCACAAAAAGTCACCCCTGTGTGACGGGCGCCGCGTTTCCTTTATTTATTTATTTATCCTCAAGGCCAGCTGTGTTGTAAGACGGGAGTGGACAAAAATAGGAAATATTAAGCAAGAAATGCAGTTTAACAAATTGTTACCAAGAAGAAGATAGGCAGTGCCGCGAGAGGAGCCCTCGCGCTAGGCCAGACATTAAATCATCGTTCATCCTGTCGCCGTGTTGTGCCGTCTTCTTGCTTGTCACCACGTAACATTTTGGTGGAGGTGCTAGATGTGTCATTCCCATCCTCGCCTTGGAGCATCGACGCCCTGGACATCGGCGAGCAGCTTCGTCCCAGCCCTTCCTGCCCAGACCCGACCAACTACCGCCACCCAGCCCGGATCTGAAGACAAGAAGAACAGACAGACCAACCAGAACCGAGACGAAGGACCCAAAAGACCCGAAGTACCGGACATGTACACGCAACCCCCGCTCAGCCGCCCGATGTGACCCCGAGCCATCGGTCCTATGGACTCTGGTGGCGGATGGTTTAACAGCTCCAGGGGAGGCGGATCACCCAAGCATCATCGTGTCCATCGTCATCGTGGTGGCAAGCGTCATTCTCTTCTATCTTTTCTTGAACATCTACACCATCACGTTACCATCGACTTCAACGAATCGATCGGGACGATCGCTCGGTGTTCCCGGGAAGTGTTTCAAAGAAGAAGATCAGCAGCGGCGCGAGAGGAGCCCTCGCGCTAGGCCAGACATTAAATCATCGTTCATCCTGTCGCCATGTTGTGCCTTCTACTAGCTTGTGACCACGTAACAATATAAAACAACACAAGTGTCTCCTAATCATACAGTTTCGGCTTCAAAACACAGCATTATCACTGATCGATAAAATTTCAGCAGTAAGGTGGTTTCATTCACGAGATGTACGCGGAATATAAGGCTTAAAAAAATGTTTTAAAGTTACAACGCCCCAGTCCAATTTTGTGAATGTGATCAATGTTTTGGGCGCAATAGAGCTGTTTTAGAATAAGTTCAGTTTGTCATGGTGGGATATTGGTACATTTATTTAAATAATGCACCGCGGGTCTTTTAGTGCTTACGCATTTCAGTGACCCAGATCAAAATTATAGCTGACTTATTTATATTGGCGCCATGCTTACAAACACTGTTGGCGCTCTCGTACATTGGAGGCGACAGGGATACTGGGTACGCCCTCGTCTGCTAGTGTGCAAGCTGCGCTTATCTTTCCCTTGTCGAGTTCACGTACGAACGCTTTTCATGTAGAGATGTTTACGGGGACACGTTTTGACGACTGAATGAGTGAACAAATATAGCGCACGTGTTAGAATGTCGGGTTCCGCAAGAAGCTTTCGCAATTTGGAGAAACACTCAGCGAACAGTTCACCTGTTGGGGCAAGCCCACATTCACAGCACGCATTTTTTTCTCAAATATTTTAAAATTACTGCTTTAAAGTGATAATATGGATTTTGACACAAACATCTTCCAGCCACTGGGCAAACAACGGCAGCCTCCTTAAGTACATTGTGAAATGCGGGAAATGCCTCGAAATTGATTTACCCGTGTTTCTATGGGACGTTCTTTCGGCCAGAAACGCGAGCCAGGAAGGAATTCGATGAGTAAATCGCTGTGTTTAAAACATAAGTTGCATATATGAATTATTACGCAAAAGATAACCACTGAAGCAAAAGACATACCATGGCGTTTCTACATGGGAGATGTTACCAGTGTCGTAGGTTGATTACGGTGGAAGTAAAAACCAGGAAGTTTCTATTCGCGTGTGGAACCCGCTGACAGCATTCCTGTAGGAATTGCTAAATCGGCTAAACCATTCCAGCGGTGCGCGTGCCGTTTTTCAGAGTTGCGCTACACACTTGCATCAGCCGCTGCGCGCCCTCTGCGTTTGAGAGTGCGCGAGCCGTTCATCAGATTGGTTCGCCGTAGCTCAACTGCATAGCGTCAAGAAATAAACTAGCTTTCAGCATTGCATTCACTGTCAAAGTAGCCGTTTGCGCCTTATTCAGTGGTAAAAGCAGTGGACTGTGAAATAGTGGATTGTGTCATGCTCTCTTTAACTAAGTCAAACGCAAATATATCTTACTCCAAGGCTAGCGCGAAAGCAATTCAACATATAGATGGTTCGATGTATAAAAAAGCATTATGAAAGCCTACCATGTGCTCTGGAAGAATTAGTATACACTGAGTGATGCGCTACTTCCAGTCATGTTCCTCATACTGGTGCTTCGGTAGCTTGTCACTTGATAGGCTTTGTCAGATCCAACCTACTTCGCGTCGAAATCTTAACGGACGGAGGTTACGAGAAGAGGGCTTTGTCGGGCTGGTTGCTTCATGTTGAATGGAAGGAAGGAACAGCGTAAACGGACGGGACGTGTAGGAAGGCGAGACAGACACAGCTCATGTGTCTGTCTCGCCTTCCTACACGTCCCGTCCGTTTGAGCTGTTCCTTCCTTCCATTCAGAGGTTTCGAACTAGCCTTTGACTATTATAGAGTGTATATCCCTGTTACCAGTACATTATATGTGTAATAATCGAAAAATAACAATATAGAGCGAGTGGTCCATGCCACGTGGCGGCCGTGTCTATGCTTTAGCTAGGTCGGTTACAAATCAAGGCAGTAATGAGGCGCCACAGTTTAGTACAAGTAACTGAAAGCCACCTTCAAAAAACAATCCGCATTCTCTTCGCCATAATGTGTCACAGCATATGTCCAAGGCTCACAGCTGATCCGTCTCCGCGGTTGAAAGAGCTATCCAACATCAACATTTGGAGGGGTGCTGCTTGAAAGTAGACGACGCGCCACTCATTACATTGCACAAGCGGCGAAATTGAACCCGGATATATATTTTTTACAACGAATTTACAACAATTTTTACAATTAATTTTCAAGGAAATAATACGTGTGTTGGGTCTTGTCAAGACGTCTGAACATTCAGATTCAGCATAACCGGTCTCGGATGTAATGTTTTGAAAGAGAGCGCTATGAACAGCGCTATGAATAGCGCTAAAACTCCCCAAACAATGGTATTTCATGTGCGCGCACTGTTTCCCTACCTTCACTTTTACAGAGAAGTTTCGCTCGCTTTCCCATAGTATGAATGAGACGGATACGCGTGACGCAGAATACAAGTGAAGCAAGCTTTAAATAATACGATAAATCTTTCAACTTTATTTTAGCCTTATATGTGCCGCTATTATACGGTTGTTGTTTTTTCTTTCTTTTTTTTTTAGTTTCCGCTTCCACGAACCTTGATACGTGGGTTTTCATTTTCAATATTTCTTGACTTCAGGATGAAAACGATCTGTGAAAATCTCCTTGACGTATGCGCTGAAAAGTTTTCAACACAATATCGGCGCCTTTTGACGCCTTCAGACCCAAGAACCGTGGTAATACGCACTATACAGTGAGTTGCTGTAGGCTGCTGGGTTCTTCGCTCTTACGCTACTACATGTGAAAGTTCTAAACACGAACAACTGTTAGTCATTACAACAAAGTATATTTGTTTTTATTATCCGGCCATTTATAATGCAGCTGTCAGTATCATCATTGACGTCAGCGAGTCCCACCCGGATTACTTCTTTCGAACTACAACTCTAGAATATTTGCCGCAAATAACAATTTTCTACTTCCGAATGTTCACACTAATTATGAAAAAATGACGCCATCTTTTGCATTCATTTCAGTCTCTCATTGTCTTTAACACTGAAAACATCAACGCTTTTGCCTTCATTTAAAAATAACTTGAAGATGTACTCCTTGAATTTCTGATTTTTATACCTTTTTATGTCTAATACCTCTAGTATTACTTTTATGTTTGTGTAAAAGTACAGATTTGCAATGTTTTGCATATTGTAAGTCTTCGCTAACTATGCTGCTATTATTTCTTTTGTTGCAATGATCTATCGGGGCTCCCAGTACAGTCTTCTGACTATGGGACCCTCCTCTCTATTTTTATGTATTGTGTGAATATGTTCAAACTAATAAACTTTCACTTTCCCTTCGAAAAAAAAAAGTTCCAAACAATATATTTGCCTTAGCAACGTGCCTTTCCGCACCATGCTGGCAGCATTAAAAGTACAGCTTAACCTACCCCCCCCCCCCCCGGCATCATGTCCTAAAACAGCCCGTTTCGTTCTTTTGCATAAATTTATCACTCATTGCCTCCACACAACAATGTCATCAGACCACCCTCCCGCTATTCCCACAATACCCAGCCCAACGCTATGTATCCCCTGCGCACATGCACCCATATAATAATAATTGGTTCACAGGAAAAGAAATCAATTATTATCATATATGACAGTGCATGTGCGCCGGGGATACAAGAGGAAACCAATTATTATCACCTGTGACAGTGCGTGTGCGCAGGGGATACACCAAAACTCATTTTTTCGTCCCCAGTGCCGGAAATTATAATTGCCACCATCACTGACCTGGCACGCTTCAAATCTTCAATTGAAGCCCATATTTCATACCTCCCCTCCTAATATTTTTGACATGTTTGCTCATCCCTCATGTAACTTCCCGGCTAGGGACTACTGAGGTACTATAAATAAATAAACACTGAGCAGGTCCCTAGTTCGGGAGCCCAGTGGCGTCTGCCGTCGCTGGGGCTCACCCGACTAAAGGTATATTCACACTTGCGACTCGCGAAGGTCATGCGACCGGCTGTCGCATGCGCCCAGAGAGCCGCGCAGCGCGACCGATGTTCACACTTGCAAATGCGACCTGCGGGTCGCTTTCCACATCTTGTCTACCCTCACTGTGCACCATATAAAACTAACTTACATTAACTTCAGCTGAGTCGCTGAACGGTTACCGGTTTGCGACCAGCAGTCGCAAAGCTGGAAAATCGGGCAATGGTCGAACGCCTGCAACTGTCGCTTTTCGATCAATGCGGCCATTTGGGACTGTCGCATTTTGACCAAAACGGTCGCGCGACCTCCTTGAGTCGCTAGTGCGAACAGTGTGCCTGCCGGTCAAAGCAGCCGAGCACGGTCGCCTCCCAGTCCTCCCGGCTTGGGTTGGGGGGAGGGGGATAGCAGGATTGGAGGAGCAGGGCCGCACCATGCGAGCTCCCTTACTTCGCTGCGAACGCGTGAGTAGCTATTCACTGGTTTTTCGGTTTTATGAGAGACGCCGTAGTGGAGGACTCCGGATATTTCGACCATCTGAGGTTTTTTAACGTGCACTGACATCGCACAGCCCACGGACGCCACTGCGTTTTGCCTCCATTGAAACGCAGTCCCTCGCGGTCGGTATCGAACTCCGGATACTCCGGCATGTAGACGGACAAGTTAACTACTGCACCACAGCGGTGAGTACCTATATGCCGCGGCCCCGCGTTCGGGTACTACGGCGGGGCTACAGATTTGTGCTGAGGTCTGCGAATTAGTACAGTGTTGTATAATGCAGCTTTCTGTGTAATAAACGCATGCGCTCTTAACATGTGTTCTTCCTCTGTGGTGAGAAGCTGAGTTAATGCTGGCTGTGCCCTCGTCTTTTCCTATGCCGAATCTCTGGTACAAGGAGGGGAGGTACTAAACGGAATACCAACCGTTCAAAGAAAATCCCACAAAAGGACCAGAACTCATACTGCACACTCTTCACTTTATTTCTCCTCATCCAGCGTCTAACAAAAGATCAGTGATTGCATCATTTTATCATCGAGGAGACCGCATTTGCACAGAGTCAAAATAACAACCGCGAAAAGTTTGCAGTACCTCTCTGAAGCGGCTATGCGCCACATGCACCACCCACAGGTGCGCCACTGAAATCCGCCTAGCGGTCGTTTTCAAAAATCGTTCCGGATACGATTGCCGCTGCTCATCCGTCGCCGCGAGAATTGCCGACAATCGCGGCATTTTTTGTTCTTATTTTTTAGCTCCTGCCGATTTTTTTATAGAGGTATGAAGCATAAAATTAAGGTAACTCTTCGTGTAGAAGCAAAAACATTGGTGATGCCGCAGCACACAATCTGGGAGAAACTAATGCGAACACGCAACAAGTGCCTCCTACAAACAAACACTAAATTGCCAGCGGCAATATTGAGCACCGCGTTTTGTGTGTATGATTCACCGACTGATCATTTACTTCAACAGAATATTCATTGTTTTGTTTTTCTTTTTTTATTTACTCTGCATTTTTCTTTGCAAGACTTTTCTTTGCAAGACTTTTCATATGTGCTCGTGATGACGCGCCTCGTCCCAACATATGACACATTCTGCCCCGCGTGCCGTTACAATCATGCCAGCACCACTCTCATACAAGTATATCGCTTCATCGGTCCGATCTACAATACTTTATGTCATGTCGATAAGGGTCTCGTGTTGCAGAAAATCCGGCCTCATCGTCGTTTCCGGTATCCGTGAACGAAACATCCGCATGGATAATTCAGGAGCAATTTCATGTGTTCAGATTGACGATTAACTTCTCAAAGAAGTTCCGTAACGAAAGGGAGACAATTGAACAGAAATTAAAACTGAGTCAACTTTGAGTGGAGGTGGACTTCAAGCCCAGGACTCGTTTTGTGAGACAGACACACGCTCATAGGTCGCGAAGGATCTACTGTTTAAGCTGTATAAAGGGAGATCTAATGAATTCGGGACAAGAACGGGCAACGACAATGCAATCGCGTTCTGTTATTAAAAGGTGGTTCTTAATTAAGTGCCCTCATGTCTATGTGCCCTCATTACACAGATTACACGTGTCATAGCGTGTACAGTCGGAAATTGGTGAACCGCGATAATGAGAGCGCTTACAACCTTTTATAAATTTCAAGCTTCGTAAAGCTTATTCGCTTATGAAAAAGGATAGAATACAAATACCGGCCATAGGACATTAAATGTATGTACCTCGTGCTTGCAGCAATGTGCTTAATTCATTAAATCTCGCACCTGACGCTCATCATATCCGTATTTACTTTGCACCGAGGACCTATGAAACGAGCTGATAAATTAAGCGCCACTAAAATATGCAATACTGCAATAATAAATGAACTATTACGCAGCAACCAACATATTGTGTTGTCTGGTAGCCATTGCAATGACGCCGATAATTAGTCAGGTGCTTTTATATCAAAATATAAGACAGGAATTATAAGCGACTTGTTAACGGGTAGTGAACTGAAACGTTGCGCTCTCTGTCCTATCGGTTGCCGAGCTGGGACGAGTAAATACTGTTTCCAATACTTTTTTTTTGTAGCTTTATAACATTTACCCAAGGGAAAATTATCACTGGAGATGCCCCGTAGTTTGTGCCACGGTGCATTGGCAGTCGTTTCCCTTTATGCAACACCGCAAATGTCGTGGAAAGACGAATTCCATGACGCGATGACTCCATAGAAACATACGGCTAGCAGACGGCGCTGCTTCCTCCGCTCCCGGATTCACTTATCAACTCCACCACCCGTGGCGTGGCCGTCGCTTTGCATGGGGCGTATAATTGGATTGTCATTTTGTGAATCTCGCTCCTATTTCTAGGACCTGTCCAAGGGCCTCTAGTATATTTTAAATAAACAAATGTGCCATAGAGGCAGAGTTGGTAATTCATAGTGAAACACGATAAAAAAAACGGACAAAAGAGACATGAACGAACACAAGGTGTGCTAAGAACATCTCCTGTCGAAGTAAAGGATGATCCAAAATTGGTTTGAAATCATCCCGCCAGTCACTTATAACAGCTCACTGTTTGCACAGAATAACGGGATGGCACAATTTTAAAGTAAACAGCGGGGTAGCATGGACTCCAATATTCCCTTTGGAAAAATTGCCACTCATGCACGCTGGTTAATTGCGAAATCAGCCCTTCAATAGGTCAGTGACTACACGGACATCCTGCCGTGGCATGCACCAGTCTTAGAAGGCTCCTAATGACTCCTTTCCCTCACCTCCCCCCCCCCTTTTTTTCTTCTTTTTTTCCGTTAAAGTGGTGTTTGACTATAGCAGTATTATCTTTTATTTTATTTTTCACTATCAAAGCTGCGTTTCCGATTTGAGCGGTCTCATTGCCGTTAACTATTGTTGTACTGGCGCTGACCAACCTTTACTTGCCCTATGTCCTTTTCAGAAAATGTGTAAGGCACGCCCTCTGCATAACTGAATATACCGCAATAAAAAACCATTCTGAAGAAATAAAAAAGCTACTGTCGAACGGGCAAGGAACAGCTGAACGTTCTCTTCAAGCCGGATGCAGTACGCCTTCACTGCCGCTTTTCCTTATTTATCGCTCTTGGCTACCGTTGGAGCAAGGAGAGTACTTCAAAACTTTTCTGGTAACTTCACAGTATAGTTTTGTTCGTTTTCACGGTGTCGTCGGAGCGGCGTAGTAGTGAAGGCGGCGGCCGTGTTCCCTGCAACGATCACGGCGAGTCAACGCGGTTTTCACCTCCCCTTCTTCCTTGTCTAGTGTATTATTCGATATACATGACAACGGCTAGATGAAAGCATGGCTGTGACGACACGATTCAACGGCGAAGATTTTCGAAGGCCTCTCGCGTATTTTTTTAATCATAAAAGTAGAGACTCAGCCCACCTACACAATAAAAGCGTACCAAACGTCGGCAGAAATAATCCGACCTTTGAGGCCTTGGACACGAATTCGTCTGTAACAGATTCTACGAAGAACGGTATAATTATTTAATGGGACCGTACCAATCTTGATGCATCTTTGTTCATTACATGCCCGTGAAGAAGTCCGCCCCCGATTTTTGAAGAATGCATAACAAACGCCGACTGATTTCACTTTCATAAGAACAAAATGATATCAGCAAGTGCCTTCGACTACTTCTTAAGCATTTTGAAGGTAGTTGAAGACTATGTAGAGAAATTTACTACTGAAAAGGTTCTAATAATCGATGTTTACTCGAACACTGCAGAAATTTGAAGCTTGACTGTAGGGTTCCTTAACTATTACCCCAATTGTACATTTCATGGCAGTCATATTAGAAGTTAGACACATTGACATGGAATTCGCCAGCTTCATGTTTTCCTCACACACACAAAAAAAAAGCAATCACTCAAGGACGTGTCTATCCACTGCGTTCGGCTAGCGGAGGAGAAAAAGTAAGGTCGTACAGTCACCCGTCTTCTAGTTAAGCAGTCATGTGACACGTCTGTAAAATTTCACTTTGATGTATTTCTTTTCCATTTTGAAATTATGGTTAACTTTCATTAATAAATAAAACTACTTCAAAGAACCTCTTTCAATAATTTTAGGAAGTTATCCATCCTTATCATTTGCATTTGTCCTCATCAAACATACGGAAACGTATGTAATCCGTACAATATGCACATAAGGTGCATACACGTTTAATATGAAGAGCATTCTGAACTAAGCCGCAATCTTGTTTCGCATTTTCTCAGCTGCTCAAGAGAGAAATATACATAGTTGTTTTCAGGGTAATAAGCGACGGACCTATTTCGAGTGACATGAGGGCCGCAGGTGAGCTAAATACACCCCTGCGTTGAAAAAGCAAAGAAACGTGAACGTCCTCTCAGCTCCTTTTGGCCATAAATAGACGGTGCACTGGTTGCTGACCTTTTTGTCAAAACAAAAAGGCGTTTTGCAGTTTAGCAATTTTGGAATGGCGGACAGCTACTAGCGAGAGCGCAGTAGTCGGCATATCCAATCTGATAGAGTGCCAGTTCTTAGAGACTGACTGAGCGCAGTGAAGCCTTCGCGCTGTCGACTGGGTGGTAGACGTTGGACTCTGGACCATGCCTTAGCCGGAGCTAGTGCATTCCTCGGTGCCTAGTTCGCTGCACGCCGTATATTTTGCTTTTATTATGTCACTGCGAGGAAGAAAACGAAATAAATCATGTGGCAAAATTTTCTGACTGTTTCTTTATTCGGCCGCTCTTAATAGGCAGAATTTACCCATAGATTAACCTGTTTAAATAAACATAAAGCCTTCCCCTCAGCAGCCGAAGCCAACCGCTTAACATTCCGCATTATGCAATGCAACGGCGCTAGAATCCGCTCCAGGGCAACGTGATAGACTGATAGCCTCTCTCAGCCATAAACCCTTTGTTCCACGGGCATGAATTTTCCATTTCCTCGCCCTCACCTTGGCTCAGACATGGCTGCAGTTACGCGTGTGCACTTGCTCCGTGCTCAAACTATAATTTTAGTAAGTAAATCTTCTTATGCGGCTTCCCAAACGCAAGTGCAGGTGAAACTTGTGTACGTTTTCTTTATTTATTTAATGATACTCTGAGCACTATAAAGCGATGTTATAGGAGTGGAAACACAATAAATGAAGACAAGCACTGCAAACCCACCTATTCAGGCCAATCGCTAAATACAAATAAATGATTACAAGGAAAACTGAAGTATGGGATGCACATACATTGTTTTACAAAAAAAGAAGTCAATCTCTCTTGGAGGCATGTATGTAGAATAACAATAAGCGCGGACAAAAGGAACAAAATATAAAAATGTAGATAGTTAACACGCTGTGCTCTCGAAATAAATAATACCGTTTAAGTTAGACAGAGACGCATTAAGAGGACGAGACATGACTACGAAATCGGGAAGGACATATGTTGCAGTTTTTTATCGCTGTAGGGAAGTACCTGTACTTAAATATGTAGTCATGGGTTATTGGAGCTGTAATATACACGCTGTCGTGGTGTTTAGAGGTTTCGTTAGAAATATTTTCAAAATAAATCATCCCATTGATATTTATATTTTTTCTGAACTATAAGAAAAAATTTCGACCTGTCACACTTAGACACTATTTCTAAACTAAAAAAAGAGTCTACGCTCTAAACCTAACGAGAAGTTTTGGTTAGGCCTCAAAGCTCAAACAAGTGTAAATATGCATCACGATATTCACTCCGCAATGTGGCATGCTTGCAGCACTCATTAGGAAGCTGTATGAAATATGGATTGGTACAATGTGTAGGAGAGCCCTAAGCTGCCGCAGCATCTGCAATGAGGAAGTAACTACACATTAACCTCCACTTCTTTTTTCTATAGCTGTGTGAGCAAGCTGCGAACGCTAATTAATAATCACTCCTTTATTTGAAATATGCATTTCCCGCAGAACGAGCTCATTTCGCTTTTATGCTCATTCTGATCTCTGTCTACGATATTAGTGCTTTTAGCTTGAGAAGAGCAATCAAGTAAGATGCAGAAATGGTTTTGATATATGAAAAGCCTCTGAAACGACTATAGCTTTTTTTTAAGATATTAGTATTGAGGTAGGTCCACCGCTCCTTGCGGCCGCGAAACATCGTTTAAATGTAAGTTCAAGCACCCCTTGTTCGTTCGGATTACGTGTATGGTCAAGCAAACAATACCGGTTGGTTGAAAAAGCTTGCACGCGCTAAGCATTTTTTTTTTCTTTCTGTTTCTAACCTTCATACCTCTCCGAATCTACCACTGAATCGACCACTGAGTCTCATGTTAGAGAGGCAAATCGCCGCCAATATCGCAGATACACTCACCACTAGTTTTTTCCGTCTGATTCAACAACCTTTTATACTAAATATTTCCACTCCGAAAATGTGCCGTCTTCTAGAAAGTTTTCACATGAGGGCTATCCTTTAGTCTAGACTCTGTATCCTCTTATCGAGAGCAACCACGATGGACTGCGTAGGAGAGAGAGAAAGCCCAGAACGAACACCTGTAGCGGCTTGGGAAACGTGGAAGAGAGTATAGTGTATTGCTCCGTATACGCTTTATCTGAGCTCGATTTATTGCAGAAAGCCGGGTAACAGGAGAGGGACGAAAGAGAGCGACGCTTAAGTTGTTATCATGAAGACGATTGAATATGTGCCTTAGTGGCGTCATCAAGACGATATTGCCACATGTGGCCGAATGGCACACAAATGGGTGACTTCGCTGAATGGCACATATTGAAAACGTGACGTAAAAATGTCACTTTTTCTCCCTTTGAATAAAGGGTCTCACCGTCTAGCTGAAGCTGCATCAGCGGCCAAAATGTTTTTCGTGAGGTAAGGGTCACCTGTGAGTGTAGAGTTCCACTCGATTACGCTAGTGTAGTATATATAAACGCCCTCTAACCCCATTTAGCCGTAGATGAGGCCACTGACACTTTCAGTCTGCTTAAGGAAGCAGTCAACTCCTCAGGCACTTAGTAGTAAACAACGTCTAGAGGAAGTATACCAGTCGCTATATCCTATCCCTTAAACTGTACAAATTCTAAGAGTGCTAGGCTTCTTCAATATTCAAACTCTCAACAGAATTTAAACTCTTAATAAAGCTGCGTTAGTCGAACATTATCGTGGCGAAAATTTGCGCGCACTTTTCCTGTGTCCTCTGTTTCTGCGCTCGTCAAGACTGCACCCAGAAATTTTAATTATAAATAACCTTTTTACGGCATTTATCCTAATCCTTCAAAATCAACAGCTTAAAATAAGCAGCAGCAAATCGACTTGCAGCTGTTAGTCAGGGACACTGCAAGCATTCTGCTGTTGCAAGCGTTTATCACATACTATACAGCGAGGAGGCGTCCGGCCACCCGTAACATAACAATAAATTTGCCCACTCTTTGAACGCCATGGAAATTCCAGCCTCGGCTCGAGGGACAACACCTCTGTTGTGCGGAGACCAGAAAGAATAGAACATGGACGAAATAGCACGCGGATCAACCCGCAAGACGACAAAAAAAAAAAACGCAGCGCAGTACAGCAAAGTTTGGAGTGAGAGAGTGTTGTTTTTGTTGATTAATTAAACGATCAGGTTCATGATTTATTGTGTCAGCAGAATGGAAAGCTTGCCGAGTGGGAGGCTGCTAGGCAAGCTTTGTTCTTTCCGCTGCTTAACGAACTGAGGAACGAAGTAATGATTCAAAGAGAGAATAGAATAGAAAGATGGCCAAATTCGAGGCTGTTCGAGATGCGGTGATGGCTTAGTGCTGATTACTTTGCGTCAGCCTTGGTGCGAAACTCACTCGCGTCCAGAAAGCTTTTATTTTTTATTTTTTCAGTTCATCCTTTTCAGCTCGAACAGCTGGAGACCGATGTGAGGTTCAGCGCGCCGTCTTCTTTTTGTGTCTTATCATATTTTGTGGACAGTAATATACGTGCGCAAAAAGACGAGGCAAAGAGGAGAAGTGGACAACGCCGTGGTTGTCCACTTCTCCTCTTTGTCTCGTCTTTTTGCGCACGTATATTACTGTCCATCATGGTTCACCAACTCGCCCAATCAGCCGTTCTTCTGCAGTATATTTTGTGGAACTGTCCGCACGCAGGACAGGAATGCAGACATGCAGCAAGCGCGGCGGAAGTTTCAAATTCTCTCGAGTTGGCATCCGATCTGTTTTGACGGGACTCATCTTCGCCACGTCCGCCCTTTGCACGGTTGCGGGCTATGCGATGTGCAACAAAGGGGCGTACGAATAAAGGCGTTCGTGTCGTCTGTGTTGTGCGTATGCTACGCGGTGTTATGCAATCCGATGGCAAAGATGAAAGAAAGTGAAGACGTCCTTAAATCAATTTGTACGAATTGAAAATCTCCATCTTATGTCACGGAGAGCTCTAGTTCGTACCTTTTACTTTATTGTGCAGAGAGGGCGGGAGATATTTTAATATTTAAGCGCCAACACACTGCTTATGCAGCCACGGAATGTCCGTTCGGTGGTCATAAGGCATGTTCATTGCAATTCGTTATTAATATCATGTGTACATTTCTTGTTTACAAGCAGATTGCCGTTCATCCCTCTCACGTTCTAGTGAGATATGTCTCTGCGTCCGGTGCCGGTGGGTTTCAAAGCAAAGTAGACATCATTTACCCGAAGAGAGCTTAATGCGTAGGCGATGGTTTAACCATAATAAAATAAAGTTTTTTTTTTATTTCAAAGGGCATTAATATAATGCAACATTGTAGATGGTTAACATCAAAGGTAAGACCCATTTGTATATTTTTTTTATTTAGCAGTGTGGTTTGAAATAACAAAAGTTACAAGTTTTTCCGGTATTGATAAACGAAAAAGCAATCACTTAATCTTAACGCTGCTGCCGTACGGTCTGTGATTTACCGCTCGCGGTTATGAGTATGGAATGCACCGCTGCCGCTGCTCCTGCTCTGGACAGTACAGAGCCGCGCTGTTTGCATATCGAACAGCACGCGTATCAGTCGGGACGTGGGCAACCCATTTCGCTCCGCCGGTGAAGTGCTTGGGAACAAGTTCCGCCTCAGCACCGCCCCCCCCCCCCCCCTTGCAATTTCGTTGTGCATAGCAGTTACAAGGGAAACAAGAAAAAAAAAACAGACAAGTGAATCAAAGTGCACATGCGTGTATAGGAAAGCATACCTGAAGCGCGGGGGAAAGAAGAGGGGGGGAGTAGTGAGAACAAACTTAAGGTGCGCAGTCACATAAAATAATTTGCACTTTGTTTCCTACATCTGGCTGGCCATTTTTCCCTTAGAAATACAGTGCACAAACGAAGTTGTGTAAAAATTGTTTTGCAAACAACACTTTGCTTTTAGGATTTTTTTAGCCGCGGTTTTTTAAGATTCAATGTGGAGGTTCTATACTTGGCGCACTGAAAGATTCTTTCAGCTGTTTTTGATAAACACCCTTACACCCTCATATAATTTGAACACGAAAAGGTATTTGTGTTTTGACGCGGAACTGATTGTGTTGGCTAGGTAATGAGCACAGCTGCTTGGAAGTAATGCTGAAATTGGGAGCGCGAACACGGGCGAACACATCCAAATTCCTATAGGCTTGAAGTTGCCCCGCTTCACCACGGTATAAAAGACCTGCAGGCTGCAACGACCGCGGCGAACGCGTCTCCTACAGTGCCTGATTTGTTATCAAACGTGCACTACAGAAACCGCTTCTTGCCCGAACAACGCACGCATTTTGTTACGGTGAAACTCGTTTTGGATTAGCCTAACCTAATGTGCGAAACACGCCATCAAAAAAAAAACAGTTTTAATCAAACGCACCAGTAGCTAGGTTTCTACACATTCTATGAAAACGGCACAATCTTGTGAGTACTTGAAACGCAAGGTTAATCAAGAAAGGGTTAAATGCTTAAATGTTTGCACAGACGGGCTCTTTAAAAAGGCTAAAATGCTTTTGGAATTGAAGAAGGGTGATTATATCACCACAGTGTTTGGCCGACAACCATGCAAACCATATAAGTATTACAAATATAACAACAAACATTTTGTCATATTTGAAGTACAGAGTCGAATCACGTGTATATGTATATTTGTTGTACTTATCGAATTCGTAGTAAAATCTGCAAAGCTGAGAATATTTCAGTGCAAGACAGCCTAATTAAAAAAATATCATTACTAGACGAGCACGGTTGATTAAGATTAAAGTATATTTTTGTTTATTTTTTGCTCTACGTCATGTGCGTTCTACGAGCTTTGTTATAGCTCACATGTGCCTAATATATGGTCAAGGCAAAGTTATTGCAGTCACTCATTGCACGCTTATATTGTGGATCAACAGCTTTCCGTGCGCAGGGCGCAGTGCTAACCTTTGGGCAGTGTCAGCGAGGAGACGTACGCCGATATCCACACGAGGGCTCCCAGTGCAACAATAATAACGGCAGCCGAGAACGCCCTGGTGATGCGGCCAGTGGTTCCTTTGAAGCACCGCATCGCGCATAGGGGTCTGTACGCGACGATACGTTCTCACGTTCGCACTACACGGACCACGATTCTATTTGCACGTGCAGAAACGTGCGACGTCCTTCTGGAGGTGTATTCGTGGAGAATTTGCGGCATCGGACGAGCCTCTAGCGCCCAGCCTGCGCGACGTCACAATACGTGGTGCTTTATCGGTAGTGAGAGAGTGAGAGGCTGCCGTGTGTATCACAGCAGGAGAGAGCTACGACGAGAAGGAAACATTGAGAGGGTAAAGCTCTTCGCTTCGGCGCGTCACGGCGGGCTGCGAGTTATCGGCTACACGCCGATTGCTCACCGTGCTACAACGTATACAGAGGTCACCTGCCTTCTCTGTAGTCGTCCATAGCTGTATACGTTATCAGCTGTGAGTATTCTGGCTCTCTGGTGCGTTTGTTGACATGCACCTTTTGATAAGTCACAACGGGACCACACTCGTATGGCCGCGGGTAGGCGATGAGAGGCCCACCGTAGGCCGATGCAAAACGGCCGGCTAATGAGCATATGGCTCTTGCTTGTGCGCCCGGGTTAGCGCTATACGCAGACCTATTTTGAAGCGAACACGTAAGTTTACGTAAAGTAATATCTCAGAGTTCAAGAACTGCTTTGGCAACAAAACGTTCGAAACGCTATAAGCTTATATTAATATTTTGCGGCACCTTTTCTTGGCGTGAAATAAAATAGCTGTACTGTGGTGTACAATGCGGTGCATCTTAATTAGTTTATTTATGATACAATGCAAGAAAAGCTAAAAATATGTGGGCGTTGTCATTGCTCTTAGCACCCTTTCTGAGGGACATTAGTACCATCAAAATAAACCTGTAGAGAACTCGAAAGGGGTAACTGGCCCAACATGGGCCTTTGTTACTTCCGTTCCATAGATGAGCAGGGCTTGTTCGCGCGTTCCAAGCAAAAACGGCCAAGAACCAAATCTTGACCGCGATGATCGCTTTCATTTTCTTCAGGTACCATGCTGAAGCTGATTTAATCGAGCATAGTTTGTTGCAAGTTCACTTCCCGTGCAGCGGTTAAAAATTATCGCCTTTATTGTTGTGGGAACGAGAAAACATTAAAGTTCTTTCTTACACATTAAATATAAGTTTAATATATCGGGCAAATATTCGAGAACGTAGCTTGGCATGGAAGCGTTTAAGCTGCTATGTGCCGAGCCGAACAAAGCAATCTGCTATATTCGGCTAGTTTCGTCTGCTTAAAATTATCTTACACAAACGTGCCCAATTATTAACGTTACTGCGGGATTTAGGCCAATGCTTGGGCGTAAGAATGTCCTGGCTTTGCAACTCCTGCTGCTTTATTCTCCATGTTCACTGGCGGATTATTGCTGTTGTAGGGGACGGAGGCATGTTCTTACGGCTTCGTTAAGTGGAGCTATGTTGGGCGGCCTTTTACATGCTAATGTACATGAAAAAGTATGTTCTATATTAGAGCACAAATTAAGGGATTATTAGCTAGGCGAGCAGCAAAGTCTATGTATGCTAACCGATATCAGCAAAGAGAGCTGAGGAACGGGGGCCATTAAATCAATCTCGCCATACCCTCAATGGCTTAATTAACTGTGCTCCCAAAATGTTTTGCTGAGCAGAGAAGGGCGAAGAGGAGGGAGAGGTAGGAGATGGTTACCGGGATTGCCACATAAGAAACAAGAATCTGTATATACTTTATTTTATGAAGATAATGCTTCACCGCAACGTAGTGCTGTATAAAGATGACAAACGTTCGGTCAGTTGGTGGATAACAGCTGGAAAAGAAGCAACGCCGAATAAACTTAGGAGCGGCTGTCAACAAGGACGCAGAAGAATGCGTCAGCGGTGCATGAAGTAGCACTGCTTGCAAAGCAGCTGACGTATCTTCCACCTGCTCGAGCCTTATAAATTCATTTTTCATGCGTGCAAGTATTTCCGGCGCACAGCTGCATCACCCTTTTTCTTCTTTTGTCCATATCAATATATATGGCATCTTCGTGCATTGTGCATACGTACGTAAGGATGGGGATGGAGAGAGGGCAGGAAGAGAAGAGATGGTAGCTCGTCAGCGCCCTGCTTATATACGCCTCCACGATTTTTTGCGGCACGCTCCTGCATCCTCTTTTTTTCATTCTGCAGAGTCAAGCACTATCGCAGCACTATCGAGGCGCGACAGTACATCAGCAACACGTAGATTTTTCTCGCGGCTGCCGCCGACTCGCGCATTTATTTACACGATGCCGTTGTGAGAGAATTGAACTTTGTTCGGAAGCGTGCACTCTGCGCGAAAGCCGCTTCACTTAGCATGTTCACCGTTCTCTTCTCGCCGAGAGGGTATGGGTCTAGATGGGGCAAGAGGGCCTTTTGCCACGTCAGTCAAGTTGGAGTCGCTAGCCGGAGTTGCACACGTCTGCCTCAAGCTCCTTCTCAAGCGCTGTGCGCGCCTTATTGACATGTCTAAGCAGAAAAACTTCGTATGATCAGAGTGTTCATCAAATATTGTTATAGCTAAAGCTCTCCTAGGTGTCGCTCTCCGTCAAGAACGGCCTGCAAGTAGTAGTTGTGATGGTGGTGGTAGCACAGAATATTTATTCAAGTAAGCAGGGTTGACGGGTAAGGTTAGATTTGGTCACATCCTCAATTCGGGGCTCCGTAGGCTGAAGCTGCTAACTGAGCTCTCTCAACCAATGACGTTTGCACTGCGATCTAGGAGCTCGACATGGCAGCTTCCCAATTCTGTCCATGTTTAGAAGGTTTACTGGGTATGACTTGGTGTTCTTGACAAGCCCAAATCTTGTGATAAAAGTGTGTATTCTGGTCGAAAAACCTGCATTGAGCAAAATCGGAATGTGTGAGCTAATAGCGTGCAGTAGCTGGGTAGTTGTAGAAGAGAGTTTGTAGGTGCTCGAGATGAAACTTCGCTGATTTGTCCAATCATTAGCGGGTCTCAGAAATGTTCGTCTCGCTAAGCCGATGAGTTCGAGGATCGCATGGCATGTAGAAAGGGGTTGGTCATATTACGGAGCGATCAGAGATTCCGGGAGAGGATTTGGAGGAGTGGTCGGGCTGCGACGTTCTTAGTACAATATTCCTTCTTTGGTGAAATACGTTGTTTGGATTCGGTCTATTTTATTTCAAACATGCTGCTAGCCTCTTTCGGGACCCTTGCAAGATTGGGATACATCATGACAGAGACACATCATGAATAATACAACTACAAAAAGGTTGGTTTATGGCGTTTACCTTCTCAAAGCGACTCAGGTTATCAGTGACGGCGTAGTGGAGGGCTCCAGAAGTTTCGACCACCTGGTGTTTTTCAAAGTGCACTTGCATCGCACAGCACACGGATTCCTTTCAGTTTCGCCTGTATTGAAACGCAGCTGCCGGCGGTTGGGTTCTATTCCGGGTACTCTGATACAGTATAGTTGGGCATCTTCACCGCTACACCACAGCGTCGGGGCCACAAAAAGAAGCTTCCACGACGGAAATAACATTTTAAAAAACTAAACATCTTTAGTGGCATGTCAAACTGTGTGGTGCAAAATGCAATGAATGCAATGGTAAGTAGTACACAACAGCCGCAGTTTGAGGTTGCGGAAAGCACTTACGGCAGCTTAGAAAGAAACCTGTGCGAGATTCAGCGCTAGCAACATTCTTAGGTAACATATGTTCCATTCCTTAATCGCTTGCGAGGAAATTGAATAACTAAAGGTCATAGCATGATATATGCACTCTAGTAAATTATGTGAATGTTTGATTGTAGTATTTTGTTTACTTGATAAAATTAAGTACTGCTTCGAATTTATTTTAAACTATTTATCTAAAGGAATAGGATCTTAAGGCGCGAAACTCGGGCGGGCGTGGTTAAAAGTAAGGGCGATGTTCGCGCTTCTGAAGAGCACATATTTGGGGTCATTATGTCGATATTTTTTATATTATAAATAATATGTCATTCCATTGGACACTTTGTAACTTATTTATCACGGTGCTGTGTGTCCGAATGCAAGACAATATGCACTCAAGCACAATTCGGACAAGAAAACAATATGCTAGTAGCATTGTGTTGGGGGGAAGCAGACTGGATTGATCGCTTAAGAGAAAAAAGCATGGAACACACTTTGATGATATGAATTGCACATGTTTATTCAATTTCCGATCAGAAGAGATGATTGTTTCAAGGTATTTGTACTTGAACTGTATTATACGGAAAAACCAGGAAGTTCTTTTTTCTGCAGATAGTCATATAACTAATTTCTCGAGATTCACTCATCTGCCACTTCCGATCCCATTTTGCTATTTGATCAACTGCCTTGTTAAAATTGACCTGATTGTCATGTGACTTAATGTTTGTATAAACAATGCAATCATCTTCGAACAATCAAGTTACATCGCTAAGAATTAATGTAATGTCGTTAATTTACAGAATAAATAAATATCGTAGGTGATAATACGATAATACGATAATACGCCGGACATAACATATGACCCATGTGTGACCGCCATACTGAACGTATACTGCTAGCGACCTGAAAAGAAGTCTTTCGTAACTTTACCAGAGCCAAGAAAATGGCGAAACTTAAACATGGGTTTCTGGTGCGATGCGCAATCAAAACATTTTGATAAGTAAAGGAACAGATGTCGACCTGGCTCCGTTTGCCAAATGTGGGTGCGAAATCGTGGATTGTTTCTAATAGCTGAGTTCTTGATAGCCCCTTCCTGAAGCTTTGTTGGTTAGGACTGAGTAGACTGTTTATTTTTTGTTTCTAGCAATTTTTAATGATGTTTTAGAATGATATGTTCAAGGATCTTCTTGGAGCTCAAGTGACTTAATAGGACTATAGTTACATGTATTTGGGGTGCCTCCATATCCGTAATCAGGAACACCTCCCGTGATTTTCCAGTCTTCCGACACTTCTGCACTTCCAAGGGGCTTCTCATCAATCAGGAACAACTATTTTTATACCCACGCGACGTATCCTCTGAGGAATGAATTTAGAATATTGCCTGGGCCGCTATATTTGTTATCGCCAAGTTTATGAGTTCGATGAATCTTGATTCCCTTAGTGTTAATTTACCTAGGTTTAGCCTACTGGACACTATTTGGCATTCTAGGGGAGGCGTAGAATTGTCTCCAAACGTGTATTTTGCTCAAAAATACAAATTAAATTATTCTACCTCGACAGGGCCTCATGCGGTGCTGTTACGTAGCTTTGTCCATGTTTTCGAGAGTCCGGATACCTACAAAATTTTGAGCCTGTGGCTTTTATGAAGTTGCTGAGGTTAATGATTGCATATTGATGTTTTGCAATCTTATTGCTTCCATTAGACCATTCGAGAGATTGCGAATATGTTCAGTGTGCGCTGCCAACGATTTGTACCGTTCAAGTTTTGTCAGCCGTGATAGTTTGTGGTTCGTATTTCATGTACCAAATTTTCCTAGGATTACGTCTATTTACAGTTTTTACTCACGTCGGAACATACTGTGATAAGGTAGCGTTCCACTTTGCGCTTTAATTAAAATTATACTTTATCATATGATGCCGACGAGTCGCCGTTTATGGCAGCAAAATCTGAATAGAAGCAAGCAAGGACACAAAGAACATCGTCCACATTTTTCAAACAAAAATTATGGGAAAAGTAAGGCATTATGGGTCAAATGAGCAGCTTAGAGCATGCATGTGCCAGTGGATCTGCAAGGGCAGCTGCCGACAAAGGACATCAACACTGTCTCGTTGGATACACAAAAGCGGACCTCACGTGTTCCTCGAATTTATATGGCACTTACCTACAAAGAATAGTCTTTGTTACAATATTAAACGTGATTCTATACATGATGACATCGGGAATCTGAACTGATGGACATACGCAACTTCATTACCACGCAGGTAACCAATCCGTCACTTCAGCATGTGTATCGACGTAAGAAATAATATAAGAGCATTGAGAAATATCAAAACCAACAAAGCATAATTCAAAAGGAAACCAATACTACAGCTGGAGTGAAGTAGTTCATCCACTTTGGCGACGTATCGGGTATTGACTTCACAAAAGGCTCGAATTGTGATATCTGCCTCTGGCACTCAGCCCTGCCTTGCTTCCGAAATTCCTTCTCAGCCTCGAGCGAAAGTTTTTTTTTTTTATTCAAACTTGTCTCACTCTCTAGGGCAACGTAAGCTCTCGACGCCGCTCAGCATTAGACATCAAAACTGTTGCAAGATGACCAAATTGTATGCTTCAGCCTAATACTGGATCTGCTTACCACGTATCACATTGTGCAACAAGTTCACTGGTGTAAGAGGAGCGAAACGTTTTCCAGCTCAATACGAAACAGATTTATTTTTCTTTATCACCTGGTTTGGTGCGGAACTTCATTTGTGTCATTCCTTTCCCAAAACATTAGTTAAACAGCGCGAAAGGTCACTAGTGCGCCTGCTTGATGTTTTTTATTAAATTAAATGACAACACAGATTAATTTACGCGAACATTTTCACTACACTCGTAAGGGAGCGCTGAGGCCCACTATCATTATTTGTGTTAGTAGGGAGAGTACACTCTCTCTTTGTAAATATCTGTCGACGTACTAGAAAAAGGTTCGGAAAGAAATCAAGGCGCCACATCTTTTTTTTTTTTTTTGAAACCTTGACCTCAACGAAACGGTTATCACGAATGTTAGTCTGAATAGACCGGCATAATCCGCCATTACAGGCAGGTGTTTCTGTGAGTGCTGATACTGGAAACAAAGGGAATGACGCAAACACTAACAAACTTTAAAAAACACGACCAGTTCCACCAATGCATTACTTTTACATAGAAGTGGGCATCCGTAATAACCGTCCCTGACCGACGTCGCAAAGGTTCTATGATCAAATGTAGGTGCACGGATTGTAAGCCTGCGCCTGCCCTTGCTCGCACGGTACCGGGGCTAGGTTTCGCGAGTGAATTAAGATCACCATGCATGAGCGTAGTGATGCATCACTCGAAGCCGCCTGCAGTTCACTCCGCAAGCAGCTGAACGCACAGTGTGTGACAAGGAAGATTTGGGTCGGCGACAGCAGCAGTCCGGGAAGTGCTTGACGTTGTGCGAACGGAAGATTCTGGAATGTCATGAACGCCAGTCGTGAAGACCGAATGTGGTGAATCTCCTCAGCCTCGTACGTCTCCTCTTCGATGGGCCTGTGAAGCAATCCTGTACTGTTGTGGCCATCTTCCGCAGTGCTGTTGTGGGCATTTTCCTCAGTGCCTCTGTCGGTATTTTCCCCAGCACTCTGTAAAATAAAAGATGGAATTGCTCAGATATGTTTAACATGTAAGGTTGGCAAAAGCGCTCGGCGACATATTTCATTTTAGAATATGTATGAAAGTTACACCAGAATGCAGGTAAACCGTAGGTAAACATTCTTTTAGGAAATAGCCTCAATAAGCATGGCTAAGAACCGAAGAAACTCTGAAGTGATAACTGAGATGTTATCAATGCCTATCTTGTAATCATATTTTGCAATTTGTTTGACAGGGTTCATGTTAGAAATATGTTTTAAGCTGTGTCCTTTTAAGAGATCATGACTCCCAATGCAGCTTAACCTCTCATTCAAACTCAAGCCCAGGATGGTTTTCTTCTAGGCCACACCTTGTGCCCTCTATACATTCCTAGGATTCCAAGTAACTTCAAGGTATGAATAAAAGTAAGCCCCATCCCTCCAATGGTAAGGACTTACAAGGGACCTTTATGACTAAGAAGCAAATTCGCTCGTGCGCTCTAACAAAACATGCACACAAAGATTGATGAAGTAATTTAATGGTAATTGGTGACGCAGCCCAGAAGGCAAGATCTTATCTGTTTTTTGAGATCCATTTTTAAAGGACCTTTGCTTCACTAGCACAGTGCATAATCAGTGGCGGCTGCCTTGACGCGTTTTATTCGCACTGCATTGTTGAGTAGACACGCAGTGTTATTTTCAGTACTTTCGTAGACAATGGAAAAGACAATTGTCACATTCTTATCGCCGTGGAAACAATAAGGTTAACTCCTACAGACTAAGGTAACGGATACGATCACAGCCTATTGACCTGGTTCACTTAAGGAGAGATGCAATCTAGCGGCCATACAACTTATGAACTCAATATTGTTCCATTTTGTTTGTAAATTAAACACGTGGACGCCCAGTGCCGGTGGCACTGCGCTTTAATTAGCGTAATTGCAGTTATTTAGGGACGCTGAAACAGGGACGCAGGTTCGACAGCGGCGGTGTCGGCCGAACTTCGGTGGAAGCGAGGTGCCAAGCACTCGTGTGCGCGCGTGTGTGTGTGTGTGTGTGTGTGTGTGTGTGTGTGTGTGTGTGTGTGTGTGTGTGTGTGTGTGTGTGTGTGTGTGTGTGTGTGTGTGTGTGTGTGTGTGTGTGTGTGTGTGTTGTGTGTGTGTGTGTGTGTGTGTGTGTGTGTGTGTGTGTGTGTGTGTGTGTGTGTGTGTGTGTGTGTGTGTGTGTGTGTGTGTGTGTGTGTGTGTGTGTGTGTGTGTGTGTGTGTGTGTGTGTGTGTGTGTGTGTGTGTGTGTGTGTGTGTGTGTGTGTGTGTGTGTGTGTGTGTGTGTGTGTGTGTGTGTGTGTGTGTGTGTGTGTGTGTGTGTGTGTGTGTGTGTGTGTGTGTGAGAGAGAGAAAGAGAGAGAGAGACTACGGACGTGACTTCTGCGCTCTCTGCTCCTGCCGTGAGCTCACCTCAGCCGCTTCGCTAGGCTACCGCCGCCCCTAGTTCGAGCACGTGCCTTCTCGTCGTCGGTCCTTCTGTCGTGTTAGCCATGGCTTCGGATTCCTCCGCTGGTGTATCGCCATGCCCACCCCCACCCCGTGAGCCGGAGGTCTCCACCCTCAAGCTTCTCGGCTTCTGCTCCTTGGACCCATAACACTGGTTCATTACCACTGCATCATGCCCGGGCCACCAATTTGTGGCGTACAATAACCAGAAAGAAGACTGTGTGGTATCCAAAAATACATGGACCCATTCCGCTCTACAAAGCGAGAGCGGGGCAGTGCACTGCTGGCGTTCGGTCCTGAAGCCGCAGCATCCTCTCTCGCGCTCGGCCAGCGCACGCTGGAGAGTGTCATCGTCTTCAGCACGGCCACCACCAAGCATAGAGGCGCGCTACAAGTCCACGTTAGAGCACCTCGTGGGATTGAAATTACCGGAGCCTTCCGCTACGGCGCGCCTTACAGCCTATGTCAGATTGCGACGTTAACCCCCAAACCACGCAAAATAGGACACGTATAGTACGGCATCATAAGTACCCGAAAAAACTTGTCTCGTGTAAATATTACAGCGAAACGTTGATCAATCGTATGTGCCCTTATCACTGCTCGTCTGAGGCCAAGCACACCCTTACTTGACGACCTGCAGTAACTTTGTCTAGTTAATCTATAGCCTTAAATTTGTTACTACTTAACGGCTATACAAGCCTACACAAAGACTTCGTATGAGACTGACAAAAGGCGCAAACATACGTACTAGTTAGTCAAGCGGAATATGAACATGGAACGCGTGAAGTGGTTACGTACAGTAGAGAAAACCTGCACTAGATCGAAATAGATTACGCAGTCGGATATACAATTTGACGGCAAATTCAGCCCATAAATTTTTATTGTAGCTTTTAGTTGCAAGCCATTTTTCCCTTTTTAAGATGATTTATATAAGAATATACCAGCTGGAGCGCAGCATTCAATTTTGTACAAGAATATGCACTATTCAAAGTGCGATCTAGTAATTTCGTAACGAGGCCTGCCAGTAAAGGCACTGGCGGAACGGCATTAGTGAAGGATGTGTTTGCCGTTCAAAACCATGGCCTGCACATACGTGGCAGTAGGTGACACTATGATTTATGTCTTGAAACTTACTTGTTCTTATCCAGAACCTGAAAGTGCAGGGTTCGTGTTCGAACACGGTACTATGATGTAAACCCGCGCTCTAAAATGTTCCTCCGCGGCCCCTTCAGGCATGCGCCATTTCCACCTCAACACTGCCGTCGTTAATTTCTTATTCGTTACACCATACCATAATTATATCTCTATTAAATCATAGCATTCTTTATATCGCTGAAAAAAAAAAGAAATCCTGTTTAAAACACGTAATAGAAAGCGTACGTCGAATTCTCAACAGAGGGCGGCGCCTTCCGAGACGTCGCATGGCGCACGTGACAAACTTTTCTGCATGAGTTCTTTTGTCAGGTTTCAATGCGCAATCTAGGAATCGCGAGCGTAGAACCTGTAAAATATATCATAAAATATTAGAAAGTAGGTTGACATTTGGTTTGGTTCGACAAGTGGGAACGGCATATACGTTTTGAAGGTAGGAGCCGCAATATTTTCAACGGCGAACCTGTGAAATGCGCCCATGACGCAGCGATTACTAAAACCTGTTTGTACGAAAAGAGCTCTCAGTATCACTATGTCTTTTATCGCGGATAATGCAAACATTATCAAGAATATAGAGCACTACATTCATCGTCCATCGACCGCAGAGTTGCACTCATAATGTTCTACAAGGACTCCCAGAAGACCGGCAAGTTGCCGTATGTGAACTCTCTTCTACGCCCGCGAATTCCGCTTATGTTCCGAACGTGACTGAACCAGCTTACCTTGTTTCCGGCGTAGAAGAGGCAGTAGACGCTCCTGTAGTCGAGGAGGTCTCTGTCCGCCCAGAACGTCGCCCATGTTTTGCTGGCTGCGCTCTCTTCGCCGCCCAGGTCCTTCGCAATTTCGTGGCCAATGATCTGAAATCATTGCAAGCACAAGAGCCACATACATTAAATCAAAATATGCTAGCGATATTTAGGAATGAGCCAGATATCTGCACCCAAAAAAAAGGCCACATTTTAGTACATAGCACCAAGGCGCATTTTCATTAAAGAATGGTCTTCGAAAAAGCTGAATTTTGTAAGATTGGTATGGCCCCTATAATTTCTGTCAATGCCGATATTTGACAGTGACCTAGCAACTGCACAAAAAAGCAGGCAGAGTGCGATGAACTGGTTGCGGACACTATATTTTTGACCTCATGAGAGGTTGGAGGTTACACCCCAATAGGCTTCTTCATCGTAGTAAACAACATCACACATATAATAAGATAATAAAGCGTTAATGCAGTCTTACGGTCCTAGAACATCTTCCAAATCTGTGGCGGCTTAAACCAATTCCTTTATTTAGCTTCTGGCACAAATTCTAGTTCTCAGCTACTTCTGAACGGTATCCCTCAAGGAGGATTAGAACTCCGTTTCTTGCATATTTACCGGCAAAGTGTAATAAAGTCAGCTCATAGCTCACAGAATCCGAAGACGCAAACTACAAATCGCAGCGTTGCCTTTAAAAGGAAACGTTCGTGCCTTACGCCCTAAGGGTTTCTTGGATCTGCGTTGTGTACGAAACATGCGCTTCGTTTGACATCACGACCTTCCCCATGACCTTTGTTAATTACGGAACTCGCAAGCAACGACGTACACATAGCGGAACAAATAATTCTTAGCCAGCGCTCACTGATTCAGCGTTGCAGTTACTGTTACCCAGAACAAACGAGAACAGTAATCTAGAAGCGTTGTAATTTTCAAAATAATGCTACAACTGAGCCAGGAAATTCATGCACGTTGCGTAAAACGCAATTAGTAGGAAAACATTCTGGCACGCACAAACATCTCCCAGTCAAGTCGAGTAATGTGTGTCAACTGTTCCACAGGTTTCGCAATTGTCTTGTTTGCTTCTCCGACTGCAGAAATAATCAAACGTCAATTGCACCGCAAGATTTTTATAACACCCGAAAGATATGTAGGATTATAAGACGCATGGGTGCCGGTCGCAGACATGTAACATACGCGGAAATTCTGGGAAAAGCTATTGAACGTATTATTTCGCATATTCAATGACTGAACACAACCATCATCAGTTTAAATGCAGGTACTTGCTTGGAAGGCTTGTACTCTTCTCTTGTTTGTTTTCAAAAATCAACACGGCTTGATTAACGAGGTACTCTCGATTACTTTTGCGCCTAGCGCAAGCTATTCAGAAGCATAGTATGCATTAAGAACATGCCGCAGTACAAGGGTGCCTCGCTTTTTAAATAAACCTCCATCGGAAAGGATTTGATCCCGCGTCCTCTGGCTCCTAATTACTCGTTATGCGCGCAGGTCAAACATGAGGAGGAAACGTTTAGTACGCATTGGAAACTGGCGATACCATTTGTATCGCCATCCAACAATATTCAACAGTTGCTTCGCACTTTTTTTTTTTCAAAAACGCACACCATTGGTTTTCCATATCAGACAACTACTGGCTGTCTGCACAGGCACACATCTACAAGCAACGTTTTGCAACGCATAAGTAGCATATACCATTCCCATCAACACGTACATAGCAGTATCACTAAAACATCCCCCAGTTGCTTGACAATTAAAAGGAGTCAGAGAAATTTAGAATTGACTGTTTGGAGGCACTCAAAAGGTGTGAAGGAAATCAGCAGGAACTGAGCAGGAAACGGCACTTGGTTCTTGTTGCGATCGCATTGCTTGCTGTTGTCAGTTACACTATGTTTCAACGTAACATGACAGGTCTAAGATAATGCATCTACGACACCACGAACAGGTGTATAACGCCTCAGACGCTCCAGCTTGTCACCTCATCCCAGCCTATATTCAGACCATGATTCGATACTGAACGCTGAACCCTATTTGAACCGTAAATGCTACGAACCTATCGGCAATGTATATGGATGCTTTCTTGAGAATGCGTGCTTTGAATCTCATTGCCAGCCACGTCAGGAACTATACTCTTCTGTGATTTCGATGCCATGATCAGTGTTTACAGTTTCGCTTTTGCGGAGGCAGAAAACAGTAACTGTATTTTCGTCCGCCGCGACAGACCTCGAGTCGACACCTACACTTCCGGAAACCAGGTGCGCATATAAGCGGTACGCTATAAACCGCTAAGTTGCAATCGGAGGGAAACTGTATCAACTTCATGCGATTTCAGTTATGTTTTACAGATTGTGTCTGCAGTCCAGCATACAGCGTACAAGTAAAGAGCATTTAGAACAGAAGCCTCGGATAATTTTTTCAAATATTCCTGCATTATACCAGTAACAGCAAATTCGAGCAACTTTTAAATTACTCCCGACGTGCTTTTTCTCGCGCTCGACATGTTTCACTTTCGTCATATGTTACCATGGTTAAAAACATCAATGACATTCTAGTCAAAATCAAGAAGAAAGGTGTAACGGCAGGACATGTAGAACGAGGAGAATACTACCGATTGTCTCTAAGAGTAACCAATTGGGCACAAAAGGAATTTCAAAAACGTAGCAGGGGGCGGCATAAAGTTAGGTGGTGGATGAGGTTGAGAAGTTCCAGTGGTCAAGTGGATACAGTTAGCACAGAACCGGATTCATTGGAGGAAATTGAGAGAGGGCTTCGCCTTGCAGTGGGTGTAGTCCTGCTGATCATGATATAATAATGAGGATGCCATAACAGAGACCTATGACTCTAAACTTAAAGCATTACCTTCCTGAGTCACTCTTCTCACTTGACTGCAAGATCCCCATTCACCGCTCAGAATGTAGCGTACGGCCCTTAACTGCTATCCAAAGAGGGCAACTTGCCTGTCCGAGGACGGCGTAGTTGTAAGCGGCCACCCCTCCTTCGTAGTAATAGGGCACTTCCAAGTAGCGTCCAAACGATGCATCCTCCGTGTTCGCCATGCGCTCAAAGTGCGCCTGGAACACCGCCGGCAACGCAAACCAAGCGCGAAGCCGCCGGAGCCAATCGAAAACAAAGTTGCCCTTTGCGATGAGGTCCACGCCGGCGAAGAAGCGCGGTGCCTTACCGGAGTCAGCGTTGACAACTTCGGGGAACAAGCTACTTCTCATGGGTGCACCTTCGTCAGCGGCGAACCACTGAGGCGCTCCCTGGACGATGGCAGCCGCCGTTCGCTGCATTCGAGCCATTATGTCGCTCACGTCTAAGATGCGCCGAATTGACAAAGAAGAGTTGCCTGCGGCATTGAGCAAATATTAAACCCACTGTCATTTTCAAATAAAAAATAAATTGAACACCAAGACATTTCATTCCTGTTTGAACCCGCAATATCACTCGCCGTGTCATCTTGCGCCTTCGTGTATAATGATCAACTGGGTTCTAGCCCCTTAGAAACTAATGAACACCCGTGACCATGATGGTTTGTAAGGTGCATGACGAACAGTAAAAGATATATATTAGGGAGGCGGTCAAGGCTCTCCTTAAGAGTAAATGCGATAGTGTATTTAACATCCCCTTTCCGTCTGTGATTTTTATATTTTTGAAGTACGCTTGTGGGGAAAACAAGGCGAGAACGTTCTGTCGGACGGGCACTTAATGTGTAAATTGTAAAAGCGCAGTATCTGTCACAGTTCGTGGTAGACACTTGAAAGAGACGAAACACGCCTCAAGAACTGGCCTTGTTTTTTGTTGTTGTTGTTGTTTTATACTATGTTTAGAGAACTTCCTACAGAGCCCTATTCGAAACAGGGCTACGGCGACGCCTTTTCAACCGAACGACCTGTATTTCTAACTATTCTGAGAATGAGTTGGAGAATTTTTTTGTGCTCCTAGTGTTGATGTTCTACTGATTGTTGCATTCGATGCCCTGTAAATGACTTGCCGCTATTGCGGCTGATAGCTTACGGCTTTAATAGTTTAGTTGTAAGCCCTTCCTGCTTGAACCAAAGGTATGGCTCGTAGTATGTACAAATAAAGCAGAAATAAAGACGTAATAAAAAAAATAAATGAATGAATGAATATGTTTTCGCGCAGTACACTCCGCAGCGCAATCTTACCTGCTCGCATAGCCACTTCTAATATTACAGTATTCGTAAGCCATAAGAACACTTAGGTATTCTAACTGGTATATGAAACGGTTCGCAAGGCAGCAGCTCGTTTTCTTCCAGTAAGCTTCACGTCATCGTTGGCAATGCTTTTCCGATGCAAGGATATGCCAAGATGAGCGAATTAACATCTGGTTTTAAATATATGGCATCATGGGATCACTATCGTTAAATACCAATTATACTAGGTTAACTACAATCCTTACTGCGAAGAAGTAAGAGCTATAGGACCCTGTAGGGTAATTCCAGCTAACTTTATTCAAGGCTTAAAAAATAGAGCATTTGAGGTATGCCAGGGAAGCCAGCTGAATAGAGCTGCCAGCCGACTTGCGTACATCCGGCAATCTTTTGTTTGCTAATCAATTACAATTAGGATAATTTTTCTAATTTACCAAGTACTGCATTTAGACAATAATATGATGTTGAAAGTTAGAGAGCACTTCATAAGTCCTTATTTCGTTTATTTCTGATAATTAAAGCATCGTGTGTATCTTGTTCTTCCTAGCTCCAAAGAAAGCCCTGACATACATGCGGTAAAAAGACAAATGTCTAGAGCATTCGCGCGCCGCGATTGTGCTGCTCTGCATCGTTTTTTGAGTGAATGAAATCAGCTGCGGCCGTGATTCCACGGCCCCATTGCAGAGGCAGGCCGATGTGTCTCCGATGGTTTCTTCACCCGCGTCGACCAGTCGACGCTAATGATGCTAAAAGTAGTGAGCTCGCCGCGCTGTCTTCGGAGCACCACAGTCATGGAGCGCAAATGCGCTCGTCACGTGATAGCTTTTATTCTACGGGCTTTCTTTGGACCTGGGAAAGCTTTATTTATTGAAAAAAAAAAAAATTTAAACGGGCGTCTTGAAAGTCCCCTACAATTTGCAAATCCCGTTTATTACCTAAAAGCAATATTTCTAAACTTACAAATATTATCTCATTTACTGATTATTTATTTGAAAAATAAAAATTGCGTTGTTCCCAAGGCGGCTGGCAGTTGTATGCAAGTAGTTTTGCAAGCTTACCTCCAATGTTTTATTTTTTATTCCTTGGCTAAATTTACCTTAGACATGTACCATCTATAACTGGCCATTGCAGTTAACTGCTAAAGACTACCTGCTTAAAAACGTTGTAACTGACGTCCGTCATAATACTCGACGAGTTAGAAAACAAATTAGACACACTTCTTTTTTAAAGCAGCACCTTCGCAGTATATGCTGAGGCACATCAGAAGACTCCGCTTTATTTAAATTAGAGTTTTGTTACATGGTTACACACACTGCTCATAACCAAACTAAATTTATTGAGAATTACTATATCTATAGTCACAATAATAAAAATACTTCTTTCAGCTGCGAAATGCAGCATTTAAGAAACGTTCAAGCCACGCAAACCATTAACGTACCGGAAAGTTGGAAAACACCCGGCTTGGGGGCGAGTGTTGCTCTTAATGCATGTATATATCTGTAAGTATTTCATTTCTGCTGCAGTTCCTGTGCTGTCAATTACGTTCCGTATTGATGATTATCAGCTACACTAATGTTTCATGCTTTTAAATCAATTCAACACAAATCGTGCCCTTGAGTTTAATTTAGAAGATTAAGTTAAATGCAAAAGAGTAGATCCATGTCGGGTTTAACGAAATAAAAATCATTTTATCAGTAACTGCAACATTATAATATATAGGCATTTCAGCAGTTCAAATATCAAGTTGAAACCCGTTGGCGGCCTGATCCGCATAGCACCTAGATATTCCACGGCAGGAATTTATGCCTGTTGATCTACTATTGCGTTGACACAAAGTAGAGATTTTGAGGAAACCTAATTTTCATCAGGCGTGTGGCCTGTGCTTTCGTGGGCAGGACAGCGAATAACGGCACGTGGTAATTGAAGTACCACACTCAATCCATGCTGGTGACATCTATATGTCGTGCTAATATGTGCGCTTGTGCTACACAGTGGCTTAAGGGGATTATTAACAATTGTGAACCCAAGTAGTTCGCACATGAACCATGGCAACCACTGTAATTTTTTTAGCGTCAACTTTAGTAATTTTTGTCGTCATAGATGATTAAGGGAGCATATGGTGCCTGCGCAGTCCTTGTGCGCACATTCGCATTGCTGCTTGCAGAGGGCTCCCACCCGCTCCTTGCGAAGTCGTTCTCATTCTCGCTGGTCATCGACATACGAAATACGCGTTTTCGCTTATGTTTTCGAAGGCATTCTTGCCCTTGAGCCTCTTCTGTCCACATAGATTCCACCTGACGCTTCCTTAAGCGATCGCGCTGTCTGTCCTTTCCCGAGGTTAGTAATAGTGTTCTTGCCTGTCGCTTCCGACGGCGATCGTGTTCTCGGTGACAGACAGCAGCTTTCATGGACGGTTCCGCCAATGACGACGCCATTATGTGAGTTCATAGCGGATGGCAGTTGACGAGTGTCATATTGGTTCACCAGAAGGGAACTAGTCACACACATTCTGTGGACGCCTGATGCGCGCCGTACGAGAAGGGTCCAAGGTTGGAGTGAAAGTGGAAAGAGAGAAAGGGGAGCCGTAGTGGAGGGCTACCGTAGTGGAGAGCTACGGAGTAATTTCGACCACCTGGGGATCTTTAACATGCGCTGATATCGCACTAATCATGAGAGGTACTCCACTATAGATCATATCCATACCATCAACCAGGTGATAGAAACATGCTCTGAATATACCCAGCCCTTATATATAGCATTCATTCATTACGAAAAAATATTTGACTCAGTTGAAACCACGGCGGTGATGCAGGCATTGCGAAACCAGGGGGTAGACGAGCCGCACGTGACAGTGCTATATATATATATATATATATATATATATATATATATATATATATATATATATAGAGAGAGAGAGAGAGAGAGAGAGAGAGAGAGAGGCTGCACAGTAACCATAGCTCTGCATGAAGAAAGTAACAAAATTTCTATAAAGAAAGGTGTTAGGCAAGGAGACACGATCTCCCCAGTACTATTCATAGCTTGCTTAGAGGAAGTATTCAGAGACTTGGAATGGGAGCAGTTAGGGATAAGGGTAGATGGAGAATACCTCAGTAATCTGCGATTTGCTGATGCCATTGCCTTGCTAAGCAACTAGGGGGATGAACTGCAAATAATGATTGATGACCTAGACAGGAAAAGTAGAAGGGTAGGCTTTTTAAAAATCAATATGCCGAAGATTAAGGTAATGTTCAGCAGCCTCCGGAAGGAACAGCAATTTACGTTAGGTAGGGAAGCACTAGAAGTAGTAGGCGAATATGTCTACTTAGGACAGGTAGTAACCGCAGATCCGGACCATGAAAAGGAAATAACAAGAAGAATAATATTGGGATGGAGCGTATTTGGCAAACACTCGCAGATTATGACTAGCAGCTTACCGGTACCGCTCAAGAGGAAAGTATACAACAGTTGCATCTTACCTGTACTCATCTATGGGGCTGAGACGTGGAGGCTAACCAAGACGGTTCTACTTAAGTTGAGGATAACTAAGAGGGCTGTGGAACGAAGAATGGTAGGGGTAACATTAAGAGATAGGAAGCGTGCAGAGTGGGTCAGAGCAATAACTCAAGGTACCGACATTCTAGTGGAAATTGAGAAGAAGAAATGGGCATGGGCAGGACATGTAGTGCGAAAAGAGGATAACTGATGGTGGCTTAGGGTAATAAACTGGATTCCAAGGGAAGGAAAGCGTAGCAAGGGGCGGAAGAATATTAGGTGGGCGGATGAGGTTAAGTTCGCAGGGGTCATGTGAATGCAGCTAGGTCAGAACCGGGTTAATTGGATAAATATGAGAGGCCTTCGCCCTGTGGTGGGTATAGTCAGGCTGATGATGACGATGACATCGAACAGTTAAGTGGTGAAGGGTGACTGTTCCTGGCCCTACGGGGCTGGGACGGTAGGTAAACGCCGCTTGCGGTGGGGGCTAGCCTCCCACCGAATTTTTATCTGTTGTAGGCCGTCATTGCACCCGCCACCGCTTAGGTGGTGGACGACGTCTGTTGTGGCGTGCGTCTTTCTTTCCCCCTTCTTTTTCTTTCTTCTCTACTTTCTTGTGTGCGCGAGGGAGCTAGGACAGGTGGGTCACCGCCGATTGCGGCGGGCCTGCCACAGAATTTTTATCTGTTGCAGGCCGTCATTGCAACCGCCACAGTTTCAGTGGTGGACGACGGCTGTTGTTGCGGCACGCGTCTTTCTCTCCCTCTTCCTTTTCTCTCTTCTTTATTTTCTCTTCTGTCTGCACGAGGCAGCGGAGGCGGCTCAGCAACAGAGCCAGTAGCAAGTCCGTGCATTTTCGTTTCCTTCTTCCTACAGCCACAACAGCGGAGGTGGCTCAGCTACAGAGCCAGTAGCAGGCCCGTGCATTTTCTTTTCTTTCTTCCTACAGTCTCAACAACTGGACAATAGGAGGTGAAAATGTAGCCGTTAAATGCATTCATGTATCATTACTACCTATCTTATCTCCTTTAGACCTATTTTGAAACCCCCGCTCTGCGCTTTCAGTGCCTTTAGACAAAATTTTCTTCTGGTAGACTGAAAAATATACAAATACGGGCATCTAGATTCATCGTTTATTGTGTTTTAGTGCTACAGTACTACTGCTTGCATTCTTGCAAAACACCTATGGCCCCGCCGCTGTGCTGCCAGTGGTTAAGATCTAGACTGCTGTGCCGAAGTTGCCGGGTTCAACCCCGACCGCCGGTGGCTGCGCTTCGATGGAGGCGAAACGTCTGTTGTGCGATGTTAGTGCACGTTAAAAAACATCAGATGGTCTAAATTTCCGGAGTCCTTCACTACGGCGTCTCTCATAGCCTGAGTTGCTTTGGCACGTTAAACTACAGACCAAACCAAACCAAAAACCCGACGTCTGAAGCAGATTTGACCTTTGTACTTTCTTAAGAGGTGCCCACAGAAACAAGTGTGACAGATACCGTGCCTTTCCTTTCCTGTAAACCAATTATAGAACTCCTGTGAACTTTATGCGTTTAACGGAACGCTGGTTGTGATCGATGAGGGACGCGCGATGTACCGTGTGGAGTAGCAATGCCCAGGTTTTCTTATCTCTCCGCTGCAGATTGTGCAGTAAAATTTTGGAACATTTTGTGCTGCAGCACACATGCAGTGTATGTCTGGAAGAATTGCCGCCTGACTAGCACAGCAAAATAACGTTTATTAATTAAGACACAGCAAACACAATCATGTCAAACCGCCCTGCTGCTGCACGATATTCCGTGATTAACTGAGAAATTGTCTATATTTTTTATTATTTTTTTTAGTAAATTACAGCCTCGCCAAGGCGGTTCAGTCGATAGGACACTGGATTAATGAATCCTAGGGCGCGGAATCAAATCCCGGACGCGGCAGCCGCTTCTCGGTGGAGGCAGAAAATAAGGCGCCAGTGTACTGTGCTATGTACGCATATGTTAAAGAAGCTTAGGTGCTCGAATTTCCAAAGGCCTTCACTACGGCGTCTGTCGTAGCCTTGGTCTGTTTGTGACATCAAAATTTATAATTAAAACTTTTAAATCAAAGGGTCAGCAGGCATAGAGTTGCGGCCAAAAAGACGAAATTGCAATGGTGTCCATAGAAACGAGTGTGACAGATATTGTGCATTTCCCTGCCTGAGAACCAATTATTTTTAAATATGAGGCCTTATTCCTGGTTACCACGCTACAGAATGAAGAATGGCTTGCGTTCGCTGAAAGACGAGCTTAAGAGGAAATTATACCTTATTCCAGAAGAAAGTAATTAGGGCTTCGACTCTGTTGTGCCACACACCACAGCCAAACCAGTAATATTGAAATCACGCGTTTCAAACGGTCTCAGTATGTCTATAGGATCACAGAGACCCAATACATAACCTCGGCTTACGTCTTTCTAGCGGTGCATACAGAATACCCCCCATTAAAAGCATCTATGTAGAAACAAATGAACCACTCCTTGCCAACAGGAGGAGCATACTTATATCTGCATACATAGTCAGGATAAGATCTTTACCAAAACATCTCTGTTTCCCCTTAGTTACAAAGTGCTCTTCGAGAACACTGTTCATAAACAAACCCCATTTTATCAGGTCTTTACTACGAGGCATTCTATAATGCCTCGTACTCCATTCTATAATGAACGCATCCCATTCTACCCCTGTTTACTATTAGGAGACAACCCACTTGTTAAAATTTCATCTGTTTTTAGTTTTCTTAAAGAGCATCTATGTAGAAACAAATGAACCACTCCTTGCCAACAGGAGGAGCATGCTTACATGTGAATACATACTCAGATAAGATCTTTACCAAAACATCTTTGTTTCCCCTTAGTTACAAAGTGCTCTTCGAGAACACTGTTCATAAACAAACCCCATTTTATTAGGTCTTTACTACTCCGTTTCGAAGAAATATGTCAAGATTTAGGAATACTGGATGCACTTCCAAATGTAGCCCAGAGACAGTATCCATTTCCGCCCTGGTACAGCCTTCCCTCTACATGTGACCTCACACTGACAGCCTTCTGAAAAACTCAAACAGCACACGAACACATATTACAAGAATACCTAGCACTACGAGAGAAGTATATGAAGTTCACCGAATTTTTTACAGATGGATCAAAAACAACAAATTATGTTGGATGTGCTGTTGTGAAAGGCAAAAGAGAAAACGTAGTAAGGCTACCCAACAGTGCCCTAATATTTACTGCAGAATGTTACGCTGTCTATGTGGCTGTAAATACAATTATCCAGCAGAACGGTGAAAAGAGCACAATCTATATTGATTCTTTAAGTGCACTTACGGCATTACATTCTAAAAATGCAGTTGAGCCTATAGCAGAAACATCATTCACGGCATAAAAAAAATCACAACGCGAGGCCAAACCATAATATTCTGCTGGGTTCCTAGCCATGTCGGAATAGATGGTAACGAAATAGCAGACTCATCAGTGCACGTTAAAGAGCCCCAGGTGGTCGAAATTTCCAGAGTCCTCCACTACGGCGTCTCTCATAGCAACCAAAACCAAACTAATCATCTGCTGCACAAGCTAGAAATAAGGAAATAAAGAAAATACAAATCCCCTACAAGGGTTGTATCAGGTTAGCACAAAGAAGCCTGATAGATAAATGGCAGAATAAAATGGAATAATGAAGAGCAAAATAAGGTACACTCAGTAAAACCCATAGTAGGAGAATGGAAATCATGTACACAGAAGGAACGCTTCAGTTAGGTGATTTTGTGCCGTCTTCGAATTGGACATACACATTTGACACACAATTCCTTACTGAGAAAAGAGCAAAAACCATTATGCGAAAAATGTGGAGGTGAGCTCACCGTGAACCACATTTTGATCTCGTGCACTGAAATTGAACAGGTAAGAAAAAAAATACTTTACTACATTCTATAATGAACGCATCCCATTCCACCCCTGTTTACTATTAGGAGACAACCCACTTGTTAAAATTTCATCTGTTTTTAGCTTTCTTAAAGAGTTAGGGATTCTCTACCCCCCGAATTAAATAGCGCGTAATAAGCGTATCAGAAACAATTTGGTGTCGCCGACTTGCTTTGATCTCTAGACCTCCATCTAGACTTGATAGGGCTTAGCCAAAACAGATGGCGCCTCCGCTATCTAAGTTTGAAAGCGGCTTTCGCAGTGCGAAACGTGTGCCTCAACGCGATATCTAGACTTCTCAATGCTGAAGTTCCCCAGAGGGGCACAGGCAGATATCGCGTCACACCTTTATGAAGAAGTACAGTGTCTCCTTAATATTTTTTGCTGCAACGATCCTGCGGATAACGCTTTCGGCAATGCAGGGTATCTCCCGAATAAAGGAAGAAAAAGTGATAAGCATGCTAAGTCACCCCATAAGTCACCGGGCATAACAGCCATGTGCGTTTGGAGTGATCTCAACAAGTTAATTTTCTTGTACAGAGCACAGATATTACGTAGAATACGGCGCATCTCTAACCTTCAAGAAGGCTCAAAGCTTTGCCACGAACTGATGCGGTGAAGTTTAGTATCCTCTTGCACACTTCTTCCGGAGTTTCCTGGAATGAAGATAGGCATTATAGAGTACGCATTTAACAGCCTCTAATTGTAGAATTCAATAAATTGGGCCACTTTATTCAATGAAATTTCAAATTGCATTCGCACAACCAACTTTCTGCTGCCTACTGCTACGTTTGATTTCTCTCAGGATTCACATCATTACATTTATCAAACATCGGCTATTGTCCGCAGTGGTGACTTATTGGTTGGAGCGCTCGACTGATGAATGGCAAGGACGGAGGTTCCCATCCCCTACATGGCGTCAATTTTTCGATGGAAGCGAAAACCAAGGCGTCCGTTTAGTGTGACTTCAATACAGGTTAAAGAACCCCAGTAATCCCTGAGTCATCTACTACCGCGTCCAGCATAGTCTAAATCGCGTTGAGACTAACGTTAAGCCCGATAACAAAACACCGGCTATTTTACCTTTACTGATAGATACATTACTAGGTTATTTTAACGTGTTTATTCTCTTGCCCCCTCTGTTGCTCGTATTATTTTAACGTTACACCTATCATTATTTTCATCGCTCGCGATGTTGTTCTGAGTTCAACTCTTTTTGTTAGTTTACATGTAGCTGTTCTGTAGACTTGGAACTGATACTCAAACGCACTTTAAGGCAGAAATATACTGCGCAGCTTGAAGCTGTCATCTACTTTTTTTTCTATGTCAGAGGAGTTCAAGGCTAACGGATAAACGCCTGACGAGGCCTAGGCGCTTCGTACAACCAGGTACAAAATACATTGTTGGGTCAGCACTGCCCGTATAGAAAACAACTATCCAAACATAGAACGCAGAGTATATCTCTTTTTACATTGGACAAAATGATCCAAAGAAGTAAAAACAAAACGACTTCCGAGAAAATCTTAGAATTTCTGATATGATATGTGTTGTATGTTCTGTCTGAAGGGCATGCTGTTTATTTTTATAAATACACTCCAGTAGCTTGACATAGAAGACTTGATTGCTTTTAGCATATTGTATACAGTGAAACTTCACTCGAACGGAATTCAAGAGACCTCAGGAAAATGTTTGTTAAAATGAAAGTTCGCTGAATTGAAATACGTGCGTGCAAGGTTGATTCCATTACCTTCAAAAAACATCAGCTGTTCATTGTATTGTATTGTACTGGGTTTCTTGGCGCGTAAGCAACCCAGGCTCTCATAAGCCAGGAACAAAGTTTATATTGTACTGGGCTTCATGGCGCATAAGCAACCCAGGCTCTCATAAGCCAGGAACAAGGTTTATGTTTATTTTGTAAATGGGGACTGATCTTTTTATTTTTTTAAGTTTATTCAGAAGGTTTGCATCTTTTAAAAATGGATAACATTGTTCACTTCAACCAGTGCATCTTCTCCCAACTGCAGGCTGGGATGGAGAAGGATCTGTTCAGGTCATATCTGAATACACTTGTCACTGCATTCATTTGCAAGCAAAGAATGCAGTAACCTCTTGCAGCCCTTTCGAAATTAGGCCTGCAGTGTTACTGAACTAAATCACTGTGTGTAAGCTTTCGTGAACCTTGTCCGGCATAACGGTCTGCTGGGCAGCAAATGCCTTCATTTTCGCCAGGCAGATCACTGTGTCAGCAGATTATGGTTCACCGAAATACAAACGTACACCTTTCTGAAGTTAACAGTCTAGTAGAGCTGATGCTGTCACTATGGTTGGCTATGACTGTCGAGCCAATTAAGTGTGCAACGCCAGCTATGGATTCAGCTGGCTACATGCCGATTCAGTCTTAATCTCAATGACGGCCACTTTTTCTCACGCTGTAATGCAAAGTGGTTCTCAGCGTAAAACTATGCCACAAAAAGTGCGAGTTGTGCTTGTTGAAATGCTCAGTATGGCGTGTGAGACACAGAATGACGTCGCGGAAAATATTCGAACTGAAATGGGCAATAAAGAATTTCGTTAAAATGAAGGGATTTTGCATAGACTTCAATGGAGCTTCGGTGTTCGTACAACTGAATACTTCGTTTAAGTGACGTTCGTTCTAGTGGGCCGATTCGAACGTTGCGCCTGTCCCCTCTAACTCTCACTCAAGTGTAGTACCTTTTTGTGCGATTATTAACTTGGTGTAATTACGGACTGTCATGATTCCTGAAAATAATATTCCATGACCTAACCAAGAGAAAAAAAGAGAATACAGTTGAACACGCTACAACGAACGCCCCATGAAATAAATTTTCGCTTCAGCGAACTATTTCGAATTCTCCGTCAGCTGGTCGTTGAAGTCAATCCAACAAAATTCTCGCCACAACGAACTATTTTTCGAACTTGCTCTCGCTTTAACGAACTTTTTGATGAGTGCGCTAGGCTCCTAAATTTATTTCATGATTAAATAAACATAACGCCAACCTTCTGTAGCTTATCGTGCATCAACGCCGCTTAATTTCACCGAAAACATTTGCTCACTGCACCACCCGTAAACACTCAGAGGGGCGCCGTTGCTAAGCGGCAACGGTAACTTGGCCGGACACCTTGCTACAAGTCGCAGGCCTGCTTTGTCAAGTCGGAGCCACATGCAACCCGTGTTTATTCTAGATCACGCGATTCAGCCATCTAAGCGGTTATTGGACTGCGACGTTCAGCCACCGAGTTAAGCATAACCCAACTCCGATTCCTCGCCGACAGTGACGACTACAGCGGCCGTTAACATGGGATTAACGGTTGAAAGTCGCACCGTAACCGCAGGTATATTAAAGCCTACGCCTCAAGACCAGACACGTCAACAAGCTTATCTATCTACTGCGGCAACGCTACCAGCGAGGCACATAACCTGAACGCTCGGCAAGCGTTCCATGGAGGTGCGACCACAACCGGCAGCAGCAAGACGCGGGCCCGCCTTCCGCCTGCGGCTAAGGAGGCCCGTATCACAGTGCAGCGCAGCAAACAGCTGCCACCACTCCCGCTCAACGCTGTTCGAGTAGTCGTTCGACCGCGGGGTGAACTGCGACTTCGAGAAATTCTAACACCTCGACTCTGGAGAGCAGTGCCGACCGAGCTCAACAATACGTTCACCGTCGCAACGACACACATCCCAACAGTCGCGACACTCAAGACGTTGACCTCCCTCACCATGGAGACCAAGCCTACCCATTCGCGGCCTACATGGCACCACCACCGGGGGCTACTAGAGGTGTCATCACAAACGGCTGCGAATACGAGCGCCCAAAGCAACTATATCAAGATCTGGTCAGACGAAATCCAGAGCACACCATACTAGCTTCCCGGCGCATGGGCAAGACGCATTCAATTTTAATCGCCTTTGACGCAACCACAGTGCCGTGTTCTGTCAAACACATGGGAGCCATACACCGCTGCACCCTATACCACGGCAGCACGGACGCCTGCACCAACTGTAGACAGCCGGGTCACCGTCATGACGTATGCCCAAGCCCCAAAAACAATCTCTGTCACCGCTATGGAACGCAGCATCCACAAGACCAGCCTTGTTCAGCCAAGTGTTGTTGTTGTGGCTGTAGGAAGAAGGAAACGAAAATGCACGGACCTGCTATTGGCTCTGCAGCTGAGCTACCTCCACTGCCTCGTGCGGACAGAAGACAAAATATAGCGAAGAAAGAAAACGGAAGAGGGAGGGAAAGACGCGCGCCGCAACCAGAGATGTCGTCCACCACAGAAACAACGGCGGGTGCAATGACGGCCTACAACAGATAAAATTCAATGGCTGGCTAGCCCCCGCCAAAAGCGGCGTTGACCTACCGTCCCAACCCCGTAGAGCCATGAACTGCCACCCCCCTACGTCGAAGTGCATTATGTGCGAGGGTCCTCACCTTACCGGCAGGGAAGCGTATAAAGGACGCAGCCTTCAACAAGCACGCAAGCAATCAAGCCAGCAATGAACGCAGCTACAAGAATCGGATGCACCCTCCGCCGGGGTGGTGCAGTGGTAAGACGCCCGACTACTGTGCCGGAGCTCCCGGGTTCGAACCCGACCACGGCGGCTGCGTTTCGATGGAGGCGAAACGAAGTGGCGTCCGTGTGCAGTGCGATGTCAGCGCACGTTAAAGATCCCCAGGTGGTCAAAATTACTCCGTAGCCCTCCACTACGGCTCCCCTTTCTGTCTATCCACTTTCACTCCTACCTTCATCCCTTCCCTTACGGCGCGGTTTAGGTGTCCACAGAGCAAGTGTGACAGATACTGCGCCTTTCCCTTCCTATGAACCAAACCAAACCAACCCAAGAACCATCTTCCCCTGTTGTCCGAACTCAAGCAGCACAACCAGCATAAACAGGCCTGGACAGTGCCGCGAAAGCAAGCCTGGAACTCCTCTGCCTCTTCACTCAAGCGAACATCCACGACACCGACTTCCAGTCTACAACACGCCCTTGCAAAAGCTCAAGAGGAGACAGCGGCGGCAAAAGCGGAAGCTACAGCAGCGCGAGCAGAAGCCGCCGCCCTTCGTCAACACATCGCCAGACTGGAAGGCCAGACAAGTGCCATTGCCACTGGATCTCCAGTTCCTCCTTCCCCACTACTGCTGCATCTCCGTCTTCCCTACCTAACTTATCCACCGCCATACCTTGTCCAAACTCTCAAACGCTCCCTCCACCTCCAACTCACTAGACAGCTACCTCTACTTTTTTCCGGAACTTCAAGAACTTCTACTCCGGCTGCGTGGCTACATGCCGCCTCACTAGCCCTAACGTCATCTGCACCGGCGTAGGGCACGCGTACGAACGCGCCTCTTCAACATCCAGATGGAGTACACCGTGAGCGGCCAGGATCTTCCCGCCGCAGAATTCAATCCGGCAGAATGGACTGAAGTCCTCAATGCTCGAAAATGCTTGCCTGGACAGCAATCTGAGAAACCCGACGAGAAGCAGGCAAGCGAAGCTGCATCAGCTGATGGAACGCACGCAAGCAAAGCGGCGTCCGCAGCAAGCGTTCCCTCAAATGACCACGAGACAGCTGCGACGCGCTTCCGTACAGGGCCGCTGCCACGGCTGCTGGTTGACGACTTCAAGACTGTTTTCCGCCCTAATGCGGGTTTCAGTCTAGTCCAATACAACGAGGGAGAACTACGGGCGGCTGTTGTCGCCGGCAGCGAATTGCAGCCTACTATTGCAAAGGAGGACCTCATATGTACCAACCTGGCCAAGAATATTTTCACAGTGTCAACTTCTTGCGCAGACCGAGTTGCCAATTTTGCCAAAATCAGACAACTCACACTTCGTGGCAGCAAACTTATGTTCCACGCATACGTAGCTCCTCCGGACGGGGCACGGTCAGGAATCATCTACCGCGCCAGGAACGGTGAGTCGCCGCAGGACTTGCTCAGAGAACTACGCCGGGCGAATGCTCTCTTACCGATTGTCCAGGCCAGGGACATGGGGCGAACCTCGCGTTCTGTGCTCATTCACTTCAAGGCTGAAGAACTTCCGCCATTGGTGAAAATGTTTGGCGTCCTTTACGCAGTATTACCCTTCCGCCCCAAAGTGGAGGCCTGCCTGAACTGCAGACAAATCGGCCACAGACGCGATGTGTGCCCTTTGCCGAATCGCCTCACCTGCCCAGGCTGTGGACAGAAGCACCAAGCGGACCTCCCCTGCATTCCGACGTGCGTGGTCTGTGGGGGCGCCCACATGACGGGCGACAGGGCCTGCAAGAAACGCTACCAACGCCGCTATAGTCGTCCCTCCCGTCCACGACAGGCGCAGCCGCAGCAGGAGTTCAACCTCAAGAAGGAGTCCTTCCGAAGAATCGAAGATGGCAACCATCGCAACAGGAGAAAAAGTCCTGGACGAACTGGATCCCAAAGCCGGGACACTGGGACCCATTACCAAAAGGTGAGCTGGGCAGACCGAGCCTCCCGCTCCACTAGAACCCGATCTGAATCAAAAGAAAAGTATAAAACTCAGGAAACTATCGAACGTCTAACTAGAGAGAATCAGGAATTAAAGCGAGAGTTGGCTCTGGTACTGGAACGCTTAAATACACTCACAGCACCTACTCCTAAACCTTCTCCGTCCCTTACCATCGCCTTCTCCACCTCGGAGTCAGATATAGCAGACCAACCAGAGAGCGATCCCATAGAATCCTCCCCCCAGCCCGCGAAAAAGAAGAGGACACAACAGCCCGATTCAGCTGACGAGGACCCCAAATGCGCATTTCAACAAATCCGAAAAGAGCACAGGGGGCTCAGACAAAAGGTTGAATCAAGCTCGGCAGCGATCATTACATCCTAACAGTTACGCTGCCGTCTGCTAGTTTACGGCCTCAGTTTCACCTTAAACCTATTGTAGACTGGGATAAGTTCCACAAAATTAGAGACCATAACCCGGCACAAGAAATTCATGACTATATGAACTGGGCTTCTAAGCACCTACGGGATGTATTCCTTAGCGAAAAATTGGCCCCGGCAGAACATATTGGCGATCCAGTTGACAGCAGACTACTCCACCTCTGGGAGGCCTATCAGAATTTAGAGAAACGATGGCTCAGGCAAAAACATAATCGCAAATTAAAACGGAAAATGGTGCAAACGCTCCAGCTCATCACCGAACACGCGGCCGAGCTCTCGTCACAGCAATGGAATCAGTTATGTAACCGATTAGACGGCACTCTACACATGAAGAACTCGTGGTCCTTCCTCCGCCGTATGCTAAACCCATGTTCCTCACGGTCAGAAAATAATAAACAAATCACCAAACTACTGCACGAGGCGGAGAAACAGGGGCAAGACGTTGAAGCAGCTCTTAAAGCCACATACTTCCCCGACCTAAAGCAGGAACCATTACCGGCTTACAAAGGATACCCCAATTCAGACTTGGACGCTCCCATCACAGAGTCGAAGGTATGGGCTGCCCTGGGTAGGCTCCGCACCACGTCCGCACCAGGTCTTGATGGAGTGACTAACAAAGCGCTACGAAATTTAGACGCCAAATCATTAGCCTCTCTCACTAGGTACATGAATCAACACTGGGACCAGGGCACGCTGCCCCCGGAATGGATATCAGCCAACGTAACTTTCATACCAAAACCTAACAAACCTTTAGACCTTACGAATCTGAGACCAATCTCTCTCACCTCCTGCACAGGTAAAGTCATGGAGCACGTAATCCTAAATCGACTTAACCGATACATGGAGCAAAACCAGCTCTTCCCCACCACCATGCTTGGCTTCCGCGCGGGCCTGTCAACTCAAGACGTCATGTTACAACTTAAGGAGGATGTGCTCAATCCCGTTTTCCCTCACATCACCAGAGCTATCCTTGCATTGGACCTGACGAAGGCCTTTGATAATGTTGCCCACTCCTCCATTTTACAATCACTGAGCGACCTAAACTTGGGCTCTCGCACGCATGACTATGTTGCTGCCTTTCTCAGCAACCGATCCGTCTGCCTACAATTAGGCACAGTAAAAACTTGCCCTTTCACGCTAGGCAGTAAGGGAACGCCCCAGGGAGCAGTTTGATCCCCATTTCTTTTTAACATTACTCTTGTACCGTTAGCGAGTGATCTTGACAAAATTCCTTCCATCTACAATTACTTGTATGCGGATGACATCACCATCTGGGTCAATACCGGCAACCATGGCGAAATAGAATCCAAACTTCAGCTGGCCGCTGGCACTGTTGCTACGCATGCAAGCAGCATTCGTCTAAGCTGCTCGGCATCTAAATCTGAGCTCATAGTCATGGACCTAAAAGAACGGAACCACCCTAATATTCAAGTCACATTAAAAGGCAGCCCCATCCGCAGGGTCAATAGAATCAAAATTTTAGGTCTCAGTATTTCTGACAACGGCTCCAACGCCGAGACCATAAAATTAATTCGTGCTGCCATTTTGAGTACAGCCTCACTAATTAAGCGTATCGCCAATCGCCATCGCGGCATGAGGGAAGCAGACACATGTTGCCTCATTCAAACATTTTGCCTATGCAGGATCACCTACTCCATCCCTTACCTCTACCTCACACCCACGGAGACCGAGCAACTCAACAGACTTATCCCCACAGCTTACAAAAGCGCTCTCCTCCTCCCTAAATCAACGCCTACTGAAAAACTACTTCAACTAGGGGTTCACAACACCTTAGGAGAGCTGGCAGAAGCTCACCTCATTAGTCAGTACCACAGACTCTCACATACCGAAACCGGCCAAATTCTTCTGCGCCGAATTGGGATAAACTTATCCGGTCATACCTCGGCCACGCGCAATCCTCCCACAGCTGTTAGCAACAATCTTTACATTCCGCCTCTTCCCAAAAATACCCACCCGGAGCATAATCGGAAAGCTAGAGCCAAGGCTTTGCACAAGCACTACACTCCTGGCGCTCCGGCAGTTTACGTAGACGCGGCCGAATATTCAAACCGACCAGCTTTCGCATTAGCCGTCGTGGATGGATTCCACAACACGATAGTCTGTGCGTCCATTCCAAATTTGCAGGATTCCCTGCAAGCTGAAGAAGCAGCAATTGCCCTAGCAATCACACACTCCTCTGCTGAGTATATCTTCTCAGACTACAAAACAGCAATTAGTAATTTGCCCATCGCAAAATCCACTCCCCGGCCGCAAACATTCTAGCATCATCCCCTCCACCGAATCACCTCATCACCCTCCTCTGGGTCCCTGCGCACAGCGAACACCCAGGCAACACGGTCGCTCACTCCCAAGCCCGAGCACTCGTCAACCGGGCTGAGAGCGACCTGGTGCCTTCGTCTCGCAGTGCCAGAGATCGGCTTCCTAACTACCACGACCTCACCGTATTTTATAGAAATTTCCGCCTGCTGTACCCTCCTCCGCATAAATCTCTTCCCAAAAGCGACCAGGCTTTCTGGCGCAGACTTCAGACGGCCACAGACGGCCACAGAGGCCACAAGGAAAGGGCCAAAGGCCCTTCCCTTCCCTCTATTATAAACCGTGGCGAAACCTCTCCTCACTGCCACTTGTGTCCTAGCACCAGAGCCGACTTTACTAACGTCTTCCTGAACTGCCCGAACAAACCCAAGGCCCCGTGGCAAAGGCCAAGACATCAGGAGCGATGGGAGGCTGCTCTGCGCAGGTCGCTGCCGGAGGTACAGCTTCTGACAGTGAGCTGGGCCCGAGGGGTCGCCGAAGCTCAAAAGTGCCCGGCCAACTAGAGCGGCCTAAGGGCCCGTCGTCGTCCTGCTCCCTCATTTCCCTTTAACCCCCCCCCCCCTCACTTGGTTCTTTTTTGAATCATTAAAGTTGCTACCTACCTACCTTGCCAACTATACTTGAGTCATTGGCTGCTCGATTTGAGGCAAAATTGTAGGAAGATATAACTCACATCACTCAGGAATGTGCAACACTCAATGATGCGGTAATCCGCATAACGCACGACAACACTATTCTTAATCACAGATTAGATGTCCTAACGAAAGAATTCTCTGATCGCTATATAGATGTTTAGTCTCGGCTCAATACTTACGTAACCAGTCTTCCAAAGCGCAAGAAACCAAAAGCAGAAGGAGGACAGGAAAATCATCTTCCTGCTATAGCTCATGAGTTCACCCCTCCGTTTCGACTACCCATCCGATATGCTCTCATGATGGCATATTGAAACTGCAATCTTACTGTTTGGCAGCGGAACTAACGGGGCTTTGGCAAGAAGCGTCATGTAGTCCACCAACTGCTGTCCTGCGCGATGGGACCCGACATCCTTGCTCTACAGGAACCCTCCAACCCACTCACCTTTCTCGACTATACACCTATTCTTCCTACATCTCCTGCTCCCTCTCGAGTATCATTTTTAGTTAGTCGCTCTCACCACCATCTCACATCCCCTAGCGATTACCGATATTGATATTCTTCTAATTGAACTTGTGCCACAACACACCCGAGCGAAAAACAACTATGAACGGCTATTTACACTTGCGAAGCACGTAGCTAACAAGTGTCCCTTACTCGTTGTTGGAGACTTTAACACTTCACATACAACCGGGGGTTACCCACTTGACACACCTAAGGGACGTCGCGTGTGGTTAGCCGCGCAACAAACCGGTCTCTCCTCTCACCGACCCTTCCTTTCCTACCCGCACGGGAACCAGTTGTCTGTAGAGACACTACACAAGACCTTGCTTTCGCAAGTCGTCTCCCTCATGCGTCTTGGGGCAATGCACAAGAGAATCTAAGAAGTGATCATTTCATCATAGAAATTCTTCTAAACATTCAGCTGCCCTACAGGCCTTCCAGAGGTTCACCTTTCACTAGGTGGGATTCTTTCCGAACGTGTAGAGCAGTCCGCGACTACACCCCGATTAATGACATAACCGAATGTTCCAAACTACAAAGCGATGTCCAATCAGTAACTTGTCCTCTACCAGATGACTACCCAAACGACACGGTTGACTCCCGCCTCCTGCATTTATGGGAGGCTAAAGGCGGCCTAGAACGATGCTGGAAACGGCAACGTTGGAACTGGACAGCTACGCCGCCTCGCTTGTCTGAACAGACAGATAGAGACGCGTGCAGCGAGTCTTTCGCGACAGAATTGGGAATCGCTATGTAACGACATAGATGAAAATATGAGTGTACCTCAGACTTGGAACCTTTTTAGGCACTTATTAGACTCTAGTAACACTTAGACTACCCAAAGAGACAACATCACTAGATTAATACATACTTGCGATACATTTCCACTGGAACTTCTCCAAGAACTTCGAGATCACTGCTTCCCCAAGTATCCTTCTTCAACACACCCCGACTATTCAGGGCCCCCTAACGACTTCCTCGACTAACTCATCACAGTAATAGAGGTGCAGGCTGAGCTTCAGAGGCTTAACACATCTTCAGCTCCCAGTCCAGATGGAGTACATAATAAGGTACTCCGGAATCTCTATTCCCAATCTACTGCCGCCCTTATCGAATACTTTAACGAGTGCTGGCAGTGGGGAACGCTCCCTCCCACCAGAATGGAAAGAGACCAAAGATGTGTTTATACCGAAACCTGCGAACCCTCTGCTAATTTCAAACCTTAGGCCCATCTCTCTCATCTATTCGGTCGGCCAAAATTTGTCAATGTCTAGAAGGCAAACGTGTCATGCCCACCTGCATGTTTGGATTTCGTCCTAGCCTTTCTACACAGGATGTCTTCTTACAGCTAAAACATCACATTCTCGACTGTCAAACTTATGACACCAAAGCCATCCTAGGTGTGGACCTTACCAATGCATTCTATAACGTTACACATTCAGCAATCCTTCAGATTCTTACAACCCTGGAAGTCGGCGCCAAGTTGTATAATTACGTCCGAGACTTCCTGAGCCAGCGCACAGCCACACTTACCTTTGGCGACCACTGCCTTCCGGAGATCACGCTAGACGCACGAGATACCCCCCAGGGCGCCGTCCTCTCCCCTATACTATTCAACATAGCAGATCTCCACCAACCCGAAAAATTAGCCCAAATCCCCGACATTCATTTCAGCCTCTACGCCGACATCAGTGCCTGGGCTAACCGCGGCAGTGATGCCGAAATAGAGGGACACCTACAATTGGCACTAAACACCATCGACACCTATGCAAGGGAACGTGGCTTAACTTGTTCCCCTTCAAATTCACAACCCTTTCCCTACCGTCCCAAGCAATACGATTCAGGCAGTCCACCTATTTCCCTCAAGCTAGATACCCATTCGATCCCACTAGTATCCAAACTCCGTGTGCTGGGTCCAGTTCTTCACTCCCATGGTGCGCATGGAGAAGTCATAAAGACTCTTCATACAAAATGTCAACAGACCACCCGACTGATTCGCCGCAAAGCCAACCGTCGGGCTGGCTCACGGGAGCGAAACACACTTCGCCTCACCCAGGCTTACATTATAAGCCGCGCCACATATACCCTCCCATACCTGCCCCTCAAACAAAAAAAGGACCGGGTGAACGCGCTCCTACGAAGTTGCACGAAAAGGGCTCTACGACTTCCCCGCAGCACATCTAATGCCCGATTCCTTAAACTCGGTGTACACAACACTTTCGAGGAACTTAGAGAGACTACATTACCAGCACAAATATCCCGCCTATCCAACTCAGCGGCTGGCCGCACTTTATTATCCCACTTAAACCTAAGCCCAGTTACACACCCCATTGGCGGTGTCCCCCTTTCTTCTAACGTCCGCTCCAATCTCATCATACCTCCCATCCCTAAAAACATGCACCCTGAGCGAGACCAGGGCCGCAGAATAGCCAGGGCTCACGCCCTCAGAGCTCACACTCACGTGGACGCAGCAGAATATGCGTAAGGCTCCCGTATGGTCCTGGCTGTAGCCGGCAATCAAGGAAATCTGCTATAATCACCAATTCTACCACAGTCAGAGGAGGCCGCCATCACGCTTGCTCTCATCTCTACATCTGCCACAAAAATTATCTCCGACTCCCATTCTGCGATTCTAAATTATGCCAACGGCTATATATCCCGCACCGCTGCTCGCATATTACACTTCTGGCAGCCCCGGCACACCATAAGCCTCGTCTGGACGCCAGCACATGCCGGCCTCCCCGGCAACAAAGAGGTTAATTCCCTAGCCCGTGGTCCTACATTCCGGGCTAGAGAAAGGAGCCCCCTGTACAGGCCGAGGAGCGCCTGCTCTCCTTCCGCAATATTATCTTGTGTACCGGGACAAATGAAGGGAATATACACCCCCAGCCCCCTCTTTCACCATAGCGCAAGTCGTACACTGGCGAAGCTTGCAGACTCGGACTGCTCCATACCCTACACTTCTACAGTTTTCCTCATCATGCAGACTCTGCGGCAAACCAGGACACTTCCTACACATCCTTCTTAGATGCCCCACCTTTCCTCATCTCCCATCACCGAACGTCACAGAGTCCTACTGGGAGTCTCTCATGAAGAACCCTTCAAGTCAACACCAACGGAAGATTATCTGCAGTGTTATGAGGAGGATTGCTCTTCAAGGACTTTCTTTTGCCTTATAAGGGTGTCTCCCATGTAGTAAGGGGGCACCCAAGTGCCTTGCAGGGGGCTTCGCCCCCACTGTTCAATGGCAAAAAAAAATGTTTCTACCACCACCTAGATCACAGACGCAGCGCGGCGACGCCGTGTAGCCCCGATTCAGCCGATCCTTCATTTGTACTCGTGCACCTTGTAAGCTCAACAGCGGCATGACGACAAAGCAAAAGCTACTTTCTTTGAAGTGAGCCAGGCTAAACGATACGTCATTAAACGAAACGCTATTCCTCGCAAACTATAGATGCCAAATTGTTTTAGCAAAGCATTCTGCTGCACAGTATCGAAGGCTTTAAAAATAAACCAAGTGTCAAAAGTTTGTTCCCGATATTTCCACACTAACTTCGTATATATTAATCATGGCCATTTCTGTAGATCTATTCTTTTAGATACTATACTGGGAGTGGTCTATAATTTGATGCTTCGAAAAAAAGAAACCAGTCTATCACTAATACCTCCTTCAAATATATTCGAGGAAATAGGGAGGACGGAAATCGGGCGGTAGTTATTAATGTCGAACAAACCACCACCATTATACTGGGGTGTGACTTTAGGTGTACTTATGTGGCAAGGCTTCTATTTTATCGTCTCCAGCTGGGGAGTCATATTTATTTGCGCGATAATTGCCTCAATTTTAACAGCTGTAGAAGGAAAAAGCATGGCAGGTTCCGGTCGGCTGTTTACTCGGGGGCAGTTATCTTTGCATCCTCTTGGCCCTGGATACTGAGCGATGGCGATGAAGAGACGATTCCGTTCGTCCACCACTTCCTCCCCATTCACGTGCTCTCGGACCCTTACTATTTTTTCAAGTCATCGGTTGTCGGTTTTCTACGCAAAAGATCTGTATCACATCGCACATTTTGCTCTGATCCCCGATAATCTGAACAATCTTGTGCCGATAAAAATCAGTTTAACTTTTTCAAGTCCGTGTTCAGCCTAATCCTGATTTTTTGCACTCAAACAAATCGAACCATAAGCTGTCGCTAGGGAACACTTACATCTCCAAAGCCTAGCCCCGCTTCTTATGAGTTACTACTGCATTTTTCCGGAATAAAGAACATCAGTGCCTTGAGGCCATTTTGAATGGACGCACTAATAATGAGTGAGTGTTTGATCTCCAGTGCTACCTGAACGATCCTTATTCTTTTTCCATTTCTTAATGACTGAAGCAGATATGTATGTATGTTGCTGGAGTGCAATATTGCCATTTCCTGTTCCTCCTTAACCAGCAGCTAACTTACGGCGATCCATCTTAAATGCATGCTGATTGCATATTGGGTAAGAAAAATAAGGTAATATGCTTGGAAGAGGCATACGATGCTTTCTTAAAGTGCTTCAGATGCATCAGAAGGCTTATTTTATTCACAAATGCTGATTCGATAGCTGACTTATTGCATGCTTTTTAAAGGTTGATCCTATTTTCAGCGCACTACCACTACTCATTTTCAGCATTCTGCCACCACAATAAATATTCGCAGATCCGATCCTCATCTGTCACGCCAGACGGCGGAGAATTAGTCATCACATCGCTTGAGCCACGACCTAAGAGTTCCCATAGAAAGGGCAGCTTGTGTGAATTTTAATATGTTCCTCTTAACACGCCGAGCCAAAGGTTCGACAAGTGTAGCTGTCTTCGTCTGGGCCAGACGAAGACAAGTCCACTTGTCAAAGCGTTGGTTCGACTTGCGAACTGAAGCTTTCCCTCTACCCTTGTTCAGTGCTCTTTCATACTGCGTAGCCATCTCCCTCTCGTTCTATGCGGGATCCTGTTAGGACGAGGCATAAAAAACACCATCTTGCTTACAAGGTCTGGTTTGTCCCCTCCGGTGCCAAGGGCTTCTTTGAAAGCGCCCAGGCAGTGTTTCTTGGGAGCGATGAGGCTGCGCAGAAGATGCCAGGCGCCCAACTTCCGTGCGGCGAAGCTCTCGTTTGAGCTGAGCGCCGCCTTGACTACGAGGAGGGCATTGGCTGACGCCATTACTCCGGTGTCATGGCCATAATCAGCTGCTCCGTGCTTTCGAATGGAATTCAGCCAGGCGCCTGGCAAAATTAGAAAGTTATTTTTTTATTTCTCGTACGAGTGTTTCCTCGAACAATCAATTACCGCAACCTCAGGTAAAATTTCAACACGTGTAAGTCAGCATTATTTTCGTTCAGGGAAATATTGAAACACGAGGTGCAGCTGACATACGCTGGCTGCAAGGATATGACAATACTCTGCTTGGCGCTATGTCGGAAAAGAATGTGCACTGTCCGGCATGGAGATGTTAATCTAAGCGCAAAGAAATACTACTCGTCGAATAAAAACGCACAGAGCCTCAAATATAATTGCTGCAATATAAATTCAGGGTTCCTCGCTGCCCAACAATTCCATCTTCTGGACATGTGGAGGTGTGGTATGGTATATATAGGTTTTAACGTCTAGAAACAGCTGAGGCTACCAGAAAATCCATTCTTGAGGCCTGCAGATGAACTTCGACCACCTAGCGAGGCATAGGGTAACTTTAAATTTAAACGATGTTGCCTTGGCGTTGTCAGGCAAACTTAAAAAGCTTGTTAGTGCACAGCGAGACGGCACAGTGAAGATGACCGCATACATTTGCTATTTTAAAGCACAATGTATTTAGGACTGCTTCCGGAAGTGTCTTATCAGCCCAAATAGAGCGATAAGTCTAGCACTCCTTAAATGTGTTTAAAACTGCCACCTTCACCGGTTGCTCCAGGACAATACTATAGAGCTAAGCTTGAGACGTAGGAAACAATTACTGAAGACACTTTGGAAATTCTAAAGTGTGCTTCGCGAAAGCCTTGTGGCCACCTCACTACATACGTCCATGACCTTTTTTATGCATGGCCACCCCAGTGAAATGGCCACAATGATCGCCGAAGACCATTTGAACTACTAAAGTTTGTCGAAGTAAACTATTGCAATCACTTCCGTAGACTCACATGACATGACTAGACAGGACATAGCATTTATTACTACCACTTGTCATTACACACACATTCATAACTAGCAGTGTCGTCTAATGTAACCTCCTATCACACGTTACATTTTTATGCCATATTCTGTTTCCACGTTTTGCGGACATGTTTTCGCGAACATATCCAAGTAGGATCGACGTTCGCCTTAATTAATCAAGGACCAACCACGTCACCTGACCACCACCACCTGCCAGAAGCATACCCTTGACTTCGATGCAGAGGCATTACTGTCCGAATTCTTAGATTTTTCCCTAGTGGCTCTGAAGCCTTCTTTGAGCAACCTCTCGAGAGAAAAAACTCTCCATCAGTGAAAGGTCAGCTTCGTTGGTCACCGCGTTGGGCTCCTGAGCCACCTGGGCAACTGGTTTTCACGCCTACTAGGCTGCCAGTCTTATACACTGCGCTTTAAAGATCGTCATCTTCATCTCCAGTAACAAAGTTGCACTGAAGACAGTGATTACAACTTCTTTCTTATACTCAAAGCCTACAACACGAGTTAATTACTCTAAAACGTGGCATAACCGGGTAAAGCAAGGCTACACAAAGCAGCACTTCGGTAGACGTTTGCTAAAAATTGCTTTTCCTTGTATATCCGTGCTTATAACTATGTTAATCGGCAGATAAATATGATTAGCAATCACCGCCAACGCTGACGCCTGATCTTCTAAAGAACGGTGTCTGTACTTCCGTCACGTTATAATGTTTCAATGCCCTATTTTTGCTCCTATTTTTGAAGAATAGATGGTTTAGTTTCCAGGGTTTACATCTCAAGGCGACTTAGGCTATTAGAGGAGCCATAGGGGAGGACTCAGGAAATTTCGAGTAACTGGTGTTTTTTCAATGTTCACTGGCATCGCAAATCACACGGACGCCACTTCGTTTAACCTTCGTCGAAACACAGCCGCCTGCAGTCGGGTTCGAACCCGGTTACTCCGCTACTGTATTTAGACTTCGTAACCGCGCCACCGCGACAGGGCTGAGGGACTGCATAAAAGACTTTTATTGCTCTTTGCATATGTCTCTCTGGACACTCCTGGTAGAGAGCACGCAGCGAACCATACTATATAACTACATATGTGCTTACTATATAATGAGTTAGTGTACAGCACTTATATAGTAACGTAAGGTGTGCCTGCATCTGATTTTACTTTGACAACGCGGGCTCAATATCAGCGCGGAGTGCGGTTAGTGGAGCGTCGTACATAAGCATGCCGCCACCCGTTGGCGGATAATGAAATTTAGGAGACGAGCCAAAAATGTTATTAGTCGGGCATAGTTGTTTCGAATCCCGGTTTGGAAAATTGGGTTGTCATCATATCACCTTAAGGTCTAAAACTATTGATTCAATAACTGCCTGGTCAATTTGTATCCTCATGGTGACCGCACCGCTGCGTAAAGGCCCACTAAATATGTCGAGTCGCAGAGTATGAATAGTTTGCTTCCAAAATCGGAAGCTTCCCTGCCGCGTAAACATCTAAGTTTCCAATTTCTTGTTTGTTTTTTTTTTCTATATAGCGGGAGTCCATGGGTACTTTTCGCAATAGATTTCTCTGTAATATTTTCGGTGCCTAACCATCTTATACATAAAAGCGCAGAAGATTGGAAATCCAAATTCTGAAAGGTAAGTAGTGGCCTCATGTTGTACGCGCGCGTTGCCTGGTTAAACCAACCTGCCAAAGCGCCCATCTTTTCTGCAGCTCCTTTGAGGGTGAAGGGCTGGTAGACCGGTGAATCCTTCTGGTTTTGTTGGCTTTGTAAGGCATCTGCGACTAAAGTAATATGAAAGAAAGGAATTTGAACTCTTTCACAAACGTGGAACCACTAAACTACTTTGCAGAGTCCTGCATACAATGCAATTCTGACTGGCCAATATACATCTATTAAGTTTCATTGGCCACCACGAGCGTGAATATTCTCGTGCACAAACGCTTTATTGAACACACTTGCGAATGCATGAACAGAGAGCATTGAATGTGCCATTTCTAATCTCTCAATTGTAACTAACCGATAAACTCCTAAAGGCAATGCGCACGCGCGACAACCTTTACAAAAAGACAAAGAAAAAACCGTTTAATATCAAGCTTCGCGCTCGCTACAAAAGATTCTGCAATTGCCTATCCATGCAATTAAAGAATGCTAAAAGACGTTTTATTGAACAGCGAATTATCGAATGAGGTAGCAACACTAAAAAAAAGTGGGAAGTAATTAACTCATTCCTAAATAAAGATGCACAACAGGTGCCGATAACGACTGTAACCCACGACATTGTTGTTTATTCTAGCCCTCGAGAAATTGCCGATGCTTTCTGTAATTACTTCTCGCATCATAAATCAGTGCCAGCACCCCATTACGAATTCGGCACAAATCATCCACCTTATTCATTTTTCTTATTCCCAACAAGTCCTGACGAGGTTGTTTCCATCATTTCCTCTCTAAAAATAACCAGCGCAGGTCTCGATGGTGTTCACCCTAGCTTTATAAAACTAATCGCTCAACCCATATCTCTTGTTCTTTCCAATATTATCAATAACATGTTTAAGACCGGAATCTTTCCTCACGAACTAAAGCACGGCAGAATCACTCCGGTGTTTAAGAAAGGTGACCGCTCCTTGATAACAAATTATAGACCAATCTGTGTACTCCCCTTTTTCAGCAAAGTAATTGAAAAGTTAATTGAAAAACGCTTGACCAAATATTTCGATAAATTTAATGTTCTTTCTTCTTTTCAGTATGGATTTCGCCCAGGCTACTCTACTGACCTAGCAATTTTATATTTAACAGATAAACTTAAAAAGGAAATAGACGCAGGAAACTGCGCTGGTGCAGTATTTATAGACCTCAGTAAAGCATTCGATTCTATTAACCATTCAATTCTCTTCATGAAACTAGAAGCGGTTGGAATAACAGGCCCACCATTGCAACTGATTAAAAATTTCTTAAAAGACCGCAGCCAGCTAGTAAGTATTTCAGGCATTTATTCCGATGAAAAAACTACTAATATAGGCGTACCACAAGGCTCAATACTAGGCCCCCTTCTTTTTCTTGTCTATATTAATGACCTGCCTAACCGCCTGACTTCTTCAAAATGCGTCTTATATGCCGATGATACTACAATCTTCACCTCAGACAAATTCATATCGACTGTAGTTAGTAACCTTAACAAGGACCTTGCTCATATTGCAAACTGGTGTGACCTTAATATGCTTCAGATTAATCCTTCAAAAACTTCTTTCCTTTTATTCACCTCAAGCCAGATAACTATTGCATCATCGCCGTGTATTCGAATTGGCCACCATATAATTACAGCAAGCGATTACTGCATCTACTTGGGCGTGAAGTTAGATTCACATTTAAAATTTCATCTGCATATTGCCCACGTCAAAACTAAACTAGCATATGGCATACGCATACTAATCAGAGCACGAGCTTTCTTTTCACATTCTACACTGATGTCTTTGTATTATGCATTCATACATTCCCACATCACCTACGCCATTGTAGCCTGGGGAAACACTTATAACACGCATTTATTTTCTCTACAAACTATTCAAAATCGGGCACTTAGAATAATTACTTACACCTTCAATGACTCTAGCGCTAAGCATTTACTTCGTAATCATGGAATCCTGGCAGTCGCTGAACTCGTTAAATACAACCTATGCACACTCTTCTACAAGTTACTAAACGACGAACTTCCAGTATCACTTATCCCACAGATTTCACTAATAAATGATAACAAAACGCGATTCGCAAGAAATAAAAATTTATTACTACCTAGAGTACGAACAAATTATGGGAAACAAACTTTTCATTTTTCTGCTATCATGGTCTGGAACGCGTTACCATCCATCGTCAAATCTCTTAAAAAAAAACAGATTTGCATCCGAAGTTAAACAATTCTTTTTAACAACAGAAAACTGATACTGAATAATGACTATGTTATCAGCTTTACGTGGTATGCATTTTTGTGTGGTTTAACATGTTTAAAGTCTGTACTGCCATGCCTTTTTATGCATATATTTTATTACTGTTTGATTTGGTGTTTAACTTGCTTGCTCAGTGTGCTTTTTGTTGCAAAATAATGTTATTTTTATTATGAACTCATTTATTGTCTACGTTCAACTTATTTTACCGTGAATTATTGCTATATTGCTGTCTTGTATACTAATTGTTATCTGTCATTTATCGGAGGTCCCGATACAGTCACTGACTCTGGGACCTCCTTCTGTATGTATAAGCTGGAATATACTAAACGGATATAATAAAATTGAATTGAATTGAATTGAACTGCCACGATAGCGTATAGGCAGAAAATTCACTTCGCATCCAAGAGAACTGTGGTTCGAATCCCGGCGCCACGCAAGTTTCTACTATAAAATATAGAATTCGCATGTCGGTGGAATTCAACGGCAAAGCATCGGGAGCAACTTAATCCACACCGCAGCCTAAAACGCAACGTCTTGACTGCAAAAAGATTTGGCCACACTGGTGCAGTAATCGGCCACTATTTATACGGATGCAGCTACTACCTGGCCCTAAGCTTCCCTCGACTACGGAGCGGCTCAACAGAGTAGCGGTTAGACCTCTCACGCATTGGACAGTGCTAAGAACCTGGGGCCTCGGGAAAGCTCACATTGAAAACTGAATACGATAACCTTTGACCTTAAAAATGCTTTATTGTGGTTACCGCATGAACCATCACATGTTCATTGGTAGGTCACAGGGCTCAGTCAAGCCAGACAAGCAGTTAGGCCCTATAATGTGCAAAATAGGGGTCACGCATTTTGCTATCGCGACTTAGCTTACAAACGGTAGCACAGCAGATGGAGGCCCCCACCAGGCATTAAGGGGCCAGAATCGAGATAATGTCCAAAACTGTGCTGAATTAGAGCTTCAACTCAGTTGCTGAGGCGGAGGCAACCCAGCGCACAGACGCACATCTCAGAGTTTATTTAGAAGATTGCAAATGGTTAAAAGTGTCACCTGGTATGGGAGACCACTCAAGTGGCAAGTATACCACTCATGCGTAAACGGCTTTTAGCTACCTGAGCCAATTAAAAGACATTTACTTCTCAAAACGGTATAAGCCATTTATAGCGCAATACAGAGTCAATAATTTAATTACCCTGCCGCAGCGAGGACCCTATCGCGTCCGGCTGTTGCTGCGCACATCACTTTATATGGAGATGGGATGCTGGCATACAAGAAAAGTTGGTGCCAATGCAGCCCTCGTGCATTTGTGCCAACTCACTTTTTTTATCCAGCTCTATCAGCTCAGTCACAAGCTGTTCGCGTTCGACGCCGGATGGCGGTCCGTAACCTTCCAAGCAAGCATTGTAATACGGTTTCCACTTGTCTTCAGTCACCTTTTTCCATTTGAGATAAAACTCCAATGAAAATTCGCTTACGTCCACCTACAAGTAATTAGAAGACAAGGAGGATCAGTAAGCATGCGCTCACGTTCTGAGCTTTTTCTAGAAAATAGCAGAGGCAAGGAACCTCCATATGTCGTTAATTCTTCTATAACTTATACATATTGCAAATACGTTCTGCTGAAAGCAAATATTAATCTTTTGTATATTTACTGCGCTTGCACATGGCAAACCGTGCAATATTGATTAGAGTGATTAGAAATCTAATGCGGCACTTCAAAACGCTCGTGTTCATCATAAAGAGAATGTGAGAGCCAAACCTAATCTGTATACACTTGACGAAAGAAAATGCGTTTATAATCGTGAGTTACGCAGTCATCCCATCGAGGGAGTTAGGCTCGGGGTTTAGCTCATATTATACATTTCAGTTATATCTTACATTAAACATGCACACATTGGCAGAGAAATATTCAAAAATTTTCGTATGTGGTATATCTAGCTAGTGTTTCCAGGTGGCTTGTATTTCAAATCTCCCTACTCTGCTTTCAGGACTGAACAGCAAAAAAACTAATGTTTTTCCTATTTTCTATAGCTCTCACCTCCACGGTAAATGGCGTGGCGGGATCGGCGAGTAGATTGTAACGACGCTCCAGTCTGAGCAGAGAGTGGACGCCAAACTGCAAGGACAGCTGAGTCATCCTATCCAGAAGGTCTTCGCTCTCGTCTTCTTTCATTTCGGCCAAGTCGAAGCCAAACTGGCGCATGAAATCTCGCACGCTTGGAGCGTCTTCGTCCGGGTTCGACGAGTAGTTCAGGCAGGCAGCGTGCAAATCTTCGTTTTCAAGCCGCGTCTCTCCAATCGGGGATACGTCAAGCCCGCTACCCTTTTTAGGAGTGCTGGGAATCCCCGAGGTTTCTTCGACGCTGCTATCATTTGTATTGCTCGCAGACGCCTGAAAATTAGCATGTATATAGCTCGTCATCTTTGATCTCTCAAAACACTGCTTGACCCCTAATGAGCTAATTATAGGCCTTCAGAAACATAACTGTGACGATGGTTCCTGCTCCGACACACTAACGCTCAAAGGTGTCAGTTAATTCGCCTGCCTACTGCAGTACCTGCCCACCATAACACTTTGCAAAGCACTGCAATAAGTGAGACGTGCTGATGTATGTGAACAAAAAAAAGAGCAGCCAAGAAGAACTACTGAGAATTACGCACAAGTAATTTGGTTTGGGCTAGTTGGTTCATAGCTGATGTTGATTCTGAGGACGACGCGAAAGAAACGAGGACGATAAAGGAACACGAAATAAACAGGACAGGCGCCAACTTTCAACTGAAAGTTGACACCTGTTTTGTTGTTTTCGTGTTCTTTCTTCGTCCTCGCCCCTTTCGCTCCGTCCTGAGAATCAACATCAACTGAGAATCGTTTGAAAGTCACGCTGCCAACGCAGCAAACACACCTTCTCAGGAGACCCTTTCAGCGGGAGCGGGGAGCCGTCGCAGACGAAGGCATTGGTCTCCCAACACGGGTCAACCTGTTTTTGCAGCATAGAGACCAGCCACTGGCTTTGCAGCTGGCACACTTGCGTCTGACACGTGCCCATCCAGTGAAAAATCGGCGGTTCCCCTTCATCCTCCGCCTGCTTACGGAAAAGCCTCGGATCGAATACTGGAGGCCGCGTTGTGTTTCCCGGTTCCTGCGTATCACGCATCGTGCGCCACCATTGAGCTTGAAAACGGGGTAGCCATGTACCCAAGGTTAGGTAGCATGTCATGTTTACCACTCACTGCAGCTAAGCGCTCTACCATAATTAGGGGAAAACTCAAGCTTCACCTTAAGAGTAGACGCGATGGTACCTTTAACACTGCCTCTTCAATCCGCGAATGCCCTTTCTAATGCCGCATCTGTCCACTGGCATATATTCGTAAGGGAAAGCATACGCTAGACACATCCCTTCATACTGGTTGCGCGCCATGTATACTGTGGCAGAACAGTACAATCGCGTGTTTTCAAGCGGGTGCCGCGTGCTATGATGATGATGATGATGATGATGATGTTGGCTGGTCTCTTTGTATCGGGTGGACACCTGGTTGGTGTCCCAGCCGGAAAAAAAAAACTGATGAAAGACTAGTTGTAATTTTTACGCGAAATCTGTACGGCGGCAACGCAGTACGATCGCGCGTGTCCCTGTGGGCGCCGCAAGATTGTGCTCGTTTTGTCGTTACAACCACGGAGAACAATACAACGGCAGCGGCAGTTTTTCCCCGGCACAGGGCCCTTACGCTACTGCGTAATACTACGATTTACCTTGTGAGACCCACTTACAAAGCCCAGATGCGCTACCGAACAGACAAAACGTTGATGTAATCATGTTATTACCATTTCGGATATCATTTATGCTTGCGTAAAACGATGTGTCACCAGTGAGGGGGTTGTTTTATGTTTGAAATAATTTACCTCCCGTTTGAGGCGTGCCGCCGATGATTTTGGCTGCAGAATGGAGAGCATTCAGGCGACGAAGTTTCGAAGTACGCCGGTCACCCTCTGGTATGTTGCCGCTGGAAACGCGTGGGCAAAGCCGGCGTGTGGCGCATAGTACTTGCCTACGCTCCGACCTTTAACGCCTTAGAAAACGCGCGCCGGCCGAAATTATACACCAAAGGTCTTACGGCGCCATGAATTCTGTGACACCTTTCCATTCGATATAGGAGAGCGAGAAGAATAAAATACAACGAAAGACACTGAACGCAGTCTGTCATTGGACTCCACTCTATTTCAATGGCTACGCCTGTAATACGCCCATTTCATTCTTACAGCTACTCGCGATTAAGGAACAGGCAGAGATTTTTTTTTTTATCAACTATATGCAGAAACGTTTCGTCTTATCTACACTTGATTTTACCATTAAGGTCTAAAGCTCACTGAGGATAACGTCAAGCATTCGCTTTGCGAGCAGTAATAATCTAGAAGCCCGCACTCAGGCTCCTTCCCGCGCGCAATAATCGCATACTAAGTAAAGCTGACTTTCCACATTACGAGTTAGGTGATCCGAATTCAGTTTATGAACTACATGTAGATCTGCAACAGGTTTGACGATGCTGTTCGGCGCTATTCTCAATATCAAAAAAGCGCTCAGCCTCACGAAGGCTGCCTCAAGAATTGCACACACGGTAAGTGAAGCACGAGCGTAACGAGCCAACAAACTTGAGACCGCTTAAGAGTCCTTCACAAGGAAACGATAGGATTACTTTTCTGAACAGCATTTCTTATTTCTTTTGACTGATTGTGTCACTTCTCAGCATTCGTCAAAACATCATCCGACACCCATCGGCGGTTGAACAAGAACCTCAAACAGTTCGCGTGGGCCAAGAGACCATTTTTGAATTTGCTGCCTGCGGATGGTGGTCTGCGATTGGTTTTTTTTTTTTTTTTTTTGTTACGCAAGTGCCGCTTGATAGAAAACATTTTATTTGTGAGGAAACTGTGGCACAGTGTACTAGACGGTTACGCACGTGTTGATTGGATGGTCGCAGCCCCGGTGCATGCATTCGCTTCTCTAGGAAATGAATGCAGTGCGTTTTTGAAAAAAAAAAAATGAGACCTTTTAAGGTAACACTGATACCAATGGCCTCATATTTAATCTTTCCGAAGTGTGTCGCACGCTCCTTACGAGTAATTAGGTATGGCATGGAAAACCACTTCTCTGCAATTTTGAAAACAAATAGCAAAAAAGTACAAGCCTACTGAGGAAGGGTTTGCGGATATTTTGATTGTTGTGGTACAGTTACACAATTTTAAACTTTTCTCTTCATCATCAACTTTCCCAGTATTTCTCCTCAATTTTTGGGTATATCGGCCAAATCCGATAATTTCGGCTCCGGTTCCGGCGGCGGTGTGCTTTCTGTATGACAGGAACTCAAATGCGGACGCATTATGTTTAAACTTTCATATCTGGATGACTGCATCAGGGCATAAAATGAATGTTATCATGGATGAAGGGTGCGATCAAATAAATGAAAAAGGTTGGCTTATGCAATGAAATAGCGGAGTGAATGATGATGTGGTCCCAGCGTCCAAACGGCATATGACTGTGGATTATGGGGGGAAAGGCCAGCTGCCATCAAGTGCCGGATCCGCGTCGGCTTCAATGCTGGACATTGTCACAGCAGGTGATGGATGTCAGCTTCTAAATTTTTAAACTTGCATACGGGGCACCCAGGGTGTGGATATAAATACTGAAATTGTGGCCACTTTCGGATCACTACTGGTGTTAGGGCTACCCCAACTCTAATTCTCCGAAGTGCCACCTCCTCTACACGGGTTAGACCACGGGAGAGGCTTACCGTATACGGAGCACGTGTACGGAGCCGGAGCTGCTCCTTTCTTGTTAAAGCAGGGCAGCATTGTCCTAATTGATGAGGTTTGGCGATGTCGAGGTTGAGTTTGAAAGGCGGGTCGCCGAATCCGGTGGCTTTGGGCACTAAAAGGTCACGCGGAGTCCATTCAATACGGATTGGATTTGGTATGCAAGCGGCTGGACTGTGTATGTTTTGGCAGCTTTCTGGTCTACTACTAACGCATCTAAGTAGCTTTACCACCTGGAGGGCATCAGTACGTATGGCTGGCCTACTTCATGTTGGGAGTGGCGTTTATTCAGCAAGAACGAAGGGATTCGTAGGGGGCGCTACTAATTACATAACACGCCACCACACAAGAATTGACAAAGCAAATAAAAATAAAATGGTCACATGAGGAATTTTGAAAAAGTTCTGACTGGCCTTCTTGAGCGCGTCATATACAGGAGTGCTTGCAATGGCACAGCTCTCGGGTCTGAAGGACAGTCAGGCAGGGCTCTCGTGTGTGAGGAATGGTGCGGCTCATTTCCTTTTGTCGACTCAACCGGATAGTAGTCTTCAGGTGTTGCCTGGGGATCACTTGAGAGGCGCCGCACTCGTAAGGGATGTCGGTTACGCTTGTACGCTTGACCGTTGGCTACTGTAACTGTATACCTTCGTGGCCCTGGGCCTACTTGCGTTATGACTGCTTTCTCCTATTTCTTTCCATGCCAAAACCACACTGGTTGGTTCTTTCTTAATGGGGGCTGATCTCGAGCATGCTGGTCTGCGTGCTTGTGCTGTGCCTGCTGCCTTATTTGAAGTTTTTTCTGGAGCTCCTTATGCGGCTATTGCGGTAACAAATTACCGGGATGGCTTCAATAAACGTTCTTATCCTTCTTCCCAGAAGCATCTCTGCTGGAGACAGGAGACCATTCATCGGAGCTCCTCTGTGGTTCAATAGTACCACTGCGAGTTCTTTGCCTTCGGACAGCGCCTTTGTCATTGTTGCTTTTATGGTCTGGATGGTTTTCTCAACGAGACGAGGGCAAAGCAGTGATGTGGTTTTGTGGACAATGTTCCATTCCTTGTTGAAGTTTCTAAACTCGGTGGAGCCGAATCGAGGGCCTTGATCACTCACAACTTCTGAAGGTATGCCAAAGCGTGCATACATAACTTTGAACACTGTGATCACCGATGAGGCTCAGGTTATGGACATTTTTCTTGACCTCCACAAACTTTGAATAGTAGTCCACTAAGAGCAAATAAACAGCTCCGCTCTGGTGGAAGAAGCCCACTGCCGATTTCTCCCATGGACATGTTGGTAGCTGTCTGTCGAGGAATGGCTCTCGCTGATTAGCTCGTTGATGGCTTTGCAGTCCTCGCAATTAGGTATGATATGCTCAATGTACAGGTTTATTCCGGGCCAGTAGACACTCTGGCCAGCTGTGTTCTTGCATGAGACGATGCCTCGATGGGTCATGTGGACCTTAGAGAACACTTCCTTCTGGCATGTCTGGGGCACGACAATTCGTTCACTATAAGACAGACAACCATCAGTTGCGTATAGTTCATTCTTGATGGAGTAGTAGAGCCTCACTGCTAGGGCAACTTTTTAAATCTTGTCAGGCCAGCCCTTCTGAATGCATGTGGCTACACGTTGGAGTATTCTATCAGTAGCTGTGCAGTTTCTTATCTCAGCTAGCTTGACGGTTGAAGCTTGCACCAATGTACATGCCTAGGTAATCCTGATAAACCTGATAATCTAGGTCCGATGTCTTGATGGTGATTGCTGGATCAGGAGCTCGAGACAGCTTGTTCGCAACTGTCAGGTGTTTGCCAAATACGTACAGTCAACGTCACCCATGTGTACAGAGCTCGGGCACTGCTCATCCCACAATAAAAACTGAAATTAAAAGCAGCCCATGATTTGCGAACAAAGTGCTCATGCTACTATTCTTCACAGGTCTGTGTGGATCTACTTATGTACAAGCATTGCTTGCAAAAAGTGGAACCTACAACGAGGTATCGACTTTTATGCAGGGAAGTGCGAAGATCGAGCGCTCTACAAAAGGGTGATGTAGACTGTGCACCAACTTCACACTGTAGCGCTGGAGCCGAAGTAGTAGGCATTCTAGTCTGGCGAGATTTTGTGGAAGTCCTTACATTGAAGTCCGATGAGAGGTTTATGATCAGTTTCAACCAGAATGCTGCGACCATAGATATAATAGTGAAACTGTTCACAGGCAAACACAACAGCTAACGAGTCCTTCTCAATTTGCGCATAGTGCTGCTGTTTTGGTGTAAGTGCTGCAGATGCATAGGCTACTGGGTGTCCATTCTGAATAAAGACGCTGCCGAATTTATAGGAGCTTGCATCAGTGGATGTGGTGATAGGCTGTGCCGGGTCGAAGTAGTGCAACGCTGGTGCTGTCGTCAGCTTGCTCTTGGTCTCGTTAAAAGCGTCTGCCATCTTGCGAGTCCATTGCCATGAGATATCTGACTTAAGTAGTTCTCGAAGAGGTTGTTTCTTTGTTGAGAAGTTTGGGATGAACTTCATGGAGGTATGTTGCCATTACCAGAAAGCAAAGAAGCTCAGCTTCGGTGGTTGGAGCTGGTATAGCGTTGATGACCTTGACCCGGCTGGGATCAGGGGTCATCCCTAGCTTGGTCAGTTGATGTCCTAGATAGGTAACCAAGGGCAAGCCCAGTTTGAATTTGTCGCAGTTCAGTTTGAGGTTAGCTCGTATTATGTCGAGCATTTAAGGCAGATGAACTAAAAGCTCATCAAATGCTCTTGATGCGATTAAGACGTCATCGAAGTAGGGCGTTACAAGGCCTTGACGTTCAAAGATACTGTCAATTGCTTGCTGAAAACATTTAGGGGCTGTATTGAGGCCAAATGGTACCCGGAGGAACCTGTAGCATCCCCATGGTGAGGAAAATGTGCATAAATGTGAGCTGCTTTCGTCAAGTGGTAGCTGCCAAAATGCACTCTTAGCATCGAAAACTGAGAACACTGTACACCCTCTTAGTCGTGCAAACAGTTCTTCTGGAACCGGAATACGATAGTGATGTCGCTTAACTGCTGCATTTAAGCTCCTTGGTCAAGACAGATTTGCACACTTCCATGTTTCTTTATGGTTATGACAATCGGATGCGCACATTCTTTTTTTTTCTCTCACACGTTTCATTATGCCATTCTGTTCCATTCGTGCGAGTTCAGCTTTGACAGTCTTTTCTGGTGCACTTGGTATGCGGCAAGGGGCGCCAATTGTAGGTTTTGCGTTTGGCTGGAGGCGTATGCTGTACTCTCCTGGTAGCCTGCCTATGCCTTTGAACACATCAGTAAATTTTTGAAGCAGAGCTTCGAACTTCTGAGAAGCCGGAGGGCGTGGCTCTTCCTCTGCTGTGATGTTCCTGACTCTGTGCACGAAGTTAAGCGCTGTACATGCAGCTGGTCCAAGTACAAGCTTGAGGCTAGCATTGACTATGAACATTTTAGAAAGCTTTGCTTGTTTTTCACTGAGAAGGAGAGCTCACATTTACATTCAATGCTGAGTTGCTCCCATAGGTAAGTTGTGACCTTTGCTTTGGTTGTCACAGTTGGCTGAGGCTTACATTTGAACATTAGCTGCTCAGGGAGAATATTCACATCGGATCCCATGCCGAATATAAAGTTCACGTTCCGGCCATTCCCTTCGACGCTTTCGAACCAGTCTGACGATGCATCGTTTACAATGTCCATGGTGAGGTTTCCCAAGAAGAATTCTTGGTCGGAGTCGTCATCATGCTCAGCACTAAGCATCCAAACTTTTCTCTGTGTTGTTCGTTGCTTCCGGCGACAACAAACACTCGCGTAGTGTCCGAACGTCCCACACACGTGGCAGGTAGAGCCTAGGCACGACATTGTCGGGGCCTGTGCATGGTTCCACACCTGCCGCGTGTACGCTGAGGCACTGCTTCTTTGGGCTGACTGTTTCTTCGATGAAACGCTGATTCTCCTCTCGGCTGTTGCTTGCCAGCTACTTGTTGTCGAACGTGCTTGTATTTTGTATTCAAGTTGTCCACCGTCATTTCTTGTTCATCTACAGTCGTTACTAGCGAATACACATGCTGCTTGGAGATTTACGCCGCTCTGCACGTAGTGATGATTTTATCTAGTGTCAAGTATCTCTCGCGGTACAGCCTTTCTCGTAGTGTTGCGTCAAAAATGCTAACGATGATCATGTCGCCCAGGAGGCGGTCGTGCTCGTCAACAACGTAGCACCTTGCTGCTTGATGCTGAAGTTCAGCAATAAACTCGTCGATCGGCTGATTTTGTTTCTGACTCATGCTGTTGGAGACGCGGTCGCTTGCGTCACGTCTTTGTAAGGAAGGTACCTCTCGTCGAAATTTGCAAAAATGGCTGCTATCGTGTCGCTTCTCTGCCACCTGCAGCTGGCTCAGGAAAATGAAATTGCTCCACAGCTTTCCGCGCTGTCGGACCTATGACATCAGTGCTCGCCTTGTTGCTTCTGGCTTTGTGGTATATTCGCATGCTGCTTCGTAAAGCTGGTAGACCGCCTTTCATCCGACTACGCTTCCGCGGGGTTGCTGCCCGGCTCGAAATGCTTCCGTGGTTGAATGAGGGGGTGTGCTGTGCTTCATATACTTCATATACTGTGTCACTCAGGGGCCGAAGAGGTGCTACGTTGCGTTACTTCACTCCTGACACCATGTTATATCTAGATGACTGAAGATTATGTGTCAGATGATATGACAGAGAACGGAAGCCATGGTGAGAGGATGACATGACTTTGTCCTACTCTATGCTGGGAGTGGAGTTTATTAAGTAAGAACAAACGAATTCGTAGGGGACGCTACTGATTACATAACAAAAGTTTTTCGAAGCCTACCGGTTCCGTGCACCAGCAATCTATGCATTCTCCTCTTAGACACCTACTTCAATTTGACCAAGACTTTCTTAGCTTAGTTAACTGCAGCGGATACTTGTTACTACGTCTGTTATTACAAACTACACTGCATGTGTGTTTAGTTAAAATTGTGATAAATGAGGGCTGGTAATGAGATATATACAGAATTGGAGCCAACAGCCACTCACACCAACTAAGGCAAAGGGGTTGTTTCTTTCTGGTGTTCGTCAATGTCCAATAGTATTTTACTATTGCACTAGTTTCCATTTTTTTAATTACTATTACTATAATACTCAATTAGAAAGCAGATGAAAAAACCACACGCCCCCTTTTTATGCACTGCCTACTTTTTTTGCGCGCTTTACTCCCTATTTTCTTCAAGGGTTTCTTGCGCACATTTAAGAAACATTCAAAAATACGCAACTTCATATCTTCCTCCCCCGTTAAGCAAATTAACCGCCCTAATAACACCTCCAGCTTGTAACACGTTTTGTCGTTGTAACGCATGGTACTAAGCTGTACTGATACGAATTAAATGACGTTGGTAATACTAGTTAGCCAGTTATTATCGGTTGCAGCAATAAGAGATAAAAGGCGTCCAGAGTTCGTCAAAGGAATAACTCGAGTGAATGACATTCCAGTGAAAACAAGATGAAATATGCATAGGCAGGACATATAGCTCGAAAAGAGGATATGGTAACAATTGTTTACCAAGGGAGGGAATTAGCGTAGGAGGGGCGGCAAAAAGTTTGTTGCGCGGAAGAGTTTTAAGAAGTTTGCAGTGGTCAAGGAGGTTATAAACTCCTCGACAAGGGTCAAGTGGATGCAGCTAGCACAGGACTGGATTAGTTGTAGGAATATAGGGGAGGCCTGCCCTGATGTGGGTATAGTCCGATTTATGGTGATGACGATGATAATATTAGAGGTGAAAGTAGAGCCAGAAAAAAATAAACGCAACACGCCTGCAATCTTATCCTGTCCTCGCGCTGCTCGAGAAAAACATTGCTCTTTCCTGGAACAAAAACCTAAAACGCAATGATTGAATTCGGCTGTACGCACCAATTCGAAGGATCTATTTTCCGGACGTCCGCCACCAACTTCAATGGGTGCCTCGGTCGAAACCTTCGGAATAGAAAGTAAGATGGAGAAACTTGTGAGGAAGAACATAATGCACAGAGTATGCTGGCTGACTACACCAGCGTTACTACGTAAAATACACCGTCCGCTCGTGTGTATGCATACGTACAATGCTTGATTTCGTAGCTAAGTCCAAACAGCATTTTTAGAATACCGCTTGCCTCAGTGCTGTCGAAGTAACTTATCCAATAAAACATTAGTACATACGTGGCTTTGTGCAGACATCCCAGAGAGCTGTTCAAGTTCTACAAGTTTTTGTATAAACGCTTTGTTCCTGAAATCAATAATTAAAAAGTGTGTGACTTGGTGTTAAATATTTAATGAAGTTTCGGGACTGAAAACGATACCGCAGACTATGTCACGCTTTTCTCAGAAGGCGTAACCTGCTTTCACTAATCTAGGATGCAATATCTTTTTTTAATTTGGAGCATTCAGTGAAGGCTTCTGGTATTTGACTTTTTTTTTTTTGCTTCATAATTTGTGTTCTTTAAATGTTTCTTAAAATTGACCACACCACATAGGAGGTATAAGTAAGTTCAGTCGTTCAGTCGTGTCCGACTCTTCGTGACCCTATGGACCATGTCACGCCACGCTTTCCGGTCTCTCACTATCTTCCTAACATCACATAACTTCATCTGCAGTGCCTCGAGGAGGTACATAGGAAGTACACTGCAGCAAAAAACTGCACCGTTTGTTTCCTTACCCACTTCTAGTTGAAACGAAGAATATTTCAAAGTGAATGCCAATGCTTCTCATACTTATTCTGTGTTAATATATTACTCACTTCAATTTTCAAAATCCACTCTGAGGAGAGTCACATGACAACAAAAAAAATTTGGAGGACGCTTAAGCTTCGCCTTCAAGAGTGGAACGCGATAGCGTTATTGCACCTCGTCGAGAAAACTTACTAAACGCAAGGGTATTGGGGCATCCTCGCACCGGTACCCGCGCGGCCCGAAGGGGAGAAGCGGGTGAGCGAAGATAGTGATCTAAAGAAAGAAAAGACGCTTGATTCTACAACCTGTGAGGGTGCACGGTGAAACGTCAGGGGCGAGTGGCGCGCCACGTGTCGGGGCAGCGCCGCACATTGCGAGGAGGGGTTCTTCTGTGTTTGCCGCAAGATGGCTCTGCATGTGCGCAGAGCGCAGAAGAAATGTAGCGGAAACGTACTTCGCTACTCGTGTAACTGCGACTTCTGTAAGTAACATGCTCATAATTACCGATATACACTGCAGTATAACGTTCTACGGCATGTTTCTAAGGCAACACCGCATTCACTAGAAGCGCTTTTGTACCGCTTTCCAGCATCGAACACTGCGAGCATCTTCTGGGACGAAGTACGGGGATTTTTCGCCACGGATTTGGAGGTCACATGGCCAGGGCTCTTGTGTCTCGACGCCTCTTGTGATCGTCCAGAGCTTCGAGACATTGTGATAGTGCTTGCGTTGCATGCCCTCTGGCGTGCGCGCGTGGATGTGGTGGAGTGTGTGCGTTGGCCGAAACCAGCGTGGCGGCATCTATTGGACAAAGCAGAGTGGACAGTGAGCGCACTAGAGTCCTCTGGCACCGACGAAAGCCTGCAGGAGGAACTACGGCGAGGCTGCCGCGCTGTGATGGTCTTCAAGACACGACAGTACGAACGGTTTGGGTGCCGCTGATGCTTCACGCAGCGTTGCCCAAGTGATTTTTTTTATTTTTTTTTATTTTTCCTCTCTTCTGGTTTTCCTCTTTGTCTTTCAGTGGCGCACTTTAGGCTTATATGTTACACTTTTTCTGACCCTTTCTTACCAAACCTCTCGACATAATTCTCTATTGTGCTTAATCTCCCCTCAGGTTTCCTATGGCCGACGTTAACACGAGAAGCAATCAATGCACTCGGCTATTGGTTGAGTTGCAGCCTTGTACATATATATATAAATAATGGGTTTTTTTTGTTACGGAAAAAAAAACTCGTGGCTGAGTGGTAGCGTCTCCGTCTCACACCCCGGAGACCCTGGTTCGATTCCCACCCAGCCCATCTTGGAACTTGCTTTGTATTTATGAAGTGCATGTTTATTTATGAAGTGCATGCCGGGATTTATCGCTCACTGGACGCCGACGACACCGGCTTTTCTGCGACGCGAGCTCCTTAACGCTACCGCGTTAATATGCTATTAGTGTCTGATGCTGCGAGACACTTTTTCTGTAGTCATTGCCTGGAGTTGTGTCAAATAGGCTAGGTAATCGGATGTTAACAATATATCAAGTGTTTTAAGGTTTGCATAATTTTATTTGCAAACTTTACCGCAACATTTACGCGGCCTATGGAGGTAGAATGTACAGCGAGGGTCCGAAATTTTTCAGCTCTGCCCTTTTCTGTCATTCGGAAAGCAAATTGATCTGGCTCTTCCGGTATATCCGAATCCTCCACTGACTTCGTTTGTTTAAACTTCAAGTCAGCAGGGGCATTGCGACAAGCGGCGTAGCATTGCAATCATTGTCACTTTTAAATACTTCTTTTCGCGCATGGCTTCGTATTGCGCACCTTTTGGGAGCTAGGGCTCAGTAAGGCAGTTGCCCCAAAGGACTGTGTTTCTTTTTTTTTTTGTAGCCAATTCTGCAACTGAACCAGCCCTCATGATTGTGTTTGTGGGTATGCTGTCGCAATTACGTTTAATGTAATTTAATGTAATGTTACCCTTTGGAAAAATAATTCCACCCGAAATAATCTTCGTGCAATAGATTCTCCGTGTCATTAAAGTTCCTGGCCAGTACTAAACGAGATCTCTTGCAGCCGTCATCAGTCAACAGCGCACCTGTGACAAAAGCTTTTAGTCTGTGGAAATATTGACAGTGACGTCATTACAGCGGTCTTAAGTTTTGTTTCTTTCGCATGGCGACCGGTCAGGCCCCGGCGTTAATAAAGTGAATGTTCAGTCTTTGTCAAGCGTTTAGAGCCCGCACGGTCTGCTTATAAGCCGTGTAGTGGCCCTGCTTCAGCATCCATGGAAGTGGTTGACAATGGATAGGGTAAAACAGAAAATTCGTTGCGAGCGATTCAATTTCGGTCAGAAGCAAACGCTATGTGCTCTCAACTTTTGGCAAAGTCGTTCGTTCATTTGTGCAATGACTATTAAACATGCCAACTGTGATGAAAATCTGAAATTCTCTGATCAGCCAAGCGCACATCCTTTACTTTGCACCAAATGTCTTCAATGATGATAGTAACAAAGCAAAATCATAATAATTGAACTTCCTGTGAATAATCTCTAGCGTTCCTAAAGCAAGACGTGCAGCCTCCGATAACCGCATTAATGACGTGTTGCTTTTCCTTCGGCCACGGCATCATAATAATTTTCCCATTACTCACGCGTTGCGATGTGCAGTTGTATTGCGTCATTTGCATGAGCGACTGTCACTAAGGCACATTCAGCGCTCTGCGAAATGCCTCGGGTTGCGAAATGCAAAAGCACGCCCTGATATGTACGGATGAAGCAACATTTGTCCCCCGTCTTAGCGGATTCAATTCTAGGCTTAATAGGCACTGAACCTCTATGCTCGCAGTAGTTTATTTTCTCGTCACTATCGCGAAGAAACAAGAGTTCAAAGCTAAAGTACTTACCGGCAATCCTGCGACAACGTAGCAACCGAATGATCCCACCAGAATGCACGCAATACCGCAGAGTCCCATTAACACCACCCTCCCCTGAAGGGTCCATGTCTCTCCTCCTTTCTCCTCGGCGCTTTCAGTAGCATGCGTTGCTGAGTGTCTTTCAGTCTCAGATGGTGTCCCTCTATGCAGCGCGTCCTTGTCGCTGGCAAGGCTCGGCCGCGGGCCCAGCTCCTCGCGGCTTTCAGCAGAAGGAATTCCTATTACCCGAGCCGCTACTTCACTGCATATTAAAATAGGAAGTAAGGACAATCAGTCTGAAGGCACGTTTAGTAGAGTAAATTCTTATCATGCCACGAAGAACGAGGAAAATCTCGCTGCACCAGTCAAAGCGCAGCTTGATTGATTGCATTATGTGGTTAAAGTTCCGAAGGAGCTCAGGCTATGAGAACCACCGTAGTCAATGGCTCCAGACACTTCGACAACCTGGGTTTCTTTAACATACACTGACGTCGCACAGCACACAGACGAATCGCTTTTCGCTTTCACATAAAAAGTGGCCGCCAAGGCCAGGATTCCATCCAACATCCTTGCGGCACACTAGTCGAGTGCCGTAACCAGTGCGGTACCCCAGAGTGGTGATATGCGGTACGACGCTGGACATCCAATCTTTACGGGCTGTTTTAATCGATCGGCATTCTTCCATGAAACGCTGACATGGCCATGCAAGTGTTTTGTCGCACCTAAACAATCAACATTTAGTAGAAAAAACGGCGCCAGACAAATTCGCTACACCTGACCATAACATTCGTTTCCATCCGACTGTGCTTTGGCACTATACCTCCTCTTCGCAAACTGCGACATGTGAAGAAACCGCTGATGCCAGCTGCCCAATTCGACGCTGATTAGTTGCCGACGTTGCAGTGCGGCGCAGATTTCCCCGCGGAATATAAAGACTGGTAGATGAATTAGACTTTGCTCCTTCATCTCCACGCATAACGATATGGTACATTTTGCCGGCAAGAGCGTGCTTTTCAAAACTCAGCAGCCTTGGCTATCAGGTATCGGACTCAAGATATTGTTTGGTGGAGTCTAAAGTGCACCTGCTATAATATAAACAGCCTTGCCACAGTGGACTTAAGAGTGGACGTCCTGTCTTCACTCGAGATGGCAGAGCATACTGTGCACGTACACCGGCAAGGTTGTCGTTCTGGCTGTAGGAAGAAGGAAAAGGAAATGCACGGGCCTGCAACTGGCTCTGTCTCTGAGCCACCTCCGCTGCCTTGTGTGGAAAGAAGAGATTGGTTGATTTATAGTAGGAAGGGAAAGGCGCGGTAACTGTCTCACTTGTTTTCTGCGGATGCCTCAACCGCACCGTAAGGGAAGGGAGGAAGGTGGGAGTGAAGGTGGAAAGAGAGAAGAGGAGCCGTAGTGAAGGGCTACGGAGTAATTTCGACTGCCTGGGGATCTTTAACGTGCGCTGACATCGCACAGAACACGGACGCCTCTTTGTTTCGCCTCTATCGAAACGTAGCCGCCGAGGTCGGGTTCGAACCCGGGTACTCCGGCTCAGAAAATAGAGAACCAAGAAAAAGAAGAGGGAGAGAAAGACGCGCGCCGCCACAGCCGTTGTCCACCACCTAAACGATGGCTGGTGTAACGACGGCCTACAAGAGATAAAAATTCGGTGGCAGGCTAGTACCCGTCACAAGCGCCAGCCCCGTAGGGCCATGCAGGTGCTGACATCCTTCCCCCCGCTGTGATAATGCTAATGCAAAAACTCCATGAAGACTGTATGTTGTTGTTGTGGCTGTTGTTACGACCAAGCATCCGCATTTGCGCGCTCTATTGTTCGCCTGTGGGCATGGAAAGTTTTGTGAATATGTGGTGATGGTCCATTGGCTCTAAGTGAGCCTGTTTCCAGGAATCCTGTTTTGTAAGCATGTTTTGCTTTGTGGACAACCTGCAAATGCCAAATTGGCCCTGTCAAGAGAACGTCTGGAAAAACACAAAGAAACGTCCCCCTGCGGGAAATAGCAGGAAGTGCTTTCTTTTGTTCACCCTTCCAGTCGAGAAGTGCTATCCTCCAGTGATGAATGCCTCCTATCCAAAGGAGACGACAGAGTGACATGTCCGCTGACGTGCAGGACAAGAGAAGAGCATGACTCATACGGCCATTAAGTGATTTCCCGGGAATGCAGGAAAGATTTGCAATTGTCGAAAAGGGACCATGTTGGGAGCCCTATGCGGCGCCACGTGCACTCGGGTTTCTGAGAAGTAAAACCCCCAGAACCAGCCTGTGGTTTCTTTGCTGAAGAATAGAAATGTACCTCCTCTCCTCGCCGTTCCCAAGCTTTCCCGCCAACAAGTGATCACGCCCAACGAATGAATGCCGGACCAGTCAGTGCTTCAGACCATCAGTGCAGTGATGTGTTCGATTGGATGCCGATACCTGAGGGGCGTGCCCTGGATTTGGTTGGTCAGCATCTTCAGAGAGGGGCTGGACATAGGGGGTTTTTAAGGACGCTGCAGAGCACGAAATGTCGCTCTGAGCCCTGGGTAAACGGCTCATCCAGTCGCTTCTCGCTATGAACCCTTAACGCTTGCCATTTTGCTGATGTACCCTTCTTTTTCGTGTAAATATTGTAAATACGTTTTCTCAAAGTGTCAGTAAACCTGCTTGTACATATTTTACCAACTTCGAAGATTCAGTCCTTCTTCAACCCGGAGTCTCTGCACGCTACCAAGTGAAAGCCGGGTCGCCATAGCCCCAGCGTCACGACAACTGGTGCCCAGCGTTGGGATATGAATCTACAAGCCACAACATCTGGTGATTGGAGGTGGATCTGAAGCTACAAGCCACAACACCTTGTGATCGGAGGTGGCATCTCAAGCAACAAGCAGGAGCAACAATCGGCCAACAAGAGGGCAGCTCGGAACATCGATCGCATGTGTGGGTGAGTGCTTGGCTTTTCTTCTGATGTGGACCAGGTTCTAGAACAGGGTTAGATTTTAGAACTGGTAAAGAGAGTGTGGAAACGCCTTTAGGTTTGGTAGTTTGCACTGTTGTTTTGGAAGTAGCCGACACTCGGAGCGATCATGGACCTACAAAAGCTGCAGAAACCGGAACTGTTGCAATTGTGTGAGGAATTGGGAATTGATACAAGTGGTTTGGCACGAAAACCTTTGATTATAAAGGCAATCACAGATTTGGGAGCCGATGATGAGGAGCTCAGTGAAGCATGGAACCTCATCGGTCAAAAAAAGGAACAGCTCAGACAGCAGAAGGAGCGGGAAAAAGAGCAGAAAGAGCGGGAAAAAGAGGAAAAGAGGCGTGAGCGTGAACTTGAGAGGGAAAAAGAGGAAAGGGAGCGCGAACGTGAGTGGGAAAAAGAGGAAAAGAAGCGTGAAAGAGAAGCAAAAAAGCTGGACCAAGAAATTGAGCTCCGGAAATTAGAACTAGAGTTGAGCAAGAGGTCGGGCAATTGTCCCCAGCTAGCGGTACCTCTTCTCAACAAGGAGGCAGATTTCAAGATGTCAAAGTACATGCAGCCATATGTGATATCAGGGGATATCGGTCTGTATCTGGCTAACTTTGAGCGAACCTGCGAAAAACTGTCCTTCCAGCGAGACACTTGGTCTCAGAGATTATTGACGGTTCTGCCCTGCGAGGCAGCGGAGGTTGTCGCGCGGCTAAGCAAGGAGGACGCGGACAACTACGAGAAGGTCAAAGCTTGCCTTCTGAGAAAGTATAGACTTAGCGCCGAGGCGTTCAGACAACGTTTTCGGAAAGCTACTAAGTCCAGGGACGAGAGTTACCCTGAATTCCTGTACAATTTAAGAGTTAATTTGGGCGAGTGGCTAAAGAGCACTGATTCCTACAGTGAGAGGGATGCTGTAGTCGAGCGAATTCTTTTGGAGCAGTTTTATAACTGCCTCCCAGAAAAAGAAAGAAATTGGTTACAGGACCGAGGCGACATTAAGTCGGCAACTGAAGCTGCCGAACTCATTGAGGACTATGCTTCGCGCCGACAATTCAGCAACCCAGTAGTGGTTCGGCCCCGCAATTCCAAGTCGAGTGTAAATAACCGTCAGAAAAGGCACTTTGCTAGATTTGCAAACGAAGAAAGGAAGGCTTCTTCAGGCAAACGCCCTAGAAAGGACGGCAGTGAGAAAAGTGGGGAAGTGACCAACGCGCAGAACACAAAGAACAAGCTTGGGGCTAGGAAGCCGCTCACTTGCTTTAGGTGTAATGAGCAGGGTCACATTGCCGTCAACTGCCGGAAAGAAAAGATTGCTTTCTCGTATGTCAGAGACTGCGATGAAAATATGCAGCTTTTGGAACCCTACCTGCATGACCTAGTAGTCAACGGGAAGCCTTGCAAGGTACTGCGCGATTCGGCCGCAACGATGGATGTTGTCCATCCGGCGTATGTGTCGCCTTCCGACTATACAGGACAGTGTGCGTGGATCCGCCAGGTAGTGGAGGAACAGAGTGTGTGCTTGCCGATCGCGAACGTGGTCATCGAGGGCCCTTTCGGCGAATTAACAACCGAGGCTGCCGTTTCAGGAAAGCTTCCTAAGTGCTATCCGTATTTGTTCTCCAACAAATCGGACATGCTACTGCGAAAGAGGGGTATCCTTTTCGGAGACAGAGTTGTGCAAGCCTTAACACGTTCAAAGGCGCGAGAACTAGCTACACTGCTCATTCCAGAAAAATCCACAGCGGAGGAAACGGCAGTTAAAACAATGGTAAATGCGGAAGATAGCAGGTCAGAAAACTTTGAGAGCGAGGCATCTCAGATAAGTCAACTTGAAAGTGAGCTTGATGAGACGCGGAATGAGGACGTTCTTGAGAGTAACCTCTTGCCGCCAGTGTCTAGTAATCTCACGAGACTTTTAAGTGGAACCCGAGAGGACTTAGCTATAGAGCAAGCCAATGATCCCAATATACAGGAGATAAGGGAGCGCCACCGCGCCACTAAGACAGCAAACAATATTTCTTTCGAGATGAGAAAGGGAGTGCTGTATCGCTTATTCAAGGATAAGCGCGGAGTAGAGCGGGACCAATTAGTCGTTCCCCAAAAGTACCGCGGAGACTTACTGCGACTTTCCCATGGCAGCTCGTGGTCATGTCACCTTGGAATAAAGAAAACAAAGCAGAGGCTGTTGCAAGAATACTATTGGCCTGGATGTTTTAAGGACACGGAAAATTTTGTACGGTCATGCGACACGTGCCAGCGGGTTGGAAAGGCGCAAGATAAGTGGAAAGCTCCGATGGTGTTAGTACCAATCATTACCGAGCCGTTTCACCGGTTAGTAATAGATATAGTTGGGCCACTTCCTGTGACCGAGTCAGGGTACCGTTATATCCTCACTATGTTATGCCCAGCCACAAAGTTTCCAGAGGCTGTTCCGCTGCGCGAGGTGACGTCCGAGAGTGTAGTGGATTCGCTGCTGTCAGTGTTTGCACGAGTTGGATTCCCTTCCGAGGTACAAAGTGATCAGGGTAGCGTTTTCACGAGTGTCCTCACCACCTCATTTCTCGAGCGATGCGGCATTAAGGTAGTGCATAGCTCGATCCATCATCCGCAGAGCAACAGCGTAGAAAGATGGCACTCTGTTCTCAAACGAGTCCTGAGGGGACTGTGCTATGAAAACAAGCGCGAATGGGATACCTGCCTGCCTGCAGCGCTTTTCGCTTTGCGGTCAGTGCCGCACGAATCCACTGGATTTAGCCCAGCCGAGTTGGTGTACGGAAGGTCACTGCGCTCACCTTTGCGAATGGTGCGCGAAGCCTGGGAGGGGCGCGGAGAAGACCCAACAGTAGTAGAATTCATTCTGAACCTCTTGAATCGCTTACATAACACTAAGGAACTCGTTGAGGCCAGCATGAAGTCAGCCCAGGCTCGTTCCAAGGTGTACTATGATAAGTCAGCCCGTCAAAGGACGTTTTGTATCGGGGACCAGGTGATGTTGCTGAGAAGTTCAAGGCAGAATAAGCTCGAAGTACAGTGGGAAGGACCGGCTGAAGTCGTTGCAAAGCTTTCTAACACTAACTACGCAGTGAAAATTCCCGGTAGGCGTAAAGAAGTGCGCATTTATCATTGCAATCTTATGAAGCCTTATGTGCAGAGGGAAGCCGTGGTAAATCTAACGTTAAACCTTCCCGAGGAGATGGGGGACAACTTGATTTGCCTCAGCGGAAAAGGAAGCAACGCTCAGGAGCTTCTCAAAAAGACGGAGCAGAGAGGAGAACTAAAGAAATCCCAGCTGTCCGATCTGGGCGAGATAATAACAGAGTTTGAGGCCTGCTTCGTGGACAGGCCAGGCAGAACTGATTTGACTGAGCACGATATTGAGCTGACTTCAGACGTGCCAGTGCGATCAAGGTGCTACCGATTTTCTCCAAGGCAAAGAGAAATTCTGGATAGGGAAGTAACTCGCATGCTGGAATTGGGAGTAATAAAACCCTCGGAAAGCGATTATGCTTCGCCTATGATCTTAGTAGAAGCTCCAGGTAAAGACCCTAGGCCTGTGGTAGACTACCGAAAGCTAAATTCTCTCACCAGGGATCAAGTGTATCCTATTTCGAATATTGAGGAGAGAGTAGAACAGGTCAGTAGAGCGGCATATGTGACTACGCTGGACCTTACTCGAGGATACTGGCAAGTACCGCTCACTGAACGCGCCAGCAGATACGCGGCTTTCGTCACTCCGACGGGCAGCTACCAGCCAACAATGATGAGTTTCGGGCTCAAAAATGCTCCATTTTGTTTTTCCCGACTCATGGATAGGGTTTTAAAGGGGTGTGAAACATTCGCGGTGCCTTATTTAGACGACATTGCGGTTTTTTCCGACTCATGGGCGGACCATATGGTACATCTAAGAGCTGTACTGAGCCTTTTGCGTCAAGCTGGACTAACCGTAAAGGCCGAGAAATGTTGCCTGGCAAGGGCGACCGTGGACTACTTGGGTCACAATGTAGGTCAAGGTTTCAGGAAACCCAGCGAGATTAAGATTTCTGCGGTAGCAGACTACCCGCGGCCGAGCACGAAGACGGAAATTCGAGCATTCCTGGGTCTGACTGGGTACTACAATCACTACATCCCTAACTATTCAGCTTTGGCTAGCCCTCTGACCGACGCTCTCCGCAAGACAGAACCGACAAATGTAGTCTGGGACGAACAAAAGGAAGCCTCCTTCGTAAACCTGAAGGCTGTGCTGATTAGCCGTCCGGTATTGCGAGCTCCAGACTATGGCCGAGAATTCACGGTCCAGTGTGATGCCAGTGATCGAGGGTTAGGTGCTGTTCTCTGCCAGAGAGATGACGACGGTAATGAGCACCCCGTGCTCTACTTGAGCAGAAAACTGAGTTCTAGAGAGAGGGCTTATTGCGCGTCAGAGAAGGAATGCGCTTGCATTGTATGGGCCATTCAAAAATTGCAGTGCTATCTTGGAGGGGCCAAATTCACCGTAGAGACGGACCATTGTCCCCTGGCTTGGCTGCAAACTGCGACATCGAAGAACAGTCGCCTTCTTAGGTGGAGCTTGATTTTACAGCAGTACAATTTTGAAATAAGATACAAAAAGGGGAAGTTAAATGGGAATGCGGACGCGCTTAGCCGCTCTTTCTAAGCGGTCCGAGATGTTCCTCACCATGTATCCAAATTGATAATCAGGTTTTTTTTTTTTTTCGTGCGCTTGAATATAGATGACTATGTAAAGCAGCACGTTTGGTTTTCGAGGCATACGTGGGTCCTGAACGTCTTGAGAGTGGGCTTTTCTCGAACAACAATGGCAGTTTTCTTTTGACCTGGTCTCTTCAGACGGGAGCCGAGTGCTTGCTTCGACATGTGGTTGAGTTTCAGATAGCTCAAGCAATTTGGCCTACAACAATCAAGACAACGCGACATGCAACAGCGAGCTTCAAGCGTTCACGTGCAGGCCATTAAGTCGTCTCTTCATGCAGCAGCTGCGGCTGCTGCCCTCCGAGTCTCTTCTGGCGGGGGAGGAGGCTGTTACGACCAAGCATCCGCATTTGCGCGCTCTATTGTTCGCCTGTGGGCATGGAAAAGTTTTGTGAATATGTGGTGATGGTCCATTGGCTCTAAGTGAGCCTGTTTCCAGGAATCCTGTTTTGTAAGCATGTTTTGCTTTGTGGACAACCTGCAAATGCCAAATTGGCCCTGTCAAGAGAACGTCTGGAAAAACACAAAGAAACGTCCCCCTGCGGGAAATAGCAGGAAGTGCTTTCTTTTGTTCACCCTTCCAGTCGAGAAGTGCTATCCTCCAGTGATGAATGCCTCCTATCCAAAGGAGACGACAGAGTGACATGTCCGCTGACGTGCAGGACAAGAGAAGAGCATGACTCATACGGCCATTAAGTGATTTCCCGGGAATGCAGGAAAGATTTGCAATTGTCGAAAAGGGACCATGTTGGGAGCCCTATGCGGCGCCACGTGCACTCGGGTTTCTGAGAAGTAAAACCCCCAGAACCAGCCTGTGGTTTCTTTGCTGAAGAATAGAAATGTACCTCCTCTCCTCGCCGTTCCCAAGCTTTCCCGCCAACAAGTGATCACGCCCAACGAATGAATGCCGGACCAGTCAGTGCTTCAGACCATCAGTGCAGTGATGTGTTCGATTGGATGCCGATACCTGAGGGGCGTGCCCTGGATTTGGTTGGTCAGCATCTTCAGAGAGGGGCTGGACATAGGGGGTTTTTAAGGACGCTGCAGAGCACGAAATGTCGCTCTGAGCCCTGGGTAAACGGCTCATCCAGTCGCTTCTCGCTATGAACCCTTAACGCTTGCCATTTTGCTGATGTACCCTTCTTTTTCGTGTAAATATTGTAAATACGTTTTCTCAAAGTGTCAGTAAACCTGCTTGTACATATTTTACCAACTTCGAAGATTCAGTCCTTCTTCAACCCGGAGTCTCTGCACGCTACCAAGTGAAAGCCGGGTCGCCATAGCCCCAGCGTCACGACACTGTAGGAAGAAGGAAAAGAAAATGCACGGGCCTGCTACTGGCTCTGTAGCTGTGCCACCTCCCTGTCTCGTGTGGACAGGGAGGTGGCACAGCTACAGAATACGAAAATACAGCTACAGAATAGAACGAAAAAGAAGAAGGAGATAGAGACGCGCGCCGCAACAACAGCCGTCGTCCACCCCCGAAGCAGTGGCGGGGGAAATGACGGTCTACCACATAAAATTCGGTCGCAGGCTACCACCCGCCGCAAGCGGCGGTGACCTATCTGTCCCAGACACATCACTGCCAAGATCAGCCACCCTTCGCCTCCTCCCTATAAAGACTGTATGGGAGCAGCGGAATTATTTCAACTAACTGTACTGAAGTTAACGCTTCACTGCGCTAAATACAACCATGCTCCGCGTGTCTGAAAATTTGACCTTCAAGTGACCTCGACAGATACTGCGCCTCCTTTTCTGATACCAATATACAATTGAAGCTAGGTACAGTACGCTAGATTGAGCGGGCGGAAGGGTGGCTATTCCTGAGTCCTCCGGAGTCCTCCACTACGGCGTCTCTCATAGCCTGAGTCGCTTTGGGACGTTAAACCCTACAAACCAAACCAATTATAATTATTATTATTATCATTATTATTATTAAACGGAGAAGCAGCCCTGGACTGTGCGATGTCCACAAACGTTAAAGGTCAGTTTGGTTTGATTTGGTTTGGTTTGTGGGGTTTAACGTCCCAAAGCGACTCAGGTTATGAGAGACGCCGTATTGGAGGACTCAGGAAATTTCGACCACCTGGGGTTCTTTAACGTGCACTGACATCGCACAACACGCGGGCGCCTTGCTTTTCGCCTCCATCGAAAAGCGGCCGCCAAGGCCGGGATTCGATTTCGTGTCCTCGGGAACAGTAGTCGAGCGCCGTAACCACTGCGCCACCTAGGCGGGGTCAAGACATGTGCTATTATTGACCACTATTTTATTTTTCACGCGTATGCCTTCAAGAAACACTCCACTAACAGTTCTTGAGTGTCATGAAGAAAGCTTTGTGGTTGGAGAAATGAAGAGAGCAATTAAGTTACCGGGACGTTGCGGGAGGCAGCGCGTGAACCCATAGAAGCGTTGCGCTGCGAAGAGACTAATGCCACAAGCTGCAGGTGGGAAGAACCTTTGCAAATATCTTAAACTGACTTGAAAACGCTGTAGCCAAAGTTAGCAAACGTCGAGTCAAATTTCTAGTAATATATCTTTTAAACGAAAATGAGGGCAGGCTATATCCGGGCCAGGCCTTCCTTGAAAGCCAAGGGATGATCGGCTAGAGATCCGGACTATCAAACTGTATGTACGCAAACTGCATCAAAATATTATGATTTTCCCAGTGAATGTGTGAATTCGCGGTTACTGCAGATGTTACCCTGCCGTTCGGTGCGGGCGCTCGTATTATTCATGAATTATTATCTTAGTAGTATAGGGAACCCAAGCTCAACTTTCGCCGCGCGACGGCAGCACCGCATTCCTGGCGCGGTGGCGAAATGTGAAACGATGGGGGGAGCAGACGCTCCGCTAGCTTCCTGTGCACGCGCGGCGATCGCGTTGCGCCTGGCGGTTATTTGGCGATACAAAAATGCTTCCACTGATGCGAAACGGATGTACTAAGTAGCATTGTGTCATGGGAAGCCACAATAGTAAGCCAAGGACCAAAAAACGAGGCTCACGTCTGAAACTTTGCAGATTCCTTTGGAAGCGTGTCCGCAAGACCTGTTTTCCAACAGCATGACAGCGTTCTGAGAAGTCTCGCGTTCTTTGTGGAAACGAGAGCCAATCTCCCCTTTCTTCCTAAACTCAGAAATGTTGACAGTTGACAAAGGCGGCTTGGATAGGCATCAAAAAAAAAGTACAGTGCTTTAACACCATTCATAAAAAGTGAAGAGGATGGAAGATTATCCTGCTTTTCGCTCCCCGCGTGTCAAGTTTTGCCGATTTTCTGTGCTCTCTCCCTGCGTTCTGAGTGCTCTGAAAGCAACCAAATCAACAGATGCGACGTCTGCGAACGAGACTGATGTGTGAATGTGCCCTAAGTGTCCGCATCTGCGTTTTCATTTTTAGATTGACCAAGAAAATATCTAGGAACGAGGCCTTTTTTTTTTTTTTATCGGGGGTGGGGCGGCGTTGGAAAACATGCCTTGCTGAGACGCTTTCACAGATTTGCACAAATTGGCGAATAAGTGAACCAATTATTATTATTAATAATAACGAAGATATGTCGGAAATGCAGTACAAAAGTGATCCTAGCTATGGCTCGGCTGACACTACTCGCACGGAGCACCCCATTCGCGTCACAGGGTTCGTGAGTGCAAACCAAATATTATCATAAATGAAGCACAACCATTTAATAAGAACCGAAATAAAACACTATGTAGTACAGGGCTGTTTCTCTCTCTTTTTGCAATTTATAGTCACAATATTCAATCTTAGGACGTTATTTACGGTAGAACAACGTTTATCTTTGCATTAGTTTTGGCCAAAATTTGTAGTTCTGCACTCGGTAGCTCTCCGGCCCATGATGCTTTGAGCGCCCATGTGGGCTGAACTGGCCGTCTGAAAACTCCATGTAAACTCCCATAGACGGCAGCACAACTTTCCCTCTGGGTAAGAGTGAGAAACTCTATGCCATTGACAGACAGGTTTCCCTCGCAGAGAAAGTACTTAAGTGTGTCTAACTGAGTATTAGTGGTGAAAATACCCGACAGCAGCCCGGCAAAAGATGCCGCTTTTTATCGTTCCTTCGTGCTTGCCTTCGCGGAGAGCTTACATGTGAGTTATGACGTTCACCCACCTCAAGGAGCGTGTGTACTCACCGACTGGCAACAACCCGGTTTATCTCGACTTCTTTCGCCCTGACCAGAATGGGAGGTTCCAGAGGCTTCAGGCGCAGACAGGCTAGAAGTCCTCTAATCGCTGCTAGACGTCGATTCATAACTGCTTTCATCTTTGTCGCCTATCTCATATGTGCACGAGCGCTCATGATGAATTTGTGTTAGATAAAGAAGAACTGAAGTAGCCTTGCGCACGAGGCCGTCTGCCCAGAGGTTTTACAGGGCTAGGCATTTTATTTAAGGCGAGTCTTTACTGGGAGCCCATCTTGAATAGCCACATAACTAATGCTCGCTGTATTCATTGGCATGAAATAGCTCGATGCACTCCCGAAAGCAAACCTAAGTCAACCCGAGCCAATCCATCCTGGTTTAAGCGGCCCCGAGCAAACCGCTACCAAAAAACGTGCACCCTGATTTTCGTGCAGGCACGGGAAAAGCAAGAGCAAAGGCCCTTGATGTTAAGCTAGAAGGTTTTGAATACACCGTTTATGTAGACACGGCGGACTACGAAGGAGGCAACTCTTTTGCGGTCGTGGGCGTGAACGACTCGGGTAAAACCTCAATGGCAGGTTCGATAGAAACAAACAACTCAGGGACGGCAGAGGAGGTGGCTATCGCCATGGCGATGGAGCACCAAAGCTGTTACCATAATTAACGACTCCAAAGCCGCCATAAAGAATTTTGCGAGGGGCATGATTCCCAAGGATGCAGAGCGAGTTTTAAAATATCAAAACCGGAACCAAAAAGAGGTGGAAATAACACGGGTGCCAGCAACTCGGGGAACAGAGCAAACGAGTTGTCTCACAGTATAGCTCGAGGTTATTTCAGCAGAGCAGTGAGCCAGGTTGAGTCCCCCAATTTCTCGAGAGATGCAATCATATCATTCCACGGCTACACTAATCACTTTAAGCTAGAAAGGTGGATATATCTGCCACCCGACGAGAAACTCAACAAAAGGGAGAAAGTAATATGGCTTCGACTACAGACGCTAGCCTTTTTTAGCCCGTCTGAATTAGCACATAACAACCCGAATTATAAAGAATTCGACGATGCATAGCCGGATACGATCAGGTATTATGGAATTTCAAAAACGCGCCGCCACTGGAGGGCCTACTAGCAGTCCCTTCTCTACAGCGGTGGGAGGCTATACTGGCCAGCTCAGACCCGTGGACGCAAATTCGAGCTACTGAATGGGCTCATAAGGTCGCCGAGAGCCACGATCTCGAGGCCATCAAAATGTAGTGCCCACATACCGTTCAGTGCTGACAATAAATGTTTTCCAATAACATTCTAAATGTTGACCGATAGAAAGAAGAGGGGATAAATGAAAGTAAGCTGGTGGTGTGTGGAATCAGTAGGAAGGATACAAAGGATGACCTGACACTACGGTGATAGGCGCCCGTTGGCCGGGCTGGAGTCGTCGCCGGTGTAATGCGAAAGATCAGTGCGTCCATAAGCTAAGGAGCCATGCAGCCCACTAACTGTGAGCGTGCCTTAAGCTGAAGGAAACATGCCTTACTCTATATCGCTTTTGTGCGGTAACATCTTCATCAAGCACTTCTACATGAGGGACAACCACCGTGCCAATCGTCACAAGAGAAAAAAAGACATGTGCTTTGATATTGCAGCCTGCCTTGCAGACGACGCTCCACCGTGTATACAATGTGACGCCACACGAGCATTTCAAAACGGCGGTCGCTCTCGGTGGGAGGAGCTTCCGAATTCCGATTTCTATCGCGCTTTTTTTGTAATGTGCGCCGCGCGCTAGGCACTAAAACTGCGAGTAGAATCACGGACCTGTATATTATTCACAGAAGTATAAAACGGCAATAAGTCGTACGACCCTTTAAGCCTGTTCTTTATGGTTTGCACGACCCGCTCTGCGGCCCCATTTGATGCAGGATAGGCCGTACACCATTCCGAGCCAAGAATACCTTGTACTTAGCGCTTGCGAATGCTGGACCATTGTTTCTCACGACGATATCAGGCAATCCATGGCTGGCAAAGATAGTGCGTAGGCATGCAATTGTTGCATCCGCCGATCGCGGCGGTACTCTAACCATCTCTACCCACTTCGAGTATGCATCCACAAGTACTAAGAAGTACACGCCTTGAAAAGGTCCCTCAAACTCTAGGCATAACCGCTACCACGCCCTATCCGGGAATGGCCATGGTGCATTGCCTTGGGAGCCTTACGATGCACCTGACAAAAACTGTGCACCGACCAATTTGATAGTGATGTCCGCATCGATCCCAGGCCACCACACGTGACTTCGGGCAACTAACATCATTTTTTAACCCCCGGATGGCCCTCATGCAGCAGATCCAGCACAGCTGTCCGTAGCGACTCAGGTACTACCACCCGATTTCCTTGTAACATACAGCCTTCCGTCACAGACAACTCCTCTATTCAGTTTGCAAAAGGCCGAAACTCCTGTCCGGGTGGCAACTGCCCTCCCGATCCCAACACACTACGCAGGGGGGCCAACACGGGGTCATGATAAGTTGCTGCCTCCACTTCAGAGGCTGAGAGAACCTGTGGGTATGCCCCTTCCAACATGAAGACGTCCTGAATCCTGGGCTCCTCTGGAGAGGCCTTAGCGAGCGGCAGGTGACTCAAAGCATCAGCATTTTCCAAGCTCGCGCCTGGTAACCTTGACGTTATATCCACTCAGCGTTAGGGCCCAACGCAGCACTCTCGGTGTACTTTGAAGAATGTTGTTCTCATGTCCGAACAGACCCATAACGGCTTGTGGTCGGTGAAAATTTCAAATGGCCTTCCCACACAAACTGATGGAACCTTAACACGTCAAAAACAACTGCTAGTTCCTCTTTATCCAACTGTCTGTAATTCTCAACACCTGTTAGTCGCCGAGAAGCAAAGGCTGCAGCCGATGTACCAGTACAACTCATAGCGCGACGCATGGCAGCACAAAACAAGGGCAACCTTGGGTCGTAATAAACCAACACTCTTGCTGATACCAGCAACTGCTTGCTTTGTGCAAAAATAATAATAATTGGTTCACCGGAAGAGAGAGAGAAAGACAAACATTTATTATGAGCAGGCGTGAAATATTCAGCCCTAAGTGGGCAGCCTCCTCAGTCCAGGAAGCCATGGACCCGAGCCATCTCCCGAGTCCGGTTGACCAGACCACGCTGATCCTCCAGACTGGGGCTTGACAGCTGAGTCTCCCACTGCTCTTCGGTTATGGCCATGGTGGTTATAGTACCATATGGTCCCTTGCATCCCCACACCATATGTTGTAGGGTGTTTGGTACGTTGCAAAATGCGCATTCATATCTGTAGGTGGTGGGCGAGATTCTGTGTAGTAAGGTGCCGTGTACGTGGCTGTTGGTTTGGATTTTTCGGAGGGTGACTGCTTCTTCTCTGGTTAGTTTCTTGTGGGGTGGGGAATATTTTCTTCTGTCAGGTCTGTAATGTAGGAGGATGTCAGTATATTTTTGGGTACATCCTGTGTTCTCCGAAATCCCTCTGGAAGTGGTTCCCGGTTAGCATATCCTCGGGCTGAGGCGTTGGCGGCCTCGTTTTCTTCCAAGTGAGTGTGTCCCGAACTCCACATGATGTAGGTATCTGGGAGGTAATGAGTTGTGGTGCAACGGAGGATTTGAAGTGCTATGCTGGAAATTCTTCCCTTTTGGTAATTTCTGCATGCAGACTGTGAATCAGTGAGAATGACAACGTGTTTTTTGCTCGTCGAGACCTCCAAGGCAATTGCGGCCTCTTCGGCTGCGACAGTGTCATTTGTTGGAATAGTTGCAAAGGTTTTCTCTGTAAATGTGGAATCCATGATGCTAATGGAGTGGGCTTGTCTTCCAGGATATTTTGCTGCATCAGTGTATCTCGTTTCCGGATTTGTTCCGCGCGCATTGCTAAGGGCCCGAACTCTTGCCTGGTGCCGGACTTTGTTGTATGTAGGCTGCATATTTCGCGGGATGGGGGCTACGGTGATGTATGATCAGATTTCGTCCAGGATGCGCTGCTTGGTGGTATTTTTTGTTCTAAGCCTTCTCTGCATCCCAGTTTCTTGAGGGCTGCACATCCAGTTTGTTAGTTTTAAGCGTTCTAGATGGTTTACTTTGTGGGCCTTGGCAAGCTCCTCCCACGTGTTATGAAGGCCGAGGTGGAGGAGCCATTGCGTAGACGCACCTTCGGATTACCAATGGCGATTTTGATGGCTTTGCGGATGAGTGTTGAGTTTTTCCACTTCTGCTTTCTTTAGATCTAAATATGGTGTTCCGTATGTTATGCGGCTTATGATGAGAGCCTGGATGATACGGACGGTATCTTGTTCTTTCATACCGTGTCTTCTGCTGGCCACGGGGCGGATCAGGTGCGCCACTTGAGTAACAGTAGCCTGAAGTCTCGGGAGTGTTGCACAACATGATCCATATTTCGGGATGTGCAGATTTCTCTGGTGCGCAGATGAGTCCGCAATTTCTTATGTAGTTATTCGTGCAGTTGACGGCTTCCTGAAAGGCGTCTTGCTGCTGTCCTGGGCAGCCGCCTCGAATCGATATTGTTACATCATCGGCATATAGAGCATGTCGTATGCCGTTGATTTTATCTAGATCCCTCGGGAGTTTCATTATAGCGATATTAAATAAGAGGGGTGATATAACAAAGCCTTGCGGCGTACCTTTGTCCGCTACCAGGAATTTGTGCGTCTTGAGGTTCCCCAGACTTACGGTGGCCGTACGATTCGTCAAGAATGTATGAACATAGTTATATTCTCGCTCTCCGCAAATGATATCCTGTAGGTTGCGAAGAATTGTGGCATGCGAAACGTTGTCAAACGCTCCCTTTATATCCATTGCAAGAATGATGCTGTTACTGTATTTGTCAAGATTGTCAATAATATCCTCTTTAAGTTGGAGTAGGATATCTTGCGCGAATAGGTGTTGTCTGAATCCATAGAGCGTGTTGGGGAAGTGCCCTTGATCTTCCAGATGGTTTGTGAGGCAGCTCAGGACCATGTGCTCGTAGAGCTTCCCCGTACATGAAGTGAGAGATATAGGTCGCAGGTTCCCAAGTCCTGGTGGTTTGTTGGGCTTTGTAACCATGATCCCCTCACCGTGTTTCCACGCTTCTGGTATGTCCCCCGTCTCCCAGCTGTTGTTGATTTGCTCAAGGAGGTACTTCGTTGCTTCCTGATTAAGATTGCGTAAGATTTTGTTGTTACTCGGTCCTTGCCAGGGTGGTATTCCGGGTGAGCTTCGCCAGGGACGCCAGTAGTTCCGTCATCGTAAAAGGCCAATCTAGGTCCTCATTCCGGCTCCCTTGGTACGTCAGGTGTATGTTGTGGCGTGGACGTAACAAACTTCCGTTGGTGAATTGCTTCTTAATCTCATTCATGATTTCTTGCTCCGTTCCATCATGGGAATGTAATAATTTAGCCAAGTTTTTCCGAGATGTACATTTAGACTCTGTGGTGCCGATGAGAGATTTCAGAATGTTTCAAGTATTACGCGTACTCAGAGTTCCTTGTAGTCGATCGCAAAACTGGTTCCAGTTTTGTCTTCCGAGATCTTCGGCATACTCTTCGGCCTGTTTGGTGATTTTGGCAATCCGCTTTTTTAGGGTTATGTTTCTTTTCTGCTTTCTTCATTTTCTAAAGAATCCTCGCCGGGCTTTCCAAAAATGTAGCAGATGAGAATCCACAGCCGGTGTTTTTGTCGTGAGTTGGATATGTTTCGTGTGACGTTCGACGTTTTCTACTAAGGAGTTGGTCCAGGCTTCGAGGTCGACCGTGATGAGGGTGCGGTGTCTTTCCTGAAAGCATCCCAGTTCGTAAGGCGAGCTTTGCCGATGTGAAGCGGTGTCTTCTTATGGGTAATTTCATTTTGTATTATGTGGTGATCACTGCCAAGAGTCTATTTCAGCCTGTTCCATGCAACTTGTGAGATGCCCCTGGTGAACGTCAAATCGGGATTTCTGTCTCTGCAAACACTGTTGCCAATTCTGGTGGGCGTGTGGGGGTCATTCCACACAGTTAGTTGGTGATGCTGCATCGTATTGTGCACCCGGACGCTCTTTTTATTGCGAAAGTAATACTAGAAACATGTCTTTTTTTAAATTGCTCGCAGTGTTTACCTCATACTTTTGTTCAGAAAGTGGCTAGTATTATTACAACCGGCGGATGTTTAATATGCCAAAAATGCTCTGATAAGTTTCGCATATCATTGAAAGTTAATGAAAACGAAGTGTCTAAAGGTACGTCCGACGTATCCATTCGATTCTCGTAAAGATACGGCGGACGTCGATATACAGGCTCATGGCTATATGCACGTCGAACGCGGCCACATTCCGCTTGCTACGCGTGAATGGATCTCATCCTCTATGATATCAGCTAGCCGCGACTCTCGATGAGGTGCTACGAAGGGTGCATTCGTTCTAACATAGATCACGGTCTTCACTTAGGGTTGTGTACGGCAAACATCGCTGTCAAGCACATAGCTGCAGGCGATATGCTACGTACTGCACCAGCTGGCGTCGAGATACGCACATTCACGAGCAGCTTTCGCTTCGCACTAAACTATCACCTCGATCTGCCCGTAATGCGAGCGAGCTATTCCTAGCATTTACGCTGTCTTAGGTCCTGCATCGACCTCCGAAGATCTAGCGCCGGCACAACACACACACACACCTCGCCGTGCAGCTGAACATTCGGCAGTCCAAAGTATGTATGTGAAATGGCATTATGCTCGTTCCTCACATGCAGACCGAGGAAACAGGATGTTTTTAGCTAAATTCTCCGTTTAAATTCTACCTCAGAGCCGTGGCAGAAGACATGCCGAATCTACTAGAGGCCTGCACATCGACTCGTCGAGGCGAAGACCTACTGCACCGCACCGCAAGAGTGCACAACCGGAAAGCCGGAAGCGTGAATGATCCGAATTCCCTGTGAACAGCAATGTTCTTTGGTATATAGGGGAAGACTAGACTAAAGTGCTTAGGCTGCATCTTTTTCTTGTCGTTGAAGTTTGCGTACATATAGTTTAAACCCCCGCATGCTCGAGGTTAGCGTGACCCGACTGAACGGCCGCGCAGCTTTGAAACGATCGGGATCGATATGCATGCATCGCCGGACTTAGGTACGCGGTAGAAAATGTGCGCTGCACATTTCGTTGAAGAAGCTGACTCTTGGAATTTTGCAGAGTGTGCCATGCAAGTGATCGTTGCTACAACCACGCATCCATGTTCCCACGGCTGGCCTACCCCGAGGCGCATAAATGTTCAACCGTGGACGTATCAATGATCGAAGAAAGGACAGATTTTCACAATATTGGGCGCGAAATCGATAGCTACCAGTGCTCAGTGTTAGAGAAATTCTGCCTTGATCATGCGCAATTCAGTGTTTCAGGTGTGGTCAGTAGCTATATAAGTTTGAACAGTTCGCCTTTCAAGTCAGCGGCGCCAGCGATGGATCGGCGGAGCGATTTTTCACGCTACACCGCTGTCTTGCTAGAAAGCCTATCTAGGCGGCGTTTGACATTCACCTGCTTTTTGTTGGCCCCGTAATTGACAGCAACGCCTTCAGAAACGCGTTAAATGTTCAAAAATGTATTCTCTTCAACAGTTTCACTCCAGGCTGTCAAAGCAGGCGGACGTTGATAAAACAGTTGAGCACTCCAGTCTTTAGAAATCTGTACAATCACCTTCAGTTTGTAAAATTATTGGAATAGGTCACTTTCCGATCGCTGGGACATAGACCCTCATGACAGCGCTGTCACGTGAATAAGGACCACACCAGGCCGAAAGCTTGTCTCACATAGCTAACCAAGGTATACCTTACAGCAGGTATACCTTGTGTTGATTTTTGTGGTGCCTAAGCGACTAATGCTGCCATGCACCAAGAACAAGGTGTAATGTATGTATTTTGTGTGTAATGACTAAAATGTTCTTTAGGATGTAGCTTGTGTAGGAACATTTTAGGAAACCAAAAATGCGGGAAATTTGCATGTCTCTCCTAGGATCATGCGGGGATGGAAAGGGATCTGCTGCAAATTGTACAAAATGTTTCCTCTTTTCTCGACTCTGGCGCACGTGTAAGATATAGTTTATTGTTAGTTCATCTCCACACTCCTTGCATATTGGTTTGTCCTCTTTCATAAGTATGAAGCTGTGTGTGAGGTTTGGGTATGTGTTTTGTGAAGATGACCTAAAATGTCCTCCATGTTGTGTTTTTGATTACTGCATGATTTCCATTCCTTAATGACAGGTTTGACAAGTATAGTTTGTAGTTTATTTCAATGTTTCAAAAATCCTGCCATTTCACCCTCACTTTTCTTTGTACAAGATTCTTGGTATCTTCATGCAGCATATTCACCCTCTGTAATTTAGCATTGCGTCAAGATAACCTGGTTATTTCTTTTCATCACCTTTCAAGACTACTGTCCCGATTACATAAAGTTTCTGACGACAGGAACTCCTTGGAAGTCATAGAAATAAATGAGATCCACAATCATGAGCTATCTAGGGTATGCATATACATGTCCATCGCTCAGTGGAATGGCGTCAGTACGCTGTTAGAACAGGTCTTGGGATAACAACAACTATTGTCTGAGGTGGTCCTTTAATGGGCATTGAAATGCTATGTAACTACAGGTACTGATAGAACTCTTGATCATGTTATGTGATGATGCGATCCTTGCATGAATATAGGTATACATTTCAGAATCTGCAGTGCACCACTTGACCATTTGCCACCAGTTTATGTGAAAATGTATTTTTCATGCATGTTAACCAGTATTTAACAGATGACCCCTGTGCACAAGCCAAAAGTGCCACGAGCCAAATGTCATGAGGCCACACGACATGGCAGGAGCTGTTAAGCCAAGCTTACAAAGTTATATTTGAAATATTTCAGCTTCAATTAAGAAAGGTTGAGGCTTACAGAGGTCTATGCCAGGTTGTCTATCACCTAACAGGGCAGCCTACGACCGTATGCTAATGAGTATATCTGAGATAACAGAGACATGAATTAAGGAATTAGTAATAATGTTTGTAGCAAAGGGCATGTAAATTAACGAGAATCCACAGTGGGATCTGCAGACAAGAACCATTAACGCTGGCACACCATACCCTTACAGGTGGAGATTAGGAGTCTCCCTAATTTTTTGTCTGCTCAAAGCTTGTCATTTCCTTCGTTCTTCCAGATGAGGAAGATGTGAAAATGATAGCATCCAAAATGCCAGAGACCATCGTTAACAAGGATGCTGATCCCAACAGCGTAAAAAGGAATTTCAGAAAAGATGGGTGACTAGTAATACTGGCAACAGTTGAAACTAAGTGGAAAGGCATGAAATTGAAATGCGACATATGCAGAGATATGTTGCGAGACGACCAGTCTGTGGTGTGCGACATATCTGTCTCCGTTAGTTTCATCAAGTGATTGGCCAAAGCAGATGGGGCTTGTGGTTTTGTGATAAGTGCAGTGTAGTAGCATAGATGCAACCTTGCCCATTAATAATTTGAGTGGAGTAAGTGCATTGTTTTGTTTTGTTCATGGTTTCCATGAAAACATTATGAGAAATTTTTTCCTAGAGAATGGTTGCTGAAATGTGAATATAATGTGCAATAAAACTAGTGTTTTCTTGCTGTTTACTTTTCCTTGTATACATTAGTTCTGTGAAGAAAACCACAGGCTAGAAAGAAATGTATGTGGCATGCATTTTGATACTTGGCCCCGTTGTGCTGGCTCAGTAGTTAGAGTGCTTGGCTGCTGAACCCAAAGATGCAGATTTGGTTCCAGCCACAGCACGGGCATTTCAATAGAGGCGAAACAATAGGCCGTCATGCACTGTGCGGTGTCAGTGCATGTAAAAGAACCCCAGATGGTCGAAATTATACCGGAGCCCTCAACTATTGTGTTCCTCATAGCCATAGTTATTTTGGGATGCTAAACCAGATATATATCACATCATACTCTGAGTAAGATGCTATTCATGGTCAGTTAATCATACACTAAATGATCAATTTTTTTCTGCATGGTACAGCAGCTGTTGTTCAATTTTACTTTAGCCTTCATGAAGAATATCACACTGGCTCCACATGGCCTTCTGTTGACCCTTGATATGCGTCACAATCACACACCCGAGTATGTATTTGTCTAAAGGCACCTATGCATGCAAGGAGGGGACCGTTACTTTCCACTTGTCAGAACTGAAATGCATGATCCACATCATTTCTGTAATTCAACTGCTTGCTATTTGAACTGTCCAGCATTGATGTAAGTTTCAAAGAACTGCAGTTAGCAAATTAATCTAAGCAGCAAACCATGCCAAGAACTGCTTCGGTTTCATCTTTAGCAACTGTTTGGGAACTAAAATTAGCCAAATGTTGCAAAACATAGATGAGAGGTTACAAAATCTAAAAAACAATGCAGCCTACCTGTGGCATGTAGGGTTTCACATCCTAAAGTGACATATGTAGCTATGAAGAATACCGTAGTGGAGAGCTCCAGACTAATTTGACTGCCCGGGCTTTGTACTTTGCATTGACACCTTGCAGAAAACAGAAGCATTTGCATTTCACCTACACCAAAGTGCGACTGCCATCACTGGTATTAAACATCACGACCTTGGAGCAAGTAGCCTAACGGGCCACTAAGATGTCGCAGCGTGTACGTACATGCTATACATGTCAACCTTTCTAGCATTAAAGCTGTCACATGCGTGGCAGATATTCATGTTCAGCTTTGGACTGACAAGTTTAAAAGTGTACTATTTGTGTTTGTCTAGCATGAAAAACAAAGGAAACTAAGGAAAAACGAAAAAAAAAAGAACATAATATGTTGAAAAAGCACTAGTCATTAACACATAAAGCATATTCGTTCCTTTATTAATGATAAAGTGGCCTTCAACAATAGTACAAAGCCTGAACATTTAGAAAGGTGCTGTGCCAGGCAGATATATTTTACAGAAACCTGAACCATTTCACCTGTAGTAATGCGCATCCCGGCGGTGTGGATTGGGCACTTATTTTTCGGTCCACTCCAACATGCGAAAACTGCATCATGTGCATTCCCATTTTCCGAGTTTTGAGCTCTGTAGTACAGGCTAACAAATTGTCGATTACTTATTTTCGTCTGATTGTTGCACAGCGCGTGTAAATAAATTACCACTGCACCTAATAAACACTGACATGCACGAGCAACATCGCCGATCCTAAACGGACACAGTGATGTCCGTCCGGACATCGGCGCACTCATCACAGCACTCTAGTAGGACGTAATCCGTAATCACAGCATCTCACGGTAAGCACAAACCACACCTCCAGTTGTACAACAAACACGAATGACGCGATGCTTGGGCTAGAGACACGCCGGCGGTGCCCAGCTTTTTCAGCGCCGCTTGTACTACGTAGAACTTGCAGCACCAAACCTCAATGCGAGCAGAAAGCGATGCGTTACGTGACGCATCTCATCACAGATGGAAGTGAGGAAACTTTGAAGAATCAAAACTACATAATTACATAACGACCGTCGTAGACGTTAATCCACGTGATAACGAGGACCAAATGAGCGGGCGTGCGGGCCGCGGGCTGGCAGTCAACACCGCGATTACATGCGCTTACCACCCTGCCGCGGTCCAACTCACGTAAACCTATAATCATGCCATCACGTAGTATATCACCCATTCTAGGCACTATTCTTGCCACTGTACTATTCTTTGTAATTTCACATTTCACGCATGCAGTATGTAGTACATACTTCTTGCACCTCGCACGTACACCTCATACCAACTTCGATTTGGCTACATATGGCTACCATGTTGTTGCTACAACTACAACCACATCTGGGGGTCTGGGGATCTCGGATCCGTCCGGCTTTCCCGACGGATCCCAAGGCCCATATCGGAGAAAGATGCGTTGGGTCCGTCGGAAGAACCCTACCGATCGGGTCCGTCCGCCGTACCTCTGAAAAATATTTATCGGATCCGTCGGACGGATCCCGAAGAAAAACGCACCGGGTCCGTCGGACGTACCTTTAAGACCATTGATCGGGTCCGTCCGACGTACCTTTAGCCACAGCCTAATGAAAAATTGCTAACTAGTGTGGCAGGCGTGTATGATAGTGCCATTCTATAGTCTAATCATAATTCGTTTGAATTAACCCATTTGCTCGGCTTGGCCCTCTGCGTGCATAGGCATAGGAGTAAAAATTAAAAATAAAGGCACTGCACCCAGTCTGTCATCATCATCATCATCAGCCTGATTATACCCACTGCAGGGCGAAGGCCTCTCCCATATTTCTCCACTTAACCCGGTTCTGTGCTAGCTGCCTCCACTTGACCCCTGCGAACTTCTTAATCTCATCCGCCCACCTAACTTTCTGCCGCCCCCTGCTACGCTTTCCTTCCCTTGGAACCCAGTCTGTAGCATATGCAAACAACTGAAAACAAGAAATAAGCTGAAACTCACGTGATAATTGCGCACATTTATGCTATGGCGGGCCGCGTAGTTTACAAACGAGGTAATAGCTTCTCCTCACTTTCGATCGTATAAGCTGATCCGTTTTTAACGAGATCACTTCTGAAAACCTCGCATATATTCATATGACGGCAGAGGTGCCTGAACTTGCCCCGGTTACCCTTAACCTTTATCGAACTTTTTTTTTATTACGCGAGCTTGCCATAATTAAGGCATATTATAAAAACCCATGTAAAATGTTTTCCGTAATGACTCTACCGAACTTGCGTGCTTACGATTTTCCAAGGCTGCTTTAAAACCGTCCGAGAAAAAAAAATAGCTATCGTGACATGCATCTACTAAGTAAGCAATAATTATGTGGCTGTGACGGAACCATTTAGAGAATTGCATTAGTGCGATGGATGCTTATGTAAGTCGCCGCATTGGTAAATACTGTATTTAGCTAGTTAATGAACTCGCAAATGTACGGCGTGTATATACACACTGACAGAAAAAAAAAGAAAAAAAAAAGAAGACGCGGAACCGCAGCAGAGAGCGCCAGAGCACGCATGCATGCTTCGGGCAGGCATGCAGCTTTGGGTAGTCGCTGCCTAACTTTGCGCATGTGGGCCTTATATTATTAGTACTTTAAAGATAGCGAAATTGTTGGCTGCTGTCTTGCCCGTGGTATTTTAAAGCTGGCAGCTCGACTGTGGTACGAGCGCAAGCTGAGGAAACTCGTGTTTTACAGTTCGCGCCAAGCTGCGGAGGAACACTTGATGCATAGGTGGCGAGCGCCGCGGTGCGGCGAAAGACGCTGCCACGCCCCTTTTCCAACTTACGCTCTCTCCGGCCGATTGGAACGGCCGGAAAGAAACGTGCGTGCGGAGGTGATCTCGGAGGCCATGAACGGGGAATGATGTGCTCCGCCGTCTCGTCTCCGCTCCCACATCAAGGCCCCAATATAGTCCGACGTAACGCACGCGCGCGCGCACGTCGGCCTCCGCGACGTTACGTCGGCGAAAAACTGAGGTCTATAGTCCAACGTCACGGCGTGATGGACGTAGCGAGCGCGAGCCGACGCGGCCCAACGTCGCCGACGCGCTAATAGAATCTCGCCTATTTCTCGCCGACCGCGTCGGCCGCGTCGGCCACGCATCCCAGCATTCCTCACGCGCAGTGAAGATGGCGGCTTGCATGTAGACAGCGACCGCTAGAAGGCATTCGAGGGCAGCCCTGCGTCTATGATACCAAGCGGATTGACTACAGAGTAGTTCAGAGGAAAGAAATATGCCTGGGATGCGAACTGTCAGTAGTGCGGCCGGGCACAGCTGTGACTTCTTCGCTGCGGTGCGTGTGCCATACACGTTTTAATGCATTGCTCTAGGAGGTGTAACGGTGTAACGATGGTGTTGTTTCACTTATCTACAGTACAATCAGTGGAAGAATACCAAAATCTGCGGAAGCGGCTTCGCATAGAGTTGTGACCTGCACACGCCGGAATCGAAGGCCGTACTCGACTTGGCCACACGGAACGTCAGCGGCTCAACAACCAGGGAATTCGCGAAATTTATGGAATTCTACAGGAAGTGCGGCCGGCCGAGAAAGTGATCCTCATTACTGTGTAATCTATAACTCTTCTGTAATCGTACAGATACTTAAATTATGATTAGTTTTCAGTAAAACACGCACGTACACAATCATCGTTCCGTCTGTAGCCGTCGTCGACGCGGGCTCAGACCGTCGCTGGGCTGGACGTCTCCACGGCTGGCTGTACATGCTTTGTGTCATTTGAACATTCGCAGTAAACACATCGCATCATTGCCTTGATCACAACAGTAATTAGTGCCTCGATAGGCAGCCGGTTCGTCCCTGTAGGTGACCTGTCGTCTGCTCGAAAATGCACACCGAAAACGTACCAGCCCTCGAGGGCGTGTTGTGCGCATGCGCGACGCGGCACCGGTCACGCCAGCCGCGCCAGACTGTAGAAGCGGCAGTTTTTTGACGCACCCGTCGTAGCCGACGTGCCGTGGCCGACGTCGCCGACTGAGCCAGTCGCGTCGAAAACGTCGGACTATATTGGGGCTTTAAAACTTCCTTCTGGGCGAGTTGGTAGTTCATCTTGATGTAGGGGTTTTTTAAAACAAAGACAAAGACAAGAAAGGCGAGATGTACACACACAAGCGCTAACTATTAACTGAGTTTATTCGTGGAAGGCAGCATAATATATAGGCCGAAGGTTGGGAAATAATGAATCGAAAGCTAATAAAAATAAAAAATGAAATAAATAAAAAGTCACAAGGTAAAAGCCAGGAAATCAAGACGCATGCGCGGGTGGATCGAAGTGTATTACACAAACTTTCTTGCCTTTGTCTTTGTTTGCGCTAAAAAAAAAAACCCTACATCAAGCGCTCCCACATGCCCTGCACATCGCCGCCTGCGCTTTTGGGGAGGGGTCAAAGCGACGGCGGTAGGTCAAAGTGCGGTGTGCCCCCGCCCGTGCCTCGAACAGGAGCGTGCTACCGATGTTGTCGTAGAGCGGCTCCGTCGATACTGCTTCTTTCTGTTCTAGGTACAGTGTCAGTGTCGTCTTCTTCTGTGCTGAGGCATTCCACATGGTATTCTCCGCTTGGCGTACTTGCGTCCGTATGGCAGTTTTGCATTCGGCGGCGTCCGCTGTACCGTTCGACCAGAAGCCGCATTTCCTGCGCAGAGACTGTACATGGGTACACCATTGCGTGTGGATGCCCTTTAGGTGCACATAGCGAAACACCTTCCGTGCCCAGCGACATGGTACGTAAGCGTGCCTCATATGCGATTTTGCTGTGGGCTTCACGGGCTTCAAAGGTCGACCATCCCATGTCGCCCTGAATCGCCTCAACAGCAACTCGACCGTGACAGCCATATCCGGCCCACTTCGCGCTGTCCGCGCTCGAGCCAATCTCTTGTGGGGGCGGAGAGGCACACGACGGCGTTGGCAAAGGTCAGGCCTGGCACATACACCCCCTTCCATAGGTCGCGCACCAACACATATCGGTTGCAGCAGTTGCAGCCCCACAGGATGGATGGATGGGTATGGGAGCGTCCCCTTTGAAACGGGATGGTAGCAGTAGCTATATATATAGCTACTGCTAATATAAAATGAGCATATATATGCTCATTTTTCTCCCTATATCTTGATTATTGATTTAGATTGGTTCACTATGTCATCATTCTATTTATTAAATTTTTGTTTCTGCATTACTAATATTATGTCACTTCTCTGCTTTTAAGCCACCAATCTTCCAGTTCTTTTTTGCTAGTTTCCACCACCGGTTTATTCACCCGCGTCCACTGGTATCTCTAAACCCTGGAGCTTCAGGAACAGTTACTGCGCCTGCATCAACTTCCGGGTGGATACCATAACATTCGAGTATAATATGGTCAATTGTTTCACATAGTTACCACATACAGCACATGCGTCATCTTCATTCTTAAATTTCTTTTTGTAGCTGCGTGTTCTAAGGCACCCTGATCTAGCTTCAAAAAGTAGGGCACTGCCTCTTGAGTTATCAAAGAAAGCTTCCTTCCTGATCTGCATTTTCCACTTTCGGTATAATTACACACTCTGTTTCTTCCATCGAATTTATCCAATTTTTACCTTCTGTGTTTTCACCTGTTGCTTAATGCTCTTTATTTCTCCGTCCTTGTGAATAGCATACTTACTAGTTAGTTTCCTAGTTCTTTTCCTCCATTGTGAGTCAACGCTTTTTAAGTACAGGTATTTAAATACTTTAGCTGCCCATCTGTTACTGTCCAATTTCTTCAGGCGTTCCTCATATAATATTTTACTCTGAGCTTCCCGTACTTCGAAAGATGCCCAGCCCATATCTCTCTGTACTGCCTCATTTGTGGTTTTGCCGTGGGCACCTAGTGCTAATCGGTACGGCTCTCTGATTTATTTCTAATGTCGACTGTACCTCTGATTTTAGGCACAAAACCGCATTTCCAAAAGTAAGTCCGGGCACCATAACTCCTTTCCAAATACATCTCAAAACCTCATACCTGTTGTATCCCCACAATGCCCTATTATCCCGGCATTCCTTCGTCCTTTGGCCTTAAGTGATTGCTCATGCTTTCCCATGTATGCCAATTCTTCGTTTACCCATACCCCCAGATATTTGTATTCTGCTACTCTGGGTATTTCATGGCCTTGTATTTTAAGGCCGTGAACAGTTGAGCCGTTGAAAATCATCAGACCTGACTTAACTGCGCCAAAACTGAAGCCTAGAGCATCCCCTTCGTCTCCGCAATACTTAACTAGAGTTTGCAATTCTTCCAGACTCAGCTAGCAGCACAATATCGTCTGCGTACATCAAACCGGGGAGGCGCTGCTCTACTGCCTTTCCACCTAATCTATATGACAGGTTAAAACCTAGGTTACTGTCTTGTATCCTCCGTTCCAGGTTTATCATATAAAGCATGAACAGCAGCGGTGATAGAGGACAGCAATTGTCTTAATCCTTTGCATACTTTGACATCTTCCGTACTTCTTATCCCTTCCCATGTAATTTCTACTGGGTTATCCCGGTATATTTCCTGTAGGAACTCTATTATCTCTTACCCGATACATTCTTCTTTTATTATATGTTCCGCAGGAGTTCCCTGTTTACATTGTCATACGCCCCGTTTATGTCCAGGAAGGCCAAATACAAAGGTCTATTTTCTACTCTAGATATTTCAATGCATTGGGTATATCAGCACGATCAGGCTATCATCTAAGCGCCTACCATTTCTAAAGCCGTTCTGAAGTTCTCCGAGTATCTGCTTTCTATCCATGATTGCACCTTTAATTTCACCGCCTGCATGGCCAACCTGTACATAACAGATGTTAAGGTAATCGGCCTGCAGGATTTTGTGCATCCTTTCTCCTTTCCCTTTATAAACCAAATTCATTTTACTCTGCCGCGAGCTGTCCGGAATTTACTTATTCATTATGACTGTTTCCAGAGCTTTTAACAACGTTTCCTTGCTTTTTGGACCAAGTTCATGAATCAGCTTGATCGGAATTCCATCTATTGCTGTAGATGTGTTTTTAGGAATATTGTTTTCTGCCTTTTTCTAGTTTAGATTGCTCAGTTCTAAGCTGCTTTGTATTCTGTTACCTTGTGTTGCTTCCTAATTTGCGGAGATTACCCCATCGTCGCTTTTAAATGACTCGGCTATAAATGATGTAATGTAGTTCACGGCGTTGTCTCCCTTTCAACAATTTCCCTCCTTATCTTGAATCCGATCTTGCTTTCTTTGATTCCTTTTCCCTAGCCAGCTTATATCGTTTCAGAATTTTCTTGCTCCGCCTCTAGAGGCATCGTGTATGTCAGCCATCCAGCGATCAGTGGACTGTTTCAGTTTACTTAGGACAAGGGCCTGTACTTCAAGTTTCACAGGCACTGTTTGCGTGGAGCCATCTAGTGGCAAAACCTGAAAGCATACCTTTCGCGGTGCGAAAGGAAGGGTGGTTTTTATTTAAGAGCGCGCCGAACAGAGCACAAAATATAACAAATTATGACAAGCACTCCTAGAAGAAAAATAGGTGTGCAGTTACGAAAATCAGCTATATTTTACTGACATGTAGTCACGTGGGGTACTACACTGAAAGTGATAGGTTTCTCCACTAGATAGCACCTCAGTTGTTTTTGTGATTTTCAATTGCGCATTAAAATTCTAAAGCCTCTGACATTGTATGGGCTCGATCTGTACTTTATGAGGCAAGATATTTTCATCTTCACCATAATCTCATGACATATTTTGACCAGTGTTCTGTCCCTTTAAAGATACTGCTGTGAATTGATGCATTGGCAGGCTTTTATAAAAAAAGTACAAAACATTGCCCCTTGCAGTGACTTCACCCAGAACATGGATACAGTCTTCAAAGCAGGTGTAGAAAAAAAACAGCCAAGGTAGCTGCACATATATATTTCCATGTTCCCAATAAAAACAACTGCACTGCATCTACACTAAGTTCGCAAGGCGCTCAAGTTGAGACAGGCTGCTTCACTCATTGCCACACATCAACAAGTAAAAATCGGTGAAGACAACCTGTTCGTCATTGCCGCTCGTGCGCTTTGCAATCAATAGACTATTGACTCAGTGCTCACAAATAACAAAAAAAAATGGTTTCATACATCACTTGCAAAGATGCCCAATATTGATGTCCCCGCTTGACCTCATGCCACACTCACAGGCATGTGCTTTTCAGGTATGTCAGACAGTTATTTCTGTGCTGACTCTCACAATAAGGTAGCGAGGCTTTTTGTTATCACATCATAACCAAAAAAAAAGGACACTGTGACATGGCAATTGCTTGAAGCTCAAAGCACAGTACGAGTTGAAACCATTCTCTTCCGCAAAATAACAGCAATGGGACCACACCTTTGTAAAACTAATGGTGGACAACAGAGAATTTCAGCAATACAGCTTATGTCCAAAAATATTTGGGCTACGTTATTGCAAAAAAATTTCTCGCAAGTAAAAAGTTAAAAAACTGGCCTCAGTATCACACTCTTCTTTGCCAGCACGCTGATACCAGCAGTTCTACCATGCATGAAAGCCAGAAACCTGAATCTCCTCAAGGCAATGCTGAAGCCACTTGCACTCCTCCTACAGTTCCATAATCTTGCTGACATTGTTTCATTAGACAAAAAAGAGTCTGCTGGTCCAGATGGTTTATTGTTGTTTGCTGTTGGGTTTACTGTTTATATTATTGTTAGTGAGCAACTTAGTTTATAAAAGGTGTATAGATGGCCACAGCACTAATATAGATGAAATTGCCTCATGCACATCATACGCGTTCATGACAAAGATGCACAGCCCTTGCACAATGTCAGTACAAGAAATGAAAGTAGGCATGCAATGTGATATCAGATAAAGCAAACACCTATGCAACAGAAACCTACGTCATGTACAAAGAATGTCATGGTGACAGTTACTTAAAAGTCACCTTGATTTCCTCCATTTCTCCACAGAACAGAACAGCAGAGAGCGCAGCTAGTTGCTCCATGCTCTGCATTATAACAGTGCTGCCTGTTACGATACTTGACCATCTGTTGTGCTGCCCTAAAATAGCAGCATGAGATATAGAGCGTGTTCAGTTCAATTCATTTATTTTTCAGAGCAGTTACAAAAGACAAGTCTGAATGGCCCCTGGGAAGTTGCACTCAGCAACTTGATGACGGCCAAGGGGCAGAAGTGCAAGACGGGAGTCGACGGAGGTCAATGTATGCAAACAATAATAAATGCAGCTCACTCATCAAAACCTAATTAGTACCAAATGCACATGCATATAAAACAAAGGGAAAAAAGTAGAAACTGTTGTAATACAGAAGCACATCAGAACCAAACCTTACAACTCATAATCTTACCTAGACAAGGCACACGAAACCTGCAAAAGCACCCTAATTATAGCAGATTCTCAAATGGTAGATAACACAACCTCATCTTAACGCTTCAATGACTTTAGGCAGGTTTCTTGCATATCTACATCATCTTCATACCCCCATCCCTACCTCCCTCCCCAAAATAATCAAGGCTACCATTCTAAAAATGTACCTGTGACATACCACTCGTGATTACATATACTATATGCCTGTATCATGTACTTTGTTGACGAGATCTATTCAGCTTACTGAATCAGCCACACAACAGTACTGTTAAAAAAAATTATAGCACTCCATCGGCTAACTGAACATAAAGCATAGCTGAATGGCAGTGCACAGACCGAACAAGTTCATGCAAATACCCACAAATAAAGAAGCTGGGAGAGTTGGAACGTCACAGAGGTAACAATGCATAAAGCAAAGGAAGAAGGGGGACAATGCACATGATAATGTTTAATTGAACATGACACATTCTCGCATGCAGCCTCTGGGCAATCAAAACTTGAGAAAATAGCATACGGCACAAAAATCAGAACACAGACAGATGAGGCCCTATTTGTCGTTAAAAAGTGCAGTTGCAACAATTTCTCAGTAATCGGTCCGTTGTCATCCACTGCCACGGAGCCACCTGTATTTACTATACCAGTTAACTGCACTGGGATCAAAGTACACGAAGAGTAGTATTTAACCCAGGTTATAGCATCTGATGTCCAGATTTCCTGGTCTATATGTTGTGCTTGATAATAAATGGCGAAGCATTTTCTAGAGTTCAAGTGCTCTAATCAGAACTTGCAAACTGAAGAAAGAAAAAAATGAATGTTGATCAGGAGTTAACACCAACAGAGACAAAAAAACTTTCATTAAAGCACCTGAGACACCAAAATTTGAGTCTATAAAAAGCCTTCCATAGGCTTACTCTGTATGCATACTCAAAGCCTAATGTTGGACATAAACCTTTGTAATATATTTTATTTCACTTGCAAAAGTAGCCTAAATGCTTGTTCTTGGAATCGAGATCCATCGGTAACACCATTCATACTGACATCATTATCTGGAAATGCAACCAAGGTTCTAGTGGCGTAATAGCACTATAAAGTGACATAGGATACGTAGCAAGTGCGTGGACAGTGACAACGCCAGCAACGTCCCTGCAAGCCTACTAAGCAGCGAGTCATGTGCACTGTGCGCCATCGCTCGCTAGCTACCATTTTGCAAAGTGAGTCACATCGTCAGACTCGTACCAGACCAAGCATGCGGCCAGCTTTCGGATTGCCAAGTTCGGATATAGGAATGAGCACTTTTTGGTGCAGCTTAGTGTTAAGTGTACAGTGTGAGTGACAGTCCATAGGTGCTTGCGAGCTTAGAGCTTCTTGAAAAATATGCATGCCACCTCAGCAGCGCAAGTGTGCCTCATGGGGTATGAGTTACAGATCAAGCGGTGAAGCATCCTTCAACGGGTTCCCAAATGCCCACCCCAAAATTTTCTGGGAAGAATCCAGATTGTTTGCCAAGGGTAATTTTACAATTGGCGTCATCACCCTTTTTCGACTTTTGGAGTTGAGTGGCAGAGCATGCGGACCTTGCAAAACTATTCTGGAATGCAAGCGCTCTAGGCGAGACATTTGGAAGTTAGAGGAGGGTGTTACATAATTCTGGAGCGCATGACTGGGCACACAAACATACAGGAGGCTATGTAAAGGCTGTTTCACACTTAAAGAATTTACTGCGGGGAAGAGCACTTGCACAAACCACACTTCATCATTTGCAATAAAGTACCCTTACATGTATAATTTTTTCTCCAGATAATGCTGGAAACTACAAAAATACAAAAAATTAGAAGGGAGAAAAAAGAAGTGCATGGCTCCTGCGCTTCGGGAAGCGCTACTGCCAACAGCCGGACAAAATATAGCCAGAAAAGGAACACGCAATGTAAGCATGGCCGACTACTCTTTTTGTGCAAGCCTTTGGAGCTGCCTGTTCAAAATGACCCTCGGCGGCAGCAGACCAGCCATGCACTCCCAGTTTCTCCTCTAAGTGTGACACAACCTATACCATCAGACAAAATTAAAAAAAAACAAGTATTCTAACAACAGCATTCAACAATTTTGGCAAATAATGGTTATCTGACAGGCTGGTTTGCTAGAATACATAAAACAAATGCCCTTTTACAATGATGACCTGGCTGCATCAACTGCAGATGAAACCATCAAAAATTAATATGAACTGAACGTCAGCTACTTGGTAAAGTCTCTTGCCTTAAGAATCGGGGCTCAGAGACCAAGGGAGAGATGAATGTGGCTCTCCTTGTGCTTCGGAAAAGAATGGTTCAAAAGCCACAAGAACACTAGTCCAATAAAAAACAAGAGCTACACTTCCAGCAACAACAGATGTACTTTTGAAAACTAAACATTATTGATCTATCATTACGTACTCACAAAGCTGAATAAAATATGGTTACATGGTGTTTTCGACTGGAAGGAGCGACATTTCACTGCGAGAAACCAGCTCCCACACCAACACAACAGTGTAGCATCGTCGTTGTCCAGCGCACAGCTTGAAACATATCCTTTTCATCTCTCGGCTACAATCCAGGTGGTGCGCACAAAACAGGTTAGAGGGCACACCACACGAGTAATGCACACAATTTCGGGTAGTAGTGCAGCGAGATCAAACTTGGGGTACAGGGGCACGATCTTGCAGGCCACATTACTCAGTTGCCGCATAATACAGCAAGGATCTATGTAACGAGGCAGTATAGCTTCTCGCATGTCCACACAGCAGGCCAGGAGCCACAGGAGGACAAGGCAGCCAGAAGGGCTGTAATGGCAGTTTTGAGCAGTTCGAGACAGGCTGAGCCACTTGTGAGCAGTATGACGAACATTATCAGCATGGCATATGGCATCAGAAGCATAATTACTGCTAGGTTTGTCCGGAGGCAGCAAACTGTGAAAGAATAGCTAAGGGTCACGGCCAAAGAGTGCATAAAAGGTACGTAACCGGTGGTACCTCGTTGAAAGGAATTTAGGCAAATGTCACGAAAGGCAAGCTGATGTTCCAGCCATGATGGTGGTCAGAGACATACATGGACAGCATATCCCTCAGCGCATAGTTAAGAGCGCAATTAGGCCACTGATATGATGGTACACCGTCAAGAACTTGTGGCAGGTGGAGCATGACCTGAGCAGGTCATGAACAAGTGTAGAAAAAAAGCAGCGGCCTTGAAGCAGTTGAAGAAGGTGCCCTGAAGCAGAATGATAGAGAAGAAAACTGGCAATGTCAGAGGCGCAGCTGGTCGGGATAGTTTTTGTTATGGCGGACTGAGTGGTGTAATCAGTGGCTGCACCATTCCAGTTGTTCCCGATAGTTGATGTCAGCAAAGGCCCAAGCACAGAAAAATGGGTCGATAGGAGTTGTGACGGGATGAAAGTGGCCCCTATATTAAAGGTGCGGCTTCTTCCAACGCTGACAGAACTCGCAAGCCACAAAATAGCAAAACTGTGCAATCAGTCAGGAGAAAAAGGTCAGCGAGTGCAATGCCTTGCCTGGGGGCAAGATTTTGGCCAAGAGCCTGATGTTCAGTAGGTAGGTGCTCTTGGTGGCAACGATGGCGCGAGGAACGATGATGCACTGAATAAAGTTGGTGATAGGACATGCGAGTTAGACCTCATAAGGAACAGAGGAAGACAAGGGAAGACAGATTGCCATTTTGGATGGAAGGCGAACAAATTCAGTGGCGTGGAGGTGGGGCTTGGAAGGTGTGCTGTCAAAGCAGTGCCGCAGGCCCAAGGAAAAGACGCCAGTGGAGCAATCAATAAGTGCAGCATGACCCGTCAAAAAGCCAATGCCAAGAATTATGTGATGAGGACAATGGTCGATTACAGTAAACGGCACAGGTGCAGTACAGTCGGCAATGATGACGTGTGCAGTGCAAATTCTAACGACGGTAGCGGCACTGTCGGTGGCTACACAAACAGCGGAGGAAACAGCTGGTGTCGGAACCTTCTTTGGATGGCGACGAAAGCAGCATCCTAGGACAGGCATTTGGCCACCAATGTCAATCAGTGCGGTTATGGGGAATCCTCACAAACTACACTTCCATTCAATTCTAGTTCTTCCAGGGACTACAGCAACTGCTTCCATACATTTTTCACTCTGAAGTGCCGGCATTACCATAGCAATTTCAATGAAAATCTAAGGAAACTGAATAGCATGCAGCAGCTTGAAAAGAGGACAGTGAGGCTGCTTCAAACAGAAATGGCACTGGCAGCATGAAATCCAAGCTGGTGAAAAGCATTACACCTTAGCACTAGATCACTTTATCTTCCCTGCCAGAAATAACTTGCGTTAAACTTTCACAGTCGACTAACAAAGCTCCATAGCATTTTCCTTTCACTGCAGCATGGAAATGATAGCAGTTTGATTTTTGTGCAAATTTGCAGCATGGCTTCCTAAGGTCTGATGTCACACCACGTGCCCTGACTTACTGGTGAGTGGCACATGTTTAAGACAAAGGTATGTAAAGCTTAGAGGACTGAATTCCTGGTGACAAGTAAAAAAAAAATATCTTCCTACAAGAAACAGAAAACATGCATTTCTGCACATCTGCACATTAACTGTGGCATAGAAGGCAACAAGCAAGCCTAAAGTAAACTCTCTTGAGGGAAAATACTGTGGCACATACACTTCGCATAAGGGACATGCTATCAATGCATACTCTAAATGCATCATAGCGGACAATGCCAGGGGTTGAAAGTAATCAGCCCTCCTTTTAGGCCAGCCCAAAAGTCACACTGAGGTGTTGAAACCGGCATGCAGAACTTGCAGGAAGTTGCTGACAATGCTGTAAGGCAAACATGTGATTACACCAAGTAATCTCATCGCTGGTGCCTTCTGTGTGCCTAGGTTATCTTTACGTGACGCAGACCTCGGCAAGTGGTCCTACACTACAGCTTCCTTGTTCACTGGTCCAGAACAGTTGGTAACTGGTGGCGGCAGTAGAGGCGAAGTGCAGTGCGTAGCACCAATTGTGCTACTGTCCACAAGCTCATCCACAATCTCCAGCAGATGGCCAACTTGACCTGCATCAGACATATTGAAAAAAAATTTTAAATGTCAAACAATCTGAAAGAAAGCGTGCATGTCTATCCCGCAATTTCCCTGCTTTCGTTTTTGTAACCAAAGTAGCAGTGTGGGCATTCAATCTATAAGTACAATGTATAAAATTACTGCTGATCATTGAAAACCAATGGCCTTGAAGCTTTCTATTCTTTTCTGGCATCCCAGAAAAACAATATGACACGTTTGCGTTTGTAGATTTTGCACTACATTTTGTCTGAAGAAAGTAACCAACTTGCTCAAAATTTCACAGATCTCGGCTCAAGAGAAAACACAATATAGTGAGACTCTGCTGCTGTTGACCTATGCAGCCATTTTCAGTTCCTCCTGGTGCACACTGGAAGTAGCTTCTGCATGCCACAACTGCTTCAAGGCTATACGTGCATGCAACATCATTGTTCTTATCCTTGGCGGCTGGATCTGCACCGAACAGTGGGCTAAATGTTCTGTATTAATTGTAGGCACTCAAGTTTTGCTTTCCCCTCTGCAGTTGTATGCACACCATAAGTTGCACAGGCTCTTTGGCTGGCCATGCAACTGGTTTGCCCCTCCTTGCTTTGGGGTGTTTCACCGCCCACTGGAGCTTTCCCACGGGTTACACTCTGTCAGCATTTTCGTTGTAATGGAGAGCAGGCAATTCTAATCTGCAGAATATGAAAAGTGCTTGTCAACCTAAGCAACTGGTAGAGGCGATATACCTTCCTTCGGAAAAGCATGCAGACATGCACGCTGCAAGAAAAGCACACAATTACACCACTTTGCATGGCTGCAAATGCTGCAGTGAGAACTCTCAGTCGAACCTCGATATAACAAAGTCCTACTTGCAGCCGAAAATATCGTTAAATCGCGGAATTTGTTACGTCGAGAGTCCCATGTTATAGCTGCCCAAATAAAGTACCAGGTTAGTGAAACACTGCTAGTAGATGGGAACCTGTAAATTACGAATTCAGGAAATAAGCTAGAAATTCTAGCAATAATAGCGCTAAAAAGGGTACCAGATGTTTTTGTACATCAGGAGGATAATGGGTGATAACAAACATATGCGAACGCATTTTTTTTTTTTTTCATGTGGGCAAAGAGCGAGCACAGCATCTCTGCAGGCACGGCTACCTTTGTGCAGCAATTTTTCAGGCCTCACGTACACAACACGTAACATATTTACACGTGTAATGAACTTGCCTCCCACTTTTGCCGCCAACAAATTAAAAAAAAAAAACGCTGGCCATTAGAGCGTCCCTTCCTTGCGCATCTTGCAGTCCAGTGTATTTCTCGGCAATGCACCAATATTACGCGCAGTGAAAACTTCACTGTGTGCATTCTGTGTGCATAAGCTCCAGTGATGGGGTGAATGAGAAGGGAGAGGAGGGGGAAGGGCCAAACTTGGCCAAGTGCTAGCGGCTTAAGCATGCTGGGTCGGTGGCTTGCTCGGTTGAGCGGGTACTCAGTTCCTTCCAAGGATGGGCCCTGCCTTCCCTTTCTCACACAGCAATTGGGGTGCGTGCCCTCTGCTGCCACAAAATCATAAATCATTGGAACGCGTGTAGCGGTAAACGCCTTTTGAAGTGAACCATGTTAAAAGCCCACGTCATGATCACCGCTGACTGCATGCTTTCTTTGACAACTGAAGGGTGAAAGGATGAACAGCTGTCGTAACAAAAAAGAAAGGTCTACTTCTCGCCTATTGAACCTGTCCCTCAAACTGAGTCCACATAGGGGAGATGACAAAATGTAGCGTGTCTCGAATAAAGTTCTCATGTCATTTTCAATTAAGGGGGCTGCCGATACATGCACGTGATGTGCGAGAGCTCCATTAAATCGAAAGTGCTGCATAAAATTACTTCGCTTTATTGTGAAAAAAAAAACACATGGTCTTCAATAGGGTAAAGGTTGAGAAAGTTAAAAAAATGCGTTACACCGCTAATTTCGTTACAGTGAGGTTTTTTATATCAAGGGTCGACTGCATATTATCGACAACTCTAGTGAACAGATCCTGATACGGTCATACATGAACAGCAAATCATCCACTTGTACAGCAATGCGGATACACTGAACACAATACTGTTGCTATTTACGATATTTAGCACACAATTACACCAATGCGTAGACATTGATATTTTCATACCTTGCCAGCATTCCATGAAAAGAAAATGTGAAGCACTTTGGAGCGAACAGATTCAGAACTGAATGGAAAGACTCCAAACTTGATGCCTAGAACAATGGTGACACCTCCTTGATGTCCACATGCAGGCGAGGGTTTCCCACTATGCCACATAACTTGTTGAAGGCGTCAGTACCTCTGCACATAAAATTCAAGGCTAAGACATAAATGTGAGAAATATTTGAGGAAGGATAACAATAAACCTTGATCTGCAGAGCCATGAGTAGGCATACCTTCCTCTCAATATTAAAAAAGATCAACAGATCAGTATAGTCCCTTTAAAGTTTCAAAGTGTCATTACTGATAGCCAAGGGTTATATTTCCAGCATACGAACACTAAAATATACCTACACTACAAATGGTAATGTACCAGGCTTGATAAGTGCCTGGACAAATCCACTTGCTGGGTAGGAGGTCCCAATGTTCATACTTTGCATACTGGTCACTGTGGTCACAGTGGTTGCTTCGCACGTGGTTCAGCAGTGATACCCAGGTGGCTACAGCCAGCTCGCCTCTTTCATCTGGAATGCTCACTCTTACTTCTGCTGCTTTCACTGCGCAGTGGTTTATGATGGAGTTTATTCATTTTTATATGAGACTACAGCCTCGTGACCACGAGGCAGCTTCTTTTTTAACGAGCGCTCGATAAAAAAGAGCAGAAATTATTAAAATAAGCAACTACTCTCAACTGCACAGTCTAAAAACAAGTGGCACAACCACGTCATTGAAAAAGCCGTCATCAGTTGAGAGGTAGTTCTTTTTATGACAGCGAAACACTGCCTTGATATGCACCGCACAATTTCCCCCCCCCCCCCAAGAGCCGATATAATAGGAAAAGTGGAGAGGGGCGCTTTCCCGGAAAGGCACCAATATTTGAAATGGTCAAGACTAATTTTTTCTCACCATAAAAAAAAATGAACACAGTCCATATAGATTTAAAGTTTCATTTTTCTCTGATCAGGCTGAACAGGCTTAGAAGTGTGCATCTAGAGATCGGCGAGCAGTGACCGAGTGTCCTCGCTACACCGCCGCCGATACATTCTAGGCACTGTAGCCGATGCAAACTCGGCACCCGCCTACAACATTTCCTCTCGGCACGCTATTTAACTATGTTCCCATTGTCTCTACTTAACTATGTTCCCGGCTGTCTTATTTCTTTTGTACCAGCTCCTCTGCTCGCTCGCATCGGATGTTTTTCTCGCGGTGGTCACTCTACGCCAGCTGTCAACCTTTGGGCATGTGCACATCCGGGTGAGTCAGTGCCATGCTGGTGACATTTTTGTCTGTGACGTTTTTGAGAGTTGATATCGGATTGGACAATTGGACTGGATAGGGCTGGCAGTGGTGCCTGAGTGAAGTGCGTGCTAAGGATAGGGAGCAAGGAAGTGCGGCAGGGAGGGGCCATTCTCAGAACGGCATTTAAATGTGAAATAAACACTGAAGTTAGAGGGGGCGCTTGCACGGGTGGGGGCCTTAGCTCGGAATTTGACAGTAAAACCTCGTTATTTCAGCCCCGCATAAATTCGAAAATTCCGATAAATCACCATGCTCACTCCCTCCTTACATAAATGTACATACAGTCAAACCCGGATATATCGAACTCGAAGGGGATCGCGAAATAGTTCGATATATCGATAATTCGATATACAGGAATTGGCTTGTGACGGTACTTACGATGCGAAAAACGATACCGTATTTGTCGCATAATCAACCCACTCGCATAATTAACCCACCCTGCACTTTTGCACCGAGAATTTGAAAAAAAAACCGTTAAGGCCAGCTCGCTCACATGCAAGCGATTGAGCGATCTCAGCGACGAGCGGCAGCGACAGAGCGAAAAATTTCGAACTTGTTGAAACTGCGTCCATGGTATAGCTACGTCGCTCTCGCTGCTGGAGCCGGAAAGGCACCGCGGCAGCTCTAAACAAGGCGGCAGGCAGAAATCGTCGCGAGTGTTTTCGCTTGCATGTCGATGGCGCGCGTCACTCCGTTTCGGTCGTCTCATCCACAGCTTATTTCTTGGCAGCATGCCAAGATGCTGCGCAGCGATAACGTCGGGGCGCGTTTATCTTTTGATAGCTCCTGCGGTGGCGGGGAGCGAACTTGGCAGAGTGCCCGTGATGGCTTTGATTGCACGTACAAGCCTGGTTCGATTTATCACGCCGCGCTTGAGACGGGCGTCATGATCGCAGCAGCTGACCGCGTGCTTTCGCTGATACATACATGCAAGAATAAACGACTCCCGCCAAAAAAAAATAAAAAACTCCTGCCGCTTCTTAACGTCCGAACAGCACAACGATAAGAAAGGATGACTCGCAAAAAAAAGAGAGAGAGAAAGCTGCCGCTTTTTAACGTCCACAGGCACCATAGCCACCTCAGCCGCCGCGCGCAGAGGGTTCGCACGCTGGAGAAAGCGAGAAAGCGTCGACGCCTGTCTGAAAGCGGGCTGAGCTGGCTTGGCGCATGCGTAGCGCGTGCTGAAGGAGAGAGAGAGCTCGGCAAAAGGGTGGGCACACCCACGCACATGGCTTGCAAACGTCATGTGTTGGCGCGCGGAAAACGATAACTGCAGATGCGCACGGCTTTGGGGAACGGGCGCGGCGCTGCCCAGACCAGCCGTCGCCGAACTGTCCCCTCTCATTCCTTCCGCACGTGGCTTGAAAACAGCACGCGGCAAACGGCCAAGAGTGATGCGATCGTCTTTGGGGAAGGCACACTTTCCAGTGCGTGGTGTGGAGTTCGATATATCGAACGACCGGTGAAATTAAGTTCGATATATGACGCGGCTTTCCTATACTTTTACATGGGATTTTCAAGGGGATATTCCGTGAGTTCGATATAACCAAAATTCGATATATCCGGGTTCGATATAACCGGGTTCGACCAAACTCTGGTTATTTTGGCGCTACATTGTGTGCGCACAGGTTAATTCGAACTAGAGGTGGGTCGAGGCTGTCGCGGAAAGTAGTTTTCAGAGCACGCACCGCTATGGCCATTATTTCCCAAAGACCGAAACGGCGAAAACCGCTATTTCAAAAACGTCCGGAAGGCGGTGCTGCTCCACGCTAAAAAAACTTTAAGGTGAGTTTAGGAGCACGCATCGCTACAGCCATCATCTATCCATCCGCAACTGCTTTCCACTATGTACAAAAGGTGGTGCTTGCTACTGCAGTTTCTCTAATTTCTCTGGTGAAGAGAGCTTGGAAGGTTGTATATAGTGCAGTTGGAGCAAAGTGCTTTGTGTGGGTCCGTGTGTGAAATGTGTAGTGCGCGGAGACTCTGGCAGTGCCACTGGTGCTACTGCTTTCTGCCACAATGGTGGTGCCGGCAAAATGTGCAAAGTACTCGGCTAAGGATCTAGTGACGAAAGAGAGTATCCTTAAAGCTTTGAAGGACAGTGCTTCCAGAGAACAGATGATGCGTCAGTTCGACATCAAAAGAAGCACCTCTATCAACGGACATCAAGAATGAAGCACAGATAATGGAAGCTATTGAGGGTGAAAAGTTCCACTCAAGTCATAAGCGCTTGCGAACTGCAGCCCACCCACCCCTGGAAGACTCATTGTTGCGGTGGATCGCTGCTGCACGTGATGCAAAGGGTTGGTTTGCACATTCTGAAGACAGGCATGGCCTTGTTTTTAAAGCCGTGTGCAGTGAAAGGGGTAAAATGGATGAAAACGCGGTTAAAGACTGGCAGAACATCCAGCTAAAAGATTCGAGCAACGTTTTTAACGCAGATGAAACTGCGCTCTTCTGCAACGTGTCCAAACTGCAGGCGATTCGGCTCGTGTTTCTGCCTCTTAACACTATGGCCGCGCTTCAACCTATGGACCAAGGCTTTATCCAATATGTAAAAAATATCGTAAGCAAGAGCTGGAGTGTATGCTTCTTTGCATGGATTGGAAGCAGGCCTGTGTCACCACGCTTCTGAGTGCCATACATATTCTGGCTCACGTATCGGCACACATGCCAGCAGAAGTAGTCGCCAATTGTTTTAGGCACTATGTATTTGTGCAGTCTGACACAAGCTTGAAGCCTGCAGCACCAGTAGCAGAGGAAGAAGACGATGAGACATTCGTCGGTCTGCTCCCCACCGAAGTGAATCTTGCCGACACTTCCATCGATGACAGCGCTGTCACTGGCCAGTTAAGTGAAAATAAAATAATCAGCGATGCCCTCAGTGTGGCAGATGAGGCGTCTGACAAAGAGGGCTCACTTGATGAGTATAGCCCATGTGATGAGCTCCCAGTGTGTCGTCCCACTAGAGAAGTTGCGGAGGCTCTCGCAGTATTACAGGCCTTTTGTTATGATGCTACTGGTAACATGCTCACCCTAGAAGGGTTGTCCTAAGTCCGCAAACTGGTCCTCACTGCCCAGCTTTCCACAAAAAAGTAAACAAGCATTACTTGACTTCTTCAAGAAGTAAAGGCATGCAATAAAAAAAAAATTCACATGCGGTTTTTGCTGCTCATTCGATGATTCAACATTCGAATTATTCGGACATTTTTTTCACTCCCGTGAGATCCAAATTAACGAGATTTTGCTGTATATATATATATATGCTCTAACAAATAATGCGGTCAACAGCGGTATGTCTGAACAAAACAATCGAACACTTAAGCTTCGCCATAATAGATGTGATAGCATGCCCACTAAGTGCTTCGCCTGTTGCTACTCTGATGATACTTTGATTACACCTTCTTCTCCTATTAAATAATATTGTTTGAGCTCGGTTATCTTTGAATTCATGGGCCACCAGAGCTTCAGCCTTGCGTTTACAATTGCAGGCAGCTTCCTGGCGACGTCGACATTTCAGTTCATCACTGTTTGCTTTACCAACCAGATTAGCCCTGCACTCGCAATCCTTAACAGCTCGCTGATGTTCCAGTTCGGCTTCTGCCACGCACTTCAAGCGCTCTGCTTCCTCTAATGCTTTTACCTCACCATCCCACCTTCGCTTAAACAATTTAGCTGCCTCATACGAGGCATTCGTCTTTTCAGCATCCATCTTACGGGCACCTTGCCCTTCGCCTTCACAAAGAAATGTAGCTGCCATGACCAGGATTGGGTTCAGCAGCCGAGCGCCGTAACCATTGAGCCACCACAGCGGGTGAATTGATCACAAACGGTAGCACTCTTTTGTAGCAATGAGGTTGCCTCTTTAGTAGCTCATGGAAAAATAGTCCTGGATAGAATAATACAAGACATGGCACTTGTGCCGATAAAGGCTTCCTACTATGCAAATGTGACAACCAATCTGGCTTTATGTGCTTCACAATGGCAGCACTGTTCTGCATTTAAAAACACGGGCACGAAAAATACTGACGGGAAGTTTTGTGTGCAACATTACGTACAGTCGGACCCGAATAATCCGAATTTTTGGTATATCGAACTCACGGAATATCTCCTTGAAAATCCCATGTAAAAGTATAGGAAAGTTGTGTCGTATATCGAATTCAATTTTACCAGTTGTTCGATATAATGAACTGTACACTATTTTCCCAAAGATGATCGCATTATTCTCGGTCGTTTGTCGCATAAACGCGTGGAAGGAATGAGAGAGAACAGTTCCGCGATGGCTGGTCTAGGGCAGCGCCGCACCCTTTCCCCAAAGACGCACGCATCTGCGGTGATTGTTTGCCATGCAAGCAAATCACGTTTGCAAGCCATGTGTGTCAAGCAACGAGAGGGAGGAACTAGTTTGGCAATGGCCAGTACGAAGCAGGTGCAGCCAATGCATCCGTGGCGTTCAGGAGAGGGGAAACAAAGCGATACAGAAAGGCGCAAGGGTGTGCCCATTCTTCTGCCGACCTTTCTCTCTCTGCTTCTCCTCTCTCTTCATCCGCAGCAGCACGCAACAAGCAAGCTCAGCCCATAGCAGACAGAATGTTGGACGCTTTCTGCAGCGCGTGTTGTGAACCCTCTGTGCACGGCAGGTGACTTACGATGCGTATCTTGTGTCATCATGGTGAACGTGCGGCACAGCGCAAGCTATGGCGGCTGCAGTTGTCAAGAAGCTGCATTTTTATTTTTTGTGAGTGTCGTCCATCCCTTTTGTCGTGCTGAATGTGCAGTGTAGCGTAAGCTATGGCGGCTGCAGACATTAAGAAGCATTTTTTTTTCTTTTTTTTGCGAGTCGTCTATCCTGGCATCTGTGAATCAGCGAAAGCACACGGTCAGCTGCAATCACGAAACTGGCTTTTACCATTTATTTGCTTCAAACGACATTTGCAACTATCACGCTTTCAAGACTGATTTTGTGGCAATGGACTCCGCCCACCCCAAGCACGGTGCGAATCGAACTAAGCTTGTGCAATCAAGCCATCAAGGGCAGTCTGCCAAGTTTGTTCCTTGCCTCCGCAGGAGCTAACATCAAAAGTATAGTCAAAAGATAAACACTGTGATGTTATCACTGCGCAGCATCTTGGCGTGCTACTGTAAATTAGCTGTGGATACGGCGGCTGAAACTGAGGGACACGCCACCGACTAACTTTTTTTTTTAATTCTTGCCGGCAAAAGTGGAGGGTGGGCTCATTATGCGAGTGGGTTGATTACATGACAAATACGGTATCACTATTCACAATCGCAAGCGGTGTCTCAAGCAGATATCTGTATATCGAACTACTTCACGATCCTCTTTGAGTAATATATCCAAGTTCGACTATATGTCTAAATATGGTGTACACAATTCAGCAAAAAACAAGCCATCAGTGCACGAAAAGAAATGACGTACTAACCTTTAGCAACATGCCAAGCATCAATGAAATGGGTCACATCAGGCTCGTGTTTTGCCATTTGGCTGCGCACCTGCGTGTGCCTGTCGGTCACAAGCTCATGGACAAGAACTTCCATATTGTCAAGAGCCTCCAGTTCCCTCTTCAAACCTTCTGGCTCCATGGCACTATTGCTTGTAACTTCATTTGATTGAAAAGAGAGACCAACAGAAAGATTGAAGCCAATATGCTCTGTGAGAACTGAAGAGACCTTTTACCTGGACAAGCTGCATGTCAATGACATGGTTTAAGGAGTTATCCAGTAAACAGCAGGCTCCATATTTCGCATAGAAGACTGGCGAATCCGCACGGCGGTCGCCTGCCAGTCTGGCGTCAATCGTGCTCAAATAGCTCAGCAGAGATTGCTGTCCGCGTTCCCATAACTGAAATGGAAACCAAACGTATATTGGTTGGTTGGTTGGTTGGTTGGTTGGTTGGTTGGTTGGTTGGTTGGTTGGTTGGTTGGTTGGTTGGTCGGTCGGTCGGTCGGTCGGTCGGTCGGTCGGTTGGTTGGTTGGTTGGTTGGTTGGTTGGTTCATAGGAAGGGAAAGGCACAGTATCTGTCACACTTGCTCTGTGGACACCTGAACCGCGCGGTAAGGGAAGAGATGAAGGTAGGAGTGAAAGTGGATAGAGAGAAAGGGGGGCCGTAGTGGAGGGCTACGGAGTAATTTCGACCACCTGGGGATCTTTAACGTGCACTGACATCGCACAACACACGACGCCACTTCGTTTCGCCTCCATCGAAACGCAGCCGCCGAGGCCGGGATTCGATCCCGGGAACTCCGGCACAGTAGTCGGGCGTCTTACCACTGCACCACCCCGGCGGGAAACGTATACAGCTGAACCCCGTTTTAAGAGACATGGATGTAACAGACAACATGGTACAAGAGACACCATTCACCCAAATGGTTCGCTTAACTATGACTTTCATTAACTGGACCACTTTTTTAAAGGCCCCAATATAGTCCGACGTTTTAGACGCGGCTGGCAGAGCCGGCTACGTCGGCTACAGTACTTTGGCTACGACGGGTGCGTCTAGAAACTGCCGCCTTTAAACTCCGCTGCAGTGTGGCGCGCCTAGCGTGCACGATGCCGCAGCGCGCATGCGCAGAAGACACCCTCAGGCGGAGGTGTGTTTTTAGCGCACATTTTCAAGCTAACGACACGTCTCCCGCACAAATTTTGTCATCACGGGTCTTTAAGTCTGTAGTGTAAAACAGGTATTGGGCTCTGGTATGTTCAGCGCCTATTGCTGAAGAGAACGACGACAAGCATGTTCAACGCGCGTGACGGGCAGGAAGGAAAACGACAACGAAGCTTGCTTCGACGCTCGTACGTGTGCTGACACGTCTCACGACTGATCGCAGAACGTTCTATTGACTGTTGACGACGTATCGCCCAGGTCAAGGTCTTCTACAACAAGTGGTGGAGGTGCTGGGCGCCGTCCCCGGAGAGAGCCAAGCTGGAAAGAGTGGCCTGCTGAAGGCCAGCACGTCGTGTGCAAAGCCGCCTCTTGCGCAGCTCATCGAAGATTTTGCAGAAATTTATAACGTCGGACACAGTTTGGGGGTTTTTGGCGACGAGCATCTGGAAGGCGTCATCGTCAATGCCTTCCATAATGTGTCCGATCTTCTCGGCGTCGCTCATGGTAGGGTTTACGCGCTTACAGAGGTCTACGACATCTTCTATGAAACTGGTGAAGTTTTCGGCGGTTTGTTGTGCCCGACTTCGCAAGCGTTGCTCGGCGCGAAGCTTACGTATAGCGGGACGGCCAAAAACTTCGGTCAGGCTGGTCTTGAGAGCCGTCCAGGTAGAAATGTCACTCTCATGGTTGCGAAACCATAAATTGGCGACGTCGCTCAAATAGAAAATGACGTTTGTGAGCTTCACGGTGTCGTCCCACTTGTACGCACTTACGCGTTCATACGACGCCAACCAGTCTTCTACATCCGTGTCATCGGTGCCGCTGAAGATGGCTGGGTCGCACTGACGCGCTGCACCGGGACAGATGACAGGCGATGGGGTTGGCGGTTGGCTGGCGTTTGGTGCGGCCACCACCCCCTGTCGTCCCTGTGTACAGCCGGCCTCCCCTCCTATACGAGCCTCAGGGACGCCAGCAAAATGAGCAACCTACAATCCCACCTTATCGTCCAGTTCTCCGCCGTCGACCACAGCCACGCCCTTCCAACCCCTGGCGCACACAAGACAACCGACCTATCTGCTACGCCTGTGGATTCGCCGGCCATGTGGCTCGTTTGTGCCGCAATCGTGGCCCTCGTTCCTACGACTATACACGTGAGCCAATGTACAACCTTCCTCCGTCCCCCTCGCCTGTGTTCCCTGAGCCTCCTCCGCAGTCCTCTTCAAGTTACGATCGCCGCTCCCACCGCTCGCCTTCTCCTGGCCGTCGTTCCCGTTCTCCGATGCTCCGCCGCCAACCAGCCGTTAACACGGAAAACTAACGGCCGCAGTTCCAGAGGCAAGAACTGCGCCATCAGGGACCAACTCAAGACCATGTTCACGTACCAGCCAACATTATTACCATATCCATCGAGGGAGTTCCTGTCGAAGCACTTGTAGACTGGCGCAGCCGTTTCTGTTCTTAATTACGCCCTCTGTCGCAAACTCAAAAAGGTGATGACGCCGCTTCCTGCAATTTCTCTTCGCACAGCCAGCGCTCAGGATATTCGACCATTAGCCGCCTGCACCGCCCGCCTTGTTATCGACGACGTCCAATACACAATAGAATTCCTCGTCCTCGTCCGCTCATCACACGACGTTATCCTTGGTTGGGACTTCCTCTCCAATCATAACGCCATAATAGACTGCGCCCGTGCTCAGCTTGAGTTATCACCCCTCAGTGACACTTTTTTCGACACACCCGCTGCTGCTGCAGCTACCGTGCACGTCGCAGAGGACACCGACGTTCCGCCTTTCTCCTCAGTGCTTGTGCCTCTTTATTGTGCTGCTCTTTCCGACGCCACTGTTATCTACACACCTTCGTTACGATGCGCTGACCAAAAATCCGTGTTGCTGCCCCATGCTGTGCTGACAATTTTTCGCAACTCAAGTGCTATTTTTGTTTGTAACCCGTGCCCCTGCCCTACCACTTTACTTCGTGGCCAGTCACTGGGTAGTGTTGCTTTGCTCGTTTCCACGCCCACCTACCCCTTTGGCGATACCATCGCCAGTCTTCACATCAGCGCCATAAAACCTATTCCTGTCGCCACTCCATCATCTCTCGAAGTTTTCCACCGGTCCATCGACGCTGGCCTGACGCCCTTACAACGAGCCCAGCTTGTCGCCATCCTACAACGTTTCGCGGCTTCGTTCGACTCCCAGCAACATTCGTTGGGGCGCACAACTACCGTTACTCACCGTATTGATACCGGCACCCATTCCCCTTTGCGCCAGCGTCCGTACCGTGTTTCAGCCGCCGAGCGCCGCATTATTGACGAACAGGTGACCGACATGCTCCAGCGCAACGTAGTCCAACCGTCGCACAGCCCTTGGGCGTCTCCGGTCGTCCTGGTCAAGAAAAAAGACGGTTCCATCCGATTCTGTATAGATTACCGCCGACTGAACAAGATCACGCGCAAGGACGTTTATCCTCTACCTCGTATCGACGACGCCCTTGACTGCCTGCAGGGAGCTGAGTTCTTTTCTTCAATAGACCTGCGTTCCGGCTACTGGCAAGTGCCGATGGCAGAGGCCGATCGCCCAAAAACCGCTTTCATCACACCCGATGGGCTCTATGAGTTTAATGTCATGCCATTCGGACTGTGCAATGCCCCTGCCACATTCGAACGCATGATGGACAACCTACTCAGAGGGCTCAAATGGCACACTTGCCTTTGCTACCTTGACGACGTTGTCATCTTTTCCCCAGATTTTCCATCTCACCTCCAGCGCCTTGAGACAGTTCTGCGATGCCTGACCGACGCTGGCCTCCAATTAAATTTAAAGAAGTGCCGTTTCGGAGCACGGCAGCTAACCATACTCGGACATGTCGTCTCCAATGATGGCGTTCTTCCCGATCCGGCAAAATTATGCGCTGTAGCAGAATTTCCCAAGCCAACTAATGTGAAAGAACTCCGCAGCTTCGTCGGCCTCTGCTCGTACTTCCGCCGCTTCGTTCGCAATTTCGCCACAATCATCAACCCTCTCACCAAGCTTCTGTCCAGCCACGATCTCTCAGCCTGGTCTCCGCACTGTGATGATGCCTTCGCGACACTCCGCCACCTTCTGACGACTCCGCCAATCCTGCGTCATTTCGACCCTTCTTCTCCCACGGAAATCCACACTGATGCCAGCGGCGTCGGCCTCGGCGCAGTACTCGCTCAGCGGAAGTCTGGCTTTGATAAGTACGTTGTCGCTTACGCAAGTCGGGCCCAAACAAAAGCTGAAGCAAACTATTCCGTCACCGAGAAAGAGTGTCTCGCTATTCTCTGGGCAATAGCAAAATTTCGCCCCTATTTGTATGGCCGTTCTTTTGATGTCGTCACCGATCATCACTCCCTCTGCTGGCTGTCTTCTTTGAAAGATCCTTCTGGTCGACTGGCCCGTTGGGCTCTGAGGCTCCAAGAATACGACATTAACGTCATCTATCGCTCTGGCCGTAAACATGCTGATGCTGATGCTCTCTCACGTTCTCCCTTGCCGTCTGAAGCCACTCCTGCTATATCCGTTCTACATCCCACCGACATGCCTACCGATATGACTTCCGAGCAACGCAAAGACGCATGGATCGCCTCACTCCTTGATTTTTTATCTGGCCGCGCTTCACGACCTCCTTGTCGCACTCTCCGTCGCCAGTCTCACCATTTCGCCATCAGAGACGAGCTCCTCTACCGTAGGAATTACCTTCCAGATGGTAGTAAGTGGCTGCTTGTAAATCCGACCCATCTACGCTCCGTGATTTGCTCCCATTACCACGACGATCCCCAGTGTACCCACGCCGGCTTATTGAAAACCTTCACTCGCCTGCGACAGCGGTACTACTGGCGTGGGATGTACCGTTATGTTCGTCGGTTCGTCCAGTCCTGCCAAGAGTGTCAGCGCCGAAAACACCCATCTCGCCAACCCACCGCTCCTATGCAGCCGCTGGCCTGCCCAGCTCAGCCCTTTGGGCGTGTTGGAATAGACCTATACGGCCCGCTTCCTAGCACATCAAAAGGCAATCGCTGGATCATCGTTGCAATCGATCATCTCACACGCTACGCCGAAACGGCACCTTTGACATCTGCTACAGCCCAAGACATTGCCTCCTTCATCCTCCATCACATAATTCTTCGCCACGGGGCTCCCAAATAATTGCTGAGTGACAGAGGTCCCGCTTTCCTTTCTGAAGTTGTCGAAGCTGTTCTAAGAGAAAGCAAAATCGTTCACCTCGCCACCTCCGCGTACCATCCGCAAACAAATGGAATGGTTGAGCGTTTTAACCGCACCATGGGCGACATGCTAGCAATGTATGTCGCTTCCAACCACTCCAACTGGGACCGCGTTCTTCCATTCATCACATTCGCTTATAACTCTGCCACACAAGCAACCACCGGTTTCTCACCATACTTCCTCCTGTACGGTCGTGAGCCCTCTCGTACTATGGACACCATTCTCCCTTACCGACCGGATTCTTCCGAATTCACGACTGTTTCGCAAGCTGCAACTTATGCCGAAGAATGCCGCCAGCTTGCCCGGTCCTTCACTTCTCACGCCCAGCAACAGCAGAAAACCACCCGAGATCAATCTGCACTTCTTCCTACTTACCGTACAGACTCTTTGGTCTGGCTATGGGTGCCTTCCTCCAGTCCCGGCCTTTCATCCAAACTTCTGAGCAAGTATCAGGGCCCCTACCGTATTGTCAAGCAAACATCCCCCGTCAACTACCTCATCGAACCCCTTACGCCATCCACTGACCACCGTCGCCGAAATCGTGAAATAGTACACAGTAACCGCCTGAAACCTTACTACGATCCGGCCATCATCACATCGCCACGAGCCGCCAGGATGGCGTCTTTTCGCCCGGGGGAAGTTGTAAAACAGGTATTGGGCTCTGGTATGTTAGCGCCTATTGCTGAAGAGAACGACGACAAGCATGTTCAACGCGCGTGACGGGCAGGAAGGAAAACGACAACGAAGCTTGCTTCGACGCTCGTACGTGTGCTGACACGTCTCACGACTGATCGCAGAACGTTGACTGTTGACGACGTATCGCCCAGGTCAAGGTCTTCTACAACAGCAGCAAATTGTTCTCGCACAATGCCGCTGGCGGGCGAGGCAAAAGCGAAAGTTGCACTAATACTACACCACTTTAGGCGCAAACGTAGGAGAACCATGTACATACGAGATCAGAGATAATTCAGAGTTGCTTTGCAACTGCTCTGAAAAATAAATGAATTGAATTGAATCTTCGAAAAGAGACTAGACCTCCAACGAGTATCACCACCTCGTACAAACTCTGACGAGTGAACCCAGAGTATCATTTCAAGTATTTCAGGTAATGTAATCCATTTTACAATATTCCCTTCACTAGCGCTGCTTAAAGCAGTTTAATCCTGCATGGTATTAAGTTTATTGAATGTCCTGCTCTTCTTTCCTAACCAAAACCATTTTATACGTTGACACAAATTTACGCAACGCGTATGGGGAACCAAAGCTGGAGTTTGCTCCGCGACGCCAGCGCTCGGTTTCCAGCGGAGTGGAGAGGAACTACAAAACCTACGCGCATTCGCGCCCGCGCTGCGCGCGGCTGTCTGCGGAGTCTGCGCAGCCTGCTCGCTCGGGAGCGTATGCTACGTTCAGCCGCGCGTGCACGCGGAGCGGGAGAAGGAGAATGAGGACGAGGGGGGTTGGTGGCGCGTTTTCGCGCGCAAAGCCGGCGCTCTTTGCCAGTGGGATTTCGTAGTTTTGCTTTTTTCTGTGCCCCGGCTGACATAGAGGCTGGCTGGAGGCATGTTTTTTATCGGTGCTTTCGAAAGTAAGAAATTATGATTAATTGATCACCGGGGACATTGTTTTCAAAGAGCGCTTGTTGGCAGGCTCAGACATAAAAAAAAAAAAAAATGAACGCGAATTCGCTACTTGAAGGCGGGAGGCAAACGACAGGTATCTTGAAGGACTTGAGGCGGCACCTCTTGATGCCTCTATCCATGTTCAGAATGAAGGGTCCAGCCTTCTGGTTGAGAATAACCGATAGGCTTGTACACAGCGACGAGTGCTCCTTCCTTTCCCTTTGTGACTGGTCACTTGAAAGGGGCCTATTCAGCTGTTTGGGGACAAACGTTTTAGGCAGTGCTGCCGGCGCCGTGGGGCCTGTTTTCGGCGCGTTTAGGATGCGTTCCCTACAAAGGCACAAAGCATGCCGCCTTACCCTTTGGTTCCTGCCGACACCGGCCAGGGGAAGTTCGCTGCTGCGGCGCTGCCGTCGAAATCAATGACCTATCTACCTTTAACGATGAGGGGTTCCTAACGACTTGGGTCATTCCCCAGAAGCCGAGGCATGCCATTTTTGCGGCAGTTTCCTCTCCACAAGACGAGCAGCGAGGAAATGTCTGAGACTTTCCATGCAGACGGGGACATCTCTCCACGGAAACCTTTGTCTTCTTAATTCCACTGTTACGCTGCGCAATTCCTAGTTCAGTTATCTCCTATAGCGAACGCGCAGTTTTGAGCTCCCGAAGCAGGATCGCGTATGAGGATAGGATGATTGACGTAAAGTGATCGCATTAATGACGAATATCTGTTCCTTGAGGACGACTCGGTTCCACGATGGCTGCTTCGGCACCGCCAGTTAGAGAAGTACGACACACGAACGGTACGAGATATCCCCCCCCCCCAAAAAAAAAAAGAAAAAAGAAAGAAAGAAAGGCCCGCAACCATCCCGTTACCGTTTCCGCACAAGCTTCGCGAAAAAAGTGCGCCGTCATTTTTTTTTTCATTCTAGTTCTTTTCTTTCTTTCTTTTTCCCCCCTCATTGTTAGAGCGCGACGGTGGCCACAATGCCGTCGAAGGAGGAGAGGAACAACCGAGCGCGCGCGCGCGAACACGTGCTAGAAAGCAACGCGGAACAGACGACAACATGCGTTTCTATGCGGCGGCTAGCAGACGGCGCGGCCGGGCTGCGCGTAGATTTTGACAGGGTCTCCATGGAGGGCGCTGACGCACAGAGCGGCGCAGCGCCCCCTGGCCCAGGTTTTCTCCCCTATAGATTCTCGGTAATCTGTCTGCTCGTGCAGAATGACCAAGGCATCGTTTGACTGCCTGAAGCTCGTGTACCACAGAATATTACATCCTCCCAATCACCGCAGACCAATACCTCCCGCAGAAAGACTGGCTGTCACATTGAAGTGAGTGCAACACTTGAAATATGTATGCTGTATATTTTAGGCTCGGTACTACAACCCCAAATAACTTCACTGCCTCTAAATGAGGTAAAAAAAAATTTTACTTGCTTTGGTTAGTACATTTTGTATTGCTGCAAGATTGGCGAAAATGCTCACAGCTATATGAACAAGAAAATTTTGTTGCTCGTGACCTATATATGAATACAAAGTGTGCACATCCCATTGATTTCAAGATTGCTAACTCCTTTCAGGTTCCTCACCACTGGCTGCAGCATGCAGGTCATTGGATTGTCCTACTGCATGCACACATTGACAGTGCAACAAATACTGAAGGAAACGTTGCCTGCAATATGGGACTGTCTGTCCCCACTTGTTCTGCAACGCCAACAACAGCAGAGGAGGAAAAGATTAGACAGCAAATAGAATTTTCCCAACTGCGTCGGAAGCATAGACGGCAAACATGTGCCATCAAGTGTTCAGGTAATAGCGGCTCCGATTTCCACAATTACAAGATTTTTCTCTGTTCTGCTCCTTGCAGTGGTAGATGCCAACTATCATTTTCTGCTAGTTGACACTGATGCAGAAGGAAGGTTTCCAGATGGTTTCATCTTTAAGGAAAGCATCATCAAAGAAAAAATTCAAGATGTAACGCTAGGTCTGCTTTCGTCAGCACCTACATGGCCTCCTTGCATTGCGGGTGATGCCGCATTTCCTCTGAAAACTTATTTATTATGTCCCTATCCTGGAAAAAACTTAGGAGAGAAGGTTTTCAATTACCAGCTGTCGAGGGGATAGAGGGAGAATGCATTATTAGTTTCACGGTGGCGTTCCTTTCTCGGCACTGTAGAGGAAGACCCTGAACTGCTGACCAATATGGTGAATGCAGCCGTGTGCTTGCACAATTTTCTAATTTTAGACTCCGCATACTGCCCAGCTGGCTACAGTGAAAATGTGAATGAAGAAAGCATGCAAGAAGGCGATTGGCGACATCACTGAAGTCAGTGGCAGCAGCAAATGCTTGACCGCTGCAAGTAATTACTCAATTACAACAGCCTTGGACCTGAGAGATGAAATCGCTGATTTTATGTCTGCAGCAGGCTCTCTCCCTTGGCAGCTGAACGTTGTTAGGAGCTGAAATGCAGGCTACTTCTCCACAATATGCATCAGCTACTGTTCTGTGAATGTTCTAAGTATATACTTGGGAAACAATCTCTTCCTGCCCTTTTTATTTTGGTACCTCACCAGCTTCATTTTCTTTCTACAGTTTTTATTTTGGCAAGTACCCTACAGGCTTCTTCTGTTCAAGTGTATCGCTCCCCAGTTTGTTGCTTTCCATGTGTTGTACAAAATTATGCTCTGAAAAATACATGCCTTAGAACTTTTTCTGCCTAAATGCTCTTTGTTCCCTAAAAGTCACACTGAACATGCCTGACATAGTTTCATGTTCAGAATTATTATGCATCAGCCATTTCTAAAAGTGCAACTGAATTTTGTGTCACGCATTTGACAGAAATAAACAAACATGTTTTCTGAGTGGAAGTATAGTAGCATTCTGTTTATTGCATAACGACTGCTTTCAACTTCAAAGGTAGCTGTCGCAAAAGACTAAGGTCTCCCAGCAGTTTGGACATTTCTTAAATTAGGTGTCCAGCAACCTTACAGTTCTTGGAATTCCAGAAAAATGTCAGGTAATTTTGCAGCGCAGTGCCTGAAAAAGTTAACCTGAAGCAAATTTGTCATTCAGTAAGGTAACAAGTTTTAAGGTGATCAGACAAAACTTTATTGGGTGAAATTACAAAATCTGTCGATTACAAAATTGACACTGACAATGGCTACATTTCCATATTGAGAGAACCTGAAAAAAATTTCCAGTCTGCAGAGTAACTGAACGGTACAATAAACACTTCTCTTCCATCATGAACAGCTCTAGTCAGCTTCATATCACGTCATTCGGCAAACAAGATGTAAAAATGCAGATTTGAAGTAGAGACATAAAATGAAGTAATGTAGCTAATCAACCAGCAAAAAATATAAAAATTCATAAAAACACCAGGTACCTGCAGAAGTAGCAATGTTCTGCAATCAAAAACATCAAGAACATCTGCACAGCCATCATGTCATGCTTGAATTCAGTGTTTCATCTAGACTAAGCATAGCATAGACTAAGCCCCTTCATGGATCATTGCCTTGTCGTGGCGGAGGGGCTTGCGGAACTCGAAGTCGTGAGCTCTGCTGTGTAGAGCCAAGCTCAAGATAGATAGGTCACCGCAGAGAGTTCTGACAAAATGTAATTCACTGGAGAAGGTAATGGCAACCCACTCCAGCATTTCCTGCCAAGAAAACCCTATGACCAGTCACAATAGCATTAATGATGTGGCGCCGGAGGATGAGCCCCCCAGGTTGGAAGGCGTCCCACATGTTACTGAGGATGAACAAAGGGCGATTCCTAGTAGCTCCAGTACGAATGAAGCGGCTGGGCTAAAGCCAAAAGGACGCTCAGTTGTGGATGTGTTGGGAAGCGACCGGAAAGTCCGATGTTGCAAGGAGATATACAGTCGAACCCGGATACATCGAACTCGAAGGGGATCACAAAATAGTTCGATATATCAAATAATTCGATATACAGAAATCTGCTTGTGACGGTACTTACGATGCAAAAAAACGATACCGTATTTGTCGCATAATCAACCCACTCGCATAATGAACCCACCGTCCACTTTTGCACCCAAGAATTTGAAAAAAAAAATACGTAAAGGCCAACTCGCTCACATGCAAGCGATTGAGCAATCTCAGCGACGAGCAGCAGCGACAGAGCGAAAAATTTCAAACTTGTTGGAACTGCGTCCCTCTTGCCGCTCGAGCCACCGCCGTTTCGGTGGTCTCATCCACAGCTCATTTCTTGGCAGCGTGCTAAGATGCTGCGCAGCGATAACGTCCGGGCACGTTTATCTTTTGATAGCTCCTGCGGTGGCGGCGAGCGAACTTGGCAGAGTGCCCGCGATGGCTTGATTGCACAAGCCACGCCGCACTTGGGGCGGGCGTCATGATTGCAGCAGCTGACCGCGTGCTTTCGTTGATTCATACATGCAGGATAAACGACTCCCGCAAAAAGAAAAAAAACTGCCGCCGCTTAACGTCTGAACAGCACAACGATAAGAAAGGATAACTCAAAAAAAAACAGCTGCCGCTTTTTAACGTCCGCAGGCACCATGGCCACGTCAGCCTCCGCGCGCAGAGGGCTCGCAACACACGCTGGAGAAAGTGTCCGACGTCTTTCTTCAAACCGGCTTAGCTGGCTTGGCCCATGTGTAGCGCGTGCTGAAGGAGAGAGATAGCTCCGCAAAAGAATGGGGCACACCCATGCACATGGCTTGCAAACGTCATATGTTGGCGCGCGGGAAACGATAACTGCAGATGCGTGCGCCTTTGGTGGAATGGGCGCGGCGCTGCCCAGACCAACCGTCGCCGAACTGTTCCTTCTCATTCTTTCCGCACATGGCTTGAAAACGTCACGCGCCAAATGGCCAAGTGTGATGCGATCGTCTTTGGGGAAGGCACACTTTCCTGTGCGTGGTGCGGAGTTCGATATATCGAACGGCCAGTAAAATTAAGTTCGATATATGATGCGGCTTTCCTATACTTTTACATGGGATTTTCAAGGGGATATTCCGCGAGTTCGATATTACGAAAATTCGATATATCGGGGTTCGATATAACCGGGTTCGACTGTATCACATAGCAACATGAAATGCAAGATCTATGATGCAACGTAAACTGGATGTCGTCAAGCGAGAAATGAACAGATTGAACATTGATATCTTGGGCATCAGCGAGCTCAAGTGGACCGGAATGGAGAATTTAATTCCAGCGCCCATTATGTCTTTTATTGTGGGAACGAATCCAGGAGAAGGAATGGGGTCGCTCTCATAGTAAACGGTCGCTCTCATAGTAAACAGAAGAATGGGCAAAGCAGTGCTAGGGTACAACCCCAAAAACGACCGAATGGTTTCACTTCGGATCCAAGGTCACCCTTTCAACATAACAGTTATCCAAGTCTATGCACCAACCACTACTGCTGAAGAAGCTGACATTGAGAGATTTTATGCCGATCTGCAATGCCTTTTAGACCGCACTACATCATCAGACGTCCTTTTTCTCATTGGAGACTGGAATGCTAAGGTGGGGAGTGAAGAAATATCCGGAATTACAGGGGCAAGTTCGGTCTTGGTGAGCCAAATGAAGCTGGGCAGAGGCTAGTAGAGTTTTGTCAAGAAAACAACCTGACCATAGCGAATACTCATTTTCAACAGCACAAGAGGCACCTGTACACATGGACTTCACCGGACGGTCTGTACAGGAATCGGATTGATTATATTCTTTGCCGGCAGAGATGGAGAAGCGCTATACAAGCAGTAAAAACAAGGCCTGGGGCCGATTGTGGCACCGATCATCAGCTTCTTGTTGCCAAATTTAAGCTTCGATTGAGGAAAACGCAGAACTAGAAGGCCTTTCAGGTATGATCTGGATCAAATTCCATCAGAATATGCTGTGGAAGTGAGGAATCGATTTCAAGAATTAAATCTAGAAGACAGAGAGCCTGAAGAGATGTGGACTGATGTTCATGATATAATACAAGAAGTTGCTACTAAGGTAGTTCCAAAGCAAAAGAAATGCAAGAAAGCAAACTGGTTATCAGAAGAGGCTTTGCAAATAGCTGAGGAAAGGAGCACGGCAAAAGTTATGAGGGAAAGAGAAAGATACAAGGTTCTCAATGCGGATTTTCAGAAAATAGCCAGAAGAGTAAGAATGCCTTCCTGAACATACAGTGCCAAGCAGTTGAGGACAACAGCCAATTGAGGTACACAAGAGCTCTGTATAAGACAATCAAAGATATCAAAGGAAGCTTCCGTGCTAAGCTGGGCGTGATAAAGGACAAATGAGGCAGGGACCTCACTGAAGCCGCAGAGATAAAGAAGAGGTGGCAGGAATACACAGAAGAACTGTACAAGAAAGACCCCGATGTGCAAACCCAACATAAGACGGTTGTGAGTACTGATCTCGAGCCGGGCATCCTGAAGAGTGAAGTTGAATGAGCCTTAGCCAGCCTTACTAAGAACAGAGCTAGCGGAATTGATGGCATTCCAGCTGAGTTGCTTCAAAACCTCAACCATGACGACGCTGTTAACGTTCTGTATACATTATGTCAGCAAATTTGGAAAACCTTGCAGTGGCCACAGGATTGAAGGAGGTCAGTTTACATCCCCATTCCAAACAAAGGCAGTGCCAAAGATTGTTCCAACTACCCCACGATCGCACTTATTTCGCATGCTAGCAAGATGATGTTGAAAATCCTCCAAGGCAGTATGTGGATCGGGAGCTTCCGGACGTGCAAGCTGGGTTTCGCAAGGGCAGAGGAACTAGAGACCAGATTGCCAACCTTCGCTGGATCATGGAAAAAGCAAGAGAGCTCCAGAAACCCATCTACTTCTGCTTTATTGATTATGCGAAAGCGTTTGACTGCGTAGATCACAGCAGATTATGGCAAGCTCTCCAAGAGTTAGGAGTTCCAATTCACCTCATCTGTCTCCTCAGGAACCTGTATGAAGGACAAGAGGCCACAGTCAGAACTGGGCATAGTCTTACTGATTGGTTTCAGATTGAGAAAGGAGTGAGACAAGGCTGCATACTGTCGCCTTGCCTATTTAACCTATATGCTGAGTGCATCATGAGGAAGGCCACGAGTCTTCAGCTGGAGTGAAGCTTGCTGGGAAACGTATCAACAACCTTAGATATGCGGATGATACCACTTTAATGGCAGAAAGTGAAGTGGAACTTGAGACTTCTGATGCGCGTACAAGAAGAGAGTGAGAAGTTTGGGCTTAAACTGAACATTAAAAAGACAAAGATAATGGCGTCTTGCCTTATGAAGTCCTGGAGTATCAAGAGGCAAGAAGTGGAAGCTGTGACAGATTTTCTCTTCTTGGGCTCCAAGATTACCCCGGAAGGAGACTGCAGCCATGAAATTAGGAGACGCTTGCTTTTGAGAAAGTGAGCCATGGCTAGCCGTGACCGCCTAGTAAAGAGCAGAGACATTAGACTGCCAACCAAGATCCGTACAACTCGTGCTATGGTCTTTCCAGTTGTGATGTATGGATGCGAGACTTGGACTGTGAAGAAGGCTGACCACCGAAGAATTGACGCGTTTGAATTGTGGTGCTGGCGGAGACTCTTGAGAGTTCATTGGACGGTCAGAAGATCAAATCAGTCGATATTGTCGACCATAAACCCTGACTGCTCATTGGAGGGTCAAATTCTAAAGTTAAAACTCAGCTACTTTGGTCATCTGATGAGAAGAGAGGAGTCGCTGGAGAAAGATTTGATGTTGGGAAAAGTTGAGGGTCACCGGAGAAGGGGTAGGCAGCAAACGCGATGGTTAGATGGCATCCTCGAGGCGCTGCAGATGAAGTTATGTGATGTTAGGAAGATAGAGACCGGAAAGCATGGCATGATATGGTCCATAGGGTCAGGAAGAGTCGGACACGACTGAACGACCGAACTGAACTGAAGCATTGTATATATAAAGCGAACACAAATGGTGAGAATAAGCAACAGAAAATGAGCAACATGCCATCACATTTAAAATCACAAACTTGGCACAGTGGTTTATCACAAGCATATGAAGTCTCGTACGGCCATTGCTGCTTGCATTGAAACCAAACCAACAACTTGTACAACATAGGATCTGTCCTTAATGTAAACAGACTACAGTCGTGGCACTGCACGTGTTCTGATCGCGAAAAAATTGCTGTTGGACCCTTCCTTCGAAGGCACAAGATGAGTGCCTGTACCACATGAGTAGAAATAGAAATATTGCACTTATAATGACTACAAGTTGAACGACACCAAATTCAAAAAGTGTTATGAAGTCAAGAAGTGTTCAAGAAGCTGTAAGGCACAAAGGATTAAAGAATGAAAATATGGACACACTTGCACACATAACTAATTGTACGGTTTGCCCTTTTCTTCCAGTCAGTGCAGAGCTCTGCTGACGTGTTGTGGAAAAATTTCATTTTGCTGAAAACAGCACTCAAAATTTTGAAAAGATATAGAATTTTTCTGACCATCACGCAAGAAAAACTATTGCCTGTTTTGTATTACAGTCAAATCTCAATAGTATAACAAATCCCGCGGGACCGCAAAAAATCATTTGTTATTTTGAAATATCGTTGTATTGAAAAATCTGCAATTATAGGTGTGAAAATGACGTATCATGGCAGTAGGCACATTTGTAGACAAGCAAAACCTCAAATGAAAAGGTTGCACAACTCCAAAGCCGATTTATTTGAAGAAATCAAGTATTTTCTGCCGCGAGCAGCAAACATAACCGCACACTACATTACACCACTACAGCACATACACCTACTTCGTGCAACACCTCATCAGGTGCGTGATTGCGCCGAGCGATGAAAGTACGACTTTGTCCATGTGCAAAAAAACATCACAATTGGACATGGCCTCATATTCAGGTTTTGAAAATATTGTCTAGGTCTTTCAAAATGATTGCGGCAGTCAATGGGGCACTGCTGGGTGTATGCTAGGCCTGCTGGCTACTGCGTAATAAATCACAGCTTCATAGTGCCGCTAGGAGCTGGTACTAGATATGCTGATGACAGCTCATACACAGGAATGAGCTGTGGCGCTGTTAATTTTAGCCAAATTCTTAATACTGATGTTTCTAGATTATAGAAAAAAAAATAAAATATTGTTACGGGGATGTGCTTAATGTGACGGCACTGCGATGGGCTGAACTTGACGCTAAGACTTCGGTAGCCGTACAGAATCTACTCTCTCAGCGTCGTTCTCTTTTTCAACGCTTCGTCGTGCCCGCGTTCCTCGATCGTCGTCTTTGTCAGTGAGCACACTTTGGTCCCGCGTTTCCCGGTAACACTACCCCCCTCGGCAAAAGGCACCGTCCCGGTGCGTATTAGGCGTGCGGTGTGGAGGGGGAGTAATATGGCTTGAGGCGGGCGACATGTACAATTTCGGAAGTGGGTGTAGCAGTCAGTGACTTTGGGTGGAGCGGTGCAATCTCATAGGTCACGTCGGTCACTGGGCGTAGTACACGGTAAGGACCCGTGTAGTGGGGCAAAAGTTTCTGACACAATCCCACACGACGGCACGGAAGCCAGAGCAGCACCAGAGATCCGGGAGGATAGTGCACATCGCGGTGGTGAGCGTCGTAGCGGCGTTTTTGAGCTTCTTGAGAGACGGTGAGATTGTGACGAGCAATCTGGCGAGCAGCGTCGGCTCGGGCGATGGTATCGCGGGCATAGGTTGTGACGGGGCCAGCGGCGGGAAGCAAAGTGTCGAAGGGCAGTAAGGGGTCTCGTCCAAAGAGAAGATAGAATGGAGAGTACCCAGCAGTGTCATGACGCGAAGAGTTATATGCAAAGGTGACAAATGGCAGACTAATATCCCAGTCGCGATGACTGTCGGATACATACATTGCGAGCATGTCGGTGAGTGTGCGGTTAATACGCTCCGTAAGGCCGTTCGTCTGAGGGTGGTACGCAGTGGTGAACTTGTGCCGAACGGAGCAAGAACGAAGTATTTCCTCAACAACTCGGGAAAGGAAACAGCGGCCACGGTCGGTAAGTAGTTGACGGCGAGCACCATGGTGTAGTATGACGTCGTACAAAAGGAAGTCAGCAACGTCTGTGGCGCAGCTGGTTGGAATGGCGCGAGTGATCACGTACCGCGTGGCATAATCGGTGGCCACAGCGATCCATTTGTTTCCTGACAAGGACTCGGGGAAGGGCCCTAGGAGGTCAAGGCCAACACGAGAAAATGGCTCAGTCGGGATAGCAATCGGCTGCAGGTGTCCAGGTGGCAGCACAGGGGGTTTCTTCCGGCGTTGACAGAGGTCGCAAGCGGCTACATAACGTTGGACAGAGCGGTAGAGTCCAGGCCAGAAGAAACGCCGGCGCACGCGATCGTATGTGCGTGAGAGGCCAAGATGACCAGCTGTAGGGGCGTCGTGCATTTGTTCGAGAACGGTAGAGCGTAGGTGTTGGGGAACGACGAGCAAGTGCTCAGCACCATCAGGTCGCATGTTGCGGCGGTATAGCGTATTCCCATGAAGGAAGAACAGGGCGAGGGAAGAGTCACGGCTGTGTGTGCGGAGGCGGTCGATAAGAGAACTGAGGGTTGGGTCCAAGCGCTGTTCGTTGGCTATGTGAGAAAAGTCCGATATAGAGAACACACAGGGGTCCGACTCGTGGTCAGTAGAGGAAGGGGGATCGACGGGATAACGGGACAGACAGTCTGCATCCTGGTGGAGCCGACCTGATTTGTATACAACGGAAAAGGTATACTCCTGCAAGCGCAGTGCCCAGCTGCCGAGGCGGCCAGCAGGATCCTTGAGGGAAGAGAGCCAACATAGGGCGTGGTGATCGGTAATTACAGTGAATGGTCGGCCAAACAAGTAGGGTCTGAATTTTCCAACGGCCCAGACGAGAGCCAGGCACTCCCGTTCCGTAATAGAGTAGTTCTGTTCCGCTGATGACAGGAGACGACTGGCGTAGGCAATCACGCAGTGTTGGCCGCGTTGTCGCTGTGCAAGAATGGCACCAATCCCGTGGCCACTGGCGTCGGTGCGAAGTTCCGTCGGGGCAGACGGGTTGAAATGGGCCAACACAGGAGGATTGGTGAGAACAGCGATGAGGGTGGAGAATGCGTTAGCCTGCTCTGGTCCCCATGAGAAAGGAACGCCTTTCTTCAGGAGATTGGTGAGAGGACGAGCAACAGCGGCAAAGTTTGGGACGAACCGGCGAAAATAAGAGCACAGTCCTATAAAGCTGCGGACATCACGGGGTGAACGGGGAGATGGAAAAGCACTGACAGCACGAGCTTTGTCAGGATCGGGTTGCACGCCGGTGGAATTCACCAAATGGCCAAGCACTTTAAGTTCGCGGCGACCAAAACTGCACTTCTTTGAGTTCAGTTGAAGTCCGGCACGGCGAAAAAGTGCGAAGATGGAAGAAAGGCGACGAAGATGGCTTTCGAACGAGGGCGAGAAGACAATCACGTCATCCAAGTAACATAGACAAGTCGTCCATTTGAAGCCGCGGAGTAAGGAGTCCATCATTCGTTCAAACGTAGCAGGGGCGTTGCAAAGTCCAAAAGGCATAACCTTAAATTGGTAAAGACCATCGGGTGTGACAAAAGCTGTCTTCTCGCGGTCTTGTTCGTCAACTGAAATCTGCCAGTAGCCGCTACGAAGGTCGATAGAGGAAAAGTAGCGGGCTCCATGTAAACAGTCCAAGGCATCGTCTATTCGCGGCAGCGGGTAAACATCTTTCCTTGTAATCTTGTTAAGATGTCGATAGTCGACGCAAAAGCGCCAACTGTTGTCTTTTTTTCTAACGAGCACGACAGGAGAAGCCCAGGGGCTGTTCGAAGGTTCGATGATATCGTTGGCCAACATCTTGTCGACCTCCTGCTGGATGACTTGGCGCTCAGATATGGACACACGATAAGGCCTCCGATGTACAGGTTTTGCATCACCGGTGTCAATGCGGTGAGTCACAACTGATGTTTGGCCCAGAGAACCGGCATCAAAGTCAAAAATCTCGGAGAAGGATAACAAAAAGTTGTGCAGGTCCTGAGCGTGTTCGGGGCTGAGGTCAGAGGCAATCATTGCGGAAATCGGGTCGGTAACTGTGGTGGGGAGTACGGATGTTGGAAGGACGCTTGAATGTGGGCCAGGGTTGAGTGCACAAATGGTGCAGTCTGTGAGAGGAGACAAGGTAGCAAGGGATATTCCTTCGGGGAGAACTTGAGGTAACAGACTGAAGTTCAGGATAGGAAGGTAGGTGTTGTTCTGTGTAACGCGTACGATGAGATGAGGAAGAACGACGTTGCGGTCAAGAAAGACCTCGGTGATAGGGCAGGCAACATAGTCACCGTCAGGCACAGGCGGGAAAGGTGACAGAGGTAGGTAAACAGCAGAGTCAGGGGGCAGGCGAGCGAACTCGGTGGAGCGAAGGCGGGGTGTAGATGGAGGATGTTCTGAGCAGACAGGTAGGTCCAAACGAAGAAGGCCGCTGGAACAGTCGATAAGGGCAGAGTGGGCCGTTAAAAAGTCAAGGCCGAGGATCACATTCTGAGGGCACTGGTTGAGGACAGTGAACAAAACAGGGATGTGATGACCGGCAAGGGTGACTCGGGCAGTGCACAGCCCAGTGACGGCAGCAGTACTGCCATCGGCAACACGAACGGTGGGCGAAGCGGCGGGGGTCTGTACTTTCTTGAGGCGGCGGCAAAATGATGAGCTCATGATCGAGACTTGGGCACCAGTGTCAATGAGGGCAGAGACGGGAACGCCATCCACGAGCAGGGAGAGGAGGTTACAGGGCGAAGAAATGGGCAGAGGATTTCCAGGTCGGGGTACCAATGCAGCGTCACCTCCGGGAGCTGCATTGGCTAGTTTCCCGTGAAGCGGCCGGCAGAGGACGGCGAGGAACTGCGGCTAGGAAGAGGTGAACGGGAACGGCGGGCTGGCGGCGAAGGAGAGCGACTGGACACAGGAGGAGGCGGAGTGGTATCGGTGCGGGGCGGCTCAGAACGAGGCGTGAAACGGCAGTGACCGTAATCGGAGTAGCGATCAACGTAAGGGAAACGTCGAGGTGGTGATGTCCAGCGGCTGCGGCAGTGGCGAGAGATGTGGCCAACACCTGAGCACGTGAAACAGATCGGCCTGTCGTCAGGGGTGCGCCACTCCTCAGGATTGCGGTATCGGTAGCGTGGCGTGTAGGTGTTGCGGGGCGCAGCGTGGGCGACCATGGGAGGGATGGGGCTCGAACTGTGGTGTTCCACGTTGTGGCTATAGGGGACGCCCAAGTTAGCAACCTCTTGACGGACGACAGCTTAAATGAGGGATATCGTCGCTAGGTTACTGTCCGAGGAGGGCGGGTTGGGTGCAGCAGGAGCGAGCGCTTCCAGTTCACGACGCACGATGCGGGTCACATTGTCAGTGTTGGAAGGCTGCCTTAGGGTCGGCAGATCCTCGCACGTGGAGCTAGGGGCAGTGTTGGGGAGCCGATTGAAGAGATGTGCAATGCGTTTGTGTTTGGCCTGCTCGAAATGTCGACAAACTTGCAGAACGGAGTCAACCGTAGAGCAGTCTCGACAGAGTAGAAGATTGAAGGCATCGTCGGCTATGCCTTTGAGGATGTGCCCTACCTTATCAGGTTCTGTCATGTCTTTGTCAACTTTTCTGCAGAGGGCCAGAACGTCTTGTATATACGTAATATAAGGCTCGGTAGATGTCTGGGCACGTGTGGCGAGGTCCCTCTTGGCGGCGAGTTTACGGCCAACCGGTTTTCCGAACAGGTCACGGAGTTTTTGTTTGCAAACATCCCAAGAGGGTATATCTGCCTCGTGTGTTTCGAACCACACACGTGCCGTGCCAGTAAGGTAGAAGATGACATTGGCCAGCATCAGCGTGGCGTCCCACCTGTTGTGCTGGCTAACACGCTCATAAAGCGAAAGCCAGTCCTCGACGTCGATCTCATCTGTACCGCAGAATGTGCCAGGGTCACGGGGGTGGGCTACGACGACAGTTGGAGTGGCGGTGGTTGATGGAGCCACGTCGGTTGTCATCGTGACGGTTCCGAGGTGACGGCCGCTGCGGAGATCCAGTGTCAGATTGTGTCGAACCCGCGACCTCCACCAAGATGTTACGGGGATGTGCTTAATGTGACGGCACTGCGATGGGCTGAACTCGACGCTAAGACTTCGGTAGCCGTACAGAATCTACTCTCTCAGCGTCGTTCTCTTTTTCAACGCTTCGTCGTGCCCGCGTTCCTCGATCGTCGTCTTTGTCAGTGAGCACACTTTGGTCCCGCGTTTCCCGGTAACAATATGTACGCTATTCTGAGATATTTTGAAATTCATAATTCTGAAATAGTGTTACATTGAAAACAAGAAATCTGGTGGGGATGCTTAAAAAGTTCATTAATTTGAAAAACTCGTTAATGTGGTGTTCATAGTAACGAGATTTTACTGTATTGCCAAACTTGCATCTTTACGAGGGGGACCCTTTGTCGATATTAGAAAAAGGTTTCAGACCCCCCTTTAAGCTGCCCTCAAGCTCTGCAGCAGGGTTCAACTGAAAAATGCAGCAGGGAATACCCCTCAAAAAAGACCCTTCAGCTAGTGGCACCGACCTACTTTCATGATGTGGCGGCTATTCCTGTAGTGCAAAATGACAGGGGCAAGGGCCTCAATGGAAAGAGATTACTGTGACGTCATGACAATCAGTCGATACCATACCTGGTAGGCCTTCTTTGAGTTGTATTCGCCACAGCAGTCTTTAATTGTATTTTGCAAAAATAATTTCTTGCTCCTCAGCAGAAGAATGTAGCTGCATTCCCCCCTCCCCCCACCTCCCCTATAAAACAAAAAAATGAATTTCGACCTACCGCACCTGGAATTCGGAAAGAACTTGCATTAGTTCAACCTTGCACCGGGCGGCCACACGCCCCTCCATCTTGTCCAAGGCTAATGCGATGGATAGGCCAAATGTTTCATGTTCCGTCAATTTATGTTGAAGGTGCGAAAAAAATTGCTGCTCAAAGGCATCATTAGATTTGAGTTTTTTTTCTCGCATGAACAGGCACCTCCCGAGCTGGCACTGCAATGTGCGGCTCAGCGTCAGGCAGTTCTGGGGGGGCTGGCATGTACTCATCATCTACGTTGATGCTGCCAGCAGGCGATGACGTCCCTCGCTGCGTCGTGTTGAAAATTGTCTCCACCATGGTTTCGGCATTATCCTGAACTACCGGCACCGTCTAGTCCTGCAACAAAGAAAGCAATAGTCATTTCATTAAATCAACAACATCGCTTAAGACAAACGAGAAAAATGTGCAGCCCTAAGTGAAAACAAAACTTCAGCAATGTCGTCCTCAGTGGCAGATGAGTTTATTTTTTTTGCTTTCCATTGCAACCCTACACTATTTTCAGGTAACTATTAAATGCATGCAGTGAGGAAAACTCAATAAAAAAAGAGCATTACAACCAATTTGAAATCAAAAATGGCTCACTTTGGTTCCTAATTATGGACCCAATTGGACATTGCAGTGCAATGTACATGCTTAATATGGACGAGTGTCACTCATTGCCACATTTCATTCCACAAACGGATATAGGTTCTAATCCAATGGTGATGAACTAAACGGTTTTGCAGATAACAGTTGGGCCTTACAAAAGCATTTTCCGATAGTTCCAATTACCGTAAAAACCCACGTATAATACGAGTTTTTTTTCCAACTTTCAGCGTTCCAAATTTCCGCCTCGTATTATTTGCGGATCCCAACCAAAATGTCAAAGTTTTGCGAGAAGTTTTGGTTTCGTTGTTGCCGCGTGGCTACGGCTTGGCTTTGTTATCGATGTGCGGCTACGGCTTGGCTTCGTTGCCCTAACGTGGCCGCACCCCGCAGTGGCCACGACGTCGAGGTGTCGTCTCTTCGTTGTTGGGTCGTCGAGTGCGCACAGCATCAGCGCATGTGCTCTCGTGCAAACCACGGTTCGCGAAAAAGTGCACGCTTTTTTCTTTAAGTGAACGAGCAAGATGCCAAGGTCTCGGAAACAGTACTCGGCTGCTTTTAAGAGAAAGGTGATTTTAGTTGCTGAAAACATCGGCAACAGTGCGGCCGGGAGGCAGTTTGGCGTCACCGAGGGAAGCATTCGCGGATGGCGACGACAGAAAGAAGCCCTTTTCGCGTGCAAGGGAATGCGAAGAAGCTTTCGCGGGCCAAAGAATGGCGCATTCCCGGAAATTGAACTCGCTCTGACGGAGTTCGTACGAGAACAGCGAGCATCGCATCTAGCTGTGAGCGTAGAGCTTATGCAGGCAAAAGCTAGGGAGCTTGCAAGGGAAAAGGGAATTCCGAGCTCCGCCTTCAAAGCAAGCAAGCACTGGATACATCGCTATATGTGCCGTGCTGGATTCTCGCTACGCCGGCGAACCTCGATTTCACAAAAGCTGCCCGAATCCTTCGAAGAGCTGCTGGTGGCTTTTCAGCGCCACGTGATTTCTTTGCGAAAGACCAAAAACTTTCAGCTGGGGCAAATAGGCAATGCTGACCAGACGCCGGTTTACCTGGACATGCCATCGCCCCTCACCGTCCATGAGAAGGGCTCTAAACAAGTTTGTATCCGGTCTACTGGAAACGAGAAGATGCGGGTTACAGTCATGCTATCGTGCACGGCAGACGGCCGCAAGCTCCCGCCCTATGTCATCTTCAAGCGCAAGACAATGCCGAAAGGTGAGGAGCTGCCGAAGAATGTCATCGTGAGATGCCATGAAAAAGGTTGGATGAACGAGGATCTTGTCCTCGACTGGGTGAAGTCAGTGTGGTGCAAACGGCCCGGTGCACTGTTGTCCTTTCCATCCATCCTCGTGCTGGACGCGTTTCGTTGCCATTTGGCCGACTCGGTGAAGAGGCTGCTAAGCGACTGCCGCACAGAACTTGTTGTGATTCCGGGTGGGATGACCTCACAACTTCAGCCTCTCGACGTTTGTGTCAACAAACCCTTCAAGGACGCAGTCAAGCGATGCTACGCGGAATGGATGCGGTCAGGTGAGCCTGCAGTGACGCCGGCCGGGCGGCTGAAGCGAGCATCGCCAGCCACGCTGTGCAAATGGATTGTGGACGCGTGGGCAAGCATCCCAGAGGAGCTTGTGCGCCGTTCGTTTAAGAAGTGCGGCATCTCAAACGCCCTCGATGGCACAGAAGATGAGTACCTGTGGGATGATTTGTCCGACAAAGAAATTTCCGAGGAAAGTGCTGCTGAAGATGAAAGTGATTGAAGTGTGAGGTCCGATTTCAATAAATGTCTTGTTTTTTCTCTCGTATTATATGCGGTAAAAACTTTTTTTTCCATTTCGCGTCTCCAGAATTTCACCTCGTATTATATTCGGGTTCGTATTATACGCGGGTTTTTACGGTAAGTTTAATATTTCAATCGAATTTTTCAATTGGTGCTCAAGTTTCTGTCGGGAATATTCCAACTAGCTTTTCTAATTCCCCACCTAGGTTCCGAATGGTTTATCTCCCAAACGGTTGTTAGCCTCAGACGCCCACTATGGACGAGTGTCACTCATTGCCACACTTCACTCACTGCATCCTACAAATGGATATAGGTTCTTGGACACGTGTAGCAGGCGACAGCTGGTGCCGCTAAGCGACTGCCAAAGCTCAGTCAGAAGACACAGGTCGTGGGCACAGCCGCATCCAATACATCAAGTGCCCATCATACCCTCATGAGAAAGTGTAACAGAATTACAAAATTAACAATTTTAGGTTAATATTTTATGTTAATTAATTATAGAATATATTTTTTGCACATGAAACCAGTGAAACTTGTTGATGGTGTCATACCGTCGTAGTTGCATACACTACGTGGTGCCGCATCAGATTTCTTTTTTCTTTCTTTCATGGATGTCATGCATGCAATTCATGGTAGGCGTTCACCGACATGCGTGCGTTACATGAAAAATTGCCCAGTTTATGTGAAGGAATATCACCCTCAGCAGAGCAGTGACTCCACAGCGATAACACAAGCTGGCGACCAAGCGAAAGCGGAGGTAAGCAGGGCGATTAAGCTTCGTCAAAATATGCATGCGTAGCAGAACTAGGAGCTTGTTGCACCAAAATCCGGGTGTAGTCGCACATTGGCCGCAAAGATTCGTTACAAGAGAGAAGCCCAGCGAAGCATTGTAGTGTGTGTGTCACAGTAGCAACCGCACTAGTGTAGTACATGCGAGTACCGTGGAGAAGGTATTATCGCATTCCACTCATAAAGTGAAGGTTGTTAAACTGATGGTCTTCTAAAACTGGGTTTGGTGGTTACTTAATCGGAGTATTCGGGTTCAAACAAAAAAGACCATTTCAGATAGCCAATGCCTTTTCTGTGGCTAGCTGATATTACTGATGCATTTGTTATAAGTTTATTCTTTTGGGGAAGGCCTCTGATACTGCCTACTGTAGTCTTTAGCGTGCACATACATTATACAGTCGAACCCGGTTATATCGAACCCGGATATATCGAATTTTGGTTATATCGAACTCACGAAATATCCCCTTGAAAATCCCATGTAAAAGTATAGGAAATCCGCGTCATATACCGAACTCAATTTCACCGGTTGTTCGATATATCGAACTCCGCACCATGCACTGGAAAGTGTGCCTTCCCCAAAGACGATCGCATCCACCTTGGCCGTTTGCCGCGTGACGTTTTCAAGCCACGCGCGGAAGGAATGAGAGGGGCAGTTCGGCGACGGCTGGTCTGGGCAGCGCCGCGCCCATTCCCCAAAGGCGCGCGCATCTGCAGTTGTCGTTTCCCGCGTGCCAAAACATGACGTTTGCAAGCCATGTGCGTGGATGTGCCCATTCTTTTGCCGAGCTATCTCTCTCCTTCAGCACGCGCAACGCATGTGCCAAGCCAGCTCAGCCCGTTTTCAGACAGACGTCGGATGCTTTCTCCAGCGTGTGTTGACCCTCTGCGTGCGGTGGCGCGGCGACGGACGCAGACGTGGCTATGACGCCTGCGGATGTTAAGCAGCAGCAGCTATCTTTTTTTTTCTTCTTTTCTTTCTTTCTTTTTTTTTTTTTTCGAGAGTCATCCTTTCTTATCGTTGTGCTGTAGCGCGACGTAGCGTAAGATATGGCAGCTGCGGACGTTAAGAAGCGGCAGGGTTTTTTTTTTTTTTTGCGGGGATGTTTATTTTATTTCTTATCGTTTATTCTTGCATGTATGAATCAGCGAAAGCACGCGGTCAGCTACTACGATCATGACGCCCACCCCGAGCGCGGCGTGATAAATCGAACCAGGCTTGTGCAATTAAGCCATCACGGGCACTCTGCCAAGTTCCCTCCCCGTAACCACAGGAGCTATCAAAAGATAAACGCGCCCTGACGTTATCGCTGCACAAGATCTTGGCACGCTGCCAATGAGCTGTGGATGAGACGACCGAAACGGACTGACGCGCGCCATCGAAATGCAAGCGAAAATGCTCGCGATTTCTGTCGCCGCGGCGACACAGAAACCGTGTTTTGAGCTGCCGTGGTGGCTTGCTCGAGCGGCGAGACCAACAAGTTTGAAAATTTTCGCTCTGTTGCTGCCGCTCGTCGCTGAGATCGCTCAGTCGCTTGCATGTGGGCGAGCTGGCCTTTACGCATTTTTCTTTTTTTTTTTTTTCCAAATTCTCGGGTGCAAAAGTGGGGGGTGGGTTCATTATGCAAGTGGGTTGATTACGCGACAAATACGGTATCGGTTTTTCGCATCGTAAGTGCCGTCACAAGCCGATTTCTGTATATCGAATTATCGATATATCGAACTATTTCGCGATCCCTTTCGATCTCTGGGAGGCAAGGCGAAGCCTCGTTAGGAGATGGCAAAGACAACGACACAACAGAAAACTCCGCCTCCGAATCGCACATATTACCACTGAGGCCATAGAGTATGCATCCAATCTGGCAAACTCGAACTGGCGAAACCTCTGCAATAGCCTTCAGGGTACTTTAGGCACGCGAAAAACTTGGAATATTCTCCGAACCCTGCTCGACCCCACAACCACCAAACAACAGACAGCCATCAACACGCACCGCCTCATTCACACTACAGCACAACAAGGCACAGACATCCTTCAATACCTCACACAGCGATACATTTCGCCCCAGCTCCCACCTTCTTCCACGCCCCCATCCCCTCCCCCACCTAACCCAAGGCTAGATGAGGACATAACCACCGCGGAGGTACGGTCCACCCTCGCCCATATCACTCGTAGCACCGCACCCGGGCCAGACCAAATTACATACAAACTCCTTCGAAACCTTGATGATACATCTCTTTCTCAACTCACAGCTTACTACAACCAACATTGGAGGGAGGGTACTTTACCAGCCTCTTGGAAACATGCTGCAATCAACTTCATTCCTAAGCCCGGAAAACCCCTTTCCTTAGACAACCTACGCCCCATTTCTCTCACAAGTTGTCTTGGCAAACTCTATGAACATGTAATCCTTAGACGGCTTCAACCTGAACTCGAATCTACCGGTTTTTTTGCCCACTCTCAATTCGGCTTCCGCCCACATCTCTGTACCCACGACATTCTACTGCACCTGAAAGAGACCATCCTAAACAATACCCTCCATAAACATGCCACACGGGCTATACTTGCACTTGATATACAAAAGGCATTTGACAACGTGAGCCATGACCACATTCTGTCTACCCTTGCCACAACTAACTGCGGGCTACGCATCTGGCGCTACGTTGAGGCATTCCTAACGAAACGCACGGCTCATATCACACTCGGGTCCTACACCTCCCCGACCATCTATTTACCCAACCGAGGCACACCGCAGGGCTCAGTCCTCTCACCCATCCTCTTTAACATCGCCCTAACTCCCTTAGCCCGGATACTCGAGACTATACCTGACCTTCAGCACGCAATATACGCAGACGACATCACACTATGGACCACTAAGGGTTGCCCTGGCCAAGTTGAACAAACTTTGCAATTCGCTACAGATGCCATCTACACATATACAAAGGCTATAGGTCTTGCGTGTGCACTGCAGAAATCTGAGCTCCTAGTCATCAAGCCTTCCCCACGTGCCCCAACCATCACCGTACTCCTTGACAACGCTCCGATTCCCAAAGTACCACGGCTCCGACTGCTAGGTCTCCACATTCAACAGGACACTAGAGCCACCTACACCATACACCTCCTGCAGCGCCAAATCAACCAGATAACACATCTCATTCGTCGCATTTCAAGCCGCAATCATGGCCTCAAGGAAAAAGACACTTTAAGACTCGTAGATGCCCTTATCGTTAGTCGACTAGCTTACCACCTCCCCTACCATCACATCACCAAAACCCAACTCAATAAACTTAACGTCCTACACCGCTCAGCCGTTAAAGCAGCCCTCCATTTACCTCGCCATACCAGTACAATTCGGCTCCTTCAATTAGGCATTCATAACAATGTTGAGGAGATCATAGAGGCGCACCTCTCCAGCCAGCAACGTCGACTCTGCACAACATCTACAGGCACTCATCTCTTGCGCTCAATGGGCTACAATACCCCTGATCCCTCACCTCATACTCATATACCCATCCCTCCGCATCTGCGGAGCCTCCTCGAGCTCAAACCCCTCCCACAAAATATGGATCCCGAACACCACAAAGGTCGTCGCGCAGCCCGTGCCTCATATTTTTCCAAACAGTACTCCACACGCCAAGACATCATCTACACGGATGCTTCACACAACCCGGACATTCCACACATCTGCACTGCTGTATTCACGGACATTCGCCGCTCAACATTCAATGCCGCCTCCATCCACTGCACTAGCATCGCCGAGGCCGAATGCTTGGCCATTACACTTGCAACTGCACACATCAGTCAGTTGCAGACTCAGCACACCACAATATGCACAGACTCCCAAACAGCATACAGATATCTACTGCGAGGAACCCTCCCACACTCATCTGCTAAAATATTATCTACTCTACCTACCCCTCCCGATACCATCACCATCACATGGGTTCCTGGGTATGAGGACATCCTCGGAAATGAGCGCGCTCATGCGTTTGCCCGAGAACTAAGCTTCCGGGCGCCGGTGGATGTCCTCCCCAAACCTTCATTATACACCGCCATCGAACCTCTTGACTACACTACAATTGTTCAGTACTATCGTCGCTGCCGTGCCGCGTTCCCGCCACCACATCCCACGCTTTCTCACATCGACAGCACGTACTGGCGACAACTCCAAACACATTCGTTTCCATCTCCTCAATTTGCCCACATATTTCACCCCACGGACTTCCCACCGTACTGCACCACATGCAACGCCACCCCACCCACTCTCTACCATTACTTATGGGAATGCCCACATCCAATCCGCGTTCCTCCCGTCAAACACCCCACCCCCTCCTCCTGGGAGGCTGCCCTTCTAGCCACGCAACCTGCAGATCAGTTACGGCTGGTCGAGCGGGCTAAGCTAGAAGGAACAGCCAGAGGGCTCCTGGACTAAGAGGTCCTCCTGGGAGTGTTTACATTTTTTTTTTTTTAATAAAGTTTTTTCCTCCTCCTCCTCCTCCTCCTCCTCCTTTCGAGTTCAATATATCCGGGTTTGACTGTATATACGTCAACAGATTTTAAGTCAGTGCATGTACTGTTCAGATTTGGTTGATTGTATAGTCACAGCAGCTTTCCGTCAGGAAAACTAGTAGTTTACGAGTAAATATTTATCTTGTCTCCTTTTTTGGTTGGGGGATAAGGCCAACGATTTGTCATGCTGAGTGCCGATTTTGCAATGACCTTATTTCTGTGAATAAATTATTTCGAAGCATCCTTTGGAAAGTGTCATCATCATCATCATCATCAGCCTGATTATACCCACTGCAGGGCGAAGGCCTCTCCCATATTTCTCCACTTAACCCGGTTCTGTGCTAGCTGCATCCACTTGACCCCTGCGAACTTCTTAATCTCATCCGCCCACCTAACTTTCTGCCGCCCCCTGCTATGCTTTCCTTCCCTTGGAATCCAGTTTGTTACCCTCAGCGACCATCGGTTATCCTCTCTTCGCACTACATGTCCTGCCCATGTCCATTTCTTCTTCTTAATTTCTACTAGAATGTCGGTAACTTGAGTTATTTCTCTGACCCACTCTGCACGCTTTCTATCTCTTAATGTTACCCCTACCATTTTTCGTTCCATAGCCCTCTGGGTTGTCCTCAACTTAAGTAGAACTCTCTTGGTTAGCCTCCACGTTTCAGCCCCATAGGTGAGTACAGGCAAGATGCAACTGTTGTATACTTTCCTCTTGAGTGATACCGGTAAGCTGCTAGTCGTAATCTGCGAGTGCTTGCCAAATGTGCTCCATCCCAATCGTATTCTTCTTGTTATTTCCTTTTCGTGGTCCGGATCTGCGGTTACTACCTGTTTTAAGTAGACATATTCGCCTACTACTTCTAGTATTTCGCTACCTAATGTAAACTGCTGTTACTTCCCGAGGCTGTTGAACATTACCTTAGCCTTCTGCATATTGATTTTCAAGCCTACCTTTCTACTTTTCCTGTCTAGGTCATCAATCATTATTTGCAGTTCATCCCCCGAGTTGCTTAGCAAGGCAATGTCATCAGCAAATCGCAGATTACTGAGGTGTTCTCCATCTACCCTTATCCCTAACTGCTCCCATTCCAAGTCTCTGAATACTTCCTCTAAACAAGCTGTGAATAGTACTGGGGAGATTTTGTCTCCTTGCCTAACACCTTTCTTTATGGGAATTTTGTTATTCTTTATGCAGAACTATGGTTGCTGTGCAGCCACTATATATATCTTCCAGCACTTTCACGTACGGCTCGTCTACCCCCTGATTTCGCAATGCCTGCATCACCGCCGAGGTTTCAACTGAGTCGAATGCTTTTTCGTAATCAATGAATGCTATGTATAAGAGCTGGTTATATTCCGAGCATTTTTCTATCACCTGATTGATGGTATGGATATGATCGATAGTAGAGTACCGTTTCCGAAACCCTGCTTGATCCTTTGCTTGATTGCAGTCTAAGGTTGTCCTGATTCTATTAGCGATTACCTTAGTAAATACCTTATACGTAACAGACAGTAAGCTGATTGGTCTGTAATTTTTAAGGTCCTTAGAGTCCCCTTTCTTGTGAATGAGGATAATGTTTGCATTCTTCCATGGTTCCGGTACCGTCAATGACACCGGGCACTGCGTATACAGGGTGGCCAGTTTTTCTAGCACGATATCCCCCCCGTCCTTCAGCAAATCTGTTATCTGATCCTCTCCAGCTGATTTCCCCCTTTTCATAGTTTCCAGTGCTTTCTTGACCTCGTCCTTCGTCACTGGTGGAACGTCTGACTGTTTTTCCCTACCGGCAATCTCATTACGGTCCTGACTACTTTGGCTACTGTAGAGATCTGTATAGAACTCCTCGGCTACTTTGACTATCTTTTCCATATTAGTGATGACGTAGCCCGCCTTGTCCCTTATCGCATACATCTGGTTTTTGCCTATGCCCAATTTCTTCTTTACTGCTTTAAGGCTTCCCCCGTTCTTTACAGCATGCTCAATTTTCTCGATGTTATACTTCCTTATATCGACCACCTTGCGCTTATTGATTAGCTTTGATATCTCGGCCAATTCGATCTGGTCTGTTGGATTGGAAGCTTTCATACTCTGGCGTTTCTTAATCAAATCTTTCGTCGCCTTAGACAGCTTGCCGGTATCCTCTCTAACTATCCTACCGCCTACTTCTACCGCGCACTCAGTAATGATATCTCTGAAATTATTGTTACTTGCCTCTAGGGTAATGTCGCCATCCTCAGAGCTGAAAACCTATTCTGTAGCGAGATCCTGAACTCTTCTGCCCTCCCCCTCACCGCTAATTCGTTGATGGGTTTCTTTCTTACTAATCTGTTGCGTTCCTTCTTCAGATTTAGGCTAATTCGGGACCTCACCACCCTGTGGTCACTGCATCGCACTTTCCCGATTACCTCTACATCTTGCATAATGGCGGGGGTTGAACACATTATGAAGTCGATTTCATTTTTAGTCTCTCCGTTAGGACTTTTCCATGTCCATTTCCGGTTCTTCCGTTTGCTGAAGAAGGTATTCATGATTCGTAAGTTATTGCGCTCTGCAAACTCAACTAGTAACTCCCCCTGCTATTCCTAGAACCAATGCCATAGTCACCTACTGCCTTGTCTCCTGCCTGTTTCTTCCCTACCTTGGCAATTCTTGTGTTAAACGAAACTGCATGTTCAAGGTGGCTGAACAGGTAAGTGTCAGGGCTGATTTTTTTTCTGTGGATCTAGCATTCTGATCCCCACCAGCGACAAGACAAGAGTTTGTATTCACTGCTTTTGCGTCCTCAGTGCAGACACTCACTTTCTCGGTCGGCCGAATTTTTGTAAAACTCCACCGCCTTCGCAAACTCCCAGGTTGTGCGGAACATAAACCCGCTGCCGCTCCGTATAGTCGTTTCGACGCCCTTCGACTCCCGAGTATATCGATCTCAAAGGCGCTTCCGAGGTTTTTGACATTCTTCCACTGAATAAGTAAGGGAAACATCATCGTTACATCTCCTTGAGCAGTGCAAGACACATCGTGCACTGCAGCGAAGCGCTCACCTGTGTCCAGGCTGCACAGCTGGGCAGATTGCCTCCCACGCATTGTTTTTTCTTTCTACATCTCTGTAAACTAATCTTTTAGTATCGAAAATGCAGGGATGCGCCTGAATGCCTTCCAACAGCCTTTCTACTACTGTGTCTGAAAAGTCTGACATGGTTTTGGCGCAGTCAGCGCGGTCGCCATCTACACAGTAGGCCGCCATATTAACCTACTGCTCATTCCGTGCGAGGAATGCTAGGATGCGTGGCCGGCGAAGTCAACGCAGGGCGGAGAAAAATAGGAGCAATTCTATTTGCGCATCGGGGACATTGTACCGGGCCGGCTCACACTCGCTACGTCCGTCACGTCATGACATTGGTTTTCGCCGATGTAACGCCACGGAGGCCGTCGTGTGCGCGCGCATGCATTACGTAGGACTATATTAGGGCCTTAACAGACATTGGATGTAGAAGACAACTGGCTATAAAGGACAAATTAGCCTTAAAGTTTGGTACTCAGTCTTGCTTGCAACACACATTTTAACATCAGATGCGGCAATATCCATCGCCAGGTTCAGTAGCAGCTACAGTGAAAACAAGAGAGACATACCTGTGCCATCATTATTAATTATAACTTCAGCAAACAAAGACCAGGTCAATCAGTTATGAAATGACTAAAAGAAGCCCCTGCAGTAGGAATGCAACGTAGAAAAGCTCTTCAGGCTTGCCACGAAGGGCACAGTGTGACTGCATATGTGAGCATCTGAGCAAGCATATTGGGAGAACGCTTTGGGTTCTCCATTTAGTGGAGCTTCCTATCATGCATTACCGTAGCTGTTGTGTCTACTAGTCTGAAAAGTATATCGAAAATTTTCCATTCCATTATTTCAGTATGAGCGACAAATCTATCTGGAAAATGCAAAGGAAGTGCTCAGCTGGTGCCACTTACATAAACAAGTCATTGCGCCTAGAAAGCAAGACATAGCCAAGCCAAGACCAGAACAAATGACATAAAAATGGAAGTGATTCTGCTCTGGCGAGGACTAATAAACTGCTCTGTTTGCTATTTAACCAGTTTCAACGCCACTCAGAAACACCTCGTTTGTTTTTCATTTACCTATTTATACGATTGTAAGAGGACTCGAGCGTAAGTCGACACCCCAAATCGCACGTTTCTAAAAAAAGAAACGTATCACGGTGGATGCTCTCGACAACGAACATCTATTGCCTGGATGTACTACTCACCTCCACTTTAAATCACGCATTTCGGCGATATATGCGGCAAGCTTGGCCTCCAGCTCTGGATAGCATACCAACTGCATCCCTTGAAAGCTTCTTCGATTGGCATCACAGTTGAAAGTTTTGTCTCGCTGCCACTGCCACTTCCGCATAACCCGTTTAGAAGCTTCGAACTTGTAGCCCAGAGCGTAGTTGTTGCTTCGGCATAAATGATAGCCGCCTCCTTGAACGCTGCACGGAACAAGCACCGAATGCTTTCTGGACTGGAGAGCTGACAAAGCGTGTAGCCGGTCGTAAAGTCAAAAGTCATCATGATCATCCTCAGCCTGACTATACCCAGTGCAGGGCGAAGGCCTCTCCCATATTTCTCCAATTAACATGGTTCTGTGCTAGCTGCATCCACTTGACCCCTGCGAACTTCTTATCCTCATCCGCCCACCTAGCTTTCTGCCGCCCCCTGCTACACTTTCCTTCCCTTGGAATCCAGTTTGTTACCCTAAGCGACCATCGGTTATCCTCTCTTCACACTACATGCCCTACACGTACCCATTTCTTCTTCTTGATTTCCACGAGAATGTCAGTAACATGAGTTATTTCTCTGACCCACTGCACACGTTTTATCACTTAATATTACCCCCACCTTTTTTCTTTCCATAGCCCTCTGTGTTGTCCTCAACTTAAGTAGAACCCCCTTTGTTAGCCTGCAGCCCCATAGGTGAGTATAGGTAAGATGTATACTTTCCTCTTGAGCGATACCGGTAAGCTGCTAGTCATAATTTGCGAGTGCTTGCCAAATGCTCGCCATCCCAGTCTTATTCTTGATATTTCCCTTTCATGGTCGGATCTGCGGTTACTACCTCTCCTAGGTTGACATATTCAGCTACCACTTCCAGTGCTTCGCTACCTAACGTAAACTGCTCTTCCTTTTCTAGGACGTTGAACATTACCTTAGGCTTCTGCATATTGATTTTCAAGCCTACCCTTTCTACTTTTCTTTTCTAGGTCATCAATCATTCTTTGCAGTTCATCCCCAGTTACTTAGCAAGGCAATGTCATCAGCAAATCGCAGATTAATTCTCAATCTACCCTTATTCCTAACTGCTCCCATTTCGTCGCTCAATACTTCCTCTAAGCAAGCTGTGAACAGTAAAAAAGTCAGAAAGTAAAAAACAAACAAAAAAACGTAAAAAGTGCGAACATACAATCATAGCGAACTAAACGGATGATCGGTGTCGGCTTTTTTATCAACCATCGACACTCCCTGGAAGTGCGGCCGTATCACGTGACCCGAAAAGGAGCGCCACTGCGATTCTAATGGCGGCTCTTTCTTAAAATATCGACACTTTTTGCTGCGCAGTAAAAGTTAAAAAAGAATAATTCTTCCCGAGAAGCACACACAGTAACTGAATGTGTCACTTAAAGCCGTAAAGCAAATTCACCGTAGCCTTCCCTGATATGGTCTTTGGCTTGCTCTTGTTAACAGTGTCATGTTTTGGTTTCGATTGCAAGTCGGCCCCCCAACTTTAGATTTTCGAATTTTAAAAAGTGGTTTACTTATAATCATGTAAATACAGTATTTTTCTTCTGAGTAGCTATTATGAGGCGCTATTTTTACTTGCATTCTTGTAGAGTTACCAGACACATAGTTGAATTGCGAATTGCTAGTTGCGGCGCCACATTACATCGTGATCACTTTTTGTCGTCTGTGCAAACATAGTTTTGCAACGTAAACAGCTTTGGCGCATCGGCCATGAGGCTCCTGGCCTGATTTTCAAGCTGGGAGAGGCTGTGCTGAACAGCATCAATGCAGCCGTGAAGCAGACCAAGATTTACAACTATTTCAGCAATAAATAAACGTAAGAAAGTTGCAAAGTATGATCCACTAAGCAAATGCAATACATAAATAAAAGTTATAAGAACTTTTTTGGACACGATGTACCCTTCATTTTTGCAAATTTTACCCGTAGGATGCCTGCGCTGAAATAAGGTCTGATTAGAAAATGTAAACACGGTACCCTGCTTATAAGAGACATCGCATATAAGACACAAACTGTCGTCGCCCCCCCCCCAACCCCTGTCCCTTATAAAGGGGTTACCCTGAATGCATATTTAAAGAGTGCTCCTCTAAAATAAGGAGATAAATGAAGAAATCAAGGACCTTGAATCACCGCTTTTTACAAAACAAGTGCACTAATTCGCAAAGTAGTGCCACGTAAGATGGTCTATTTTCTTGGGACTAGGCATCGAAAAACAAATGCCTATCTCGATGTTCAGAATTTTTGACTCAAAACATACATTTTGCATGGGCATCTCTCATAGCCCAAGTTGCTTTGGGACCTTAAACCCCACAAGCGACAACCACATATATTTCCAAACAGATAGTGCTCACCTTGTGCACAGCAGGAATCAATATATCCCCCTGTAGGCGGTCAAATGTCCGCTTGTTAAAGCCTGTGGCTCCAGCGCACTTGAACAGCCGCATGACTTGTGTTGGACTCGAGCCAGTGAAGAGGATTGCAGCAGCCAAAGAAATGTTGCCCATGGCAAAGCGCCTTTTCCTTGGCTGGCTGTGCCGGGTCAAAACATGGCCATCATGGCATGCAGATGTAACCATAGCTAAAGAGCCAAAAACCTGCACAAAAAACAAGAAAACATATGCACAATACTGTATATGTGCCAAGACATACGACTACAGTTCCTGTTACACTGCTATTGCACTAATAATCAGATGCCGAGAGGTGAGGCCACCCTTTTCATATATGAATTTCAACAATCTGAAATGGAACAATTGGTGACCACTTTTAACCAAGAAATCCCATTGGCTATTTGGTTCTATTACTGATGCAATATCTGCATTGCCAAAATATCATCCGCTATTTCCATAGTTTTTGACACGAGACCACAAACATCTTCCAAAATTGAAAGATGTCTAAACCACCCACATTTTGCAAAGGCAAGAAGAAAGGACTGCAGTTATGGCACTGACAGAGGACAGCACGAAATGGATCTTTCCAGTCATGCACTCTTGTAGTGGCCACCACGCAGAAGAAGTTTGAAGTGCCAGGATGACTAAGCTTTATCGCACCTTGTCAAGAAAAAACAACAATGCTGAAACAGTGTTCTTTCTCCAGCAATAGTCCCTAGCAATGGTGGCTTTATGTACACCAAGTGAGTGTGAGTCATCCGTGGGCACACCCTTGATCTACTGAACCCACGACCACAGGGTACTAGTGGCACTGCATTTTATCCCATTGGGGACACCTAGCACACATGCATGAGCTGTAAGATGTCAATAGTGCACTGAATTGTTAACCTGCAGCTCATCAAGTTATGTACCCAGCAAACCCCATTTGTGGAAGAATAAACGCAGCAAACTTTTTCCCTTTCGTTGCAGGCATGGCCAGCAAAAGTGGTGGAGAAGGAGGCGTGGCACACTCTCAGGACGACATTAAAAAAAGGTCCATCCTAAATTAGCACGCTCTGGTGCTCGTGAATTTTGATTTGGAGCTTGGTGTGCGTGAATTTTAGTTTTGCCAACACAAGAGATCAGAGCAGCGGCACCTGCGCTGGCAGCACAGCCTCCTTTCCTGCAAACGCACATATGTAGCCCCCGTATCTTTAATAAACAAATGTAACCCAAGCTGTCAGCTTTGAATGAAACAAAATGTTTTCCTACCTGCAGTGACGACTCTGCCGGGAAGTGGCATTTTCTACAAAACTTAACCAGATGCAGGAGGTTCTCTTCAAAGACGATGACGTTACGAGCACATTGTTCAATGGAGGTAGTGTAAAATAAATTTATGCTTTCTTTAACACAACTGCATTGATTCCACTCAAAATGTTTTACACATTTCCTTCCGATGCCACAGTATTTAAGATAAAGGAAGCCTACAGCCACTGAAACCAAGGACAAAGTGTTATGGTAACACTAGCAAACACTCAGCGATAGCTTGCACATAACACAAGTGAATAAAAGAATGAAGGATTGAATAATCTCGCCGTAGCCCAGTCGGTATGGAGAACCTGATGCGAAATTTGCAGGCTGCAAGTTCGGATCCCACTGGTGGCATATGGTTCTTTCTCTTTTACTTTCTAATCGTTTATTTCCATGATTATATTATTTTGCAATGACCGATGCCCCAAACAAACCCTGAACACTTCCCTCAGTGCCAGTGGCTACTGGCCCTCATTGTATGCATTTCATTAGGAGCCCCTCATTTTCCCTACATTTGTTCTCTAAAAGCTCTCAAGAGGAACTTTTTTAAAATAATCTTTTTATCTTAATACCTCTATACTGATGGCCCAAACACCTGCACTGACCAACAACTTTGCATGTCTAAGCTAAGTGCGGAAAGCAATATTAATTTTAAGTCATGAGGTTCACTTACACTGCTGAGTCCTCCAAAGATGGCTATGTGTATTATACTTTGGATCGTCCTCAGGTCTATGACAGCTCTGACAGCTGTGGTGTCAGTGGTTGGGGTGTTGAGTGCCTCAGCTGCTTGCCATCCGGCATCATGATGTCAGCGTAATCACACTCCACTTGGCATTCTACAACAGAAAATTAAGGGTTCCATAGAGGTGCACATGTTGATGCTGAAGCTAAAGGGGCAACAACATAGGAACGCAACAGCTCTGCAAAAAGCAAGCATTCTAAAACAAGTATAGCTGTGGTGCTGCTTCTCCAACGCTTGCCTAAAACAAAATGCACTCTTTCTGATGCATGAGAGTTGATGCAAGGGTGAAACGCTTCGACATACCGACTTAGCCAATTCTAGACATTGGACATACCAAGGCAAGGTCTAGTCTCAGCCAAACCCAACTGTCCGGCCGCAGTGTTGATGGTGTGGCAGAGTGGGGTGGCCCTCACATACTTTTTTTTTTATGCTCAATGAAGGGGCCATCAGGTGGCATGCATGTTTTTCAAGAAGCTCTAGGCTGGCAGGCACCTACGAACTGTTACTCACACTGTACACTCAATGACGCTAAGCTGCACCAATGTTGACTGGTAGTATCATCATCATCATCAGCCTGACTATACCCACTGCAGGGCGAAGGCCTCTCCCATATTTCTCCACTTAACCCGGTTCTGTGCAAGCTGCATCCACTTGACCCCTGCGAACTTCTTAATCTCATCCGCCCACCTAACTTTCTGCCGCCCCCTGCTACGCTTTCCTTCCCTTGGAATCCAGTTTGTTACCCCCAGCGACCATCGGTTATCCTTTCTTCGCACTACATGTCCTGCCCATGTCCATTTCTTCTTCTTAATTTCCACTAGAATGTCAGTAACTTGAGTTATTTCTCTGTCTGACCCACTCTGCACGCTTTCTATCTCTTAATGTTACCCCTACCATTTTTCATTCCATAGCCCTCTGGGTTGTCCTCAACTTAAGTAGAACTCTCTTGGTTAGCCTCCACGTTTCAGCCCCATAGGTGAGTGCTAGTATACATGCAGATATATGTGCATACATCCTCCTCACATACTTTCGGTAAATATTGGACATGTTTGTTGCATACACACCCAGTCTGATATGCACTTCCTGTCTGCACGCTGATGCTTTTCATTTTTGGATGTACTGCAGCTTGTGTCGCCTTCACTGACACTTCTACAGTGCGGTGAGTCTGGGAGCCGCATGTACAGCGTGCAATCCCGGCTGTGGTTCCGCATTGTCGTGATGGGCTTGTGTGATCACCAACTGCTGTACAAAATGGAGAATATCAGATGTCGGAAAATTCATATTAATAACTTGTGCATACACAGCAAAGGCCAAATGTGACATATCTGGCACAGTCATGTTAATAATCTGTTCACCAGGCACACTGGCCACCAATGTTTGTTTATTTTTATTTTTTTCGTTTTGGTTCACAAAGCATATGCAAACCAAGAATGAGCAGACAAAAGGCATTACAGTGTAATCGATAATTCCAAACTTATTTTCCACAAATCGCACGTTTACATACAGAACATGCCAAGGAATTTTTAGATTAATGACATACATGCACAATCAATTTTGTAATTGGCCTATTCTATGTAGGTTAACCGTAACCGTACGCTCTTTAACCAATGGCCGTTTCAGTTCGAGTTTCAGTTTTGAGTTTTAGTTTTCAACGTTTCGTATAGCATTGCAATTGAGTCCTGCAAAGAAGTAGATAAGTAAAAATCGAATACCTGTGTTGGAAAACGCCTCTTCCGTGGCCGTCTCCTCGCAGAGGTCAACACCAACGCTGCCAACATCAGCTACGCACTGCGCAAAGCATGAAATACGGCGGCATTACCGCCACTGTCGACAAACATACGCGCAAAAAAATATGCCACGTAATACAAACCTGGCGCTTCGCCGCAGTAGCTCCACTTTGAGATGCTAGTGCAGCAGCGGGATACACCGTCGGCACGGCACCGGGCACCAGCCAACGCTTTTTCGGGATCCCGAAGCTGGCCGCGTACTTGGCCTGGTACGAATCCGAGTCGAAGTGCAGCGAACAAAGCATGCTCGACTTCACTGGCATCCAGTTGTGCCGCCCGGTAGCCCGAACGAATTCTATCCAGGCGTTTCTTTGTGCATCGTCCCGAGGGAACCTATGGAAGCTTACAGGATCCTTGTATTTACTGGTGCAGAACTTCACCGAACAGTCACTGGCGTGTAAAGGCATGATGGTTGCTGCACAAGCAAGCGGCCGGATGCGACACTCGACCTCGCAAAGACTGGTCACCTTCGAAGCTTTATGTGACGATATCACGCACTTCGCAAAATGACAGCTAGCGAGCGACGGCGGACCTTGGTATCGCGGTAGTTAGTAGCTTCCTCCATAGTTAGTAGACACGTCATAGAAAAAGGATGGACATCAATCATGATGGACATGACACCCTAACACGGCATGGATGGATTGTGCAAAGAGCCATTAGCCATAGAGTTAACAAGGTTATAGTGCTCTAGATATTGGGCAGTGTGACGACCAGTGCCGGAGAGCGGGCCGCTATTGCGATGACAAGAACCGACTCCCGCGAGAGGGCGGGACGTGCAACAGGGGTGCCACGTTCGCCGCTCAGCGCGTAGCGGCCGCGGGATAGCGGGGGTACAGAGGAGGGGTGCGGTTCTCTTTGGAGCGATTTTCAGACGCTACGCAATTAGTATGATAATTAATAAAAAGGCGACTTATTCCAGGTGCTTAAACTGATCCCTGCCATTGTTTTACGTCTATCTGGAGACATCGTGCACGCTTGGGTTGCCCTTCGCAGCAGCGCGCGATGTTTGAATCGCTATCTGAAACAACATTTCTTCCTGCAGACAGTTATAAATCGTCCAGATGAGCAATTTGTACTTATTGTTTGCAACGAAGCGTGGTGTTTTGCATTCGTTTTTCCCGTAAGGGAATAAAGGCTACTGCCCAGGAGCGCTATTAACACGCGGAGAAAAACAGGGTACATATGCGAATCAAAGCTTGTGCTTCGTAAAGCCTCTTTAGGAGCACCTATTTTTTATAAACCTTATTTACGAACACCTGCTTACATTTTGCAGCTTGCGCTTATTAACACATAACAACGTTTATCTTAAATCGCCTGTAATCTGTAATATATCTCTTTAATCGGCGTTCTTTATGTGCTCTAATCACCGCTCATATAAATTACAAATACAGTGTGCGAGCAAACACATTTATTCACTACCGTACTAATTTAAAGCACTGTGGTATTTACCGGCAAAAAAACAAACAAAAAACAAAACAATAAACAAGGTGTACGCGACTCAAGCATTTATTCTTTGTTCGTGGTTAACATATATACGTATATCACGGACGTTTGTTTGCGTGCCACTAACCAAAGGGTGAACCAGCTGTTTAGATGAAAAAAGAAACAAACAAAAAGTCAAGTACAGTTACGGCATTACTTCAAATAAAATGTGAAAAATTAAACCTGTCACATACGTAATACGTTCATAGTGGGCACTTGAGTGGGGACGCTTCACTGGTAAAGAGCAAACAAACAAAAAATAAAAACACTGATAATTGCACGTCGAATTGGCAGGTATGATGCAGTTCTTGGCGCGCACCGAGAGAAAGCGGAAAAATGCGAAAAAGATGACGAGCACCTAATACGCAAGCAATTAATATAATGCCGAAATCAAATGCGGACATAATGCGTGTTTATTCTTTGAGTGTGTGGTATGAAATATGAGTTATCGACTGGATATACTTGCAACTACTGCTTACCGGACTATATATAATCGGGCTACTTGCCGCGGGTGCTCTTTGCAATACTAACCAGACTATAATTGTTAACAAGGTTGATTTTACACGTAAAATATACTTCCAAGGGATTTTAATTATTTTCCCTTTGGGAACTCTTGTCGTGATTCGCTTACTTCGCAAAGCGCGAAGCCGCAAAAACACATTAAATTTAATTGCTTCAAGTGGGAGCTTTTTTGGTGCTCCAAGTAGGAAAACTTTTTGAACCTTCACATTTTACAGAAAGTTTGCAAAATCTGAAGTGCAGAGCAGTCGAAAAGGACCGTGCATCCGAGCCAAATTTTTGAGTAAACTGCGACCTAGCTTCGAACCTAAAGCGCTATTTTTGTTCGTGGTGAGAAACCGTGCAGCCTCACAACCTCTCTTTCGCAGAAGGATGATCTAGCGGGAGCGAATAAGCGTACCCTATAGCCTCTGAGTCCTCTATTTTCCGTCGTTATTCCTTTTTCAAAGCTATTCATTTTTTTTATTTTGTATGTACATAAAACAGGACTAGAGCTATCTTCCGGAGGCAATGACTTGCATATTACCGGTGGCTTGCGCACCCCAGAATGGAAACATTTTCTTGAAGAATTAGGTCATCTCTACCTCCATGCGGGGTAGTCCACATTTCATTCATTCCAACTGAATGCCGACTTCTCTTGTGGCTTCAGTGACATACTGCAGTCGGCATAGTTGGCGTGGGAAACAACGGAATATACCATTTTGGACTGTTTCGATAATGGGGCTACTGTGACCAGTTTTAGTCAGTGCTCGAACGCACGTGTTGTATGTTTCACTTCTTCATACATCCTGCCTTCACACTGCCTTCTTTTCAAAACGACTACATTTCTGGACGTGAATTAGGTGCTTTAGGAATGCTAAAGCAAGCTGTACGGCGAGTGAAGCGTGCTGTGCGAGTCGTACGCCGGCCCTCTCCAAGCTGTTTTCTTCGGAGCCAATTCCTGTCATGTTACTTCCCCGAGGTGTTGCCGACGGCCAAAATGGAAAATAAATTAGGTGATTGCTAACAGTACTAAGCACCTTTAACCGGCATATTAGCAAAATCTTGTCGCGAACAGCTCGAGACGACGCACAAGCAAACAAGAACGTACAGTCCGCGCGGTATCCGCCCCGCCGCACAGCGCGCATACGCGGGCGCCCGGACAAACCATATCCCGTAGGAGCACTTGAGCAGACAACGCTCTGACGCGCAAGCGCGTGACACGACGTCACTTCCTTTACGTTGTTTTTTGCTTGTTTCTATTTTTTTTATGGCAAAGGAAGATGGCGGCGCACACGCTTGTGCCGTTGCTTCGCCGACGCTGGCGTTGGAGCGTTGGTTAACCAGACAAGTGCGTATCCTTCTACCATGGCTTAGTGGTAGTGCCTGTGGCTTAAAGGGGTGCTGCGGCCGCAGTTTTGAGGCTTTATAAACGCAGTGGCCCAAGCCGTGCCATTTGGATGCTGAATACTGTGATGTTTGCAGTTCGAAACAAGTGTCTTGGCCGTCATCTCGAAGTCTGGTGTTTGACTCTGGCAGCAAGCGATTTTGTGAAGCCACGACTGCTGAACTTTTGCTGCCTAAACATGCTGGATGCCGACTGTGCTGGTGCTGGATGTGCAAGTGCGTCGATTCCAAGAAAGCTGCGCAGCGCCGTTGGAGCTCGCCTTGGAGCCACTAGTCGTTGAAAGTGCCTTGATTAGTAGCACTGCAGTATTTAGATAAGCACCGCTGGAATATTGGGGGTAAAAAGGGGGGAAAAAAGAGAGAGAGAAAAAAAAAACCGTGGTTACGTGGTGTATTTGTGAAACATTTGCTGTGATGCTGCATCGCTGCTCGAGGGGGTCTTCGCTAAGGATGCTGCTAAAGCTACTGGCCTACCCAAGGGCAAATGTAGACTACTACCGATGCTAAATTACATCTCAAAGGCCGTCTCATTTTATGCTACCTTGTGAGCAGCTGTTTTCACTCAGGATTGTTTTTTTTTTTTCTTTTTTTTTTTCCAGTTTCCGGCATTTAAATACAGAAATGTTTCTATATGGCAACATGCTGGAACAGCGAAGCCAGTCTTCTGAAATTAGCGGTAATAATCCTTTAAATGAAAACATGCTCTCGTTTTGTGAACGCACGTATGATTACGACGCCCTGGTCATAGCGGCAACCGCCCTTTTCTGAAGCCCATAATCTGGCGACGTCAAACTATTGATTCTGAAAGTAGTGGAATATTAGGTGAACTCGATAACCAAGTACTCACGCTTCTGTGGCTAAAAACAGCGCTGACACGAGACGAAGCAGAGGGTACACGACGCTGTTTCGTCTGCTTCGTCTCGTGTTAGCGCTGTTTTTAGCCACAGATCATGCACCAACCAGCCAGAATTTCCACCCTCTTAAAGTACTCACGCTTGTTTGAGAGCACTGCGTTGAATAGGCATTTGTTGAGCGCAGCAGCTAACTTAACTGCACCTGTTAAGCAGAGGCAGTGGCATAGCATGCTGTGTAATTTGTTTTTTGTAACTCTTTATGTATGTGATTGGTATTCTGCTCAAGTGTCATGGCAAGAAGAAACAAGAGTGTTTATTTTTGAAGTTGTGGGCACCCCATAACATGCTTACGCAGAATGGTGCAGTTCAATATTGAGTCAAATAGATAAGTGCTGGTTTTCACAACAACTGTTTATTCCTTGTATACACCTCAAAGTGACCTTGGCTAACTTGAATTACAAACTATCTTAAAGCCGCTTCAAAAGCTTCTGAATTAGGTGACATGTTGTACATGCACCATTATGCCTACCAAGCTTTTTGAAGAAGGAATCATTGCTACAAAATTAAAGGATTAAGCCCACAAATTATAGCAACACTTGAAGAGGGGAGAACCAGAGTATTTTGACATCATCATCATCAGCAGCAGCCTGATTATACCCACTGCAGGGCGAAGGCCTCTCCCATATTTCTCCACTTAACCCGGTTCTGTGCTAGCTGCATCCACTTGACCCCTGCGAACTTCTTAATCTCATCCGCCCACCTAACTTTCTGCCGCCCCCTGCAACGCTTTCCTTCCCTTGGAATCCAATTTGTTACCCTCAGCGACCATCGGTTATCTTCTCTTCGCACTAGATGTCCTGCCCATGTACATTTCTTCTTCTTAATTTCTACTAGAATGTCGGTAATTTGAGTTATTTCTCTGACCCACTCTGCACGCTTTCTCTCTTAATGTTACCCCTACCATTTTTCGTTCCATAGCCCTCTGGGTTGTCCTCAACTTAAGTAGAACTCTCTTGGTTAGCCTCCACGTTTCAGCCCCATAGGTGAGTACAGGCAAGATGCAACTGTTGTATACTTTCCTCTTGAGCGATACCGGTAAGCTGCTAGTCATAATCTGCGAGTGCTTGCCAAATGCGCTCCATCCCAATCGTATTCTTCTTGTTATTTCTTTTTCGTGGTCCGGATCTGCGGCTACTACCTGTCCTAAGTAGACATATTCGCCTACTACTTCCAGTATTTCGCTACCTAATGTAAACTGCTGTTCCTTCCCGAGGCTGTTGAACATTACCTTAGTCTTCTGCATATTGATTTTCAAGCCTACCTGTCTACTTTTCCTGTCTAGGTCATCAATCATTATTTGCAGTTCATCCCCCGAGAGTATTTTGACATCACTCCCTTATGGTTTGCACACTGGTCAGCTAGCAATCCAACATTTCAAAAAACGCTTGTTAATGTCATCATCATGTGCCACAAGTGTGTTTATAGTAAATTAGGTACTACAGAGACTTGTGGCTATAGTAAATTAGGTACTATAAGGCTACCCCGATGAAAGTCATCTAGGAAATAGTATGAAACAACCAGTTTTAGGCATTTAAATTTGAGGAACCTGAGTTCGATCCCAGCCATAGTGACCATGTTTTGATAGAGAAAAATGTAAGGCACCCATTTACTGTGTGATGTCAGTGCATGTTAAAAAAGAAATCATTGGTCAAAAATGAGCCGGAGACCTACACTACAGAATCCTGCAAAGCCTAAGTCAATTTGGGACACTATACTAAAAACTGAAATACACTGCTTCTAAATTTAGGTGAAACAATGCCTTTGCTGTTCAGTAAATGCACGGCAAGCAATACATTCTAAACCATTTATGCAGAAGCAGTTTGTTTTACTGGCAAATGCCTTCAACTTTTTGACAGGAAAAAGTGGCAGATGTGACTTCAGTTCTACAAATGACACTGGGCAGCCATGCAGCTATCAAAGAACCTACTTTGAATTGCAAATAGCCACATTGTGTTTGCAAGGAGGCCCAAAGCACAGTGAGTAAGCAAGATAGCGATGAAAATAATTCAATGAAAAGAAAGGTGGAGAGTTCAGCCAGCAGCAATATGACCCTAGCGTGCTGCTCCACACTAGAGAAGGGAGAAAAGGGAAATAAAAGGAGAATGAGGATACAAATGGTTGATGACAATGTTGTAGTGCAGTGAATTGGTTCGAGTTATAGAGAAGACCACGCACACAGTGGATTGCACTCGTCTCGCATAGTCGACATATAACACATGAAGTGCATGTTCTCCACATGCACCAGTTGTCATTGCACACACTTTCACTCTCATATTCTGGTCCAAATGCATACACAGGCTCGCCACGCACTGATTCTGAAAAAGCTCAAACTAGATAGAAACATGATTGATCGCACTGCAAGCAGCTGTATAGGCATGCGAAGCACAGCACTAACAATTTGTGGTGTGTCACATATGGAATGGTTTGACTGTTAAATTGGCAGGGTACCATGCCATAAACTAATGTCTAAAAGCTGAGATGATGGCTTTGGTTGGAAGTAATCTAAGCCCTTGGCGATGCAAGTACACAAACGTAATCCAAATGCATTGTTCTTGAATGGCTGCTTTCCAAATTGTTGATATTTAAATTAAAGTAGTGTGGTGCTGTATGTTTTTCTGAAAAAATCTTTCTGTGCAGCTAACTTGATTGCAACATCTGATTGAAGCTGTAACACCTGCAGCAGTACCACACAGCAAGACAAAAGTGTCCACGCAGATTGCAGAACTTTTGTAGACATGGAAAATAATAAAGTATGATTCATACTTATGAAACCTTTGCCCTTGTCTTCATTTTGATAGTGCGGCCCTAGGCAGCTGCTGCACCAAGATTTTCATAGGTCAACAGGCCCACCAGAACCAATGCACCCAACCGACCTTCTGCAGGGAGACCCAGCCGCTACCGATTCCAGTGGCTATGGGGAATGTGTTTATAAACCAGTACTACTGGAACTAATAGGATCCCCGCAAGAAACCAGTAGGAAATTTTTACCTTGGATAAACAATTATCTTCTTTGGCACTTTTCAGCAATTGCTCTGATTGCTCTTATTATAAAGTGCTGTACTCTTTCTACACAGCTCACAACGCCTAAAAAGATGTTGGCTACATATCTACAGAATATCATTTAATATCTCATCAAGAGATGTGTGGGCATATGTGGGTATTCGGTACATGTCCACTTTCTACTCTTTTCAACGTGGACATTATAATGTATACTATAATGATATATTATTAACATTTGCGGCAGATATTCACTAGATATTCACTAGATTCACTCAGGATAACTTCTTTGACTAAGATTTTTTTTTCTGTAAACTGATTTTACGAACGTTTACGAGGGAAAGTTATCAGATTGACGGCATGTGACTAGCACTTTGTGTCATCATTTCTACAATTAGTCATTTAGCTTCGAGGTGATGACTTCCTTCAAAAGTCTCTTCTCTAGCGCTTGCCAGCTAACTGCATTGGTCTGCATGGAAACTATCGCCTAATATATTGCGCTCGTGTACTTTCGACTCCAGTATAAGCGAGAAATGTACCTCCACTTTTTATTAAATTGACTAATATTCAACCCACATATAGCACTAGCCGAGTATAAATTATTTGACAATGATTGAAATATACTGCTAAGAGCAATACTGGCTGATCGGCAAAGTACGTATCTTTCTCCATCCTTTTGAACCTTTTGCACGATCCAAGACTTGTTGGTGTCGACACTGTAGGCTTCCAGCCATTCGTTGACGGCTGCCTCGTTTGTCAGGTTCGCGCGATACACTGATCCGTGCCCTTTTGACGCGAGCTCATCTTTTACGAGCTCGAGCGGCTCTGGGAGCTCGTCCATCATCTCTAGTTATCCGCAATTGACACACAAGTTCGCCAAGCACAAAATCACCCTGGTTAGCGCAGCGCGCAACGGATGAGCCAAGTGCACGTGCGTACAACCCAGAAGCACCGGACGAAATGCGCGAAGCTACGCGCATGGGGAGAAGTGCAAACTTCGGGGTGTAGCCGAGCCGAGTGACGATTCCAGAAAATACCAGAACAAGAACAGCCGCGCAAGTGACCACTGGACTGAAATTTACGTAACACGTGACCGGTAACCGACCGACGTTTACAGAACACCAGAGCAAAAAGCCCGCGCAGTAGGTCACTGGACCGAAATTAACGTGATCGCGTGATCGAACTTTTAGCCGACGGCAATTTGCGTGACTTTTACGTGAACTTCAGCTGACAGCCGTGCGGAAATATGAGCCCTGCGCGAAAACGACACCGAAACATGCGTACCTTTGACAAACACCAGTGGGAAAAAACGTAAATGCGAGCCCTGCGCGAAACGAAGCAGAAACCATGAGGAGTCTGGACATAAGGCGCGCCCGAACTTTTAGCCGACGGCAATTCGCGTTATTTTTACGTGAACTTCAGCCAGCAGCCGTGCGAAAATACGGGCGCTGCGCGAAAACGACACCGAAACATGAATACCTTTGACAAGAGAGAGCAGAACTTTTTATTTATTCCAGCGGATGAAGAGGCTCCGGCCCTCCGTCGCTTGGGATGGATGGCGGGTAACACCAGCGGGAAAAAAACGTAAATGCGAGCCCTGCGTTAAACGAAACTGAAACCATGAGTAGTCTCGTCACAAGGCGCTAGTAGCGCTAGGGAGAAACAGCGTCGCTGCTACTCGCGAAAGTGACGTTGTGTCACGTGCTTGTGCGTCAGAGCGTCGTCTGCTCGAGTGCTCCTACGGGATATGGTTATGGTGGCTAGAAGGGGGAGGTGACGCCAACGGCGGACGGAAGCCGCTCCTCCATTTCAAGCCGGGTGTAGGTGGCGCTGTTGGCCGTAGTGCGATGCATGGTACGCGCCGCTCGCCTTGAGCCACGGTACTTGAACATACGCATGCCTACCGTGCGTGCAACGCGTCGGCCTTTCAATGATGTTGCAGGTAATGGTTTAGCTCATTAAACTCTAGTCGAACCTGATTACGGCTGACAGAATTCAATTTTAAGCCGTGGTGGTGCGGTGGTTAGGGCGTTCGACTGTTGTGCCCAAGGATGAGGGATCGCGCATCCCGGCCGCGGCGACCGCTTTTCACTGGAGGCGAAAAGCAAGGCACGCGTGTGCTGTGCGATGTTAGTACAAGTTAAAGAACTCCAGGTGGTCGAAATTCCGGAGTCCTCCACTACGGTGTCTCTCATAGCCCGAGTAATTTTCGCACATGAAACCCAACAAACAAAACAATTAAAAACGATCGGTTGGTACTAAAATACTTCTGGTGTGTAGAATACAGGCGTATCTATCCTTTCAGTTTCAGGAATTAAAGGGTCTTGAATGAGTCCCGTCTGGTCAAGATAGTGCATGTCGAAAGTAGAAGACAGACCAAGAGAATGAGGGTGGAAGGATGTACGTTTCGGCTCCGTGCGGTCGCATTTTTTTTTCCCACAACGTTGTTTGCCCCAGGGGATAAAATAATATGTAAGAAGAAAATTAAAAGGGGTAATAAATGAAAGAAAAAAGGTTGGCTGTTCTCTGGTCGATGTTTTCCACCTCCTTCAGTTTCAAGAATACGAAGTATCAGCATTACTCCTAAAAAATGTGATTGGGGATCCAAACAAACAAAACAAAGCATAGCAAAAATTTATTGCACATCGTAGTAATAGCAATGTCAGTTCAGTTCAGTCGTGTCCGACTCTTCGTGACCCTATGGACCATGTCACGCCACGCTTTCCGGTCTCCCACTATCTTCCTAATATCACATAACTTCACCTGCAGCGCCTCGATGCCATCTAATCATCGCGTTCACTGCCTACCCCTTCTCCGGCGACCCTCAACCTTTCCCAACATCAAATCTTTCTCCAGCGACTCCTCTCTTCTCATCAGATGACCGAAGTAGCTGAGCTTTAACTTTAGAATTTGACCCTCCAATGAGCAGTCAGGGTTTATGGTCGACAATATCGACTGAATTGATCTTCTGGCAGTCCAAGGAACTCTCAAAAGTCTCCGCCAGCACCACAACTCAAACGCGTCAAGTCTTCGGCAGTCACAAAATAGCAATGTACTGCACATCATAACATTCAGGGTAATTCAAAATAACAGATACATTTACACATGCTTCTGTGTAATTAGAAAAAAAAAACATTAAACATTGATTACAAACACTGCATTCATCTCTTGGCACTAAGAAATGGGGAGGCAAGGATATCACTTCCCGCTAAATAAAAAAAAAAATATTACATTCGACCTTGAATAAATATGCAACTTAGAGCACCCTCCTAAGTTTCAGCACGTTCATTCTTCCCTGCTTAGCGTTGCGCTTACAGTTCTGGGCCTTAACATAGAAGTGCTGCCTGGTAAGAACATAAAACTTGATAATTTTGCTTGGGAGGGACATACTGTGATTTTTTTTTTTTTTTTTTTTTTTTTTTGCGCTGGAGTTCATCTGTTCGACGAAGTTAGGCACCCACATTAACATGTAAGCAGCGCAACACATCTTGCCATAAACGAGAGATCACGCTGGCAGCCGCGAACGAACAGGAACGCTGCCGCACCGTCCATACACCGCGCGCGAACCTGCACACGCGCGCGATCGCGTGGCTGCATCGCCAAGCTGACAGCAGCGCCACCGCGGCCTTCGCGGCAGCGCATGAACCAGAGGATCGCGCTTTCTCGGCGGATACGCCGGCGCTGGCGCCACCTCCCCCTTCTAGCCACCATAATATGGTTTGTCAATACGCCGCCCGGACGGCTGACACACCAGTTGCTGGTGGCGCCCTCTGCTCTGCGGCGCCTCCGTCATCGCAAAAGCGGCCCCTCGCTCCCATGCATTTCGCGGCGCGGTCGACACACTGCCCAATCTTCTAGAGCACTATAACAAGGTAGGAGTTCATACCAAAGAGCGGATTATTCATAGAGTTATTCTATTTCATAGAGCCCCAGCCCCAGCGCCCCAGCGGCCTAGTTGACTGTAGCACACCAAGCGGCCGAGGCTTGACGCACATCCGCTTTCGGTTAAAGGCGCGCGGTTTGAATGCCAAAGTGCACTGCGCTATGGCGCGCAGTTTGAATGCTAGCAAGCGTCGGCTGTTCTGTAGGGTGCGATATGGTTTTTCTGTTTAATTTCAGCATAGATATAAAATTATGTCACAATTACTGCTGACCGGCCATCAACGTAGCAGCGCAAAGCCTTTGCCAAACAGCAGTATTGCAGGAAAGATGCCAAGAGCTCTGTGAAATGAACATTTATTTTGCTTCATACAAAAATTGGCTGTGGCTTATCTTGGTTAAGCCTCGTAATTGCGAAGCAATACGTGGGTTCTGCTATTGTACCGCTTGTGGTGATGCTCTGGTTATGCTTATGCTAGTATGGCTATGGTGATCCTCTTTGGCTGTGCTATGTTTCTGCTATGTTTGGCATGGGTAAACACGCACAGACAAGAATGACGACACACACGTTACTCGTTTTCATCTTTTATTCAAACCTATAAATACGCTTCGGTGATCTGTGAAGAAATGACTCTTGGTCTGCACATCACTTATCACATATTCGTCAGAATGTCTGTACATGATTAAGTTTAAACTGCTTCCCCACTGAGTTGTTGGCACTGGTTGCAGTTGGCATAGTTCAAGGGTATATCTGGAGTCGAGGGCTTCGATGAACGATGGGTCTCTTGGATTGAATTCACGTGTTGTCGCTTCAAACTGCTTCACTCTCCTTGCATGTTCTTCACGGCGCTGTGCCACAACACTTTCATCGGTTTGAGTCCGGGTAGCTTGGATGAGAGATTTCTCTCGTGTTTTCTTCAAACGTTCCTCTCGTTGCTCAGGTGTTTCTTCAGCATGCCGTTTTCTTCGCTTTTCATTCTGCCTCTCTCGATACGCACGTTCCTTCTCGAGTCGCTGCTGCCGCTGTTCCGGAGTTTCTTGGGTACGTCGCTCCCGTTTGGCTGCGTTCCGAACTAGTAGTGCTGGAACGAGGTGCACATTCCACACTGTCGGCCAAACTTATAACTTCCTCACTTGCTTCTGCCGTTGATTAGGCTGCCGAAGACGCCGAGCGTTTTTTTCGCCTGGCTGCATCTTGAGCTCGTCGCTTGGAAAGCCGTTCTTCTTCTGTCTCCGTAGCTCGCTGATGCTTTCTCTTTGCAACCTGCCGAAGCGTATAGGTTGGAGGCGGCATCTCATGGGCTTGACTAGAAGAGCGGGATTCAGGCCGCGGCCGTGGCTATGCACCGCGCTAGGCGACGGCGTGAGATGGGGCCCCGTTTTTAAGCAGATGGCATGACGTCACATAGCGCGAAGCGCCCCTGGTGAGAGGAGCAGGAGTCAGGCCGCGGCCGTGGCTATGCGCCGCGCAAGGCGATGGCGTGTGATGGGGCCCCGTTTTTATTGTTGTTGTTGTTGTTGTTGTTGTTATGAACTTTATTTTTCCACTGATGTAGAAGGCCCCCTACTCCCGCCCCCGGCACGCAGGCCTATGGGACGGAAGCCCCGTTTTTAGACAGATGGTATGGCATCACATGGCGCGCAGCACCCCTGGTGAGAGGAGCGGGAGTCAGGCCGCGGCCGTGGCTATGCGCCGCGCAAGGCGACGGCGTGAGATGGGGCCCCATTTTTACACAGATATGGTATGACGTCACGCAGCGAGGACACACGAAAGGTCAAGCGTGGCTATGCGGCCGCGGCATGGCACGGGCTGAGGTGGTAGCTAAAGTAGTATTGCTTCGCAATAAAAACAAAACCGATACAATTCTGTCACAATTTGGTGCATGAAAGCAACCAGGAAGACAGACAAAACGTAGGATACTTCAGCCAAAGTGAATATTACAAAAAAGTGAAAAAAAAAGGAATATTGCACAAGGCACGAAACAATACATAGTATAGACAAATGTACATGGCATACAAAGTATGGAAATGATACATAAGAAAATAGACATACATTATGCTCACAATACACTCGCGGCTCACTCAGAGTACCCAGTATTTTATTTTAAACACGTATTTCACGCAAATACACCAAGTCTTGGGTATTATATGCCACAGCGACAACATTGCTTTGAGCTTAAATGTGCACCCTTTCTCCATACCATCGTGTGCTTTTTGTACGAAATTGGGAGTAAAATTCCAGCTGACAGTCACCATCCCCAGCATTACCTTTTTCAGAAAGTTTGAAGGATTTCTAAACAACAATATTCTGTAAGCCTAAATTAAGCTGGAAAACATTCAGACTCGTGTTACAAAGTGCCTTGCATTCGTTTTACAATAGAAATGTAACTAGCACTGGTTAAATTCATAGCCACAATGCCCAACAGTTTCAATATAAAAACGGTTCCCGTATTATGCGCGTCGTTATAGCCTGGGTCTCTTTCGGACGGTAAACAATATAAACCAACCAAGCTAAGCTTGCAATGTTATCACATGGTCAATTTGTTGGAATGAGAAAATATGCACTGATATTAATATTTCAGGAAACATTAGGGACAGTTATTTTAAGCTTATTAACACAATTTCATGTTGACTAACACTTATATCGTTGTAGGAATATATGATGATGTGCTCATTAAGTCATGTGAAATGGAAAGCCGGAAGTGAAAGCTCAAACCTATTGATTTGTGGGATGCGGAAGATTGGTCCAGACCTCTTGTACGTATGCTGCAATCGTTTCCCCAGGCCACACAGCAGAGACTGCCGCATCCTAGCATTAGCTGGAAAACTTATTGTAGAAGTATTTTTCATCATGATACACGATTTGCCGAAACTGTGTAAACAGATTAAAAGTGAGAAAGCTATAAAAAAAATAAAACTACGAATATGGTCAATATCAGTTATCGAACCTCGCGTGCGTACCATGCACATACTACGCTACACGTCGAAGATCCCTACCAGTAATTATCAAGCCTTGCTCCATTTCCCAATGTTATTCTTTGGTTTTAAAAGCTGCATTGACCGCTGACTATGCGTTTCATTCGATAAAACTATTGGATACCGAGCGGCAACACAGGCACTGCCAGCCAGACGTTCCAACGTTACTACCCTATCTAGTAACGTTGAGACGTTCATAGTGTGCGTTAGGAGCAATGAAAATAAATGCGCGGGAGGAATGCATGTTTTCAGAAACTGAGAGGGCGGAATTATCGGCGCGCCACTTCTTTATATAGTATCAAGCTGTTTAGAAACATCTCGGCGTTTCCTTTTTTTTTTGTACGCAAACTTGCCATAAGGCATATTATATAAACTCATGTAAAGGTTTTCCGTGAGGAACCGGAGCAGGCTTCCGCTCTTAGCGTTGTCGGTGAGCCATTTAGAAAAGTCCTCTTCCCTTGTTGTGGTCAGTCCCACTTCGCGCAGAACCTGTGTCCTTGATGCCCTTGTCTCTGCACAAGTCCATAGCAGGTGGCGAACATCCACTTCTGCAGCTGGTGTGGAACACTTCGGGCATGTCGTTGGTCCGATGTCTGCTTGCGATTCCCATCGGCATTTTACCGACGGGGTAAGGGCCGCTATCCTTCTAAGGGAAACCTCCTCCAATCTCGTTAAGTTACGAGGGAATGGGAATGTACACGGGGGCGTTTCCTTTTGTATGGCCTTTTTTTAAAGCGCATTCCCTTGCTGCGCGCGTGCAATGCGGGTTTTTCGTCGCAAACAACAGTCTTCGACACACAAGTTTCTGGTTTTCCAACTTTTTGCACGTTACCTTTTTTTTTTGTCGTCTTAACAATAATGGACCCGTATGCGAGAATGTTATCTTAAACACATTAGCCTACTCTTTCGATGTTCAGGTTTCAACAGGCCAACACTTATCACTTAAAAAAGATCGTGCACTGGTGAAGACCATAAAAACACCCCAACACGTAAAACTTAACCCAATACCATGCAAAACTAACCGCTAGGCAAGCCAAGCAAAGAGCGTTAGGCGTGGGTTCACTCTTATCTATAGCTGCGCACCAAACGACGAGCCCTTGTTGCGCCATAACTGAGCACAGAGGCCTTCTCTTCACAACCGCGCAAATCAGAGTGCTGAGCTAACTGCTTGAAATGCAGCGTAGTTTGCAAGCATAAAACCTTTCTCACTTTGTCGTTGCTGGAAGCTGAGGTCACGAACTGGCAGACCCATGACGTGCACACCGGCGCCTGTTCAGCAGCGCAATTCAAAGAACCAATCGCTGCGGTCGCGTATTTCCAAACCATATCGCGTAGGCGCACCGGAACAGCTACTGTTCCTGAAAGGTTTCTCTGAAAGTGACCTAAAGGTAACATAAGCTCACTGAAAACGGCGATAGGTGCTGAAAGGTGTCTTTTAACGCAACCTAAAGGTAACATACACTCACTGAAGGCAGGAAATGATTACAGTGACTGTAATTGCTTAGTGTAACCGTTGTCATACCAATTGTTACTGAAAGGTTTTTCTGAACGCAACCTAAAGATACACTCACTGAAGGCAGGAAATGATTAGGGTGAATTGGTAATTGCTTAGTGTAACCATTGTCATACCATCATCTCATGGCTCTGGTTATGGCTGGTTTTTGTGATATTATTAAACAAAAACATCACATAATGCAGCCTAAATGGGAACACACCCAGGAAATTTGTTGGTAGAGCGCTACTTCGCTATGTTCACAGATTCTGCGGACCGTGTCCGCAAAATCGTGTGCGCAGCAGTTGCGGGTAATTGACAAGTGATAGAGGTTAACGAGTGGTGTCAATCGATAGAGGCTGACGTAATGTTGTCGCAAAAAAATAATTAGGCTAATAAGATAATTAGGTAACTAATTACAGGCAAAAAATGTAAAAGCTGTCTGCGGCAGTTGCGAGTAATTGAGAAGTGGTAGAGGTTAATGAGTGGTGTTAATCGATAGAGAGTAACGTAATGTTGTGTTCGCAATAATAATTAAGCCAATAATGTAAGTAATTAGTGGCAGAACACGCAAAATCGTGTCCACAGCAGTTGTGAGTAATTGAAAAGTCGTAGAGGTTAATGTGTGGTGTCAATCGATAGAGGGTGATGTATAATGTATATATATATATATATATATATATATATATTGTAGTGTGGTAATCTTCATCGTTATTGCCACTGACATGCATCGCGTGCTGGCGTTCTCGAGGACGAAGAAGTTGGTCGTTGTCTTCGTGATTCGATACGCCTGACGATGTAGTTATACATCTCAAAATCTAATATCTCTGCACCCCAATTCTTGGCCGATCCCCCTATGTGGGTATGTGCCATCACATTAGAGGAGAACAACAACAACAACAGCCTGACGCTCCGCTGCGAATTCATCCTCAGCAGCTGAATCCCTCTGCGTGGACTGAATAAACACCCCCCCCTACAATTGGTGCAGGTGCTTCTGGGTACGTTCCCGTCCACCCTGGAACTAAGAAGCCGCAAATTGCCATCTGCGTCCACCATGCCGGATGATACTGCCTCGACATCGCCACCCCTCCCAACCACGGTCCTCTGTTCTGGAGCTCTACGGCAGCGTGACCCATGCCTCTTCAGTGGCACGGCCGATCAAGACGTCGACGATCGGTTGTCGACGTACGAGCGTGTCAGTAGCTACAACAGATGGGACGATACTACCAAACTAAGTAATGTAGTCTTTTATCTGACTGACGTGGCGAACCTCTGGTTTCGCAACCATGAGGCAGACCTGCCATCTTGGTCTGCATTTAAGAAGAATTTTTCGGAAGTGTTCGGCCGCCCTGCAGTTCGCAAGCTCCGAGCAGAACAACGCTTGCGCGAGCGCACTCAGCAGGCTGAAGAGTCGTTCACGAGTTATATAGAAGACATCGTTGACCTCTGCAAACGTGTCGACCCCCTAATGTCCGAAGCAGATAAGATCGAAAACATCCTAAAGGGCATCTCTCAGGACGCGTGCCAGATGCTGTGGGTAAAAAGTCCTGCAACGGTCAGTGACGTGATCAAACTTTGCCAGAGCTATGACGAGCTTCGTAAAAAGCGCGCTTCTACCCTGCGGTCCAGTGGTAGAGACGACGCCATCTCTGCACTAGCGCTGGGCGGTTCTACTCCATCAGAGGACAGCCCTTTGCTTCAACAAATCAAAGCGTTCGTTCGAGAAGAGGTCGCCCGCCAGCTATCACTGATCCCTCAGTTACAGGATACTGGCCGCCTTGTTCCTGACATGGCTCCGTCTTTGGCCCCTACCATACGGCGTGCCGTGCAAGATCACATCGCTGATGTTCTTCCGCCCAGCTCCATGCTCCCGCCCAGCCCCGCGCTTCCACCCAGCCCTGTGCTGGCGCCCAGCCCCGTGCCGGCGCAAGTAACGGCACCACTGACTTACGCCCAAGTTGCGGCCAGGCCGCTAATGCCATCAACATCTCTTTCCTACCAGGCCGCTCCTTCCAACCTTCCTTCGCCTTTGCCTGGATCTGCATTCCATGTCCCTATTCCAAGGGTACGCCAACGCCCTACGAACCCTTGGCGAACCGCCGACAACCGGCCAATTTGATACTCTTGCGGGCTGCCGGGCCATGTTGCACGCCTTTGCCGCCAACGCCTTCCACCTTCTCGAGCTGACCTCTGGAACTACTCCTACGATACGGAGCAGCCCTCGTCGAGAACTCCGCCCGGTTCCGACTTTGCATCTCGCGGCAATCAAATCTATACCACTCGCCGATCACCCTCCCCTCGTCGCCGTTCCCCGTCCCCACTTCGATGTTCTACTGGCACTGGTGAGGGAAACTAACAGTCGCAGTTCCCGGGGCAAGAACTGTGCTTGGTTCGAACTCTTCAAGCCCTCGGTGTTCTCAAGTGTTTGTCGACAGCGTCGCAACACTCGCTCTTGTCGACACGGGCGCTGCCGTATCCGTCATGAGTGAAGCTCTTTGCCGTCGTCTTCGTAAAGTGACCACCGCGCTTTCCGACTTTTCGCTTCGCACCGCCTCATCACAGCGCATTCATCCCTCAGCGGCGTGCACGGCCCGTGTTCTCATCGAAGACGTCTTATACACCATCGAGTTTATTGTACTGTCTCGCTGCTCACACGACATCATCCTGGGCTACGATTTCCTTTCCACTCATCATGCCGTTATTGACTGCGCCCGCACGGAAGTTTCCTTTTTACCTCTTTGTGATACCGTCTTGTGTGACGTCCCTACACGGCCTGCAAAACTCCTTGTCGCCAATGACACAGACATTCCTCCATTTTCTGCTACCCTCGTTCCACTCTCCTGTGAAAGCGTTATTAGTTCGACTGTCTTCTTCACACCTTCCGACGCCGCTTCACGTCATCCCTGCCTCCTGCTTCCATTTGCTGTCCTCAAGTTCGAAGATGGCCTTAGTGCAATGTACGTCTCAAATCCATTTTCGTGCCCATCAGTCCTGCTACGCTGCAAGTGTCTCGGTCGTATTGAAGAACTTGATCCCGCGCTTGTAAATACTCTTCCTGCCACGCCTACTTCATTAGATGTTAATGTTCTCAGCTCTTGCGATATAGCGACCGCTTCGACACCACCCGATGTTCTTCAACAAGCTATTGACGCAGATCTTCCACCCGCACAACGCGATCAGCTCGCTGCTCTTCTACAGAACTTCACTTCTACCTTCGATCTTCCTCACACTGCTCTGGGTCGCACGTCTGTCGTTACGTACACAATCGACACTGGTACAAACGCACCTTTACGACAGCGTCCTTATCGCGTGTCAGCCTCTGAGCGCCAAGTCATTGCTGATAACGTGGACACATGCTTCGCCGGGGCGTCATACAGCCATCTAACAGTCCATGGGCTTCTCCGGTTGTTTTGGTCACCAAGAAAGATGGTTCCATCCGGTTTTGCGTCGATTACCGTAGACTAAACAAGATCACGCGCAAAGATGTCTATCCTCTGCCGCGAATCGACGATGCCTTGGACTGTTTACAGGGAGCCGAGTATTTCTCCTCATTGGATTTGCGCTCTGGCTACTGGCAGGTACCGATGGCTAATGATGACCGAAAACTGCCTTTATAACACCGGACGGCTTATACGAGTTCAACGTTATGCCCTTTGGCCTTTGCAATGCCCCAGCTACTTTCGAGCGCCTGATGGACACTGTTCTTCGTGGACTCAAGTGGCAGACCTTTCTTTCTTACCTGGATGACATCGTAGTTTTTTCCACCGACTTTTCTTCTCACCTTCTCCGCCTAAAGCATGTCCTCACGTGTCTCGCCGACGCTGGGCTTCAGTTGAATTTGAAGAAGTGCCATTTTGCCGCTCGAAAACTCACAATTCTAGGCCACGTAGTCTCTAAGAACGGCATTCTTCCTGATCCCACCAAACTTCGCGCAGTTGCAGAGTTTCCGAAGCCAACCTCACTGAAGCAGCTCCGGAGCTTTATCGGCCTCTGCTCCTACTTTCGACGCTTCATCTTGAACTTCGCCTCTATCATCGCTCCTCTGACCCAGCTCCTTGCCGGTAGCTCCGACCTTTCCTCCTGGACTCCAGCCTGCGACAAAGCCTTTAACACTTTACGCTGCTTTTTGGTTTCGCCTCCCATTCTACGCCCCTTTGATCCGACTGCGCCTACGGAGATTCACACTGACGCCAGAGGTATTGGGCTTGGTGTCGTCCTTACCCAACGTAAGCCTGGTTTCAGCGAGTATGTTGTGGCATACACCAGCCGAACATTGACGAAAGCAGTCTAATTATTCAGTCAGAGAAAGGGAATGTTTGGCCATTAGGGCCATCGGGAAATTTAGTCCCTATGTGTATGGCCGACCGTTTTATGTTGTGACCGATCATTACGCTTTGTGCTGGCTCTCCTCTTTGAAGGACCCATGTGGTCGCCTTGCTCGCTGGGCTCTCCGTCTCCAGGAGTTTGACATTCATGTCATTTATCGATCAGGCCTGAAGCATACGGACGCGGATGCTCTTTCCCGCTCGCCATTGCCTAGAGATACTTCGTCTGATCACGTCTGTGCCTACGATTTGTCTACTCTTGCCACTATCGACATGGCTACCGAACAGCGGAATGACCCCTGGATCAGGGCACTTTTGAATTTTCTCTCAAGTCCTACTCCCAGTCATTCATCCAAAGTGCTCGTCCGGAAAGCCCACCACTTTTCCATTCGTGACGGTCTTCTCTATCGCCGTAATTATTTGCTTGATGGACGGAAGTGGCTTCTAGTCATCCCGCGTCATCTCCGTGCCGAAATTTGTGCTGCGTACCATGAAGAACCCACAGTGTGTTCACGGTGGCGTATTGAAAACCTACACGCGCCTACGTCTGCGATTTTACTGGCGTGGAATGTATCGCTTCGTACGACATTTCGTGCGCGCTTGCGAATCTTGTCAACGCCGAAAAACTCCTCAGAAGTCTCCTGTTTCATTGCAGCCGTTACCCTGTCCTGCTCGTCCGTTTGACCGCGTTGGCATAGATCTCTATGGCCCTCTTCCTACTACTGCCGCTGGAAACCGGTGGATTATCGTGGCAGTAGACCATCTTACTCACTACACTGAAATATCACCCCTCTGCCTCAGCAAGGGACGTTGCTTTGTTCCTTCTCCACAACTTGATTCTTCGCCACGGGACTCCGAAGGAGCTACTCAGTGACCGCGGACGCGTTTTCTTGTCCGACGCTCTTGAAGCCCTACTGAAAGAATGCCGCATCATTCATCGCACCGCTACTTCTTACACCCTCAAAGGAATGGCCTGACAGAACGTTTCAACCGTACTCTGAGTGACATGTTGGCCATGTACGTTAACGACGCTCATTCCAACTGGGACCAGGTTCTTCCCTTCGTAACTTACGCGTATAACACTGCAATACAGACCACCACTGGATTCTCTCCCTTCTTTCTTCTTTACGGGCGCGAGCCAACCTGCACAATGGACGCGCTTTTGCACTACCGCCTTGATGTTTCTGAATCAACGCCACTCTCGGACGCTGCCCAGTACGCAGAAGAATGCCGCCGGCTAGCTCGCTCGCTTACAAAGGAAAACCAGTGGCAACAAAAACACCATCGTGACACTGGAGAGGCTCCTTCTTATGCACCCAACTCCTTGGTGTGGCTCTGGGTTCCTGCCACAACCGCCGGCCTTTCAAAGAAGCTTCTTGCTCGGTATCACGGTCCATACCGAGTCCTTCAAAAAACATCTCCCGTCAACTACGTAGTTGAGCCCGTTACGACCTCTGCGGGCTTGCGTCGCCGTGGACGCGAAATAGTTCATGCGGACCGAATCAAGCCATACTACGATCCGTCTGTCCTTTCGGCTCCATGAGTCGCCAGGATGGCTCCTTCTCTGCCCGGGGGGAAACTGTAGTGTGGTAATCTTCATCGTTATTGGCACTGACATGCATCGCGTGCTGGCGCTCTCGAGGACGAAGAAGTTGGTCGTTGTCTTCGTGATTCGATACGCCTGACGCTCCGCTGCGAATTCATCCTGAGCAGCTGAATCCCTCTGCGTGGACTGAATAAACACATCCCCTACAATATATATATATATATATATATATATATATATATATATATATATATATATATATATATATATATATATATATATATATATATATATTGTTAAGGCTTATTTGCGGAATGGTTCTGCACCTTAGCCTGATGTGCTAACCAACAGATGGTGAGCTTCCTCTTCTTTTACCTCTATTCCGGAGAGCCTCTTTTTGCGCTTCCTTCTCCTCTTCTGTGCGCATGCCTGACATTTCCCCCTTCGCAGACGAAGCCTGTCAGTCAAAGTCCCGAGCGAGAGTGGCAGCGCTTCATTCTTGCGACATGAACTACTTGTGTTTTTCGAGAGGGGCGACCATGAGAACATTGGCGAGACACGACGTAATTCAACTCATTGATGCGTTTGAGCACAATAAATGGGCCCGTGTAGTGCGACAACAGCTTCTGGGACAAACCACGCTTGCAGAGAGGTGCCCAGAGCCACACTAAGTCGCCGGGAAGGTAGGAGACATCCTGATGCCGACGATCGTAGCGCTGCTTAGAGCGGTCCTGCGAGGCCAGAGTGCGTAATCATGCGACCCGAAAAGCCTCTTCAGCGCGGCAGAGGGTGCTCAAAACAGACGGCTCGGTGTCAAGAATGAACGGCAAAATGGTGTCAAGAGAACGTCGAGGCGGACGGAAGTTGTCTCAGCCGGAGCGTTGCATAGGCCGAAAGGCATCACGTTAAATTCATATAACCAATTGCAAGTCACGAATGCCGTCTTCTCCTTGTCTTTCGGATGCATCGGATGATCGGAGGCGTAAGTAATGAAAGGAAGCACGTCATCCCAGTTCTTGTGCCGCGAGTCAACATACATCGCAAGCATGTTCGTCAGTGTCCAGTTTGTACGTTCGACGAGGCCATTTGTCTGGGGATGGTACGGCGTAGAGGGACGCAACTGGCAAGTACAATAGCGCAGAAGCTGTTCCACAACATCTGCCGTAAACTGGCGGCCTCTGTCACTGATAATTACACGAGGAGACCCATGACAGAGGATAACAGCGTGAAGAAGAAAGAAGGAGACGTCAGCGGCGGTGGCGGAAGGGATGGCGGCAGTTTCACAGTAACGCGTGAGATGATCAACGCACACGATGACCCAGCGATTGCCTTTGGACGAGCGGGGTAATGGGCCTATGAGGTCAACACCCACTTGCTCATATGGTGTGGTCGGTAGTGTCACCGGATGTGAGTGGCCCGGCGGAGAAGTCGTCGGGAACTTGAACCGCTGGCACTGCACGCAGGAGTTCACGTAACGCTGAGTCGTTCGACGCATATTTGGCCAGTAGAAACGTTCCTTAATGCGCGTAAGAGTTCTGGCAAACCCCAAGTGCCCAGCTGTAACGTCATCGTGCATAGAGTGTAGGAACAGAGGAGTAGAGGCTAGCCGGAACGACTAGCAGAAAGCGTGCACCGCCAGACGAGTAATTTTTTTCGATACAGCAAACCATCGCGAATGCAGAAAGGGATCGCAGATGCCGGATCACGAGCTCTTTCAAAAAGTGATACCAAGTCTTGATCTTTACGTTGTTCTCGCTGGAAAGTGGCAAGACCCGAAAATTGTACGGAAACGGCGGCAAGATAGTCGTCAAAGTTGTCATCGCAGAGGGTAGTTGCGAGAGGCAGCCGCGAGAGGCAGTCAGCGTCAGCGTGTTGGCGGCCACTTTTGTAAGACACTGTAAAATTGAACTCCTGAAGGCGTAATGCCCAGCGGGCCAGCCGACCGCAGAGGTCGCGTAGATTCACCAGCCAGCAAAGCGAATGATGATCGGTGATGACTGTAAAGGAACGTCCATAAAGGTACGAGCGAAACCGCTGTACGCCAAAAACGGCGGCAAGACACTCTTGCTCAGTCACGGTATAGTTGCGTTCAGACTTGCTAAGGGTGCGACTTGCGTAAGCGACAACGTGTTGGTTTCCGTTATGCCGTTGTATGAGCACAGCACCCACGCCGATGCCACTTGCGTCAGTGTGGAGTTCAGTGGGAGCTGTCGGGCTGCAATGACGCAGTATGGGCCGCGAGGTAAGAAGATACTTGAGCTGGCGAAACGCAGAATCACATTCAGGAGTCCATTTGAAAGGAATATCCTTCTGCAAGAGGCATGTGAGGGGGTAGGCTGCGTCAGCAAACTTAGGGATGAAGCGTCGAAAGTAAGAGCAAAGTCTCAGGAAGCTCCTGAGTTCTTTCACAGACTTGGGCTCTTTGACGCAGCTGGCTTCAATCTTCTGTGGGTCAGGCCTAACACCGTCTTTGTCAACCAAATGCCCAAGCACAACGATCTGTCGTTCACCGAAGCGGCACTTCTTAGAGTTCAGCACGAGACCCGCTTCCTCCATGCAGTTAAGGACCACAGCTAAACGGCTGTTATGCTCGGCGAAGGTCCTCCCGAAGATCACTACGTCATCTAGGTAACACATGCACATTTGCCACTTCAGTGCACGCAAAAGAGTGTCCATAAATCTTTCAAAGGTAGCCGGAGCGTTGCATAGGCCGAAAGGCATCACGTTAAATTCATATAACCAATTGGAAGTGACGAATGCCGTCTTCTCCTTGTCTTTCGGATGCATCGGTATCTGCCAATATCCGGACCGTAAATCAACAGATGAAAAGTAGGAAGCTGAATAGAGGCAGTCAATGGTATCAACACGCGGGAGCGGGTAAACATCCTCTTGGTGACAGTATTGAGGCGGCGATAGTCGACACAATATCACCAGGTGCCATCTTTTTCACGAGAATCACAGGGGCGTCCCATGGGCTAGATGATTCCTGAATTATTCCTCTTTGCATCATATCACGGACCTGTTCGTCAATTATCTTACGTTCTGAAGGTGAAACACGGTATGGTGTCTGTCTAATCGGGTGTGCAGATCCAGTGGCGATCATGTGATGGGTGCGGGAAGGCGGAATCGGTGGTGGCTGATCTCGAGCAAAGTCGAACACGTCCGCATGTTTCATAAGAACCTCCATCTATATTCGGCGGTCGTTGGTGGGTAGCGATTCATTTATCACGGACTGAAACTGGGAATCAGCATGATCTGGACGTCTAGTTGAACGAGCAACGCCGTCACTGAACGCGGCGATGTGCATAGAAAGGCGTTCTTCAAAGTCGGCGAGTTTCAAACCACGCGGCAATTCGGCAGGTTCATTGGTATGGTTGACAGTCCAAAGCGTGGTACGGCCCTCGTTCACTCGAACAACGCTGCGGGGCACCAAGACACTCTTTTTGGCACCGGAAAGGCAGCGGGTTCCACCAGAGCGTCGAAGGCATTGGGAACCGCGCCCGAAGACACAACTGGGACGAAGATGGCGGACATTGCCGGAACGACGATATCCTCGAAGACAGAAAACACTTCGACAGCCTGCGGCGAGTCTTCTATGAGGGCCGATCGAAGGCTGGGGCTTATTGATATCTCGCCACTGTTGAAGTCGAGAGTTGCGCCACAGTGCTGTAAAAAGTCAACTCCTAGAACGTCGTGCGTATAGCGAGGAAGCACCGTAAATTCAGTTCTAAACTCGTGTCCAACCATCGCTACATTTACATAATACCAAGCGAAATCAACGATTCTCCCCCTACACCTCGAAATATGACAGTTCTATCCCAACCAAACATAATTTTGCGGCCGATACGGTTCTTAAAATCTAAGCTCATCACGGAAACTGCAGCACCGTATCCACTAAGGCCATAACACAAACACCATCCACTAACACTTCCAAGCGGTTCTTCAGCATAACGACCGGTAAAGGAATTCGCAATATCGATGACTTGGCGACCGCACCTCCATCGGCCGCACACGCTAGTTTCCCGGTGGCGGAGAAGAACGGTGGGGAGAAGGCGATTGTCGGGAGCGGCGGGCAGGAGGAGTCAGGCTGCGATCAGAAACTGGTGAGTCGTTGAGTGGTGGTACATAGCGGTAGGAGCCCGAAGGAGGGGGATAGGTCGGGTCACGGACTTCTGGACTCACGGTAGAACGGCGATTTGTCCATTGGCGCTGGTAGCGTGGTGCCGGGTTCCGGCGGCGGCAGAATCTGGATATGTGGCCAAGCATACCACAGCGGTAACAGAGGGGTGGTTCACGAGCACGGTCCAAATAATAGTCGTCGGTACCAGGATCGAAGCGATCAGCAAAGTCCAGCCGCTGGGGTTGTTGCGGAAGAGGTGGCGCACCGTAGTGGGTACGAGCTAGGGGAGCAGGGCCATATGAGTCGTTTCGGTGGTCACGGACGGGAGGAGGAGCGGTAGAACCCCAAGAAGAGCGCTGGATGGGAACTGCCTGCAGGGAGCAGCTATCACGGGGGGTTGCACTGCGGTTCACATCTTGATGGCGGGAGAGCTCATCACGGACAATTTGGCGAATCATGTCGGCCAAATGCGGAGGCTCATGTGAATGCTCGTGAGAATCTACGCTTGCAACAGTGGTCACGTTAGGCAGATGGCCGAATTTCGGGGTTATGCGACGCAGCTTTAAAGTTTCTAACGTACGACCACGGCCGCTCGATAGAACGCTTCCATCGAGCGGCCGTGGTACGACAGTGCTTGATCACGGCCGTGAGAGAATGTAAGTTTGCTTTTGTAATTAAAAAGTTATATACGTCCACCGCGATGCCCTTTAATAGATGGCCAACTCTGTCTTCGTCGGACATGCTCGGATTCACCGCTTTGCAGAGTTTTAGGACCTCTTCTATGTACATTGTGCATGTTTCACCAGGCCCTTGGGCTCGCTGGAATAAAGTCTGTTCAGCGCATTTCCGTTTTGCCGTGGTATCCCCGAAACAATTTCGAATCTCCTCTTCAAAACAATCCCAGCTCGTTAGGGACGCTTCATGGTTCTCAAACCATGTCAGGGCTGTGGAGTCCAAGAAAAAAAAAAACATTTGCCAGCATTACAGTGGCATCCCAGCGATTGTACTTGCTCACCCGCTGGTAATTGGTGAGCCAATCGTCCACGTCTTCGCCAGCCTTGCCAGAAAAGGTCCGCGGCTCACGGTAATGCTGCCATGCGGGTGCCGCTGGACCTGGCTGCCGTGCGTCGCCGTCTTGGATCATTGTGGCGGTTAAAGGGGGAAGCCCAGCGAGTCGTCGGCTCGAACGAGGTAGAGAGGAATCCGTGGTGATCGTTGCCGCACCTTCCACCACACTATTAAGGTTTATTCACAGAATGGTTCTGCACCTTAGCCTGATGTGCTAACCAACAGATGGTGAGCTTCCTCTTCTTTTGATGATGATGACTTGAGATAAAATGGCACATACCCACGGCGGGGGCCTCTTCTTTTACCTCTATTCCGGAGAGCCTCTTTTTTCACGTCCTTCTCCTCCTCTGTGCGCATGCCTGACAATATATATATGCCCCGCCGGGGTGGCGCAGTGGTTACGGCGCTCGACTACTGTTCCCAAGGGTGTTCCCGGCCTCGGCGGCCGCTTTTCGATGGAGGCGAAAGGCAAGGCGCCCGTGTGCTGTGCGATGTCAGTGCACGTTAAAGAACCCCAGGTGGTCGAAATTTCCGGAGTCCTCCACTACGGCGTCTCATAGCCTGAGTTGCTTTGGGACGTTAAACCCCACAAACCAACCATATATATATATATATATATATATATATATATATATATATATATATATATATATATATATATATATATATATTAGCGATATCAAACAAGGTATATGTACTATGGTAGCGAAGGCTCATAGAAGCCCATACGTACAAAACATGGCGGCTCATAGGACTGCTGCAGCTGAGGCCCTAAGGAGCACTTCAGGTGAGGCTCAAAGGAAGTACCTTTGCAAGACAAACAGAACCACCTTTGCAGGCTGCGAGGTTCGAAGCTGGGTTTGGGCCCACTGCGGAGGAGGGGCGCGCAGCGGGGTTTACGGAGCTTCTCTCAAACGCACACCCCTGGAAAAGCCGAGCCCCAGGCCGGGGGACGCTTGTACCCATTTTTACCGGTGGGTGTCCGGCGGTGGGTTTCGAACTAACCACCTCCCGCAGCCGAGACGGGCGCTCTAACCACTAGGCCACGGCTGCGGTGGCCTAGTGGTTGATTCGTGCTTGTAAAGCAAGCTGCTGTGTTTGTCTATATATGCCTTCTCCCACATCGTCACCCATCATGACCTTCTTTCTTCTCTCCTTCCCCTTCCCCAGTGCAGAGTAGCAGGCCAGATTTGAATTATTCGGGCCAACCTTTTCCTTTCAATAAATCCATCTATCTATGGCGGCTCATGGGCTCCAGCGACCAAGAAAATTGGGGGGCCATGACGCCAAATGACGTCACGTATACGTTTACTTTGGCGCGAATTATAAAGTTTAAAAAAAAAACGCCGCGCTGGATTGACGAGCCTGCATCTTTTGAAGGCTGTTGCCTTTCAGCGCGCGCCAACCTTTGCCATCTAAAAGAACTCGAGTTTCTGTTGTTTACGCCCTTTTTTATAAGCAGTTGCTCCAGCACAATGAAAGTGGTTGGCAAAGGTAGCGGCATAGAAAGGCAGCAACATTTCCAAATAGAGACTACGCATGCAAATTCATAATACAAATACTGCTGCAAGTCATGCAAGTACTTTGGCCATTGTACTTTGTCCCTCAGCACAGTAAGGTGCGGTCCCGAAACACTGGTGCAACAGGGCAGTCGTGCCCAGTTCGCAACAGTGTACCAAGTGAACAATTATGGTTTTCATATCCATGGTTTATTGCATCAACCAATAAAATACAGCAACAAATCACAACAATAAAAATGCATGTCGCAGACAGCACAAACAGTAGCGCTGTTTGAGCGGGCTAATCATCTCAATGATCACAGCCGAGGCATGGAAAAGGTTTGAAGTGCCTGCCACAGAACGAAACATGCATGCACAGAAAGCAAAGCTATGACAGCTGCAGTTGAAATAAAAATGCCATGAATTAGTAGGTGCATCAAAACATACGTGGAGCATAGAGCACTGGGATCACTCTTCACATTTAAATGCTTCGGCAGAAAGTATACAACAGTTTTCACGGCAATTTCAAGGTTGCACCAGTCCAGACAGCTTTAGCATCAACAAACGTGCTTAACACAGGAGCATTAGAGCATACACTGAGTCTGTGTGCAACCTCCAGATCTGTTCACCGGTGAAAGTCAGCCGGAAAGCGGTAAGACACCGACGGTTGAGTCCACGCTGTCGCAACGTGCCACAGAGCATCGCTTCCTCACTTTGTGCGGGCTCATCTTGCGATAAAACGCTAAGCGCAATACACTGCTGCAAAAAGACTTCGAACTGCCCGCACCACGAAGGGGAGGAAAGAAAAAAATACGGCTGCAGGGGATATTAAATCTCACCAAACGGCGACAGAGCAGCGACCAGCAAGAACGTCGAAATCTTCGCGAAAGGGACATTTTCAGACTTGCGAACTAAATTACGCTTTCCCGGGCGCACCAAGGCCCGCACCACAGCAGACGAGTAGCAGACAGCGATAAGAAACCGTTTCGTGCTTCGTCAGCTTCGTTATCTCCGTTGCCTTGGTTACCTCTGGCAGCGCCTGCTGACCAATTCAACCGATGCAACATCAAGGGGGTGGGGCGATAAGAGTGTTGCAAGGTTTAAAAAAAAAATTAAGAATGTATTTATAAAATACCTTACCTCATTCACAAGCGAAGTTATCAAAATGCCTATTCTTTTTATGTTGATTGATACTTTTAACTTTGTAGTAGTATAATTTCTTAATCTGAGTGGTTGCCCCCCCCCCCCCCCCCCCCCGACCTTTAACTATGCTGCGGTACCGCTGAACCGCTTTGGGCCCAGCCTTCGCCACCATTCTACTTCCGCCATGTATCAAACGTTTTCAAGGCAACTGATTAAAAATAGTTTGTTCAAAGAGTCACAATGAAAAACTTAACATTTTTATTTCTACGTTTCGGTCGTAGCACGACCTTTCTCAAGAATGGTTTACAGTGCGCTCAGGCGCCTTCTTATAGGTATTACGACGACAGCTACAGAAGGCATGCAGAGAAAGCGAAAATGAAGGGGAAAATTGACAAGAGGGGCGGGACACTAAAAAAAAAAACACAGGAAACGTAGAGGCATTTTGCCACCACGCGAACACAAAAAGGGGGGCGCACGCAACAAAGAAGCGGCGTCGCGCGCAATTAAGGAGGAAACAAGCAATCAACGACCAGGGTGGGTGGTTAACAACTCAAAAAAGTTGTATGGACAGCGTTTATAGTGATATTTTCGTTTGTCCTTATCGCTTTAGCTTCCTTTCCTTCCTTTCTTTTTTTTTCTCTCTCGCTCCTTGTTCTCTGTTTTACTTCCTGGGTGCCTTTTACATGCTTTATCTGCTTTATAGTGCACCTATGTCACTATAAAAAAAAACCGTCTTCCTTTAGAGACAGGAAAGACGGTTTCAAAGTGTGTTTAGCTTCATTCGCTCCGACGTTTCCCAGTACGGTGACCTTAAGGCGAGAGCAACGCAGCGACCGGTCACTGCAGTCTCTTATAGAACAGACAGAAGGAGGACCAGATTCAACGCCATTTGCCATCGAATAATTGGTATTTTGTTCAAGAACTACTCAGTCGACGGTGCTTCCCTGCTTTTGGTGGTCCCGAAAAGTCTCCGTGTGTAAGTATTGTACGCTATGCACGATGACATTACATCTGGGCATCTAGGATTCTCTCATCCTAAATGCCCAGATGTAATGTCATCGTGCATAGCGTGCAATACTTGCGCGCGGAGACTTTTAGGGACGACCAAAATTCTCCACCGAATTCGCTAGCGTTTTTATCGGCCGCAAATTTATGAGACGACCAAGCAAAACGTTGCAACATGTGAACAATGCCAACGACTTAAGGCATACACCATCCCGCCGGCCGGTTCCTTGCAGCCCGTCTCATACTTCACCCTTTGAAAAGGTTGGAATTGACTTGCTTATAGTCCTTTTCCAAATACTTTAGAGGGCAGCCGCTGGGTTATTGTCTGCTTAGACTATCTCATGAAACGCTTAGACGCGGCTCTCGTTACCGCGAAGGCTTCTGACGTTTTGTCATTCCTTCTACACTCTGTTGTAAGAAAATTGCGGGGCGGGGTGGGTCGACGTAGGCAACATCTATGCGACTTCTTCAACGGCGTCAAATGATGCGTCGAAAATGTAGCGCTTTGATCCAATGTGTAGGGTTTTGAAGCGTAAATAGTTACGGTCAGAATGTCATTTGGCAAATGCTAGCAATTCCACGCGAATACAACAGAGTGAGAATACTTTTTACCAACGCAGTATTCGAAGTTTTTCAACTTCCGGCTTTTTGATAGGAGAGCGTTTCTGGTTTTCTACGGCAGGAATTTTACAATCTGGGACGGGTTCAATCTACTCGGTGACTGTTGAGACGACTCTTTTCCTGTCGGTAGGTTGCACCTGTATTCCTAGATTATTTTGACAGATATCGATGACTTCTCGGCCTCAGCCTACGATTTAGTGCTGTTGTCAGGGATATATGCCGGAGAAAAAAAAAAGGCTATTCCGGCGAGATCTATTTTCTGCGTCGTCTAGGTGTGCTTCCAGCTCCTGGATCTTTGTATTCATGCTTATTGGATTTGCTTGCATTACTTGCATATCCATTCTCAGGAGATTAAGTGTTTGAAAGCGCGTTTCTATCACTGTCATTTGTTTGTTCAAGCCTCTAATGGTTTCATCTGTACTGCTTAGCTAGCTTTTCATGTCCTGTATTTCGGCAATCAGTTGTGTATGGCCGGCGACTAGCTTTAGCAGTTCAGCTAGTACAGCGATGTTGTCTTCAGGAACATGGACTATTTCGACGTCTCTAGATAACATCAGTAAGAATGAATTACATGAGCATACTCAACACTGATGGCAACGCACTAGCATAAAATTCTGTATTCTTTTTATTTTTGGCGGAGAGGGCATATGGTTTACTGACCTGCATAGCGCACTTGGTGCATTGTTATTATGGATATCCGAAACAACTCGCCCACCATATTGTTTTGTGACCTGCATCACAAAGGTAAGGGAATTAAAACGCAGCGCCGTAGTGCGGTCACCGAGACCACAGAGCGTTGTCGGCGGATGAAGCCCTTTTATACATGGCGGTGTTGTTGATTACGATGCGGCAATATGATGAGTTCCGGTGAACGTAGTTGCTCTTGCGGCAGATTAAGGGACGAGGAGCAGTTGAGGGGTATCTGGTGCTAGTAGACGTAGTCTGTGGACACTGACTAAAGTGATGCCGAGGCATGAACCGCAGTTTCTGAAGATATTGTCCATCAGCTTTTTCAAACAGAGTTGTTCTCCTTCGTCCACGGCAGCTTGGAAGATGGCGAAATGAACGAGTTGCTGGCGTCCACAAACGAAACTACAGCATCACTGTTACAACCGAAACCAAACCCCGAGAGAGTTTGGAGAACGAAACTCTCAACATTTTTTTTTTATACAGGAAGCTTTTCCTTTCATGGTTCCGACGAGGACGACGAGTGAATGCTACCAAGTAAATGTTTTTCTCAGATGGAGACTGAAACGTTTTCTTCCGGTTCTTCCGCGAAAGTCGTTCGTAGTTTTGCAGGCATAAAATGCGTAAGATATTTTTTTTTTGCCAAAGCAACATTACGCTAGGTTTCGTCTCGTCGCGTAGCCGGTGGCCGGTGAGCACGAAAGGCCTTGAATAGCATTCATTCATTCATTCATAAACCTTTATTCGTGAGGATGACCTGAGACCTAGAGAGGGCCTTGAATAGCCGTTGTCTAGCAACCGCTTCAGCCGAGCTCTGCCAGATGGCACCGCAGTCGGCGCCGCGCCGCTGCCGCCAAAATCACTGATTGGACCGCGCATAGAAAAGAGCAAGCTGACCTTGATCACCCAGATATCACTGATTACGCTTCCTGGGCATCGGACCATAGGCACCTGTCCTCTAAGTACATCCGAACCCTGAAAGCATCTTTAAACCGCCCTGTTATTGACTACCATCTCCTGCACCTGTGGGACGCCCGCAGAGGCCTGGTGAAACGCTGGCGCCACCAGCGCCACAACAGAACGCTCAAACGCCGCGTCGCAACCCTAACGCAAGCTGCAGAGGACTATGCATGGAACATTGCCCAATCAAATTGGCTGACGGAATCACACCTTGATTCCGTGAGTGGTAACCTTAGGTCGAAACAAACTTGGAGCTTACTCAGATGCCTCATTGACCCCAACAACTCCAAAAGCGACCAACGCAAGAACCTTGCTATGGATCTACATGGTTACTGCGGCTTCAATAGAGATCTCGTACAAACCATAAAACAAAAATACTTCGGCACCACAGTAGACACGGACCCCCTCCCTCCCTATAATGGGCAGCCAAACGAGGAACTAGACGCGTAATTCACCGTCAAAGAAATACAGACCGCCATCCTAGCCATACGCAGAGGCACAATTCCTGGGAAAGACAAGATCACGATGGGACTCCTCGCCAGTCTTCACGACGCAGCCCTCACGCAGCTCGCGAATTACATTAACAACTGTTGGCGCATGGGCCGGCTGCCAGAGGAGTGGAAGACTGCGGAGGTGCACTTCATCCCCAAACCGGACAAACCCATAAATACTAACAATCTCCGGCCCATCTCTCTCACCTCCTCCGTAGGGAAAGTCATGGAGAAAGCGGTACACATCAGGCTCACCCGATATCTTGAAGAAAATGACTTGTACCCACACACCATGTTCGGATTCCGGCCTGGCCTATCCACCCAAGATATACTCTTCCAGCTTAAGGAAGAGGTCATAACCCCTTCCCCTAACAAGTCATTCTTCAGGACAATTCTCGCTTCCGACCTCAAGGGGGCGCGTTTGATAATGTAAAGCACCACTCTATTTCGGAATATATGAGCAACATCAATTGTGATGCAAGAACCTATGCATATGTAAAAGATTTCCTTCACGGTCGTACCGTCTACGCCGATCTCGGTCTGGCACAACCCAGCCAAATACAGCTAGGCACACGCGGCACGCCACAGGGTGCTGTTCTATCACCCTTACTTTTCAATATTGCTTTAATCAAACTCCCAGCCCAGCTAAATCAGGTATTGCATCTGCGGTGTGCCTTCTACGCGGAGGACATCCCTATTTGGACCACGGCCTATTCTACCGCGGAAATCGAAGACCGCCTTCAAGAGGCCGTAACCATCGTGCAAGCCTACTCCGCTAACTGCGGCCTTACTTGCTCCCCCGAAAAGTCGGAGTTGCTGGTACTACACAGCTCCCGCCAACGCATAACCACTGCTGAAGTCAACTTCAATGAAGACCCATTACCACAGAAGGACACCATCAGGGTTCTAGGCCTTTACATCAATGACAAGGGCAGAAATGTGTACGCCCTCACTCGGCTGAAAAGCACCAGCCTGCAGGTTGCGCGTATGATAGCCGGGGCCACTACCAATAACAAGCGTATGATCAAACAAGACACCCTACGCCTGGTTCAAGCATTCATCATTAACAGAATTGTCTATTAGACACCGTTTTTGCATCTCAAAACGGGAGACTATAATCAAATTGACATCATTATACGAAACGCATTTAAAAAGGCACTGGGCCTGCGCCAAAGCACTTCCACAGAACGCATTTTGCAATTAGAGGTGCACAATACAGCCGAAGAACTCCTTGCCGCCCAACGCTCAACCCAGATTAAGCGACTAGCAGCAACCCGCAAGGGCCAGACCGTTCTTATGGACCTTAACCTGACTAGCCCGCAAGGTCCGTACAAAAACAGGCTATATCGCCGGGGTGGTCAAACTCGTTCATAGCCAATCCCCTACCCCGCAATATGCATCCTCTGTTCCACCAAGGGCGCCGGAAGGCGCGGACCAAGTACATCCAGGAAAACTACGGGACGGACACTGAATCCTACTAGGTAGACGCAACAAAGTCAGAAGCGGGGTACACAGTAGCGGTTGTGATTCACCAACAACAACTGGTTGATGTTCTCAACGTCTGCGATGACAATATAGAAATGGCGGAGGAGGTGGCCATTGCTTTAGCCGCCACGTATACCACCTGCGCCTATATAATGACAGACTCTATAGCTGCCTACCGCAAATAAATCAAAAGACGAATATGTCCCTAGGCTGTCAGAATATTGAAAAATTACGAACACCCCGAACAAGACAAATACCTTAATTGTCTGGACACCGGGATATCAAGGCGTGGAAGGGAACGAGTGCACCCATGCCGCTGACCGAGCTCTCCTCCCCCGGGACTCAACCCCTCCATCCTCCCCCCCCCCCCCATTTCCGACCCTCTGGCGACGTATGCGGAGAGGTTACAGCACTGCAGACTCTCTCGCAGAAAATATCCACCCCCAGCCAAGGGGCTCTCCAACGCGGAGGAAGTTAGATGGCAACGCCTACAGACAGGTACTTGTAACACCAGCCCGTTTAAACACAATTCACCCCGGGTTCTGCGACCCCAAATGCAAATATTGCGGGGATAAGGCAGGCCTGCACCACATGGTGTGGACCTGCCCACATAATCCTCCAGATGACCCGAATGCAGTGCCAAAAATTGAGGGGTGGGAGGCTGCCCTATCCAGCTCTGGACTAGAGGCCCAACGGGCCCCCGTGACACGCGCGCGGATAGCAGAGGCAGTCGCTGGAGTCCCGGACTAGGGACCCTACCTACACATCCCCCTCCCTTAAATCTACTCAATAAAGTTTTTCACTAACTCTCTCACTGCCGCTCCCTCCCAACAGATGTTTTGCCTTGTTTTGTTGCGAAAGCAACATTCCGACAGCCAAGGCGAGACCTCGGCTGGCCGCAGCTACGCCGTGCACGTGAGGAGGCATAGCTACGATCTCCTCGTAAAAATAACATTTGTCTCTACCGGGAATTGAACCTCGATTCCCAGCCGAGTGGTTTAACCAACTGAGCCACGCCTGGGACTGTGAGTAGCGCATAATAAACCTCCTTCTCTAGCGTGAGGATGATAGTAGTGGTGATGTTAGACCAGTCAGCGACGTAATTCGGGCGAGCGTGTACTCAGCAAGAGCGCTCACTCGGCCTCTCCTTTCATGTGAGGGGGGGACATTATAATCAGCCTGCCATGAGATTTGAATTCACGTTACCCCTATGCCACGGGCAGGAGCTGCCAACTCGGGTCTCTCCTTTAATATGTGAGGGTGACATCATAATTAGCCTGCCAGAACCGTTTGCATTCCCGTATACCCCTACGACACGCAGGCACATCCACGCGGCTTGGATGGAGCGTGACTTTATATGTGGGCTGGTAGCTTACGCTCCTGCGTCATACTCTTAATGGATGAGCTTAGGTATCCCCAATACTGTAGCACCTTACACTGATAGGGCGCGACAGGGGAATAATGTAGCAGGCAAAAGAAGCTTCGGCAGTTGCTTTCGCAATTCAACAAGTGTTAACCAGAGCTAAACCATAGCCAACGTTTTATTTCAATGCTTTTTGTTTGGTCCCCAAGATATCGCCCACTTCCTGTTTCCGATTAATTGCAGGGGGCACTGAAGTAAGCAATGACTCCGGATATAGCGGTTAAAATTCTTTAAATGAAAGCAAACGTATGAGCATCCGTAACAAATTTCTCTCTATGATTTCAAATAAACGAACTTCAAGTGACTGCGGACTGTTAGGCGGCTTTGAACAAGAACATGCCCCATTCATAATCAAGGGAAAATGATCTCGAAAATAATGAAACGTGGCGAAATGAAAACTCTGACGACTGACTAGTAGTAGCAGTAGTAGAAAACATTTATTCGAAGAAAATGGCAGACTTGGGCGGGTCCTCAGACCAGAACTACGTTCGTTTAAGTTGGTGCCCGAGCTCTCATAACCAAAGAACTCTGGGCCGCGTGCTAGGAGCCATAGACACGACCGCCTGCCAGTCTTTATGTGGATAGGGGCTTGGCTTTCCTGGCAAGGGTACGTCATGAGAAATTAGTCAACTTTCTGCCGTAAATTTTCCCTGAGCTAAGAGGGAATCTAGGTAGATAGCGTGTGGCCTAGCTGGGTTGTTGTAAGACAGGGTATGTAAACGCCTAAGACACATCGCTGATTTATCCAGTCCTTTAGCGGGTCCCGGAAATACGTGCCTCCCAAAGCGGATGTGATCTTAGGTATATTTTGAGAGATTTGGAAGGACCCATGAGTGGAGAGGGCCCCCTTTCTTCACTCTAGAGTGGTTCCTTTGTAGGCGCAATCATTAGTGGGCGTTTCATTGTATGCATTCTTATCTTATTGGTCGCGTTGAAAACTAACTGCCCCAAATATTGAGCTCCTTAAAGGCTCATGAAAAGCTCTTTACTACAATTATAAAATGCGCACTAGCAATAAGTATGCCATCCATATTCTTAGCAACGCGAACATTTTTAAGCTAAGTTAAATAGCACCGAACACATGGCGATCAAAAATAATGCTCCTCCCCCCCCCCCCCCCACGCAACACACGCCGGTGTGCAAGAAAAAAAAAAAAGGAGTCGCGACGGCGCCCAACACACCTCTCCTCGCTCGCCTAACTTGGGAGCGTCCAGAGAGCGGGCGCGCCCATCAGCCCCATTGACGTCATTGGAGAGGCTTGAGCCAGTGCCACCTAGAACTAGAGGGCGCTGCTTGAGCGCGGCGAACGTGTCTCCCGAATCGGCTGCGAGCGGTAGCCATAACCACTTTTTAAAAATTATTCTCAAATTACCGACTCCACGTAAAGCTTTCAAATATGACTCGAATACAAAGACCACCTCGACGAATTGCTTGAATTAGAATTTTACCCTAAGTAGCATTGCAGGGGCTCTCGCCTTTGCAACTATAAATTTGACGTGTTTAGGCTAGGGTGTAACGCGCGAGATTTATCGCGTAACAGAGTGAACGAAAAAGAAGAGCGCTTTCTCAAGAACGCTTGCATCCAACCTCAGCGAAATGCTTACGGCGGTGAGTAGATTTTATGCTGCTTTCTTCGAGCTCGCTCTTGGTTCCCTGCATGTTTCAGCTTTCCAGGTAGCGCAGAAAACCGGTTCCAGCCAGAAGGTCGTAAGCGAACCGACGGCTGCTGTTTAGTCTTGATACGGGACCAAATGTCTAGGGCACTTGCGGAAATATTTGTGAATGCATAATGTAGCATACAAAGCATTTGTTAACGCCGCTGTGTTATTTCACTACTGTTAGGGCCCGACGGCCTTGAGGAATGAGCCCACCGTGGCTCTGTTGAGTACTAAATCATTGGTTGAAATCAAAGAAAGCTATCGATTTATACAGCAAATTTTGCTCAAGAAAGGGGTCCGGGGGGATATTCGTGTTTTGTGATTTATTTCCGGCTGCGTGAGCGCAAGCCGAAGTTACGGTGTATTAATCGAGTGACTGAGTGAGAAACTTCATTTTGCCAAAACGAATTCTCCTGGGTGGTGGTTGACTTTATTCCAGGGCCCAAGTGACCTTTAACATTTTGCGCACTGTTGCTATCAGCTTGAGATGGTCATCAGGCGTCGAGCAGGACAGTGCAGCCTCCCACTGCTTCGACGTTGGTGCGGTGTTTATTGGCGCTACCTAGGTTTTCTGGCAGATCCATGTTGCTTGGTAAAGGGTAGGGCCCCTTCCCCCAGTCCCCCTTCTTCGTAGAAGGCATTTATTTTCATACGTGGTCGGGTAAAGTTTGTGCTGAGTAGACTCAAATTGGAGTATGTATTAGGCTGCAGTTGTCTCCAGTCAACCGACTGCTCGTTGTTAAGGTATTCGTGGGGGTGGATGCTTCTTATGGCTCTTAATGTTCAGTGATGGCTCTAAAGTGTCTACTTACTGCGTACAGTTCCCCGTTTGTGTGCACCTCCCGCTTGGTTTATGTTCGGGGATTGGCGTCGGCACATTGGTTCCCTTTATCAGTCCCATGACCTGGTGTCGATACGAAACACCTGGAGGTGCTTTTTTCCCGCCTTGAGTATGCGGTTGGCAACAGTTGGTATGCCTCCACTTCTGTATCTTCTACACGCTTCTTGCAAGCCCGTAATTATTTGTGCAGTACATGTTTTCAATTCAATATTTTACAGCACGTGTCGAGAAATTAAGGTGGAGTGCCGCCTCAGTGAGGCTCCTGATTCCTGAAACTACTGGTGCTTGCTAGGAAGATAGTACTGCTCGGAATTTGTGAAGGCAATTTTTTAAATGTGCTGTCTCTGTCCGAGTAATCACCCTGTGAAGTCATAATTCACCGTCGTGAACTGCTAAAAATAAACACCGTACGATCCACAACTAGCCACTATCAATCTTGTCCAAGTGACTCTGGATGCTTTCTAAGTAATTCAAGTAAGGTATGAGAATTCTTCACCTCACCTTAAGAGTGTAGGCCACCGTTAATTTACGTATCAAAATGGTAAACATATTAGTAGTTTGCATACTTTTGAGAAAGAATGAAAGTAGTAAAATCAGCTAGACCTTAAAGTGAGAACAATTGATTATGATTGCTGTCTAGTGCGTGTGTACCTCATAGCAGTTAAATGAGGTGGGTAATTCAACAACCAGCTATTCAGTTCGCGGTGTTTTGTTTTTATTGCGTCTTTTCAGGCAGATGCAGGTGAGGAGGGTGGTGGACAGCTCGGAAGAAAGGATTCGCTTATCGTCTCGCGGTAAGGAGTCTTACTCTGTCACGTTTTCTGGGGTAGCGGCGGCTGGCATCACTGGGCCTCATAGAACGCGCCGCCACTGAGGTCTGAAACACTGGCCAAGGAAAGAGTGGGAAAGGGTTGTTGCGCAAACACAGGTCCCGCTCCTTCTCAAAGCGTAAAAGTGAGCTCTCGGCCTGATCTTTAAAAAAAGTATATACAGGTGGTATATACTTTCCTTCTGAAGGATACTGGCAAGCAGCCATTAATGACAGCAAAGTACTTGCAAAAAGCGCCCCATTCCGAACTGATCATTCAAACTTCGTGGTCCAGGCTTTATAATGTCATAAAAATATAGTAAGATTTCGCACGATGTCATATAATTGCATAATATTGTATCATAACTTTTGTCTGTGACAAAATCTACATGAGGTTATTGTTTTTGGGCTGTTTTCATTAGAGGCAGCGCTGTTCTTGGTATTGAGATCACCTGGCTTTAAAATGAAATGTTCTTTGTTCACTCGCTTTGCAAAAACAAATGATGTATGCCCAGCATTGGTTGCTCTTCCATTCCTGCAGTGAACGAAGCTCTTGCTACGAAATAGGATTATGATCATTCTCAGTGGAGCAAAGCTGAATGGCATGCAAAGGACGTTTAACACGTTCAAATATGGTTAAAAAATACCGACGTTAGAATGAGTTTCAATTGAGATGAAAGCACACTTTAGAAAGCGTGGAAACATGCTGCGTCTCTCTCCGCTGACGTGCAAGTCCCCACAAAGCAGATGCGGCGCATATCTCATGTATTAGGCTAACACCACACGCAATCTATCAACCGCAATTTGTTCATCGCTTTTACGTGTGACACTATCCCAGAGGGAAGAATGCCTCACGGCGAGCGATGGCGACTTCCAAGAAAGGGAAATGTCGCTAGAAGAGAGCAAATGTGGGCTGGTTGGTCATGCTTAACAATCGAGTAAAACAGCGCTAGGGGAGACGAAACACGTGAACGACAGACACATGCGCTGACTAGCAACCCTGTATGCCTGCCCACAAGCGAACACATATAAGTTATATCAGGCACTTCGATAATGAAAGCGATGCCACTTCTTAGAGAAAATTAAGACTGGGAATTATACTCCATAGTACGCTAGACGCCTGAAGTTGAAAGTGTAAAAGTGTCAGCTGATGTTATACGCTGAATTGAAGCTCACGTCTGAACGGCGGACCAAGCGGCTTCTTTATTTTCTCAAAACTTTCTGCAAAATTCGCGTCACTAAACTAATTTAATACCACTCACCGGTCGTGGGCATGTGCATGTTGGCAAAAATCAGAAATTAAAACCTTGCCCACTAACGTTGCGAAACTGAAACCAGACAGCCCCAAGTCGATAGAGAAGCCAAGCCTAGGGTGCTTCAAGGGCAAAACAAAACCACCGAGCGACGCTTGGGGCGTAAGTCGTATGGTGTTACCTAAAATAAACGCATGTCGTTTGTACCCTGTTACGAAGTTGTCCGATTTAACGAACGCGACATAAAGATAAGCTGTTGTCGAAACCCGGGATGTACGCCGCGACCTAACGAAGTCAACTGCCAGTACTCGACAGCGACTAATAACAAAGAAATACCTAATTTCTACCCTGAAACCGCCGCCCAATGCTACCAGAGTCCAGTGACATGGAAAGACATAAGGGGTGAAGGGTGGCTGTTCCTGGCCCTACGAGGCTGGGACTGGTAGGTCAATGCTGCTCGCTGCTGGGGCTTGCCTGCCACCTAATTTTTATCTGTTGTAGGCCATCATTGCACCCGCCACCGCTTAGGTGGTGGACGACGGCGGTTGCGGCGCGCGTCTTTCTCTCCCTCTTTTTTTCTTCTCTTCTTTCTCTCTTCTGTCTGCACGAGGCAGCGGAGGTGTGCTGTGCGATGTCAGCGCACGTTAAAGATCCCCAGGTGGTCGAAATTACTCCGTAGCCCTCCACTACGGCTCCTCTTTCTCTCTTTCCACTTTCACTCCCATCTTCCTCCCTTCCCTTACGGCGTGGTTGCGGTGTCCACAGAAAAACAAGTGAGACAGTTACCGTGCCTTTCCCTTCTTATAAATAAAAAATAAATCAATCAGGTGGCTCAGCTCGTTTCGATGAAGGCGAAACGAAGAGATGTCCGTGTGCTGTGCGATGTCAGCGCACGTTAAAGATCCCCAGGTGGTTGAAATTACTCCGTAGCCCTCCACTACGGCTCCCCTTTCTCCCTTTCCACTTTCGCTCCCACCTTTCTCCCTTCCCTTACGGCACGGTTGAGGTGTCCACAGAAAAAAAAGTGAGGCAGTTATCGCGCCTTTCCCTTCTTATAAATGAATCAGGTGGCTCAGCTGCAGAGCCAGTAGCAGGCCCGTGCTTTTTCTTTTCCTTCTTTCTACAGCCACAACAACGACAACGACATAAAGCGAAGAGAACGGCTCTTCGGTCTCAGATGACCCGACTCTTTTACGATATTGACTCCTGAATGAAGAGCCGCATGGACAATGTAAAAGAACACAGTGTTTTGTTGGCAAGACTTAGCGCTCTGCAGACCCATCTGAATGAGGTTAACGCCTCTGTCGAGACGCTAGTGCCAAGGAAAGAAGCTGAGCAGGACCACATCGAATCTATGACATGACAACTAGATCGTTACATACATCGCGAAGCTCGAAGAAAAGATTGAAGTTCACGAGAAGAGGCAGCCGAAAGAAGAAACATCACCCAACGACGCAGCGCCACAAACGGGGCCTGCCAGGTGAAGCTTCCAAGGTTACAATTCATAACATTTGAGCTTAAAGAAGTATCATGGCGAGAATTTTGGAGCAGTTTGAGCAAATGATCCACAAAAACGATCGTCTGACGACCTTGGATAAATTCGGATCCCTAAACTCGGTGATGACAGGCGAAGCAGCGAGAACATTACAGGGCTTCCCTCCCACCCTCCCATATCGCAGTGCTATGATGACACCACATTGCTGCTCACCGGACGTTTCGGCAAAGCGGACGCCATCGTGCAAGCGCACATGCGTGCGCTCTTGGACCTCGAGCCTGTGCGGAGCGCCGAAGCGCTTCCTCCTGCGGTTATACGATACCCTGGTCTCTCGGACCCGCGGCCGACAGCAGCTTGGCCAGAAGCAGGAAACGTACGGATCACGGCCGTGGCTCATCCCTGTCGTACAGCGCGCGTCAACGAAATAATTATTGCTCGACTTCCATCGAACCGTAGCGAAGGAGAAGGCGTCGGAAACCATAACACGGAGCATGGCAGGAGGAGAAATTCCGCTACGGGACGACGACGTACCGGGAGAGTCAACAGAAAAAGAAGCAACAGCCACAAAGGGTACGCTGTCATTACTTTCGAAGCTCGTTGACTTTCTGAGGATTGAAGCACAAAGCCGCGAAAACCTGGTTGCCCAGCAAAGTATGAGCAGGATGCACCAGGTGTCAAAGCCGAAGATGTTTAGCCCAGCAGAGAGTAACAAGAACAGCGCTGGAACGAAATTTAAATCGTCAGCAGCTCTACTTCATCAAACCGCAATACCAAATTATTGTTTCTTTTGCAAGGAGAGTAACCACAAAACTCCCGCATGCTATGCTAGCATTCCACTAGAAGAAAATAAGAAACTGCTACGATCGGGGAGACGTAGCTTTCGCTCCATGAAACCGAATCACTGCACTAACGAGTGCAGAAGCATCATTAGATGCACAATTTGTGCAAGACGACACGCGGCAACCATTTGTAATCCGGAATTCACCCACCCGAAATTCAAGGCAAATGTGAACGATATGACGACTGTCCCCGTGAACTTGCAGTCTACGTCGGAAGAACCTAAAAAATGATAAGTACTGCTACAGCAACGATAGTGTATGCCGGTGGACGTAAAGCTGTCTACTTACGTGCTCTCTTTGACAGCGGAAGCCAACGCTCATTCATTACTGAGAAAGCATCTGCAAACTCGGTTGTAAAATTCTTGGAAAAGAAACGCTGAAAGTTGAAGTGTTCGGCGGACACCAGTCAGAACGAGATTTTAGCAGTGTACTGGTGTCGAAGTTCTTGAGACAAGCATATTCTGTGAGCAAAGGATCCCGATACCTGACCTCAAGACTAAAGAGTTACTTGGATCCCTGACTGCTGCTGACATGACCTGCGATAACGAAATAGGTGATATAGACCTGCTTATCGGCTCAGAGCACTACTGGGAACTTGTAACGGGAAGAAGCAAGAAGCTCAACGGGAAACTGCGAGCAGTAGAGACCACCTTTGGGTGGTGTATTCAGAGCCCAGTAGGGTTCAAGACTTGTGACTCGCAATACATGCAAACCACTACTCTTCGCGTATCACTTGCCGAGAGAGAAACTGCAAACTGCGTGGAACGATTCTGGACTCTCGAGTCGATCGGAGTCACAGACGATGACAGCTGTGCGGAGTACAAGCTGCTTAATTCTTTCGAAGAAAATATCAGGTGCAGTGGCTCTAGATACAAGGTAGCCCTTCCATGGAAAGAGAATAGATTTACACGACAAGGAGGAAGGTGCCGAAAATCGTATGTCACAACTGACAAACCACCTTCGAAAATCTCATCTCTTGGAGGAGTACGACGCTGTCATCGGACAGTATTGCATGGAGGACATAGCTGAGCCAGCAGTAGAAAAAGTTAAGTTAAATTGGTTCACAGGAAGGGAAAGGCGCAGTAACTGTCACACTTTCTCTGTGGACACCCGAACCGCGCCGTAAGGGAAGGGAGGAAGGTGGGAGTGAAAGTGGAAAGAGAGAAAGGGGAGCCGTAGTGGAGGGCTACGGAGTAATTTCGACCACCTGGGGATCTTTAACGTGCGCCGACATCGCACAGCACACGGACGCCACTTCGTTTCGCCTCCATCGAAACGCAGCCGCCGAGGTCGGGTTCGAACCCGGGAACTCCGGCACAGTAGTCGGGCGTCTTACCACTGCACCACCCCGGCGGGGCCAGTAGAAAAAGAAGAAGAGGGAATACTCATCTACTACATGTCCCATCAGACGGGTTTTGGGAAACGAGTACTACAACAAGATTGCGAGTAGTTCTTGACGCTTCGTCGCATGGACAGAAGGCAAAATCCCTGAATCAAAATTTCAGCAGGGGTCCCAATTTGACAGCCGACCTTGTAGCACTGCTACTAAATTTCGGAAGCCGCAAAATGGGTTTGGTAGCCGACATTAAAAAGGCATTTTTGCAAATCGATGTCAGAAAGAACGACAAAGATGCATTGCACTTTCTGTGGCGCAATGCAAAACCAGTTGCAAATGGACCAACAGGCGAGGCGAGGTGTGCGTGTGGTTTTGCTTTCTTGTCTGTGTCAGTTTCCGTGTTGCGCCGCCGTTCAATTCCGTCATGCAGCAACTCGCCCCCCAGGCCGTTGGGCAAGGTAGACTTGAGTTCCCTTCGGAACCACCGCAAGTCCTTTCTTGTCAACGGCGACTCTCCAGCATCATTTGAAGATTATGAGACTGTCCGAGTCTGCTTCGCTACTGGCGCACTGTTTGTATGTGGATGACTTCTTAATGGAAGAAGAAAATGAAGACGAAGAGCTGAAGATCTATGAAGAAGCGAATACAAAATTCAGCGCGACATATTCAAACTGCACAAGTGGGCATCTAACAATCAGTAATTGAACGAGCTCTTTGTGGCGGATGACTGCGAAGCAAGGCACCTCGGGTACCTCCCAGGAGTTATCAAAGTGCTGGGATTGACACAGAACCGAAGCATGGATAACCTCACATTCACCCCACTGGCAGGCGATCCACCCGAGCCAGGTTCAAGCACAAAACATCTGTGCTCAAGACTACGGCGAGACTCTATATATGACCCACTTGGATGGCAAGCTCCATTCACCGTTCGGGCAAAGGCTTATTCCAGGAGCTGTTGGTTTGGTTTGTGGGGTTTAACGTCCCAAAGCGACTCAGGCTATGAGGAATGCCGTAGTGGAGGACTCCGGAAATGTCGACCGCCTGAGGTTGTTTAACGTGCACTGACAACGCACAGCACACGGGCGCCTTGCTTTTCGCCTCCATCGAAACCCTTGGGAACAGTAGTCGAGCGCCTTAACCACTGCGCCAGCCCGTATCCAGGAGCTGTGGCAGAGACCACCGCACCCACTTCGTGTCCAGATCCGTCGGTAGGATATCATCCCAGTCAACATTTCTTTCTTGGAATAAAATGTTGACTAGGATGATATCCTACCGAAGGATCTGGACACGAAGTGGGTGCAGTGGTGTGAAGAACTAAACGAATTGGAAGGAGTTCAAGTGCAGCGGTGCTATAAATCCGACACTGTCGAGTCTGCCGCCAAAACATTACTACACGTGTTTGCTGACGCCAGCCCTGCGGCATCCGGAGCAGTGGCCTACATTTGCATAACAGATGCGGATGGGATTACAACTTCGAGCATCCTAACCAGCAAGGCAAAGGGTCACCCCGATTAAACAACTGACTCTTCCGAGACTGGAACTGATGGCGTGCCTCTTGGCTGCCAGACTGAATCAATACATTCTGAAGAGCCTGAAAGAGCCACCGCAGGTGACGTATTTCTGGAGAGAGAGAAAAAAACCTTCATTAGACGTAGGAATTCGGGGCGCGCAGGCCCCTGGGTCCCCGCACGACCCCACTGAGATTCAAGTGTTTATGTCCCTGAGGAGCATAACACTGGCAGCCCGGCCGATGGCAATGGTCTGCTCGGCTGTGTCCTCTGAACGCAGCAGGGTCTCCCAGTCCTCCCAGGACTTCAGTTGCTCTAGGCCCCGCGGGGGAGGGTCCGCCGGCAGAGGGAGAGAATGTGGATTGAAGAGGCAAAGGGTTCTGGGCAAAGGGTACAAGCAGGAGTGTGGAAGGAGGGAGGGTAGTGGGAAAGGGTAAGGGGTGAAGGAAGAGTGTGTGTTTGCAGTATTCGCAATAGTGTTGCGTGTTTATTGTCTAGGGAGGGGGGGGGGGGGGGTAGAGCTGGCGCGAGGCTCTGTAGGCCTGCATCAGCTCGCTGAACGAGTGCATGCGCTCCTTCGTAAATCCCGGATTAGAGGCCACTCGAGCTCGGTTTAAAGAACCTCGAGCTAAAAGGTTGGCAGCCTCGTTTCCGGGATTCCCGGAGTGCGCAGGCACCCATATCAGCTCCACATGGCGGGGCGGGGGTGCATCGGGCGAGTCCAGTATGCTAAAAGCAGGGACATGGACTCGGCCACGTGCAAAATTTAGAGTTTCTGTTTTTGAATCAGTTAAAATGTACTGGGCTTCCGTGCGGGTTATGGCCAATGCAATGGCAGCTTCCTCTGCAGCTTATGGGGAGGTGTCTGGGGGGAGAGGCAATGTAATAAGAGAGGATGAGGAGGAATCCACCACGGCTGCGGTCGCTTCATCACCCGTAAATGCAACGTCCACCCATACGGCGTCCGACTCACCGCCATGATATCGGTGGAGCGCCTTTGCACGGGTTCTGCGGCGTTGATCATGGTAGGATGGATGCATATTTTTCGGGAGTGGCTTGATAAATAGTCCTTGGTGGATATGTCGAGTGATGGAGAGAAGGGTGGGCTCGTTAGCTGGTATCCTGATTCCAAGGGAGTCTAGGATATACCGTCTAGTGGATGTTTGCGTGAGTCTGATGTATTGAGCCTGTCGGTGCGCCTCCACGAGCTCCCCAATCGTGTTGTGCAGACCCAGGCCAGCAATTTGTCTGTGGGTGTGTTGAGGGGAAGGTGAAGTGCGACCTTGTGTGCCTTGCGGATCAAGGTATACAAAGCGTTTATGTCATGTTTGGACAGTTTTAGGTAAGGAGTATTGTAAAGCACACGACTGAGGACCAAGGCATGGATGAGGCGACAAAGGTTGTGCTCCTTCATGCCCCTATGGTGGCCCGAAACTCTGCGGATGAGGTGCGACATCGCACCTGCAACCTGCCTGAGTTTCTTTAGGGTGGTGGTGTTTTTACCATTGCTCTGGATGTGTAGGCCCAATACGCGGAGGGTTTCAACCTCCGGTACTGGGCTCCCATTCAGTTCAATAGTAATAGGAGAGTGGAGGGGATAGCGGCTCTTGGGGCGGATGAGCAGCAGTCGTACTTATCTGGGGAGCAAGACAGTCCGATGCTCCTTGTGTAGTTTTCGGTCTGGGTGGCTGCTTCCTGTAAGGTGTCTTTTATATCGCCATCACTGCCGTGAGTGGTCCACAGCGTGATGTCGTCGGCATAGAGGGTTTGTTTCAGATGCGGGATGTCTGACAGTTTTGGGGCGAGGGGGATTAGGGTGACGTTAAATAAAAAAGGGGAGAGGATCGACGGACCCTTGCGGGTTGCCGACACGTTGAAGCGTGTTAGGAGGAGGAAGAAAGAGGGCCGAAGTGTACCTCAGCCGTGCGGTCAGTGAGGAATGCTCGAATATAAGTGTACGTTCGTGCACCTGCATTCAATGTGGATAGGGAAGTCATGATCGCCTGATGTTTGATGCGATGAAAAGCTTTGGAAAGATCCAAAGCTAAGACTTCCTTGGTGTGACATGGAAGTAGTGGGTCAAAAATATCGTGGGCATGGCGTCCTGTGCGGACAGATGGGGTCGGAATCCCACCATGCTGTGCGGATATAGATTGTTGTCTGCCATATGTGCTGTAAGTCTCGCTAACACGGCATGTTCGAAAAGCTTCCCGAGGCAAGAGGTTAGCGAAATAGGGCGAAGGTTTTTGAGTGTAAGTGGTTTGTTAGGTTTGGGTATAAATATAACCTTCGCATGACGCCAGGACTGCGGGATGACACCCTCCACCCAGCACTGGTTAAATTATGCCGTAAGTTTGGTGATCGACTGGTTCTCCAGATTACGAAGCATGGCGTTTGTAATTTGGTCCAGACTAGGTGCGGAGTTTGTTCGGAGGCTACGAAGGGCTGCTCTGACTTCCGTCTCCGTGAACTCTGTGTCCAGTGTCGAATTGGGCTGTCCTGTATACGGGGGTAGAAGAGGGGGGGGGGGGGGGGGGGGGCTCCCGGAGAGGTGTATGTGTTTTGAAGTGTGTCTAGGAGGGCGTCGGGGTCTTCAATATATTCGTGTATGAGGCGTGTCACGTGATGTGTTGTTGAAGTGGTGCGTGTAGGGTCAATGAGATGTCGGAGAAGTTGCCATGCGTGTTTGGTGGACAGTTTTCCGGCGATGCTATCACGTACTTGTCCCCTGTTGTATCTGCACAGATCCTCAGAATATTGTTCTATTTGTGTCTGGAGCGCTATCAGCCGCTTTTTAAGTCGTCTGTTGTGTTTATTATTTTTCCAGCGTCCCGGGATGCCATGACAAGCCTCCCAGAAGTGGGCTAGGCGTGAGTCAAGGGTAGGGGTTTCGGTTGTAGGTGGACGTCATCCATAAGTGACTGCACCCAAGCGTCGATGTTTCTGATGGGAGCGTCTGAATGGGCGGTTCGCGAAGCGCGAAAGGCATCCCAGTTAATGAGTTTGTGTGCTGTGTACGTCTGACGGGGAGGTTTGTACGGGCTAACTCTATGATAGCATTACACTGGATTGTGAGAGAGCCGTCGCAATGGAAACAATTTGTGAAGAAACGCGTAATGGAAATCCAGCGTCTTACCGATACGCCCTGCCGAGGTGGTGCATTGGTAAGACGCCCGACTACTGTGCCGGAATACCCGGGTTCGAACCCGACCGCGGCGGCTGCGTTTCGATGGAGCAACGAAGAGGCGTCTGGGTGCTGTGCGGTGTCAGCGCATGTTAAAAGATCCCCAGGTGGTCGAAATACTCCGGAGCCCTCCACTACGGCACCCTTTTCTCTCTATGCACTTTCACTCCCACCTTCCTCCTTTCCCTTACGGCGCGGTTCAGGTGTCCACAGAAACAAGTGTGACAGATACTGCTCATTTCCCTTCCTGTGAGCCAATTATTAGTATTATTATTACCGATACCTCAGCGTGGAGGCATTGCCCAGGGTCAGAAAATCTGGTGGATATCATGAGGATGGATGGATGGAATATAGGAGCATTCCCTTTGAAACGGGGTGGTAGCAGTAGCTATCAAGCTCATTTTTCTCCCTATATCTTAATTATTGATTTAGAACGGTTAACTAAACCATAATTCTATTTAATAAATTTTGTTCCTACATTACTAACATTATGTCACTTCTCTGCTTTTAAGCCACCAATCTTCCAGTCGTTTTTTGCTAGTTTCCACCGCCGGTTTATTCACCCGGCCACTGTTATCTCTAAACCCCAGAGCTTCAGGAACAGTGATTGCGCCTGCACCAACTTCCGGATGGATACCATTACATTCGAGTATAATATGGTCAATTATTTCACTGGAGTTTCCACATACAGCACATGCGTCATCTCCATTGTTAAATTTCTTTTTGTAGCTGCGTGTTCTAAGGCACCCTGATCTAGCTTCAAAAAGTAGGGCACTGCCTCTCGAGTTATCCAAGAAATCTTCCTTCCTGTTCTGCATTTTCCACTTTCGGTATAATTCCACACTCTGTTTCTTTTCCATCAAATTTATCCAATTTTTACCTTCTGCTTTTTACCTGTTTTCTGTTTTCTAATTTTTACCTGTTGCTCAATGGTCTTTATTTCTCCGTCCTTGTGACTAGCATACTTACTAGTCAGTTTCCTAGTTCCTTTCCTGCATTGTGAGTCAACGCTTTTTAGGTACAGGTATTTAAATACTTTAGCTGCCCATCTGTTACTGTCCAATTTCCTCAGGCGTTCCTCATATAATATTTTACTCTGAGCTTCCCGTACTTCGAAAGATGCCCAGCCCATATCTCCCTGTACCGCCTCATTTGTATTTTTGCCGTGGGCACCTAGTGCTAATCGTCCAACGGATCTCTGATTTGTTTCTAATGTCGACTGTAGCTCTGATTTTAGGCAGAAAACCACATTTCCGAAAGTAAGTCCGGGCACCATAATTCCTTTCCAAATGCCCCTCAAATCCTCATACCTATTGTATCCCCACAATGCCTTATGCTTCATTATCCCGGCATTCCTTCGCCCTTTGGCCTTAAGTGATCGTTCATGCTTTCCAATGTATGCCAATCCTTCGTTTACCCATACCCCCAGATATTTATGTTCTGCTACGCTAGGTATTTCAAGGCCTTGTATTTTAAGACCCTGATCAGTTGAGCCGTTGAACATCATCAGACCCGACTTAACTGCGCTGAAACTGAAGCCTAGAGCGTCCCCTTCGTCTCCGCAATACTTAACTAGATTTTGCAATTCTTCCAGACTCTCAGCTAGCAGCACAATATCGTCTGCATACATCAAACCGGGGAGGCGCTGCTCTACCACCTTTCCACCTAATCTACATGACAGGTTAAAACCTAGGTTACTGTCTTGTATCCTCCGTTCCAGGTTTATCATATAAAGCATGAACAGCACCGGTGATAGAGGACAGCCTTGTCTTAATCCTTTGCATACTTTGACATCCTCCGTACTTCTTATCCCTTCCCACGTAATTTCTACTTTATTATCCCGGTATATTTCCTGTAGAAACTCTATTACCTCATAACCGATACCTTCTTCTTTTAATACGTTCCACAGGAGTTCCCTGCTTACGTTGTCATACGCCCTGTTTATGTCCAGGAAGGCCAAATACAAAGGTCTATTTTCCATTCTAGATATTTCGATGCATTGGGTAAGCACGAACAGGCTATCATCTAAGCGCCTACCATTTCTAAAGCCGTTCTGAAGTTCTCCGAGTATCTTGTTACTTTCAACCCATGCTTGCACCTTTAATTTCACCGCCTGCATGGCTAACATGTACATAACAGATGTTATGGTAATCGGCCTGTAGGATTTTATGTGCATTCTGTCTCCTTTCCCTTTATAAATCAAATTCATTTTACTCTGCCGCCAGCTGTCCGCAATTTGCTTATTCGTTATGACTGTTTCCAGAGCTTTTAACAACGTTTCCTTACTTTTTGGACCGAGTTCATTAATCAGCTTGATCGGAATTCCATCTATTCCTGTAGATGTGTTTTTAGGAATATTTTTTTCTTCCTTTTTCCAATTTAGATTGGTCAGTTCTAAGCTGCTTTGTATTCTGCTACCTTGTGTTGCTTCCTGATTTGCGGAGATTACTCTATCGTCGCTCTTAAATGACTCGGCTATAACTGATGTAATGTAGTTCACTGCGTTATCTCCCTTTAAACAATTTCCCTCGTTATCTTGAATCCGATCCTGCTTTCTTTGATTCTTCTTCCCTAGCCAGCTTTATGGTTCCAGAATTTTCTTGCTCCGCCTCTAGAGGCATCGTGTATATCAGCCATCCAGCAATTGGTGCACTGTCTTATTTTACTTTGGACGAGGGCCTGCACTTGAAGTTTCTTTTGTCGACATGATTCCCATTTTTGGTCGATTTCCTCCTGAGATACCTGTGCTTTCTTTGCCATTCGGTGTTCCCTTGAAGCAGCCCGTCGTTGTAATAGCTTCCCTGATTTCCTTATTCCACCAGCTCCGTGGCTTCCTCTTTCCATTCCAGCGGTTTGCTACTTTAACCTCGTGAATTTTCCTCCTTCTACCTGTTCATAATCCCAGTCTTCCATGGGGCTTTTCTCTATTGCTTCCTCTATGTCTGCTGCTATCTGCGCTATTTGATCGTCGTTTAATATTGCGTTTACGTTTTGTCTAAGTTCCATTTCTCTTTTCATCAAGGGCCCCATCTGCAGACTAATACGCTTATGATCACTTCCCAGACTACACTCCCCTTCTTCGTCTATTTCCATTTTTGTGACCTTGCTATAAATTTCCTGCGACATTAGACAATAGTCTATGGTCGTCTGCCTGTTGCGGAATTCCCACGTGATTTGGCCTTCACATTTTGTTTCTCTATTTACTATAACTAGATCGTGCCGCTCACAGAAATCTAGCATTAGCTTGCCGTTACAATCCGTTTATCCATTCAGATCGTCGATGTGGCCGTTCATGTCCCCCAGTAGAATAATATTGGCCCCGTTTCCAAACTGGCTTATATCGTCACTGAGACATTAAACAAGATCCCTGTTTTCTGACTAGAGGAGTTAGAGGAGTTAGAGGCAATGACTAGAGGAGTTACAGCTCCACCTGGTGGGAAGGAACGCACTTTATGAAGGCAACGGAAAACGCATGACCACAGATCTTCTCAAGTAACATTCCGACTATGGAGGAAGAAGGACGCGTCGAAGTCCTTCAAGCGACGAGTTCCGCAGAAGTTCCCACGCTGCTGGACACAGATCGTATACAGTAGTGCCACACGACTGTTCCGAGTGACTGCATGGATATTTAGATACATCAAGAAGTTGCGGCGTCTGAGCAGTGATAAGGGTCCACTGACGGCGATTGAACTGAATGAAGCCGAAAAATACTGGATACTGCAAACTCAGCGAGAGGACCTGAAAAGAGAAATTTAGCGCGTGAAAAAAAGGAGAACGCTTTCCCACAGACTCGTCTCTGAGAGACATTCCAGTGTTTATTGACAACGATGGTATCATGCGCATAAGCGGTAGACTTCATCAGAGCGGCAAGCCGTACAACGAACGTCATCCAGTTGTACTGTCGAGCCGATATCGACTGGCAGAGCTGCTCGTGCGTCAAGCACATCAGCAAGTGCTTCACGGTGGAGCAAGAGATAATCTGGTACAGTTGAGAGAGAGGTATCATGTGGTGCGAGCCCGTCAGCTAGTGAAAAGAATCATTAAATGGTACATAACTTGTCAGCGCTACAATGCCCGTCAAGCCACTGAAGTGACAGCACCTCTTCCAAGTGATCGAGTGACCGAGGCTAAACCCTTTGAGGTAACAGGAGTTGACTTCGCGGGACCATTTCTGGTGAAAGGAGAAAACTCGCTTTACAAGTCCTACATCACATTGTTCACCTGTGCTGTAACAAGAGCGGTACACTTAGAGCTCGCAAAATACATGTACGCAGAGTCGTTTCTGATGGCCCTCAGACGTTTCATCTCAAGACGAGGTATACCTCGGGTTATTTATTGTGACAACGCGCTTTCCTTTAAGAAGGCCAACAGAGATCTCATTTATCTATGGAGCTCTATCCGAAAACCAGAGGTTCTTAACTACGTCGCAAAAGCACGAATCGAATGGAAGTTCATAGTGGAGCGCGCCTCATGGTGGGGTGGCTTTTATGAGCGCCTCGTCGGATCGGCCGAACTTGTGCTCAAGAATGTGATCGGATCCAAGTTTCTGACCTTCGATGAGCTAACCACTGTACTGGCAGAAATTAACTTGCTTCCCGACCTTTAACTCACGTCTACGTCGAACCCGGAGAACCGGAACCCCTTTGCCCTTCTTTCTTCTTGACGGGAAGACGCCTCACATCGCTGCCTAGCCTGGGAAAAATCAAAGCAGATGAGGTCAACGTATCAGTTCACAGACTATGGGACCGACGCTAGCAGACTAAAGACGCCTTCTGGCACAGATGGCAAGAAAGTACCTCGAGGAACTGCGAAATGTGCAAAAGCAGAATGAACGCCAAGGAAAAACACTCAAGGAAGGGGACTTGATAGTCCTTCGTGATGGCATGCAGCCACGGCAATAATGGAAGATCGCAAGAATTGAGAAACTATTTGCGGAAAGAGACGGAAAGGTGAGATCGTGCCTTCTGAAGTTACCTAAAGGATCAACTCTCAAATGACCAATCCAACTCTTGTACCCCCTACAAATCACGTAAACGGAGAAAAATGACAGGAGTCTTTTTTTTTCTTTTTTTTTTGGGGGGGGGGGGGTAGGGGGGGGGAGAGGAGGGGGGATGTGTTGCGAAACTGAAACCGAAACCAGACAGCCCCAAGTCGATAGGCAAGCCAAGTCTGGTAGGCTTCAAGGACAAAACCACCGAGTGACGCTTCGGGCGTCAGTCGTCTGGTGCTACCTTAACTAAGCGCATGTCGTTTGTACTCTGTTGCGAAGCTGTCTGATTTAATGAATGCGATAACCAATGCACGACAGGCAGCCAGTGAAGAAAGGCGATTTCGGCTCAGAGCGACCGGTTCTCTCTTTATAAACCGTCGCAATAATTCTGTCAATACTCAGGATCTTGGGAACAATTTCACTCTGTTCCTTTTCAGCAGTGCAGCCCATGTGCGACTATATCACAGAGATTTCCTTGTAAACTTAGGTTGATTTCTGTAGCGACGACCCTAATGCCGGATCACAACTTGCAACCTGAAAGTTGCCGAACCGTGCTGGGATGGTAGCAAGAGAGCCGACGTCACAAATGACTACTGAAGCGAAACATTTATTCATGTGCTGTGGCTGCCTGAAGTAAGGACGGTCTGCTCACCATATTGGGCGGTTTGCGGTTGTCTTGTAGCTATAGCAGCGAGAAGTCACTCAGCTGCTCGTCGCTACTGAGTTGGCTGGTCAGGTGAGCGACGTTTTCTTCATACTGGAACGCCGAGAAGAATCACTCGACAAGCAGTGGTCGGACTAACGACCTAGGTCCAAAGTTTCTTCATGTAGATAGAGTTAACGGCAGCCCAGCTAGAAATGGGCATAGGCTCTGACGACTCCTTCCATAAGCTATGCTCGTCTCTCCGCCAGTTCTCAACTGCTTGTCTCTCTCTGATCTTCCCATATTCGGTTCTCTCTAGGCGGCAGCCCGTGCTTTGCTCTCTAGTCACCATGGACCCAAATAAGACGTTACTGCTGTCAATCACAGCGCCGTAAGACTCCTCTCCAGACCACAACATTGGTGCAGACCTAGGGGCCCATTTGGGAATTCCAGCCCGGTGTAGCTGGCTGAATGGTGGTGCAAAGAACCGCCCTTCCAAAACTTCGTTGTTGGTCCACCGTCGGTTACGCCTTTGGCACTTGTGGCTCGTCAAGGATATGGGGACATGAACCGTTTCTTAGAAACATCCTCAACAGATCGTTGTCACCTGCGGCATAATCCCCGAAGCTGCATAGGTGTGGCGTTCACGGTCGCTGGGTATGCCACGTTACAGCTACAGGAACGGGTCCTTAAATGCGCGCGACCATTCATCTCAATGGTGCTGGAGATTTCATACCAGTCAAATTTATCTGCTCAATGTTAAGGTTCTTGCGTTCGTTCTCTCGCCTTCGTGGTGAGGCTGGGCGCTCTCAGGCAGCAATGCTTTTCTTGATGACAAAGGTCGGGCCTTCCTTGAAACGCTCTTTTTAGGGGTAGATGAAGGGTTGATGCCATGGAGGGGCAGTTACAGTGTACCTGCTGTGCGTGCACAGAAACATTAAAAATTAACAGTGCAATGCAAGACGGTTAAACCAAGGTCAACGAATAGGTAGATCATCATACTCTTTGCAGGTTTTCTGCACAGGGAGGCTGATAAGAAAGTAAGCGCGTTACTTCCCTTCTACGCGTGACGAGAGTGCGCGACCGGAAAGGCGGCGCCTCACGCTGCCGCCGATGGCACGCGAAGTGCCCGTGCCGTCTGAATGCACCCCTATCATGTCCTCCGAAAATCGTAATTGTCTAAAGCAGATAAATATCACGTTGGGTTTCTGAGTGCCGTTACGACGCGCATTGGCTGGCCTCAGGTGGTCACCCTGCACCATAAATGGTTCACGCGGTTGTTGGAGTCTGACATCATCTGCACTTGGCACGGCTGCGTCTTTTTATCGTCCTTGGGCCCTATATGCCTTGCGGAGATGATGGGGCTACATATAAACGTGGAAAGAAAGCTAACGAAAAATTGATGGCGGCTCAACTCGGTTAAGCTTGGATATGCGTAGCGAAAGCTACCGAACGGATTATTCCAAAAGTCCGACTCGAACGTTCTCGTCGCCTAGGCATAGGCTGCAAACCGTATGGTGTATTCGGTGATTGGTGTGTCTTCTTGGTGTCTTTCGAATCTGCTTTCTCCATTTGAGCGGCTTCTTCCTCTCAAATTTCTTTCTTTCCTTCTCCCCATCTTCTGTGGCTAGCAGCGACTATAATTGTCATGGGTATCGCGTGCATGCGCAAGAGTGACTAGCGACGCTTACCCGAAATACGCCACTGACTAACCTAATGTAGCTACCGCTACCAAACTTAACATTCATGTCAAGAATTTCGCCCTATGAATGTTACCTATGCAGCCGTAAGCACTGAATCGATCGTATGTGAGCTAAGATACGAGCCTTTTCTAGAAGCCACTTTGCATTCTCATCGGGAATACAAATCTACAACGCGGTTCCTTCGGCAGTTCTGGCCAAGTATTTAACGCATTTCTTTGCACCATCTATGCCCAGGAAGAGGCTGCAGGGGAAGGACACCGCCGAAGAATCGGGGTTCAACAAGAACACCCTAGTAGCAGTGGCCACAACAGTCCTACTCACCGCCCTCCTGATCATCTACATTGTCGGTGAGCCCGCTGCTCGGCAAGATTATAGTCGGATACAACTAAACTCTGCAGTAACGGCCACACATATTATTCCTCTGTGACAGAAAATATAGTCCGCAGTTAAGGCATTTCTATTGATATAAATATATCAAACTAACTATCCTGTCAAGAAATCTGGTGCCTCTCGCTTGTTTGGTGTGCTTCCAACGTCAAAAACTGATTCTCTTTACTGTTCAGCGCAATATAATACAGTTTGCGCGTACCACTGCCCATAATTAGCAGCTGAAGTTTTGTTTTTAACTATATTTTTAACACACCCACAAGAAGGCATATAGCCGTGCTATAACCTGACATCACAGTATGTGCAGGGTGTCGAAACCAGATCTGACTGTATATGTCTAAACCTGAAGTGAAGTTATTCCTTACACGTTATTGACGAAACACTGTGCAAGAGGGGCAGTATAGACAATTTCTAATTTTAGACAACGAAGAGTCAAAGGCAAAGTACAAAAAAATGCTAAAGATGCAAGCAACTGTCACAAATTGTCAGAGGTGTAAAAACAAAACGACTGAAGCTAACGAGCAGCAAATATAAATAAAAATCGAGGACTGGCACTTAAGCCCTTAGCGCGACCGCGCTAATAGCTCCCGTTTGCCGGCTCTCCGTGCAAGTCCTCGTTCACATTCATTATCATGGCTAATCGCTAATTCGGTAACCTTTTTATTCACGTCGTCATTACGTACCCATGCATAATAATTAAGAGATGACCAGAAGATATCATATGCGAATGACCACGTGACACAGATATAACCCCGGCAGCACAGACCACCGACCCAATTGGCAATTCCCGGCCTACATATAGAACCACTACATTACCAACACACTCCAATATTGGGTGATATTAGACCAGGGGCAGTCATTGACTCAGGAATACGGTCCTGGAAGGCAGACATCCAATCTCACTTCCCCAACATAATGGCATAGCCCGAGCTAGCAGCGCCCGCCAACTCGATGACACCACACAACCCGACAAAGAGTGGTTGCTCGCCCATGTCACCTGCCAATTGTCACCTGGGATTTTTTTTCTCTGTGCTGACTACGCCGACCCCGAATTTTCTGGAGGGCGGGTCTTAACGCTGTCGCGTTGTAAGTAGAGGGGCGTAGCTTGCGGGAAGGAATGCAGATAATCGCGCCCGCTTTAACGGTGGCGCTCCTGTCGGCCGAGCGCCAGAAGATATCGCAGTCGCGCGGACCTAGCAACACTGAGTGCCGGAATTCGAGCTCTCACACCTCGCCGTGGCATCGCTACGAAAAGCCGCTTGCTTTGATGGAAGTCACAGCACCAACATCGTCCGGAACATCAAAGTCATCGCGTACTGTTTAAGCACCCCAGGTGTTACGACATCGCGTAGTTAAACCACGAGAAATATTTGTCTTGCCTGCGGTCTGCGAAAAAAAAATTAGCAATGAAGGATTTTGCTTGATGCATATCTTTCCGTTAATTCGGCGTGCATTCTCACGCAGAAGGGTCTACCTCGCAAAAGTTTGTGATGTTCCGTCCGGGATCCAATGCTTCTCATGACATCTTTGTATGGCTTACGTGCGTAGTATTATACATATAGTGGTATTAATTCCATATTTTGCCAATAATCTCTATGTTCAAGGGTAGATGATGAAGAAATCATGGACAATAGTTTGGGCACCAATGTAGGCATAAAGAAACTAGCGCAACATAAAATTTCAGACACTCAGTGCGCCTCCATTTGTACCGTGAATAAGCAGCAATCTGGAGTCCTTTGACATGTCGGGTTTAATGAGCGAGATACTTTTGCTACAGTGGTGTAGATGTTGCACCTGATTAGACTAAAATCACTGCCGATATTGATTCCGTTTTCGCATACAATAAGTCAGTTATGATAATTGAGAAACAGGGCTTAACCTTAGAACTTAACTACATTCGTTCCCCAGGTGGAATGATGGCGTCTTAGTTCTGACGGTATGGTTGCAGCTTAAATTTAAAGCTCGAGCGGATGGTTGGATTCAGAATAACAAGAAAGCAAGTGTTCTCATTCTAGCAAGAACCGAGGTATGGCGACGCTTCACGGTTGCGTTCAGTCCTGAAGATGGGAAATAAAAATTCAACATTGGTTTATAAAAAGTAAATGCGCAGTATACATTTGGAAGGGCACACGAACCATGCAGTAAGGGAAGAGAGGAAGGGGGAAGTGAAAGATGTGCCGTATAATCGAAAGCTGCAGAATTGTTTCGACAACGTTTGAATCTTTAGCGTGCACGGCATTTTCACGTATGAAGACACGCGAATAACTACGCAGGCTGCCATATCTATAACGCTGCCAGCCGTATGATCTTAATAAAGCATACCTGGCCGGCCAACGCTGTCATGTTTCCACTAAGATTTGGCACGGCAGTATGGGCTGCGAGGCAAGCTGGTTTTCACATACCAAAGATGTGCAACTTTTATCAAATAAGGGATGCGTGCTATAGCCAGGTGGCAATAACCGTGTCCGATTACCTCTCACAGCCGGCGGGAAAGACGTGGCGCAAATTCCACCACAAGGTAAGCCCGAAACTGCACTTCAGGAAAGGAAGCGTCACTATAGTGCAGTAATAATAGGCTACACTGTGGAAACTTTGCACAAAGAAAAATAAGAAGCGGGTTATAGAAAAATACATTTAGCTTTCCTTCCATTTGGTCATCTGTCATTGATAAATGCTTTCAAATGCGTAAGTCATGGGACAGGATGCCCTACTGGTCCTGGTAGAAAAACGCTCGTGATGTCATTTATTGTATAAACGCGTCACTCCCGCGCGGTTGCACTGGCAAACCGACACCACCTACGAATGAGAGTACGACTGAGCGTTTGACATGCCAGGTAGGTTTAATCAGCGTTAATTCCATATCCAGAAAGAGGCCATCGTCATGGTGCAATGAATAGGCTCCATGGTTCATTTCTATGACATGGTCCCTATCCCATGGTCCACGATTTACGTTATGTAATTTGGTCCATGTAAGTAATGGCAAATTCCACTCGGTGATCCGGAGATAGTTTCGTAGCTCTCAGAAACCGAACAATACGCGACAGTGATTCAGATTTATAGTATCTAATTAGTTGGTTATGGTATGATCACTGGGCTCTCCCTACTTCTTACTCCTTCAAGGATCCGGAGAGCTACTCTGCATCGCTGATTAAGAAACTATGTAATTTAGATTGGATGCGGGGGAACTTGGGTGGTCTGAAAATTTGTAGAAATGTGGGCTAACTGTTCAGTTGCACTGGCGTAAATTTTCAGGAGGTTATTTTGTAACTTTTTTTGGTAAAACAATTGCTGCATATTCAGCTCCAGAATATATATTCTTCAGTAAGTCAAAATTTACCGCCGATATTAGTCTTATGTGAGGTTTTCGTAACCAGTGCTGTTGTAAATGTTAATTTTTATTACTGCAAAAACTGTACTCATACATTCGAGCTCAGTGTTGCGGAATTTCTGTCAGTACAGCGCGATGACCATAAGTCATCATAACTCCCTCTCGTGAGGCGGCAGCTACGCATGAGCAGATGGCTGCAGGATGTCATGTGTACGTTCGCAGCTGGCACATTGGTGGATTGGATCGCCCCTCCCACTGTCAAGGTAGAGATAGGTTCCTGGCACTGCAAGGATCCCATTTGCTAAATATATCTGATAAGTCCTCTCCTACGCCGCTAAGTATAACAAGCTTAAAAAGGCGCGTCGCCCCTAGGGATCATGCAACTTGTTCTGGTCAGTCTTAACAAACATCTTCTTGGGGTGACATTCTGCACTCGTGATAATTGTCGGGAATATCGCCTCACTAATACTCGTCTCGGTATTGTAGTCGATCTGAACAATGACTCCCTTAATACAAATGAAATGTCAGATTGCGATCGACTAACCAGTTGTTTCTTTTTTTTTTTTTTGTTTCATCGATGAAAAGACCCGAAGTAAGTACCCATCCTCAGAGCGCATCTTTCACTCATTGACGACTGTTACAAAAAAAAAAAGAAAAGGAAACACCCGTTTTCACTTACAGCATGGCATCCAGTCCGAAACATATCTAAAAGACCTAAGCACTCTTACGCGCCTGCGCAAGAATGCTTCGATCAGATAATTGGTCCGTTCGATTTACCATGCACTGCGTGAACTAGTTCCCGCAGTTCAGAAAAGGTGCTGCACTCATGCAGCGCGAGTTCAGCAGTGCAGGCGTAGCGCGACACTTGCGCCAAACTAAAATGCATGGTGAAGTGCAGGCAGTCCAGGCCTTCTGCTAGTCGTGCCGCTTCGCCATCGCAGCCATCGCACGAGGAATTTCGTTCACCTACCACCCCCACCCACTGACCCTGCCTGCCCGCATTTGAGTCGAGTGTTTTCAAGCCGCACAAGCTGGTTAATTTGGCGGAAAGCGCTATGGATTGCGACGCATCTTCTGAAACGATCGCTCAAACAGTTGTTGAGCTGATGGACTCGGACAGTAAAGATGAGGAGTTTGACTATGTTGTCACAATTCTAGCGTTGAAGATAACTAGGCTGGAGCGCAGCGGAATCCCAAAGTACTGTGAAGGAGTCGTGAGTCGATACTTTGAATTTGGGAAACTTTTTCGCCTATTGCGCGAGCCATTTGATAGATTTGTCACCGGATACATGACGCCACCGTTATTCCCAAGCGCGACAAGAGAACGTCCAAGGGTTAGTGCCATGCTTGGTAGTTTTGTGTTATCTGGGTGGTCAGTGCTGTATGTATTCCCTGGCCGACCGCTTCGATCTCGCCATGTCGGCCGCGGACAGTTATGTCGCGGGAATGTTGGATTTCCTGAACAGTGTCAGCGTGGAGGTTATTGCTTACCTGACCGGCTGGGACAACAACGCAGCAAAGCACAGGCGTCTTTGCGAAAAGCTGCGGCAAGGGGCCCCAAAACGCAATAAGCTGCCAGTTGGAGATCAACAAGCCAACAGAATCTCCTCACTCATACTACAGCCGAAGGAAATGGCATTAAAGCATTGTCAACGACAGAAACAAGTTCCCAGATGTATTTATCGCATTCCTGACTTGACGCACGACGCAAGAGCGCTGCCTGAAATTCCATTCTTTGAAGAAGCCGAGTTTAAAGGCTGCAATGGTTATATCTTTGGATATTCAACATATCCCCTCCTACATCGGCCGTTGGTGCCTCACCGTAAAAACGAGGAAGTTCAAAAAGATTCATTCGCCGCAAAAGAGTTGTAGTCGAGAATACCTTTGAATTGCTGAAGCAGAGTTTCAGACGGTTGTATCTTGTCGATCTGCAGTCATCAAGCAACGCGTTCTTACTATCATGGGTGCATGCGTCCTGCACAACTTGCGCGATGAAGAAAGAGATTTTTGACGAACTGCGCCAGCTGCCACTAAAAAAAAAAAGTTGGCAGTGATGAAGACACATATACCTTCGTTGACCGTGACGTGGCAAGTTTTAGTGAGCGCTTGCGAAAAGATATTGCGCAGAATCAGTGCTAATGTTCTATATATTCGTGTGCGCGTATTAAACATTGTCACGGGCATGTGTGCAGAAAGTTCCAGCAGCAGAGTATCTTCTCTTGTGTATCTTGTGTATCTTCTCTTGTGTTTGTGTTTGTTGCGCCACATATCTGAATACGATGCAGCACCAACTAGCCCCTCAAGCCGTTATTTTGCAAATTGGTACTCGTAGGAAGTGTAAGGATGACCGCGTTATTGATTTATGGTAGACACTAGCCTTAAGCCGAATGATGATGTTTTATCTGATCTCTGTTGGAATCCCTCAGTTGTGCTGGTGAAATAAAAATCAAACCAAAATCAAATCTGTTGTGTATTTGTGTATTTATGTATTTATGATGTCTGGTTGCCTCCATTCGTAAATAAATAAATGGAGAAATGCACGCTTGAAGGCGTCGGCATGAGATGCGTACACTGGTTAAACGTGTGCGAGATCAATTTGCAGCTTTTGCGGTGACCGCGAGAGGGACGCACAGTCTTCGACAAAAGTTTACAGGCCAGGGGATCGGCTTATATGCCGTGCAGTGGCGCCCCTTCGTGGTAGTCCTTATCGTTGCAGAGGGTGAAACGAAAATTCATGTCAATTTCAGGTTTAGAACACGGAGAATGCATTACAAGCCATACGGTGTTTCTTAGGAGTGAACCCTTGGGCTCACTGAAAATGGGCATTCTTGTAGGTTATAGGGATTCAGAGAGGGGTGCTGCTTATATGCTCACCACTAAATATGTTAACTCATCGTCATCATCATCAGCCTGATTATACCCACTGCAGGGCGAAGGCCTCTCCCATATTTCTCCACTTAACCCGGTTCTGTGCTAGCTGCATCCACTTGACCCCTGCAAACTTCTTAATCTCATCCGCCAACCTAACTTTCTGCCGCCCCCTGCTACGCTTTCCTTCCTTCCTGATGTTAACTCGCTCAGACTAAAAAAAAAAAAAAAAAAAAAAAAAAGCGACAAAGCTGAACCGCGTGCTCGAGTTCTTCGCTTGTTGGTTCTACCTGGAGGCGATATCGGCCATTAATACTTCTGTTCGGTCAGGCGAAGCTCTTACGGTTATCACCTCTCGTTGTGACGGTGCCCCTCGCGTTTCGTCTTATCTAAAACGACCGAGAAGGTCTCCATCGCTCAAATGCTATCACGGTATGTCTTGTGACCCGAACATAAACACACCAGTTCACCGGACGGCTAGATCTTTTAACAAGCAAGGCATTTCCACCAAGTCTGCCACTAAAGAAAACGTTTATTTGCAAGCACACTCCCTCATAGCCTTTTGATACCGTGTGCTGAGTCTTCTCATTGGCTCACTCGTCAAAACAGAATCAGAGGGACGCTCAAGCTTCGCCTGTTATTCATTCCGCGAAGTTTATTTCTACTGACGCAGTTCTTAATTAATCTCCAAGGCAGCGCAAAACTAGACGTATACTGCTTGCGCGTCATCTGCACTGCGACCGCGCCACACGATCGCGGGGTTTCCTGTGGGCGCCGCATGCAACTACTAACTGCGGAGTTCGATCCCCCAACTGTTTGAATATAAACGTATATATAATGTTAATATAACCTTAAGAAAAAATGACATTAACAATATTGTATTAACGTTTGACTCAAATAAATAACGTTATTACAATGTTTCGGTGCTACTTGTGTTTAAGCATGGAGCGTAAAAAGCGAGATTTCCTCAATGTGTACAAGCAAGAAGTCATCGAAGTAGTTGTGATTATGCACTCGTTGCTGCCTCGTCATTTTATATAGTCCTGCCTTGTTTGGGGATGCAAATTAAATTAGAAATGAAAATGACGAGGCTGTTATGAGAAAACACATTTCAGAACATGGTTTTCTTATAAAGGTATGTGTGTGTCGGGGAGCTGCAACTTGGCTTTCAATATACGTCAGCCGTCAATTCACTAAACGTATATTGGGAGTGTGCGATAAAAGGGAAATGTTCTCTACGTCTGCCAAATTTTCCATGACCCAAGCAGCATCCTGCGATGTGTATCCATCATAATGGCTCCGCTAATGCCTCTCATGCATCGCAAAGCTCGGAAACTGCGCTTCGCTCAAGGTTCCTTTGTCTCGCGGCAGCTTTGTGCTTCTTCACTCGATCTTTCCACAAAATTCGCCGTTTCCACAAGGTGCGACGTCTGGCACTCAACGCAGGATTTGGTACATCGCGCCTTGGGCCCTTTTTTCACTGAAATCACTTTTCGGGCGGAGGTACTCGGCTAGTGCATTGTTCTCTGCCCTTCCTTTCAAGGCATATGCGTGCCGAGGTTTCGCTCAGGGCCATGTAGTTTCTGCTACTAATGACACACGCTACTTTTCAAAATGCCTTAATCTAACCAAAGTAATATTTCATATTAAACCTACGCTCCCCACAACGAAAGTGCTGCGCATCATTTGTGGGCGCATCTCGTACAGATACATGCGATGAAAATCCCGATGATCATTCGAGTGGAAATAGCGTGCCATAATGACATTCACAAAGCCCAAGAGAGCTGCGACCAGCACACAGCGCAGCGAAGGAACCGCATCGGCAGCTTCCCCCGTCCTCAGAAGGTCGTCACGCGACGTCTTGGCCAAGCACAGGCGGTGGTGTGACCTGCGGTGAGCCCCGTCACGCGGGCTGCGTATTTATGTTGAAAAAAGGCTATTTCTGATTTCTTCAGCCTAATTTCAATCTGATATTTGAGTTCGCATCACTAAAAACTTTGGGTTTCTGCTGAAATTTCGATTTTTGCAAAGAGTGCTGCAGTGTCCCTTTAACGACCTGGTTTCGGAGTGGGACCTTCGTCATCTACTGCTGCGATGACAGTAATAGCTTCGAGCACGCAGAACTTCAAAAAAAGATGCGAGCTGCGGCATTCACCGCTTATGTACATCGTTCAACGCATCGTAATGCTTGTTGCAAGTCTGGATGTCCGTGTTCTTCCTTCGGGATAAAATTGCGCACGCACTTTCCGTGAGGTGCTTCCTTCTATCCGCATATTACAGTCAATCAGTTAATGAGAGCTGAGATGACAGCAAAATAAGAATAATAATAATAATAGTAAGCATAATTGGCAGAATGCTATACGGTGCAGATATATAAGTGGCGCATCGTATATCAGCACGAATCGACAAGGAGAGCGACGAAGTGTACACCTTGCATTGAAACCTTGAGAGATGCGCTAATCTCAAAAAGGTATCATTTCGCCTCAGCCATTGCATGACACATGAGACAAAAAAATTAACAGTGTTTGACCTGTTTAGACCGATGATATGATTTGAAAGCTCTTTTTTAATTATCCGCGCTTGAGCATGTCTTTTACGTCACGATCTGGCGAGTCAGTCAGTACTAAGGCACACAAGATCAAAGATCGTTGCTCGGATCTGGCATCCGAGACTCCTTTCGCACTGAAATGAGCAAGCTTCACTGTAGCACAGTGGCATGGCACGCAATTTTCGGGCCGTGGGAAAATACAACACCGCAATAACTTCATTCGGGCCGACTCACGTGTTCCGGAAACATTTAACGCCGCATGTATCACGTTGTGCTACGTTGAGGCTCCGGTTCTCCCCAGATTTCCCAGAGGGGCACTCCATAAGATGTGTGCGCGCCATTTCTCTGCTTCTGCATACGATGTAAAGACAAGAGCTTACATAGGCGCCGGTCGGACGCTGACCGTTTCTGTTCCTGTACAAGGACACTGTTGTAATCTCGTGTACCAAAGAGTTATAGCCTCTTCGGGTGATTTCAAACGGCAGCCCACTTGGGGCTGCTACGCAGTTGGTTTAGTGAATGACTGCTTTGGGATTTTTTGCTATCCTGGATAACACGCTTTTCGGTGTTGCTGTTTTTTCGATGTTCCAGCAAAACACTTGTTGAGGACGCTGAAGAATTCGTAAGTACAATGCACATGGACCACTAATTGCTGAACTACTTTCCCTTACCGCGGCACCAATTTACAATCTGAGTATTTTTTTCCATCTAGGGAGGCCCGTGAGCACTTTACAGAATATTCAATTTTTGTTGCGTCATGTAAATTCGTCCCTTTAACGCACCATTACTCTATATTATGCATGCAACAGCGTGCATGTTATTGCTATAAATCGCATTAGAATAGGAATCAGCAGAATTTTCAATCATTTTTCGCATCTGCTAGCCGCTACATTTGCACGCGTTACCGTGTAATTATAATTTTCGTGCAGTTTTAGGTCGCACTTATGTTGCAGGAGACTGAAATGGGATTCTATTTTACATCATCATAGACCATAGGGTGTCCCATTCCCAGAACTGTTACAAAAGACCAGCGCCATTATGGCCTCAGTCTGAACACGCGGCTGTAACGTGCAACGGCACCGCTGTTGGTCCCCACAGAGTCAGAACTGCAGCAGTAACAGTACACTCTGTTTTCAACCCCCGCTCTCCTCCAAAAGACCTCTCACTTAGTTACATCAATGTATGTGCTAGAGTAGTAGCATGAAAACGTTTAAAAAGTAGAAATGTGTGTTCCATCCTCTGTACCTCTCTGCACGTGCATATTTGTAACATGATTGGACGTAATTCGGAGCTCCTGTTTCGAAGCTCTTACGCTTGCTGTGAGCACTGTATTCTAAATGAGCAGTGTTAGTTTAAATGCCAAAACAAAGGAAAATGGAAATGTTTCCTCTTAAGCGCGAGCTGCGAAACATGCATAACTGGAGGTTAAGGACGAGATCTTAGCTGTGTGGCTCAAGGTGTTCTCCTGACTATTGCACGTCAGAGATTGTGAGGTCGTGACGTACGTTTTCCGAAGTATTTCCTGATCGTTCCCATACCGTGAGCGCAATTATCTCAATGCCTGGAATCTGGAAAAAGAAAACAGGAGCATGCATATTTGCACTCTTCTGATCTGGTCATAGGGCTACCGGCTTTCAGTGCAATTACTATAGAGTTAATTAAAGCTGTTCCCCTTTATCCAATGCCGTTTTCTCAAATATTTTCTCGGGACTGTGTGGAGGAAAAATATTGCTCTGATGAAAGATTAACCCTCTCCAGAGGGGTTTATAGAGAGAATGAGTTATCTATACAGTTACTAAATAATAATAGCGCCTCTGCTTATGCAACGCATCAGTACGCACCCCCTCGGTCGCGATTTGCAAAAAGTTAACTAATTCTAGGATAGCTCTAAATTTTCTGTGTGAACAGGGAAAAATATGACCGCGTTCCGTGTGGGTCGTACTACTTCGTTGTTTTATTTCTGTCTTGCAGAGAGATACTCGGTCAGCTATCTCCGCAAACGGCTCCGGAGAGGCTACGGTAAACTTATTCATATCCATTAAAAACACTTTGTTAACTCATTCCGCATGTAATCATAACCTTAGATAATATTTTGCGCAAACGAATAACATCGAATACTCAGGTGGCCTACCTAAAAGAAAAGGTAGCCCTATAGTGTGCAACTCTGCGCAGCAAGAGGAATGTTAAATACTTTGGAGAAGTGTCGTCATTTTCAACCACTCCGAAATATCGTCTTTAAAGCGCGAAATGATGTCCTGCTTGTTCGCACATAACATTACATGGAAGTTAATACTTTTAATCTGCGTTTAGGGTAGGGGTCTAGAAACTGAAATATAGTAACTACCAGCTTAATAACTCCACTCTGATATCGCTCAGCGCCATTTCGCCTCCGCTGTGTATAGATATCACCAAGCTATAAATGTTATCATTCTTTACGCATCTGAATTTACTTGTTTTGTGTTGCGCCCTGACAATCACACAAGTTCAGAGAGAAGAAGCTGCTCGCAATGCGGTAAATAGAACCTTGATATTATTATATGAGTTCTTAACCAGCTTTGTCATTTTAATTTCACTGTTTGAACCTTGTATTGTTCATTTATTCGTTAAGCTCATGCAAAGGAGATATTACCTGAAGCCGCCTACTCGATTAGCAGATGGAGGCCAAATGAGAAAAGAAATGGTATAGCGCCGCCCTGAATTCGCTGCCAAAAACATGGCTGCGTCACATTTTTAATACGGAATATCGAGAATATTTTTCCGTCACGTATTTCTTAAACCTAGGGTGTGGTGACGGCGTAGTTTTTAAGACCGACCGGGCTACACGCGCATGGTTGATTTGCAGTTAATCACTTAGTATATATGCCACAGTTTTGCGATGCCATGATGCCAGGTGCAATGTGATTAACCGTGAAAGCATAAAAATCGGTCAGCGTCAACGGCTGAAGGGCCTCATTTGAAGGGCACTTGCTGCTTTTTTCTTCTATTGCACCGACTACAACATGAACTTGTATGCGCGCTTGTTCTTTACAACTCGGATTAGTGTCTGCTCAACATTACCATCTCGCTTTATCTCATATTTGTCGATTCGTTTTTTCAATCGACATCTCAATGCCGAAAAAAAGGAGGGAAAAAAGGTTTAGCTTTTATTCAGTAAGACGATTCGCGCAGCTGAACCTTGAGGCTCTCAGTGCAAAGACAACTTTCTAACATGTTTTCCCACAGGAGAGAGTACTTGCAGTCTGAAAACCTTTTTATTGTACTGCAGTCTGGCCGATGACAAAAACGCCTGCCGCGTTTTTGTCCTTGCTTGTCAGGAATATTGTCCGTTTTTGTCCCTGACAAAGTATTCCTGAAAGTATTTTTTGCTGTTTCTCGCCACCTCACTGGCTGGATGCTGTTGCGCCTAACGTTTCTTGCATTTCCCTAAGCACTGATATAAGACAAGCTAATTACTGTTGGAACCTGTTGCTTTATGCACATGACCTATAAAATGCCGTACGCTACGCTACAAGTAGTTCCCGTGTCCCACCGGCAAGAGTTTCCCTTGCTGTCAATGCCGTGTTTGCGTCATGTTTTTGCTGTTGTTGTTGTTTTTGCGGATCGAGTACATGTTGAGCGGATATGGTTTAACGTAGTCGTGCTATGAAATGTCTCACTAATTAGTTACTCTATAAATGAGAGGGGGATCTCCTAGTTTTTCAGTGGATAACTAAGCGCTCGCTGGGCTCTTATGCGGTTACTAATGTTGGCGATGCTGGGTGCTGTAATGGGCCGTCTACAATGTCGTTGAACGATGCTAGACTGTACTCGCCATCATGATGACAATAAAAGCGTAGATTCTGATTATTCAGGACTATGCTGAGCAGTCTACAATTTGCTTGTCAGCCTTTTTTCGGGTTGGAAAAAGTGGCACTCAATTGGTTTAAGATTTCACTTCTGGAGAGGCATTCACAGCCCAGCCATTTCAGTTTCTTGGAGGACGAGAAAAAGAAAAATATAAATCAATTAAAGCTTGTTTTACAGCAAGGATACAACATTCATTGCAGCAACCACCACCCGAGTTTATAAAAAAAGACGCGAACCAGAAACACTCTTTTCAATTTTATTCGCAAAGAACAAGCAGTAATGTATACAAGGCACTCAACAGGCAATGCGGAATGATCAGCACATTATATGCAATTATACACGCGTATTTACAAACACCTCTGCGCGCTATCTATCGCAGAGCCTGATTGCGGACTCCGACGACAATGGGGGCGCCGTAACGGACTCGGACCGTGAAACGAACTTCGTCGAGTTCCCTCTCCAAAGCGTTAACGATGGCAGCACCACGACTGAAGTCGACTACGACGGTCAAAACAACGAGAAAACTTGAAAATGCTTTGATTTCAACGTTTTATATTATGATAACAATATATACCATTCCATTACAAGTGAATTATAAAGCAATTACCACTAGACCGTTTTCTTTTTCTTTCTTTCGCCGTGCTAAAAGAGTCGTTGATGACTGGGAAAAAAAATAACCTCGTCATTCTGCGCCACAAAGTTCTTGTTTTCGTATGCACCGCCATTTCGCAGCAAGTGCGTTAGAAAGACATCTTTATACTTACAGACGTATCCATGTACTACACACCTTCAGAGGTACCCTGTCGATAAATATAGCAAAAGTGCCGCGATGACTCAGTGGTTTGGCGTCGTGCTGGTGAACTGCAGCCCGATGACGCAGATTCTATTCGTCTGCGGGGCCAACGTTTCAACGGAAGCGATACTCAAAGCTCTCTCGTACTGTGGGGTGTCCGCGCACGTTAAGGATGCCTAGGTGGTCGAAATTAATCCGAAGTCATGCATTATGGCGTCCATAGAGGCTACTATACTCAAGACGCTGGGGCGCCTTGATTACCGATACGTACAACCATGACTACACTCATTTTATCCTGCATTCCCTATACGCCAAAAGAAATATTAGATGCGCAGATCATAAGTCAGACACAGTGCCTGTGTTAGGCCCCGATTGCGAACCTCAAAGAGCAGGTACTCATTGGACATCCGGAAGATATTCTATGATCATCCAAGCGTAGTGCGCACGATCGGGTTTTAATGGAATATCCGCCGGATATTTGTGGACCATTGGGCTTGGACTGCTTGATATTTGACACCAACCACCATACTTAAGATGACAGATTACCGTCATAATACGCACGCATCAAACATAAAACACACACACAAAAAAAAACGCATGTGTCTGCCTCGCGCCTTTCCACTCGTCCTATCTGTTAGCGCTGTTTCTTCGTTTCGTTCATGAATAAAAAATGCCAACAAAGCACTCTTCTTAAACCACACAAAAGCTCAGCTGGAGCGACTTAGCCAATCTGAAACAGGAAGAAAAATACTAGAATGGATAGACATCCAAACGGGATGCACTGCTCATAAGACAGTGGATATCCCGGAAGAGAAGAGCCAGGATACGCGTCCTGCCTATGCCAAAAAATGTGCACCCCGAATATAACAAAGAGAGGCGCGGGCATAGAGCCAGAGCCTACGAGAAAAGAATGGAAGAACAACCAGCAGAACAAGTGGCCTACGTAGATGCTGCGTGGGAGATGGGGCACTCTAGAAAAGAATGGAAGAACAACCAGCAGAACAAGTGGCCTACGTAGATGCTGCGTGTGGACGGCAAGGAGCAGCCGTATCCGCAGTAGTCGACGGAACAGGAGCACCTGTAGTATCGGCTTCAAGCCGCACGAGAGACGCCAACGCGGGGGAGGAATTGGCAGTAGCGCTCGCTTGTGTCGGTACCAAGGCTAAATTAATACTATGCGATAGCAAAAATGCGGTCAGGAATTTTGGGAAGGGAAGAATATCAGAAGAAGCTAAACGAGTCCTCGAATCGAGGCCGCTTGAGCGCAACGTGAAAATTATATGGATACCAGCACATGAATCCATCGCAGGGAATGAGGCTGCTCACGAGTTTGCCCGAGCTCTCTATCAACGGGCGGCTGCCGAGCAGCCCTCTTGCATGGATATAAAAGATAGCCTAATCTCGTATAAAGAGGTTACAGAGCACTATAAACAAAGCAGAAGGGTCTATCCGCCGCCAGACCGTTCCCTCGGAAACGGGGAGGCAATTGCATGGAGGAGACTACAAGGGGGCAATCATATTAGTCTCTTTTGGGTATATGCAACAATTTCAAAAGATGAAAAGGATCTACATTGCATAACATGTGGGAGATGGGGCACTCTAGATCATATTATTTGGGAATGTAACAACAGCCCAGGAGCTAAAGAAAATATAGAGACGCCTTGGAGACCCTGCTGCGAAGCGAGGACCCCGCTCAGCAGCAGCAAGCCATCCGCGTGGCGGCTGAGGCCGTGAAGCAACAATGCATATTCACCAGACCTTAGTTCGCGAGGCTCCTGAGTAAGGCTCCATCAGGCCTGCGTGCCGGGGAGTCCGAAACGGAGCTTCTTCTCGGTGGAAATAAAGGTTTTCAACAACGAGAGAATTTTTATCTGTTGTAGGCCGTCATTGCACCCGCCATCGTTTCGGTGATGAACGACGGCCGTTGTTGCGGCGCGCGTCTTTCCCTCCCTCTTCCTTCTCTATTTTCTCTTCTGTCTGCACGAGGCAGCGGAGGTGGCTCAGCTACGGAGCCAGTAGCAGGCCCGTGCATTTTCTTTTCCTTCTTCCTACAGCCACAACAGCCCCTCTTTCTCTCTTTATACTTTCACTCCCACCTTCCTCCCTTACCTTACTGTGCCGGAGTACCCGGGTTCGAACCCGACCTCGGCGGCTGCGTTTCGATGGAGGCGAAACGAAGAGGCGTCCGTGTGCTGTGCGATGTCAGCGCACGTTAAAGATCCCCAGGTGGTCGAAATTACTCCGTAGCCCTCCACTACGGCTCCTCTTTCTCTCTTTCCACTTTCACTCCCACCTTCCTTCCTTCCCTTACGGCGCGGTTGAGGTGTCCACAGAAAACAAGTGAGACAGTTACCGCGCCTTTCCCTTCCTATAAATCAATCAATCAGCATCAATCCTCCCTTACCTTACGGCGCGGTTGAGGTGTCCACAGAAAACAAGTGAGACAGTTACCGCGCCTTTCCCTTCCTATAAAATCAACCAATTAATCAATAAGCACCAAATTTTTCTAGCCGTTGCAAAATTACCTATTTTTCTTTTGCATTGAAGCCACTATCAACATGCCACGAACAGCTCTAATTAAAAGAGAAACACTATCGGCTGCACAAACCACGATTATAATCTGTGTAAAATTAGCAAAGGTTGCGGGTTCAAAGCCTAATATGTTGGAAAAAGTGTTTGTAATATTGAAAAAAAAACTTTTGAAATATATTTTAATTTGCTTGCAAAGGTAGCCTAAATTCTCGTTCTTGAGGATCGAGACACATCGCTAACATCATTAACTACTGACGTCACTACCTATGGAAATACAACGGTGTAGTATAGTGCCTAGAATATACTGGCTAGTGTGCCGTCCGGCAGCGCTTCCCTATGGGCGAGGGTGGCGCCATTTGCAATGAAAGCCAGTTCATAGCGGCAGAGGGCGCTGCTTGTAACTTCAGAATGGATTCCGCCCAGGACGACGCCTAGAGGACAACCTCTTTGTGCTTAGCCAGACGATGGAAATTGCTCGAAAAGAAGCTCGGGGCCTGGTGGGCTGCTTCCTGGACGTCGCCAAGGCATACGATAGCGTCCCCCATGAGCCATTGTTCCATCGTCTGGGAGAGCTGGAAATGCCACCGGTGTGGATAAACCTACTGCGCCGGCTGTACTCCGAGAACACGGTTGTGGCCTGCTTTGGTGGCGCCCGCTCGGAGCCCGTGCCCGTTACGAGGGGCCTCAAACAGGGCTGCCCACTCTCACCGCTCCTATATGCGCTTTATGTTGCAAGCCTTGAGCAAACCCGGCTCGAGTCAGGGCTGGGCTTCCCGTTTCCCCATATGTATGAGGGAATGCCGGAAGTGTGGGTTCTGCCAGGCCTTGCATACGCCGACGACCTGGTGCTGCTGCAGAGAATGTGGACACCCTCCAGCAACTGGTCACCCTGGCCGCCACCTGTGTGCACCGACTGGGCCTGCAATTCAACGCCAGGAAGTCCGCAGTGCTGCAATTCTCGAGCCCGCCCAGTGGGGCTGAGGTGACCCTGCCCAACGGTGACACCATACCCCGGGCTACCGAGTACCGGTACCTAGGTGTACTCATTGGATCGGCGCCTGTGCCTTTGGAGGCCCACGAAGAACACGTTCGGCAGTCCAGCCGCAGGGCGGGCAACATGTTACGCCGACGCTGCCTGTGGGGCTGCAATAGGTATATGCTGGTCCGCGAACTATGGAAAGCTGTTCATGTGCCCGCATTAACTTTTGCAAATGCTGTTCTCTGCTTATCGGTCAAAACCCGATCATGGTTGGAACGTGGCCAGCGTGAAGTGGGCAGAGTGGCACTGGGCTGCCATGGCCGAGTTGCAGTCGAGGCCATACAGGGCGAACTCGGCTGTTCTTCGTTTGAGGCACGCGAGGCGCGCAGTAAGCTTGCCTATGAGGGCCGCCTGAGGACTATGCCCGACTGCAGGTGGGCACGCCGAATATTCCGCTACCTGTGTCTCAAAGGTATCCGCACAACTTGGACTGCGCGCCTACACACGCTGAGCCGCAAGTTTGGCCTCCTGAGGCAGCCAGTGCAGGAAGCAAGCGAGCGGAAGTGGTCCAGGGAGGTACAGGAGCGCGTCCGAAAAGAGGAGACGGAGCAGTGGCGCGCAGCAATGTGCGCGAAGTCAACACTGCTTCTCTACCGCACACACAAGACCGCCCCGGCCCCGGAGAAGCTGTATGACAACGGCAGTGGGAGCGCTCTTTTCCTCGAGGCGCGTACTGGGCCGCTGCGCACTCTGTTGTACCGGCAGAGGTTCGACAAGTCTCCGGTGGTTCAGGCGGGACGCTGTCAAACGTGCGGTGGGGAGCAGGAGAACATAGAGCATCTGGTCCTCCACTGCCCGCAATTGGCACCGCGACACCCAGAGGGCACCACCCTACTGCAGGCGCTGGGTTTTGCCGCCTCTGACACTCCGCACGCGGCGGTGGCGGCAACAAAAAGCCGACCGACAGTGGTGGGGGTCGACTCAGCAGCGCAAGCCGAAGGCGAACTCGGTGACTCCAGCGAACGCACCCCCCGACTGTGTTTAAGTGGTCTGTGTGTGGCTGTGTGTGTGTATATGCTAAGACTTATGTCATGTAAACGGCTAGGATGCACATCGTGCGCCCCCCCCCCCCCCCCCCGATGCAAAGGGATTGCCACATAATCATAATCATCATCGATCATCATCGTACCACAGGAGCAGACGAGGCGGTTTTTTCGTTTCAGAAGCCAGTCTGTTGGTGTGCATATGGGTTTTCAACTCGGTTCAAGCTGAATCTGGTGCTCTTTTTTTCACGGAAGTGCAGCGTTTTTGTGAGTGGGGAACTGCATATGGGAGTCGTTCCGTGTGTTCTTGTAGCAATTTCGGTGTGACTGAATCCGTTGTGTGCGTGCGCTGTGTGCGCCTTTGGGCGCTGTTTTTTTTTTTTTTTTTTCATCATATCTACGAAGAACAAAATGAGTTCTTGATTGTAGTTTTGTCTGCACGGAAATATGTCGAAACCAAAGCAGCAGTTCAAAGAGAAGGCTTGCTTTGTGCCTTTCTGCAAAAGCGGTCTCCGGTCGAACAAGGAGAGAGTTTCAATGTTTACTGCACCATCTGATGCTACGCGGCTCGCAGAATGGGAACTCCGCCTCAAAAGAAAAGACAGAAAGTTATCGTCAATGGCTGTGGTGTGCGAGAAACATTTTGAGAGCGACTATATTGAGCGCGTGTTCCGTGTCACCGTGAACGGCGTTACAAATGAGCTTCCTCGCGATAAACCACGTCTGAAGCCCGACGCCATACCTACTATATTCCCGGATTACCCTAAACATCTTGCGCGCAAATCGCCAGCAAAAAGGAAAAGTAGAAATCTGTGCGAGAAAGAGCCTCCAGCAAAGCGTTGCAGGCGTGGTGAGCCAGAAACCTCCGAGTTGAGTTCAGCCATTGGGAGTGCCGAACCAGTGATCCTTGAAGAGTCTCGGCCCGCCAATGGAGGTGAAATGAATGAAAATTGCTCCAAACTTTGTAGTCCTGAAGTAGCAAGCGCTGCTGCTGCTGAACAACCCCCTCCAATTACCAGCGAGAGCATGCACCCATTCCTCAACATATCTATTCCAATAACTTGGATGAGAGTACCAACGTTTCCCGCGGAATCATTGGCTTACGCCTACTGTGAAGCCGAAGAAAATAATTTCGCCATCATTTTCACGGAAAAAATGGTAGTGTTTGAAAGACCTTCACCTGATGGACAATCAGTGGCAACGGTTTACCTGAGGGGAAGAAAGAAGTCAGAACAAATTGTCATGACATGCGAAGAGGCCGAATCCTTGATCGAGGAAGTTTCATTGACAGCTCTTTGTGGTAGATGCGGCATAAAGCCTGCTTCTGGAAAGTACACTTCCTACAGGGGCATGATTTTTTCTGAGAAGTGTTTGCTATCAGTAAAATCCGATGGAGAGCCCTGTGCTTTCTGCAAGTACCTGAGAATTCTGGCTCAAAACCAAGCATGCAGACAAAGAGAAGGGAAAGTGAAATTGCGAGGAAGTCTGATGAAAAGAAAGAATCAAAGAACATATCTCGAATTCTATCAAGGACTAAGAAAAAGTTGGCAGGCGCAATGATGCAAGTGGCTCACATGAAAGAACAAAATGAGGCTCTTTGTGAAAAAACATTGACAGCAAAATTAAGTCCCTTCCCACAAAGCAACAGCTGGCTGTAAAAAATTGTTTCCTGGCTGCACGACGAAAGTCGCATAAAGGCATGCGATACGACGACGAATGGATTCTAGAATGTATGTTGTTGAGGATGCGAAGTCCGAAGTTATATGAGCACCTCCGAAGAGAAGCCATTATGATCCTACCAGGGCGAACTTGCCTTCAAAAGTACCTGAAGCGTTTCAAAGGTGGTTTTGGCCTCAGCGCTAAAGTCTCCAATGCCTTAAACGAAAAGACGAAGACCATGGATGTTTACAGTCGTCATGGTGGCCTCATCATTGACGAATTAAAGCTATCGGAGAGCCTAAGTGTGAAGTCAGTTGGTGAGTAAAGTTTTTATTAGATTCTTGGAATGCTCTGTGCCATATACGGAAAATGAGGAGTTTTGCTAAGCATGTCTACACAGATTACAGGTATGCGCCCACAAACAGCCGGAAAGGAGGCTTTTACGTCTACATTTCAGGGGAGGTCAGCGTGCGTGAGCGATACAAACGTCAGTTCACTGAACAAAAACTAGGCTGAATTTCTGCTAACAAAAGTAGGAAAGATTTGCCACTCCCCAACATAGATCTAGAGAAGTGATAAAAGAATACACTGGAATATTCCTGGAGCTCGTTCTGGCGCGAAAAAGGTGATAAAAGAAAGTATATATATATATATATATATATATATATATATGTATATATATATATATATATATATATATATATATATATATATATATATATATATATATATATATATATATTCTGATCTGTGTTGAAATATGTTTGGACATTAAGCAGTGTTGCTTCTGGGTTTCTTTTTCAATTAAGGCGACATCGAAGGCTTTGTTGACCTCGGCGATCATACACCTGCTGACCAGAAGAATGTGCTGGCAGACCGTGGCATGGTTTTGCTGTTTCAGCCATTTACTGGTAAGGTGTGTTTAATGCTTTGAAATATTGTCACCAACCAAAATTAAGAGCCCATGTTTTCGCGTCCGAGTTGTTTTGTTTCTTCAGATGCGGCGCCAACAGGAAATCTTCTTCTTTTCCCCACTGATGTCATCTGCAGCGTTTCCAGGTTATCGTATAGGCCTTTTTATCGGGCGAGGGAGATTCGAAAAGCCTCCTCTCTGGACTTTTGAAAAACCGGTTTCCAACGACCCAGTAAAGAGGCGTCATCCTTCCCGCCCGCCGATGCAAAGGTCTATAGTGTACTACAATTTATAATTTCAAGAAGGCTCCCCTCTGCATATATGTGAATGGCCTGTGTCACTTTGCAACAACGGCGAACCAAGGCCGCTGGCTCCTCCAAGCAACTTCTTGACAAAAAAAAAAAAAAAAAAAAAAAAAAAAACACGTCACAAAGCCTGTTTGTCCGCGCCATTCGGTTATATGACTTCGGGTGATTTGCAGCGAGTATATTTAACCGTCGGGCCACTGAACGCAAAGCGTGGATGTGTGAAGTGAAAATCGCGAGTGGTTCCACAGGGCGATTATCATTCCCCGTGTCTCGAATGTGTCATATGACACAATTGAAGCTCCTGCGAGGATTCGATAGTCTACACCGCAACAACTACCTCCATTAAAGTCAATTTTGTGCTTCTATTGCTTAGCACCGTGCTTCGGTTGCGGTACGTTAGCCTAACAGGGTTGGGCTTTTTCATTATTTTCTTAAAATTCTTCATTTAATTCAGCAATTGGTACGACGCCGAGCCTTGGGTGTGTTTTCTTTAGGTTGACGATTTTTCAGCCTAAGGTATACTTGGTTCGCATTTTTACTTGATTTAAACTCTTGCTTTCTCAACCAAACTTCTATCGAATATGTTCACTTCATAGAGACGAAGGTGGCCTCGAAACGCGTCAGCTCCTAATAAATTTTGGTTGTAGCCAGTGTTTCAACCCTAACCAGACGGTCTTCCATCGAAGATTTGCTCTTTTCAATAACTTTTTCTTCGTTATATCGCAACCTTAAATATATAAACATACGCACATATCTGTGAGCGATAACTTCTGCCTTTCTGCAGGAAACTGGACTCAGATCCTAGGGGTTTTTGCCTCAAAGGGAAATGTTAAAGCCCCGACCTTGGCGAAAATTATTTTGGAAGCCACTGTCCTTGCGGAAAAAGCTGGCCTCTTCGTGGATTCCATAACATGTGACGGCGCTAGCTGGAATAGAGGAATGTGGCGGCTTTTTGGAATACAGGGTAAGAGCAAGAATGTAATTTCACGCAAGATACAAAATTGCTCTTTTACAGTGTTTTGCTATTTTGAAGCTTTAGGTTTGCATTGTTTAAAATGTGGCGATGGAATAATACCAGATTTTATCATTTTGGATTTATTTGATTTTTTCCCAGGTTCTACAAGCCACGTCCGAAATAGCACCAAGCACCCAGTAGATCAAAAGAGAAAGCTGTATTTTTTCTCAGACTTTCCACATTTGATTAAGAATGGCAGAAACGGGTTTGTTGCAAAAGGATACCTCACACCAGCTGGACGTGTTCACTGCGGCCTCATACAAGCAGCTTTCGAAGTGGATCGGGAAAATGTGACCCTCAAGGTGATGCCAAGCATAACAAATGCACATATATCAAGCCGCACAGCTTTGAAAAAATGAAAGTTGACATCACTTTTCAGCTGTTTGGTGACCAAGTCATCAAAGGACTTTTCATTTACAGAGAACAAATTCAGTCTGCAGCCGACAGTAGATTTCGTGCAAGATATGAACCGTCTGATTCGTATAATGACTTCGCGAACAAGCGAGAAGGCACTCACGCCTAATAGTCCGAAAGAACAATATATCAAAGGCTTCTTAGAGTATCTGCAGGAATGGGAGCAGCATGCGAAACCAGCTGGCGGTGGCTTCCTTACGGAAAACACATCGGCAGGATTAAGAGTGACGATCAAGAGCATCGGCTGTGGGGTTCAAATATCTGCTTACGTCCCGATTAAGCCAGGATAAAATTGAAAACCTTTTTGGGATAATTAGGCAGTCGTCGGGATGCAACGACCACCCCACCGCTTCACAGTTTCTCGTGACTGTGAATCTACTAGCGTTCTACAGCCTGGCGAAACCGCCTAGAGGAGGAAATTGCACCCCAGAGGTGATCAAAGCACTGCTAAACCCAAATGAGCTGTGTGAAACAACGAGCAGTTTTCTCTCAGAGAAAATAGATGACCTACTTGACCACGGAAATCTCAGCGAGGCTCATGAAGTTGTTGAAGTAATCGTGTCTAGCAGTGACCATGCATCATACACAGAAAAAAAGAGCAATAGTGCTCTAATTTATTATACTATAGGCTATGTGGCAAGAAAGGTGATTGCCAGGAGCTGCTGTCCACGGTGTGCAGACTATCTTTGCGTCAGCAAGGCAGAAGCTGGTACCGATGCTTCTTCATACTTTACTGCTCATTTTGATAATTGGGGCTTGGTGTACCATAGCCAGAGCTTGTTAACTGCTCTAAAGGCCATGGAGGATGCCTTTACAACGTTTTTTTAGTAAAAACGAACTCCATGAAGGAAGTTTAGTTGAATTCTTGACCCAGCTACAGCAGGTGTCTTTTCCTGAACTTGGCTGTCCAGAGCATGAAAAGGCAATTCTAACTGCAGTTGTAAAATTTTATGTTCTCTTAAGGTTTCGTTTTTTTGTCAAGGGGCTAAACAAAGAGAGGGCAGCTCGAAGGCAACGACAAAGGTTTCTTAAACAGCGCCGCTGCCAGTATAATGCTCCCCTTCATGCTCTGCATGCAACTGTCTGCGTCTTGTTATTGTAGCAATAAAAACAAGTGTTGTATTGTTCTTTCCTGCATTATTCACACACACACACACACACACACGCACGCACGCACGCACACGCTATGACTAAACTGCACGTATTTGCTTGTCAGCAAATGTAGAGTACACATTGAGAACCACCAATTACAAATAAATTATTACTGATCTATTTCAGTTGAATTAGTGGTAGAACACATGTACGCATATGATCCTTACATTTTGTTAGGAAAAAGCTACCAAAATGACATTACACCAATAAAAGCCTATGGTGCTACCGTTGCCAGGGTACATATTCCGTTTTTACTTTGTGAGCACCGGGGATGTTCAAAACTCGAAGTTGCACCGAAGCGGCGATGATTGAATATGCCGCAAAATTCTAGTCTAAGTTCAAAACAAACCTTTAAACTGGTAGTCAGCTGCCTCCAGTAGAACTGTTGGTTGGTTGGTTGGTTGGTTGGTTGGTTGGTTGGTTGGTTGGTTGGTTGGTTGGTTGGTTGGTTGGTTGGTTGGTTGGTTGGTTGGTTGGTTGGTTGGTTGGTTGGTTGGTTGGTTGGTTGGTTGGTTGGGGTCTTTGGGTTATTCTCGAGGGGGGGGGGGGGGGGGATACCGGACACGGGTTATGCCGGCCATAATTCGCGGCGGCACTCTTGGTGTCCGGGGGGAAGGGGAGATGGGATGTTGGGAGGGGAGGGGGAACTGTGGTCTGTTACCAACTTGACGAAAGCAAAGAAATGCAGCGCGCGCCTAGACCTCTTGCCGGTGTTGCGAGAGCGCGGTATGCTGCGGGCGTCGTGACAGGTACCCACCCAGTTTGCAGCGCCCCTGACGGCGGCCGCCGGCATTCATCGCTGGCGGCGCCATCCAGGAGGCCGCGGTCGGCACACTAGCCAGTATATTCTAGGCACTATAGCTGTAGTGACGTAACAGCACTATAAAGTGACGTTGCAGCAAGCGCGTGAACAAGAACGTCCCTGCAGGCTGCAAGTCTGCCAAGCCGCGAGTCGTGTGTGCAGTGCGCTGTGTGTCGTCGCTCTAGCTATCGTTTTGCAAAGTGCGTGACACATGACTTTGCGTGACATCGTCACGTAAAGCTGCGAAGGCTAACAGTCTTTGCATGGTCGAGGTCGAGTGTCGCATCCGGCCTCTTGCTTGTGCAACGACCATCATGCCTTCACGTGCATATTACTGCTCGGTGGACTTCTGCACTAGTAGATACGGGGATCCTGTAAGCTTCCATAGGTTCCCTCGGGACGTTGTACAAAGAAACGCCTGGATAGAATTCGTTCGGGCTACCGGGCGGCACAACTGGACGCCAGTGAAGTCGAGCATGCTTTGTTCGCTGCACTTCGACTCTGATTCGTACCTGGCCAAGTACGCGGCCAGCTTCGGGATTCCGATAAAGCCTTGGCTGGCGGCCGGTGCCGTGCCGATGGTGTATCCCGCTGCTGCACAAAGTCTCCTAGCATCTGAAAGTGGAGCAACTGCGGCAAAGCGCCAGGTTTGTATTATGTCGCATAATTTGGTTGCGCGTATGTTTATCGACAGTGGCGGTAATACCGGCGTATTTCATGCTTTGCGCAGTGCTTGGCTAATGTTGGCAGCGTTGGTGTTGATCTCTGCGAGGAGACGGCCACAGAAGAAGTATCTTCCAGCACAGGTATTCGATTTTCACTTATCTGCTCCTTTGCAGGCCTCAATAGCAATGCTGTATGAAATGCCAAAAACTGAATCTCAAAGTAATAGAAACGGCCGTTGGCTAAAGAGTACGTTTGCCGGTAAACCCAGTAAACCTACATAGAATATGTCCTTACAAAATTTATAGTGCATGTCATTAATCCTAAAAATTCTTGGCATGGTCTGCATGTAAACATGCAGTTTGCGGAAAATGTTTGTAATTATCGATTACACTAATGCCTTATGCCTGCTTATCCTTGGTTTGCATATGCTTTGTGAACCAAAATGAAAAAAAAAAAAAAAGAAAGACAGAAAATGGTGCCCAGTGCACCTGGTGAAGAAATCACTAACATGATTGTGCCATATATATCACATTTGCCCTTTGCTGTGTATGCACAAGTTATTAACATGAATTTTCCTTCAAGATCTCTGATAATCTCCATTTTGTCCAGCAGTTGGTAATCACAGAAGCGCATCACAACAATGCGGAGCCACAGCCGGGATTGAGTGCAACACATGCGACTCCCAGAATCAGTGCACTGTACAAGTGTCAGTTAAGGCGACACAAGCTACAATGCCTCCAAGTATGAAAAGCATCGGTGCACAGACAGGAAGTGCATATATCAGACTGGGGGTGCGTATGCAATGTACTAACATATCCAGTAGTACTTACCGAAAGTATGTGAGGCGCATGTATGCACATATATGTGCATGTATGCTAGCAGTCAGCATTGGTGCAGCTTAGCATTGTTGAGCGTGCAGTGTGAGTAATAGTCCGTAGGTGCTTGCCAGCTTTAGAGCTTCTTGAAAAACATGCATGTCACCTGATGGCCCCTTTATTGAGCATAAAAACAAAAATTAAGTGAGGACATTGCACTCTGCGCCCTGCAATGCCCTCGTATAATTTTTGTTTCTGGCCGCAGAGCAACACGGTGGCCGGAGAGTTGGGTTTGGCTGAGACGAGACCTTGCCTCGCTGTGAGGTTCAATGTCTAGAATGGGCTACGCCGGTATGTCGAAGCGGTTCATCCTTACATCTATTCTCAAGCATCAGGGAGAGTGCATTTTGTTTTAGGCAAGTGTTGGAGAAGCAATGCCATAGCTATACTTGTTCTAGAAAGCTAGCTTTTTGCAGAGCTGTTGTGTTCCTATGCTGTTGCCTCTTTAGCTTCAGAATCAACATGTACACCTCTATGGCACACCCTAATTTTTTGTTGCAGAATGCCAAGTGGAGTGTGATTACGCTAACATCATGATCCCGGTTGGCAAGCAGCTGAGGCGCTCAACACCACAACCACTGACGCCACAACTGCCAGAGCTGTCATAGACTTGAGGCCTACCCAAAGAATAATACATATGAGCCATCTTTTGGAGGACTCAGCAGTGTAAGTGTGCCTCATGACACAAAATTAATATTGCTTTCCACACTTTAAACATGCAACGTTGTTGGTCAATGCAGGTGTTTGGGCCATCAAAGCTTTATAGAGGTATTAAGGTAAAAATAAATAATTTTTAAACAGTTCCTCTTGAGAGCTTTTAGAACAAATGTAGATAAAATGAGATGCTCCTAATTAAATACATTCAAAGAGGGCCGGTAGCCACTGGCACTGAGGAAAGTGTAGGGAACTTGTTTGGGGCATCGATTATTGCAAAATAATATAATCATGAAGATAAACACTTAGAAAGTAGCAGAGAAAGAACCATAGGCCACCAGTAGCGGGATCCGAATCTGCGACCTGCAAATTTTGCGTCAGGTGCTCCATACTGACTTTGCTACGGCAGGGCTGTTCAATCTTCCACTCTTTTAGGCACTTGTGCTATGTGTAACCTATCGTTGAGTGTTTCCTGGTGTCGCCATAACACCTTCTTCTTGGGGTCAGTGGTTGTAGTGTACCATGCCATCCGAAAAAAATCTGCAAAAATTTCTGAGCGGAATCAATGCAGTTGGGGTAAATAGAGCATAAATTTATTTTACACTACCCCCACTGAACAATGTGCTCGTAACGTTGTCGTGTTTGAAGAGAACCTCCTGCATCTGGTTAAGTTTTGTAGAAAATGCCACCTCCCACCAGAGTCATTACTACAGGTATGAAAACATTTCGTCTCATTCAAAGCTGACAGCATGGGCTACATTCGTTTATTGGAGATACGGCGGCTACGTAGGTATGTTTGCAGGAAAGGAGGCTGTGCTGTCAGTGCAGGTGCCACTGCTCTGATCTCTGGTGTTGGTGAAACTGAAAATCACGCACATGAAGCTCCAAACCAAAATTCACGAGCACCAGAGTGTGCCTATCCAGAATGGACCTTTTGTGGTCCTGAGAGTGTGCTTACCGCAGCTTACCGGTATCGCTAAAGAGGAAAGTATATAACAGTTGCATCTTACCTGTACTCACCTATGGCGCTGAAACGTGGAGGCTAACCAAGAGAGGTCTACTTAAGTTGAGGACAACCCATTGGGCTATGGAACGAAAAATGGTAGGGGTAACATTAAGAAATAGGAAGCGTGCAGAGTAGGTCAGAGAAATAACTCAAGTTACCGACATTCTAGTGGAAATTAAGAAGAATTGGACATGGGCAGGACATGTAGTGCGAAGAGAGGATAACTGATGGTCGCTTAGGGTAACAAACTGGATTCCAAGGAAAGGAAAGCTTAGCAGGGGGCGGCAGAAAGTTAGGTGGGCGGATGAGATTGAGAAGTTCGCAGGGGTCAAGTGGATGCAGCTAGCACAGAACCGATTTAAGTGGAGAAATATGGGAGAGGCCTTCGCCCTGCAGTGGGTATAGTCATGCAGATTATGATGATGATCAGAGTGTGCCACGCCTCCTTTACCATTTTTGCTGGCCATGCCTACAGCAAAAAAAAAAGGAAAGATAACTGCATTTATTCTTCCACAAATGGGCTTTGCTGGGTGCACAAATTTATGAGCTGCAGGTTAATAATTCAGTGCACTATTGGCATCTTACAGCCCATGCATGTGTGCATGGTGTCCCCAATGGGATAAAATGCAGTGCCACTAGTACCCTGTGGTCGTGGGTTAAGTAGATCAAGTGTGTTCCCACGGATGACTCACACTCACTTGGTGTACATAAAGCCACCATTGCTCGGGACTATTGCTCGAGAAAAAACACTATTTCAGCATTGTTCTTTTTATTGCAAAAGCAATACTACTCTAGGTTTTCAGCGTAATGCGGCCGGTAGCCACGTCTTACCCGCGTGACACTGTCTGGGCTACCAACTCAAGCGGTCAGCGTAGCGTGGTCGCAGACACGGCGTAGCGCGTGATGTCACAACCCACGTGACACAAGAGAGAGAGATGGGCACAGCATCACATCACGCCCCACGTGACTCAAAAGCGAGAGATGGGCTGGCAGGAGCAGCCAACTTGGGTCTCTACTTTCGCATGGGATGGTTATGTCAGAATCAGCATGCCAGGACCCTAGAATTCACATTACTCCTATAGTCCACTAAGGCACATTCATACGGAGTATAGACACCATTTTTTGAAGCGTCGGAAGGAATACGATTGCTTTCCTGGTTATACAGAGATGCTCCCCAAGCAATCCCAACCTCGCACGTTTCCGCGAAGATATTTTAATTTGATTTTAAAAACAAGCCAGGCAAGTACTCCATTTTTTCGAAACCCATTGGCATCGACATCTCTGTGGCGAAAACGTGGACATAGGTAAACATGACATAATCAAACAACTGTGACGTGGAGTCTGCAAAGCAAAGAGCAGTGACGACACGTGGCCGGACTCGAACAGCGCCGCCGCCGCTTCCTGCCGTGCCCTGAGAAGAACTATGCTTCTGCTGGCTTTACTCGATGGCTTCTTCGTTGGTGCATGTTACAGTTACCTCACCGGTGTACGTATGGAGACTGCCTGCTAAACTCGGGCCCCAACAGCATGCCTGCACAAGTGCAGGGCTTACGGCAACGGTGCCTCTCGATGGCGCGCCGGGAACATACTGCGCCGCTCCCTGCCTACCCTAGACGTCGCTAGCACTAGCTGGTTTCACATCGAAGTGCCAGCGAAAGGCGCTTTGGAACAGGCTAACGCTGTAATAAACGTTGGAGTTTAGCGCCGCTTTATTGGCGAGCCCATCTCGTAAAATATTTTCTTGCTTTGCGCGAGCGACGCCTTCAGCAGCGGAGCTAGCAGACATCAGTTGCGTCGCACTGGGCAGCAGCTGTAGGAAAAACAAAAGTTCGCTTGTATCACTGTAATTTCTACCAGGACCTCAGTATTGGCCGATTAATCCTCGCAATTTAATCGTGACTGACAGTCCTTTGTACAAATAGTTATGTAAGCCAATGAACAGCGATCCGCGATAGCTAGATTACCGATAGCGGATGCTCTGAGGCAGCTATGACTTGGGAGCCGAACGTGGCGGCCACGGCTTTACGCACCCAGATTGCATTGACTGCGCCAGATGGCGCCACATGCTTGGACGGTGGCACGCAGGCCTGCCTCGTTGGGACCAATCAGTGCGTGAGCATGGGAGCCATCGGGAGAGCTTACGGGTTACGGTGGCTGATCGCGTCATTACTAAAACATTTTTTTAGAACAGCTTGGCTCACAGCGCTGGCCAACCGAATGGATAAAGCAGCATCTTTACGGTTCAACATTCCTAACAGTTGACATTTCCTGTGCATCAACCCACCAAGCTTTCGTGGCTGCTGCTGATTTCTGCTTCGTCGCTTGAGTCGCAGGCGAGCGGGTCGGGATTAAAGTGCCCGGCAGTGTTAGTAACATCCACGTCATTGGGTGAAACAACGTCGCAGTACTAATTATGCTACACTGAAGCGCTGCTCGACGACAATATTTTCTTGCACGTGCGACAGCAAGCAGACGAAAAACGCGACCCGAATACGTCATCAGATTTTGTGTTTGCGCGATCACCAACCTTGCCAGTAGGGGGCACTCGAGTGGCGTTCTCGTATCTTTGACGTCATCGCGCGCTCGTGTCCGGAGAGATCGAAACCGAAACTGGCCCTGATAAATGCACTGATAATAAATTAATTGATCTGTGCTGGGGCTTTTTGGGTTCCAGTTCCTCTGTTTTGGACCACTGTGGATCGATTAAAGCAAAAATACCGGAACAGAAAATGTATATGTCTATACTCCTTTAAAGCGGGGCTTTATGTGTGGGTTGAAGAAGAAGAAGAACGCTCGGCCACCTGCAGCTAATGCTTTCGCTCGATATTTGGTTCAGCAGCACTGAACCCTTCTAATATTTTTTTCTTGAAAAGATGGTATAAAGCTTAGTCGTCCTGGCACTTCAAACATCCTCTGCCTGATGACCACTACAAGGGTGCGTGACTGGAGAGATCCATTTCATGCTGTCATCTGTCAGTGCCATAACTGCACTGCTTTTTTCTTGCCTTTGCAAAGTGTGCATGGTTTAGATATCTTTAAATGACAGAAGTTGTAAGGCAAAAAGATGTTTGTGGCCTCATGTTAAAAATTCTATGAAAATAGCAAACAGTTTTTTGGCCATGCAGATACTGTGTCAGTAATTGAACCCAATAGCCAATGGGATTTCTTGGTCAAAAGTGGTCACCCATCATTCCATTTCAGATTGTTGAAATCCATATATGAAAAGGGTGGCCTTACCTCGTGGCACCTGATTTCCCACCATTATTGCAATAGCAGTGTAACAGGAACTGTAGTCATATGTCACGCATATACAGCAGAACCCCGCTATGGTAAACTCTGATATAGTAAAGTGAAACTGAAGTCCCAGTTCATTTCCCATAGACAGCTGTACATTTTCCCCCTTTATAGTAAAGATGTTTTCGGTAAAAATTGGTTTTAGTAAAGTGCGCCTGGCCATGACGACGACTTCCACAATATGATATCGCCGCCAGTGCACTACCTAGAATCGCGAGGCAAAGATTTTTTGTATTGAAAACTGAAAAATAACACCGAATGTCCGTGTAAGTGGCTTTACCGCCAGGATTAGCAGCACTGAGGAGAAGCCTACTTTATGGAGGCCTTGGAACTGAGGGAAAGCACGCAGCGCGTAGGGAAAAAAAAAGTAAAGCTGTCTACAAACGTGTGACATGGTCTGGTTAGAAAGTAAAGGAGAGTGAAAGTGCAGCAAGAAATAGGGAAGGGGAAGAAATGGGCGAACATTCCCAGCACTGTGCAGCACAGAGCATGAGACAGTGGAGGTGCAGCGAGTGCAATCTTACAGCACTTGACTGCCAGGCGCATTTATCATTTATTGCCTTTTAAAAGACAGAAACAGCAAAAAGGGACACTATATTCATGCAAGGCTATGGTTTTTGCATGAAATCGAACTTGGTTGCATTCGTAGCCACGTTGTTTTCATGCTTAAGAGGTACTTTCACAAGATGTAAAAAATTTGTATAACAAAAAGATTGCATGAAGAGATCATAAAAGTGAGATGGAAGGTATTTCAGAGTTTTCATTAAGCAACAATACGTGTTCAGTAAGTGCCTATTTAACTACCAGACAGCATGTTCAGGGCCATGTCATCACCAACAACTGATATAGTAAAGACCGAGATGTAAAGGTTTTTGCTGGTCTCAGTGATTTTACTATAAAGGAGCTCTACTGTATATACAGAATTGTGCATGTGTTTTACTTTTTGTGCAGGTTTTTGGCTCTTTAGCTGTGGTAATGTCCGCATGTCGAGATGGCCATGTTTTGATCTGGCACAGCCAGCCAAAGAAAAGGCGCTTCGCCGTTGGCAACATTTCTTTGGCTGCTGCAGTCCTCTTCAGTGGCTCGAGTCCAACACAAGTCCTGCGGCTGTTCAAGTGCACTGGAGCCACAGGCTTTAACAAGTGGACATTTGACCGCCTACAGGGGGATATATTGATTCCTGCTGTGCACAAGGTGAGCATTATGTGTCTGGAAACGTATGTGTCAACCTAAAAATTGTAAACACCAAAGTAGGCATGTGTTTTTTACTGCTTAGTCCCGAGAAAATGGACTATCTTATGTGGCACGAGTACTTTGCAAATTAGTGCACTTGTTTTGTAAAATGCAGTGGTTCAAGGTCGTTGCTTTAATGATTTATTTCCTTATTTTAAAGGAGCACTCTTTAAATATGAATACAGTTGAGCCCCTTTATAAGGGACATGCATAAGGGGAGGGGGGGGGGGCAGCAGTTTTTTGTTTCTTATATGAGAGGTTCCTTATAAGCAGGGTACAATGTTTACATTTTTTAACCAGACCTTATTTGAGTGCAGGGATCCTATGGCTAAAATACACAAAAATGAAAGGTACATCATGTCGTGAAAGCGTTCCTATAGCTTTCGTTTACAATTGCATTTGCTTCGTGGACCACCCACTGACCACACCTAGCAGCTTTCTTACATTTATTTATTGCTGAAATAGTTGTAAATCTTAATCTGCTTCATGGCTGCATTGATGCTGTTCAACACAGCCTCTCCCAGCTTGAAAATCGGGCCAGGAGTCTCATGGCCGATGTGCCAAAGCTGTATACATTGGCAAACATTGGTACTAAGCTATGTGTCCGGTAACAAGTAAAGAAAGCGGCACAAAATCGTAAAGGTAACCAGCTTACTACTGAGGTGCTAGAAGCAGCCAAAACTATAAAACATCACCGGCAGAAATATTCCTCAGTTTATGCTTGTTTGAGAAAGGGTAACAGCGGCTGTGAGTAACAAGTCTGTGAATGCTGCTACTCAGATGAAAAATACCGTATTTACACGATTGTAAGTCTAGCCCCTTTTAAAATCCGAAAATCTGAAGTTCAGGGGTTGACTTACAATTGAAACCAAAGCATAGCACTGTTAACAAGGGCAAGGCAAAAACCATATCAGGGAGGCTATGATGAATTTGTTTGCTCTACGGATTTAAACGCAACATTCAGTTACTGTGCGTGCTTCTCAGGGAGAATTTTTCTTTAACTTTTACTGCGCAGCAGAAACTGCAGCTGTGGGAGTGTCAATAATTTATGGAAGAGCTGTTGTTAGAATTGTGGCGACGCTCCCTTTTTGCACGTCAGTTGCGTTGGGTCACATGATACGGCGGCACTTCCAGGAAGTGTCGATGGTTGACGGAAGTGCCGACACATATCATTCGTTAAGTTCGCGCCCATTGCGCATTCGCACTTTTGTCTTTACAGCCGGCTATATGCTTCGTCACGAGCTCTCCAGTCCAAAAAGCATTTGGTGCTTGTTCCGTGCAGTGTTCAAGGAGGCGGCTATCATTTATGCTGAAGCAACAGCTGCACTGTGGGCCGCAAGTTCGAAGCTTCTAAATTTGTTATGCGGGAGTGGCGGCGGCAGCGAGACAAAATTTTCAACTGATGCCAAGTGAAGAAGCTTCCAAGGGATACAGTTGGTAAGCTATCCAGAGCTGGAGGCCAAGCTTGCCGCGTATATCGCCCAAATAAGTAATTTGAAGTGGAGACGAGTTGTGCAGCTGGGCAATAAATGTTCGTCGTCGATAGCATCTACCGCGGTATGTTCTTTTTTTTTTTTTTTCAGGACATGCGATTTGGGGTGTTGGCTTGTATTCTAGTTGACTACAATCGTGTAAATACAGTAAATGAAAAGCAAACGAGGCATTTCTGAGTGGATTTGACTCTGGTTGAATAGCAAGCAGAGCAGTTTATTTTTCCTAGCCATTGCAGAACCACTTTCGTTTTTGTGTCATTTGTTTTGGTCTTGGCATGGCTATGTCTCACTTTCTCGGCACAATGACTTGCTTATGTCAGTGGCACCAGCTGAGTACTTTCTTTGCATTTACCTGATAGATTTGTTGCTCATACTGAAATGCAATGTAATGGACAATTTTAGCTATACTCTTCAGGCTAGGGGATACAACACCTATGGTTATTCGTGATAGGTAGTTCCACTAATTGGAGAATCCAACGCGTTCTCCCAATATGCTTACTCACATGCTCGCATATGCAGTCGCACTTGTGCTCTTTGTGGGAAGCCTGAAGAGCGTCGACGCTCTTCAGGCTTCTACATTGCATTCCTACTGCAGGGGTTTCTTTTAGTCATTTCATAACCAATTGACCTGGTCTTTGTTTGCCGAAGTTATAATTAATACAGTCGAACCTCGTTATAACGAAGTAGCATCGGAACAGTAAATTAGTTCGTTATATCCGATATTCGTTGTAACGGTAGACATAAATATCGGCTGACAAATCCAAAATTTGGCTCGCGCGATTACTCAAGATATACTAAAATGCATTATTCTTGGCTTCGAACCCACTATAAACGAAGTAACCCTTACCTGTCTCCTTGTGGCATTTCAAACAAAATAGATCGGAATATGGGAGCAGAAATACAACAGGACCAAGTTCGTTTGGCAAAACAGATCTGCGTTCATTTATTTGAAAAATGATGTTATCTTCGTCTGGTGGCTTTTCACAGCATTCCGCAGAATGAAGTTTTCCACAACGTCCACGCACGTGAGGGCCTTTTCTATTTCAGCAGTTTTGGCCGTAGGGAGCTTTTCCAAATAGCCTCTCAGCTTCCGGGCCATGTCCGCGGCATCCGCACTGTTTATCGGTTGTTCATCCCGTTCGTCTTCGTTACTTTCGCTATCGCTGCTGCTGTCATGCTCAGGCAACAGGACGCGATCCACAATTTCCTAATCCGTCAGCTCCGGCGCCACGGCGAAGTTCTCATCGGCCGAAATGAAGTCTTCAAATGTGATGCCTGGGAGCGCCAATTGATCCCAAGTTCTGTCCAGCTCTACCAGGTTTTCGTGCTGAACTTCGTCTTCAACGGTAGGCAAAACAAAACCGGCATCCGCAAAACAGTTCCTTATTGTGGACTGCGTAACCTCATTCCATGATCCATACAACATTTCAAGCGTCGTCTTGATGTTTATGGTTGTTGACTTGCGTCGATCAATATCAAAAACCAGACGCATCACCAAACGCTTCCTGTAATTGCACTTGAGCAAACGGATAATGCCCTTGTCCAACGGCTGCAAAGCTGAAGTTGCGTTTGGTGGCAGAAACACCAAACGAACTGCCTTCAGTACGATAGAGACAACGTAGAGACTTTGTGTGCAGAACAGTTGTCCAAGAGCAAAAGGACCTTCCTCTGCTGCCTCTCCATGTCCTCGTTGAAAGCTCTCAGCCAGTCTCCGAAAAGTTTGGATGTCATCCAGGCTTTTTTGTTAGAAACATACTCAACTTTCAAATTCTGGATGCCTTTCAGGCACCTCGGACGTGCAGACTTGCCAATGACAATGAGCCGTCTTTTGTCAGAGCCGTCCATGTTGACGGCAACGACAACCGTCACCCGGTTTTTGTTCTTTTTGCCTCCATGGCAGGTTTCATTCTTGACTGCCAGCGACCGCTCTGGCAACAACTTGAAGAATACGCCGGTTTCGTCCACGTTATATACGTTGCGCTCGTCGTATTGCTGGAGCAGAAGTCAAAAGTTTTCCAGCCACTTGTCACACGACTCCGCATCAGCAGCAGAACCTTCGCCAGACAAAGTGTGGCATGCGATCTCGTGCCTATCTTTGAAACGTTGCAGCCAACCGCTGCTTGCACGGAAATCATCGTGTCCCAGTACGCAGGCCAGGCTGTTGGCCTTCGCTTGAAAGAGTGATCTGGATACTGGCAAGTTTCGTGCCCTTACATCTTTAAACCACGAGAACAAAGCCGCTTCCACGTCCGAGTAATGGCAAGGCCTAACTCTCTTACGGTCAGCTTTTATGGCGTCCTCGGTGTTGCCCTCAATCTTCTTTCTTGCAGCCAAAATGGTGGACAACGTAGTTGGTGGAACGTTGAATTCCTATGCCACATCCTTTTTCTTGCGGCCACAATCCACAGCTCTCAATATCTGAAGCTTCGTCTCGAGCGAGATCGCCTTCCTCTTCGTTGCCATTTCGGCCGCTGATCGATGAAAGAGTGCGGTATGCGGGGGGGGGGCTTGCCACGTCGTCACCCATGGGTGGTTGCCAGTGTTGCTGCGCTTGCTTTCACCGCTGGGCAAGTGGCGCCACCCTTCGGCCTTTTGTCGCCACGGGAGCTTGCAGAGTTTCTGCCCTCTGTTTTTAGGTGGCGCGACCAGCCAAATGCGCAATTTTTGTTCTAGACGGCTGAACTTTCTAAAACTTTTTCAAACGTTGAAAAAAAAGAAAAGTGCAGTTGGGAATTGACTCAGTATTTATTTTGCTTCTTTTATGCTACATTTAGAGTTTTGAGCCTTGAGTAGACCAAATATTTCTTCGTTACAGCCGATATCGCTGCGGATCTCCGTTTTTCAGTTTCGTTATAGAAGAATAAATGTCGTAAAAATAAAGCGTGACCAACCAAAGTTCATATTTAGTTCGCTATATCCGTGTTCGTTATACAATGAAAGCTCGTTAATTCACAACTCGTTAATTCGAAACTTTGGATAATTCGAAATAGTCATCGTGGTCCGGTCCGCAGTGCATAGAAGTCTATGCGCGTAACAGCTCGTTAATTCACTCAAAAATTGGCGCCGCCACCCATAATTCGAACTGCGCGCCGCCAAGCGGCGCTGTTAAAAACCATCGTTGGAAGCTTTCACGGCAGAACGATAGATGGCACAACCATCGGGGCGCCGCTAGGGTGCTGGAACAAGTACTAAACAGTCTTTCCTGCCGCGACTCCTTCGAGGAACGACGTTTTAGTGTTATCGACCACGGTTTCGTGTTGCATTTCGTGAGCCCTCGTTTTGCACACTGCTTGTTGTGAGCTTGTGTCCGCGAGATGTGTTCGCGTGGGAAATACTGTGCCAAGACGGTGAAGGAGAAAGTGGCTATTTTACGCGAGGTGGATGAACGGAAGGCCAGCAAAGTGGAAATCGCGAAAAAGCACGGGATTCCACCAAGCACGTTGTCGACGTACGTCCGAAATAGGAAGGCCATCGAGGATGCGTATGAAGCTGAAGATTTCGCCAGCAACAGAAAAAGGCTTCGGTTAGCCAAGTATCCGGAAATTGAGACCGCTGTGATCACGTGGGTGAAAGAAATGAGAAGCGCTGACATTCCACTGAGCGGCCCAATTATCATGGCGAAGGCGGCCGATTTCGCCCTGCGCTTGAATGTGGAAGATTTTGTCGCCTCCGAAGGATGGTTTCACCGCTTTAGAGACAGACATAATCTTGTCTTCCGGGTGTTGTCTGGAGAAGCCAAAGAAGTGGATGCAGAAACTTGTGCCACGTGGCGAAGCGGTGCTCTGCAGCAGTACTTAGAAAGCTACTCGGCACATGATATATTCAATGCTGATGAGACGGCTTTGTTTTTTAAGCTCCAGCCCGACAGAACAGTAACATTTAAAGGGGACAGCTGCGCTGGCGGCAAGCGAAGCAAAGAACGGATTACTGTTCTGGTCGCCGCTAATATGACCGGGACGGAGAAGGTCCCTCTTTTTGTTGTCGGCAAGGCACATAAGCCTAGATGTTTCAAGAACATTAGGACGCTGCCGACGGAATACTCCGCCAACAGCAAGGCGTGGATGACGGGCGAATTGTTTAAAAAATGGCTCTTGAAATTCGATCGGAGGATGGAGCTAGGGAAGCGTCAAGTTCTCCTCATTGTGGATAACTGCTCGGCACACAAAGTCGACGCCGAGCTGAAAGCCACAAGGCTCGTCTTTTTGCCCGCCAACACGACTGCGGCCTTGCAGCCGATGGATCAGGGGGTGATCAGAAGCATCAAATGTTTCTATAGGCGCCACATGATCGAGCGCATGACTTTGTGCACTGGAAACCAGAAGACCAGCGCCATCACATTGCTCACAGCAATGCACATGTTGGTGCGTGCATGGGAGCAGGTCACGCCGTCCACAATTGCAAACTGCTTCCACCACTGTGGCTTTGCTGCCGGAAGTATGAAAGAAAGTGGCGACGATGGGAGTCCGGAGCCTCTGCCTGCGGCTGTGCGTGCTGTGCTGCAGGACGTCAGTTTTGATGATTACGTTGGAGTAGACAGCGATGCAGCAGTGTGCGGTGCCCTAAGTGATGAGGACATTGTCGCTGAAATTGTTGGGGAGCAGTCTGTCCCAGAAGAGGCAGAAGACGAGGACGACGACGAGGAGCAAGAACCCGTGCGTCCATCCGCGGCAGAAGTTATGGGAGCGCTGAATGTCGCGCGCCTTTTCTTCAGCTTTGAAGAGGGGGAAGAAGACTCCCTGCGTCGCATTCGCATGCTAGAAGACCGAGTGAGTACTGTAGCCCTCAGAGAGAAGAAGCAGAAGATGATAACAGACTTTTTTGCTCAATAAATGTTTTTCGTGCCCTCCGGGCATCAAACGCCTTCATTTTTGCTCACTTTCATTAGTTCGAATTTTGGTTAATTCGAACTGGCCTGGCGGCCCCGTGGAATTTGAATTAACGAGCTTTTACTGTAATGAGGTTCGACTGTAGCTGCTACTGAACCTGGCGATGGATGATGCCGCATCTAATGTTAAAATTAATGTCTGTTACAAGCAAGACTCAGTGCCGAACTTTGAGGCTAATTTGTCGTTTATAGCCACTTGTCTTCTACATCCAATGTCTGTTAAGGCCCCAATATAGTCCAACACATTGCACGCGCGCGTACGTCGGCCTCCATGACGTTACATCGGCGAAAAACAGGTCTATAGTCCAGTGTTACGGCGTGACGAACGTAGCGAGTGTGAGCTGGCATGGCTCAACGTCCCCGACGCGCAAAAAGAATAGCTCTTATTATTTGCCGCTGACGCCGGCCACGCATCTCAGCATTCCTCGTGGGAATGAGAAGTAGGTCAGTATGGCGGCCTACTGTGTAGACAGCGACCGCGCTAACCGCGCCAAAACCATGTCAGACTTTTCAGACACAGCGGTAGAAAGGCTGCTGGAAGGCATTCAGGCGCATCCCTGCATTTACTATACTAAAAGATTAGATTACAGAGATGTAGAAAGAAAACAAAAATGCCTGGGAGGCAATCTGCCAGCTGTGTGGCCTGGACACAGGTGAGCGCTTCGCTGCAGTGAACGATGCATCTTGCACTGCTCAAGGAGGTGTAACGATGATGTTTCCCTTATCTATTCAGTGGAAGAATGTCAAAAACTTTAGAAGCGCCTTTGAGGCCGATATACTAGGGAGTCGAAGGGCGTCGAAATGGCTGTACGGAGCGGCAGTGGGTTCGTATCCCGCATAACCTGGCAGTTTGTGAAGGCGATGGAGTTTTACATAAACTGTATGCAACCGAGAAAGTGAGTCTCTGCACTCTACACTGAGTGTGTAAAAGCAGTGAATACAAACTCTTTTTCAACCGAGAAAGTGAGTCTCTGCACTCTACACTGAGTGTGCAAAAGCAGTGAATACAAACTCTTTTCTTGTTGCTGGTGTAGGTCAGAATGCTCGATAGACAAAAAAAATCAACCCTGACGCTTACCTGTGCAACCGCCGTGAACACGCAGTTTCGTGTAACACAACAATTGGCACTTTCCAAAGGATGCTTTGAAATAATTTATTCACAGAAATAAGATCATTGCAAAATCGGCACTCGGCGTGACAAATCATTGGCCTTGGCCTTATCCCCAGACCTGAAAACTAGACAAGATAAATATTTACTTGTAAACTACTAGTCTTCTTGACGGAAAGCAGCTCTGACTACCTATACAATCAACCAAATCCGAACAGTACTTGCACTGACTTAAAATCTAGATATGCATATACATGCTAAAGACTACAGTAGGTAGTATCAGAGGCGTTCCCCAAGTAAAATAAACTTATAACACATGCATAAGTAATTTCAGCCAGCCACAGAAAAGGCATTGGCTATCTGAAATGGTCTTCTTTGTAGTGGTGCACAACCAATTTCAAGCTTGCTAGCTACGACGAAAATCTCATGACAGGGACAGTAAAACAGCGTGAATTGGTTCATAGGAAAGGAAAGCCTTAGTAACTATCACACTTCTTGTTTGGCACCTGAACCGCGCCTTAGAGGAAGGTGGGATTGAAAGACAGAGATACAGTAAAACCCCGTTAATATGTAGTTGGCAGAAACGCGGCAAAAGTATGTACTATCCGGCAGTACACCTTAACTGATTATAACAAATTTGCTATTACTCGCCCTTCAAAAGTGAAGAAAAAACCAGGCAGTGTAAATTTCCCGTGAATACACGTACACGTGCACTTTATTCCCGTCCCGCCGATCAGAAGTCTGTCATTTTCAATTTGCACCGAGGCGGTCGCGCGGCGACAACAGCTGTCTCAAAATCAGCGAGACCGCGAGCAAGCTTATTCATAAGGCCCATCTTCTCAGAGAACGCTCTCATCACAGTTAATGTCTGAGCCGATTCCATCATAGTAGGGCCTGAATTGGCTCTTTTCAAGTCATCGCCGCTGTCTTAATTCTCTATATCCTCATCGCTTTGGGAAGGGGCATAGTGCCACCTGTTCACACACACACACTCATCCAACAATCGTTTCGCAAAGCATCACAGCTCAATACAGACAATGCAATCACCTGTTGTGCACCACATCCACAAAGCAAAGAAAGGAAGATGGGCTACGTCGCAACTGCATGCGTAGCGCGAAGTCACGTGGGCGGGTTGGGGTGACTGTGATGGTTACTGCGATAGGGCTGCCAACGATATCTAAACGGCCGACGATTCCCGGGCTGCCTGTTGACATGGACATCACCGCGGCGAACAGCGCTCGTTGGCACATGGTCAAAATAACCGCTTACTTTCTCTAGGAATACTTTCTAGTACACTATAGTTGTATCACCATCAGTCCGTGCGTTCATAATGCTTTTTGGAAAGGTGAAAACGTTTTGCATCGCAGCACAGCATCATCCGAACTGCAACAAAAAGTATGCATTACCAGGTAGGAACTTCACGTGCCACTACGCCTTAAGCGGTCAAGCAATACATGGGTTTCAATAGCGGCTCAGCTGGGGAATCTTCACAACTACGTTTTAACCGCAACTACTTGGTAAGCGGGTACATATTTACGAGGTTTCACTGTAAAGAGGTGATGTAGTGGAGAACTCTGGAATAATTTTGACGGCATGGGGAACTTTAATATGCACTGAAATATACTACACAGCACATGGGTTTCATCATCGAAACGGAGCCGCCGGTGGTCAGCTTCTAACCTGGATACTCCAGTTCAGTAGCCACCAAACCCAGTTTTAGAAGATCATCAGTTTAACAACCTTTGCCTTGTGAGTGGAATGCATCGATAGCACCTTCTCCACGGTACTTGCACATACTACACTAGTGTGGTTGCTACTGTGACACACACACGACAATCCATTCGCTAGGCTTTTCTCTAGTAATGTGCGACTACACCCGGTTTTTGGTGCAACAAGCTCCTAGTTCTGCTACGCATGCATATTTTGACGAAGCTTAGTCGCCCTACTCACCTCTGCTTTTGCTGTGGTCTCCAGCTTATGTTTTCGCTTTGAAGTCGCTGCTGTGCTGAAAGTGGTATTCCTTCACATTAACTGAGCAATTTTTCATGCAACGCATGCATGTAAATGAACGCCTACCATTATCTGCATGCATGACGTCCACAAAAGAAAAAGAAAAAAACTGCGGCACCACGTGGTGTACACAACTACGACGGTACGCCACCATCAACAAGCTTCACTGGTTTCACATGCAGAAAATAATTTTCCATAATTAATTAACATTAAAATTTTAACCTGAGATCGTTAATTTCGTAATTCAGTTTCACTTTCTTATGAGGGTATGGCTCGATGTACACCATCGGACACGGCTGTGCCCTCGACCTGTGTCTTCTGACCGAGCTTTGGCAGTTGCTCAGCAGCACCAGCTGTCGCTTGCTACATGTGTCCAAGAACCTATATCCATTTGTAGGATGCAGCGAGTGAAGTGTGGCAATGAGTGACACTCGTCCATAGTAGGCATGTGCATGTAGTCTTCTGAGGCCAACCAACCAATCGTTTTGGAGATACAGTTGAATCCCGCTATAACGAAATTCACGGTGCACGAAAAAAAATTCGTTCTCGCGGAACTTCGTTATCGCAAAAATTTGACGTGAAACGCAGAAAGAATTGCCCAAGCAGCAGCAAAGGCGTTTAATGCCAAAAATCTGTAAGCTTGGTTTGCTTACGCTTCACGGCGAGCAACGCCGTCACGCGATTTTCGCACTCGGTCAGCAAACCCATTGCAACATCGTCGTCTCGGACAGCAACGAAATTCCTGATGACATCAAAAGCGTCCATCACCTGTACGGCGGTTGCCGCAGCCGGCGCTTCCTGTACGTCGTCGTCTTCTTCATCGGAAGAGTCCTTATCATTCCGGGCAGCTTTTATGATCTGCTCATCACTCACATCTTCGTGAACAACAACACAAGCGTCAGCGCCGATGTATTCGTCGAGCTCGAGATTAGGCGGCACGGTTCCTATTTCTCCCAGCGTTTTCCAGGCGGCCGCGATCCCCGGAGCCGGTGACGCCTCTTCGTCGTCGTCTGTAACGCCTGGTGTTAGGCCAGCAGAGTGTACGGGTCGACCTTCGGCAAATCCGGCGTGCCTGAAACAGTTCACAATTACTGAGCGCCCCAGTGTGCTCCAGGCAGCAGACATAATCTGCAGTGCCACGTACAAGTAAGTCCACCTTCGTGTCTCGGCCGGTTTCAGTGTTAAAAAGCAGCCGCTGAATTAACCTCCCGCGGTAAGCGCGCTTCAGGCTAAGAATCACGCCCTGATCGAGAGGCTGTAAGACAGACGTGCAATTGGGAGGGAAAAACCTCAGCTCCGTGTTAGTGAGCTTGACTTCGTCGGAGTGATGCGCTGAACAATTGTCCAAAAGCAAGCAAACTTTACGGCCCTGCCGCTTCATGTCGCGGTCGAATGCCATCATCCACTCGGTGAAAATAGCGCGGGTCATCCATGACTTGTTGTTCGCCTTGTACTGCACAGGTAGGCTACGAGTTCCCTTAAAACAGCGCGGCTTGGCACTTTTGCCTATGACTAACGGCGGACGCTTGTCCGAGCCATCCATGTTTGTGCAAAGCAGCACTGTGATGCGTTTTTTGCCGTGTTTGCCGCCGTGACAGCGCTGCCCCTTGAAGTCGAGCGTCCTAGCCGGCAACATCTCGTAGAATGGCCCGGTCTCGTCGGCGTTGTAAATGTCTGCAGGCGCGAAGTTGCTTAAAATTCCGGCCATGTTACTCGCCTTCCAAGCAGCTGCTCCGTCCACGTCTGCTGACATTGACTCGCCGCACAACACTTTTCCAACGATGTTATGGCGGGCCTTGAAACGGTTTAGCCAGCCAATGCTGGCTTTAAAATCATCAATGCCAAGTAGGCATGCATAGTTCAAGGCTTTCTGCTGGACGATGCTTCCGGACAGGGGGACGTTGCTGGCTCGTGCTTCCACAAACCACGCATGCACTGCTTTGTCCAACTCTTCATGGAGGGGCCGCGTCACCTTTTTGTGCTTCGAGGATGTGCCTGAAGCAAGTGCCATTCTCACGCTGTCCTTATTGCCTAGAATCGTTGACAGCGAACTTGCAGGAATTCCGAAGTCTTCAGCAATTGCCGCTTTCTTCCTTCCGCTTTCTGCTTGGGCGATTATTTGAGCTTTTTGCTCAAGGGAAAGAGTTTTGCGTTTTTTCACTTGCGCTGCCATCGTGTCCTGCGGATGAAAACTCGTCGTTGTCGAAGAGAAAGGCAGCGAGTGAACAACGCGACCACGACCAGTGTTGCCAAATGTCGGTGAGCAAAAGTAGCTAGATGGCAACGTGAAAGTAGCTAAAAGTAGCTAAAAAATCTAGCAAGGAGCTAAAAGTAGCTAGATTTTTTCCCAGGAATTTTTATTTTATATTTTGGATATATAACACATTTATTGGTAGCCCTATTATTGTAAAAATTAAACACAGCTTTCAAGACATGGTTTCCTGCAGGCGGCAACGCATGACAAGTGCTAACGAATAACGAATGATAAATGTGCCCAGGTTTCGATTCTGATAATTTAGGCAGACCTAGTTTTCACAAAGCGTTAAGGCTTGCGCGCTAAGAAAAGACGAGCTGCGAATGCATCACTCCTCTGTAAACACGCAAAGACTGGACTTTTATCTACTTTTTGCGCGTACACAGAGGCCTACGAACGGAGAGTTATGAAAGGTTTAATGACTGTCCAGGCGATATCTTCAGTCCGCGACTCGGCGTAACTCGGACCGGTGGGCCTCTTGGTCTCTTTCATCCGCTCGGCGCCGACCGCGCATGATCCGCAAAGAGAGTCGAATCAGACAGTCGATTCCAGGCGCCGTATGTTCGTCGCGCAGGGAACGTTAAGAGTTTAATAGGAATGTGTACACACATGCGACTTCGATGCTCATCGGAGCGCTGCGCGATAGGCGACACCAGTCAGAAGCTGCGCCGGCGCATCAGCCGCATCGCCTCGCCTCCTTACTTTTGAGCATTTTTTTTCTTTTTCCCGCAGAGCCAGACATGGAGGAAGCTCCATGGCAGCACTGTGCTTCATGGAGGCAGACGCGGCGAGTCTCAACAGTCAACACCCTCTAAGTGGCGCTTTGTATTGCATCCTCCTCTCTCTTTTCAGGTGTTTCCTTCTTTCTCTCAAGATATCTTTGTCTGGTCTGCGTCTTGTTTAAAAACTACCAGATGGCGCTGTGTGCCTGACGTCAGTTTCATCATGTCTAGCGTCTATGAGAAGAGTTTTCACGTCAGAATAGTAATTTTCTGAAATTTAGCCAGATTTAAGCCAGATTTCACCAAAATAGCTAGATTTGTAGCTAGATTTGAAGCAAGGAGCTAAAACAGCTACTCGTAGCTAAACTAAGCTTCTTGGTAGCTAGTTGAGTCCAAAAGTAGCTAAATCTAGCTACAAAGTAGCTAAATTGGCAACACTGACCACGACACAAAGCCAAAATGGCGGAACTGCAATCACGTGATTTCATGCTTAATGTGGCTTTGGATTTGACTTGGACTTCTCGCCAATAAAACTAGTTTCGGTTTCGATTTTGAACGCGAAAATTTCGTTGAAGCGGAAACGCTCTGCAAAAATGGTTCGTTGTGCAGAGAAATTTAGGCCATTAATTCTTATAGGATACTCGCGGGGAATAAAAAATTATTCGTTGTCGCGGAAATTTCGTTGTGGCGGTATTCGTTCTGGCGGGATTCAACTGTATACCATTCTGGGGGGGGAGGGGAATTCACAAAGCAAGTTGGAATATTCCCGACGGAAACTCGAGCGTCGTTTGAAAAATTCGATTGGAATGTTAAACTTAATTGAACTATTGGAAAATGCATTTGGAATGCCCAACTGTTATCCGCAAAACAGTTTGGTTCATCACCATTAGACTACAGCCTATACCCATTTGTAGGATGCAGGGAATGAAGTGCGGCAATGAGTTACACTCGTCCATATTGGGCATGTGCATTGCACTGCACTGTCCAATTGGGTCCATAATTAGGAACCAAAGTGGACCATTTTTGATTTTCAATTGGCTCGAATGTTTTTTTATAATGAGTTGTCCTCACTGCATGTATTCCATAGTTACCTGAAAATAGTGTAGGGTTTCAAGGAAAAGAAAAAAAAAACATCTGCCACTGAGGACGACATTGCTCAAGTTTTGTTTTCATTTAGGGCTTCACATTTTTCTTGTTCATCTCAGAAGATGTTGTTGATTTAGTAAAATGAATATTGCTTTCTTTGTTGCAGGACTACATGCAACCTCAGAAGGTGCCGGTAGTTCAGGATAATGCTGAAACCTCAGTGGAGGCAATTTTCAACACTATACAGCGAGGGACGCCATCGCCTGCTGGCAGTATCAACGTAGATGGTGAATACATGCCAGCCTCCCCCAGAACTGCCTGATGCTGAGCTGCACATTGCAGTGCTAGCTCGGGAGGTGCCTGTTCATGCGAGAAAAAAAATGTATATCTAATGATGCCTTTGAGCAGCAATTGCTTTCACACCTTCAGCATAAAATGACGGAACATGAAGCATTTGGCCTGTCCATCGCATTAGCCTTAGACAAGATGGAGTGGCATGTGGCCGCCCGGTGCAAGGTTGAACTAATGCAAGTTCTTTCCGAATTCCAGGTGCGGTAGGTCGAAATTCAGTCTTTGGGGGGGGGGGGGGGGGGGAATGCAGCTACATACTTCTGCTGAGGAGCTAGAAATTATTATTGCAAAATACAATTCAAGAATGTGGTGGTGAATACAACTCAAACAATGCCCACTAGCTAGGTATCGACTGATTGTCATGACGTCACAGTAATCCCTTTCCGTTGCGGCCCTTGCCCCTGTCATTTTGCACTACAGGAATAGCCGCCACATCATGAAAATAGCTCAATGCCACTAGCTGAAGGTTCTTCCTTGAGTGGTATTCCCTGCTGCATTTTTCAGTTACGCCCTGCTGCAGGGCTTCAGGGCATCTTAAGGGGTGGGAGGGGTCTGAAACCTTTTTCCGATATCGACAAAGGGTCCCTTTCGTAAGGATGTAAGTTTGGCAATAATACAAAACTGGCAATACTTTTTCTTAAATGATGGTTGGAAAAATTCTAAATCGTTTCAAAATTTTGAGTGCTGTTTTCAGCAATATTCATTACATTTTTCCAAAACACCTCAGCAAAGCTATGCACTGACTGGAAGAAAAGGGCAAACCATGCAATTAGTTATATGTGCAAGTGTTTCCATATTTTATTTTTTAATCCTTTGTGCCTTGCAGCTTCTTAACACTTCTTTGCTTCATAACACTTTTTGAATGTGATGTCGTTCAATTTGTAGTCACTATAAGTGCAATTTTTCTATTTCTATTCATGTGATTTAGGCACACATCTTGTGCCTTTGAAGAGTCCAATAGCAATTTTTTCGCGGTCAGAACACATGCAATGCCACGACTGTAGTCTGGTTACATTAAAGTCAGATCCTGTACTGTACAAGTTGTTGGTTTCAATGCAAGCAGCAATGGCCGTACGAGACTTCATATGCTTGTGATAAACCACTGTGCCAAGTTTGTGATTTTAAATGTGATGGCATTGTAGAGATAGCCAGGCAGGGGCGACCGCGGCCACATTTATTTGAGGAGAAGCTGAAGAGGTGACGACAGCAGCGTCTGGCCGAGGCGAAGGTCACAAGCGTTCCTCAGCCGGCGCTGCTTCCTTCTCTTTGGCACGTGCCGGACGCATGCCACGAGAGTCGCTACAGCATGTTCCTCATTTCTTTTTGCTTATTTTTCAGCACTTGTGTTCGCTTTATATATATGGTGCTTAATCTAGATGAAACACTGCTTATATATACGGTGCTTAATCTAGATGAAACACTGCATTCAAGCATGGCATGACGCCTGTGCAGATGTTTTTAATGTTTCTAATTGCAGAACATTGCTACTTCTGCAGGTACCTGGTCTTTTTATGAATTTATATATATTTTTTTGCTGGTTGATCAGTTGCATTGCTTCACTTTATATTTCTACTTGAAATCTGCATTTTTACTCTCATTTGCCGAATGATGTGATATGAAGCTGACTAGGCCTGTTAATTATGGAAGAGAAGTGTTCATTATACCGTTCAGGTACTCTGCAGCCTTGAAATTTTTTTAAGCTTCTCTCAGTATGGAAATGTAGCCATTGTGACTGTCAATTTTGTTATCAAGAGAGATTTTGTAATTTCACCCAATAAAGATTTTGTCCGATCACTCAAACTTGTCGCCTTACTGAGTAACAAATTTGCTTCAGGTTAATTTTTTGAGGCACTGCACTGCAAAATTACCTGACTTTTTTCTGGAATTCCAAGAACTGTAAGGTTGCTGGACACCTAATTAAGAAAGGTCCAAACTGCTGGGAGACCTTAGTCTTTTGTGATACCTTTGAAGTTGAAAGCAGTCGTTATACAATAAATAGAATGCTACTATGTACTTCCACCCAGCAAGCATATTTATTGATTTCTGTCAAATGCATGACACAAAATTCAGTTGCACTTTTACAAATAGCTGATGCATAAAAATTCTGAACCTGAAACTCTCCAGGGCTGGGGCGGTCTTGTGCATGTGGTACAAAAGCAGGGTTGACTTTGAGCACATTAATTGCTGTGTGGCGCTTATTCGTCTTCTCGTTCCGCACTCGCTTCTTTACCCCATGAGACCACTTCAGCTCACTTCCCTCCCGTACTGGTTGTATCAGCAGGCCAAAGTTGCGGCTCAACTTGTTGAAGCGCGTGGTCCATGTCTCGGTGCCTTCTAGAATTATGTGTATCGGAACACTCATCATAACCACATGCTGTCAGGCATAATCGGCGGGGGCCTTCATATGAAAGCTTACTGTGTACCTCGCGTGCCTCAGATTACCAGCCGAGGTCATCTTGTATGACCTCTATGGACACTTGTCCATGGTTCTGGTCGTGAAAAGCATTTATTTGTCTATTCACAGAGAGGTATTCGGAGTGAGGCCATTATGTGGGTCTCACCTCTTACAATACCAGGCGGATTCCTCATTCCGGGATCCCGTTGGTCTTGACCGGTGCGCAGGCCCACCGAAACAGGACCTGTTGGGCCAATAATTCCTAGTAGCGGAACAAGGCCGCCTCCCAGTCTTCTCGGATAAAAAGGGAAGGGTGATGGGAGGAGAGAAAATTTGCCTGCATGCCCAGACTATGTGGAAGTCGTCGGCCACCTCCCAACACAATGAGCAGCGTCCGTGAAAGTAACGATTAATATGCTCGAGAACCGCCGATCACTTCAGGGTGTTTGTATAGAGCCTGGGGATAGTTCGTTCACCAGCTTTGCTCAGCCCCTTCATGGGAACAGGGTAACGTTGATGTTTGGAACGATAGTGTTCAGTAATGTCTTTGAATGATAAGAGCTGTAATCTGTATCAAGGTCCTCCCAAGAAACGTCTGGGGCCCAGCAAGTACGCGGGCTGCTTCATGGGTGGCTTCGTTCTGACATGTCTTAGTGGCCGGGAGCCCATATGATTAAGCGATGAGTTGGATCAGTCATGCGTACTGTGGCAAAGAATTTGCTATTGAGTGGAGGGATCCAACCGAAATGAAAGTTACAGCAGGTTCCTCGAGAGTCGGTGAGGATGAATTTAGAGCCAGGATGAGAGGCTGCGAGGGAGATCTCCACCTCCTCAGCATGCGTTAAGCTGAGTGCTCTCAACGAGAGGCCGCGCACATATTTTTCTTCATGTGTAATTGCATCTGAGTACCATGTCCCCTGAATGGTTGAGGCCTAAACTTTCGATGTATAAGAGGTGTTTGAAGCCATAGTGGCGGTGTAGGACACCTGGCACCGGCCATTATGCATCCAAGTAGTACGGAGACTGACAGGAGGCCCGGGCTGCCTACCTTTTGCTATGACGTCTTCTTTCGCACAATAGGCGGAGGGCCCTCGAGAGCCAGGAAATCCCCTTCCTGGAATGTGAGGAGCCTGAATCATTTGACGTATTCTGGTTAGCTGACCGAGAAGGCTTGGGGGCACGCCTGGGCAAGGTACCCTCCAATGGTGCTTGGTCGGTTGTACTTTTCGTCACCTTGTTGCCAGGGAGCTTTGGGAGCGGTATCATGACCCAGCCGCACTATATATATATATATAGATTGTAGGGGTGTGTTTATTCGGTAAACCCAAATGGATCCAGCCGCTCAGGAGGAACTCGCTGCGGAGCGTCAGGCGTCAGAACCATTCTGCAAATAAACCTTAACAATATATATATATATATATTGTAGGGGATGTGTTTATTCAGTCCACGCAGAGGGATTCAGCTGGTCAGGTGGAACTCGCTGCGGAGCGTCAGGCGTGGCGAATCAGCAAGCCAGCAACCAACTTCTTCGTCTTTGAGAGCGCCAGCACGCAATGCATGTCAGTGGCAATAATGATGAAGATTACCACACTACAGTTTCCCCCCGGGTAGAGAAGGAGCCATGCTGGCGACTCATGGAGCCGAAAGGACAGACGGATCGTAGTATGGCTTGATTCGGTCCACATTAACTATTTCGCGTCTACAGCGACGCAAGTCCGCAGAGGTCGTAAAGGGCTCAACTACGTAGTTGACAGGAGATCTTTTTTGAAGGATTCGGTATGGACCGTGATACCGAGCAAGAAGCTTCTTTGAAAGGCCGGCGGTTGTGGCAGGAACCCAGAGCCACACCAAGGAGTTGGGTGCATAAGGAGGAGCCTCGCCAGTGTCACGATGGTGTTTTTGTTGCCACTGGTTTTCCTTTGTAAGCGAGCGAGCTAGCTGGCGGCATTCTTCTGCGTACTGGGCGGCGTCCGAGAGTGCCGTTGATTCAGAAACGTCACGGTGGTAGGGCGAAAGCGCGCCCATTGTGCAGGTTGGCTCGCTCCCGTAAAGAAGAAAGAAGGGAGAGAATCCAGTGGTGGTCTGTATCGCAGTGTTATACGCGTAGGTTACGAAGGGAAGAACCTGGTCCCAGTTGGAATGAGCATCGTTAACGTACATGGCCAGCATGTCACTCAGAGTACGGTTGAAACGTTCTGTCAAGCCATTCGTCTGAGGGTGGCAAGAAGTAGCGGTGCGATGAACGATGCGGCATTCTTTCAGTAGGGCCTCAAGAGCGTCGGACAAGAAAACGCGTCCGCGGTCACTGAGCAGCTCCTTCGGAGTCCCGTGGCGAAGAATCAAGTTGCGGAGAAGGAACAAAGCAACGTCTCTTGCTGAGGCAGAGGGTAACGGTGATGTTTCAATGTAGCGAGTAAGATGGTCTACTGCTACGATAATCCACCGGTTTCCAGCGGCAGTAGTAGGAAGAGGGCCATAGAGATCTATGCCAACGCGGTTAAACGGACGAGCAGGACAGGGTAACGGCTGCAACGAAACAGGGGGTTTCTGAGGAGTTTTTCGGCGTTGATAAGATTCGCAAGCACGCACGAAATGTCGTACAAAGCGGTACATTCCACGCCAGTAAAATCGCAGACGTAGGCGCGTATAGGTTTTCAATACGCCACCGTGAGCACACTGTGGGTCTTCATGGTACGCAACACAAATTTCGGCGCGGAGATGACGCGGGATGACTAGAAGCCACTTCCATCCATCAAGCAAATAATTGCGGCGATAGAGAAGACTGTCACGAATGGAGAAGTCAGGAGCAGACAAATCGTAAGCACAGACGTGGTCAGACGAGGTATCACTTGGCAATGGCGAGCGGGAAAGAGCATCCGCGTCCGTATGCTTCAGACCTGACCGATACATAACATGAATGTCATACTCCTGGAGACGGAGAGCCCAGCGAGCAAGGCGACCACATGGGTGTTTCAGAGAGGCGAGCCAGCACAAAGCGTGGTGATCGGTCACAACATAAAACGGTCGGCCATACCCTAGCAAAAAAATCCAATAGAAAACTAATAGCCTATCAGATTACTGATATTGGTTTTATAGGTCTGCCAGAGTATTGGTCTTATGGATATCCTAGCCTATTGGTTTTACAGGTCTGCTGGAGTATTGGTTTTATAGGTCAATTGTTTACTGGTCGTATAAGTTATGGTTTTATCGGTCCTATGGCATCTGGTAAAACTGATAGGTCTGTAATGCTAGTACACCCATAGCTGTCAATAATCTGATAGACCTACAAAACCAGTAGGCTTCCTATTGGTTTTGTAGGCCCTATGGAATATTGGTCTCATCGAGTAGCTGCGGGTGTTTACCTCTCCGGACACCAGAAAGGAGAGGGCAGCTATGTTCCATTTTCTAGGGATGAGTTACGCAGCAGGTGCATGTATACACATTTTAATCCACAATGGCAACGCATACTGGCACATAATCCAAACATTGACTGCATCCAGGTAGCCCTCGATTCCAAGATTGCGGATTTCGGCCCGATGATGTAGTCTCTCCAATACGAAGGCACCTGAAAGAAATAAAAAATTGCGTTACAGCTTGAAAAATAAGCGATTTCAAGAGCGCGACACCACCGCGACTTCAAAAAATCGGCCCACACATATACCGGCAACCGCGATCGCGCGCTTATTCATGCGGAGGCAGTTAGGAGAGGCGGCGCCGCCATTATTGAACGCCGAGGTAGCTGCTGAACCAACATTCCGTCTTGCGCCTCACCACAGGTTCTGCCACTTGAACACAGTGCGCACAACATTCAAAAACAGATTAACGCTAAAAATTTCCATCAATACTTTCAAGAAATCATGCCGACAACTTTCAAACTCGGCGCTGCGTTATATGACACCGCGCGATTCAAATTCCTTTGTTGGCGTGCAGGCAACGGCATTCTGCAACGCAAAACCACATCATACACTGACAAAGTATAAACGTCAGCCCGAAGTTGCAAGTGATGCACACGCACCTGATCAAAAGCTGAACGTGCGCTGGAACGTTGATATCATCGAGAAGCACCCCGAAAAACGGCGAAAACTTATCCGACCGAACTGCCGCCAGCCCGATCAGCGTAAAGCCCCTTGACTTTAGATCGGCGATCGCGGCAGCGCCAATGCCTCTACGGAGCTGCGCATGCGCGCCCAGAGGAGAGGTGGAAAGGAGGATGAGAGAGGCCAGCAAGGGAATGCTTGCGAGGGAGTAGGAGTGGTAGGAGCGAGAGAAAGGAAACCTACCTCTCCGCTGCGAAGCACCGCCGGCATCGCGCTACCGCGGCGGCAGCAGCTCGAGCCGTACTCGTCGCGTGCTCGATGTCGACTCCTCTCGCTTCGGCGGCGGTTGTAGTTGCTTCGACGCGTCTCTCAAACCATTTCACCGCCCTGCTCTGCACATGTAGGTGATTGTGACTGAGCTGGGCCCCGACAGAACCGTGCTATATCCGCGTGCTTTCCCATCTCCATTCAGTGATCCAGTAGCAACAGCGTCGCGCGTCTTGCGGCTCCAACCGTACGTAGTTTGTTGAGACCGCGCGCAGGGAGTAGGTGAGAATATTTTGTGTCGCGGCGTTCTGAATTGTTATTGCGGCTAATATTGTACGTTAAGGCAACACTCAATAAACAGGATGAATGCGTGAGATTTGGGGATGTGTCCGAGATGGAAAAGGAAACAATGACAAAGACCTAAAATCTCCAACGTACTGATCCTGCATGCAAGACCCATAAACAAAGGCATACTGATGTATCAGACACATGAACCAATATGTAGTGGTCTACAAGACAAGCATGTATCAGCCTATAAGATGTATAGGCTTCTGCACTGGTCTGATACTTTTCTTATACAACCCACAGATAAACCTATGAAACCAATACTATTGCCTATAGGACAAATATGTACCAGTCTATAAGATTTATGAGTTTCTGAATAAGTCTCATAGAAATGCAGATAAAACACAGAATACCTACAGAACCAATACCGATTCTTATAGAACCAATGACACTCCCTATTGGTCTTTTTTGCTAGGGTACACATAGGGACGAAATTTCCCGATGGCCCAAATAATGGCCAAACAATCCCTTTCTGTGACTGAATAATTAGACTCTGCTTTCGTCAATGTTCGGCTGGCGTATGCCACAACATACTCGCTGAAACCAGGCTTACGTTGGGTAAGGACGGCACCAAGGCCAATACCGCTGGCGTCAGTGTGGATCTCCGTAGGCGCAGTCGGATTAAAGTGGCGTAGAGTGGGAGGCGAAACCAAAAGGCGGCGTAAAGTGTTAAAGGCTTTGTCGCAGGCTGGAGTCCAGGAGGAAAGGTCGGAGCTGCCGGCAGGGAGCTGGGTCAGAGGAGCGGTGATAGAGGCGAAGTTCAAGATGAAGCGTCGAAAGTAGGAGCAGAGGCCGATAAAGCTCCGGAGCTGCTTCAGGGAGGTTGGCTTCGGAAACTCTGCAACTGCGCGAAGTTTGGTGGGATCAGGAAGAATGCCGTCCTTAGAGACTACGTGGCCTAGAATTGTGAGTTTTCGAGCGGCAAAGTGGCACTTCTTCAAATTCAACTGAAGCCCAGCGTCGGCGAGACACGTGAGGACATGCTTTAGGCGGAGAAGGTGAGAAGAAAAGTCGGTAGAAAAAACTATGATGTCATCCAGATAACAAAGACAGGTCTGCCACTTGAGTCCACGAAGAACAGTGTCTATCATGCGTTCGAAAGTAGCTGGGGCATTGCAAAGGCCAAAGGGCATAACGTTGAACTCGTATAAGCCGTCCGGTGTTATAAAGGCAGTTTTCGGTCATCATTAGCCATCGGTACCTGCCAGTAGCCAGAGCGCAAATCCAATGAGGAGAAATACTCGGCTCCCTGTAAACAGTCCAAGGCATCGTCGATTCGCGGCAGAGGATAGACATCTTTGCGCGTGATCTTGTTTAGTCTAGGGTAATCGACGCAAAACCGGATGGAACCATCTTTCTTGGTGACCAAAACAACCGGAGAAGCCCATGGACTGTTAGATGGCTGTATGACGCCCCGGCGAAGCATGTGTCCACGTTATCAGCAATGACTTGGCGCTCAGAGGCTGACACGCGATAAGGACGCTGTCGTAAAGGTGCGTTTGTACCAGTGTCGATTGTGTACGTAACGACAGACGTGCGACCCAGAGCAATGTGAGGAAGGTCGAAGTTAGAAGTGAAGTTCTGCAGAAGAGCAGCGAGCTGATCGTGTTGTGTGGGTGGAAGATCTGCATCAATAGATTGTTGAAGAACATCAAGGGGTGTCGAAGCGGTCGGTGCGGAGCGTCAGGCGTGGCGAATCAGCAAGCCAGCAACCAACTTCTTCGTCCTCGAGAGCGCCAGCATGCGATGCATGGCAGCGACAATAACGATAAAGATTACCACACTACAATATATATATATATATATATATATATATATATATATTATGGGTGTGAGTGTGTGTGTGTGTGTGTGTGTGTGTGTGTGTGTGTGTGTGTGTGTGTGTGTGTGTGTGTGTGTGTGTGTGTGTGTGTGTGTGTGTGTGTGTGTGTGTGTGTGTGTGTGTGTGCACTCTGCATGATGACGCTTACGTTGACTGGTCGGTTTGCCTGGGTTTTGTGGCAGTTGGAATCAGGCTTTGCAGTCGTGCGAACCGGTAGGATGGCTGCCAACACAGATGATGTAGGAAGGAGTGCACTCACGTGGCGCCATGTTGCTGTTGACGAGAACGGGGGCCAGATGGCCGCAGTGATGGCCAATGGTGCCGCATCAGAAACACGTTAGAATTCCGCTTATATTAGCGCACCAGAGTCACCACACTGTTATAGTGCACGTAACGCGGCACTGTATGCCCCACGAAAGTGACTAAATCAATCGTCGATTTTCCCAGCTTTCGGATGAAGGCTATCTGTCCTCCACGCCACTGGATTTTAAATATCACAGTTGCAGAAGTTTTCTGCCCATAATCCCCCTTCAGACTTTGTTGATTTTGGTGTGACTGAACATCGGGGTAGGGCCTTTGTAAGCATTAAGTAAAAATTCACGCGCGGGCACTTTCACAGCACAGATAACTGCGGTGGTGGCGGTGATATTGTGGTCCCATATGGGCCAGATAATTAGTGTGTCCACCGACGAGCTTAGAACGAAAACCGCGCAAAGGACGCAATACTGGAAAGAAGTGGGCAGGACAGGCCTGCCCTGTCCACGTCCTCCCTTTGTGTGTGTGTGTACAACACTCTCTTTCTGTCTCTGCGCTGCTTTCCGCGCACTACACAACTCAAGCCTACACAATATGTTTGAACCTTAAGCAGATTTGGTGACCTGACGGTAGCTAGTTTTCGAAAAAGGTGGGTAGCACAGCCATGCATATAACAGTAATTGATACTTTGACACTGCGAGCATTGTCCTCAGAGATGGACATTACCGGCTGCGCCGGCGCCTCTTCATTAGTTGTGGAGTTTGGGAATCTCTCGATTCCTTCTGTTTACGACCTAGTCCTTAAACATTTTAGTTTCTGCATTTAAAAGCCGCTAAGTGAATGTGAAAGAGGTCATCGGCGCTTATGAACAGCAATGCTACTTTCAATCCGCTCCCATTTTGCACCAACCCACTGCGAATATTCCATTGTCGTTTTTGCTCTTCAGGTGAAACTCTCGCAGCCTTTCCCTGCGTAGCTGATGCCGAATGTCATGACACACTAATTAATAATGCAACGCCACAACATACTCCACTCGTGTCACAGCAACCCGAGGCTTTCGAATCACGGAATGCACTGCAGAGTATCTGTTCCTGCAGGAGCACCATCATTTTCATACGACAGCGCGCTTTTTTCTGTCACTTTCTCTTTTTCTTCAGAATGCGTAACCCGATTGCGTGCTTACGTCACCTGGTACCGAATTCCTGATGCACACGTCACACGTACGTCACAATTTGAACAAAATAGCCAATTGTCGAGAATAGGGCCCCAGCTCTATGCCCAACTCAAGCGGTCGGCGTGGCGCGGTCGGAGCCGCTAGTTCAGTTGTCAGGAGCTGCCTGGGTCTGTCGTTTCACATGGCACGGTTATGTCAGAATCAGTCTGCTAAACCCTGGCATTGTTACCCCTATAGGCCACTTAGGCACGTTCATACGGCTTGGTTAAAGCGGGGCTTTATAAGCCTTTGCATCGGGCGAGGAGGTTGTCGAAACGCCTCCTCTCTGGACTGTTGCAAACCGGTTCTGCTGCCGCCTCTGCCGCCTCCACCGTGTTGACGTCAGGCGCAAACAACAGACCAGCGAGGCCCTCGTTGCAAAGGATGTGGACTGACAAAGAAGAAAAAAAGAAGAACGCTCGGTCACTCGCAGCTACCACATTTCATTTTATATTTTCTTTATTTCCAATTTTGTTCCCTTTCCTCCTCAAATCAGTTTACTTCAAAAAATTCCTAAGCTACCCAAATTTTGGCTGATCCCCCTCTGTGCACGTATGTGCCATATATATGTTATTTGGTCAACAAGAACAACAATAATGCTTTCGCCCAGTATGTGGTTCAGCAGCGTTGAACTCTTATCTTCCTCAATGGATGGAAAGGCTGGTGGGATGGCCGGATGGCTATCGAGGTGCGGACGCTACAAGCGCAATTTGGTACATATATTTGTGTATAACGACGGTGAGTCAACATGGTTGAGTTGGGAATGTAAAGATAATTTACAGGCTGCTTTGATGTGTGCGATCCGTGTGCACAGAAAACGTTTTGCACGATTTGCTCCTACAGTTTAAAAAGTTGGGCTCCTCCCTGTTGAAATAAATTATTGAATCGTTACGCAGGAATGTAGTGGGTACAGCGCTATTCTTCTGTCGGCGATATTTCAGACGATTCGAATTTCTAATCAAATCTGGTCGAACAGGCGACTGCATCGTTCAAACGTGATAACGAAAATTACAGACGGCCGTGTGCGATCTGTGTGCCAAATTTCGTCTCTAATAAGACAGACGTTTACCCGAGAGAAGCATATTGCGCTTTGTATTTAGCGTTGCAACCATGTTGCAACTGCCGATACTCCGTACGAAAAAAAGTACACATCTGTGCACATGGCAAATTAATGAGTATTACAAGTAATATCGTCTTCAAAGCGAAATCGCCTGCTTGTGACGAACGACTATGATAATGATGATAGTGTTACGCGCGCAGCTCCCCCAATTAATGTTGCTGGCTACTAGCCTGGCGTGTTGCCGCCGCCTCACAGCGACAACGTTAGAGGCAGATAGACTTATGGGTGGTACAGCGTTTTGTCATGATTTTGTGGGAAGGTTCACGTGTGTGACTTGAGTTGATGTGTTGGTTGGGTTACATCGGGTGTTTGTGACACTCCGCGTAACCTAATAGTGCCTTTTCTTTATGTATATGCGTTGCTCAATCACTCGAGAGCAATCATGCTTTATGTCTGCGGCGTACGGCGGTCAGGATATCGTAAGACGCTGGTACTGCACTGTAATCTCAGTTGGCTGTTCTGAAGACTGCGAGGGCTACAATCAACAATCTCCGAAAACTATGGAAGTGCTAAGAGGTAAGTTGCTTGCCCCTTGTTCCTCGCCTTGGTAGTCGCACTCGTGCTAAGGGATACAGCCGTTGGGCACAAAGCAGGGGCCAGGTAGCCGTAGCAGTTATTTTCGAGCACCGGCAATGGTTGTTGGCGTATTCGATAGTTCCTCAAATTGCATCCCCCTTCTCATGAAATCGTGCAACTGTTGCCTTCCAAATGTTTGACAGAGTTAGTGGAAGCATCTTTTTATATCACTTTTTAGCAGTATTTTTGTTTTTTATTGTGTTACAAAACATAAAGCTGCTCCGCGTGTTACAAAGTCTGCTGCAAATTCTCTTGGCCGTTCCCACTACTTAATCAGGTCCTTGCACAGTGCACCAGAAAGCTGCCCGTGGCATTTCTCACCCTTTCAATAAAGTAGCCGCTATTGTTGTGGTTTTTCGAGTGTCTCGGTGATCGCAGGACAACTCATCTTCTCTGCATGAAAATAGCAGTGAAATCGGATAATTTTGTTTAGCTGCATAGCTGGCATGGTTAGCAATGGGGAGCTCAAGGCTATTGGTTCTTTTGCCTAAATAACAGTTATTTCTTCACCCATGTAGTTGTTCTCAATCTGTGCATTACCGTAAATAAAGAAGCCGAGTTTGCCGAATTGTGCAGTACAGTAATCAGTACAGTGCAGTACAGTTTTAATCAGGTTACAATGAAATGTGTAGAAATAACCTCCTGCACAGTCCAGTATGTACAGTCTGCAATCACAAAGGCATTGCGGAACCATGTATTGGAAGATATCTATGGTAGCAGCACAGCCAACCATAGTCCTTCATAAAGAGGTTAATAAAATCACAATAAGGAAAAGTGCTATACAGGGAGACATGATCTCTGTGATGCTGTTCACTGCTTCTTTAGAGGAGGTGTTCACAGATCTGGGCTGGGAAGACCTGGGCATGAGAGTTACTCAACGTTAGTAATCTTCGTTTCACTGAGGTTATTGTCGAGCTGAGCGACAAGGGGTGAATTTGCAAAACATGATCAATGACCCAAACAGGTTAAAACAGAATGGGCAGTGTTCATCAGTGTCAGAAAGGAAGAGTAATACGCTATAGGTATTGATGTGCTGAAATTAAACAGTGACACTATGCTTGCCACAAACCGTGCCAATCCAAAAAGTTTACCATTGTTACAAAAATTGAGAAAATTGCTCCAAACCGCACCACACTCATAGGTCTTGAAATGAGCTGCACCATATGTGGGCTGTTCAGGAAAACCAAGGCTAACTTTGGTTGTTGCTGCTGTTTCAAAAATATTAACGTCCCTTGAAGGCCACTTACACGAGCATGACTGTCTCGCGGCAGTGTAAACCTACATTGACGGCAGTTTTTATGCCACATGTGCATGCAGCCTGGTGAAACTTGGTTGAGCATTTTTAGCCATTGCCCTTACCGCTCTTTCCATAAATAAAAAAGTAGTGGACACATTAAGATCAAGGCCAACGGGCGCATTGAAGCTCTCTGCCTTTAAAGTCAAATTTTTACCGCCATAATTTTGACTGGCTGTTCACATAGGCCTGTGTGTGAAATTGACCAAAGGTTACATTTTTGATGAAACAGTGATTAGGTGGCATAAACCACGTGAGCAAATATGGCTATTTCGTGTATACAGCACATTGCTTCTTCCAGAATATTACCTTTCCTGAGCTTTGATGAGCTACAGCTTGTGGGGGAGAGCCATTGGGTAAGGTGGTGGTGCGTAGCAAGCATTCCACGCTACGCAGTCAAACCAGATAATTGGCGTTCACTCTTGTAAAGTCAGTTTGTGAAAATATTGGGCAGCGTGCCTGATGGCGAACATGGCTATTTGGTACCATCCACCCATCCGAAGGACGCGACAGCATGCAGCTGCTGCGTTTGCACTTCATTGTTCATTTTAGTTTGAAACATGATGAGCCTGGTGCTCCACTTTTTGTGTTAAATATTGGAGATAGGAAAGAGCTAGCACATGTTTGTGTGCACTCCAGGCAGAACTTCTTCAGCGAGCACAAGGGCCTCATTAATGCCCTGGTTCGCGACAGTCATCAATGTGATGAAGTTCGATTAATTGCTTTTTATTGTTTTGCACAAAGAAAGGTGTTAGGCAAGGAGACACAATCTCCCCAGTACTATTCACAGCTTGTTTAGAGGAAGTATTCAGACTTGGAATGGGAGCAGTTAGGGATAAGGGTAGATGGAGAATACCTCAGTAATCTGCGATTTGCTGATGACATTGCCTTGCTAAGCAACTCGGGAGATGAACTGCAAATAATGATTGATGACCTAGACAGGAAAAGTAGAAAGGTAGGCTTGAAAATCAATATGCAGAAGACTAAGGTAATGTTCAACAGCCTCGGGAAGGAACAGGAGTTTACATTAGGTAGCGAAATACTGGAAGTAGTAGGCGAATATATCTACTTAGGACAGGTAGTAACCGCAGATCCGGATCATGAAAAGGAAATAACAAGAAGAATAAGATTGGGATGGAGCGCATTTGGCAAGCACTCGCAGATTATGACTAGCAGCTTACCGGTATCGCTCAAGAGGAAAGTATACAACAGTTGCATCTTGCCTGTACTCACCTATGGGGCTGAAACGTGGAGGCTAACCAAGAGAGTTCTACTTAAGTTGAAGACAACCCAGAGGGCTATGGAACGAAAAATGGTAGGGGTAACATTAAGAGATAGAAAGCGTGCAGAGGGGGTCAGAGAAATAACTCAAGTTAACGACATTCTAGTGGAAATTAAGAAGAAGAAATGGACATGGGTAGGACATGTAGTGCGAAGAGAGGATAACCGATGGTCGCTGAGGGTAACAAACTGGATTCCAAGGGAAGGAAAGCGTAGCAGGGGGCGGCAGAAAGTTAGGTGGGCGGATGAGATTAAGAAGTTCGCAGGGGTCAAGTGGATGCAGCTAGCACAGAACCGGGTTAAGTGGAGAGATATGGGAGAGGCCTTCGCCCTGCAGTGGGTATAATCAGGCTGATGATGATGATGATGATGATGACAAGGGAAGCACATGTGCACATGAAGTGTGGCATCATGGCTGTCATAAATGAAAATGCTGAATGGTTTTAATGTTGAGATAAATGAAGCAGCAGTCTTTTTTTTTTCTTTCTTTTCACTTAAGCCACTCAGTGGCCAGCTTGAAACTTAAGGAGCAGTTCCCATCTTGAAATCTTAAGCAGTGCAATTGGGGCTGCAGAAACTGCTTGGGCTGCAGTGAGCTTTTGACTTAACAAGCAGCTTGAACAGGTTAGTCAGTGCAACTGAAAGCTAAATCTAATTGCTCTTCAGATGAGTTTATCACAGTATTCAAAGTTTCACTAACTTAGGCATCAGGTGTCTTTGAAGATCATGTTGTCCAGCTTAGAAAAAGAGGTCTTGCTTCCATCATGGTACCTTTTTTTTTTCTGTTCTGTTCAAGACTGCCAAAATCAGAGCAAAAGCTGTGCCACCTTCACTGCACAGTAGGATCGTGCTCACCATAACAGGCTTATATGCCCGGGTTGCAGGGGCCACTAATCTTCTCTAGCAAAGCAGCTTGTTTAGCCTACGTAGTTGGTGTTGTCATGGCGGATGTCAGGTTTCAACACAATGTTGTGGACTTTTGGGTCCTGCTCCTGCTCACGATGTCTGAGATGGGTGTGACAGGAAGGAATGTTTCATCGAACACACTAAATATTTCATGAGAGGTGAAGCAGCATGCAGCTACAGAAATATTGGCGACTTCGTCTGTCCACAAAGGAGTCTTAAGAATATATTGAATTATTCACAATAACTTAGCACTGATAGAAGTGCACATGTCATACTCTTTGCTGAATGTCCATTACAATCTTGTATCGCCCTTTAGAGGAATATAATTGGTTCACAGGAAGGGAAAGGCACAGTGTCTGTCACACTTGTTTCTGTGGACACTTGAACTGTGCTGTAAGGGAGGGAGGAAGGTGGGAGTGAAAGTGGAAAGAGAGAAAGAGGAGCCGTAGTGCAGGGCTACAGAGTAATTTTGACCACCTGGGGATCTTCAGCGTGCGCCGACATCGCACAGCACACTGACGCTACTTCGTTTTGCCTCCATTGAAACGCCGCCGCCGCGGTCGGGATCAAATTCGGGTACTCCGGCACAGTAGTCGGGCGTCTTACCAAGTAATTTTATTTTTTAAACTTTAACGGATAATTATGCACTGTAGAAAACTCGGCAGAGACTTCACACTGTTTATATCAGAACACGCAAGCATATTACTTTCAGTAAGGATTGAGTCATGACAGTGTGTAATGTCTGTACAAACTTTAAAAACCTTACATTATGTCACTTTGAAAAGGGCAAAGTCATGATACAGCCGACCAGTCGGTACCTGCCAGCTAACCACCACCTTGCAGTGGTATGCTCCCGACTAAACATGGATAGACGCCGGACAATGCCGTCTTTAGTGCTGCTGTGACATATAATGCTCTTACATTAATATGAAATAAAATACAAGCATCCAAAAATACCCTCTTTGTAAAACGTGCATAGAATGCATTACGACACACATTGTATGGTAGCAAATGCTCTATTGCTTGCAGCTTTGTTGAACTGCTGTCATTAAGGGGAGATGCTACTCGAAGACACTTTTTCTTAAATATACATCCTAGAACAATGAAACACAGGCTACTTATATAGTTTTTTATGCTGATTTCAAATATGTAATTAGTTTTAATGTATGTTGCAAAGTTTCTGTTTTGTATCATAACAATGTGTAAAATATAGGCTTTTTTGCCCTCACTTTTTCCATCACTAAACTTCCATAATTATAGACCAGTGATAGTTCATATTCCTCTACTTGAACAGTAGAATGCCAAAAACTAACTAGAAAGTGCATCTGAAATATGTTAAGCAGGTGAAAATTTTGAACCTGTAAAGTCCACATTTTTTCAGATCCCAGGAAGTGTTAATTGAAATTTGTGTAATGTATATATGCATTATCGAGATATAAAGGAGATAATGGCACTCCTCACACTTTAGAGAATATGTGGGCAAAATTTCATCCAAATCCGAGCACTAGAAGTACCAAAAACAAGGCGGGCAACCTCAAAAAGTTGCCAAAAAGTGCATTCTGAGAAAAACCAATTTGAAAGTCAAAATTGAATGTTTATTTACAAAAGAAAGCATAAAATGTAATCAAACTTGCACATAAAACAGGTAAACTGTCCCTCAAGCAGCCACTGCCACTAAAAGCTGCCCGCACAGTAGGTTTCTCCCTCACGGCCTTTCCGCGCAGACTCTTCGATGCGCGCTTTTTTTTTCAGCTTACGCCGATTTGCCCTTGCTTCGGCTGTCTGCTTGGCAGACATTTTTTTCTGCCGTGTGCTGTCCTGTGATGTACTGAGCTCAACCAGATCTTGAGGTGGAAGCACACCCAGCTCTTCAAGGACACGTTCGAAGCTGGAGTGCCCTCGATTGAACCACAAAACTGCCAGGGCAGTGGCCATCTCCACCACAAACCTTGAGGCAAACCGTGTTTTAGGACAAAGAAGCCATATTTTGCTATTTAGCGACTCTGCCGCATTCTGAGTCTTTCCCTTAACACAGCGGGTCAGCAGCTTCTCATCCGTTAGTCGCTTATATATAGGGAGTATTGCCATTCCCTGGGCTTTAGTGAGGAGGGGTGTGTGGGCAGGTGCTGGTTCACCCAAGGCTTCAGCACGCCGATGTTTACACCAGGATGCTGGTCCGTCTGGGCAGAATTTGTGGCTGCTCGCGCCATCCGAAGAGCAAGAATGGAAATAGGAGGCCCAAATCGCCCGATGCATGCCCTGAACACTGCCCCTGTTGCTTGTGATGGCAACCTGATAGTAAGTTTGAAGTTTCTGAATTGTGGGATCTTTTAGTTTCTCCCCTCTTGGCAGCGGTTCTTTTAGCTTGCGAAGAGCAGTGCCAAGGCGCTTTGCCACATGATTTGTGCAGTCCTCTTTTTCTACTTTTGTAGCTCCACCATATACATCTGCTTCCACTACTGCAGTGTATGCCTTTGAATCCCCATCGCTGAGGAATTTTTGGAAGTGCAGCGGTGTGTCGTAGGACCGACTCCTTTGCCATATCTGCACTGCAGCTTGTGCTTCCATCGCATGCGCCGAACAGTCGACATTCCTCTCGCATACAGGGCTGTGAAAAGCTTGCCAAGTTTCTTCCTCTTCATATGGCAGGGCCTTGTGTCGACTGCACGCTAAGCAGAAGTTGGACAGGACTTGGAAGTCTAAACAAAGTCCAGTGTCGAGGGACACTACCGTGCCGATGCCATTGTGGCTCTTATGGCCTCGTTTGTGCCACGTACCGTCAAACATGACTGCAATTTTGTCCCCGCCCGCTTCACTTTTGGTGAGCTGTCTCGATCTCTCGAGATTGTCGTTGACTGCAGTCATTGCCGCATCGCGAACTTTCCGGCTGAGGGCCGCAAACGATTTGTGGTGCATTGGCTTTCGCAGCCCGAGAATTGCTGAAAACCTCACAAGCTGATCATACCCCATTCCTATGGAGCGCGCGGCCACAACTGCTTTTACATTGACAGCGAAGCTATCACGCGAGCTCCCGCTGTCGTAGGCTCGGCTCGAGCTCGGTCCGTCACCCGCTGCACTCGCGCTGACCTCGTCGCCTGATGATGCTCGGCGTGAACTGTATGTTCCTGAAAGAACACTTTCGGGGCACTCAGGTTTCTCGCACTGTAGCTGCAGAAAGGATGCAAGTCCTTTGCGTTTTTCAGCCGGTTCCCGGACGCGCATTTCCGAACAGTGACACGTCGGACATATCGCACCACTCACGAGGATGTTCAGCGCTGTGATGTCGATAATCACAGCCAACTCCTCATCTCGAGCACTTTCCTCGTCACTGAAAAGTTCAATCTTCTTTTGCGAGGCACTGACGTACTCCACCGCAGCGTCGAACTCGCTGATGTGATCGGCGTCGCTGACGCTAGGCCTCGCGGCCGCGGGTGCCCTTACCGTTGGGCAAGCCTTCGGCCTTGATTTGCGCCGCCGTCCTCGAAATTTATGCACCGATCGATGCTTAACTGCCAGATGGCTGCGTTTGCTACGATTTACTTGATCCATAGCGAAGGTCAATATGAAAAAAGATCGTTGTTCAGATGCGTAGCTCGGCGAGACATGGACCCGGAAAGTAGGCTTCGCCACACGTAAGCGGCAAGCGGCCAATGGCGATCCGCGATTCGTACCACGTGATTTAAAATCCAGCCGCATAGCTCCGAAACCGCGGCAAACAAATGCTTTTTTTTATTATTTCTTGCGCCGCAGCAGCCCAGGCAACGTTGTCAAGTGGGAGACTGAGGCTTGGCTGAACGCCTCATGCTATCTGCGATGGCGTGCCGCCGCGCATTGGCGGCAGTGGGAGGCGAGAAGTCGGCGCACTTTCGGGATTTTAAATGCCACCTTGGGCTCTTTAAATGCAATTTTCACCCAGTTCGAGTAGGAATTCAGCTCTGAATTTTACTTTCAAGAAAGTAGAGGGGCTAAACTTTACAAAACAAGTGGAAACAAAAAATGACCATTTCCGAAAAAAAACCGCGTTTTTCGACCCGCATCTCCCCTTAAATTCTTTACATCTTCTTTCCTTATTTATTGCTGTAATGATTTTTTTTTCTTTTTCTGACATGTAATTTGCTTATAAGAGCATGTCACTAAGGGATGGACAAAGATCTTGCCAAGCTTTGAAGGAGCATCTTTTCTCTGTCAACCTTTCTCACCACCAGTACTTTGTTGGTGAAGTAAACATTCATGGATCGATTACACTGCAGTGAGAGCATAATGGGACTATGACCCACACCAGACATTTGCCTGTGTGCATAGAACAGAGTAGTATAAAAGGTGTTGTGCATCAACACGTCCCATGTATTTATTCCAGCCTAGCACTATAACAAAACATTTTATATAAATGAACTTTCAATGGTCTCACCCAGTCCGATCACAGCGCAGAAGACGGAAGTTGGATGCAGAAGAACCACAGGTCCTGTCATTTTTTTGTGTGTTTGCCCTTCAATATGTATGGCCAACTCACCCATTTGGCTATAGTGCTCATCACAGGCTACTTACTGTGTGTTGTGCTGGCTTTTACTGTACAGTCGTGAGCAAAAGTGGTATACAACACTTGGCCAGTGACAACAGAGCTCGAGAAAACTGCATCGAAATGCTATCTAGCGACAGCGTAAGGGACAGCAGTAGTGACACATGCATGTGGATCAAATGGGGCACTACCACTATTGTCTGATCTTGGATAGCTGCTGCTAGATAAAGTTTGTGTGCAGTTTTCTCGAGCTCTGCCACCGGCTGAGTGTTGTATACCACTTTTGCTCAAGACTGTACATAGGCACATAGGGCTATCTGTATCAAACATACCACATGAGCCTGTTATGTTGCCAACAAACCAAGACGGTAACATTAACCTGGGGAGGCTTTAACGTGAACTGAAACCAAAGGGTACAAAAGCAATAAAGCTACCACAGCCTACCTTGCTAATCTCTGCAGTCAGTACTGTCAGGGTGCTTCGTAAATTGTATGATTTAGCAAAACCAGCAAGCACCGGCATCCAGCAGTTGCTAGATGTCTGACCTTTCTCAAACTTTTCACAAGTCTCCTGCACTTCGTTGGGCATTTGACCTAAAAAGTCAAGGACTGGGTCCATTCAAGGAACGCTTCACGACTCATCCGTTATGAGAGGATCTGTTACCACTTTCGGTGTGCATTTCCACCTACCGGTATTTGTGAGAAAAACCACCAAACCTCCCACCCAGCCTGGTGATTTGGACCAGTCTCGGTCACAAACTTTACCGAATTCAACAAGGCCCTTGAATGCATTAATAGGGAATGGTGACACAAATACACAACTCGCCGACGCAATGCCCTTGGCCTCGCTCACAGCAGCAGTAAATGTTACAGAAAGCGAAGTTCCTTCTCATCTATCGGGATAGCTAACGCCGCGAAATTTTGTGCGAATTTGGGACCGTAGCATGCGACCACCACCAGCCACCGAAGTGATTGACCCGACACGGCCAAACTAAGTGACGTATTACTATAAGCAGTAATGTACTTTCACAAACATTACAGTAGGACAAAAACTGCTGCCAAATTCAAATCATGTTCCTTGATCCACCTGCCCTGATTCGTCGCCAAAAAAACTCTCCCACCGCAACTTTCATGGAGCGCAGGTTGGCCAGCTCCAGCGTAGCCCTCCATCCGGTCCTAAGTTGTAAGTTCCTCATACCCTGTAGAGAGTGATCTGACGCAAACAAGCTTTCAATGCGAAGCAATCGACTGTCACAAAGAAACTCGGCGGGAACGGCATCGCGCGTCCGCGATAATGGAGCAATATTTTGCTGGCTATTGAAAGCTGGAAGAGGGGTTAGCTTGCGGTTATTCTTACGGTAGTTGCTCCACTCAAGCGACACATGTCAGGGTTCATTAATGAGGATTAAAGGCACGTATCTGGGATGCATAATCTTGCTGCTGTCACAATTCGGAGCCCGGAAAGTTCCCTTGGGCCTATATATGTATTCAGACTTTCCGCCGCAACAAAGACCAGCCTACGGAATGCAGCATGTCGTACCTTTAAGCGGGGGCAAAAAACAGTATTTATATTCTATGTGGAAGGCTAAATCGACTAAACTAAATGCGATAGCTACTTACACGACTGTTTGTCTTGCGGCGTCCAACGACGTTTAAAACAAATTTTGTCAAAAATCGACAGATGGCGCCAGGCACAAGATGAATTCGTCTTACAAACGATAGATGGCGCTAGCGTGCAATTCAGTCTTTAAGTCGTTGGAGAGAGAGAGAGAAATCTCATTTATTTGCACCCACGGTGTAAGAATAATATACTATTCTTGCACCGTGTTTGCATCCGTAAAAGGTTGCAGAGTCGCTGGAACTCTGACAGTGCGCCAACGCCAATAACGCAAAAGTAGTATTTTTTTTTATGTTAGCGCAGTTTGTTTTGACCATTGAGTGCCCGCATGTTATGTCTGGGCGTGACCTGCGAGATGTCGGCAAGAACATTTAATTGATTTCATACCCTTGTGAGATTTATTGTGGCTGCCAAAATGGAAAAGCAACCATCATACTGAATTACAAGCTCAACCATTTCGATGCGTCTAGCCTGTGTGCTGTAATCGAATATGAATTAAGTTCCTTGAGCCCATAGTTTGGAAATGCTTTTTATTTTTTTTCCCCAGCTTTTAAACTGCTATAGAAACAGGTCCTCACAACCTTCTGTACTAGTCTTTAGTAATTTCAGAGTGCACAGCAAAACACAACAGCCTTTATAGACAAGCTTTATTGAACAATGCTGCCACTAGTGCAACACTGCCTTCGTTTGAGTCGACCATGCCCTGCAGCTGTGCAGAAACGAGTACAAATAGCAGAAACCACTTGTAATATGCAGTGCCATGCCAGAAGCATGCATTGCTTTTAATCACAACCACAATATTTATGAGCCTTTGATGGGAATAAATATCACCACTGATTTTGTATTGAAATTTCATGTTTGAGCAAGCAGGTAAAAACTACTCTTTTCCTGTAACAGTGTTCACAAAGCCGCTGTTGGTGATGGTTAGCACACTGAATACTGCATGAATCTTTAAGGTCCTGAAGATTTGTCAGTTGCAAGATTCAAACTGTTTATTTTCCGGAACTGGGTTGTGTTTCCCCGTAAACAACAGTTATCAGCACAAGAGTGCCAAGAGAGTTATAAAAACTTGGCAGATCAGCACAGCCTTGCATAATTAAGTGGTGAATATGGTAATACAACTGTACAGGGAGTACAAGAATGGAGAAAAAAAAAACGAAAAAAACGAAAAACGAACTTGACCAAAATGAAGATTCTGGCAAATGACACTGGGTGATACAGTAATGGACAAAACCTGTACAGACAGCAACAGCACAGCATAGCACACCACAGATCTCAAAATAGGAACCATAACCATTCTTTTTTTGGCATGTGGGCAGAATAATGAGATGATCTTCCAGCTTGAGGTATCAAGCTGAAAAATTGTCACGCATTTTGCATCTGATGCTACAATGGCTAAAAATGCTAAAAAGTTTTTGCTTGGAAAAAAACTTTGCAGTTGGAAGCAAGAAATATTCCATTTGAACACCATTTCCAGTTCCGTAATCCAGCTGGAAACATCATTTTCCACGGGAAAATGAATAGTTGCAAGGTGGAAAGGACGTGCCTTCCGATTACATAGTCCAGCTTGAACTGGAAACATTATCTGTACGTTTGTATACATTTTTTGCATTTACATTCACGACAGCACACAAAAATACAATTGTGGGCACAATCATAAAAAGCATACCATTTCAATGGTCGTTTTCACACAAAAGCAAGTTTATTACAACTGGGTGACTGGAGCACAACAAAGGAAGAAACCGCAGGAACAAGCAAATTCCTGTGCTTGTTCGCTTGTTTCTGTGGTTTCTTCCTTTCGTCCCCGTTTGTTTGCGCTGCTTTTTTTGGATAATTACCAATAAATGGCTGTGAGGAAATCTTGCTCAGATGGTTGTGCTATGCTAAAAACTGAATCTAGCAACTGTCACCTCACTCATCAGTACAGATATTAATTACTGGTTTCCTGGACGTGAAGAGACGCAGTAGGAGGTGCACCATTATGCCTTGAGTCACCAAGTGTTTTGTGGTTATGTAGGCACTCTTAGCATCACATTATTTTCAAGGCAGTGGCAACTATAGCTTTGATCCCACACATACAGCTTGATCACAAGATTAAGTCTAATCCCTACCCCACTGCCCACAACTATGCGCAAAACTAAATATTAATCACACAGGCTAATTCCTTTTTCTTTTCATTCAGAGAGCCAATTTATCAAAAAGTTTGCTCGAGAGCCATAGTACAAATATTAACAAGGTACGATTGTACCTAACAATTGGTGTCCAAATAAATATGCACATTCCATGCCATATAATATCAGGTGTCACCATCAATAGCATGTTATGAACAAATCACACTCTGTGCTCGAGAAAAATTGCGCAGATTTACTCACATCGTATGTGCATGTCTAGAAGGCCCCTACACTCAGTCAAGCTTCTTCTACAGTAGCTACATCACGTGCTGCCAGTCGGTTGTCTATGACACTGTGGGCTGGTTCTCTCAGAGGTGAAAAATGCTTTCCCGACAAAGGTATGTTCATACTTATGTATGCTAGAACACATGCATTTTGCAAGACATATGTAACATGCACTTGTCCTTGTGTACTGCATTTGGATTGAAACAAAGAGGTGTGAAAACCAGTTAATGTGGATCTGTGTGACATCTGGACCACTCCTCAATGTAATACTTTCAATGAAAAACAGTGCAAAAGGAACGATGAACAAGTGAAAGATGCATGCAGGACAAGCAAAGCCTGAACTTTAATCATTCCGCCCAAATGCCTGTTCTTCTGTTGCTGCACTGCATTGCGTCCTACCATATAAACTGCATTTTTCATGCTTTCTCTTCATATTTCCCCTAGCGTGCCACATTTCACTGGATGGAATTAAAGCTGTGCCTTACAACGCAGGACCTTATACAACAACTTTGAATATTTATGTTGTATCCCGCACAAGTTTTGATTTCACTTTCTATACAGCCAGTGCTATCATCGTCGGCGCTTTTCTGTCTCTTTGCTCGAATCCACATGATTACACTTTCTGTCGTAAATAAATAGTTTTATTACCTCCGTCCGGATACTAGGTTTCTAAAAATGAATAGGTTTCTAAAAATGTACATTCACACTTTTGATTTACATGACAAAATACATGCTCTCTGATTTCATCAATCGATAAAGTACTTTAAGGAAAAGTTCTCTTTTTTCCCCCAAATTTTTAGAAATGTCCAGAAGAAAAAATATCTAGATTTATGGAAAAATGTACATCTGCACACCTGCACACATTAACAGCCTGCATTTGAACAAATTGCATGACAATTACAATATTCCGTATACCATGTCATATTTGCTAGCTGAATGACTCTTGCACAGGCACTCACAGGCGGCATTTTAGCCTATGCTGCGTTCGCTTGACCGGATGTCGGTATTTGACACTCAAGAATCGGACCGTTAAATGGTTCTAGTTTGAGAGCCTTAGGAGGTATCGAAGACGACTAAGAACTATGTGCACTGAGCTGTGCACAACACAGGTCACAGTTCGACCCATTGCTTTCGGCATCACAGTGATCCGCGAGTACTTCGTGGAAGACGTGGAGCAGTGGTTTCATCACAGTAGAGCATAGTCTGTACTTGCTGCTCTTATTAGAGGCAAAAAGGTGTAGACAGGGCTCCACAACGGCAAGCACCAGCTGCACGAATTAACGAGGTACGGTGGAGAGTGGGACATGCGTGGGTTGTGGAGTATGAATTACCACTGAAAGATTGGGTGGAAGAAATAAGAACAGAAAAATTGTGAGCCAAAAGTTCAAACAGTAATGAGTTTCCACAGCTCGCAACGAGGTACGGTGGAGAGTGGGACATGCGTGGGTTGTGGAGTATGAATTACCACTGAAAGATTGGGTGGAAGAAATAAGAACAGAAAAATTGAGAGCCAAAAGTTCAAACAGTAATGAGTTTCCACAGCTCGCAACGATTTAACAAAGAACATGAAGGCGTTCCGCGTTTTTCTGCGCTTTTTTACACATAATTCTTTCATTCTACAGAATAGGAAGATGAACACATTGAATTCATCGTCTCCATCATGCTCAGTCATGCTGCAGCTGGGAGCAATGCATAAACCAAAAAGGCCGCGTCTGGTTTAACTGCTGGGCTTAAGCATTAGAGAAAAACTGAGAGGCAATCGAAAATCATGAGGATGAGAGAGAGAGGGGCGCAGGGGGGTGCGGCACCACGCCACCTCACTGTGTGCCTCTGACCATAGTGACACCACTGGTGCACAATAGTACAAAACTGAGGTGGTCGAAATTAATCCACACCTTTCATACCACGTAGCAGCTTTGGGACACTAAACCCGACATACCATCTCCCATGGTTGTTCTGTTAAAGGACCCATGAACAGCTATTTGCTAAGGCTAGAAAACATGGTATCCTATCCTATCAGGTTTCTCTGCAGTGCAAAAATATTTAAGCTACCTTCATTAGCAGCAAACATATCGTCAAGTGAAAAAGATGGTCCTCCTCTACCCCCTAAAATCAGCGTAAGCCGGCACACTAGAAAAAAAGAAATCGAAGTCTGATGGCGGGCCACAACTCCTGTCCCTCCTTTGTCACTTGAAAGCGTCCAATAACAGGGTGTACCCAGCAAGCCCCAATGATGTCATTAGAGAGGCAGACCACAGGGAGGTGCCGCCCCAATTGGCTGCAAGCAGTCGCAGGAAACACTTTTAAAAATTATCTGTAAATTAGAGGCTCCAAGCAAACATTTCAAATTTGACTCGAATACTCAAAAAGATCATCTCTTTGGATCTCTTGTATTAGAATATTACTGCAAATACAGTTTCTCAGGCCCTATGCGTAAATGATGCAGATAAAAAGAATTAACCTTGAGGACAGTAACTCTTTCCACACACTTAAAGTTAATAATTCTTTCCAGACACACTGTCATTAAAGAATACAATGTTTGCATGAGTCATTTTCTAAACCAGCAGACCTGTGCAGGTGGCCTTCACGCATACTACAGAAAGATGTAAAAGCTGAGCATGGGCCCTATATCAGCATGGGACCATGCATGGCCAAGTGACATGGGTGCAACTAGGTGCTGTCCCAACCTAGTTACTTTACTTTTTTTTTTTTTGTGCATTCATATGTTGGGTTGAAGGGAGAGGAGCTTCAATTTTAATTGCTGGTATTTTGTGCAATGAAAAATGTAAATGAAATGTAAGCTTCATTTTTGTATTACAATATGAATGGTGGGATGCCAATCACTTATGCTTGTTTCTTAATTTAGTGACTATAATTCCTAGTCCCTTTAAAAAGCACACACACCATGAACTGGATTATTGCCGTGCTCAATTTTTCATTGAGCAGACAGAGAAGTCGCTGTCCTATTATCAGTGCAGAAAGCATGAGGTTCTGTCTGTTTCTTTTGCAAATCTTCCTGTTGCATTAAAAAATGTGCTTTTACCATTGCATTCTGTGCCCCCCTTTCAATTATCCATGCAATTCTGATGCCCACCAGACTGTGCTGAAACACTGTAAAGCATAATCAAGGGCATTGTGAAAGGAAACGATTTTACAATGAAACCGAAAGCCACTTCACTAGAGATGATCAGCAGCTCATACTTTCTGAAGCAATAATCAAATGGTGGGTTATCTGCCTTAAAGAATAACTGAAGACAGTAACTGTGTGCCAGACAATACCATAATGAAAAGCCAAATTCACTTGCAAATTATTTTGAAGGTATCGCAAAAAACGAGGACGAAAGAACAGAAGGACACAGCACGAGAGTAGGACACAGCACGAAGCGCTTGTGCCGTGTCCTTCTATTCTCGTGCTGTGTCCTGCTCTTTCGGCCTCGTTTTTTGCGCTACCTTCAAAATGAACAAGATTCAACTCGCCCAACTTGCAACCTTGCTCACTTACAGAGTTCAGGTTAAGAATATAAACTGTTAGAACCTCATCCTAAACCTTGTACACTCCCCACGGTGGTGCCCCTTGGCCCGACACTCAACACAAAATGGTGCTTCAAAACGGGCTGCAGCCTCTTCAGCCCTGCCACGATGCTCAGAGCCAAAGAGGGCAGCCACGCCCCGGCTCAAGACGAATGCCAACGCTTGAATGCCGCGAACACGGCACGCATGGTACTGGTCCATGGCAAGCATGTCTAGTCTTGGCTTCCGCTGAGTGTTCAGGAAGAGGTGCTTAGAAAGATAAAAACAATTTTCATTAGGTGGTGTGTGCAGACTAGTTTCCACGAAACACATTTTGTATGAGCTATATAATTTTTACAGAAAAAGATATACAGCCAAATAGCAAGGATTTTTGCGCTACTTGGTATGTAATACCCATGCATAAGTAGCGAGAATCAAAGCAGCTGCATTTTCATCAAAAGCAATGAAACAAGGAACTTAAGTGAAAAAATAATATTTCCAGCAGTAACTGCCTCACTATGAGATGAAGTGCTTCTGAAGGGTGCACACAGCATATTATTTAGTAACTGACCAACATACTGGTTTTAAATGTCTGCTCATGCATGTGGCAGCAGGTATGAGCATGTGAACAAAGTTTAAACAGGTACAAAAGCCAAGCAGGCCCTGTATTCTGAGTATGTGTTGTTTTCAAAAGTGCTGTTTTCACCATTTCTGCCCTCATCTGAACCAACTAACATCCGGGTCCCCACTAATCAGGTCACTTGAGGCAACGGTGAAAACGACACTTCTGAAAACAGTGCAAACTCTGAATAGGGCCTTGAAATAGGCCTATATTTACTCATTACTGCATTTTGATTAAGAAGTGGCAATTAAAGTGGCAATTCTGATTAAAAACTCACTACAACGAAACTGACAGGGAATACAAAAAAATTTGTCACGGCGAAATCAGCCCCAAAACACTGTCAGGCTGGACTTATAAAGTCCAAAGACAGCATTTATTTACAAAGAAGTCAGTCAGCTGCTCCTGCTTCTTTCTTTTTTTTTTGAGGCATGAGCACTGTGGTGCTATTTTCACTGAGCAATTGCATGCCAATATTATTTTTTTTTATTATTGGGAACTTTATTGCGATTGGAATGATATCAATACATTTATTTATATCTTGTTGAGATTTTGTGTCCACATATGTGAATTTCACCTCAACACTATGAAATCTTGCCTCTCCAATGCATGGCAACCAATGCATGCTCGCTATGAGAGGTGTTGAGATTCCAAGTGACACTAAGTCAAATGCTCCAGTTCAGGGGCCTCGTGATCTATGTGAGCACTGTGAACATTTTCTGGCTGATGAAGTGGAATGTGGGAAACATCTGCAGTGGTCTACCTTTACCATGGATAATGATGCAAAGCCGCTTCATTGTGCTGCCAACATTCCTACAAATTGCAGACTTGGACAATGCGAGTCAGCTGTCACGAGGAAACCTCCGGTGCCGAGAACATCACCAAAACGCGAAGGTCTTTCAGGAACATTGAGTCAGGGTTGATTACGTAGATTTTAGAGAACAGCTCTTTGAGCAGATTTTAAATCTTGGTGGCAAACAGTTTGCACTCTGCCACCCTCTGCTAAAGGTGCCGACACAGACAAGGTCAAAAACAGAGAAACGGTAAGCTGTGCTATGGACAGAAAAAGGCTAAGCTGAAAATGAATGTTTTTAGCAATGTTGTTATAAGAACGGCACACCTTTACAATGGACTTCACATAACATAATAGTATCCTGGTGCTTTGGCTTCACTGTATTTTATTGGTGTAGTTGGTACAATGGGCATGCCAAAGTCGAAACACGCCGTGACAACAGCTTGGCGACCAGTGGTGCCAAACACCACCAAAAGAGCAAAAAAATAAATTAACAGATAGATGTGCCAAACTTTCACAGCTAAGAAAAGAAGCAGTGTAGCATATTTTGTATGTTCTGAATTGTTTTTATATTGGTTGTTTACTTTGATATTCATGCCTTTTTCAATCCCTTTTTTTTCAGTAAGTTTGCAAACAGCTCCTCTCCACGTTATGTATAATGTTTTAATACAACATTTTATACATGCTTTAAATACTGTGTACATACTGCACAACCTTGCTGATACATTCCTGGTTCATACGATTTACCTTTTCATATGCTTAAAACTGCGTGCAGTAAAGCATCTCCCATAGAGTTGTACTATTTTTCTGCTAGTTAATACAGTTCCGGATAACATGATTTACTGGTTGCTACTTTGGAAATTTTGACAAATTCTGATCATATAATATGCTCTGCGATCAGCGAGGCATGTGCTAACGAGCACTTTGACATGAAAAAGTTGTCAGTGGCACTTATCCGCCCCAGTTACTTTTCAGCTGTGCCAGGCTGCGAAGGGGTGAAGCATCAAAGAAGGCCAACAAGCCAACATACGAGGAGCCTGTTCCTCCCGCAGAAACATGGATTAATGAGGAGAAATTGCTGTGGCTTCTTTGTAGTGCCTTAGGGGCAAAGGGGTGGAACAACTGATAACCTTTAGCTTGCATATGAGCGGGCCAGGTCTGGGTGACGCACACACAAGGGAAAATGGTTTGGTTTGGTTTATGGGGTTTAACATACCAAAGTGACTCAGGCTATGAGAGATGCCACAGTGGAGGGCTCCGGAAATTTCGACTACTTGGGGTCTCTTAGATGCACTGGCATCGCACAGCACACGGATGCCTCTCCATTATGCCTCCATCGAAACGCAGCCGCCGGTGCTTGGGTTTGAACTCGGGTACTCCAGAACAGTAGTCGGGCATCTTAACCACTGCGCCAACACGGCGCCACTAAAAAAAATACAAGATGCTGCGACTGTAAGCCATTGCAATGGCTTCCCCACAGGTCACTGGCATAAGGGGGGCGAGGCATCCGGAAGTGCCCAAAGAAACGATCCCAGCTCATCATTGCCTTCTACGAACGCGATTTGTTAATAAATCTCTTCCCAACGCAAATATGGACAACTCAAATATAGGACAACACAAATATGGACTAAATTCTGTAACAAAAAAAAAAAAAAAATAAGAAAAGCAGTGCATACTTTATGTCCATAAATGCTAATCTACACTTTTATGCAGTGAAAGTCACAATTTTAAATGCCTTCGTAGCTCATTTAGCAGTTAAAGTTTTCACTTTTTCCAGCATCTTTAAGAATATGTATCGGTGAGGTTTTACTGTGGCATATTTTTTTCTCCATGCCTTTTTAGAGTCGGTCATTTTTTTTTTTAACAGTACAAACAAGCTAACAGCAACAGAAGAAACTGGCGACATTGTATCACATTTTGCATGTTCTGGAATTTCTTTTTGAAACATGGTTTCTGACTTTTACATCCATGTTCTTTTAAGATTTTTGCCTAATATTCCCCCTCAAACTCTTGCACTGTAAGATTTTTTTTCCGTGTCGTGTAATATGCTGATATGAAATAACGGCTGTATGAAAGAACATATCAGAGCTGGTTTACCTTACTTACTCATGGATTCTTTAAATATGTCATTTAAAAGTTTTGCAAAGACTCCTCACAAATCACCATTTTTTCACACTCTTGAAAGTGTTATGCTTTGCACTGGTGAGCAGTATCCGAGTTCATTTGTAACCTGAGTAAAAACATGACAGGATGGAGTGGTACTGTACCATATTTGCAAAGCCAACAAAGTTGCACAAGTTACACACAGAGTGACCTGCAGGAAAACTGATGTTGACTTTGTTCTGGGAACACAAGGGCCTGATATTGAAAGTAATGTCAAGCATGCCATTCATTGAAAATGCTAGTGATTGCAAATAAAAGTTGTAAATTGGTTTCTGGAAAAACACTGCATTTGTGACACTTCTCAGTGGACACCTCAACCATGGCAAAGAGTAAAAAAAAAAAAAGGTGCCGTAGTGGAGGACTATAGAATTATTTCCAGCACCTGGGGATCTTTAATGTGCACTGACATCACACAGCATACAGACACCTTTACACTTCACCTTCACTGAAACGCAGCCCTGGCAGTTGAGTTCAAACCCAAGTACTCTGGTTCGGTAGCTAAGCACATAATCATTGCCATCATGGCTGGCTGCTAAATGCAGAACTATGTTTCCACAATGGCAATTTTAAGCTGCAAACGTTTTGGAGCATTGCATGTCCTTTGTATTTGACTCTTGCAGTGCTAAGTTTGCACAACTTTGTTCCACTTCAAAATGTACAAAGTGTGATGACGTCGCATAACAAAGTTCACTAAGGAATGCGTGAATGCCTGCTCACCATTCTATACTATTCCTCACTCACAATACATGGGTGTTTGCTAAGCAGTGGCACAAAAAAGAAAAAAAAGAAAGGATAGGGGTTAGGTAGTGTACAGGTGATGGAATTATCATAACACCTTAATAAGCCTTCTTTAAAAAAAAAAGAACAAAAATGCTGGGGTTTACCTGTACTAATTAAGACGTAGGAAAGCACAGTTTGGCATGATTTTGCATGATTGTTTAGCATTGAGAAATTGTCACAGCAATGTTCGCACACGTAAAAGTCCCTTGGTGGTGGAAACTGTTCCATAGCCTTCCAATATACCTGTTTCTCTCTTTAACTCTTCCTTGTTCCCTTCCCATTAAGTACGGCTCTGGTGTCAAGCAGCATATATGAAGGGTACTATGCCTTTCCATTCCTGTACATCAATTTGCAATTTAAACAGTTCGCAAGGAACCTATGTACATGTATGTCATGTATGGCATGTATGTTATGGCACGTTAAGGAATTCACATACAGATTAAAATTGAGCTGCACTTTGTACAACCAGCTCTCTAGGTAAAGTAAAATCGATACAATGACAACCATTAACAAATGCCAGAAAGAACAATGAAAAAGTTAAGCAAGCTATCTGGTGTTACTGTATATAATTGGTATCATATGGTGCATTTCTCAATCTACAACACTGCATTAAGAACAGTATGAACCATAAGAAGAACAGGACATGTATGGAATGTAAATTATGCTTACGTCAACATTGAGAATTCTGGCTCCAAGCCTGGTAAGACGTCGCAAAAAAAGTGTTGAGATGGAGGCGGTCAGCCTCCCTCTCATGGCCAAGCGCATCCCCACGAGGAATTATCTTGTATATGAAGATATTGCTTGTATAATCATGTTCTTCTACAAGCTCCTGCACACATACACACATACAAAACATATATGATGAGCAGTGAATAACATTGCATGAAGCAACATGCAGTGAATATTATGTCATTTTCGTAATGTCATTTTTTTTGTTTTTACGAGAAATGCAGGACGCAAAGTGAAAGTGTTATAAATCTACTCCACCTTAGAGGTTTCCTCTAAATATTAGATCAATAATGCGGCACACATGCACTTCCATGCGTGCCGCTTCCATTCGAAAGCTCAAAATGTGGCCCTGAATCAACGGTACACTCACTGCTACTATACAAATTAAAACACGTTTCCGCTGGCTGCAAAATCAACGCAATTCGACGTGACAAGTGTCAGCGCTCTGGAAGTAAGCGACCTGTAACAACTAGCAGTCCAAGTATAGTGGACGAATTACCCGCTTCGTTGCGAAAGTCAGCCCCGATTAGCAGCATGCCCTGAAACAGTTTACGGATCTAGTACTGCCAGCCCATGAAACGAAACACATATGACAACCACCCAACATAAGAGACAGCGGCTTACCTCAACGCGCGCAACGATCACAGACACTGGATCGTTGCCCCGAATGAATAAGTCGTTTCCGCCGACGTACACTGCGATGAAATCTTGGCGCCGAAGGCCAAGACCGTGGAGAAGACTTCGCAACGTCTCCGTTGTAGCGCCGCCGAAACTAAAGGTGACCACGTTGACCGTGTGCAGCAGCGGGATTCGCACACGCTGCAAAAACTTCACCTGACTATCACCAACAACAATACCGCGCACGCTCCCACCGGGCATGATGTCCCACGCAGCGGCAGACGACGAAAAATAATAATAATAATAATAATAAATTGGTTCACAGGAAGGGAAAGGCGCAGTAACTGTCACACTTGCTCTGTGGACACCCGAACCGCGCCGTAAGGGAAGGGAGGAAGGTGGGAATGAAAGTGGAAAGAGAGAAAGAGGAGCCGTAGTGGAGGGCTACGGAGTAATTTCGACCACCTGGGGATCTTTAACGTGCGCTGACATCGCACAGCACACGACGCCACTTCGTTTCGCCTCCATCGAAACGCAGCCGCCGCGGTCGGGTTCGAACCCGGGAACTCCGGCACAGTAGTCGGGCGTCTTACCACTGCACCACCCCGGCGGGGCACGAAAAAGAACGCCACGTTGTCCCTAGATTCCCCCAAACACATTGCACTCCATGTTTTTTTTTTTTTTTTTTTTTTAAAGTACCTAGAATTCGGCGAATAATTCCCTATCGGGGCGAAAAAGAACGCCATGAATATTCTGGCGAAAACTTGAGCCCCGATAGGGAATTATTCGCCGAATTCTAGGTACTTTTAAAAAACATGGAGTGCAATGTGTTTGGGGGAATCTAGGGACAACGTTTCAGCCGAAAAAACCCTATTCATGGCGGGTTTTAGTCTCGCCCCTCACAGCGACAACGTTAGAGGCAGATAGACTTATGGGTGGTACAGCGTTTTGTCGTGATTTTGTGGGAAGGTTCACGTGTGTGACGTGCGTTGATGTGTTGGTTGGGTTACATCGGGCGTTTGTGACTGCATGCTTTATGTCTGCGGCGTACGGCGGTCAGGATATCATAAGACGCTGGTACTGCACTGTAATCTCAGTTGGCTGTTCTGAAGACTGTGAGGGCTACAATCAACAATCTCCGAAAACTATGGAAGTGCTAAGAGGTAAGTTGCTTGCCCCTTGTTTCTCGCCTTGGTAGTCGCACTCGTGCTAAGGGATACGGCCGTTGGGCACAAAGCAGGGGCCAGGTAGCCGTAGCAGTTATTTTCGAGCACCGGCAACGGTTGTTGGCATATTCAATAGTTCCTCAAATTGCACCCCCCTTCTCATGAAATCGTGCAACTGTTGCCTTCCAAATGTTTGACAGAGTTAGTGAAAGCATCTTTTTATATCACTTTTAGCAGTATTTTTGATTGTGTTACAAAACATAAAGCTGCTCCGCGTGTTACAAAGTCTGCTGCAAATTCTTTTGGCCGTTCCAACTACTTAATCAGGTCCTTGCACAGTGCACCAGAAAGCTGCCCGTGGCATTGCTCACCCTTTCAATAAAGTAGCCGCTATTGTTGCGGTTTTGCGAGTGTCTCGGTGATCGCAGGACAACTCATCTCTCTGCATGAAAATAGCAGTGAAATCAGATAATTTTGTTTAGCTGCATAGCTGGCATGGTTAGCAATGGGGAGCTCAAGGCTATTGGTTCTTTTGCCTAAATAACAGTTATTTCTTCACCCATGTAGTTGTTCTCAATCTGTGCATTACCGTAAATAAAGAAGCCGAGTTTCCCGAATTGTGCAGTACAGTTTTAATCAGGTTACAATGAAATGTGCAGAAATAACAAACTCCTGCACGGTCCAGTATGTACAGTCTGCAATCACAAAGGCATTGCGGAACCATGTATTGGAAGATATCTATGGTAGCTGCACAGCCAACCATAGTCCTTCATAAAGAGGTTAATAAAATCACAATAAGGAAAAGTGCTATACAGGGAGACATGATCTCTGTGATGCTGTTCACTGCTTCTTTAGAGGAGGTGTTCACAGATCTGGGCTGGGAAGACCTGGGCATGAGAGTTACTCAACGTTAGTAATCTTCGTTTCACTGAGGTTATTGTCGAGCTGAGCGACAAGGGGTGAATTTGCAAAACATGATCAATGACCCAAACAGGTTAAAACAGAATGGGCAGTGTTCATCAGTGTCAGAAAGGAAGAGTAATATGCTATAGGTATTGATGTGCTGAAATTAAACAGTGACACTATGCTTGCCCCAAACCGTGCCAATCCAAAAAGTGTACCATTGTTACAAAAATTGAGAAAATTGCTCCAAACCACACCGGACTCATAGGTTTTGAAATGAGCTGCACCATATGTGGGCTGTTCAGGAAAACCAAGGCTAACTTTGGTTGTTGCTGCTGTTGCAAAAATATTAACGTCCCTTGAAGGCCACTTACACGAGCATGACTGTCTCGTGGCAGTGTAAACCTACATTGACGGCAGTTTTTATGCCACATGTGCATGCAGCCTGGTGAAACTTGGGTGAGCATTTTTAGCCATTGCCCTTACCGCTCTTTCCATAAATAAAAAAGTAGTGGACACATTAAGATCAAGGCCAACGGTCACATTGAAGCTCTCTGCCTTTAAAGTCAAATTTTTACCGCCATAATTTTGACTGGCTGTTCACATAGGCCCGTGTGTGAGAAATTGACCAAAGGTTGCATTTTTGATGAAACAGTGATTAGGTGGCATAAACCACGTGAGCAAATATGGCTATTTCGTGTATACAGCATATTGCTTCTTCCAGAATATTACCTTTTCTGAGCTTTGATGAGCTACAGCTTGTGGGGAAGAGCCCTTGGGTAAGGTGGTGGTGCGTAGCAAGCATTCCACGCTACGCAGTCACACCAGATAATTGGCGTTCACTCTTGTAAAGTCAGTTTGTGAAAATATTGGGCAGCGTGCCTGATGGCGAACATGGCTATTTGGTACCATCCACCCATCCGAAGGACGCGACAGCATGCAGCTGCTGCGTTTGCACTTCATTGTTCATTTTAGTTTGAAACATGATGAGCCTGGTGCTTCACTTTTTGTGTTAAATATTGGAGATAAGAAAGAGCTAGTGCATGTTTGTGTGCACTCCAGGCAGAACTTCTTCAGTGAGCACAAGGGCCTCATTAATGCCCTGGTTCACGACAGTCATCAATGTGACGAAGTTCGATTAATTGCTTTTTATTGTTTTGCGCAAGGGAAGCACATGTGCACATGAAGTGTGGCATCATGGTTGTCATAAATGAAAATGCTGAATGGTTCTAATGTTGAGATAAATGAAGCCTTACATTTGCAAAGAAAAGTGGGGAGCCACATATTTAGCATGCATGTGCTTACTTGGCAATATATGCAGAGTATGAGCTCATAATTATACAGCATAAAACAGAATGTAAGACCAACTTTTTCAGTATTGTTTGTCTACTTAAAAGTCAGAAACTTAAAGCCTCATACTGCAGAACACTTCAGAGTGCACCTAAATCAGATCTTATTGCCCCGAGATGCTGAAGATTGGAAATATCAGGGCTACAAAACTTGCTCTAAATTGCATTCTGCCAGTAGCACTACTGTGGTAACGGAATACACCTACATAGGCTGTATAGTTGCCACAGATCCATACCATGAGGATGAAATAACTACAAGAATAAGGATTAGTTTGACCATATTTGCCAGATTCTCTTAGGTAAAAATGACGTTTTGCCATATTCCTTGAATAGAAGCTGTATCTTACCCATACTGTCATGTGAATCAGAAGCATAGAACCCCATGAAAATGGTTCATCTTAAATTGAGGGCAGCACTGAGCTGTGGAAGGGAAAATGGTGAGCGTGACGATAAGAAGTGGGAAAAGTTGAGGACAACCTAATCGAAATGGGGAAGCAGTGTAATTGGGAAGGCAATATAACAGATCGTTGCTAATAGTAACTGACTGGATTCCAAAAGTAAGTGTACAAGGAGGCGACATAACTTTAGTTGATTGTGTTTTTAGGAAGTTGCATGGATAAAGTGGTAGCAGCTGGCACAGTAATGGCTTGACAAAAGAAGTATTGTAACCTTTTATCCAGATTGGAGAGGAATGCATAGCAGTCGTAATCCGTCTGCATATCTGAGCTGAGTTTAAGCTCAACTCCTTTTCATTTCGTCCTGTCACGCGACTTATCGCCTGATGCACAGTGCAGTGCATACCGCAATTGAAAAAAAAATTACCGACGATTACGTTACTTCCTAATGCGAAATTTGAGCGCAGCAAATAAGCTGTTCCACCTTTTCGATAGATTGAGGCAAAGAAATCGAGCAACACATGTATGCGCTATCACAGAATTTTTTATTGCGCGCGAAGAAAGGAATTAAATTCGAGCCGGCGCTTTGACAACCGGAGACTCGCAGGAAGAGGGGGGAGGGGGGCGGCGTGTACACCCAGCGGCAAACGATGGGGTCAGAAGCGCGCGCAGCGAGCGGACAACGCGATAAAGGGAGGAGGGAAGAGATAGCAGCGACTGACTGATGCTGCTGACGCCGATAGTGAGTCAACCCCAGCTGCGGAGTTGGTTTCAGGGACAACGCCGCCGATGCCGACGCAAACAATATGGTACCCTCGCTTCCGCAGCGCCAAGAACCAGGTCTAGCCGTGGGAAGGTGGTCACGTATTCGTCGACGTGCCGGGGCCTACTTGAAATAACCGGCACGTCGGCAACTGAAGAGCACCCTATCCGCCACACAGGAACAGGGGGGGGGGGACCCTCCCCTCCTCTTTCTGCATGGCGGCGACGGTGATCTATGCAGTCACGTTATCTTGACTCTCTGGCGGCGTCAGCGGCATTCAGCGGTATCAGTCGGTCGCTGCTAGCGCTGGGGGGGATGAAAGGGGGGCGGAGCTGGTTACGAGGCCGACGCCGACGCGAAACCCAGGAACGGACGCCAAAGAGCTGCGCTCTAAAATGTGTGGCTTTTATTGTTGACCGATTAGTTGCAAGTTGCCCACCTTTCCTTTCCTTTCCTCTTGATTGGTTTATGATTACATTCATGCTCTGCAACCATTTTGTTGCACCTAGTTATGGAGATGAGTTGATTGTACAGATATACAACCTGTGGTGCCCAGTTATCTATCTGTCACTTCTTTTGTTGTTGGCGCCTGAAGGTCATTTTTTGGGTCTAAGGTGAATGAACAGTCTGCAGGGTTGACAGTATTGTTGTACATACTTGTGCGTATGCTTGTAGGATTAACTTAAATACTTGTGATAGATTTAAAAATTAGGCTCGCTGTTCTGGCGCTTTGACATAGCAGAAATATTTTTAATGGTGAGTATAGTAAACGCGGCTTGTGCACAGTTTTATTCATCTTGGGAGAAACTGCTTTTAAGTAGCTGGCGCCTGTGAAGTGCAATCTACGCCATAAGTGGCGATTTTGATGGAGGCGTTTTGAGAAGGAAAAAGGCTACGCGAGCCCTTAACATTTTCAGTGCAAATGACATGCTCGTACAGGGTTTGCTATACATTAAAAACAGTATGCACCCGAACACGAAGCTAGAATACTTATGGTGGTGCAACTATTTCTAGCGTATTGCTAAAGCTTGTAATATCATCTCTTCACTGGGTTTGTTCAGTTCAAGGTTGCAGGCCGTGGAAACGGTGCACCAACCCCTCTTTCCCCGAGGGCCTGTTTGCGCAGTAGTAGTTTCATGTGCTCAAACTTGCAGTTTAATTGGAAAACTTTTATTACCGTCTTAAAGGCCCACTGTCCACCCTCCGGTCGAAAATATTTTCTTCACCGGTGACTGTGAGGCTTCGCCCCTAGAACGCAAGGCCGCAAAATGTTTTTGAAAAGCCACCACAATCATCTGATTCTGTCATGCTTCTCTCCTTCCGTTCCCTCGCAAAGGTTTTTCACTCTCCTGCCCGAGGTCGTCTAGCCTCCGCAAGACGAATTCCCCTTCCTTCGCGTTTGGTGGGAGGTGGGGCGTGGCACTCCGCGTGCGCGAGAAAAAAAAAACGGGGGAGGGAGCGCGCGCCGCTGGATTCAGTCTGGCCGTGGCGAGGGAAAAGCGCGCAGCGAGTGGTAGACAGCCATCCTTCTCCCACCAGTCAACGAGACGGACCAATGGACGTCGTTCTCGGGAAGTATGTCATAACTGTGGTTCGACGGGCCATCGCAGGAAACAGGGAAGCTGGCTTCAGAAAGGAGAGCATGAGAGAGCTTTGATTTGTATTTTCGTTGCTTTGCAGTGCGTGTGTCACTGTAGCATTTTGCACAGACTATCTCCGGTACCTGATCGAAACACTGGGCTCCTTTGCTTAAAAAGGTCCTTTCCTGGACAGTGGCCCTTTAACCTATCGGTGGGTCTTTGTAGATGGCCATTAGCGTAGTCTGATGCGGCCCCTTGTGCTCTTGTGACGACCTGTACTTGGGCTTCCAGTTTGAAACTGAACAGCAAGTCTTCCCACGGGCACAAGCGATCAAGCCTTTGGAGAAGTTCTCGTGAACGTCTGTCGGGCAGTTCCAGAAGATGTGATCTACAGTGGCTTTGCGGCCACATTTGCTGCACTCTGGTTTGTATCTATCTGGGTACACATTACTAAATATGAATGGATTTGTAAGTGATTTGGTTTTGATTTGCCTCCAAAGTACTTCCTCTTCTTTTGTTAGGTATTTGTGCAGAGATGGGAGAGTCTTTCTAAAAGCCTTAATGTAGCGTAATGTGGTATGCATTCAGTTCCTTGCTCGTCTTCCCTTCGTACAAGCTCTCTTCCATAGCTCAGCCAAATGACTCGCGAGCTGTTTGGTGTGCTGCCTTGTTCCCAGGGTTAGACAAGTAAGCCGGAACTCAAATAAGCTATACATATTTCGTGCCTTTTGGGAAGTTTCTGAGAATTTCTGCTGTGATCGGTGAGATTCTGCCTTTGACAAAGTTGCCAATGGCTGCTTTAGAATCACTAATTATTATTGTCGTTGTTGGGATAGTTAGCGTTAGGGTGATTTCCAAAGAGAAGGCTGGAGGCCTGTGTGTTTGAACAACCCTGCTGTTGGGGTTCTTTGTTTAAACAAGTTCATAACTTTGCAACTTTAGAGAGTGTTTTATTGTTTTGTCACTGGTATATGCTACAGGGTGTCAAGTTGTCAAAACCTTGAAAACTCTTGAATTTGAAAATTTCGTTTTCAAGGCCCTTGAAAATCCTTGAATTCCTAGCGTACTGCATGCAAATGGTTATTAATCAGAAAAAAATGCGGTTAATTAAAATATTTGTATTTTCAATAATGTGTTTCAGTATCTGCGTTTCAGGTGTAAAAAATAAGTTTGTGCTAATATAGCCAATGTTGCGCCACGGTTAGCCACATTGGAGCCACTTGCTCTGAAGCCAACTTGAGCCGATTCAATCCACTCCAACTTTGGCGCTTTGTTATGGTGGTTGATGGCATTGTATTTTCACGTCTGTTCTGCACCCGACTTGTTGCAGCTGAAGCAACCGAATGCAAAGCTAATGCCTGGGAAATGCAAATTTCAAGGCACGTGGCTTCACAACGACGCTAGCAAAGACTGGATTGCACCAGATACGACGAGCGAGCACCGCGCAACATACAGGCCTTGCAGCAAGACCTTCGATATAACCACCATGGGCGAGTCGGCGTTAAAGAGTCATATGAAGAATGCTTAGCATGCTGGTGTCATGAAGATTGCAGTCAACAGCTCTGTGCGAAAGTATTTAGTTCCAAGTACGAGCCAACAGTCATCCATTCCACCTCCTTCGCAATCGGGAAAGCTAGGTGGTGCTTGCAAGGCACATGAGCTGGTGACGAACGCAGAGATTCTGTGGACTTTGAAGGTTGTCACATCGCATTTCTCCTATCGGTCATCATCGGAAGCAGGCCAGCTATTCCAGCGTATGTTCCTGGACAGTGGCGCGGCCAAAGCATTTTCTTGCGGAGAGAATGTGCCTACATGACGTGCCATGGTCTGACACCCTTCTTTTTATCTGCTTTGCAGCAGGAGATAAACGATTGTGATTACTACATGGTACTCTTCGACGAGTCCACAAACGGCTATCTCCAGCGAAAACAAATGGATGTTCACATCCGGTTTTGGAATTCGTCTCACAAGGCGGCAACGAGGTACTATACCTCGGTGTTTATGAGGCACTCGACATCCGAGGACAGCCAGGGAAAGCTGCTGAGTGCGCTCGAGCCTTTCCCTCTTGAGAAAATTCTTCAGATTTCAATGAATAGTCCCAATGTTAACCTTGAGTTGCTCAAGAATTTCCAAGAGCACCTGCATCAAGCAGACCAAGTTCAATGTTTAAACATTGGGACCTTTGGCCTCCACACCATGCACAACGCCTACATGGCAGGGGTTACAGCAAGTAAGTGGGGAGTTGACAGCCTGCTCTCAAGTCTGAGCGCGCTTTTCCATGGTTCTTCTGCAAGGAGGAAAGACTTCTCAGCAGTTACCGGTCAAGAGACTTTTCCCCTAAACGTTGTTGCACACCGGTTTCACCGGCTTGCACCACTTGCTGTTGCACCGGTTTCATACCGGCTTCAGCAGATACGTATGCTGAAAAGACAGAGGCAGCTAATGATCTGAAATAAATTGTCAGATCCAATAGCCTGAGGAAGGCTGCACGAAGCAAGACTGAGGAGCTGTGTAGCATTAACGAAAAGAGTCAGGAGAAGTGGCAGCAGCTCCACTGAAGTTGCCATTAGCAGTTTTGCAGAGTGGATTAATCTTCGACAATGGTGCAATGCATTGCAGGGTGTTTTTCAAGACTGAACATTTTTTAATTATTTTGGCTTAGTGCAATACTGGCTTTATTATGTTGGCTTAGTACAATATTGGCTTAGTGCAATACAAGCTGTTCCTAGAAATGTTTCTTTTTCGATTTTGTTCAGTAAAATCGGTACCTGATATTGAAAACTGCTGCATGTAGCATTGCATTGAGTCCTTGAAAATACTCCAACTGGGCCTTGAAATTCCTTGAATATCCTTGAATTTGCTTATTTTGAACCTGTACGAACCCTGATAGGGCTTGCGCATCTGCACCTTCATGGGCTTGCCCACCACTATCAGTGGAAAGCCAAGTTGTTTTATCACTCTTCTCTCTCATCTTTTTTTCACAAGTTGCTGCCTTTTACTTTGTGCAGGCCTCTGTAAGGACTCCCTTTTATGGCTTTGTCACGTCCAGAAAAAACCTGCTGCAGAAAAGGCTGATATTTATAGGGTTCACAATGGTGCCATAAATCCTTAAACTATTGATCTCTTAAACACTATATTCGAAGTCTTGAAGACCCTTGGATTTACGGAACTACTGAGAAGTCTGAGTACAGTTATGCAGATTATGCCAAGTGTGTGCTGGCATTCTAAGGCTGAAGTCAACGCATTTTGATTTGTACCTGCTGTACTTGGACCAATGCCTCCTTGACGTCGAGTCATAGAATGTGAGCCATGAAAGATCCACCCCTACTCTTTTCTGTTCTCTCCACCCTTTTGGAACAGGGATGAGTGCTTTTCACTGCAGCCACCTGCAGTGTGCCCATGACGCAGCTCGAAGGTTTTTTGAAACAGTGAACCACAGCCGCAATTTTCAGGGTTCTTTTGTCATGATACTGGCTACTTCAAAATCAGTCCTTTGTGGTGTAGTCTACATTCTTCTTATTTTAATCCAGGGACAGGCTACTAAACAGTGTATAGTGTTAATCACCAAATGCTTACGGAAAGCTTAAAATAGATTTCTTGCATGTTAGGATGAAGGATGTGTGGTGTCCTTAAAATTCCAATTACTAAGGAGCTCCGGATGTCTGTTTGAGCCACATGGCACCATTGGCGAGTGTACTCGATGGAACAAAGGCAACATACAGCTCAGCAGTCAGTGCAATCAAAAAGATATTGACTCTGCAGCAGACAGAAGTGTGAACTTCTAAGCAGTTGCTGACATAAGGTAACCTGCTTACAAGTATGTTTAAAAAGCCAGTGGAGGAATTGAAAATAAAAGGCATATTGTGAAACAAGACAGATATTGGATAACTGCAGAAGGCAAGTCTGGTATGAAGCCATTGATTCTGCACTAATGCAAAAACTTCAAAAGCGTTCCTAGTATTCTTGTTTAGCATTGTGTAGTTGAGCCTGCTTTTTAGTACCAACAGCAAGCGTAACTACCTATATCATAGTGCTGAAGGAGACCTGAAAAAGTGCAATGAAACTGAAATATTTAGTTTTGAATTACTAGTATTTTTTAGGGTTAAGTACCACATGTCTGGTGGTTTTGGACTAGAAACACGATGTAAACAAATTCGTATCATCTTATTTCTCTAGCACACATAAGAGAACTGAAGTCCAACTTTCACATTGACAAATCTGGTCAGAGACTACTGGCTGGTACAAATGTTATATGCTTTGGTTGCAGTTTGTGTGGTCCACAGACTTTTGTCCCTGATGGTACATCTTGCTTGCTTTTATATTTCATAACCAAAATTAGCAGTCTTATTGTAGGCATTATTTTCTACCAAAACACTTATCTCACCATCGATTGAAGTCCTTGAGACTACCTCATCAGTGCCTTACGGTTCCTGAAAAGCCCTTGAATTTTTTTTTCCAGTGTTTAGCCCTCCTCTTCAAAGCGTGTGTTCAAATCTTTTGTTCAGCATGAACACAGTTTTTGAAATGAGTGGTTGTGATGTGATGAGCAGCTTCTCATAATTTTTGTTGAAATTTTATGGCTTTTGGTTTTGACATCATTTTCAGCATGTTGAATTTTTGGTATGTGTCTAAATGTTTGTGTCAGCAGTAGGGACAAACATCTCCCAGATCACTCATAGGGTTGACGAACTGAATCTAAGCATGTTCTGCTTTGTTGTGTTGGCCAAGAATGTAAATAGCTGATGAAGGTACTGCTCAGTTTCTAAGAAAAATGAGTAAAGGGTGGGGGGGGCTTCATCAGAGCAAGGAATGCCGCACTTGGCGACTACATTGCATATTCATAGTTATTTGTGAAAGTCACACGGGCCTAACAAACAGGGAGCTGGTTAAGTAGTGTGGTTTTACACGCATTTCGTCTTTATTTTCCAGAAATTCACCCCAATAAATAGTGATGCTCCAGCGGTAAGCTGCACTACCAGTGAGCAAGTGGGCCTCACCTCAACGTCTGGTGAGCTCTGTCCATTTTTTTTCTATATAGTGCTTCTGTTAAGCCTTTCACTGCCGGGCTTTTCCTTCACTGCTGCATTTTTCCTCCCATTTTTTTTTTTTTAATTTTTATTGTACAGTTAACCCTTGATATAACAAAGTCTTAAAAATCGGCTGCAGTTTGCTTTGTTAGAGTGAAATTTCGCATTGAAATTCCATGCCTAACATGCAGTGACATTACCAAGGCACTTGCCAGTTGTAAGGACTTTTTTATTTTCTCTGAAAGTAATCCGTGACCTCCTTTTGCGTCTGCTTAGCTATCAGAGATGGCCTTGCACTGCGTTCATAGGCCCACAGGAATTGCATCACTTCTTGCAGTCCTGTTAAACTCGCTTAGCGCCGCAGCACGTCAATTGCGTCAAGCACTCCACGGTTGCTTGGGGCTTCGCTGTCTTCGGCGTCAATGTCACTGCCCGGGTCCTCCTGCGTGTTTCCCCACACATCCTGTACGATGGACTCGTCTGTCACTTCCTCAGTAGCAACAATGCAATTGCCGGTGCAGAGGAAGTTCTCCAATGTAACACCATCAGGAATGACCCCGTCACTTTCCAGGCATCTGCATGCTTCTTCGAGGCCGGCCCGATCGTCTCTCCCGCCATGTCCAAGTGCATGGGCAGTGAACGGCGCTGTCGCATTCTTCAGGGGCACTCGTTCCAGCCGCAACGTTCTCAAACCCGGCCTTCCGGAAACAGTTCTGAATCTCGTCCTTCGTCGTCGCCTTTCTGGGTGCAGCAAACATCCCCAAAGCTTGAAAAATATCCACCTTGGTGGGGCATTTCAAGCTAAGCAGTAGCTTGTCGATCAACTGACGACATGCGCACTTCGTACTGTTTATTATTCCCTGGTGAATCAGCAAAGTACAGTTCAGCGAGAAAAACCGTAGCTCGGACATTTTTCAGCTCCATGTCGTCTGCATGATGGGCGGAACATTCGTTCACCAAGAGGCAAACACTGCAGCTGTCACGCTCCATTTCCTTGTCAAACGCCTAGAACCAGTCACTGAAGATGAAGTGTACTCAACTTCCAGCTTCTGAGCGTTCTTAAAACATTGCCGCTTCTTACTTTTGCCAATCACAAGCAGCACCTGCTTGTTTGTGGCATCCATGTTTACACACAGAAGAGCCGTGATGTACAGCTTGCTCTGCTTCCCGCCGTGACAGTGATCCTGTTTTAGTGCTAGAATCTGATTTGGTAGCCTTTGATAAAAAATCCAGTTTCATCCGCATTGTACAGCTCTGATGGCTGGTACCTTGTTGTCACCCGTTAATAATTAGAGAATTGTTAACGATGCGCCCTTAATAGTGCACACACTCCCAGACACCCTTAGAGTGAGGGGTGTAACTGTTCCGGTCACAAAGGAGATGCCCTCGACTTGCGTGGCAAGCTCAACTGGAATTCAACTACCTTGTAGTGACAGAAGGGGGTTGCCGTTTGATGCCCAGCTTTCGCCGGTTCAGGCCAGAGTAAGGGTCTGAGTCAGAAGTAACAAACAAAACAATCTTTATACACAGCAAGAGACGATACAAAGGAGTATACATGATCACTTAAAATGTACAGATGAGAGGTTCGCAGAAAAGCATCGCTAAGCACGCAACTAAAGAGGCATTCAATAACACAGAGGCTTTACAACACTGAACAATACATGAGAGAGCCAAATAAACATACACCAAATTATTCACTGGGCATTGTTGCAGACCGACGCCTCGAGAGTCACGATGTGGCCACCATGTAAGACGAGCGCAGCTCTCTCGCAGGTCTGGGCTTGCCAGCAGCGGGAGAACCCCGGGAGTCGAGCCGTAGCACTTGCGAACACGCCGCAATAGTAGCTCACACACTGACTGACTTACACAAGCAACGCGGCCTCCATAAATAGGGCACGCCGCGTCTGTTGACGCGCGAAAGCTAACGCGCACACACATGTAGCTTTGCTTGTTTTAAGCATTCCTATTTCTTCCCTCCAAGCCGCGCATTGTCATTGGTTAGGTGCCGCCGAAGCTTCCAGAGGAGACTGGCATCTTCTGGCCTGGTGAGCCACCGTGATCGCCGAGCAATGAGAGGGAGGGGGAAGCCGATGCATACCAGGCATGGTTATTGCCGATGCATTCAGCATGGTTATTGCTCCCAGGAGGTCAATTTTCAGTTCCCGGCCAGTGCGGAGGTTTAGCAAAAGCCTCTGCACAAGTCGCTGCCTATAGCCTGCCTTCAGTGCACGAATGACACCTTGGTCTAAAGGCTGCAGCACCGACATTGTGTTGGGCGGAAGAAAACGAGGCTCGATGTTGCTGACGTTGCAATGGTGCGCAGAGCAGTTATCAACCAGCAAGCAGACCTTTCTGCCTTGGCTTACCAGGTCGTCGTCCCAGGACTTGAGTCACTTGCCAAAAAGTTTGCTTGTCATCCAAGCTTTCCCGTTCCATCTGTAAGACACCGGAACAGAAAGTGCGTTCTTTAGACACCGCGGTGATTTGCTGTTTCCTATTATGAGTGGTTGAAGCTTAGTTGACCCATCGACGTTGGTGGCGAGCAACACTGATATTCTGGCTGTATTGACCTTCCCACTGTGGGTCTTGTCATCACGACAGGCCAGCATTCTGTTCGTAATCATTTGCCAGAACAAAGCAGTCTCATCGGCGTTGAATATATCACGGGGATGGTACCTTGTTGTGATGGCGTTCCAATTTTCATCAATCCTCTTTTGCACGCTGCTGAGATCTACTGCGCGGCTTTCACCGGTGACAGCACGGCCGATAATGCCGTGACGCTCTTTAAACCGCTGCAGCCAGCCTTAGCCGCCTCTGAAGTCAGATCTGTTCAGCATGAAAGCGAAATCCTTCTCTTTCTGTTCGATCATTGGGCCAGAAACAGGGATGTTTTGCAACCTAATGTCTACAGACCACTTGTACACTGCTGCCTCTACGTCTTCAAATGCAGCAGTCCGTACTTGTCGAGCGCTGGTGGTAGCAGCAGGCCTAGCCTCCTTGAACCACGTGAGGACAGCTTCGTCCACATTTTCATAATTCCCAAGTCGCAAACATTTCCTTGCGTGATCAAGATGGGACTGGCGATGAAGCTTGGTTATCTTCTCCTGATCTTTCAAAATGGTCACGACAGTTGACGGCGCAATGCCACGCTCCTTGCATACATTGACCTGCCTTTTGCCGGCTCTAGTTCGTGAAGAATTTCGACCTTTTTCTTGAATGAAAACTGTCGTCGCTTCTTTTTAACTCTTTGAGGCACAGTTTTTGTAAGAAAACCAAATTTTATTGCACGAACTGCTCAAGGACACTGAGAAAAAGAATAAAAGTAAAAAATCGCACATGACAGTACTGATGATCTGAGGTGGTCACCTGAGGTAACCACCGTGGTGAAATGGGGCCCCATTTCACCACGGTGGTTATCTCAGGAGGTTCATTCACTTCTTATGGAAGTCGGCAAAACATTTGTTTGTCCCCTCTTAGGCAAAGCGGAACATTGCACGTTTCGCATATCCATGTCGTTCTTGTTGGATTTGCCTTTGGGCTGCATTTCGTGCACCGCCTCGGTGTACACTTCTTGGGCTGGTAGTTCGATTCTGTGTCCCGGACAACCGGAGCTACATATGGTTTCCACCCCTTTATTTTAACTGCACGGCTGCTCGACTGTCTTCCTCTTGGGGAAGAGGCCTGTGCTTCTGCGGTCAGTGTGCAGATTATGTCTCTTTTAAAATCTTCGAGTGTCGTCTTCTCAACCCCTTCCAGTTCACTGTATATTGGAAGGCGTTCATGATGCTGCAGTCTAGGAAATGAGAAAAAATTCTATGCCACCATTTTTTTTACTTCCGATCAATTTGATATTGGCTCTTTCTTTGGCCAAATTTATCAACAAAATTCATGTTCTGATTGCAGTCCTGGAGTGCATCTGGACAAGCTACCTTGGCGCGTTTTCTATCCTTGTTTTTTCTGTCGATGAGCGCTTGAAGTGCGGGATCATGGTAATTAAAGAGCAGGTGGACGGTTCTCTTGTCCTTCCACTTCATGCACGCCAAGCCATCATCACTAACGTTCCAGTCGGTGTTGCCCCTTTGCATTGTTTTATCTGCCTGCAGCAGCGGCAAGTATTTCCGGTTGGCATTCACCGTTCCACAGGCGTATATTGAGGCATCTCTCAGCTCTTTTAGGAGCGGTGGTCACCTGAGGTCACCTGACTCTCCAGACCAACGTCTGGAGAGTCACAATGTGGCTGTTCCATAGACTAGCTCTGCTTGCTTGCAGTCAGTGGACTTGCCAGGTCTCAAAAAGCAACACAAAGCATGCAGCCTAAGAGACTTCAATATCAACAGACACAGAGGCTTTACAACAATTGACAATACATGCGAGAGACTGGAGAGTCATGATATGTCCGTCTCTTAGACTGGCGCTGCTCTCCTGCAATCAGTGGGCTTGCCAGGTCTCAAAAAGCAATGTAAAGTATGCAGCCTAAGATACCCCAATATTAACAATCACAGAGGCTTTACAACAATACACGAGAAATTCAGAACAAATAAACACAAATTGTTGACCAGGAACTGCCACAGGCCACTGTCTGGAGAGTCACGATGTGACCTTCTTGTAGGGGCACTGCTCTCTTGCAGTCAGTGGGCTTGCTGGGTCTCAAAAAGCATTGATTCTTGGAGAGTATGCAGCCTAAGAAACCCCAATATTAACAATCACAGAGGCTTTACAACAATAAACGAGAGTCGGAACAAATAAACATCAAATTGTTGATCGGGAGCTGTCTCAGACCGCCATCTGGAGAGTCACGATGTGACTGTTTTGTAGGGGCACTGCTATCTTTCAGTCAGTGGGCTTGCCGGGTCTCAAAAAGCTTTGATACTTGCTGAGTATGCAGCCTAAGAAACCCCGATATTAACAATCACAGAGGCTTTACAACAATAGACAACACATGAGAGAGACCGTGGAGAGTCATGATATGTCCATCTCTTAAATGGCGCTGCTTTCTTGCAATCAGTGGGCTTGCCAGGTCTCAAAAAGCAATACAAAGTATGCAGCCTAAGATACCCCAATATTAACAATCACAGAGGCTTTGCAACAATACACGAGAGAGTCAGAACAAATAAACACCAAATTGTTGGCCGGGAACTGTCGCAGGCTGCCGCCTGGAGAGTCACGATGTGACCTTCTTGTAGGGGCACTGCTCTCTTGCAGTCAGTGGGCTTGCGGGCTCTCAAAAAGCATTGATACTTGCAGAGTATGCAGGATAAGAAACCCCAATATTAACAATCACAGAGGCTTTACAACAATACACGAGAGTCTGAACAAATAAACATCAAATTGTTGATCGGAAACTGTTGCAGACCGCCATCTGGAGAGTCACGATGTGACCGTTTTGTAGGGGCACTGCTATCTTTCAGTCAGTGGGCTTGCTGGGTCTCAAAAAGCATTGATTCTTGGAGAGTATGCAGCCTAAGAAACCCCAATATTAACAATCACAGAGGCTTTACAACAATAAACGAGAGTCGGAACAAATAAACATCAAATTTTTGATCGGGAGCTGTCTCAGACCGCCATCTGGAGAGTCACGATGTGACCATTTTGTAGGGGCACTGCTATCTTTCAGTCAGCGGGCTTGCCGGGTCTCAAAAAGCTTTGATACTTGCTGAGTATGCAGCCTAAGAAACCCCAATATTAACAATCACAGAGGCTTTACAACAATAGACTACACATGAGAGAGACCGTGGAGAGTCATGATATGTCCATCTCTTAGAATGGCGCTGCTTTCTTGCAATCAGTGGGCTTGCCAGGTCTCAAAAAGCAATACAAAGTATGCAGCCTAAGATACCCCAATATTAACAATCACAGAGGCTTTGCAACAATACACGAGAGAGTCAGAACAAATAAACACCAAATTGTTGGCCGGGAACTGTCGCAGGCTGCCGCCTGGAGAGTCACGATGTGACCTTCTTGTAGGGGCACTGCTCTCTTGCAGTCAGTGGGCTTGCGGGCTCTCAAAAAGCATTGATACTTGCTGAGTATGCAGGATAAGAAACCCCAATATTAACAATCACAGAGGCTTTACAACAATACACGAGAGTCTGAACAAATAAACATCAAATTGTTGATCGGAAACTGTTGCAGACCGCCATCTGGAGAGTCACGATGTGACCGTTTTGTAGGGGCACTGCTATCTTTCAGTCAGTGGGCTTGCCGGGTCTCAAAAAGCTTTGATACTTGCTGAGTATGCAGCCTAAGAAACCCCAATATTAACAATCACAGAGGCTTTACAACAATAGACAACACATGAGAGAGACCGTGGAGAGTCATGATATGTCCATCTCTTAGAATGGCGCTGCTTTCTTGCAATCAGTGGGCTTGCCAGGTCTCAAAAAGCAATACAAAGTATGCAGCCTAAGATACCCCAATATTAACAATCACAGAGGCTTTGCAACAATACGCGAGAGAGTCAGAACAAATAAACACCAAATTGTTGGCCGGGAACTGTCGCAGGCTGCCGCCTGGAGAGTCACGATGTGACCTTCTTGTAGGGGCACTGCTCTCTTGCAGTCAGTGGGCTTGCGGGCTCTCAAAAAGCATTGATACTTGCAGAGTATGCAGGATAAGAAACCCCAATATTAACAATCACAGAGGCTTTACAACAATACACGAGAGTCTGAACAAATAAACATTAAATTGTTGATCGGAAACTGTTGCAGACCGCCATCTGGAGAGTCACGATGTGACCGTTTTGTAGGGGCACTGCTATCTTTCAGTCAGTGGGCTTGCCGGGTCTCAAAAAGCTTTGATACTTGCTGATTATGCAGCCTAAGAAACTCCAATATTAACAATCACAGATGCTTTACAACAATAGACAACACATGAGAGAGACTGTGGAGAGTCATGTCCATCTCTTAGAATGGCGCTGCTTTCTTGCAATCAGTGGACTTGCCAGGTCTCAAACAGCAATACAAAGTATGCAGCCTAAGATACCCCAATATTAACAATCACAGAGGCTTTACAACAATACACGAGAGAGTCAGAATACATAAACACCAAATTGTTGGCCGGAAACTGTCGCAGGCTGCCATCTGGAGAGTCACGATGTGACCTTCTTGTAGGGGCACTGCTCTCTTGCAGTCAGTGGGCTTGCGGGCTCTCAAAAAGCATTGATACTTGCAGAGTATGCAGGATAAGAAACCCCAATATTAACAATCACAGAGGCTTTACAACAATACACGAGAGAGTCGGAACAAATAAACATCAAATTGTTGGCCGGGAACTGTCGCAGGCTGCCGTCTGGAGAGTCACGATTTGACCGTCTTGTAGGGGCACTGCTCTCTTGCAGTCAGTGGGCTTGCCGGCTCTCAGAAAGCTTTGATACTTGCAGAGTATGCAGCCTAAGAAACCCCAATATTAGCAATCACAGAGGCTTTACAACAATACACGAGAGAGTCGGAACAAATAAACACCAATTGTTGACCAGGAACTGTCGCAGACCGCCATCTGGATGTGACTGTCTTGTAGGCGCTGTTACGACCAAGCATCCGCATTTGCGCGCTCTATTGTTCGCCTGTGGGCATGGATAAGTGCTGTGAATATGTGGTGATGGTCCAATGGCTCTAAGTGAGCCTGTTTTCAGGAATCCTGTTTTGTAAGCCTGTTTTGCTTTGTGGACACTCTGCAAATGCCAAATTGACCCTGCCAAGAGAACGTCTGGAAAAACACAAAGAAACGTCCCCCTGCGGGAAATGCAGGAAGTGCTTTCTTTCTTTTGTTCACCCTTCCAGTCGATAAGCCCTATCGTCCAGTGAGGAATGCCTACTTTCCAAAGGAGACGACAGAGTGACATGTCCGCTGACGTGCAGGACAAGAAAGGAGCATGACGCATACAGCCATTAAGTGATTTCCCAGGAATGCAGGAAAGATTTGCAATTGTCGAAAACGGACAATGCTGGGAGCGGATGCGGCGCCACGTGCACTCGGGTTTCTGAGAAGTAAAACCACTTGTCAGAACCAGCCTGTGGTTTCTTTGCTGAAGAATAGAAATGTACCTCCTCTCCTCGCCGTTCCCAAGCTTTTCCCGCCAACAAGTGATCACGCCCAACGAATGAATGCCGGACCAGTCAGTGCTTCAGACCATCAGTGCAGTGATGTGTTCGATTGGATGCCGATACCTGAGGGGCGTGCCCTGGATTTGGTTGGTCAGCATCTTCAGAGAGGGGCTGGACATAGGGGGTTTTAAGGACGCTGCAGAGCACGAAATGTCGCTCTGGGCCCTGGGTAAACGGCTCATCCAGTCGCTTTTCGCTATGAACTCTTAACGCTTGCCATTTTGCTGATGTACCCTTCTTTTTCGTGTAAATAATCTTGTAAATAAGTTTCTCAAAGTGCCATTAAACCTGCTTGTACATATTTCACCAACTTCGAAGATTCAATCCTACTTCAACCCCGAGTCTCTGCACGCTACCAAGTGAAGGCCGGGTCGACATAGCCCCAGCGTCACGACAACTGGTGGCAGCGGTGGGATCTGAATCTACAAGCCACAACATCTGATGACTGGAGGTGGGGCTGGATCTACAAGCTACAACATCTGGTGATTCGAGGTGGATCAGAATCTACAAGCCACAACATCTTGTGATCGGAGGTGGCATCTCAAGCAACAAGCAGGAGCAACAATCGGCCAACAAGAGGGCAGCTCGGAACATCGATCGCATGTGTGGGTGAGTGCTTGGCTTTTCTTCTGATGTGGACCAGGTTCTAGAACAGGGTTAGATTTTAGAACTGGTAAAAAGTGTTGAAACGCCTTTAGGTTTGGTAGTTTGCACTGTTGTTTTGGAAGTAGCCGACGCTCGGAGCGATCATGGACCTACAAAAGCTGCAGAAACCGGACCTGTTGCTATTGTGTGAGGAATTGGGAATTGATACAAGTGGTTTGGCACGAAAACCTTTGATTATAAAGGCAATCACAGATTTGGGAGCCGATGATGAGGAGCTCAGTGAAGCATGGAACCTCATCGCCCAAAAAAAGGAGGAGCAGCTCAGACAGCAGAAAGAGCGGGAAAAAGAAGAAAAGAGGCGTGAGCGCGAACTTGAGAGGGAAAAAGAGGAAAGGGAGCGCGAACGTGAGAGGGAAAAAGAGGAAAGGGAGCGCGAACGTGAGAGGGAAAGAGAGGAAAAGAAGCTAGACATTGAGCTCCGGAAATTAGAACTAGAGTTGAGCAAGAGGTCGGGCGATTGTCCCCAGCTAGCGGTACCTCGTCTCAACAAGGAGGCAGATTTCAAGATGTCAAAGTACATGCAGCCATATGTGATATCAGGGGATATCGGTCTGTATCTGGCTAACTTTGAGCGAACCTGCGAAAAACTGTCCTTCCAGCGAGACACTTGGTCTCAGAGATTATTGACGGTTCTGCCCTGCGAGGCAGCGGAGGTTGTCGCGCGGCTAAGCAAGGAGGACGCGGACAACTACGAGAAGGTCAAAGCTTGCCTTCTGAGAAAGTATAGGCTTAGCGCCGAGGCGTTCAGACAACGTTTTCGGAACGCTACTAAGTCCAGGGACGAGAGTTACCCTGAATTCCTGTACAATTTAAGAGTAAATTTGGGCGAGTGGCTAAAGAGCACAGATTCCTACAGTGATAGGGACGCTGTAGTCGAGCGAATTCTTTTGGAGCAGTTTTATAACTGCCTCCCAGAAAAAGAAAGAAATTGGTTACAGGACCGAGGCGAAATTAAGTCGGCAACTGAAGCTGCCGAACTTATTGAGGAGTATGCTTCGCGCCGACAATTCAGCAACCCAGCAGTGGATAGGCCCCGCAATCCCAAGTTCAGTGTGAAAAACCGTCAGGAAAGGCACTTTGCTAGAGTTGGAAACGAAGAAATGAAGGTTTCTTCAGGCAAATTCCCTAGAAAGGACGGCAGTGAGAAAAGTGGGGAAGTGACCAACGTGCAGAACACAAAAAATAAGCTTGAGGCTAGGAAGCCGCTCACATGCTTTAGGTGTAATGAGCAGGGTCACATTGCCGTCAACTGCCGGAAAGAAAAGATTGCTTTCTCGTATGTCAGGGACTGCGATGAAAATATGCAGCTTTTAGAACCCTACCTGCATGACCTAGTAGTCAACGGGAAGCCTTGCAAGGTACTGCGCGATTCGGCCGCAACGATGGATGTTGTCCATCCGGCGTATGTATCGCCTTCCGACTATACAGGACAGTGTGCATGGATCCGACAGGTAGTTGAGGAACAGAGTGTGTGCTTGCCGATCGCGAACGTGGTCATCGAGGGCCCTTTCGGCGAATTAACAACCGAGGCTGCCGTTTCAGGAAAGCTTCCTAAGTGCTATCCGTATTTGTTCTCCAACAAATCGGACATGCTGCTGCGAAAGAGGGGCATCCTTTTCGGAGACAGAGTTGTGCAAGCCTTAACACGTTCAAAGGCGCGAGAACTAGCTACACTGCTCATTCCAGAAAAATCCACAGCGGAGGAAACGGCAGTTAAAACAGTGGTAAATGCGGAAGATAGCAGGTCAGAAAACTTTGAGAGCGAGGCATCTCAGATATGTCAACTTGAAAGTGAGCTTGATGAGACGCGGAATGAGGACGTTCTTGAGAGTAACCTCTTGCCGCCAGTGTCTAGTAATCTCACGAGACTTTTAAGTGGAACTCGAGAGGACTTAGCTATGGAGCAAGCCAATGATCCCAAGATACAGGAGATAAGAGAGCGCCACCGCGCCACTAAGACAGCAAAGAACATTTCTTTTGAGATGAGAAAGGGAGTGCTGTATCGCTTATTCAAGGATAAGCGCGGAGTAGAGCGGGACCAATTAGTCGTTCCCCAAAAGTACCGCGGAGACTTACTGCGACTTTCCCATGGCAGCTCGTGGTCATGTCACCTTGGAATAAGGAAAACAAAGCAGAGGCTGTTGCAAGAATACTATTGGCCTGGATGTTTTAAGGACACGGAAAATTTTGTACGATCATGCGACACGTGCCAGCGGGTTGGAAAGGCGCAAGATAAGTGGAAAGCTCCGATGGTGTTAGTACCAATCATTACCGAGCCGTTTCACCGGTTAGTAATAGATGTAGTTGGGCCACTTCCTGTGACAGAGTCAGGGTACCGTTATATCCTCACTATGTTATGCCCAGCCACAAAGTTTCCAGAGGCTGTTCCGCTGCGCGAGGTGACGTCCGAGAGTGTAGTGGATTCGCTGCTGTCAGTGTTTGCACGAGTTGGATTCCCTTCCGAGGTCCAAAGTGATCAGGGTAGCGTTTTCACGAGTGTCCTCACCACCTCATTTCTCGAGCGATGCGGCATTAAGGTAGTGCATAGCTCGATCCATCATCCGCAGAGCAACAGCGTAGAAAGATGGCACTCTGTTCTCAAACGAGTCCTGAGGGGACTGTGCTATGAAAACAAGCGCGAATGGGATACCTGCCTGCCTGCAGCGCTTTTCGCTTTGCGGTCAGTGCCGCACGAATCCACTGGATTTAGCCCAGCCGAGTTGGTGTACGGAAGGTCACTGCGCTCACCTTTGCGAATGGTGCGCGAAGCCTGGGAGGGGCGCGGAGAAGACCCAACAGTAGTAGAATTCATTCTGAACCTCTTGAATCGCTTACATAACACTAAGGAACTCGTTGAGGCCAGCATGAAGTCAGCCCAGGCTCGTTCCAAGGTGTACTATGATAAGTCAGCCCGTCAAAGGACGTTTTGTATCGGGGACCAGGTGATGTTGCTGAGAAGTTCAAGGCAGAATAAGCTCGAAGTACAGTGGGAAGGACCGGCTGAAGTCGTTGCAAAGCTTTCTAACACTAACTACGCAGTGAAAATTCCCGGTAGGCGTAAAGAAGTGCGCATTTATCATTGCAATCTTATGAAGCCTTATGTGCAGAGGGAAGCCGTGGTAAATCTAACGTTAAACCTTCCCGAGGAGATGGGGGACAACTTGATTTGCCTCAGCGGAAAGGGAAGCAACGCTCAGGAGCTTCTCAAAAAGACGGAGCAGAGAGGAGAACTAAAGAAATCCCAGCTGTCCGATCTGGGCGAGATAATAACAGAGTTTGAGGCCTGCTTCGTGGACAGGCCAGGCAGAACTGATTTGACTGAGCACGATATTGAGCTGACTTCAGACGTGCCAGTGCGATCAAGGTGCTACCGATTTTCTCCAAGGCAAAGAGAAATTCTGGATAGGGAAGTAACTCGCATGCTGGAATTAGGAGTAATAAAACCCTCGGAAAGCGATTATGCTTCGCCTATGATCTTAGTAGAAGCTCCAGGTAAAGACCCTAGGCCTGTGGTAGACTACCGAAAGCTAAATTCTCTCACCAGGGATCAAGTGTATCCTATTCCGAATATTGAGGAGAGAGTAGAACAGGTCAGTAGAGCGGCATATGTGACTACGCTGGACCTTACTCGAGGATACTGGCAAGTACCGCTCACTGAACGCGCCAGCAGATACGCGGCTTTCGTCACTCCGACGGGCAGCTACCAGCCAACAATGATGAGTTTCGGGCTCAAAAATGCTCCATTTTGTTTTTCCCGACTCATGGATAGGGTTTTAAATGGGTGTGAAACATTCGCGGTGCCTTATTTAGATGACATTGCGGTTTTTTCCGACTCATGGGCGGACCATATGGTACATCTAAGAGCTGTACTGAGCCTTTTGCGTCAAGCTGGACTAACCGTAAAGGCCGAGAAATGTTGCCTGGCAAGGGCGACCGTGGACTACTTGGGTCACAATGTAGGTCAAGGTTTCAGGAAACCCAGCGAGATTAAGATTTCTGCGGTAGCAGACTACCCGCGGCCGAGCACGAAGACGGAAATTCGAGCATTCCTGGGTCTGACTGGGTACTACAATCACTACATCCCTAACTATTCAGCTTTGGCTAGCCCTCTGACCGACGCTCTCCGCAAGACAGAACCGACAAATGTAGTCTGGGACGAACAAAAGGAAGCCTCCTTCGTAAACCTGAAGGCTGTGCTGATTAGCCGTCCGGTATTGCGAGCTCCAGACTATGGCCGAGAATTCACGGTCCAGTGTGATGCCAGTGATCGAGGGTTAGGTGCTGTTCTCTGCCAGAGAGATGACGACGGTAATGAGCACCCCGTGCTCTACTTGAGCAGAAAGCTGAGTTCTAGAGAGAGGGCTTATTGCGCGTCAGAGAAAGAGTGCGCTTGCATTGTATGGGCCATTCAAAAATTGCAGTGCTATCTTGGAGGGGCCAAATTCACCGTAGAGACGGACCATTGTCCCCTGGCTTGGCTGCAAACTGCGACATCGAAGAACAGTCGCCTTTTTAGGTGGAGCTTGATTTTACAGCAGTACAATTTTGAAATAAGATACAAAAAGGGGAAGTTAAATGGGAATGCGGACGCGCTTAGCCGCTCTTTCTAAGCGGTCCGAGATGTTCCTCACCATGTATCCAAATTGATAATCAGGTTTTTTTTTTTTTTTTTTCGTGCGCTTGTATATGTGTGGCTATGTAAAGCAGCACGTTTGGTTTTCTAGGAATACGTGGGTCCCGAACGTCTTGAGAGTGGGCTTTTCTCGAACAACAATGGCAGTTTTCTTTTAACCTGGTCTCTTCAGACGGGAGCCGAGTGCTTGCTTCGACATGTGGTTGAGTTTCAGACAGCTCGAGCAATTTGGCCTACAACAATCGAGACAACGCGACAAGCAACAGCGAGCTTCAAGCGTTCACGTGCAGGCCATTAAGTCGTCTCTTCATGCAGCAGCTGGGACTGCTGCCCTCCGAGACTCTTCTGGCGGGGGAGGAGGCTGTTACGACCAAGCATCCGCATTTGCGCGCTCTATTGTTCGCCTGTGGGCATGGATAAGTGCTGTGAATATGTGGTGATGGTCCAATGGCTCTAAGTGAGCCTGTTTCCAGGAATCCTGTTTTGTAAGCCTGTTTTGCTTTGTGGACACTCTGCAAATGCCAAATTGACCCTGCCAAGAGAACGTCTGGAAAAACACAAAGAAACGTCCCCCTGCGGGAAATGCAGGAAGTGCTTTCTTTCTTTTGTTCACCCTTCCAGTCGATAAGCCCTATCGTCCAGTGAGGAATGCCTACTTTCCAAAGGAGACGACAGAGTGACATGTCCGCTGACGTGCAGGACAAGAAAGGAGCATGACGCATACAGCCATTAAGTGATTTCCCAGGAATGCAGGAAAGATTTGCAATTGTCGAAAACGGACAATGCTGGGAGCGGATGCGGCGCCACGTGCACTCGGGTTTCTGAGAAGTAAAACCACTTGTCAGAACCAGCCTGTGGTTTCTTTGCTGAAGAATAGAAATGTACCTCCTCTCCTCGCCGTTCCCAAGCTTTTCCCGCCAACAAGTGATCACGCCCAACGAATGAATGCCGGACCAGTCAGTGCTTCAGACCATCAGTGCAGTGATGTGTTCGATTGGATGCCGATACCTGAGGGGCGTGCCCTGGATTTGGTTGGTCAGCATCTTCAGAGAGGGGCTGGACATAGGGGGTTTTAAGGACGCTGCAGAGCACGAAATGTCGCTCTGGGCCCTGGGTAAACGGCTCATCCAGTCGCTTTTCGCTATGAACTCTTAACGCTTGCCATTTTGCTGATGTACCCTTCTTTTTCGTGTAAATAATCTTGTAAATAAGTTTCTCAAAGTGCCATTAAACCTGCTTGTACATATTTCACCAACTTCGAAGATTCAATCCTACTTCAACCCCGAGTCTCTGCACGCTACCAAGTGAAGGCCGGGTCGACATAGCCCCAGCGTCACGACAGCGCGCTGCTCTCTTGCAGTCAGTGGGCTTGCCAGGTCTCAAAAAGCAATGTAAATTATGAAGCCTAATATACCCTAATATTAACAATCACAGAGGCTTTACAACAATAGACGATACTTGAGAGAAACTGTGGAGAGTCATGATATGTCAGTCTCTTAGAATGGCGCTGCTTTCTTGCAATCAGTGTGCTTGCCAGGTCTCAAAAAGCAATGCAAAGTATGCAGCCTAAGATAACCCAATATTAACAATCACAGAGGCTTTACAACAATACATGAGAGAATCAGAACAAATAAACACCAAAGTGTTCACCGGGAACTGTCGCAGACCGCTATTTGGAGAGTCAGAATGTCACCGTGTCTTAGGAGCGCTGCTTTCTTGCAGTCAGTGGGCTTGCCGGGTCTCAAAAAGCTTCAGTACTTGCAGAGTATACAGCCTAAGAAACCCCAATATCAACAGTCACAGAGGCTTTACAACAGTACACGATAGAGTCAGAACAAATAAACACCAAAGTGTTGACCGGGAACTGTCGCAGACCACCGTCTGGAGAGTCAGGATGTCACCGTGTCTTAGGCGCGCTGTTCTCTTGCAGTCAGTGGACTTGCCGGGTCTCAAAAAGCTTCGATACTTGCAGAGTATGCAGCCTAAGATATCCCAATATTAACAATCAGAGTCTTTACAACAATACAAGAGCCGGAACAAATAAACACCAAATTATGGACTGGGTATTGTCGCAGAAGGATGTTTGGAGAGTCACAATGTGGCTGTCTCATAGACTGGCTCTGTTTTCTTGCAGTGGGCTTGCGAGCTCTCAAAAAGCAATACAAAGCATGCAGCCTAAGAGACTCTGATATTAACAGACACAGAGGCTTTACAACAGTAGACAGTACGTGAGAGAGTCAGAACAAATAAACACCAAATTCTTGACCAGGCACTGTTGCAGACTCTGGAGAGTCATGATGTGTCCGTCTCTTAGACTGGCGCTGCTCTCTTGCAATCAGTGGGCTTGCCAGGTCTCAAAATGAAATGCAAAGTATGCAGCCTAAGAGACCCCGATCTTAACCCTTTGTTGCATGCGGAATTATTACGTGTGCGAACTGTGATTTTTTTCTTGTTTCTTGTCTTTCTGCATCAGAAGAAACGGGAAAACTTTTTTCATCTCATTCAAATTTTTATTTTGGAAGATACAGAATGTCCACTACAGTGGACAACATGAATGCCAGCTCCGGTAGGGGAAAGTAAAAATGTTTATGTTTGCCTTTTCTACCAGGCAAAGTTCTTCCAATAACAAAAGGGCACTTTACTCTTCATTATGAAATAAAAAAAAACAGTCACTTTTGCCGTCAATGCACAAGAACACTTTGCACTTCCCGCAGAGGTATGTTGTCTTCCGCTTGCAGCCATTCATTTTGCACCTTTGTGCTGCACATGTTTGCTGGCGGGGGAAGTGGCTTACGCTGTCGTACCGCACGTCTGTGGACACCGAGCTTGCTTTCGCAGGCGGCCTTCGTTTCGCTGCGGCTGAGCATGCTAGTGCAGTAGAAATATCAGTTTCATCAACCGCGGTCCTTGATTCTGCCTTGATCAGTGCTATCGCCACCGATAACTTGAGGTGGCTTAGCTGCATCTTACACTCTGCTGCAACACAGCGGTAAAGCCATGCGTTTACGACAGCCAAATCGGTCTGGTGAAAAATTACTCTTTTGTACCATTTTTTTGTCTTGAGGTGGGTCCGGTACATAGAAAGCAGCATGTCGCACTTGTCGACGCCGCCCATATTTTCATTGTACCTTGCGATTAGTGCAGGGCTTTCGACCTCAACGTGTTTTTTTTGTTTTCGGTCAGACCGCCTCACTTTTACAAGTGGGTTGACACCATGCACATTTGAGGCCACCATTACAAGCCTGTTATCGTACCACTCACAAACGATGATGCCATGCTCTCTATCGACTTTGTAGTCGAACGAGCCCCTGCCTTGTTTTCTCAGCTCTTTTTCAGGCATCAACGGGCATTTAGCTGTCCTGTTTCTGCGCAGGGTGCATGTCGCATGCAGTCCCTTATCCTTTAGGTGGGCCAGGAGCTCTGGGGATGCAAAGAAATTGTCAAAGAAAAGGAACATACTTGGAGGTACAGCTCTGGCAAGGCGCAGCACTATGCGTCCTGACGGGCCAATAGTCTGGGGTGCGTCAGGCGGGTCGGACTTCAGGTTGTCTCCGTGAAATTCTATTTCGTGAACATACCCGGACTGACCGGCCCTTACCTAGACTTTGTATCCCCATTTTTTTGGCTTGTTTGCCATGTACACCTTTAGCGAGTGCCTTCCTTTGAAGGGGATGATCTGCTCATCTATTGCCTGGCAAGACTCTGGTTCAGCCAAATTCTTGAATGAAGCATTCAGTTGGTCGATCATTGGACGAACTTTCTGGAGGCGATCGAAGCCTTCCTCAGAACTCTTCTTTTCTAAAGCAGCATCGTTGAGGTGAAGAACTGATAATATTTCCTCCCATCTGTTCACCGTCACTGCGTCAGCAACCATGTCCTGCCTAGTGTTTGAGGACCAGTACGAACGCCTAAAGGAGATGTCGACTATTGACATGTACATGCATATGCCTATAAAAACCTCCATTTCATTCTTTGTTATCACCTTCATTTTTAGACAATTAGGTATTCTGTGCCTGTTAGATTCAAATGTTAGCGATCCTCACCGTACATGAGCTTGAACATTTTCAGTGGAGTTTTGCCTTCAGCAGCTGCAGCCTTAGGCTTCAGCTCGTTGTGCACTTTGGTGCAATGAGGAATATCTCTCTTATCCCAACGCCATACCTTCGGCTTTTCCTTCTGTATGCGACGCTGTTTTGGTGCGCCCTCGCCTTCAGCATCGCTGTCAGTGTGAACGTCTTCCTCCTCACTTGCACTGCTATTGGTTATATCACTCCATCTGTCCACCTCTACTTCGTTCTGACCATCATCTTCACTGTCAAGGTGATCATCATCACTACCAGATGGCAAGTCTTCTCCAAGTAGCGCATTCACCTGGTCCCGTGGGAACGGGACATCCAATAGTTTATCGATTTCCGCATCGGTTAATTTCTTCTTTGAAGCCGGAATCCTCCTAATGAGAACAAAGTAAAGCTGCGTTAAAAACTATATCGAACATAATAAATAATGCATTCAAATCTGAGCAGCAGCAGTAAACCCTTACGAAAAGCCTCACATGGGCATGTCGTTTTCCCGCCATGCATGGTGTCCACCACAGTGAACATTTGAAAGAAGTTGTTCGGAAAACCCACCTATGTTTTACTCAGTCGTAATATCAATGGCTCGTACCTAACAGTATCTTTTCTTGTTTCCGCATAATTATACATCGCAAATTAGGGAAATGTGCGAATGGTAAGCCAAAAAGTGAAGACAGACGTCACTTACCCGCTCGAGCAGAGGGCAGCCATCTTCGTAGCAAAATTTCGAGGCAGCCGCAGTATGGTGGCGCCATCTAGCGCATCGAAAACGTACCTTTTTTGTCCACTGTAGTGACCAGCATGCACAGGAGCACCTGGCATGCACTGAACTTGCTCTAAAAATCGCAGAATTTTGTCCACTACAGTGGCCAGCATGCAACAAAGGGTTAACAATCACAGAGGCTTTACAACAATACAGAAGAGGGTCGGAACAAATAAACACCAAATTGTTTACCAGGAACTGTTGCAAACTGTCGTCTGGAGAGTCACGATGTGACCGTCTTGTAGGCGTGTTTTTTTTTTAAATAATGAGGCTGAAAAAAAGAAAAAAATAATTGCACGTTACATATATACACAAGACTGGTCAAAATGACTGCCTTTACTGCGACGTATATGAGGCTTTACATGTCATTGTATGAAAAATGTAGAAATTAAATAAAGCATTTCTTATTAACAGGCACTGTTTTCTGGTCTCTATTCGTGATGGTATGGCGACACTTGCAAAAGGATATTGCCTCTACACGAACAGAGGTTTTTGAGTCGCATTTGCCGTCTTGTATGTACAGGGCAACTGCCGCGGCATGCTTGCACTTCCCTGCGATGCCAGCTTGGCAATCGCAGCTCCCCGCGATGATTTGTCTGCTGCCGTCGATCTGTAAGCATTATGTCACCTATAATTCCATGCGTCCACGCAGTAAAACGAAGGTATTTGTGGTGAGCTTCAAGCATCTCGCCAGTGTGTCGATTTTTGTCTGCGGAACACACCTAGCTGTCACCTCCGATCCGTGCTAGTCGAGCAGTTCCCTCACCTCTTAGACGTGCCATGCTTCAAATAGAAGTCTTCCTTTCTCCACATTTTTTCCGCGAAAAAAGCTGTCAAGGTTCTGCCGCTTCCGAAACCTGGCAAAAATTAATATCGGCCCGTTGTTTGGAGCCATCACTACTGTATAACAGGGCCAACAGGGTGTCAAACACGCAGTGCGAGCCACTGACTGTGGGAGTAATCCTGCTGTATTTGAGCAGCTACTCCCCAGATGGCGCTAGAGGTCCAGAAGACAGGTCAGGGTGCTTCCTAGCACTTTCAACGTGCCTTTTCCACTCAGTCTCTTCATCGCCGTTCAGGGTTTTCATAGTCGAGGATAGCTGTAGCCAGTATCGGATGCGTTTTTTTTTTTTAATTTTACGGATTTTTAGCAATGAGCGTAAGTACGTTTTTGGGAAGCGGGCCATACCTGTGGCAGTAGTGAGTCAGTCGCTACGTTGACCGTGCTGTGCCGCCTCGCTGCAAGCCTTCCTGGTCATGTATTGGCGGCAGGGTGGCACGGGGGGTGTCTCAGGTTCCTGCAGCAGACGAATCCCAGCTGACTTCATTACTGTTCTGCAGCCACCTAGAGTCCTTGGCATCGGATGTTTACTGGAGCTTCACTCTTTCGTTGGGGTCGAAGCGCCAAGTGTGCGTTTCAGGTGTCCACACACGATAGACACGCCCTCGAAGCTCGGGTGAAACCCATCAGCTGCGAGGACCCTTCACTGTGACAGCTCCTCGATTGCGCGGTTCAAATATACCACACCTCTTCCGAGCTGCTGTCGGTGGCACAGACGACGCACCTGGCTTACATAACGTTGTCTTTGTCCATTGAACCAAGTGACGAACTGTCAGTTGGCTCCATGGCGCCGGCGATTCAGTGCACAGGGGAGAGGCAAGCTCATGCAGGGCCTGATCGAGAGCCGCTGACGGCCTATCCTCTTCACGAGCTCCCTCATAGATGATAGGGTATCTGAAGCACCGGGTGCCGCGATGTCCGCTGCTCCGACATATAAAATCTGGACGGCCGTAGGTAGGTACTTCAGAGGGGCTGGAACATCGGAGAATGTCGCTCACTTATATATGATGAAGCCAGGTGTGTAAGGATGGTCCGGGTCGAAGTATTGATACAGAGTGCTTGAGAATTTTATCACCAATAATAACTGTGCGGATGGGGCTTCTGGGTAAGTGAATTGACAATCGTTGAGTTGTGTTGAAGCTCAGTAGCTCATGAAAGGCACCATGCTCTAGTTTTATTTTTTACAGTTCTGTCCAACACTCAAAAGTAGTGACACAATCGCACCACATACTGCATTTGTGTCTCGCATCGATGGGCTTTCCTGTCCTGAAATTCTCATGGTCCCCGTCAGTAGTGAATATAAACCTTTTAAGTAACCACGCTTTCACCTTACTGTAGCTGGCTATATCCTCGGGAGAAAGTCTTCTAAACGTGCTTAGGGCTTCACTGCTAAGTCACGTGCTCATAATGATAGCACAACACCATCTCTCCATTTTGTACTAGTGGCGATCCTTTCGAAACACACGAACGCTTCAGGATCCTCTCGTCATATTTCGGAAGTAACTTGCTTGCGTCTGTCCACAAGCAGCTACTTTTAGCATTAGAACGAAAAAAGAAAAGACGGGAAAGAAAAGACTGGGCACAAAAATAAAATACGAAAAAGTACACTGGTTATATTAACAATTAACAACTCGATTACAAATACACTTCTTCGTTTCACACACGCGCGTTTGCACACAGTTTTCAAGCGTCCGCTCTCCCTGTTGTCTCACCGCTCACTCCTTCGTAAATTGCTTCATGCGCCCGCTCTCATTGTCAACACACCTCGCACTGCTGCTCGGTGTCCCGCGATCGCACTCTGTCGCACCAAAACATGGGCGCTGTATTCGCTGCGCACTAGGCCCATTCCAAAAGAGACCACAACCAAAACAAGGTAAACACTGGCGCCTCGTCAGAGGCACGCTGACGCTGCAGGTTGTCAGTCTACATGTGCCAAGGCGCACTCGCGGGACGCTCACGTGTGGTTCAAGGATCACACAGCCGCTGCCCAGGCTTGAATTCCCGTTGCAATAAGTCAGCCGCTAACACTACATCCTCCACCCTGGCTATATACTTTTGCTGAACTGTTATTGTTCCGGAAACTTTGGAACTGAAGTTTCATAGTAAGCAAAAGCTTTCCGCTCTCAAATTCAATTTCTTGTTCCTTTGCAGTTCTCTCTTTCTTTCTTGGTTTTAATTTGAGCCTTCTTTAAGTTAAAGAGGTTTTTAACGCAGAGGCTTCACAACACTACACAATACACGAGAGAGTCGGAACAAATAAACTCCAGATTGTTGACCGGGCACTGTCACAGACTGATGTCTGGAGAGCCACAGTTTGGCCATCCCCTATATTTACACCGCTCCCTTGCAAATCAGTCGGCCTGCCGAACACGTGTTCACCCTGGGAGCCGAGCAATAGCACTTGATTCACTGCAACACTCGCTGGTTTGCTGAATTGACGCGACCTCCATATATAGGGCGTGCTGCATCTGTCTGTTACACAGTACCAAGGCAGGCACATACATACATTTAACTTTCACTTTACAAGTGTCCTCTCTTCCTCCCGCTGAGATGTGCATCGTCATTGGTCAGCCACGCCGGAATTTTCTAGAGGCTACTAGTGAGTTCTTCACTGGGTGAGTCATTGCCGCATCCGGATATGTGGAAGGGGGGACACTCAAAGCGGGAAAGGCCACGCGTAGTCAACGCAGGAGAAGGGATTTCTGCAACGTTCTCGAAGTATATACGCATGCGCATATCCTTCGCGCCTTGCCGGCTTAACAAGAATGTGTGCCGATTTTCATGACAGCTGCTACCTTGGGCAGATGTCTGGCGACTCATTTTGGAAAGTGCCAACCCGTCGTATGCGCTGGGTTGTCCGTGCTGTGTCCTCCATACTTTGATTTCTTGATGTGAGACTGGTACTCTGAGTAGTCAGGTCCCAACTCTCCTTTTTAATTCTGCAGGGTTCAACCTAGCGCCAGTGCTTTCGTGGGACAGAATGAATGCATTTAGCACTGACAGGTCATGCAGATTAGAAATTAGAATTTCTTGTTCCACTTTATTGTTTTCCTAATGCTTTGCTGAAGCTGAGCTGCATATCAACCCTGTCGACCAGCCTCGTATTTTTGTGTGTTTTTAACATGTGCAAGTTTTTTTGCCTGTCGCCCTTCCATTTGGGGTCCATGCATTGAGGTCAGCAACACCATTTCAGGGCAAGTAAGGTGCTGGTGTGGAAGCTTTCCACCTCACCTGTCTTCATTTCCTTTTTCCTGTTAAGGCACACTGCTCCATGGGCATTTTTCTTGGTTTTTAGACTTGTGTACGAATTATCAACGAACAAGGAGAAGTGCCCTTTCCTATGGAATCCTTCCAGCAGGACTTCAACTACAGAGCTTTCGTACACAAATTATTTCTTCTAGCCGGGCTAGGTGCAGCTCCAGTGCACTCTGTAAAGCACAGCACATGGCCTGTTTTGACATCGCACATCGCGAGCATCTTCAAACCGAATTAGTGCGTTTTCGATGGGATGTATTGCCAAAATGAAAGGCAGCCTCTCCAAGCCATCAGGTACAGTCAAATCTCGATATAACGTATCCCGCGGGAACCATATAATAATGAGTGGCTTCCAATTTTATATTTAAGGTGACACAGGTCCAATGAAACGCTTAACGTTTTGAACGTCAAGACTCCTATGGGTAAACATATCTACATTTATTTCAATCTCGCATCGGTAGGTGAAAAGAACATATCAGCTTTCATTTAGGCCACGAATGCCATGTAAAATTGGAGCAATATAATGCCAGTAATAAATGAAACCTGTATATTAAGCACAAATAGTCTGCTATACTGCATTCAAGTAAAGAAAAAAAATATGCTAAATGATTCAGCATTAAAGAATAATTATGAACAGTTTATGGACCTCTCCTTTATTGTTCATGTAAATAAAAAACAGTTTACGGGATCAAGGTTCGTGCAAAAAATTATTTTTGCGCAGCTAGACAAAGAAGGTTAATGAAAAACATAAAACTTGAGAAAATATATGTACTGTATCTTCACAAACCGTGACTGGCAAGTGAGGCAACGCTTCATATAGGCGTATCTTCATCCTGTTTCTGCCCGTAAGTCTACATGCTTTTTTTTTTCTATTTTTGTTCACTGCCATCAGCGCTGCCTTGTACACAATGCATAAAAGATACTTCTCCCCAACAATGGTAAAACTTGCCTCAATTTCCTCTTCCCTTTGCATAGTAGATGTGCTCAGTTGTGTAGGGCATCCACTTGTTAGAAACAAAAGCCGTCTAAAGTGCACCCAGCGCGGCTCGTATACGTCGTCAGCCCGCTCTTGAACATAGTTCAATTTTGGGCTTCACACGCGTGAATGCTGTTCACATGTTAGCGAACTTGCAGTTTACGGGATCAAGGTTTGTGCAAAAAATTATTTTTGCACAGCTAGACAAACAAGGTTAATGAAAAACAAAAAGCTTGAGAAAATATATGTACTGTATCTTCACAAACCGTGACTGGCATGTGAGGCAACGCTTCACATATGCGTATCTTCATCCTGTTTCTGCCCATAAGTCTACATGCTTTTTTTTTTCTATTTTTGTTCACTGCCATCAGCACTGCTTTGTACACAATGCATAAAAGATACTTCTCCCCAACAATGATAAAACTTGCCTCAATTTCCTCTTCCCTTTGCATAGTAGATGTGCTCGGTTGTGTAGGGCATCCACTTGTTAGAAACAAAAGCCGTCTAACGTGCACCCAGCGCGGTTCGTATACGTCGTCAGCCCGCTCTTGAACATAGTTCAATTTTGGGCTTCACATGCGTGAATGCTGTTCACACGTTAGCGAACTTGCAGCGTATTTGTGCAGCTGAAAAAGAAGTAAAAATAATGTAGCATAAATTCAATGCAACGCACCTGGGCGATGAAAACGCTGAATTTGTTGCAAATATTTCATTTTTCTACTATGATTCAATCGCTGGGCTAACTACATGTCATAATTAGGCTGAACAAAGTCAGACACATATTTAACAGCGGTGATGCTATACAAAGTTAATATATCAGTACTAGGAGCATGCTCAGCAGGACAGGAACGAAAAATAAATAAAATATTTTGAACATTTTTACACATAACAGATCCCTCTTCATCTCAGCCTGCTGTTGGGAGAAGATGCACTGGTCGAAGTTAACAATGTTCTCCATTTCCTAAAGGATGCAAAGCTCCTGAACAAACTTTAAGAAAAAAAAAAAATATATATATATATATTATATATACCAGTCCTTATCCACAAAATAAAAACAAACCTTGTTCTTGGCGCATGATAGCTTGAGTTGCTTATGCGCCAAAAAACTCAATACAGTACAATACTTTGGTGGTAATGTCCGTGCTGAACGTCCCAAATTAGGCGGCGTTCTTCGATCAGCGCTATTAAGTCGGCCTCTTCTTCCATCGTGAAAACCGCCGGCTGTGACATCGTTGGGACAAAGTTAAGAAACGAGACAGCCCTCGCCAAACACACAATGAAAATGTCTGCACGTTCGCACGTGCGCTGGTACATGTACGATTGTGTCGATGCCCATAGAGCACTGTATCTATATTTTACTTTCTGTCGTACATTTTTTAATACACTTTGGGCCGGAGCTTGGTTCGTGCGGCGGCGGCTTTCGCTCACGTCGGCCGACGGGTCTCTTCCGTGTCCTTGGTCGGCGACGCTGTCTCAGAACGAGGATCTTCAGTCGTCGGAGGCATCGCTGCCGTCGTCGGTGTAGTATGACTAGCTCGTCTGGCAACGACGCCGTCGATAATCGGTGTCGGCATCGCGTCGGCTTAGTGTAAACGGGCCTTAGCAACTCTGAAGAGTAGTGGCTTGACTTGCTCCTTTAAAAGCATCAAAGCGTCTTGACGTTCCTGATCTTGCATTTTTATATTTGTTGCATCTTCAAGAAGAGACAGCACGAGCTTAAATATACCACCTTTCTCAGGTTTGCGGAAGGCAGAAATTTTATCAAAGCTCTCAACTGCATCAAGCACACATCTCAAGCAGCGAATGTCATTCATAGTTTTGTTGCGAGAGCTACACTGGGCTATAGAATATCTTCTAATAGCACGACCGTCTCCACTGCAGGGGGCCTCGTGCAGAAGGAAGTTGCGGCGGCGCTGTAATCGATCGCACTTAAAAGCGCGTCTGCTTTCAGGCAGCCTTTGTGCTTGTAGGACACCGCTTCCTTTGATGTTTTAGGTGAATCAAGTTTTTATCACGAAGTGATGCAAAATTACTAAGAACAGAAATGTTTTAGTAGGAACAGTTGAGTGGGGGGGGGGGGGGTTGACACATCTGAATACCGTGTTTTGTACTGGATACATGTTCTTGGTTTGTTAGGGAGATTCCATTATTTTTCTTAGTGTTTATTATCGTTGTCTGTGTTTCTGTATTGTATGCACAGTGTCTGTGGACTGATTTGACTGGTTGAGCTGGCCAGTTGCTTGAGTTTTCTTATTTTCATTTTAAACCTTCTTATTTTCCCCAGAATTGTGCAGTTGTACATGTGTTGCAGGACCCAGGGATGGATATGAAGGAACGAGCAGATACAAAATAGGTGGTAAATAATTTGATCAGTGTCTGAGTGGGAGCTGTCTGCTCCTTCCTGCGTGTCCAAATTTGTGGTAGAATTTAGAATTGTCATGTAGCATGTAAGGACTATATGAGCAGCAAGTTGCCTTACATATATGCCCATGCGTCCTTGCTGAAGCCACAAGGTCTTGAATGGCGCGATCTTCTTGGCCTTTGGCCCGCCCCTCCCAATGTACTTGCCAGAGGCGAAGTCATCCCCAATGCATGTTAGCCCGCAGCTCGCACCGCTGTCCGGGGCCACTGTCGCACCGAGGTGAAACACCCTAGCAAGCTCTGTTGTGAGGTTCAGAGCCGTGTCGAATGCATTGGCGGTGCCCACCAATGCGTTGAGCATCCCTAATGCCTCATAGGCATCGCGTTGCTTTCCCCAAGGCTGGCCGTCGGTTGATGGGTCACCCATCCAGCTGTTAACGATGGAGCGGATCTTAATGGTGTTTCCGTCAAAGGTGCTCCTCCCCCAGACCGGCACCACGGGCCCGCTGCCGACCTCAAGTTGGAAGTCTTTCTTGTGGTGCACCTCCATGTCGAGTATAACAAACAAGATGTTTGTTGGGCCAGGCACAAGCGCTTGTGCAGCCCTGGGTGTGCACATAAGGTCAACGCCCAACGACTCCGAAGTGCCGACCTGGGAAACGGAGACGACATACCGCACTCTTCGAGTCCAGTACGCCGTGGTCACGAAGCTGAGGGCATACGGGGCGACACCCCGCGAACCTCCATACTCTGCTTTGATTGGGACAACTGCTGTTGTGTCGCCCCAGGTGTCGATTCCGAGATTTGTGTTGTGATCGCCGGTAAGGACCTTCTTCCGTGTTAGCAGAAGAGAGAAGAGGGCGAGGTCGACAGCGACGACTTGCCCGTCCGGTGCCCCCTTACCATAGGAGCCCATCCCGCGCACAACGTCCGTAACATATAAATCAAGGGCCAGTGAAGTGGCCACATGTGTCAAGCTTCTCATCTTCCTGGCATTCACCATTGTTTCACCAAGCAGCATACACCTCAGGTATGCCGCCTCGTCGCATTGCCCCCCGGGTGAGGAGCGGACGGCCTCGACAGGAACTGCCATGAATTTGGTGTCTAGTGATGCCTGAAATGAGAAGAATCGGTTAAGTCGCCGATTGGCTTCGTTAACATTGAAGCGATGGCGTCAAACCTTCCGGTGGTGTCCAGTCCAGTTCCCCCGGGCCTTGCTTGGGGGTTCACCCTCACGAAACGCATCGGTATGCTTTCGGCATATGTTGAAAGTGCCGTTGACAGGAGAGAGGTGGAATCAGTCCCGTAAAGGATGCCGCTTAAAGTCAGTGGGTCAGCCCAGCTCCAGGGTGTCATTTGGGCGGGTGATTTCGCGATATTTTGGCAAATCATTTGATCAAGCTGGGGGGGGGTTCCCCAGCATTAAGTTCCATCGCCTGGGGGAGGCTCTGCTCCCAGTATGCTTGGGTCAACTGTAGAGGTAGGCCCTGATTTTCATCTACCTTGCGTTCTTGTGTTTTTTCCATCGGTGTTTTTTGGTCTAGTTTTTAAGTGGTGTCGACCACCACCACAACTAGTTGGGCAAGGGGTCCAGTACCCGTAGCAGAATGCTGCTACTTCCCGGCATAAATGCCATCCAAGAGATAATTTAATTTCCCAATTAAGCCGAATAGAGGTGAGTAAACAACAGTAAACAACAAAGTTGTCACAGAGCTTAACGCTGAGTTTTACTGCACAGTATGTCCACTTTTAAACTGACAGCTTGGTATGATATGATCCTCATATGCGACTAAAGTTTAAATGCTGGTGCGACTTTCTGCGTGCTGCATCACGAGACTTGTTCAAGCCTTTAACATAAAAGTGCATGTGGGTCACCACATAAAATCCAATCATGTTGGCTGTAAGTGTTTGGCTGTGCTCCTCACATCCAATAGCTGCAATGTGTTATGTATTACAGCGAGCGCATCCATGATGCGCTTGTTAGAGAAATTTTTACAGATGGATAGAGCAAACCATCGAAGTCACAGGCTCTTGTGAATACTGCTGCATTCAGCATCTTTCCTTCTGAGGCAGGTAGTAGCGGCTCAGTTGTACAGGCAAGGCACTTGGACTTCTGAACACACTTTCTCACCACATAACCAGCCGCGTAATATATCAGTCTTGAATCACTCTGCAGATTGTAGCTATACCCTTCATATCCTTAACTCTTTCGGGACCGCCCGAAAAGAAGGCAATTGTGATACAACTTGGAAAATATTTTTTTATTCAATGACATTTTCTGCTAGCTTGTTGTAACTTATATTGTTATGCAGCTAAATGAATGCACTTTCACGAGAAAAAAATTGAGATGCCTTAAAAATATACATGATATCACAAAAAAATCTCAAAATATAACTTTTCTTCTTAAAAAAACATAAAAAAGAAGGAAATTCTTGAATACGGAAATAAAAAAGAGTAATAAAAATATTTCAGAATATACAAAATGTGATACAATGCCTCTTTTCTAACTTCAAGACAAAAAAAAGTGGGAGGCTTATGTACAACATTTTTTTTGTGTGTGCTTTCTTGCACCACTTCTCACCGCTCAATTCTGAGCACGGTCCCTGTGCCACTCAAGAAAACAGTTGCGGGCCGCATTGAAGCACAGATGTACGCTGCATTTACTGCAGAAAACAGTAGTTTTGACCTCGGTTTTGGTCTGTTCATAGCATCGTTTGCAATTTTTTCTCTTCTCCACTTTTTGCGGCTCATGGAGCGGGTGTTCTGCAGAAGGCGGTGGAGGAGCGCAAGCTGTCTTGGCACCTTCAAGATGGAGAAGCTGCTGCACCAGCTCTTCCCTAAAAGCTAAATGGTCAAATGAGGCATTTCTTCTCAGCTCAGGGATTTCTGGATGAAGTTTGCGGTATGCTTGGAACAAAATAAAACTGTTGACACATGCGATGTCAATGCAGTGGAAGAACAGGGTTTTCCACCAGCGGACGCTACGCATCAGAACATTATAATATCCGATCATCTGATCCGATTTGTCCACTCCTAGCATTCCGGCATTGTAATCATGAATAAGCATTGGTTTTGGTACAGATATCTGGGTCCACATACTTCCGCTTCTCTCCCTCCTTTTTGCGGTGACGCTTTTGTTGGCAGTGTGAATGGTACTCATCATATTGACAACACGCCGGTCTTTTCACTGAAGGTATAAAATGCTTTGGTCACACATCCATCGAATGTCGCCACGACAAGCTTTTTTTTCCCATCGTGCGTCTTTTAGCTCGGCAGGGAATCCTCGGCGATCTTTTCTTGTTGTCCCACAAGCCAATGTTCGTCGGTCGAGGAGGTGAGCGAACAGGTGTGTAGAAGTATAGAAATTATCCATAAAAATTTTGTAGCCCTGATCCAAATATTTGGCACATAGCTGACAAACGTCGAAAGCTAACCCGTGGGGCCCTGGCTGCTCACGTTTGCCTGTGTAAACTGCAAACTGCACAGTATACCCGGTGTCGGGGTCAGCGAGGACCCACAGCTTGTAGCCCCACTTGGTCACTTTATCTTTTATATATTGCCGTATTCCCGAGCGTCCTTTTGATTTTACCATGCGCTCATCCACAGAGAGGTCTCGATGCGGCTGGAGAAGCTTCGCCGACACTTCGTTTACGTGTTGAATCAGCCAATAGACGAACCGAAGCTTTCCTTTTGAGAGCTGACTGACGTCGTCCAAGTCTGCGACATGCAGCATCGCAAGCAGTGCGATAAAGCGGCGTCGTGGCATAATCCGTGGCGGAAGAAGACCGCTGTACATGTTTCCCACGTTCCAGTAAAGCTTCAGTCGCGGCGCTTTCACGATCCCCATGTAGATAACGAGGCCAATAAACTTGAGCATCTCACTTGGAGCGACTTCTTCCCAAGAGCCGTCGGGACGGGCATGCGTCGGCTTCTCCAAAATCTTTGTCCAGGCATATTTATTACTATTGTCACAAATAGTCTGAATGACCTCGGCCGAGAAAAAAAGAAAAAAAAAGTCCAAGGCAGTCAGAAATTTCTTTTGTGCGCTTCTCAGTGCCATGCCCACATCTTCAGTCAAGTACACACGAGGTTCTCTCCTGGGCGAAAACTCTATACGTTTCTGCGCCGGCGGCAGGAGATCATTCCCGTAAGTTGTGGAAACCCTACAAAACAGAGATAAAATAGTGAGAACATGCAGCGATCACGCATACCTACTCAACAGCAAGTGGAAAGCAAAACTATGCTCACCTTCGGCTACTAGTTGACGGTCCAGGTTGTCCAGAGTCGCTCTCCGAGCTGAAATCACAGCTTGAAAAGTCGTCTTCTGACTCTTCGCTGCTTGATTCCTCAAAGAAATCCGCAGTAGAAGCGGCTGAATCGCGCGACTGACGCTTTTTTCTTTGCGCGGCCTGACGCGAGGTTGACGCCATGGTTCTCAATCTGCGCCGCCGCCACGCCAAAGATTAAAATCTCTCCCGCGTCGCCGCCTGCCGTGAAAAAGGCAAACTACACCAAAACCGAAAGTTTAGATACTAGACTACTCACTAGATGGCGACACGTGTTCCAATGAGCAGATATTTGAGCTTGAGAGCGCGCGCGATTTGATCGTGCATTTTTACACGATGGCCTATGGCGCGGTCCCGAAAGAGTTAAACAGTCATATCATCGACTGCAGTTTCTGCTGCTGCAAGGTTGCCACTGCTTAGCAGCACATCAATGAACTGCTTTTTACGAGAAGTTGCTAGTTGGTCTTTTACAGTGACGAGTGAATTTAAGGCGTCACTAGCTACATTGGCGCCAGGAACACTCTTGGCTAGATTGTAGTAGTAGCTCAAGCAATTAACTGTAGTCAAGAATTGCTGTGGGGTGGGGTGCGCATTACAGCCCGACGACTGTCGCACATTGCCGAACAAGCTTTCAGTTTTGTCTTAAGACGTGATGTCATGACATATGAGTACCCCACTTGAGAAGTAACATATGTCAAGAGCTCCAAAGTGCTTGTGATGGAGACTGAGGCCTTCTGCCATTGATTCACTTAAGAAATATTTTCTGTTGACATGCTTCTCCCACGTGTTGTAAAGTCCAAGAAATCTTCAAGCTCTTGTACTTTTGATTAATTTGGCTTCAAAGTGTGAGCAGGGAAGCGTGATGTCATGATTTCTATCAATAGCTGCATTCTCCTGCACAAAGAAAGAAGCAAACACAAAAGCCATGTAAATAAAATCAGAACCTACAACAGCTGCAAATGATACATGACTAAAGAAGGATAGAAATCATTGGAGTAAATTTAAGTCATAAGTGCTCTTTCTAAGCTACTATTTAAGAAATGCTTGATTAACATTCAAAATACAAACCTGAAATATTTCTGGGTTGCATCAATTTCTCCACAGTGTGGCTCTACTTGTGGCTTGAAGAGCTGAACCCCTCTTAGTGACTCTGAACTAAATAGCTGGAAAGCGTAGGCAACTCGCATCTTTTCGAAGTTGTTTGGATCAAGGTGTATCCTTGTCAGCTGAGGTATTGCCTTCATGGTCGCATTTGAATCAAATTCAAAAGCCTTCCGAAGTGGCTCCAGTTACACCTGAAATGAGAGCAGTTTTAAAAAGCTGGCATACAATATGCAGATGATGAAACCTCCAAAATACTACTTAATGCTGAAACATGCTTACTATTTCATCTGGTGTGTTGAAGCTTGTTTGCAGCAGTCGGTTGTGGATGTTTTTTTTACTAAATGTGGAAAATCCAAGAAAAAGTGGCAAAGATCTTATATAATCAACAGGGTGCTTCCTTTTTCTAGATATGTATTTTCTATTTTCTTTGATGCCCATTATTTTCCGCATGCTGCATCACAAGTCACATAGTCAACAAAGTCCTGCGTTTTCCGCTAGCATGACATCCTGAAGAATAATTTTTGACAGTGGATGTTGTCATGCGCTCGGTAATCACCGGAGGTCACCACCGAGACATGACAAAAAGGATGCCTGGCGTAGCCGGTAAGCAAACGTGGAGAATGAGACAAAGACGCGTTGACTTCAAACAATAAGAAGACAATTATAGGCTCAGAACAAGGAATACACAAAACATTTAGAGGGCAGCAATTAACATTATAAAAGGCAACGACAAGAGTGAAGAAAGAATCGAATTAAATACTCTGAATTACGTGTACAGGGTCATGCTTTTTCGGGATAGAAGTAACAATTCAAGTAACAGCAAGGGAAAGAATGTTCAGAGCAGTTTCGAACATACAATTGACCGGGAAACGCGGCGGCAGTCCATCACTGGGACGACGCAGGCGGGTGGCACTCGAAGGCGACGATCCTTCCGGTGCAGCTTGCGGTCTGAGGATGCGGTGCTGGTGGCGGCGCTCGGGTACCCCCCGGGAGCACACGGCAGCTCGGGTTTCCTTATTCGGGAGCGAACTGGCCAGACTGACTTTAGGGCTTTGGCTGCTCCTTTTTAAACCCTTGTCGACGACGCTTTGTGCGCAGTGTCTGAGTCCGAAACAAAACACACACTTGGAGCGCACAAAGTAGTTCACTCACAGAGGAAGGCGCACGTACACACACCACATTTTAGCACTGCATGGCCACCATCTTAGGTTCGAAAAACATAACGCACAACAAAAACAAGTCACGTACGCCCCCAACTTCGGTTCTTTTGGGGGTCACATTGCCAGGGAAAAAAGAATATACGAATATACAAAGGAAGCTCTATATATTGGACTTAGTAGGGGTGACTGAGTGGGGAACGTACTACACAGGCAGCACATACTCTTCTGCTCGAGCATCGAGAGAGTCTGAGCTAAAACAGGGAAAGCTATACTGTTCCGAGGCAATGTGCACGGACGCGTTCTTGCGCGCCTGACCGATGGTCATATACAGGTCCCGTGAACATATGGGGTTTACAGAACAACTATTCTGCGTGTGTATAAATGCAACATGGGCAAATTAGAAAAGCAGGAACCTTCTTTTCATCAGGAACATTGTTAACCAAAAAGTAAGCCTTCAGCCTTTCCTCATGTGAGCGCCTGTCGCTCGTGGTCTCGTCAGAAACTTCAATGTGACCAATATGGCTCATGACTCTCTTCAAGTTTTCCGCCGCCGTGATGCTGTTTTCAGGAATTCCACCACCGGGCAATCTTCGAGGCAGGAATCTCTCGACACTGGAGGCAGTTTCCTTATGCTGAGAATTCCTTGCGGCAATCCCATCCTCGTCGCCAATATGTCATGTTCGGGCATCCAAGAACTGGGCGGTGTAGACGAAACATGGAAGAGCGTTTATTCCTGCTACTTCGCAGGAATCAAGCGGGTTACAGTAGAGGGGACGAAGCGTACGTGCCAGCTGATTTTTATACCCAGCACGAGCTAGCAGATAAGTGATAGCCGAACCGAGCACCTGCTAAGGCAGTACGCGATAACGAAACATGTGCTTACTTCGCGCGCACACAACAGTTAACATTAATTTTTTTCCATGAAGGGGTTAGCGCTATAAAATACACAGACAAAAGAAGAACTGGACAGAACGTACGCAGACTCACAACTGAATTTATATGTCATCTTTCATCCAATAATACATTGAACAAAAAGACATCATGCCGTCCGCCCATCAAACCACAAATCAGCACTGTAGTCAAACGTGTGCTTCCAAATACTTCATTTCACAATCAGGAAGTGCGACCGAAGGATCACTAATAAACCCACGTGCTCTCTTCTTGATAGTGTAGGCCTCGAAAAGCTCCCGTGTGCGGCGGTCTCCATGACGCAACAAAAATCTTGTCTTCTCTAGAAGCGGAAGGCATACCTTCTTTGTCTCGTTTTTGCAGGCCCTGCAATGTTTTGCCACGTTGGAATGCTCATGAGATGACCGGTTAGAATGATCCTGTAAACAAATATTAACCCTTTATGAGTTCATATATTATTTCCTAGTAGTGAGGGAAATGGTTTGGTTTTTTAAGCTCCTGAAGGCCTTAGAAATGATATGAAACAAATTGGAGGTTGATAACATAAGTAGTTTATTAGAAAAAAGTGGGACGTATATGTCCAATTGGCATATTCCCATGACGTCATCCTAGGCTCACTTACGTGCCTATTTAGTATGAAAGGCACCAAAACATGTGGCACAAAAGGGCACTTTGCACACCCCGCACATGAACTTTGTGCGGACTTCATTTCCTGTGGTTGAGCACCACCTGCACCTTCGCCTTGTGGGAAGTTTTTGCGGATTGTGGTCGCTGCCTGTGAATCTGATTTCATTACAGACTCCAACCATCTTCTGGCCACTCTTTCGTCCCTCCTTGTTCTTCTGGAATGGTCCAGAGCTAGCGTAGTGCCTGAGCGTTTGTCCATTTATTAATTGCCGTCCAAGAACAAGCCGGAACCACAAGATTGATATGTCGTTGTTGGCGTTGTGCTGTATGAATGCATTGACAACAGGAGCATCAAAAATAAAATAAAATAGCCTATACCAGGACTTCTTGGAGCGCCTATCAGAAGTATAGGCATTTCGCTTCTGGTCAAATTTGTCCACAGCCCCCATCGACATGTTGTAGTCTGCCAGAGCTTTTGGACAGGTGACAGCCACTGAACAACCGTTGACAAGCTTCCGCGATACTTCCACAGTTTCCGCTGGATTGTGGAAATTGGACAATAGGTGAACATCTTTAGTGTCATGCCATTGATAGGCTGTGACCTGACCTTTAGAGCGCCACAGGTATTCATCCTTCTTCAGCTTGTTGTTGTGCTTCAATTCCTCGGGCAAGTCTTATCTGTTGGTGCGGACAGTCCCTGAAGCTAGGATGCTCCTCTCAGCGATCGCTTCCATTAGACGAGTGCAGGTAAAGTAGTTGTCAAAAAATAGCTGCGTTCCAGGATGTACGTTCTCTGACAGAGAAAGCACGACAGGCTCACCAAGGCTTTGATTGGCAGGTCTTTGTGCGTTCTTCCCCTCATACACCTCGAGCTGAAGCAAATAGCCTGTCTTTGAGTCTGCCCGGCACCAGACTTTATAACCCCTCTTTATGGGCTTCATGGGAAGATACTGTTTCATACTCGATCTTCCTTTGAAAGGAACCATGCTCTCATCAATGGCCTGTTGAGATGACGGCCTATATTCTTCCTGATATTTCTTGTTGAGTTTATCGATGAGGGGACGAAGTTTTGCAAGTCGGTCGTAGCCATCTTCCCCTCTCTTCTTCTCTTTGCTTGGGTCGTTTAGCCGAAGCAAGTTCATGATGTACTGAAAGTGCTTGAAGGACATCACTTTGGAGATTTCTTTGCAGCTGAAAAGGGGGTCTCGGCTCCAGTAGTGATAGATGTGGTGTCGTGGTGTCACGCTCATCAGAAGCAGCAATCCAAAATAAGCGCGCAGCTGCTCTCTTGTCAGTACCACCCATTTCTTAGGGTATTTTTGTGCTCCGGCACGATTTGTGTGCTCTAAAATCATTTGGAACACTTCTTCATCAAAGTACAAATCAAAACAGTCGGCTGCACGCACCAGAAGCTTCACTGAAAACTGAGGGTCCCATGACTTTGGAATCCCATAATGGATCTGCGGTTCATTTGTAGTCCAGTTGTCGCCAACTTCATCTTCTAGTACATCTACTTCGTGATCCAGGTTGACTGTTTTGCGCCTGCTTTTTTTCTTTTCTTTGAAATTGTTGGTCGGCGTTTCTTTCGTTTGCCGCTTGATGGGCCGGCTTCGTTTTCATCTTCGTCGGTACTCGAATCTGGTGGTGCAAGCTGCGGCACAAACTCTTCCTCGCTACTCACAGCCTCATCCTCACTGGTTTCGAACTCATCTGGAAGGCTGAAGAAGAGTTTCAGTGCCTCTTCGTGTGTGAGCGAGTCCACTGCAATTTCATACAGGCAATTAGGCTTAGCAATATAAGCTGACGATTTTAGAGTACCTTGGCTATAACGCAACTGTTACGCTTCCCGCTGCCGCAATTTTCAAAATGCTGACACAAATGCATGCACAAAACATTCCTCTGAATGAGCAGAAAAGGAAAACCTTACCATTCATGCCGAAATCTCGTGGATCTAGTTGTACGGGCGCGAAAATTCGAGTGCTAGAATAGATGGCAGCACAATGCTGTGGCGCTGCATTTGAATGGATTCGGCTCCTAATGCATTTTAGTCAGAGTAAAAAGTGGGACGATTCTGTCCTGTTATCCCACAATGGGTTAATACAATGCCCCGTCTGCTCAACATATACACGCCCACATGAAAAAGGTATTTCATACACCACAGCGCACACGCACGGCACAAACCATGACTTGTGGTTTACATGGCTGACAAATGGACTAAAAATAGGCTTATCTGCAATTTTTCGCATCACACGTGTACATAACCCATTTTCAAGGGCGCAGAAAACAACATTGACCCCATACTGCTGTGCCACATCCTTTAAATTGTGGGCCACCTTGTGCTGGTACGGTATCGCAGCCAATTTCTTTCTCTCAAAGTTTTTAGAACTGGGATTAAAACTACATTTAACCTTTTTTATCAATTTCTCGCAGGCTGCCGCAATCAGAGCTCGGGTAAGCACCACTATTCAATCTAGTTATTTGATGTGCAACGCTCTCCACCACTACATGGTCGCAAGATTTCAGTAGGGCAGCACCAATGCTAGAAAGAACAGTGCCATTTTGTACTGTTTTTGAATGCCCCGAAGAAAAGCTCAAGGGCGCTTTTATGGATCTAGGATGAAAAAACCAACAAGTGTGGGCGGCTTCAAAGCGTAGACAAATATCCGAAAACTGCAGTTCATTTTCTTCGGGCAACTTAGTTGTAAAGTTTAGACCTAACCCGCATTCCTTAAAAACCTTTCTACATAACGAAAGCGATCCATCAGCTCTCCTTTGTTAATGAAAAACAGGTAGTCCACAGCGAAACGTGCGAACCACATTCCCGTCTAGTCTGTCACATATGGCCCTAGCAACCTTTGACAAAAAAATGTTGCTAAGGGCGGGTGCTACTCTGGAACCAATACAGACTCCAGATACAGATGCCAGGAAACGTATGTAGACAACAGATATATAGACAACAGTTCCAAAAAAGCTTCTACGAAAATACCGCACCGAAGAATAAACTTTTGCTCGTCATGATGTTCCGTAATACGCTCCTTTACAGCAATCATAATTTCTGGTTGGGGTATCATCATCAGCCTGATTATACCCACTGCAGGGCGAAGGCCTCTCCCATATTTCTCCACTTAACCCGGTTCTGTGCTAGCTGCATCCACTTGACCCCTGCGAACTTCTTAATCTCATCCGCCCACCTAACTTTCTGCCGCCCCCTGCTACGCTTTCCTTCCCTTGGAATCCAGTTTGTTACCCTCAGCGACCATCGGTTATCCTCTCTTCGCACTACATGTCCTGCCCATGTCCATTTCTTCTTCTTAATTTCCACTAGAATGTCGGTAACTTGAGTTACTTCTCTGACCCACTCTGCACGCTTTCTATCTCTTAATGTTACCCCTACCATTTTTTGTTCCATAGCCCTCTGGGTTGTCCTCAACTTAAGTAGAACTCTCTTGGTAGGGGTATAGCATAAAAAAAGTCTTCAACATCGATGCTGAACGCAAGGCAGCCGCCTGGGTTACTGTCCTTAAGGTATTGTACCACTGTCTCGGAATTAGGCACCCCAGCACCTAGGCACCACTGCATCGGAATTAGTTCTTTGTAGTGGAAGAGTTCAGCAGGCTCTCCTAGTCTTCTTTGGCTACGAAGTAGGTCCACTGAAGATGTGAAAGCGAGTCCGTGTGTTGGCAAAATAGAGCTTCCCAGTCGCGAGCACCTTCGGGTATTGCACACCTACAAGCATTGCTCACCCTTCCCTGATGTTTCACATAGCCCCACAGAAAGAAGTCTAACGGGTAGAGATGAGGAGATCCGAGAGGCCAGAACATCTCTCCTCACCCAGTCCACTGTCGAGAAAAGTTTGTATTTAGCCAGTTCTTTGTAGTAGATGAGAAAAATATGGTGAGGCTTCATCGCTGGAACCATAGTAGCCGTAGTTCCCCAAGAGAGAGGCTAGAGATGAATTCGTTGACGACAGACAAGAATGTCGCACAACCCGTCGGGTTTGCGCACTGGTTAGGGCACTTGACTACTGTGCCCAAAGATGTGGGATCTGATCCCGACCTCGGCGGCCTCTTTTCCATGAAGGTAAAAGGTTAGGTGCCCATGTGCGATGTCGGTGCACGTTAAAGAACCCCAGCTGGTTGAAATTTCTGGAGCTCTCCACTACAGCATCTCTTATAGCCCGAGTCGCTTTGGGACGTTGAAACTCAAAACCAAGCCAAGAATGTCGCATACATACGTTCTTATTCAGGTTGCCTGTGAAGAACTATGGCCCAATAAGCCAGTCCCCAAGTATGCCACATCAAATGTTTAAACCCCAGAGGATTTGGTAGTTGTGATGCCGTAGGCAGTGGGCATTTTTTTCATGGGACCAGTAGTGAACATGGTGAATGTTCACAGTTTCATTTCTGTAAAATCTAGCCTCGTCAGTCCACATCACTTTTTCTAGGAAATGTTTGTAGACGTAGCGGGCTTCGTGTTTACGAGACGTAAGTATGTATATGCAGGAAGACACGTCTCAACAGAAAATCTTCAACATAAACTATATTCAATGAGAACTGCCAGAGTTCTCCATGGCTGCGAGGAGTTGCTCGGCAAGAGCAGATCACGGACAGCGCTGCCACTGGATGTGTGCCTATCCACGCGCTGTAAGAAGACTCGGCTGACTCGTAGTTCTTGTGCGCACTTGACGCAAACGGGATCATGTCAGGCATCTACAGTGGCTGCCTTCCTCACTCCTGTAAGTGCGCCTTTAGCTTTAGCTATAGTTGCGCTCCTGATGTCGGGAATGGGAAACACTTCTGGCCATCGAGTGAAATAGTCAGTGCACATCAGCAGATATTTCCGTCTGGTGAAGGCCATGGTCCCAAAATGTCAATGTGAACCTTGTTGAAACGCTCGAAAGGTGGTGTGAAGGAGCCAGGAGGAGACAAGGTATGGTGATTAGTTTTGGACTGCTGGCAAGCCAAACAACTCCGGGTCTAACACATGAATATCCTTGTTGATGCCTTGCCAGACGAAACGCCGGGTAATAAGGTGCTGCGTAGCACAGATGCCATTGTGAGAGAGTCCACGCAGAGAGTCAAAAACAGCACAATGAAAATCATCCGGGACAAAAGGTCGGGAGTTGCCAGTAGACAGGTCGCATAGCACGGGAACTGTGCAGGATGGAAGCGCAATTTCACGAAGGTCGAGCGCTCCAGGGGACAGAAGAAACTGTGATTTGTGTGTCTTGTGCATCAGCTAGGGCACTGAAATCGGCAGATTGACGATGCGGCACAAGACACGGACGATGTTAGCCAAGAGAGTGTATTACTGGCATCATTCGCAGATCCTTGCACGTGTCTGTTATAGGTAGTGAATTCTGTGACGTACGCAAGGTGACGGCTTTTATGGGGTGAAAACTTGGTTCTGGCAGATTTGATGGCAAATGTCAATGGTTTGTGGTCGGTGGCGATGAAAAAACATTGGGCTTCAAGGAAAGGCCTGAAATGGCACACAGGTAGCTGGGGGCCGAAAGTGCTGTAGCGGCTTTCAGTGCGGGAGAGCTTGTGTGAATAGAAGGCTTAGGGCTGCTATGATCCGTCAGTGCACTTCTGTAAAGCGGCTTCAATTGCCACAACAGACGCGTCGTAAGGTAGAATGGAGCATTAGGTCTTATCTGAACAAGAAGAGTGGCATCAGCAAGCTGTATCTTAACAGCCTCGAAAGAACTGGATGCCTCATCAGACCATGTAACGGGAGAGGAATTTTTCTTGCTGCCCTTGAGCAGATCATTGAGGAGATGAAGCACTTGAGCTTAGCGGGGAACGAAACGCCGATAAAAATTTATCAGTCCCAGGGAGTCTCGAAGCTTTTGTGTGGAAGTAGGCTGTGGGAAGTCACGTATCACTTGCTCTTTAGTAGGGAGTGGCTGGATGCCATGACGATCCACTGATGTTCCAGAAAGTCAAGATTAGGAATGCCGAATGTACAGCCTCGTCCACTTCTAGCTAGAACACGGTCACTGCTTTCAAGGTGTCATTGCATCCTACCCGGCCACGCAGTAATCTAAAGTGGCTGGCCATGTGAAGCAGCACATCCGTGTCTCTGTGTGCATGCATCGCTTTGCATCGATATCTGCCTGCGTCAGATACAATGTTGCTTTAAAAGCAGTGACCGTGTTCTAGCTAGAAGTGGACGACCCTGTACACGTGGCCTTGTTAATGATCAGGCCGTACTCGGCAAGGCGTTCGAAGAGTTGTCGGAGATGTGAATGGTGCTTGTCTGCATCGTGGCTAAAGATGAGAAGATCAGCAATATAGGTAAAATAGAACTGAAGACTTCGGGTGACTATGCCAACGAAACACTGGAAAGTTTGAGCACCGTTCCGAAGACCAAAGGGGATCCGCAGGTATTCAAAAAGGCCAAACGACCCCAATAAGGGTCGCCCGCTATCGATGGGTAAATTTTCCGGCTTTCAAAGCGCTTCTTGATGAGTGGCGCCATTCAGTGAGGAATAGAAGAATGCTTCTCTCAGTTTTGCTTTTGATGTTATTTTTTCCGCTATGCCGCGCTCGTCCAGATGGTCTCCGGAGTCAGGTGATCAGTGCTCTTGTTTACATCATCGACATTGCACGCTCCTGCTTCCGTGCAGTTCTGTGGAAATTGATGCATCAGAGAGTTCGTTTTTGGATGCGAACAGCAGCAGTGATGACTCGGAACACGAATTCAGCTCTTCGGACTTCAGCACTGACAGTGAAACTACGTCGAACCGGCCCGAAACAAGGACAGTCATGCCTCAATAAGTTTCGCGTTTGCTCCCCCAAAATTTCTGCTTTTGCTGTGCGGTGCTGATCGGAAGAGATCACTGTTCTGAAGGTCACAACTGTTATCTGCAGGTTGACGTCTTTTGGGTAGTATTACTTGCTGCCGGCAGCGCAGGGAGTCGTGTTTTCCGCTAGAGGATAGCCAGGGGTCGACCTCGACTACTGTTTTCTTTCCTAACTCAGCGAATACTGTACACAGAAAGCTAGAATTTGCTGCAATGCTGCATTGGCCCCTGTTGTAAAAACGCACATTTTGAAAATTTTTGTTTATTTGTATCAAGAAACTTTGATACTTTTGTGTGTTTGTTATTTAACTACAATTTTTCTCTGATAGATCTTTTTTTCATCATTTATAAAATAAATATGTAGATTGTCACTAATACTATTGTGAAGAGAAATTCCTCTTCTACAATTTGATACTAGACACGCCTGTACCAAGAGAGTTTAAATAGAGAAAAAAAAAATTAATGACACCAACTCAAAAACTACTCCTTTTCCCACGGACAGGAAAGTGTAGAGAAGAGTCAGCTGACTCTTGCTGCAAAGCTGACCTAGCTTTTTTTTTAAATCCTCGACATCGTTGGCAAGCACTAGTGCATTGGCAGGCAGTACCACTCCAATGCTGCTTTTGCTACAATGTAACATTGATAAGGTGCAGTTCGAGAATGGGGTACTTCCTCTTTATGAGAGTTGTTAATATGATTGATAAATGTTTATTGTACTACATTAAAAGGCGCCGAAGGCACTCCGGTGCGAAAGGTGGAGGGAATTGTAAAAGAGAAGAGGTAAGGCTGCCTTCATTTTATTGACAGACTTCCTGGAGGGAGCTAAGTGAGGGCCGCATGCTCCCACTTAGTGATATTTTTCAAGGTTAGATGACTGATAAATTTTAGAGATACTAGTGAGAGACTTTTTTGCATCACGACAAAGGTGCTAGTGACAATGTCTTTCATGAATGTCACGCTTGATAATCGACTGTAGTCCCCGATAATTATACATTATTGGCATACTTGGCTGAAGTTTACTGTCCACTTTGATGAGCCAGCGCAGCAGGTCAAAGGACCTATGCACCTTCCAAAGAAAAACAATATTGAAGGCCCAGTAGAGGGCCATTTGAGTAGCCAGTGCTGCCAGCAAGTTTGCTGCTACATCATTGCATGTGCAAAATAAAAAAATGTATATATGTTTGGAAAATTTAAAAAATATCAATACTTGTTAATAAAAAGACTGCTCCTCAGCCAGGAACCTTCAGGGGGCGTCGATCATTTCACCGGTTTGGTTTCTTTCTGTAGCCATGTGGTTCACACTATGAATGCATGCCAGCACTTCACAGATGCATCCTTTGCTTGAGATTGAGTGTCCGCTTGAAGCTCTGCATGGCTGTTGTGCTTCTGTCAAGTTCTTAAAAAGTATAGTTAACACGCAGCACACCTGTCGTAATCTGGCAGACATGGTTCGAGAGTGAAGTTGCTGCTGCTTCGTGATGCTGAGCCTGGTCATCATTTCTGCAATGTGCAAAACAATGTGTAATAAAAAGGAGCAAAAGCTTAAGATTAAAATAAGAAAAGTGAAGTAAAAATGATTAAAAAAACAACGAAATGCGAGTCTCAAGGAGGTCCACACTGGCCTAAAAGAAAGGCCTCCAGGAGGTAGCATATAGACCTGGAAAAGAAATATAGAACCAGAAAAGCAACGTACAGCAGCTAGACAACAGAATTACAAAAACGATGAGCATGGAGTGAAGACTTATACAATACAAAAACATGGGAAGAAGGACATTGGAGTAAGATAGTAAGCGAGATGGTCCGTAACAAGCAAAAGGGATGGAAAAGGAGTAGGTCAAAAAAAAAAAAAAAGACTGCAATGAGGAGCAGAAGAATGAAGCAAAAAAAAACAAAGAGAAAGCACTGATAAATCAAATACAAGGGAGAGTGAACAGAAAGGCATAGCTGAGACAAAACAAAAGAGAACGAAAAATGGAAGAGAACCCAGACAGGTGCAGGAGACGTTCATCACTAAACCAAGTTTATATCATACCTGAAAAGGCAAGGTAACAGACGCTGATAACAAGATGCCTAAAACGTTACAGAACTCTATACCTGAGAGGCTAGACAAGAGCAGCATAAGAGGCAATTCCAATTCTGAAATTAAAATTATGAAAAACTTTATTTTTTTCTGCAAAATGTTAGCGAATCCGTAACACCGTATATAGAAAATTTTTCAATTTTAAGCGAGGGCTGAATGAGGAAATCAGTATGTACATTACAGCAAGTCTTAGTGCAGATACTGCAAGCTGTTGGGGCTGAAAGCTGAATGAGCAAAGATGCATCACAGAGGAGTCGAAAAAGGAAAAGGAAACTAGACTCATTTCATACAGTTATGCATCCTACCCAAGTGGACCTGGCCCAGTAGGCAAGAGTGACTGACTTCCACACCACAGTCACGGAGCACCTCCTGGCAAGCTGGAGAGGCATACCTAAAGCACTCATCTCAACACAGGAGCACCGAGCCTTTTCTTGTGCAGAGTGTGGTAGATAATCTTACGGTCATTAAGCCCGGTCACCACCCTATGGTCTCTAGGAATTCACAGAATTTGCGTAACGAGCTCGGTCACCTTACCAGTCTGCCATGAAGTAGCTGCCTCAGGGTCACCATCTACACACTCCTTAACCTTGCACACACCTCTTGTTTTGTCAACTTATTTCTCGCACAGGACCTGCACCACAAGCAACACCCATGCTTGAGGGTGGCTCATCAAGCCAACCACAGTCATCACTTTCTGTAGCGGCATCACCTAGAGGCCACTACATCTCCATCCTAAGACCACTCCTTAGGCCACATCCTAAGACCACTCCTCAGTAGTGGTCCCCTGCCCCCAGGCTCATTGCCATCATTGCTTGCTGACAACCTGGCCTCTACTATCCAGATGAAAAGTCGTGCCTCACTGCGGTATTTTATCACGAGAGCCTACGTTTTCAAATAACATTGTAACTGGTGGAAGCACGAGTGGAGAGCATTGTTGTTTTTCCAGCTAGTCTGGGGTTCTATGAGTGTTTTGCTTAGTTATAGCTCATGTGCACTGAAATGGGGCTGTATAGCTCCAATATAGGATGGGATCACCCATGGCTCCCTTTCATGCCCATGAGTAACTTCAGATCGGAAGAGGCAATGAAAAGTAGTATGTTTTTTTTATTATCTGAATAAAAAAAAAAAAAGGAAAGAAGAAAAGATTTTTTGCTTGCGGCAGAGGCAGAAGTAAAGGAACAGCAATGCAGGGAGGGGAAATCGGAGAGGTACATGACAGGGTGAAAGGACAGGGTAGAGAGGTTCAGAATTATAAAGAAACAACAAAAGTTCATGAGTACAACGGCTGTCTGTGGTTTTTTAGAGCATAGCCACTGAATTTTTTTGTGTTCATGTTTTGCTTTTTGTAATGAAGACACTACTATTATATTTGAATTATCACGTGAGATTTTGCCTATGATCGGTAAATAATTTTTAATGGAACTTTTTCTCACCTGTCTGAAATCGAGAGTTTGACGAAAAGTTGTCTGGCCATGATAGACTGTTAAATGTGATATTGTTGGCACCAACCAATAACAAAAGAGCCTTGTTCACAGTTGTTCAAAAAAATAAATGTCCCGGCGTGGTTTACAGCATCCCCTGCTTCGACTGTGTTTACATTGGCGAAACTGGTAATTTTGAAAGGCACGTAAGAGATCATAAAAATGACGTCAAGAAAAAAAAAAAAACGGATTCCAGTGCACTCCATATCAAAACAGCACATTATTGACTGGAGCAAGGTACATGTTCTTGCAACTTAAAAAAAAGAATTTCCTCGCCTTCACCTGGAATCGATGACCATACAAACGACCAGTCACACCTTGAACTGTACTGTGGCAATCTGACAATTGCTTATGCATGCTCCCTGCGCCCCCTTTTTAAACATGCATAACCCTTTATATCCCACAGGTGTCTCACGAGGTGAACATTGCTGAAATCTATATTTTTAAAGAGTTCATGTTCATGGAAAGACACGTGAAAAAAGTTAAAACGATTCCTCTTCATTTTATAGGAAATTTTATTATGCCACAAACGTTGCAGCTAGGAGTGGGGGGTAGAAATTCCCCGAAAATTTAAGATGCATGAAATTTCTCTAAGCAGTTGATTTTTTCTGCATCAACGCACAAATACACAGAACACTTTTTGCAAAAGAACCTTGTGCGCCTGGTGCATGAGCTTAACTTGCACATGGCGGCGTTTTTTTGCGCCACTTTCACTGGCCAATGGCCAACATTGTCGTGCCGCACAGAATGTTCAACATGATGGGCTCTTTTTGAAACAACTCCAGCTGCTGAGCCTGATGCCTTCAATGAACTAGTTGGTGACACAACACTCGCAGGCACAGGATCATCACCATCCCGGTTCAATCCGGGCATGCTCTCGAGTGAGCGCATCAATCCAAGTGCCACCCGGAACTTGAAGTCAACCAGCTGCATATCTGCCGATTTCGCTTCGCGGTAAAGCAGAAAAGCGTTCACAACCGCAAGATCGATAAGGTGAAAGCATATCCTTTTGTACCACTTCTTTGTTTTCAAGTCATTTCTGTAAAATGACAGAAGCATACCTGCTTTGTCTACTCCAGCCATGCTCTGGTTGTACACTCTAATGATGTTGGGCCTCTGCACATCCACATAAGTCTTGATTTTTCTGTCGTAGCGCCTGCATGTATCAAAAGGTTCAATGCTGTGGATGTTTGATGCAGCTGTCACTGTGCGGTTGTCGTTCCAGGCACAGATGACAATTCCTGTGCTCTTTTCTGAGCGGAAGTCGAGTGATCCTCTCTCGGCTTTTTTCACTTCTTTGTCAGTTTTCAGAGGGCAGTTCCCACATCTTGTTTTTCTGATGGTGGCAGTCGCTCCAAGTCCTCTCATTTTCATTTCATTTAAAAGCTCGATGGAAGTGAAGAAGTTGTCGAAAAATACTTCTGTTCCCGGAGGGCAATCATGAGTGAGTCGCAAAACGACCTTCCCGCTTTCGCCTACGTCTTCCGGGGTGTTCGGGGGGTCTTCGATTAGGTTGTCACCATACATGTGAAGCCGATATACGTATCCAGACCGGCCTGCCAGGGCCCAAGCTTTGTAGCCCCATTTCTTAGGCTTACTCTTCATATAAACCTTCAGATCATGTCTGCCCTTGAAAGGGATAATCATTTCATCTACAGCAACGCAAGTTTCAAGTTTGGCAGCTTGTGAAAATGTGTTATTTAGGCTCGTAAGCACATGTCGCACCTTATGGAGACAGTCATAGCCTTCTTCTCCTTTTTCCCGCGCTTCATCATTGTTCCCTGCATGAAATAGGGACATGATTTCGTCGAACCTGTTTCTTGTCATGCAGTCGGCGATATCTGCTTGACGAGTGTTCGCTGACCAGTACATCCTTCTAAAAGGAAGGTCAACAACAGACATGTAAAGGACAATGCCAATAAACTTGCGCATCTCGAGGACTGACACCGGAAGGATTCGCGTGCGATTTTCTTGGGTCCTGAATCTGTTCGTTTCGAAAGTGAGGAACTCAATGAGGTCAGAGTCAACTAGTTTCAGGAACATGCTCAAGGGGCTCTTCACTCTTTCTAAACCGTCCGCAGGCTTCAAAACACTTTCTTTCTCTCCCCGATTGATATTGATGTCCTTTTTCACCCAGTGCCAAATTTTCGTTTCCTTCTTCTTTTTGGTTGATGTGACCTGCACTTCTTCTTCACTGTCTGAAGAGCTTTCGCTGACATTCTGCACTGTTCTCTCCTGCGGCGTGTATTCTTCATCGCAATCCGACCCCTCCAAGTTTTCGTCCTCACTTCCACTAGGGTATTCGAAAAGAATTGCTTGAATTTCTTTGTCAGTCAAGCGCTGCCTGCATATAAAAAAACGTTCTTCAAAATCAATACACCAACACAAGTCGTTGCTAGACAACGAGTATGAAGGTTCACTTGATGGAAATTAAATTTGATGCCGCAAATACTCTGACATAAGCGCTCAAGGAAATCATACTCGTTCATGCATTTCTCTGGAAGGACGGACCCCAGCTTCCTGGCTGCCACAAATGTGTATGTAAGCTGAACGAAGTGAAATGCTCTACAAGGAGCAGTCGTAGCAACATGAAACTGCGTAAGTATATTCGCTAGACTTCCGCAAAACTGCTGTCGGTGTTTTCAATAATAAATTATCAGAGTTCAGGTTACCACAACAGAAAAATAACGCACACTTACCGCCTTGGCCGGCTGCACGTGGAGTCCATGTTTTCGACGCTCAAAATGCTGCTGTGCGGTACCCGTGGCGCCATCTACTGACAGTTAGTGCAAACACCAGCTGCCACGTTCGTGGCAGCTAGGAACACAGGGTTCCTAGAGCATATTTTCTACCTCGAAAAAATTAAAATAACACTGCCACGTTTGTGGCACCTGGGATACAAAGGGATAAGCTTGTGCCTTCACTTCTCATTTTTTTACTGTGAAAAAGGCTCCCGTATGGAAGCCGAAACATCATGTTGTGTTTTTTCTTTTTGGTCGGCGTCAACAATGTCACATTTAACTGTCTTTGTTTCAGTTTCAACAGCCAAGTAATGGCTGCGATGTTAGTGTTAAGTTGAAGTTGCTTGAAGGATGAAAAGACAGCAATGTAATTGTTTCTTTCTAAGTTTCTTACAATCCTAAAGCCAGCCTCCATCAAGAGGAGCATTCACTTATCAGTAAGCAGCAATTATATACCTGGTTTTTCATCCCTCATATGATGTGGACTTAGATGCCACAGTCCTGGCTTGGTTGTTGAAACTGAAAAGTGTGAGAAGAAATATGCAGTTATAAATTATTCAGCTGCCATAGGTGAAAACAACGTGGTATAATATACATATATACATACAGGTGTCACCCGTTAATAATTAGGGGTTATTATTAACGATGCGCCCTTAACGGTGCGCACACTCCCAGACACCCTTAAGTGAGTGGGGGTAGCTGTTCCGGTCGCAAAGGAGATGCCCTCGACCTGCGTGGCAAGCTCAGCTGGAATTCAACTACCTTGTAGTGACAGAAGGGGGTGGCCGTTTGGTGCCCAGCTGCCGCCGGTTCAAGCCAGAGTAAGGTTCGGAGTCAGAAATAGCAAACAAAACACAATTTATGCACAGCAAGAGATGATACAAGGGAATACACAAACACTAAAATTGCACAGAAGAGAGGTTCACAAAATACAAACGCTAAGCATGCAATTACAGAGGTATTCAGTAACATAGAGGTTTTACAACACAGATGCAACACGAGAGTTACATAAACAAACACCAAATTGTTCACCGGGCACTGTTGCAGTCCGACGCCTCAAGAGTCACGATGTGGCCGCCATACAAGACGAGCACCGCTCCCTTGCAGGTCCGTGGGCTTGCCAGCAGCAGGTGATCCCCGTGAGTCCAGTCGAAGCACTGGCGAACACGCTCAACCACCGACTGACTGACTGCACAAGCGGCGCGGTCTCTTTAAATAGGGCGCGCCGTGTCTGTCTGTTAACCCGCGCCAAAGCTATCGAGCACACACATTTAGTTTCAGGGGTTAGAGCGCTCCCTTCTCCTCCCGTCGAGCCGCGCGTCGTCATTGGCTAGGTCCCATAGAAGGTTCTGGATTTTTCTGGCATATTGCAGCTTGATGAGTCCGCGTGATCGCCGGGTGATAGGAAAAAGGGCGGCGGCGACGCGTACAAAGCTCTCTCGCGCGGGGAAGGAGGCTTTACTCGAGCTTTCCACGCAACGCCGCGCAGGCCTCGCGCCGTGCCGGCTTGATAAAAATGTGCGCCGATTTCGTGACACTGCCTCTCCTTTAAAGAATATTGTCCTACAATATTCACAACCACGAACATCGCGCGCACATGCATGCGCTCACAAACTACATTGGGCAAATGTCCACGTCAGCAACATACATTGCACAAATTTCACAAACTGCTGTCACAAATACAATGCACACATCAGAAGTCTCACAAGTTTCTCAGACTCTGATGACAATTTTTTTTTCACAACTCAGCACTTGATATACACAAACATAACATCGCGCTGTCGTCAGATACCCATAGGAATCAACAACACACAACTTTTCAAATGCGAAGCGCACAAACCTAAATTTCCGAGCGTAATTCCAACCTGCGATTAGTGCGTGACAAGCTTCTGTCTGCCAGGGATTCTGTTTTCGCTCTAGGCTCTCGCATTTGAGGTGCTTCCATGCTCCCAGATCGGGCTACTGCAAATTCCCTGAGGCATGACTTATAGTCCCCTTGCAAGTCACACAAACAATGTGTGCCGATAATTGCCCCCACAGCCAGTAGCGCCGACGGATACACGGGAACCTGTGCCAACGCGCACAGACCAACGAAAAGAATCACTGTAGTAGTGTTCTTTTCTAGGCACTGGTATTCCTTCCGCTGAATGTGAAATATTCCAAGTAATGCCCCCATAAGTATGAAAAACACTCGGACTACCTGCATCAACGACGGCCTAGGCATTCCTGACTATATTTCCTGAGTCGTTTGTTTCTTTTCGGTTTCCTCCTGAGGTGCTTCCTTTTGTTTATTCTTTTCTCGGGGCTTTTCTTCCCGCTTCACATGCCCTTGCTTGCCTCGCCTTCTCTTTTTCTTTTTAGATTCAAGGCAGCGCATAGGCGCGGAACTTCGCCCAGGATTCTCGGGAAATGTTGCACCCTTAATATTGCCCAACACCAAATCTTAGATAGGACGTTCCATGCACAGGGCTGTCAGTTTCCCAGAATAATATGGCGTTTGCACTTCAAATTTTGCCTCAGGTAGCAACTGAATTGAGCCGTCAATTAGCCTCACAGGGCATTTCTCACCAGTCAGATCATTCTCATGAATCAATCTCCGTTTAACAATTACGGCACTGCTACCTGTATCTCGTAGCACAGAAACTGATTTTCCTCCTATCTTTCCCCTCGAAACCGGCATCCGATTCACCGCAGCTCCAGGTTGCGCGTGTACTACGGCGTTCACCACCCGGATTTTCTTGTCCTTCCGATTAACCACCTTCTCTGCTTCCTCCTCCTCTAGGCCGTGCACCACACGGACTTTCCTGCCGTTCTTAAACTCAACAAAACCATCTGCATCTTCTTCCTCCAGGCGACATTCTGACTCTGACAGAACCCTCGCGCATGCCGCCTGGGGAGCTGCCTTGTCAGCGTCAGGGCACGACATCGCTTTGTGGCCCTTCTGTCCGCATTTCCAACACGTGGATGGATTGTTGGTTGTAAGTTTGCGGCAGTTAGGTGCATAATGGCCTAGTTGTCCGCAGAGATAGCACCTCGGGGGTGACTTTACGTGAGGTTGTTTCGGCCGGAATTCGGGCCTTCGAGGGGTTTCAGAATTTGAATTCTTGCTCAAATTTTTGCCTCCTTGGGCTTCCAAATATTGGTCTGCGAGAACCATCATTTCGTCTAATGTATGCGCTTTTCTTTTAAATAAAGCGACAGACCAGGGTGACAGCTGCCCAGAAATAGTTCCTTAATTAGGAGCTCCCGAAGTGCGTCATACTCTGGTTTAATTTTTGAGAGTTCAGTACAGCGGTCAAAATAATGACTCAATCACGCAACATATTGTGTTGCCGTTTCACCGTCCATAGGTTTTCCAGTCCTGAACTTCTCACGAAACCCATCCGTCGTAGATCTAAACCTTTTAAGTAATGCAGCTTTCACCTTGTTATAGCTGCCTGCATCCTCGGGAGGAAGTCTTCCAAATACGCTTAATGCTTCACCACTAAGGCAAGTGCTCAAGAGGGTAGCACATTCACTGTCTGTCCAATTTGCATCTTTAGCGATCCTTTCGAAGCACAAGAGGAATGTGTCGAGATCGTCTCTTCTCTCGTTGTATTTCGGAATCAATTTACTTGCGTCTATCCGCAAGCTGCTATGTCCTTCACTGGGGCTATGCACTTCAGCTAAACCGTTGTTGCTCCCCGAGTTTTGGAGCTGAAGTTTCATAGTAAGTAATTGCTTTTCCCGCTGAAATTCCTCTTCTCGCTCCTTTCGAGCCCTCTCTCTTCCTCGGCTTCCTTCCGAGCCCTCTCTCGTTCTTTCTCGGCTTCCTCTCGGCCCTCTCGCATTCTTCCTCGGCTTCCTTTCGAGCCCTCTCGCGTTCTTTTTCTTCTCTCTCTCTTTCTTCTTTTTCTCTCTGGCTAACCCATTTGCGCAGTTCGGCAACGGACAACCCCAGCTGGGTGCCAGCCTCTTTCAGATTCATATCTGAAGCACGAACCGTCTGGGTGTAGCCCAAAGTCTGCTGCGAACCTCGCCTAAACGCTTCCGCGCGGCACTACCTCTCACTATCGCTCTGCTGCTACACTGTTTACGACCTCTTCGTAAACTCTTCCAACTCGTTCTTCGTCCTCTGAGCTTGAGTGCACCAAATGTCCTGTCGCGGACGCCAGAATAATTGTCACCTGGTAATAATTAGGGGTTATTATTAACGATGCGCCCTCAATGGTGCGCACACTCCCAGACACCCTTAAGTGAGTGGGGGTAGCTGTTCCGGTCGCAAAGGAGATGCCCTCGACCTGCGTGGCAAGCTCAGCCGGAATTCAACTACCTTGTAGTGACAGAAGTGTGTGGCCGTTTGGTGCCCAGCTGTCGCCGGTTCAAGCCAGAGTAAGGTTCGGAGTCAGAAGTAACAAACAAAACACAATTTATGCACAGCAAGAGACGATAAAAGGGAATACACAAACACTAAAATTGCACAGAAGAGAGGTTCACAAAATACAAACGCTAAGCATGCAATTACAGAGGTATTCAATAACATAGAGGCTTTACAACACAGATGCAACACGAGAGAGTTACATAAACAAACACCAAATTGTTCACCGGGCACTGTTGCAGTCGGACGCCTCAAGAGTCACGATGTGGCTGCCATACAAGACGAGCACCGCTCCCTTGAAGGTCCGTGGGCTTGCCAGCAGCAGGTGATCCCCGGGAGTCGAGTCGAAGCACTGGCGAACACGCCGCAACCACCGACTGACTGACTGCACAAGCGGCGCGGTCTCTTTAAATAGGGCGTGCCACATCTGTCTGTTAACCCGCGCCAAAGCTATCGAGCACACACATTTAGTTTCAGGGGTTAGAGCGCTCCCTTCTCCTCCCGTCGAGCCGCGCGTCGTCATTGGCTAGGTCCCATAGAAGGTTCTGGATTTTTCTTGCATATTCCAGCTTGATGAGTCCGCGTGATCGCCGGGTGATGGGAAAGAGGGTGGCGGCGACGCGTACAAAGCTACGCGCTCTCTCGCGCGGGGAAGGAGGCTTTTCTCGAGCTTTCCACGCGACGCCGCAGGGCCTCGAGGCCTTTCAGGGCCAAAACTATTTTGCCCATTTTTGGGGCTGTGAAAGGAAACAAACAATTTGGCAGGAACATTTCCACAAAAGATTGTTTTTTTAGGTTTCTTTCCTGCCCAAGACCTTGAACAGTATTTTGGCTGGGTGTGATATTGCTGGAAGCATAGCCCCTGAGTGCAGGCTGAGATTGTGACGACACGTTTGGCAGAAAAAGATGGTCTCCTTTCTGCCCCTTTTGTTTTGCAGTCACTGCAAATCGCACAATCTTTACTGCTTCGGCCTCTGAGCTTGTAGATGATGAGGCCGGCCATACAGCCTTGCCTTGCCGTCCAAATGAGCAGATGGGCCCTGTTTTTTAGCGCTGGCCCTTGCATCGCCGACCAGTTGTCCGATGAGGTTCCGGAGGTACTAGATGTCGCTGCTCCTTTAGGCCCTGTGCAAGCTGCTGCGGTCACATCTAAATTAAGCTGTTTACAATTGAGACTTCCAGGAGCCAGAAAAACAGGTTCCTCCACAATGTCCTGGTTCTGTTTAAAGGAATAGCTGGCACAATAGTCGTCAGCCCTGTTGAGTGCACTCATGTTTTCTGTGTAGTCACAGATCACCACAGGCTTTTGCCAAGTAGCTTTCTTGCCTCCTGTTTTTGTACGCATTTTTTAATTTACTGATGCATTGGGAGCCGAACTAACATTTCACTTGACGTTTGTCCTACCAGGCAAGCGTCATATATGAGGCTTCTTGGCTGTAAACTGCCACCTCTCTTTTTTTTCAGTTTTTTCTTCAGCCGCGGTGGCGTTTTCTTTATATTGGTCATTACAGTGCCAGTTAGCAGTACACTCTTCTGAAGTGATTTTTCTGCAAGAATTGGGGAAGTGTGAAACCTGTTGGTGTAAAAGTGGTGGTCACGTCCCGGTGTAGGTAGCTGAAATTTCTCAAGCAGGTGCAGCACAATTCTCTCATATCCTCTGGCTGGGTGATATAAGCATGTCCTGTTGTTAGGCCTTTGTTACACAGCATTTGCAATGCTTCCACGATGGGCTGGGGCCGATAGAGAAGACATAGACTTGCCAGTATGGTCCAAGCGTCTTCTGCCACCACCTAGTAAATCTTGCTATTGATGTTTTGAGTAGAGTAGAATTCAACCATTCAAGCGTAATCCCTAAGGCAGTTCATGAAGAGTTGCCACAAGGCAATCTCCTCCGACTGCTTGCGGTAAGCAGCCACCGTCACATCCTCTGGCTGAATGATAAGCATGACCTGTTGTTAGGCGTTTGTCATTACCAGCATTTCCAATGCTTCCGTGATGGGCTGGGGCAGATAGAGCAGACAAAGACGTACCAATATGGTTTGGCGCCTTCTGCCACCCCCTGGTGAGTCTTGCTATTATCAATGTTTCAGTTAGAATAGAAATCAGCCATTCAGGTGTAATTCCCAAGGCAGTTCGCGAAGAGTTGCCACAAAGCAATCTCTTCCGACAATGTCGCACTATTTATTATGTTAAGCAAAGCTCCTTTCGTGAAGTAAAACAATCTCCAAGTAGCCACAGGCAAAGAGTAGGCAAATGGCAATACATATTGAAATACTTACTGTGAATTGCGTTTTATTGTCTGATGCTTTTGAAGGGACACTAAGGAGGGACAGCAGTTTTCCTGCATCGCTAAGGTACAGTGTTCTAATCTTAAAGAGACCACTTTAAGTGAAAGCAGATGTTTTAAAAGGATGGAAAGACCAAGAAACAGAACAAAGATGCTGCCATTACCGGCCAATTTCGCAAGTAAAATTCATGCTTCCACACAAGTATTGGTGCAAATTACTGCAAGATATATTGTGTCGTGAGCCACTCTAATGTGGCAGTGACACATCCTTTTCAGCAAGGTTATCATAGATTGACTCATGGGGAGGCTTCCAATTTAAGTTTTCTCACCCATAAATACTATATGCCACAATTGCTGCCAGACAAGATAGCCATAATGAGAGCAATAATCAAATTTTTGCTGAGACCATTGACTCAATGGAGTTGTCCTCAGTGTCCCTTTAAAAGGTTGCACTGAAGCATTCAAGCAAAGTATGCACTGATGCATGTGAGAAAATATTCTGGGATAACACAATCTTTGCTCCAACAGAAGACTGGCAATTTCACCACAAAGAGAGAAAACAGCTGCTCAGGTACACTGGTACAGCACGTACAGCAATCGCAATTATTAGCAGACATGCATTGCAATTCACAGAATGTCACAAAACGTGGTCGCTAGGCTAAGTGTAATGGCATTAATGTGCAAGCATATTTTACAGATTGCCGAGATTTATTTGTTGCTTCAATTATTTATTTCATATATATATGACCACATCTTTGTTTAACAAAAAAAAGGCCGTGCAGGTGCCAGGAAAGGGGTCAGATTAGATGTGCTAGGTTTCTCTCCTGGAAAAGCAAGGAAAGAATAATTCTCCTGTAACCAATTGACGGTGGATTCATCCAAATGTGAAGGTCCGATGTTCGACAACCTAAAAGCTACCTAAACGGGCATCTCTGCCAGTCGTCGACCAGAGCATATGCAAGAGAGGTGGTCATGTGTAGCCTAAGCACGGACATCTGCACGAGAGAAGGCAAAAAAAAAAAAAAAGCTGAAATTTTGGGTACAGCCGAGCCCACTTATAACGGCCCCACTTAAGACGAACTTTCCCTTATAACGAACGAGACCGGAGCGACCGCCAAAATATACATTACTTCAATGGCACAAGATCGCACGTATAACGAACGTCCATGAGCGCTGCCGATCGGCTACAGCGAACGGACGGCATAAACCCGGCGCCCCGATACGTGATAACGATGGGCTCCCATCCCTTTTGGTCTGTTTTCGCAATCCTCCTCGCAAGCGACCTACCCTTTGCTCGCCGACGCGCGCTGCCTACGAGTGTCGGCGCGTGGTGTGGCCACCAATGCCACGCTGCCGCCCCTCCTCGCAACTCCGCTCCCCTCTCCTCTCGCCATTCCCTCGTCTTCGCCTGTCTCCACGGCGCCGGCCGCCGGCATAGTCTTCGAAGTTTCGTCGTTTCGTTTCCTGGCTGTTCCATTGAGCGGCCGTGCCAGGGGTGCGGGGCGCCAGGAGGCAGGCCTCTCCATACGGTAGCGGTTGTACTGTTTGCACGGGCGGACTGAATGCGCAGCGGCGCGCGCGCGCCGCTGCATTCAGTACTGCGGTGACGGTTCGTGGCCTCCGAGATTTGCAGAGGTAATCTCGGAGGCCATGGACGGTTGAAAGCAACTACGGTAGGAGCCAACAGGTGGCAGCACTGATGCTCAGGGATGCCTCTCATTGGTCTCCCCGCTGTATACCATGCCCCGCTGTGTGTCCGTTTCGTTCCGTTCCATTCCTTAGGCACTTCCTCGCTTGCCTCGCGTGATTGTCGCATGTGCGCACGTGCTCCGTCAGTTGCGGCGCTTTGTTGTCATTTTCGTGTGTGTGGTGTGAACGCTTCGTCTGTCGGGCCTGAGTCGTATAATTCGGGATGGCGGACGGGAATAGCCTGCCTCCAGCTTTCACGAAACGAAAAGCGCTGGACATGGCAACGAAGCGAGCAATTGTGACGGAACTGTCTCAAGGTGCTAAAAATTGTGAGCTGGTGAAGAAGTACAACGTGTCGAAATCAACCATCTCGACAATTCTGAAGAATAAGGAAAAGATCGCCAGCTCCAACGCCAACACAGCGGACAGAAAGCGCCTGCGGAAGGCCACCTATGCGGACGTAGAGGATGCGCTGCTGAAGTGGTTCCTCGACGCACGGGCTTGCAACATTCCGATAAGTGGACCAATGATGCTGGGCAAAGCCAAAGACTTCGCATTCCTACTAGATTTTCCCGACTTCTGCCCAGGCAATGGCTGGCTACATCGGTTCAAAGTGCGGCATGGGATTGTTTTTAAATCGATTGTCGGTGAGGCGCGTTCAGTAAGTGACCAGGACGTTGCCAATTGGCTTGCAACAAACCGAGCCATTATTGCAAGGTACGCACAGCAGGATGTGTATAATGCAGATGAAACTGCATTATTTTATCAGATGCTTCCAGACAAGACGCACTCCATGAAAGGGGAGTCATGTGCTGGCGGTAAACACAGTAAAGTGCGCGTTACAGTTCTTCTGTGTGCTAATATGAATGGCAGCGACCGGCGCATGCCGTTTGTAATCGGAAAATCCAAGAAGCCACGTTGCTTTCGGAACCATGTACTCGTGCGCTACAGGCACAATACTAAGTCCTGGATGACACGGGATTTATTCGCAGAGTGGCTGGGCGAGTTTGACTGCGACATGCAGAGGCAAAGCAGGCGCGTGCTGCTGTTGCTCGACAATTGCTCAGCGCGCCACGTGCAAACGTCTCTGACGGCAGTAACTACTTTTCCTGCCGCCCAATACCACTTCTAAAGTGCAGCCTCTTGATTTGGGCATAATACGCTCCTTTAAGGCATTGTATAGGCGCCACATTGTGCAGTGCTTGCTCATCGCCGTTGACCGTCCGGCCGCTAACTTGCCGCTCCGGGTTTCATTGTATTCAGCCCTTGAGATGGTGAAGACGGCCTGGGCGGAGGTGACGACCGTTTGCGTGCTAAACTGTTTCCGCAAGGCCGGCTTCGTCGACGCAGTACCGGACGTCGGGCCTGATGCCTCCGATGATGATGATTCCAGCGGCGATTTGTGGCAGCGTGTCGTCGACTCCGACATGGGAGGCCCTGGCATTGGTTGGCAGGATTTTTATTTCTGCGGATGAAGACGCGGATATTGCGGAACCGTGCACGGACGAAGGCATCGTTTCTGAAGTGCTGGCCGAGAGCGACACGGAAGAATCAGATGAAGATGAAACGTCTGAGTCAGCACCTGTAAGCACATCTGTAGCAATGGGCTATATAGAGGCCTCGGACAACTTGTCTATGCCAAGGGACTCAGCGAAGAGCACGCTAGTGCTTTAAATAAACTGGAGACCGCCCTCATCGCATCTGCACTGCAGAAACAGACGAGCATCACAGACTTTTTTGCTAAGAAATAAATTTAGTGTTTTGACCGCCAACTTTTTTTTCTCTTTTTTAGTTTGTGGTCCAGTTACTACGAACTTCGGGATATAACGAACGGACGCCGCGTGACGCTCAGTTTCGTTATAAGCGGTCTCGACTGTATTACATCAAAAATATGTGTAAGCCCACTCAGCAACCAAAAATGACATACATTGTGCAATAATTAAAATATTATTAATGATGCGTCACTAATAGTGCGCATACTCCCAGACACCCTTAGAGTGAGTGGTAGTAGCTGACTCGGTCGCAAAGGAGTTGCCTTCGACTTGCGTGGCAAGCTCAGTCAAAAGTCAACTACTTTGTAATGACAGAAGGGGGTGGCCGTTTGGTGCCCAGCTTTCACCGGTTCAAGCCAGAGTAAGGGTCTGAGTCAGAACTAACAAACAAAAGCTTTGTACACAGCAAGAGACAATACAGAGAAATCCACGCAAACAATAAAAATGCACAGACGAAAGGTTCACAGAAAGGCAATGCTAAGCATGCAAATAAAGAGGCATTCAATAGCATAGAGGCTTTACAACACTGAACAATACACGAGAGAGTCAAATAAACATACACCTGATTGTTCACTGGCACTGTCGCAGACCGATTCCTGAAGAGTCACGATGTGCCCACCATGTAAGACGAACACCGTTCCCTGACAGATTGTGGGCTTGCCAAGCAGCGGGTGAACCCCGGGAACCGAGCAGTAGCACCTGCGAACTCGCTGCATTACTAGCTCAAACAATGGCTGGCTCGCACAAGCGATGCGACCTCAATAAATAGGGTGCGTTGCATCTGCTTGTTACGACATGCTAAGGCCAGTGCACAAATTCACTCAGCTCTTTTGAGCGTTTCCTTTTTCCCGCCAAGCCGCACGTCGTCATCGGTTAGGCGTGGCCGAGGCTTCTCGAGAAGGCGCATCTTCTGGCCTGATGAGTCACCATCACCACCAAGTGATGAGAAGGCGGGGGTGATGCCGATGCGTAAAAGGCTACAATTTCTCGTCACATGGGGAAAGACTCCGTGCGGGCTTCTTTCACGCCGCGCTGGCTTAATAACAATGTGCGTTGATTTCGTTACACACCCCTCCCTTACAGAATATTGTCTTACAATATTCTCACACACAAACATTGACGCACATGCATGCGCTCACAAACTACACGGGGAAAATACGCACATAACACACGTACATTCATATTCAACATGAGCATCGCAAACGTAAATAATAGTTTCAACCACAACCAACGTTTTTAGATTAGGTCAGTTGGGAAGGAGCGCGCCCGCGCCATGTAGACGGAGCGGGCCCCTCGCGTATCCCGCGCAGCGGCGGCGCTGCTGTCGCGTTAGGATTGCCCCTTCTGATGTCGTCTGCTACGTCTCCGTGTTGAACAGCGGAAGCAAGAAGCCTGCGCATCAACGTTAATGCCTTGAAGCAGCTGGGCTCAGCTGGCTAAATGTTATTTACGCACAGAAATTAATTTCGTGGTAGTACACAGGAAAAACAATCCCTAAACTTGGCAACGGCCGACTTAAACAAGCTTGAACCGACTGTTGGGTGGTGGTAGCGGCTGCACCGTGCAGACGCTTTCCACGCTCTCCTCCAGCGCGGCCCTCCTAACACAAACCTTGTTAGTGATGACTTTGCATTGTGGCATCTGGTAGGACACGTCCCTACATCAGTAGAGTATATTCCGATAAGCGGCTGTGTTTTTCAACAAAACTGGCCCGCGGTTCCAACAAACTCAAATTCAGCGCATGCGTTTATTTACAAAGCCGACTACGACGTAAAAATGTATCGTTAATCGCCTTTCACGGTTGCGGCTACCCGTTTTATGCTATATGGCGCTGCGGTGATATGAATTAGGTCAGTAAACTTGTCTTACTGCTGGGATGTTTATAACTTTACACCATATTTACTCTACAGATGCCTCACGTGCGCCGACCTCTTGGCTTTTTGAGTTATTTTGAGCAGCTTGGAAAAAGGCTTCTAATTGTAGAAAAGGAATGACTCGCGGTTAAGTGAAATACAAAGCACGGCTCAATACATAACAATCATAACGTATCTTTATTTATATGCATGCTTTTATGTCCCGTGGATGTATTTATTTGTCCAAAAGGCCAGTCTACATCAACTTCACTTTCTTTCTCACGGAAGCAATTGTGCCACAAGCAGTCAGCTGTTTGCAAGCATCCTTTGCTGCAAAGTGCATTCGCAGGACTACATAGTATTGCAGAAAGTCTGCAGTCAGAGTGTCCCTGTGAGTGCAGCACCCAACACCTAGCACACCACAGCCTTTCAGTGAATCTAGAATATCCCAGAAAGTGTCCACATAGAGGCTGTTTTCTTGCAGTAGGGTCGATATCTTGTTTTCAGCACTTCTAAACATGTTGAACAGCTCCCATGAAGGATATTTAAGGCATCCTTCCTTGAACTCTCTTTCAAGAGTTAGAAAAGCTTCTGGGCATTGCGTACGTGATGACTGGATTTTGCTGATGCAGGCAGCACACTTCTCATGCTTCAAAAAGGAGTGTACAAGATAGCCACACAGGTAGTACACAACGCAGTCTTGTGCATCTGGCATGCTGTATCCATGATCTGGAGCAGTGCTGTCCTTTGGCAGAACACCCTTTGGAGGACTGCAGAGCTTCTGCAGCTTTGATTTTATCCTTGAGCTGTTCATGTGTTGCCAGCTGTTCCTTTTTCCTTGCCTTCATGGTGTCTTGGACAGCAGCAAGCACGAGTGTTGGCTCTGCCATGACGTTGCCAGTGACGCAAGTCTTTATAGGCGTATACAGACTTAGTAGTCTGTATATATGCGAGAAGCTTATGATGGTCTGGTGGTCTTCATCACCTACCTCCAAAGCTCCTGGTGACTCCAAAAAATCTCTGAAAGTCAGACAAAAGATGATGTCAAGTCTTTTTCACTAGAACATTTCCAAACATTTGCCCACCTGTAATAGCAGATATGTAACGCCCATAATGTTTCTAGACTTCTTACCTCCAAGGGATCTTGGTTCAGTTTTCCAGTGAGAACATAGTGTGCTCCATTGGAAAGCAGGTCAGTGATCAGGTCTAGGACAGATGACGTCACTTGGAGAGACTCCATAGTCACTTGTGACGCAAACATGGCATTTCCTTTCCTGATGTGGTTCTCCTCTGTTGCGTTTACCAGCCCGAGAAATTCTTTAATGACCTTGAAGATGAACCGGCAAATAACAATAATTAGTATTAAAAAAAAATCGCAAAGTTATATTTATACATACCTCAATTTCTTTGGATGAACTTTTGATCCCAAACCGTGGTAGCTTAACGTTTAGGGCATCAAAGAGACTGTTCACCATTGATGTGAACTGGGCTGTACCATCACAATTTTCTAGCCCGGGTTGTTGAAGCCTTTTGTACAGCTTCAAGCCAATGCACCATTTCGGAAATCGCAGCGCCGCGAAAAAACCTAGCGGGCGCGCGACGCATTATGGGAAAAGTGAGCGAACGCCGACCGACCGCCCGTCTTTCCTGCCTCCTGCGTTCGCATAGCTGCGGTGTGTGTGTGTACGTGCTTCGATTGCTTTAAGATTTCGTGTATTTTTTGGTGGTGGGCGGTTGCAGGTGCGTTATATAAAGTGTTACGTGCCTGTGGGTTACTTAGTGGCCGCTGCCACTACTGCGCGCGATGTCGTCGAAGTGCCGAGGCGGTGGTCAGACTTGTTGTGTGCCTGGCTGCGACAACAACACGCTGAAAGACAAGAACGTTTCATTTCACGCGTTCCCTGCAAATGAAAAAGAAAAAAAGGAGTGGGTGAGAAGAATCAACCGCCAGGGAAGTGCTGGTCGCTTCTCTTTGTGGCAACCTTCTAAGCACCACCGGATCTGCGGAGCTCACTTCAACGCAAGTGGACGCCGTGGCTATATGGACCGGTTGCCGACAATTTTCCCTCATAAAGTCATCAGTCAACTATCTCCTTCCTTTAATACCGGTAAATATATATATTCAGGCGGTTATCGCATATTATCATTACTGCCAAATCTCTTCCAGTCGCGAAACGCAAGAAGACGAGCTCCCAAACTGCCTCTGCCAGCCCTGTGCTCGTCCTGAACGAGTTGGAGATCGGCTACGTAGTTGACGTGCCCCAATGCGATCAACGTAAGAGACGCTTTAACTGTGCCATCTTTTTTCTGAGGCTTCGATTTTGTGTGTTCGCATTTTCATCAAAGCGTTTGTACGCAGAGAGCGACGTAGTTTCCCAGGAGCCCACCCAGCTGACCTTCGGTGCACCGGCTTCGTCTCGCACGGAAACAGGTTAGTGATGGTTCAAAATTCTCACTTTCTCCATTCCACTATGAAAACTTATTTTTCGCATTTAACGGACCCCTATCGCGCCCACTCATTGTGAGGTCCACGGGTGCTGTGGCGACCGGTATATTAATAAATGGACCAAACTTTTTTCCCGCGAAGCCAGTTTTTCGCAAGCTTTTGCAGCTAGCCATGGGAAGTCTACATGTTATGAGTTGCATAACCTCATGTATTCTGTGACATGTCATCAGTGATTTGTACCGTGCATGTGTTATTACTTCAGCGAGTTTTCTGATAAACGCGGTACCTCTTCCACCAGTGCACGCATTGTGAAACTTACCCATTTCATTTCTTTCACCGCGACATTATTCCCTTCACCACAGCTTGTAAAAATGACACAAAAGTCAGGCTATCCAAATGCATATACAGTGTAGATTTGGCTGATGTGCTGGGTGCATGAAACCTATGGTTCCATGCTGGTTGGTAAGCTGCTTGCACAGGTGGATCAGTGGAGTGAAAGAGAGTTGGGCTCTATGGCTTTGTCATCCTAGTTCTTTGTTGTCTGTATATCAGTGTAAGCTGAGAGCAAGGGTTCAGAACACACATTGTGGGCTGAAGTGACTATTTCAAGCCCTGAAATCTGTATTAAAGCACGGCCTAACTGTTCGCAAATCAATAAACAGTTTTTATTTTCTAGGTGCCGAGCATTCATACTCCATGGGGCCTCCAGACACAGCATCTGCTGCCGCACTAAGGAAAGTCAACCACCTTCTCGAAGTATGTGGAAAACTGGAGCATGAAAATAACTTGCTTCGAAAAGAGAAATCTGTGCTCCAGAAAACGGTTGAGGATCTGGAGGCTCAGTTGCACCATGTGAAAGTTGAGGCGCTTAAAGAGAAGCTAAAAACAAAAAACCTTGTCTCAAAAGTTCACGGTTTTGTTTCAGATCAAAAGCGACTAGTGTTTTATACAGGGTTTAACTCCTTTGAAAAATTTGATGCGTTTCTGGAACATGTTGAAGGCATGTACCAGACACTGAAAACAGATGCTGGCAGGCCACCAGCACTGAAAATGAAAGAACAGGTCATTGCAGTGCTTTGCAGGCTCCGGGTTGGGTTACTGGAGCAGGATTTGGCATATCGCCTGAAAGTGTCTGTGTCAACCGTGAGTGCAATGTTCACATTTTGGGTAAATTTTTTGTTTGAAATGTTAATCCAGATACCAATGTGGCCATCCCGTAACACAGTGGACATGTTCATGCCAGACAATTTTAAAGAATTGTACCCATCGACACGCATTGTACTGGACTGCACAGAAATTTTTATCGAGAACCCGTCTGATTACAGTACGCAAAGCGACACTTTCAGCTCGTACAAAGGACACAACACTGCAAAAGGACTCATTGGCATCACTCCAAACGGCTTCGTTTCTTTCGTGTCAAATCTTGCACCTGGGAGACTTTCCGATCGAGAAATCACGAGACACAGTGGCCTCTATGAGTTGCTCGAGGAAGGGGACAGCGTAATGGCGGATAGAGGATTCCTCATTGAAGATGACCTCCGTCAGCTTGGAGTCGAATTAAACATGCCACCTATGTTGAATGGCCGCTCGCAGTTGTCACTGGCAGATGAGATAGCAACACGGCAGATAGCGAGTTTGCGAATTCATGTTGAGCGTGTCATCAGGGAAGTTAAAAACTTCAGAATACTCCGTGCTGTCTTTCCTAATGTTATGGCAGAGAAGCTGAACAAGATATGGAAAATTTGTTGTTATCTCAATAATTTCATGCATGAGCCCATTCTAAACCGATGAGCGATGGTAGTGTTCTTAATGTTTTGTATGTTATGCATGATCTACTGTAATGCAGGGGTGCTCAAACTCTTTAGCCTTCTCATTTGAAGACCAAATCATTTCGCTAAAATGCAGTCGGCTTCTAACATGTTCCATTTGTGTTCTGGCCAGCTTTGGTCACGGAGCCTGTCTTGAAAATATTTGTTTTATGGGGGATTAACGTCCGAAAGCGACTCAGGCTATGAGAGACGCCGTAGTGAAGGGCTCAGGAAATTTCGATCACCTGAGGTTCTTTAACGTGCACTGACATCGCACTGTACACTGGCCTCTAAAATTTTGCCTCCATCGAAATTCGACCGCTGCGGCTGAGGCTTGAAAAGGTGCTGGCCGACATATGTAAAAGGGGTATGCAAGCTGCGCAGCACATGAACAAGTACTTAAATTCTGTTATGACTGACTGTATAGTGAGATAGCTGTAAGCAGCTACAGCATTAGTCCCAAAATAACTGGCTAAAGTGGATGAAGACATGCATGAACATAGGTGCTTGGGGATTCTAGGAACTGTTCCAAGAACCCCTAGAGTTCCCCAAAATGCAGTTTGAGAATCCCTGCTGCAGTGCAAGGCATCGAACTTGCACTGAATTACACTATTTCATGTACAGCAGACTAGAGGAGCCTTTCTTTCTCTGCTGAAGTAAATCTGAAGTCAATGTACAGGCTATATAGAGCTGCAACGCCTTATTTCTCTGTCGGTGTTGTGCAAATGATTTGAGCATAGATTGTGGCAGTACTATATCCAAGTCATGACTGGAAACGAAATCACCAGTCTCATTGCTGATCTACACAGACAAGATGGAAAGTTGGTGTTTGCAGCCATTGTCTTTTCTACGACAGATTGTCTTTCCTAACTTTTTGGAATGAAATCTGTAAAGTGAATTTCACTTTGTCATTTTTACATGTGTTAGTGATGTACTCATTTTAAAAAAAAGTGATATGTATTGTATATATGTGTACTGTATATGTAAAAAATTTGTACATGTATGCGAGTATTTCATGGCACTGAAATTTGAAAGCTTTATTACCAACTCTCATGTAATGTCTTGCATGGAATCCTTCAGAAAGAACTTATATCAGCTACAATACCCGAGATGCGACAGATTTGAGCTTGTCGTCAAAGAAGTGCGAGCTCAGTGCTACTCGAAACTTGTGCATTAACCCCTCAAAGCAGAGATTAAGTATGCTGAATCTGCACCTTGGGCACTGTCTATGACGGCACATTGATTTACTGTAAAGCATAAGCCTTCATTGGTTCACTTCACATATGTTACAAGTCGTACCGAGTGCAAGAGTATCTACAATACGGACAACACACTTGTCACTTTGCAAAGATTTTGCTTGCAACTTTCATTGCGGTTTCCTTACAGAGACCAATGTGAAGTATGTAGCTGCCCATGTGCTTGTGACTGTAGCTGTGTTCCTAGTGACTGGAAGGTGGGCAAGGTGGTTCCCCTGCACAAGTCTGGGGACAAACATTCTCCTAATAACTACCGACCCATTTCACTTACTAGCATCCCATGTAAGATCATGGAACATGTCATCTGCTCTCATCTCGCCAATTTTCTTGAATCAAATTCGTTCTTCAGTCATTCCCACCACGGGTTTCGTAAAACATTCTCATGCGAGACTCAGCTTCTATGCTTGTCACAAGACCTTCATTTCATTCTTGACCGGGGTTCCATAGCAGGCTGTATATTCCTCGATTTCTCCAAAGCTTTCGATAAAGTTTCTCACCAATTACTACTTTTCAAATTAAGTAACCTCAAACTCGACCCTAGCATCGTTTCGTGGCTTGAGTCTTTCCTCACTAACCGTTCTCAATACGTGACAGCAAATAAATGGAACTCTCGTTCCTCTCCAGTGGGCGCAGGCATTCCCCAGGGCTCCGTACCAGGGCCCCTACTTTTTCTAATTTATATTAATGATTTGCCTAACACCATTGCTTCTTCTGTGTGTCTCTTTGCTGACGATTGTGTAATTTACCGTGAAATTAACAGTGACTCTGACATTTCTGTTCTTCAGTCTGATATTAACCAAGTTTCAGAGTGGTGTAAATTATGGCACATGAAGCTTAACATTAACAAGTGCAAACATATGCGTATTTCTCGTCGTAACAATGAAGTAGCTAATTACAACCTCAATAATACTCCTCTTGAAACTGTGTCTTCGTATAGATACCTTGGTGTGCACATAACTTCTAATCTTTCTTGGAATCTGCATGTGGAATCTATTACTAACAATGCTAACCGCATGTTGGGGTACCTGCGCCGAAACTTTAACCTTTCTTTTAGTTCAATAAAACTGCTTCTTTATAAAACCCTTGTTCGTCCCCTGGCCTTGCATCTCTAGAATCTGAAATCGAATCTGTTCAAAACCGCGCGTCACGTTTTATACTTTCCAACTATAACCGTAACTCCAGTGTTACCGTTATGAAAACAACATTATCATTGCCACCGCTTTCACTACGCAGAAATATTTCCCGCTTATGTCTATTTCACAAAATCTATTACCACAATCCTGCCCTTAAGAGCCGGCTACTAACTACCCCCACATATGTTTCAGGTCGCATTGATCATCTTCACAAAGTAGGTGTTCCGTCATGTCGTACTAAACACACCTCTTGTTCTTTCGTTCCAAACACTTCTGTCAGTTGGAACCACCTTCCTAGGCACATTGCTGATATTACGGACCCAAATTCTTTTAAGACTGCCGTATGTAATCTATATTTATAAATGGTAGTCAAATGTTTTTGTTCGTTTTCGGTGACATTGTTGACTGTCGGAAATGATTTTTTTTTGTCTCACCTGCTTTTCTCTTTTTTTTTTCCGCCAATACTTTTTTTTTTTTTGATCACTTTTCGCCGTGTTATTGTTTCTCCTATGATGCTTTATGCTGCACTGTACCCTGTACCAATGTATCTTTCCCACTCCCCTCTTTAATGCCTTCGGGCCCTGAGGGTATATGAATAAATAAATAAATAAATAAAAGGCTTTCTTACAAAGAAAGGCTCTTGTATTGCACAGCTCACTTAAACATCTTGTGCCAATATATTTTAAGAGCATAACACAAAAGCATGCTAAGCAATGCATCTCTATGTATAAGCACGTTGCAGAAAAATTTTTTTAATACAGTCTTGTTCAAACATAAGTGTAACGAAATAAATAACTTCAATTATCAAAATCTCAAGCAACTCCGTTGGTGTGAAAAAATGAACAAAACATTGCAATGCGTGACATTATGCAAGAGGTATTTGTGTTCTTAACAATTAGTAGTTAGGCTTTCCTACTAGCCTCACTACGGTGCTGAGCTCTGGTTTGGTTTGAGAGGTTATTGGGTTATGCCATGATCATTCTTTTTGGTGCTTTGAATTCCCTACAATTAGATGGTGGGTCAATGAAATTGGTTCAAAAGTGTAGTGGAGTCCATTAATCACAGAAGAGGATGCACAGCTAAATGACAGTTTGGAGAACAAGAGTGCATGCATCTTCCAGGATACTGCTTCCATTTTGAATGTAAAATTTTAGATGCAGCACCTACCGAGCACTCGCTTGTAATTTGGCTACTTTTATGCGCACATGGGAGTTTTTTTCCTACCTATTACGTTTAAAAAACAAAATGTTGCTTTGAATCAAGAATATATAGTATGTAATGTGGCAGTCTTACAAAATACAATAACAAAAAAGAAGTACGCAAAACTGTCTTGACGCCTTAAGTGCAGAAATGAAGAAAGCCAAGCAACCAATATGAGCATATAAACTGTGCACCTCCCAAAGAACGTATTTCTGCAAGGAAGAAAGAAGGACTTTCATATGTTTCTGAAGTGCTGGTTCCAAATGAGCAATAATGATGAAGCAAAAACAAACTGTTAAATTAATGATCTCAATACACTCATTTTGCATCGAATGAAGTGCTGGTTCCAAATGAGCAATAATGATGAAGCAAAAACAAACTGTTAAATTAATGATCTCAATACACTCATTTTGCATCGAAGCATATACATCAGCTTGCAAGTACATAGTAAAACCTTGCACAAGAATTACCTTTCTTACGGCAACAAGTCATCCTAAAAAGTACAAATACTACGCCAGACACAAAATCAAAATGTTCACAGATTTCGCTTGCACAGCAATGATTGCAGTACACAAGCAAGAACTTGCACACAACTCTCAATCACAGCTACACAGCAAGTAGACATACTGAACCTGTGTATGCCAACTAGCAACTAACCGCCGCATTTGCAAATTCTTCTTTGATTTTATATAGAAGATGAAAGTAACCATGAGAAAACATGGTGTGAACAGAATTAAACATCATATTTCAAATATAAATGACTATCATCAAGTCGGTAGTTTGCCCAAATTAACCACACGCGAACCTGCTAGACAGCAACACATCAATCAGTGCGTGTGTCCTGACATCCAGAAAGTGTAGCAGGAAGGATTTAACATGCAGGCACATGAACTTCATAGGATCAGGTAGCAGAACCTATACAGAGTCACACTCATGAATTCTAGCTCGTACAAATGACAAGAAAAAAAGCGTCGGGGACACCAAAACAAATGAAGCATAGGACGACTCGCACCAAAACGCAGACAGACAAGATGCGTCTACCTCCACAGTAGAGGGGCACATTGTTTGGCAGTGGTTTTGACACTCGCATTTCTAGACGTTAAATCCAAAGCCTCGACAGCTTTCCCTTCTTTCTATTTAGGTTTTCAGTACAAGGGGAGAAGGATGCCGCCAATAGAAAGTAACAAAAAAAAAAGGTAAAGGAAGCACAGGGTCAGTGTAAACATGGTTCAGCAGTCCAAATCTCAGTCCTCCTTTCTTTAGACACAGCAGCACACAAAGTGAGAAACGATTTTTACATTCCATACTTCCGCTATGGGCACACAGTTGTCAAGGGCTCCAGACCAGATGAAACCATGTGAAGCCTATTATCACGCACAAAACTTTTTACATACAAGCATTTCTGCACCTTGCCTTGATCAAGATGTATCAAAGCGCCTGTGTACCAAATCAATTGATCTGTCTTCAGCAGAAGGACCCCACATCTTCCGAATCAAAGTGGCCGATCTGTTCATTAGAAGTTGCCGTTTTGTCTTTATTAGGCATGACACGAGACCACCAAGGAATGTCATCTCCGTCCGCAAAGAGTTAAGCATCCACCACGATGGCTCTGCGACTATGGAATTTGGCTGCTTGACCCAATGTCATGGGATGAAATCACAGACATGAAAGTCCCATTTTGGTGGAGGCAAAATATAATGTGCACATTAAAAATCCACGATGGTCAAAGCTGTTTGGGAGCCCTCCATCCCCATGTCCCTCGTTGCCTACAGGATGTTAAACCAGAAAAACGTAGGCTCGACTCAAAACATAGCAATGATGTGTGTCGAACCAAATCAGCTTTCACAATGTGATGACTGGATGAAGTAAAAAATAGAGCATTTAGAATTTAACTCACTACTACTTGAAGGCATTTCAGACAATGCTGAGTTCAGCTTCTCCTTACCCTTACAAGTGAGGTTGATAAAACAATTACCAAACTGTCAAGCTACAAGAGAAAATTGCGTGCAGTGAAAATGAATTAAATTCCAGATGTCGCATGAAACCTTGGCAAAACAGATGGAGAAGCTACAACGACTGTAAGGAAGGTGCGTGATGTTGCTACGCAGTGGCTACATTCTTTTCTTAGGAGTTTACCCGACAGACCAACAGACTTAATGAGCATTGATACCAAGACAAAACAGATGAACACAAACCTTAACCTCATCAGGCTGCACAGTGTTTCTCCTTCATCAAACCTGACTTTCAACTTTAAAGGTCGCACTGCTCCTATTGGCTAAACCTAAGCGCTTTCTTTTTATTACAAAATTATCGATGAGGAGTGATGCTCTGGTATTCAAAACACATTTGAAATGTGAAAATGCTCCTTCATAGTTAGGTTAGGTTAGCAAATGGAGGTGGGAAAATCAAGTGGCAGGAAACGACAGTGGACAAGGAATCCAAAAAATACCTTTCCTCTGTCTGCCAAGAGAGCACGACTTTCTTATCGACAAGCAACACGAGAAAAAAAGTTGGTTCAAAAAAAAAAATTCAGGCAAAGGACAAGGGAAAAATCACAAGGAAGGTAGCCGACAAATGTAGAGACAGGAACTTGGAGGACAAGGCAGCAAGACGTGTGGTGCTTGACATTTACTTTTTACACACAGATTAGTGGCACACACATTTAAATGGGTTGTGGCACAACGTGCACATCGCCATAACGATATTACGCAGAAAAACACTTTCTTCATGGAAAAAAATGCAATACAAGATATTTAAGAAACAAATATACATAAGTATGAACACATGCCAAAGCATGTTACGAGTCCGAGCATCTTTGTCCTGCAGACCAATGTAACATAAAATAAGTCATTGAAATTCACACACAAGCACAGTGCTCTTGGTAGTTCTTGTGACATTCCAGGAGACGTGGCAGCATTTTGGAAATCCAAAGCGAGCTGTCAAAAGTGATCCTCTGAAGAGTGCAGTCTGTGCCATTATCAACCACAAAATCACACCAGGAGAGTCCAGTCAAAGCCATTTGCCCCTGGACCTGGTAAAAGTACTTGTGCGTTGGTTTAAGAACTCCATTCTTCAGGTAGGGTGCCGTATTCACAGCATTTTCTAATTCCTCACCCCGTTCCTTGGCAGCTGAGAGGGTCTTAACTTCAAGGAGACCAAAATCTCCTCCCTGCTCTACAACACGGTCAGGCGTTGCACCAAGAACAGGGACACCAGGGTTGACGCACAACCCACAACAGTAAATCCTAACTGGGACCTTTTTCTTGTCTATGTAACGCTGCACGGCTGCATCTTCATTCCTTAAACCATCAGCCATGTATTTGGTCTGCATCTGGCTAGACCCGAACAACCTCTTAAAAAACTTCTCATCAGCTGGCTTCTTCCGTGACACCACATCTCCAAAGTGTGAAGCAGTCAGGCGCTTGGATCTCTCGAAGCTCCATGTTGTAGAGCCGCTCTGCATCCTAGTCGCTTGCTCAAGGGCCCATGAGTCTTCTAAAGTAAGCTCACAGGAGCCGAACGTGTACCCAGCTGGCACATGCTCAACCCACAGGGCTTGCACCGGCAACCTGATTGGCATCTGGCTGAGAGCCTCCTCCTGACGTGTTCTTTTCACTTGTACGGGCTGAAAGTGGTTGTCCTCCAGCGTCTTGCATAGCATGGCGTTTGGAATATTTTTCTGTGTCTGATACATTCTCTTAATATGGTCTTCTGTTACTGTCAGAGAAACTGTGGTTTCTTGAGTTGCATACCTGCCAGCTTTCATTGGCATATGTTTCACAAAACGCAGTTTTGAGAACTCGCGTGTGTGCACGTTGGCCTTCTTTGCCCCAGTACCCCATGCTCTGGGTTTGTCTGTACACGACTGTGTGTCTTGCACGTAGGCTGCCCCAGAGCGCTTCAGGTCTAATACAAACCATAGAATTGCTACTACATGTTTACAAACACCTGCAGCTCCAGCCCGGCAGTTGCAGGTTCCTTCGTCCACAGTTCCATTTGACGAGAGCACAGCAGCAGTGTTATATAATTTTGCCAAAGAGAATGATGCCTCCACTGTTGCTTTAAGAAAAGTGGATCTGTCAGCCTTGCAAATAAGAACATTGTGCACCTTCTCTGCTTTGAACATCCTGTATCCGCTTACAGTATGCTTCTGAGCACCACGTGAATTCTGATGTGCCAAGATTCCTTGCTCTGAGAACCCATCTGGAACGTCTTTTAACTGTTTTGTCCATGGCCCTTTCGGTAGCCTTGCTTGGAGAGGAAGTGCATTATGAATGGCTTGCAGTGGTACCTGCAACATGGGTATAAGCAAGTGTCAAAATGTTTTCTTTGGCACTCCACATATAAACAGAGCATGGAAGCATACACAGCTGATCATGGCATCACCAATGCGATCTTGAAATAAAGTATTCATTCATTGTGTCTTGGTTACTTGTGGCAAGCATGCTTGAAAAGCAACGCTGAACCCATTTCATTTACTACGCGCGGTCGTGAAGAATGTTGCACAAGGACGGCCTCGGTAAACCACCAGCTAACTAAAACTCCGAGGCCGCCCAAGTACAAGGTACTGGCGCGTCCATGTTTTTCACGTTAGCAAAATATCCGCCGCAGTTTTTTTCGACCGCGTTCGCGTTACTTGTAGCCACCGAGGCACGTTCATATTTTGGCTGCGCCTATCTGCACTCCACGGTAGTAACAAATGGACACCGCGACCGAGATAGTACGAGCCGTCAAACTCGTTGAATATGGCACAGACAGCAACTACTATTTGTATCGCAAAAATATGCTCAGCTACACACAATGTAACAGTGCTTGTTGGTTCTGCTTCGCACTTGCTGCGTGCTATTCGAACAACACTATAGGCAAGAAAATGCGCTCGCACAAGCTAAGCACCAACTCAACTACTACTTTCTTCCAAGATGTACTCATTGAACGAATGCGCTGTCCGTTTCTTTCGACGATATACTTGTTTCAGACTCGTCCGTAGACTAAATAGCACGCTATAACCAAAAGATTGAATGGGCAGTGCGCGATAACGACGTATTTTGCTAAAATATAGCGCGTACATTCTCACAAGACTATGTCGCACTGTTGCAACAAACATGAATGCGTACGCTACGTACTACGCCTGCCGCCGGGACAGCCGCAGAAACTTTGAAGGTTCGCGACGGGCGACCAGTAAATAAATGCACTGTTAGCGCGCGCTTACCAGCAAAACACGCCTGCTAGCCGTAGGATCGCGCTCGTGCCTTCTGAAGCATAGCTAAAACTATACACTGGCACATGTGCGCGCTTCACGAGCGCTCACGTGCGAAAATACTCGCTTCGCGCTCGTAGCGTCGGCTGCAAAACCACAAAAAAAGTTGTACGGCAATGCAAAGATCACTTGCGCGGCGCAAGCATGCTACAAAAGCATTGCTAGCATCCCAAAAAAAAGTTTTGTTTACCTGCTTTTGCGCAACGTCCATGTCGAACCACTCCTGCGCCGGATCCTGCCCGGCAAGCCACGCTCACAATTCCCAGCCTGCTTTGCGGCGGTCGCGTAGGGGGCGCGCGCAACTTTCCGAAATGGTCCATTGCAGTGCTGCGGCTGAAAAGCTGCAATTATGAAATAAGTTTTGATAGGTTAAGCACAGGGATGAAATAATTTGCATCAAGTGCAAAAAATTATTAGTGTACACCAACCTGCACAGCCAGTCTCACGTTCATTTTCCTCAAATTATCAGGGTTCACATGCTCCTTTGTTAGCTTTGGTACAACACGAAGCTGCTGCTTGCTCTCAACTTCCTGCAGTGCACGGTAATGATCGAAGTTGACTTTGTGTTCTCCAATCTGTAAGTAAAACGATTATTTAAGAGTATGCACCAATACCTTAGGTGTAGAGGAAAACCTTAAGTGTAAGCTAACTTAAAATAATGCATACTCACCATGCCATACTTATGGCAAAGAAGATGGTTCCTTGCACACTTGATGATGTGAGGCACATCACAAAGGAAGTATAGACTCTTGCCCAGAATGCATGGATGCTCAGTTTTGTGCTTAGGTACGTGAAAGTTGCCTGTGAAGCCGAATGTCGATCACATGGCCTTGTTAGTGCTTGCTCCATCGCTGATGATTGCTACAACTGCGGCCTTGTGTTTGTAAAGTTGTATGACAGCTTCTAATACTATCCTCGCCAGGACTCTCCCAGGAGCTGCATTCTTTGTTGCAAAGCTTGCAATTGGTTGTACCCAAGAATGAAAGAGGGTACAAACATAAGAACAAGTGCATGATCTGCTACTGCAGTTGATTCCTGGTCATCCCCATAATCAACGAACCCATCAACCTTATAGGTTGCTTTGTTGAATGCGACAGTTCGCCTCACTTTCATCTCATGTAATATGAGCGTTCCACAGCACCTGACCCCTTCTTCTTGCTGCATGAATGCACCAATGCTGGCAAGCGAAACCTTATTGAAGCCAAACTCACAAGGCATTCCCTTGATATTTGCTTAAAGCGTGAAGAGGTCGGCAGTGGCAGGTTCATTTTCGACATCAGCCTATAAGAAGAAGGGCTTGAAATCTTTAGGAGGAGGCATGTCATGAGCCATTCAGATTCATAGCGCTTTCCTCTGGCTGGCTTCGCTTTGGACGCTTTCAGTGCTGAACGTAGAGCTAGCTGCTGTGCATGAGGAAGACCCTCTACGACTTCGTCAATTTCTCTGCTTGAAACTTCGGAAAGGCGCATCTTCATTGCCCGAATCTCTTCCTTGGCTTTTTGTCGAAAAATCGTAGCTCTTATAACTTTCTTCCTCAAGTTTTTTGTTCTTGAAAAAATCCTTTTCTCAGATTTGATCCATTGCTTTCCTTTTTTTTTCTTGGCTCCTCTTCTCTCGTGCGCAGAGATTTTTCCTCATGCTTTTGCATGGAGAGCACAAATTTTGCTGAGAGAGCCCAAAACACTTTGTGCTCCTCCACATGTTGTGGCTCTTGAGAGCAGTTACTGCGGATGAAATGGACGGAAATAAACTACAATGACAGCCCAGACAAGCTTTTAGGCTGTCAACATAATTTAGAAATGACGAAACTTGCTTCAAGCTTGACAGCTGCAGCTTTTTTCCCGAACCGTATTCGATATATACACACGGAGGAACAAGCTTTCCTCTTGAGCTGACAGTTGCAGTGAAGTCTTTCTTCACAACCACTGCTCTGTCAGTTACAACGATACCGCTGCTTTCAGAAATTTTGAAGAAAATAACTTCCTCGGTGACGAGCTCCACATTCCAGGATTCAAACTTTGAGCGCCCTTGCAAGGCAGCAAACCAATTTGCTTCATCTGAACTCAAATCGGGCTCGGAAGATAGTCGAATTTCGTCCAGAACGACGTTTTCGATGTTTACACAGCCCACGCTATCATCGCATTCCGACATGCGAACATCGCGGTTCACTGTAGCTCTTTGTTTCGGGGGTTTCCGTCCAGGCTTCGATGCCTTTGGCTTCGAAAGGTGCACTGGAATATTTGGAAAAATTCGTGGCACCGCACCTTGCTTAAGTGTCCACCTTCCCCATGGAATCCGAACAGTGCTGCCGTTAGTGATATGCTCGTAGCAAGTGACGAGGTCCTGCGGTTCGAAATGTACGTCGCAAATGTAAGTTTTAGAGGTTACCTTGAAGTCTTTTCGCGGAATAGCAGCTGCCCACGCCCTGAGCAGTTGGGGGTCATTGGGAGGTTTGAAGAAATGCCGCTGATCGCAACTTTTTCCTTCAGAAGCGTATCCACTTCGGCAGCTCGGCGCGCTGCACGTTGGCATGTTGATAAAGCGTCAAGCGTGGCTTACAACATTACGACACATGATTGTATGTCACAGTCTTATAAAGCAACACATAAAGACGCAATCACAAGCACCTCAGGAGAGTGCACCATCGATCGACGACAAAACACACAGCAAACGAAGCAATGAACACGTGCGCCGCGACAGCGGTGGCAGCGGCGATGGCCTCCCACTCAATCTCAACGCGACGGTAGCGCCACCCCTCGGATAGGATACGAGTTAGGGCCGCCTCTGGCGGGGTCTTTTCCAACTGACCCTAATCTAAAAACGTTGACGACAACACAGTGACATACCACCCATAAGCATGACACTTCAACTCAAGATACATTCACATTATGCCGCTACTCAGCAACACTGTAACGCACTTACGACGAGAGTCGCACAACTTAACCAAGGAATGTTTCAAGTACAGGCACTGCACTCTGACACACTACACGCGTCTTGCGGCAGTGTACAGGGGGGTTCAAAACTTCCCAGGTTGCAGGTTTTGCTTCTGGTCAGCATATTCTGACATGTGAGATTCAATTAAAGCTATAAATTATCTCAGAGGTTAGAGTAATGCTGCTTCTACCCTCCACATGTATTTTGAGATTTGGGGCCGTCGTAGCTGCCTGACTATACTACTCAGAAGCAGACCCTGTGGCCTGGGAACTTTTGACCACCCCTGTACATACATATCCTACCACATTATCACAATTTGCCATTTTAAGGTTTCAGTCAAAACCTAATTCACATTTCCGCACAGTTTTCCAATCTGCTTACGTCTTCAATGCGTGAAAACTTAGGTCGGAACTATAAATTGACACTGTTTGTACTAATACAACCCATGGTTGTACAAGTATTCTCTGATTTCTGCAGCTGGCCTCCCTTGTACGATATTCTTTAAACAGTATTCTCAGTAAAAATCAGTAATGGAATTTTGTAGTCATTGACTTGTCTAATAATGGTAATGATAGGAGTTACAAATCACGTCAATATTTTCCTCGACTTGCCCATCATTGATGGGGAGGCTAGCGAGGAAGCAAGCTGCCAGTAAAACTGCCACTGGACAGCAGGTGATCCAGTGGAGGATCCTGCTCATCTTAGCTGCCTGAGAAAAGCTTTCAATTGGAGCCTGCCTGTAATCGGATGCCCAAATCAAGCATAGAAGAGTTTATCTCCCTTTAGCTGGTTCATAATGTCCATGTGAGGAGAATACTAGCACTACTGATGACGACCAAGAAGCCCGAATAACCCCCTTTTCCAGCATCTCGGCAACCTGATCATTAAGGACTTTTTGTTCATATGCGGAGTATTGGTAGAGATTGTGGTGGATTGGGTGGGCTGTCTTGGTGTTGATTGCGTGTTCTGTGATGTTGGTACGCCAAATGGGCGTACAAATGGGACACTGTTTCATAGAAAAGGTGTGGCTCTATTCTTTCACCACGTCCTGGAACTTCTGCTTGGCTTCAGACGGCAGTTCTTCACCTAGTGAGATGTCCTGACTCGAACACTTGATTACTTGGCAGAGAAATGCTGAGGGCTGTCTTCCTGATGGTGGTGGCTCGTCTAATAGTTGTACTTTTTGGTACTTTGAGGTGGTTTCTGGGTTGGCAATGCAGACGTAACCTATCTGACAGCACTAGGTTCTGTGTCTCAGCTGAGTGAGCGGTTTCACCAAGTACTGCCTGTGAGCTGCAATCTGTACTGCGACAGTAGCCACGGTTCTGGGCGGCAGATTCAATTCCTCTAGGCACTGTACATGCAGGGTGCGCACAGGTGCTTGAAAACCTTGAATACCATTGAATTACGTAAGTCTGTTTTCAAGGCCCTTAAAAACCTTGAATTTATGACTGGTCTTTGAAGATTCTTGAATTCCTTGAATACTAAATTTGAACTGGTGTTTTTCGTCATGAAAACGTTTTTGTTGCTAAACTTTTATTCTTGACTGAGTTCTGAATGAACTGCGGGGAAGGAAACGTATCGATTTTTAGCCTATTTAGCGCATTCTCGTTAGGCGGCTGGCAACACTGCAGTGGGCGTCGTCCCATCACTATCGCATCGCCTCACCGAGCCCAACGTTTTTAGATAGGTTTACCGAGCCGTGCGGCCCTTTGCCCTAGTGCTTGCATTTTTGGAATGAGCGTGGCTTCTGCCTGTCAGCGCACGTGATATTTTCATATGTGGCACAATGCCCGGAAAGAGCAAGTTTCAGGCTACGTGGCTCCACCATGACGAATACAAGCAGTGGATTGCGCCTGATACAACGAGTCCGCATCGGGCTAAGTGCAAGCTTTGCGTGGACAATATTTTGTGACAATATTTGTGACAATATTTTGTGAGGGTATAGGAAATAACCAACAATTTTATAAAACTAATTTTTTACTTTTCTGCGGGATATGACCAAACTTTCACTGTGATATTTTATGAAGCTATATTTAATTTTTTTCTGTGCAATAGAAGCAAATCTGCGTAGTGATGTTTTTTTCTTTGTGGAATAAATATTTCAGACGTTTTGAGAGCACTTTTTGAAGATCTTTGACATGGAAAAAAAAATTAAGCCCTCGAAGGGGGCCTTAGAATCCTCCTATGGGGGCTTGAAATTCCTTGAATATCCTTGAATTTTTTTCTTTGCCACCTGTACGAACCCTGACATGTGTCGTGCCAGGTGAATCGAGGCAATCTTGAGGTGAATCTTGAGGCATAATGCCAACTGCATCCCTGCAGGGTAATCTTTTTCTGTGGGAAATCGAGCACTGTTTGAATGGCAGTCCACATCTTATGGGAAACTTGGGAGCACTACAAACCTTGCCTTCGTGTCAACCTCCGCTCCAGTCATAATTTCCAGGTCTTTCTCCACATCATTGTACTAGCTCTCCGCTCACTGCACTCACGAGAGTGCCAGATGGTTGGACGTTCCTCTTTAGTCGAGTAGCTAGGGCTGTCGAATATGACATTCCCAACAGCTCCGCTGTCTATTATTACCTGGACGTCAAGGTCTTGCAACGTGGCAGGAACTGTGATGAGCTGTGTCTGGTAGAATGTTGCGTAAACAGAGTCCTCAAGTTTGCCACCGGGTCAGCGGGCAGGACCCGACAAGCTGACTATGCTTGGTTCTCTGAGTATTGGCGCATGATATGCCCGGCTCGGTTGCACTGGAAGCAAACTACTTTCTCTGTGTCCTTGAGCCACGTGACGGGAACGGTCGGTGGTCACATTGCTCGAGCCGAGTCAAGGGGCACAGGGTATCTTGCATGACCTCTAACAGGCCTCTGTGCCCTTGTTTCGAGGGTTTCTAAGGCGGTCTGTTGCGTCGAGGACCTGTGGTGGGATGTTCTGGATGACCGGTTGGGATAACCAGCAGCCGGTGTGTTGGCATGGTCATAAGAGCTTGACATGCCATGACCCCTACGTGTTTTAGGGAACTCCTGCATTTAGCTGTGGCATTCCATCATTTCAGGTCGCAAGTCCTGGAGTAAGTACCAAAGCTTCTCGGCATCTGTCATCGCCACGTTGGCCCATCCACATAGCTGCAGCACCCGAATCAAATACTACTGCGGGGTCTCCCATGGCTGCTGCTTGCATTCCTGTAGGCGAATGTGCGCACCTGGAATATGTGGCACATAGTGCCTTCTGTCATTCTGGCCATGTTTTGGGTGTTTTTTCCCGGACTGCTGTCATGTACCAGGTTCGGGCGACGTGCGCAAGAGCAAACACCAGGTTGTCCGCTTTCTGTCTGTCCACGCGAGGATTGGCCGTACCGCTCATATACCGTATGCACGTGTGTAATGGCTGCACGCATGTAATGGCCGCACCCCGAACTTTAGAAAGAAAATTGAGAAAAAATTTTTTTTTTTAATTTCTCGAGTAAAAGCTGCACCATGAGTTTCAGGAAGTTGGGCAGTGCTGTCTACTGTGCGGTGCAAGAAATACGGAACGTTTTGTGGTTACTGCCGCCAGGTGGGGCCCAAAATTCAAGTGAAAGCCAAAATGAAGCGTAAGGTTAGAAGTAGAATTGCCGATAAGAATTAAGAACAAAATATTTGAGGGAAAAAAAAGTCGAGCATGGGGGCAGCGGCCACCACCTCCGTTGCAGAGGGGGCGCTCCCAGCCGCAGCGATGCCCACCCGTTACAAAGGGTGAGGCCAGCAAATCCAATCCAATCCAAGTCTGTTCGCTCCTCCGTTTTACATCCATTTCCTCGATTGCCCGAAGCATATCACGTGCGATTTCGCAATCGGAATGCATCGCTGCCCTGATTTGTTCTGCGCTCGTGAGCTGGGGATTCTCTTTTTCCTCTATGGGAAAATATGTTAGTTATACCGCTCACTTTAAGCTGAAAGTGATTCACTACGCGAAAGAAGGAAAAAGAGCGGCTGGACGAAAGTTCGGCGTTGACGAAAAATGTGTGCAGCGATGGTGCTCCCAAGAAGATGCCCTCAGGAAAACAAATGTTCAGAGGCGCGTTTTCCGAGGGAAGCAGAGCATGTTTCCGGAAGCTGAAGCCTCACTTCACGAGTACGTGACGGAGACGCGGCGCAACGGCTTTGCTGTTTCGACTGAGATGTTGCACATGAAAGCGCTAGACATTGCACGCAGCAAGGGGATTGCGGCTACCATGTTTAAAGCCAGCAATGGGTGGATTTCGCGCTTCATGAAGCGAAAAAACCTGTCCATTCGTCGTCGCACGACGATGTGTCAACGTCTACCCGAGGAGTATGGTGAAAAGCTTCTGCAGTTCCACAAGTTTGTTATCAACAAGCGCAGAGAACATGAGCACCTTCCCTCTCAGATTGGTAACGCCGATCAAACCCTGGTTTGGTTTGACGCACCCCAGAATGTGACAGTCGAAGCGAAGGGGAAGAAGAGCGTGCCTGTGCTTACATCGGGGAGCGAAAGGCAGCAATGCATGGTCATGCGTTGCATCACGGCGGATGGACGAAAACTACCGCCTTACGTAGTTTTTAAGCGGGAACGTCTACCTGCGGAGAAATTCCCTGATGGCATCTTTGTTCGTGCGCAGGACAAAGTATGAATGATGGATGAACTGGTGACAGACTGGTCGAAGTGTGTTTGGGAGAAGCGACCAGGGGTGAACCTTGTGACGCGTTCTCTACTCGTCCTAGACAGCATCAGGGAGCACCTGACAGAGAGCGTGCGGCAACAGCTCCGCGCATCTAACACGGACTTCGTTATACCTGGAGGCCTGACCAGCATGCTTCAGCCGCTGGACGTCTCCGTAAACCGCCCTTTTAAGTGTGGATTTGGCCGTGCGTGCAGTGAGTGGATGGCAACAGCCCTCCACCAGAAGACTCCAACCGGCCGACTGAAACGGGCATTGCTTGTGGCCGTTTGCCACTGGATACTCGAAGTGTGGGCCACGGTTTCGTTCGAGACTGTGGAAAAAAGTTTCAAGGTGACAGGGATATCAAACAGGCTGGACGGTACGGAGGATGACCTCATCTGGGACAAGGACGAGCCTGAAGTCCCGATGAGTTCGGAGGAGGAGGAGGACGACGACAAGGAGGAGTGATGTTTTGGACACGGGACGAGCCTGAAATCCCGACGAGTTTAGAGGAGGAGGACAAGGAGTTTTTTGACAATAATAAAGGCAGGTACCACTGCAAATAATTTTTTTCGCTGTCTTTTCTGTCATGTAATCGCCGCACCCCGGTTTTCACCCCAATCTCGGAGAAAAAATGTGCGGCCATTACACGCGTGTATACGGTTTGTGGGGCCAATCCTCAGGATCTTCGTCTGCTGTCCCTTTAAACACGGGAGGCAGCGCAAACGGCAAGTTCGGCTTTCTCTTTCCTCTCGGTACAACCCGTCGCCAACTCCCGGCGAAAAGCTTCCCAGGGTGTAACACAGAAGCTTCATGATTCTCGTACCACGTTTTGGTCGAATCCAGCAATGAGAAGTAGACGTTTTGTAGCTTGCACTCACCGTCCCACTGGTTGAAGCCGCTGCACGATCAAAACTGGCCAACCAGTGTTCAACATCCTTGAACCTATCGCCGTGGAACGAAGGTGGTGACCGAGGTGTCTGGAGGACAACCGGCGACACCGCTCCAGTCTGCTGAGGAGTATAACTGCCCAAGGTAGAAGTCATGGCTCTTAGAGGTGTTCTCAGGCTGCTGAACTCAGACTGTAGTCCTCACAGGTGACAACTTGCCTTGTGGGCAGGTGTTGTATCCACGCACTCAGAACTGGCTTCAGAGGTGCAAGTCGGCATACATGGGACGCACCCCGCACCTCCACCAAATGTCACCGTCAAACAGCCAGAGCAGCCAATGTAGATCAGAAGGTAGGTTTAATCACTGTGACGTGGCAAGGCGGCTGGAAGCTAGAAAGAGAGACAAGAATGCCGGGGCCACTAGTAGGCTAAGGTCAGCTAAAACATCCGGTAATGCAGTCCAGCCGCATGACAGCGCCACAAGAGTGATTAGTAATGAGGGGTTTACCATTTAAAGATTGTATCAACTTAGCATATTGTAAACGGAAAGATAAATGGCAGTTCACTTGGAATAATGCAGTAAATAACTAACTTCATTTGATAAAGCCTGTGTTGGGAGAATGGAAATCAAGTACCATCAGGAATGTTTTAAGGAAGTGGTTGTATGTTGCCCTTGTATAGGCCACACACATGTCACACAATTTCCTACTCACAAAACGAGAAACCGCTATGCGATGTATGCAGTGATCTCACTAATCAATATCTTATACTCATGTAAAAAGTTTGAAACACAGGAGAAAACATTTCACAAAATTCTACAATGAGCACATTCTTTTTCTCCCAGCATTGGTCTTAGGTGAAAACGCCCTTGTCAAATTATCCTGCATTATTAAAAGAATCTAATATACACAATATAACTCAGAATAATTACAATCTATACATATATATAACTGTTTTTTAACCGTGAGCTTGGCACATGATAGTCTCAGTTGCTTATGCGACGTTATACACAACAGTGACTGCAACTAAAAGTTCTGCCTGTATATTTATACTCAGGGCCAAAAGGCAGCAGACGGAGAGCTTTATTGAAGCTGTCAAGAAAGTGCTGGCAGCTGCTCAGTGACACTTTTATAAATTAAAAAGAAAGATGCCTGTATCAACAGATGACAGCCAGGAGGCTGCCAGTTGGACTGCAGCCAAGTTGCATGGCCTACCTCAGAAAAAAGATGTGAAGTAACTTTCCAGATTTTTAAACTTCTGTTTGAAGCAGAAATGGAGCAGTATGAATAAATAAAGCACACTATGAGCAATCTGACATTATTTTTACACTGATGCACATTGTAAGGTAGTTACCCATGCTTGGGAATTTCACCTGTCTGGCACGAGTTGCAACACTCCTGCCATGGCACCTGGCCATCAGTCATGAAGTATGATGCCAGCCTGTCACGAACTTCAAGTGCATCCCTGAAACACAAAAATGCAAGTCATGTTTAGCTTTTACTGATTAGAATAATTTTTGGGTGTACTCCACTTTTCCCATTCCTTTGCTGTACCCACTGACTTCTCTCTAAAACATGCACTTAAAGACATTTCCACTTTAATAAGTGATGAGTTTGTCAAAATTTCAGAGCCCAGAGCTTTTGATCCAAAGCCGCGTGCTGAGGCTTCTGTAACATTCATGGGAGTCCTACCCATTGGAGGGGGCAGGAACAAAGTCTTGCTTTTAGGAGACTTACAACACCGGGGTGCAGTACGAGCCACACAGTAAGGCTCGAAAGTGAATCCCCTGGATTCCAAACTCTATACTGTGTTCTTTAAGAAAATAGTCATTCAGTTATATAAAATGGGAGTTTTGAATGTTTTATTAAGGTATGATGAGCTTGAAATGAGAATGTAGCTGCAATGCTTAAGGAGGAAATACAAACTGTTGGGGTCAAAAATTCAGGCAGTGTGTTCGAACAAAGCAAATAACCATTGCATTTTAAGCAGAGAGGAAAGGGCAACTGTTTTCATGTTTTAGGAATAAGGATTACCTATCAGAACGACACCCATGATCTGTCCAACCGGGGAGGCCAGTGCTTTGCCAGGTATCATTTATGATGTTCCCCTCCCAGCCTTCATGATCAACGAACCCAGGAGGGCTGTACATTGATATGGGGAGCATCAAGACCATTATAAATTTGTGAAGAGCCACTCGCATGTTTACGATGTTTCCAGTGGTTTGTTCAAAAGCTTTGAGGCTCGCTTTGGTATCTGCCACCTACTGACCAGAATTCCAAAAGTATTTCTATTAGCCTTCTGGCACGATTCATTGGGTAGTTACCGCTCTCTTCATATATTCATTGTAGTCAGCGGCCCGCTATGCAGGAGCTACACAGAAAACAAGGGCATGGAATTAAAATAACGAAATAGAAATGTATACAAATGTGCATAAAAATTTCAATGCCACTAAACTGAAATTTTTGAAACAATCAGCAGTTATGCATACTAGCTTAAAATAAATTTCAACAGAAAAACTAGCTGAGGTATGCTATGTCCACCAGGTGCTTCCTGTCAGTGCAGCAAAGATATACTGTATTTGCCAATGGCCAATGTTAAAGATGCTTTCATTTATTGCTTGCGCACTTAAGTTTTGCTAACAGAAATAGACTACATGCAATGAAATGCATGCGACCTTTGCTTGCATTTCATAGCTTTAGAGTTCCCAAAAGGTTCTTGCACTGTCTGCAAAATTGTTAAACATTGCCTGCAGTCTTGTTTTTTTCCATCAAGCTAGATGCAGTGTAATGAAGATTAGCAGTAATAAATACTTTAATGCTCTGATTCTAGACTGCACTCACTGAACAGTCCTCTCAAGGATTTTTCACAGAAACGAATCTTATGCTCATGCATTTGTATTTTTGTGTTAAAAATTTCTCGCCATCGTTGTCGCGACATGCATGCATTGTGCAATATTTTATCTGCTGTGTCAAAAAGTGGCTTAGTGACACTGCATAGCTTGCATAATTCTTTCATTTTGGTAATGAGTGAAACATGTTAGATAATGAAAATAAGTTGCATGACTTGCCATGTCATGGATAAGGCCGCATGAGGAAAGGCTTCAACGAGAAAGCCTCATCTCCTAACATCAGGTATGGTACAAGACCTGCTGAGCCCACTGTCGCTGCTGAGGGAATGCCAAATCTGCATTCACATAGGTGTTGCAACAGCTTTCGTAAAAAACCTCCCCCATCACTCCTCTCCATAGTGTCCAATGTCAACATATACAAATCTGAAATGAAACCGCAAGGTCAGTGCAACCTGTTTAGTATACAACACAACTTTCATGTTGCTCTTTCTAGCCACTAACTGGCTGCTTTCCATTCTCATAAAATCATTTCTGTGCCACAATACTTTGACTAAAAAGACAGTCTGTAAATCATGGCTCATAGGCTGGTATCTACAGCAAAATAATTTGCTTTAGCCTTACCTGAGCACACCATTGCACTGGTATGTATGATAGTGCTCGTTTGCATATTGCAATGAATGCAATACACACTCTTTTTGTAGAGCTCCAGGCAGACAAACCATAATTGATTTCAAGATATGCTCCTTTTCTGTAATAAATGCAGCATACCTGTAATGTGCATCGCAGGCTGCCATAACAATCAAACTGAATGACTGCTTATAGTTGTAGTTTCGTGATCCAGAATTGGACGGGCATTCAGTACTTATGTGTGTGCCATCAATGCATCCTATATGGATAGGAAAATTCCAGTGCAAGTGCATATCTGTGGCACTCTGAAAAAATCAAAGGCACTATTATAAGGCTGAGAAAAAGAGCAGTAATAAGCATCAGTGCACAATATACATATTACAGTTGGAAGAAAAATTTCAGTCAGCATTAAAATATCTTGACAGGCGGATTATATAAACAGATTCAAGTTCAATATGTTTAAAAGGTCACCAAACTGGAGGCACAGTGAAAGTCAGTGCTACGAAAAAGGAGATAAAAAAAAAGCAAGGCAGATGCTTGTAACCACTGGCTTTGCAGTAAGAAACCTCGCTGCAGTGAAGGCCTACTTTTTTCCGTTCTGGGATTTGTGGAAACTGCACGTAGATGAGCTGCTGTCTCTTCCATAATGCGGCACAAGTTTCTCGGATGATTATACCAGCAGTTAGCGACCCATTAGAAAATTGAAGGACACACTTCTCATTATTGCTGTTGGCAAGAAATCTGAAAAAGATTATTTGCATACGCATCTATGCAATGAATACATTTCAATCAGCAAGGACCTAGGTAGCAAAAATGTTAGAAAGCTTTGCAATGACTTCCGCAGGTCCTTCCCACTGTACTTCGAGCTTATTCTGCCTTGAACCTCTCAGCAACATCACCTGGTCCTCGATACGAAACGTCCTTTGACGGGCTGACTTATCATAGTACACTTTGGAACGAGTCTGGGTTGACTTCATGCTGGCCTCAACGAGTTCCTTAGTGTTATGTAAGCGATTCAAGAGGTTCAGAATGAATTCTACTACTGTTGGGTCTTCTCCGCGCCCCTCCCAGGCTTCGCACACCATTCGCAAAGGTGAGCGCAGTGACCTTCCGTACACCAACTCGGCTGGGCTAAATCCAGTGGATTCGTGCGGCACTGACCGCAAAGCGAAAAGTGCTGCAGACAGGCAGGTATCCCATTCACGCTTGTTTTCATAGCACAGTGCCCTCAGAACTCGTTTGAGAACAGAATGCCATCTTTCTACGCTGTTGCTCTGCAGATGGTGGATCGAGCTGTGCACTACCTTAATGCCGCATCGCTCGAGAAATGAGGTGGTGAGGACACTTGTGAAAACGCTACCCTGATCACTTTGGACCTTGGAAGGGAATCCAACTCGTGCAAACACTGACAGCAGCGAATCCACTACACTCTCTGACGTCACCTCGCGCAGTGGAACAACTTCTGGAAACTTTGCGGCTGGGCATAACATAGTGAGGATATAACGGTACCCTGACTCTGTCACAGGAAGTGGCCCAACTACATCTATTACTAACCGGTGAAACGGCTCGGTAATGATTGGTACTAACACCATCAGAGCTTTCCACTTATCTTGCGCCTTTCCAACCCGCTGGCACGTGTCGCATGACCGTACAAAATTTTCCGTGTCCTTAAAACATCCAGGCCAATAGTATTCTTGCAACAGCCTCTGCTTTGTTTTCCTTATTCCAAGGTGACATGACCACGAGCTGCCATGGGAAAGTCGCAGTAAGTCTTCGCGCTACTTTTGGGGAACGACTAATTGGTCCCGCTCTACTCCGCGCTTATCCTTGAATAAGCGATACAGCACTCCCTTTCTCATCTCGAAAGAAATATTCTTTGCTGTCTTAGTGGCGCGGTGGCGCTCCCTTATCTCCTGTATCTTGGGATCATTGGCTTGCTCCATAGCTAAGTCCTCTCGGGTTCCACTTAACCTGAGATTACTAGACACTGGCGGCAAGTGGTTACTCTCAAGAACGTCCTCATTCCACGTCTCATCAAGCTCACTTTCAAGTTGACTTATCTGAGATGCCTCGCTCTCAAAGTTTTCTGACCCGCTATGTTCCGCATCGACCACTGTTTTAATTGCCGTTTTCTCCACTGTGGAATTTTCTGGAATGAGCAGTGTAGCTAGTTCTCGCGCCTTCTTGCACAACTCTGTCTCCGAAAAGAATGCCCCTCTTTCGCTGTAGCATGTCCGATTTGTTGGAAAACAAATACGGATAGCACTGAGGAAGCTTTCCTGAAACGGTAGCCTCGGTTGTTAACTCGCCGAAAGGGCCCTCAATCACCACGTTCGCGATTGGCAAGCACACACTCTGTTCCTCCACTACCTGGCGGATCCATGCACACTGTCCTGTATAGTCGGAAGGCGACACATACCCCGGATGGACAACATCCATCGTTGCGGCCGAATCGCACAGTACCTTGCAAGGCTTCCCGTTGACTGCTAGGCCATGCATGTAGGGTTCCAAAAGCCTCATGTTTTCATCGCAGTCACTGACATACGAGAAAGCAATCTTTTCTTTCCGGCAGTTGACGGCAATGTGACCTTGCTCATTACACCTAAAGCATGTGAGCGGCTTCCTAGCCTCAAGCTTGTTTTTTGTGTTCTGCGCGTTGGTCACTTCCCCACTTTTCTCACTGCCGTCCTTTCTAGGGAGTTTGCCTGAATAAGCCTCCCTTTCTTCGTTTGCAACTCTATCAAAGTGCCTTTCCTGACGGTCATTCACACTCAACTTGGGATTGCGGGGCCTATACACTGCTGGGTTGCTGAATTGTCGACGCGAAGCGTAGTCCTCAATGAGTTCGGCAGCTTCAGTTGCCGACTTAATGTCGCCTCGGTCCTGTAACCAATTTCTTTCTTTTTCTGGGAGGCAGTTATAAAACTGCTCCAAAAGAATTCGCTCGACTACAGCGTTTCTATCACTGTAGGAATCAGTGCTCTTTAGCCACTCGCCCAAATTGACTTAAATTGTACAGGAATTCAGGGTAACTCTCGTCCCTGGACTTAGTAGCGTTCCGAAAACACTGTCTGAACGCCTCGGCGCTAAGCCTATACTTTCTCAGAAGGCAAGCCTTGACCTTCTCGTAGTTGTCCGCGTCCTCTTTGTTTAGCCGCGCAACAACCTCTGCTGCCTCGCAGGGCAGAACCGTCAATAATCTCTGAGACGAAGTGTCTCGCTGGAAGGACAGTTTTTCGCAGGTTCACTCAAAGTTAGCCAGATACAGACCGATATCCCCTGATATCACAAAGTTAGCCAGATACAGACCGATATCCCCTGATATCACATATGGCTGCATGTACTTTGACATCTTGAAATCTGCCTCCTTGTTGAGAAGAGGTACCGCTAGCTGGGGACAATTGCCTGACCTCTTGCTCAACTTTACTTCTAATTTCCGGAGCTCAATTTATTGCTCCAGCCTTTTTGCTTCTCTTTCAATTTCACGCTCACGCCTCTTTTCCTCTTTTTCCCGCTCTTTCTGCTGTCTGAGCTGCTCCTCCTTTTTTTGTCCGATGAGGTTCATGCTTCACTGAGCTCCTCATCATCGGTTCCCAAATCAGTGATTGCCTTTAAAATCAAGGGTTTTCGTGCCAAGCCACTTGTATCAATTCCCAATTCCTCACACAATAGCAACAGTTCCGGTTTCTGCAGCTTTTGTAGGTCCATGATTGCTCCGAGTGTCGGCTACTTCCAAAAACAACTGTGCAAACTACCAAGCCTAAAGGCGTTTCAACACTCTTTACCAGTTCTAAAATCTAACCCTGTTCTAGAACCTGGTCCACATCAGAAGAAAAGCCAAGCACTCATCCACACATGCAATCGATGTTCCGAGCTGCTCTCTTGTTGGGCGATTATTGCTCCTGCTTGTTGCTTGAGATGCCACCTCCGATCACCAGATGTTGTGGCTTCTAGATTCTGATCCACCTCCAATCACCAGATGTTGTGGCTTGTAGATTCAGATCCCAACGCTGGTCACCAGTTCCCCTGACGCTGGGACTACGTCGACCCAGCCTTCACTTGGTGGCGTGTAGAGACTCCGGGTTGATGAAGGATTGAATCTTCGAAGTTGGTAAAATTATACAAGCAGGTTTAATGGCACTTTGAGAAAACTTATTTACATGAAAAAAGGGTATATCAGCAAAATGGCAAGCGTTAAGAGTTCATAGTGAGAAGCGTCTGGATGAGCCGTTTACCCAGGGCTCAGAGCCTCATTTCGCGCTCTGCAACGTCCTTAAAACCCCCTATGTCCAGCCCCTCTCTGAAAATGCTGACCAACCAGTTCCAGGGCACGCCCCTCAGATATCGGCATCCTATCGAACACATCACTGCACTGATGGTCTGATGCACTGACTGGTCTTGTACCTCCTCGCCGTTCCCAGGCTCTACCCGCCAATAAGTGACCACGCCCGACGAAACAATACATTTCTATTCTTCTGCAAAGATCCGATATGGTGGTTCCGGCAAGTGGATTTCCTTCTCAGAAACCCAAGTGTAAGTGCGCGCCACGAATACTGCTCCCAGCATTGTCCCTTTCCGGTAATTGCAGCTCTTTTCTGCATTCCCGGGAAATCCTCTAATGGCCGTATTCGTCATGCTCCTTTCTTCTCCTGTAAGTCAGCGGACGTGTCATTCCGATCATCTCCTTTGGACAATAGGCATTCCTCACTTGACAATAGCGCCTCTCGACGGGAAGGGTGAACAGTTGAACAAAAGCACTTCCTGCTATTTCCCACAGGGCTACATTTCTTTCTATTTTTCTTGATGTTCCTTGACAGGGCCAATTTGGCAGTTGCATGGTCTCTACAAAGCAAAGCAGGCTCACACAAAAAGATTCATGGAAACATGCTTACTTAGAGCCCTTGCACCAACAGCACATATCATTACCATGCCCACAGGCGAACAATAGTGCGCGCAAGCGCGGACCATGCACGGTCACAACAGAAGGTGGGCGTGGGGAGCCTGCATTGCTTTTTTTTGCAAGCCCAGGGAAGGGCAACACAAGCTGCTGTTGCAGAATTTCCTTCATTGGTAACGGAGCCATCAGTGAAGATGAATGTAAAGTTGGCGTCATAGTTCATGCTGAACAGCGGCTACTTGCTGCAGCGCACAGTGAGGGGTGCGACGAGGTGCACTATGCTGCTATTATGGGGAAAAAAGTTATTTCACTACAAGTGCTACACCTTTTCGTACTCACAGCTGCACCAATCTCTTTTTGGTGCTGGTTTCAGCTTCACGCGTTTGAAATGAAACCACTCATATTTGCACGAAGAATTGTCACACATCAGCCTGATTCAGGTTCTTGACAAGAACAATAAACCTGCTCTTGTGAGGTCTGTGTCTTTCACAGGGTCTTGTTGATTTCCGTCACTCCTCTCAGTGTCTCCAGTAGTTTCTGGCAAACTTTCACTGCTCTCGTTTTCAGCAGTGTCTTGAAGATCACGACTGCTCTTCTCGGTCCAGTAGTGGAAGCAAAGTTTGGGCAGAAGAATAGTCTTGAAATACTGTTCACAGCGCTTGACCATTGTATCGCAGGACTGTGTCTTTGCAAACACGGATCATAATAATGTCCTCTAATGTCCACAGCACAGTCACAGTAGTTTACTTTGCACACAAACATTTGCAACGGATCTGGTAGTCATAAGGGTGGTTGCTCTTCAGCTTGACAGCTCCATCCACAAGAGTTATACAGGAGGACTTATGTTTGGTGAGCTCTCGAACATGTTCTTCCCTGCCATTATACGGGCATTTTATTTCCAGGGCGCCTTCTTTTCAGCAGATGAAATTTATGATGCCATCAGGAGAGGTGGCTAAATATGGCCGCTCGGTTGAGACGTGCAGCCCTGAATCTTTGCGTGCAAAATTTAAATGTATATTTTCTTATACAGCCTTGTAGCCATCTCGGAAGAGGCACACTCAGTCACACTACTTTATCTGTATAGCCAGGAGGAAGGACATCCTCCGCACGTGCGTAAGTTTCCTGCAGGGCTAGGACGTCGTATGCATAGTGGGGAAGGTGCTGAGCCAGGTCAGCTTGACGGCGGCGCAAGGAGTTGGTTCCACTGTAGGATGCACGGCAGAAAAACAGCTGACCTAGCAATGATGGGAAAGCGCCCATTGGGCAGCTGGGGCTGCTGCACAGAGTTGACGTGCAGGGGAGTTCGGAGGGAGGTGATCGATAAGAGCCTCCACAGCGGCAGAGAGAGCTGCGATGACTGCATCCCGCTGATCAGCCTTTGGTGGCTGAATTGGAGCATTGGTTGCAGGTGGGGGGGGGGGGCCTTTCCCTCTGGCGATATTACAGGAGTAGCCTGGTTGGGCGGGAGTGGAGTGTTTCCTCGGTGGTAGGGGACCAGAGGGAGCATCACTTGGAACTTGCTCAGTTGGCTTTTGGGCATGAACAGAGTGCAGGGCGTCTCGGCGCGTCGTGGATTGCGTCGAGCACGACAGAATAGTAGCTGCTTTGCGCTCCTCCTGCCAGCGGGGCTCAGCGGCTGCATGTTTCCCACCACAGTTAGCGCACTGGGGTGGGTGGTATTACGTTTGGGGTCGCGCGCCAGGTATCGTACCGCTGCCACCAGTTATTACGTTTGGCTCGCGGCCCCTCGGTAGCGTTGACCTGGCGGCTCCGTGGCTTGGCGGACGGCATCAACGGTCCCAGCAAAGACGAGGTGTCTTCTAACGAAACAACCTTTACTACAACATGATGAAGGAACGGCTAGCGTCGTGTCAACGGTGCGTCAACGTAGTCTCTGTTTCAGCGGAGTCGGCCGCTGCTTTTTATAGGCTGGCCAATTCACAGGGAAAGGGAGAGACCTGCGTGTCCCGACACGAGATGATGACTCAATCGCAGGTGGCGCGACCACATCTCCTCCACCTCCTGCAGACGGACGAGGACGACGCACTCCCCCTCGAGCTCCGGGCTTGGCCGGCGTTTGCACACACACGCACGCACACACATTTGGCACGTGGCAAGATCACGTCGAGACTTGCCCGCGAGAGGAAGCATTGAGCAGCCGATGGACGGCGCCGAAATGGCCGATCCACTCGCGGTTCTGCCTACTGCTATGCGGTGGCCGCGTCAGCTGTCCCACTTGTCGGTGGCGAAACGTAACAAACTGCCCCGCTGGGGAAGGGAGATCCCGAAGGGCAGGAATCTGCATCCGCTGTCCGGAGAGATCGGGATGTTGCTGCTAGCCGGGGTCGTCCGACTCTGCTTCTCTTAAGCCCAAACAGCCTGAAGAAGTTCTTTGCAAGTCCGGGTTTCTAAGGAACTCTGTAGCTTGTCTTCAGGAGACATTTCTGACAACCCACAATGTCACAACCACGCTAAAAACTCAACCGTTCAGCCAGCAAGCACGGCACAATCTTCACTAAGTTATGCCAGACGATTCCCCTCTTATGCCCTCATCTATATTAAAGCGCAGCTCAGCAGCACATGGAACGCATCCACAAAGTTGAAAATCGCGCTTTCAAAAACACCATTCTCAAACAAGGAAATACAGTGCAATATGTTCAAAACCCTATGCCAGGAAGAAAAACACCAACAAGTGAAAACTGAGGCTTCTTCTCACGTTATGGGCTCCGACTTAAGCCATCGGCATTATTGTTGAGATCACCCTTTTCACTAAAGCTTCGGCTGTCCGTTTCACGGAACAACCTTACCTTCCTGTTTCTGTGCAAAGAAACATACGAGCACGAGTCACTCGCTTTTCTAAACAACTTATCCCTCTCTTTACGTGTTGCGCACCAATCACGCATTCTCTCGGCACGGGCGCTTTTGTGCCTTTGGGATAGTCGCTTTCTTTTTCACGACAGCTTCAACACAGCTTCAACTTGTGCCTGCTTTTCCGCTTTTTTCTGCGGTAGCACTGGAACACATGCTTTCTGCTTTCTTTTCGAAACCGTATGAGTTTGCTCTTCTTACGATGGCAGCATTCTTTCTCGCGCCTGCCCTTTCGCGTTTTTCGTCGGCAGCACTGGAATACAAGCCTTCTGCTTTCTTTTTGCAATCGTTTGAGTTTGCTCTCCTTACGATGGCAGCATTCTTTCTCGCGCCTGCCCTTTCACGTTTTTCGTCGGCAGCACTAGAATACTAGCCTTCGGCTTTCGTTTGGTGCCATCTCTGACAAGCTAGCGGTAAACGTTCTAGCGGTAACCGGAGCAAGTAGGACACCGGGTTCATCAAAGTGGTCAAATTGCGGCGCCGCGTCTGCACTGCGGCCAGCAGCGCATGACTCATTTTCAGACAAGCCCGAACAACGACCGCTGACGTCAGTCGTGTCAGTCCCCCTTCTAGGCATTTGCTCTGGCGGCTCACCACTCAGTGCGTCGCCTCGCTCAGAGCTAACCGGCACACGATCAAGCTCCTTCGACAGCTGGGGCGCTTCGGATTGCGTGAGGGCCATATGTGCCATGTCCGCGTTCACACTGGGGTTGCTTTTCTCGTGGATACAACCTAGCGTGGTATCGGGGCACGAATGATTCTGACTCTGCTCTGGTCGCTCACTGTTGCCTTTGCAAGTCTCGCTCTCTACAGCAGACGCGCACTCATCGTCGGTCTGCCCTGGCTGATCACAACTCGCAGGCTGCGCAGTTTCTCTGATCGGCACTTCGTTTTTCTGCGTGCCCTGTTCTACGACACAGCTGATTTCGGAAACCGAAACTTTCTCATCTCCGAGCTCGTTTACATCTCCGTCGCGCTCTACACGAGCTTCTGCTTTCGACTCGAGAGGCGGTTCAGTTACTACCAGTTCCCCACACTCATTTGATGGAACTGTATCTCCTACAGCTACTGGGGTCGGCGTGTAGTTCACCTCTCTTAACGGCGTAACTTTGGACTTCTTGCCGTTGGAGCCGGCGCTAACCTTTTCAGCTAGTGGCTCGACCAAGGTAACAGGATACTCTTCAGTTCGAGGCTTGGTCAGCTCGCTACTGCAGTCACATTGCTCGGCCGCTTCCCCAAACTGTAGTTCACTCTCTGGTACCTTTGACTTTTCGGGCTCACTTGTGTCTACAGCGTACGTGGTAATAATCTCAGCGTGCTGTGCCTCGCACTCCGGTGCAAGTTCGATTTGCTCCGAAACTTCCGCACTGTCTAGCCATTCGCTTACAGCGGCTTTCAACTGATATGCCAAATCAAAGTACGACTTGGAACAATTTTTCTCGCTCTCATATCTTTTCCGAAAATCATGAGGCGTTATAAACTAAAAGAGTCATTGCTGATACGATATCAGATAAGTTTTCAAGCGGTTGCCAACCAATCGCTTGATTTCTTCCGACACTTCAGCGGAGAGAAGAGCTACCAACTTCTGCGCACACACATTTGGCGCGTGGCAAGATTGCGTCGAAACTTGGCCGCGGGAGGAAGCATTGGGCGGCCGATGGACGGCGCCGAAATGGCCGATGTTCTGCCTATTGCTATGCGGTAGGCGCGTCAGCTGTCCTACTTGTCGGTGGCGAAACGTAACAGTGGCTCCACAGTCAGTTCTGTTGTGACGACCGCCGCAGCGAAGGCAGCGGACCAAAGCTTTGCAGGCCGTAGGGATGTCGCCAAAGGTGCTGCAGTTGGTGCACTGCACAGGACGGGGGAGACACGCTCGCACCTGCCGACTGAGTTATAAAGAGGGTGACCTCGTCAGGTGGGACAGCACAAGCTAAATGCACTAGAACGTTTCCTCCGGTTCGGGAACATCCGACAATGGGCGACTTGCTTTCGAGGTTTTCAGCAATGTCCTGGATAGGGAGGGAATGGTCGACTCCATAGATGATGCCGGTGCTTGTATTTGTGCGGGCCTCTTTGGCACGAACGGAGATACCACACACAGTTGTGATGGCATTTTTTTTTAGAGCCTGCTTTAGATGCTGACTAATCATCCACCTTGCAATGTAGTTTTTTGCCTGCTGCTGCCGCTTTTATTTCTTTTTCAGGCCTCAGGATCACAGATTCCAGGCTGTGAAATTCCTACTGAAGCAATGTTTTTTTTACTCCTTGACCTACTTTCTCCTTGCCCACCTTCCTCTTCCCCAGCTTTTCTTCAGAAGCTAAAGCATATATAAACCCCTGCCAGTGATAGTTGCTCTGCCCAGACGAAGACAAGCCCTCTCTAACCTTGCTCAGTGCTCTTTCATACAAGTTGTCCGTGTCACTTGAATTTGTTTGTTGTTGGCGCTTTGTTATTTCATAACATGCTCATAAAACGTTATACTGGAGTACATAAATATTGCATTATTTATGATATGATATTTATGATGATATTTATATCTGCCTGCTAAACACAGAAAGTTCACATACTGCTCCCCAAGCATGGGAAAAATGAGGTGCTTAGATTTACCGTTTAGCTCACCATCAGTTTTTGCGTATTTTACATGGGACGTCATTGAAAACCCCCATGGAAGCAATCATCTGTCTGTTTTAATTAGCCTAACATCACCATCTGTGACCCTAAACAAGCTACACAGGTAGAAAATTCACCTTGCTTACTGGGATCTATTTAAATCAAAAGCCAGCCTTGAAAAGATTTTTTTCGATGACCTCACCATAGATGATCTGAATGAGAGGTTTATGGCTTGCATTATTACAGCAGCACGCATAGCTATCCCACAGTCCTCAGGAGTTATTAAAAAAAATCGGAAGGTTTGGCATTCGTGCGAATGCAAGGAAGCTAAAAGAAAAACAGCCTGTGGGATTTTCCACAGATACCCAACAAATGAAAACCTTAAAAAAGTTCAAACAGGCTAGAGCCAAAGCTCGATATATCCACCGAACAGCACAGAAAACTTCCTGGCAAGCCTATGTTTCGTCTATAAACAGTTGAATCACATCGAAAAAAATATGTGGAAACAAGGTCGAAAACTAAATGGCAGCTTCTCCCCTTTCACAATTCCATTTCTAACAGACCCTAGCACACAAACAAGCATAGAGAAGCAAGCAAATATTTAGGTGAACATTTTCTCTCAATTTCAGGCTCCTCATATTATACAGAATCCTTTAAAGAGTTCAAATGCATAACCAAAAAACAAAAACTTCCAACAAGTGGAAGCATAGATGAATCATATAATGCTCTATTTACAGTCCAAGAAATAAATAGGGTGCTGTCTTCCGGGAAAAGGACACCACCTGGGCCAGACGAAATACATTATGAAATGCTTGCTCACCTGTCTACACCTGCAATAGAAGCACTTATGAAATGTCTCAATAAAATATGGGCAACCGGAAATATCCATGATGATTGGAAGAAAGCTATTATCGTGCCATTCCTGAAGCCAGAGAAGCCACCAACCTTCCCTGGTAGCTATAGACCCATAGCTCTCACAAGCTGCCTTGCAAAGTCCTTCGAAAGTGTTTTAAACATCGGGCTAGCATTTGTCCTTCAGTCCCGGGAACTTCTAGACATTCACCAATGTGGCTATAAGAAAAAGCATGTTCTACAACTAACCATTTAGTCCGCCTTGAAAACACTGTCCGTGAAGCATTTATACACAAACAACACTGCCTTGCTGTCTTTTTTGTTTTTTGATATGGAAATGGCAAGTTAACTTTCTCTTATATATGTATAGATGATGTGGTGTTCCAGATGGTCCGTTGATCCGGGGACACGTTGCAGGAAACGGACGGGACAACTTTTGCGGACGCTATGGGCACTTTATTGAACGGGTCAAAAACACATTTTGCTTTTGCGAACACAGTTCGCGACCTCCTGCCACCAGTCGTAAGTCGGCAGTCAGTCTGTCTACCCGTCCTGCCCTTTTTCTCCCCAAACACCCGTATTAAGTATACATTTTCAACATCCTGGTTACCGACTTCGTGGCCAATCGGAGGAAAAGAGCTTCTTCGAGCCAATCAGAATGACAAAGCCACATTTCAAATAGCCAATGCAACATCGGCACCTCCGAGATTGGTCCTTCGCGAGCCCCGCGTGCCTCCCACCAATCGTTCGCCCTTTCCCCCTGTGGAGACGACGCACAGATACTCTCTCAAAATCAGGGGTGGGACCAAACAAATTAGCAAAGACACGTGAACGCTGCTTTCACTTTCACCAGCCATGCATACACGTGCAAGGGCACACAGGGCAGCAAGAAATACTTGGGTAGTGTCCGGACCCCGCTGGCTGTAAGAAGAGCGGTGAAAAAGAAGAGAATTTATTGCTACCACCTCATCAACACGGGCGCCGTTTGCTGCGGCGATGTTCCGTCAACCGACAGCACCGGATGTGCCCTCCTGTTCTCCCGCGTCTTGGCCGGCTGAGCGAGAGCGCCGCGGGGATATTTATGTTCACGCGAGAGTTGACAGTTCGATGGTGCGGTGCGCGCCTTTCCGCTCAAATTCTACGAAGGCATCGCATTAGAAACGTCACCCCCGGCTCGCGCCGCGCAGCCAGAAACACGAGACCGCTTGTGTGTAAACGGCGCGCTTCCCGAGCGACCGTCCGTTTTCGTGTTGTGTTTTGACCGCTTACGGTTGCATCGGTGCCGTCCCATCGGTAATGCGCTTAGCAGGGAAGTCATAAACCTTTGCCCGTTATTGGTCTGAGCTGACAGGTTAAGCGACGACGCGGTTCGCTCTCCGCAGTCTCCGCGTCGCCGGCACGCCTGACTTGTACGGATCTGTTTTTGAAACTGAAACAACGTGTGCTACTCGTAAGACGACTCTGGGTTTCCCACGCGGCTGCAACAGCAACCAGCACACTCTTCCGGTCGCACAGGCCAAAGGTCACTGTAGCGTGCACATTTGCAGGCCCCTTAAGCGGTACGAGCGGCAGATGCGGCGCAGGTTGTTTTCCTCGACAGTCATAATTCTCGCGTCTGGCGCCGAGATGCCTATTCTGTCTCACGGTCCGACCAAAACCTTCCAAGGTCTCAGCCCCGAACTCCCGGTCAAATAACCTTTCCTCGCGTATTTCAAGTTCAACGGGCGCCCGGACGCGGACTCCAAAGTTAACAACCAGAAAGAGAAGACAAACAGAAGAAGCGAGCCGGCTGTTTTGGAGTGCTCCCCTCCTCCACAACGGCCCAGCAACTTAACACCTTCCCACTAAAAATGTTGTGCGTACACTTGCTGTCCGCACAACACTTGTCCCCCGCTACGTGGGGAAACATTTTGGGCATACAGAGCAAAAGCGTAAACAAAGCTGCGCCCGTCGACGTGACCATGGGGTCTGATTTACAAATCTAGAAAATCTAGGAACTTTGCCACTGAAGCGCCACACAACTCCGCGCCTCGCTGTACCGGCTGACACATTACATCGTCGCTTACAGTGGTACAGCACAATTCACAATCACAGCTCTAATGAAAGAACAACAACAACAAAACAAGGCCAAACCTCAATAATATCGGACGGACACTGGTCACCACGACACACACACACAATACAGTGCATTTCAGTAATTTGTGAACACAAAATCACCGTTCACAAGCATGTGTCACGCACGCACGCATCAGGCAAGACCCCGTCCTGCAAGCACCAAGCGCGCCATATCAGTCTGTACCACACACAGGTTAACATGCCATAAACCAGAGGCATATGTCTATATACACCTATTCCTTTTTTTTTATGTCATTATTCCGTCTCCAGTCTCGAAAGGGCATCAGCGCATTTGTTGAGGGAGCCTTTTATGTGTGAGAATTTCAGGTCGTACTTTTGAAGCGCCAGACTCCATCGCGTGAGGCGGGCGCTTAAAGACGTTGATCGCGTCAGGTACATCAAAGGGTTATGATCAATGACTACATTGATCCTTGCACCAAACAGCCACGTGTCCAGACGCCCCAGAGCCCACACGATAGCGAAGGCCTCTCTCTCGATCGCAGACCATTTTGCCTGCTGCGGCGTGAGCTTTTTGCTCAAGAACGCTATTGGCCTTTCTTTTCCTTCATGCTCCTGCGCCAAACATGCTCCGACTGCTCTCTCCGAGGCATCGGTAGTCAAAACATACTCCTTCTTCAGATTAGGCACGGTTAATCTGGGCAGTTTAGCCAATTCGGCTTTTACGGCGTTAAAAGCGCGCTCTGCATCCTGGCTCCAGGGAATCGTGTTCGGCACTCTCCTGTTAGTGAGATCTGTTAAGGGGCGCACCAACTCAGAGTAGGCTGGAACGTAGTCCCTGTAATAGTTAAACAGCCCTAGCGCGCTGCGCAGATCCCTTTTCGTCACTGGCGATTTCAGCCTCAGAATGGCGTCCACCCTTTCTGGGTCGGGCGAATGAACCCCGGATCCCACCACATGCCCCAGGTACCTCACTCTGGGCTGTGCAAACTTACACTTGGCCGGGTTAATCGTCAGGCCGACCTCTGAAATTGTCAACACCTTATCCAAATGTAGCAGGTGTGACTCCCACGTCTGCGAGTACACTGCCACGTCATCAATGTAAGCGCAGGCATATCCGCCGTGCCCTTGGAGGGCTTCATTCATAACTCGCTGAAACGTGGCCGCTGAGTTGCGCAGCCCGTATGGCATTACCCGCCACGCAAATAGTCCCTTCGGCATAGCGAATGCCGTGTACTTACGAGAGGCCGGCTCTACGGCGATCTGCCAGTAGCCTCGCGTCATGTCCAGAATAGTGATATATTTAGCGCCGGCTACCTCGTAGAGCAGCTCCGTAACGTTACCCATAGGAAAACTATCTGCCTCCGACACGGCATTCAGCTGGCGATAATCGATGCATAGTCGCACCGTTCCGTCCTTTTTCGCCACACAGACTATCGGGTGTGCAAAGCTGCTCTCTACTGGGTATACTAGGCCCCATTCTATTAATTCTACCTGTCGTTCGACCTCGGCTCTGAGTGCGACGGGCACTCTGTACGGGTAAGCCTTCGCTGGTTTCGCGCCCGACACGAGGTTGATCTTGTGCTCGCCCAGCTTGCATTGTCCTGGCCTATCTGAGAAGGCACCGGCGTGCCGCGCTATAACCTCCCTGAGCTGACTCACTTGGTCTGCATTGAGACTTTCCTCCTCCTGTAATATATCAGGCATGCCGCTCCCGTGCCTGCGGGTGTCTGGGAACGTTTCTACACTGCCGAACTCCGTGTCAGACTCGAATATCACTCCGACATTGTTTGCGCGAGCATAGTATTTCTTCATGCGGTTTGCGTGCACCCATCGCTCTGACCCGTCCTTAAACTGAATGATATAGCTATCCTGTCGCTCTTGTTCTTTGACTTTAGCCGGGCCTATCCATTTCGGTTGCATTTTGCTTTGCTGGCCTGTCTCAAGGATTAGTACTTCTTCTCCAATGTTGAACTCTTTAGCACGGGCCCGAAGGTTGTACTTTTCCGCGTACGCCCTTTGCAACTGGCTGATCCGCTCGTCTGCTTTTTCTGCTGCCTCAGTCATCCGCTGTCGGAGCTCGACCAGGTAAGCAGCTGCCGCCTTATTCAGACCCACCGGGGGTGTCCACATACCGGTCCAAGTTTTTTGTAGAATAGTTAGTGGGCCTTGCGGAACTCGTCCGTACATCATCTCGAACGGGGATGCCCCTGTTATCTCGTGCGGCACCTCTCGATACGCCCAGAGCATGCAAGGAATAAATCGGTCCCATTCACGCGAGTGTTCATGTATCACGTGTCTGAGCATTGCCTTGAATGTCCCGTTCCAGCGCTCCACTATCCCGTTACTCTGGGGGTGGTCGGGCGTTGAGAACCTCATTTGTATGCCAAGGCGCTCCATCAGCTCTCTAGTTAGATTTGAGGTGAAGTTAGTCCCCTGATCGCAACAAATGAGCTGTGGAACCCCAAGCCGCGAAAATATGTCCAGCAGCGCCTGACACGTTGCTCGGGCGGTCAGAGATCGCAGTGGTATAACGTCGGGCCATCTTGTACACAGGTCTATTACACAGACAGCGTACCTGTGTCCTCGCGCTGAAGCGGGTTCAATGGGGCCAATGCAGTCCATATATACTACTTCCAATGGTTCTTGTGGACGCGTCAACGGCGTGATAGGCACCCTGTCCGTGGAACGCCTGTTTGCGAATGTTTGACAAGTGTGGCACGTCTGGCAGTGCGTCTTAACGTCGGCAGCAAGCGTCGGCCAGAAGAATGCACTACGTATGCGCTGCTTGGTCCTTTTTTCAGAAAAGTGCCCCCACATGGCATATCGTGCGCCAATACAAGCACCTCCTTACGACGATTTTGCGGGAGGACCAGCTGCTTACACGGCCTACCGTCGACTACCTCCCGGTGTAAAAGCATCCCCTCCTCTATCAGCATGCCATGGGTGCCGCTGCGCGCTTGCTCCCATGCATCCGCTAGAGATGAGTCCGCTCTTTGTTCCTCGGCAAATCCGCGCTCCGCTGGGGCCGTTTCCACCGGAGAAGTGACTTCAATTTGCATCGCTTGAATGTCTGCAGGGGTTCGCACGGCGACCTCTTCAATTTCGAAATCTAGTGCAGACGCGCTCCTCTCGTCAACATCATGCTGCTCGGTTTCACTCTCTGCCCTTATTATTCTATTAGCTAATTCAACTCCCTCTTTCCTTACTTTTCTCAGTCCCTGAAATGCATCGGGGGTCAGTAGAGCGTCCACTCCTTCGGCCAGATCGTCAGTCACGGCACAAAGTATTAATGTTTGTGGGTCCGCGCTACCGTCCTCCGTGACCAAACCGAGAGGGACGTACATAAGATCGGCCGGCACAGTGTGGCCAAACGCTCCACGCAGTCGCACCTTCCCTGAGCCCTGCTCTCTCGCGTCAACCGGGACAACGCTTTTTCTCAGTACCGTTATATCTGCCCCTGAATCAAGGCAAGCTTGGAACAGATGTTTCCCAGAGATAAGCTCCACCCATGTCAGCCTGGACTCCTGTGCTGTCCCGCTTGTTTCTATCTCTCTACTGGCCTCCAGCTCACACGCTGCTCTCGCTGCCAGTCTAGAAACCTGGGGATTCCTGCCTGAATCCTGACCTGCTGCCCCCTTTGGTTTAGTTTGCGGACAGTTTCGCTGCATATGCCCGAGGCCTCCACAGCCAAAGCATCTTGGGGCCGGTCGACGTTCATTTCTGTGCTCGTTATCGGCTGATCGGCTGCCTGCCTCTCGCGGATGGCCACCGATTTTCTTAGGTGCCTCAACTGTTCCCTGGCGGTGTACAAGCTTGCTCTCCTCAAACTTCTCAGCAAGTTGGGCTATCTTTGCAGGCTTAAACCACTCTTCGGTTTCATGCTGCAAGACATATGTGCGTAGCTCGTCCGACATCATCTGTTTCGCCCGGTCCGTGACCACCAATTGACGCAAGTCATCTAACGTAGTGATGCTTCTACTACGGAGATAATAATCCAACAAAATTTCCACTTTGGTCACGAACTGACCCCAGCTTTCGCTGCCCTTACGACATGCATAAAGTCTGCGCTTATACTCTTCTGGTGTGAGTTTCAACTCAGTTAACACTAGCTCTCGAATTTCTCTATATGTGAGTACCCCCTCGTTGGACTTGTTGCCTACCAGCGTGCGGCTCCTTTCATTTAGAAAAGGCAGTATGATTTGGCCAGAAACCGAATCAGGGATTGAACAGTTTCGGAGCATGCTTTCTGCTGTCTTAAACCATGCAGGCGCAAGTTCGTCTGACTCGGGCATTGGCGCAAGGACCGCTCTAAGCTCATCCGCGTACACTCCCAATCTCGTCCTATCAGCGCGACCTCCACCTTCGAAGGTTCCAACCTCCATTTCGAGTTTCTTCAACTCGATTGTCAATTTGAGCCTCTGTATCTCGAGCTCCTTTTCTCTGAGCCGCATGACAGCATCATCGCTGCTCGCGGCTGCCGTGCTCTGCTCCCCCTCCGGAGCGTTCTGCCCTTCCGAGTTAGACACATTCTGGGGATTAACAGCATCTGTTCCCACACTCCCAGATTCCTCTGCGCGTTGAGACTGAGATCGTGTGGTGACCGACATGACTGCACTCTGAGCAAACAGGAAAGGGCCCACCTGAGTTTCACTGACGTTGTCCCGCGTCGGTCCCGAAGAATGATGCCGCAGATGGCCTGGCCTCGTGTCGGCTCGAACTGGCTCAGGCGTCGCTAGGTGCTCTCGTTAGGCGATGTCCACGCAACCCCGAGTTCGTTCTCCACTTCGTCTCTAGTGGCCGCTTGAGCGACGGAGTCCTTCCCCGCCGGAGCCGCCGTTGCGATAGCTGTTCGTCGTCGTATCTTCACCCGGGGATACTGCTCATCGTTGCTCCGCCACGGTCTGGTGGTCTCCTTCCAAGCTCCACCTCTTCGCTTCCTCGAGCTACGGAGGCCTTCTCGAAGACGTTTCTTGTTTACAGCAAAAGCCCAGGCGTTGTGGTTTTCAGCTGTAGCTGTGAGGCCGCCCACCAGGATGTCGCCGCCGTCCGAACCGTGACTGCAGGACCTCTCTTCACGGTGTCCTCCTCAGCTCGTGCCCCGTAGCGCCGATGTCCTTGTCTGCTCCGCAGAAAGCTGCCGGATCGTCCTGCTCGACTGCGCCAGTTAACTTTCTCATATATGTATAGATGATGTGGTGTTCCAGATGGTCCGTTGATCCGGGGACACGTTGCAGGAAACGGACGGGACAACTTTTGCGGACGCTATGGGCACTTTATTGAACGGGTCAAAAACACATTTTGCTTTTGCGAACACAGTTCGCGACCTCCTGCCACCAGTCGTAAGTTGGCAGTCAGTCTGTCTACCCGTCCTGCCCTTTTTCTCCCCAAACACCCGTATTAAGTATACATTTTCAACATCCTGGTTACCGACTTCGTGGCCAATCGGAGGAAAAGAGCTTCTTCGAGCCAATCAGAATGACAAAGCCACATTTCAAATAGCCAATGCAACATCGGCACCTCCGAGATTGGTCCTTCGCGAGCCCCGCGTGCCTCCCACCAATCGTTCGACAAAGCCACATTTCAAATAGCCAATGCAACATCGGCACCTCCGAGATTGGTCCTTCGCGAGCCCCGCGTGCCTCCCACCAATCGTTCGCCCTTTCCCCCTGTGGAGACGACGCACAGATACTCTCTCAAAATCAGGGGCGAGACAAAACACATTAGCAAAGACACATGAACACCATTTCACTTTCACCAGCAATGCATACACGTGAGAGGGCACACAGGGCTTCGCCCTTTCCCCCTGTGGAGACGACGCACAGATACTCTCAAAATCAGGGGTGGGACCAAACAAATTAGCAAAGACACGTGAACGCTGCTTTCACTTTCACCAGCAATGCATACACGTGGGAGGGTACACAGGGCTTCGCCCTTTCCCTCTGTGGAAACGACACACTGATTCTCAAAATCAGGGGTGAGGCAAAACAAATTAGCAAAAACACGTGAACGCCACTTTCACTTTCACCAGCCATGCATACACGTGCAAGGGCACACAGGGCAGCAAGAAATACGAGGGTAGTGTCCGGACCCCGCTGGCTGTAAGAAGAGCGGTGAAAAAGAAGAGAATTTATTGCTACCACCTCATCAACACGGGCGCCGTTTGCTGCGGCGATGTTCCGTCAACCGACAGCACCGGATGTGCCCTCCTGTTCTCCCGCGTCTTGGCCGGCTGAGCGAGAGCGCCGCGGGGATATTTATGTTCACGCGAGAGTTGACAGTTCGATGGCGCGGTGCGCGCCTTTCCGCTCAAATTCTACGAAGGCATCGCATTAGAAACGTCACCCCCGGCTCGCGCCGCGCAGCCAGAAACACGAGACCGCTTGTGTGTAAACGGCGCGCTTCCCGAGCGACCGTCCGTTTTCGTGTTGTGTTTTGACCGCTTACGGTTGCGTCGGTGCCGTCCCATCGGTAATGCGCTTAGCAGGGAAGTCATAAACCTTCGCCCGTTATTGGTCTGAGCTGACAGGTTAAGCGACGACGCGGTTCGCTCTCCGCAGTCTCCGCGTCGCCGGCACGCCTGACTTGTACGGATCTGTTTTTGAAACTGAAACAACGTGTGCTACTCGTAAGACGACTCTGGGTTTCCCACGCGGCTGCAACAGCAACCAGCACACTCTTCCGGTCGCACAGGCCAAAGGTCACTGTAGCGTGCACATTTGCAGGCCCCTTAAGCGGTACGAGCGGCAGATGCGGCGCAGGTTGTTTTCCTCGACAGTCATAATTCTCGCGTCTGGCGCCGAGATGCCTATTCTGTCTCACGGTCTGACCAAAACCTTCCAAGGTCTCAGCCCCGAACTCCCGGTCAAATAACCTTTCCTCGCGTATTTCAAGTTCAACGGGCGCTCGGACGCGGACTCCAAAGTTAACAACCAGAAAGAAAAGACAAACAGAAGAAGCGAGCCGGCTGTTTTGGAGTGCTCCCCTCCTCCACAACGGCCCAGCAACTTAACATGGCATATGATACAGCCTGGAGGTTCGGTATTCTCCGTGACTTAGCAGATTTGGGCATACGAGGCAGGATGTTTAAACTGCCTAAAAACTACCTGTCGAGCCGTTTATTCCACTAGCGACTAGACTCAATGTTCTCAAGAAGCTTTGTCCAAGAGAATGGAGTACCTCAAAGGTGCATCCTATGTACAACTCTTTTTATTGTGAAAATGAATTCTATAAGCAAAATAATACCAAAATATGTAATGTATTCATTTTATGTGGATGACCTGCAGATAGCATACACATCCTCGAATATATCATGTTAAAGGCAACTGCAGTTGACTATAAATATGCTTGCATCATGGGCAGAAAAACATGGATTTCAGTTTTCTCCACCAAAAACAGTGGCCGCTTTATTCTCGCTCAAACGACGCTTACAAACGGAACCAACCCTAACGCCTAAATGACACCATTTTACCTTTAAAGAATGAGTGGAAATTTCTGGGAGTAACCTTTGACAGGAAACTGACATTCCTACAACACATAAATAATTAAAAAAGAGGGCTTCTCAAGCTCTAAACATACTTAAAGTTTTGTTACGAAAGCACTGGGGCTCTGACAGAACCTGCCTTATGCACATCTATCACTTTGTAGTACGCTCTTCCTTAGATTACGGGTGCGTGGTGTACGGGTCAGCAAGACCATCCTACCTAAAACGTCTTGACCCAGTGCAAAACCTCGGCCTGCGACTCTCGACAGGTGCGTACAGATCATCTGTAAATAGCCTCCATGTCGAAACCGGTGAAACACCTTTCGAAGCCAGAAGGACAATGCTTATGTGTACCCACATGCTAAAAATTAGATTCCTACCAAAACATCTGTGTTACCCGATTGTCACAAAATGCCCATATAGAACACTGTTTAACAACAAGCCCCATGCAATAAAGCCACTTAGCCTCCGTTACAAACAGAAATGCTAAGAAATGAATAAATTTAATGCTCTTCTATATATTGCCTGCAGCCCCACAGTGTGCCTTCTGTATGTGACCTTACACTAACACAATTTCGTAAAAAGCAGACTCCACCTGAACACAAAACACAAGAGTTCCTAGCCTCGGATGAAAAGTATGAAAACTGTAAAACATTCTATACAGACGGATCTAAAACAGCTTTCTATGTCGGTAGTAGTGTAGCAGAAGACACACGAAAAAGCAGTCAGGTTACCTCAGTGTGCAATTTTTACTGCCGAAAGTTACGCAGTCTTCCTGGCTGTTGAAAAAAATAGGAGTAAATTTGAAAAGAGCATAATGTACACCGACTCACTAAGCTTAATCACAGCACTACACTCCAGAAATGCAACGCAACCCTTAATAGGAAAAATAATACATTGCATAAAAACAGTAACAACACAAGGACGTGAACTGAAGATCTCCTGGGTGCCCAGTCATGTAGGGATCAGTGGTAATGAGCGAGCTGATGTATGTGCCTCAGCTGCTCGGAACGCTAACATAGAAAAAGTAAGCATACCGCATAAAGATGTTCTAAAATTCATACAACGAAAACTGAAAGAGAAATGGCAGGATTCATGAGACAAGGAAGTAAGCAACAAATTACACTTAGTGAAGCCAGTGATAGAAGAATGGAAATCATGTACTCACCTAGAGCATTTCATCGAATTAGTCATGTCGCCTCCGAATTGGTCACACTCATTAACACACAACTTCATACTCACAAAACGAGATGTACCTACATGCGAACTCTGCGGAGTTGTCACCACTAACCACATTTTAATTACATGTACAAAACTTGAACAACTAAGGCAGAAACACTTCTCACTAGTTTATAAAGAACACACCCCAGTGCACCCAAGCTTACTAATAGGAGAAAAGTCACTCATTGATATTTCCCACGTTTTTTCATTCCTTAAAGAAGCAAAGCTTTTAAACCAACTGTAAAATCTCTTAACTGTTTAATTTCAAGCCTTGCTCTTGGCGCATGGTGGCCTGAGACGCTTATGTGCCATAAAACTCAACACATTTATGTAGGGTGGAGAGCACAGAATCCAACTAAAGAGAAGCACTGCAGCCCGAACACACAAAAGAGGTGCTGCGGCTGCGCAGCCGACACGCTCCCATGCAGGGGTTTCCGATGGGTATCAGCTGGTGTTTCCCAGGGTACACGCACATGCACAGGCCCAGTCCACCGTTAAAATAGCGTCGAGTCTGGCACAAACTAAGGCATTTGCTTTCAAACACTCATCACAAGAGAATAATTCGTTCCGCGACAAGATCATGCAGTCAGTATCTCAGCGGCACAATGCGTGCCTTTACACAATAAATAATTTCGCTATCTGCGCCTTCCTCCCTCTCAATGCCCAACTGCTCCCCCCTGAGCACTGCATTCGGTGCGGACTGCATCCCCCGAACCCCCGCTCTCGACGCCACTGGGTATAAATCGAATGAGTACTCTATGTTTACTGTTCATCGCTCCTCCTCCCCTCTTCGTTAGTGTTGCAACCACTCCCAAACAAGTCTGTAATGCTTGTAATTACCTGAACGCCAAACTCAGCAGTATTACAGGCATGCTTTCTGTAAAACATGCATTCTAAAATTTGCACCCACCATGTGTCAATACATCAGATCGCTTACCTTTAAACGGCATTCACACGAGCGCTGGAATCCCTCTCCAAGTGAGGGCAACTGTGCTGACGTCACACTTTCGAGAGGCTGCTGGGCGTCGCGGCTTCCGGTTTTTCACCGCTGGCTGCCGTCTCCGGGCTGGGGGACATCTCAGCTGGCTGGTGCAAACGCTCCCCAAGAGACGCCGAGAGGAAAGAAGTGCGCCGCGGAGTGCGAGCAGATAAGATCAACCCCACCCGTGCCTTTTATATTCGACCCTTTTTTGGCGGGCCTCTTCCATTTCGGACGAGTTTGTTTATTTTATTTTGGGTGCTTTTTTTCACTGACCTTTTTCTCTGACTGGCAAAAAAATCTTATTAGGCTAAAAATGACTGTCTTATGTACTTCTCCATTCCTGTCCTGCTGCGTGCGGCTTGAAACAGTCGACTTCTCACTTTGGTGCCTTTTCATCGCCCGTGTGAATGTGCGAGTTTGGGAGCAGGGGCATTTGCCCAGCCTGTGACGTCGTGCACCTCCTTTCCGCATCCATTCTCGTCGGAATCCTCCATATGAATACCGCTTTAGAGAGAGGTCGAGCATCGTCATGAAGACAACAAAGAACGCAAAGCACAAGGGGAACTTCGAGGGCCACTTCTGTTCCGAGTATGTGTCAGGCGGCACATTGACAATAGTGAACGAAACTACTCACACCTGCAGTTAAATGCACACACAAAAACACTATGGTTCACTTCAAAACGTCACAAATATGTCCGAAAATGCCATTGGCATGAACATCGCATCAGGCACATAACAGCCGCTATGGCTGCCTGGCAGCATCCGAATTACAGAAAATGCTATGTAACAAAGCAGGCATTACACATAACGTACACAATCACAGTCGCAGCTAGTTTAGCAAGAGCAACTTGTATTGTCAATACACATTTCAGATGAAGTACATATAATATGGTGAGGCAACCAAAAAGAGAATAAAATAATATGCCTCTGCCCGTGCCACTAGGTATAACAGGCTGTCAGATGAAGTACAAGCAAGACATCTTAGGTAATGAATGTCCTACAGGGCACAATATGGTCTTGCACCTAAATGCACGCACATCTACTAACAAAGTTTTGTCGGCAGCAAACATTACCACAAAAAGACAAGGTTCCATCCTTCATTGTCAGCATTTGTACAGGCGCTCAATACAAGACCGATGTGAAACCTCGTCCCCAGTTAACAAATTATGAGCTTGCACATGTGCTTTTGTATGTACATCCATAACTCCCCTGCCCCTCAAGTTTGTGGGCTGACATGCCACTCCTCCCTTAAGTCTCAAAAGTAATGTTTAGGCGTTTCACATTCAATCGATAAAACACTGCACTCTTCTGAGACTGCCACATTGCTTTACTCTATGGCTGTGGCCGAAGGGTGAAGTGAACGTGTACTTGGCATTTCAGTCACTCCTGATCGCTTACAGGGAATGAGCAGCACCTTGCAGTGGTACCTTTGGGGCGGGCCACCACCAACCACTACTCCTATCCCCACCATCAATATGCCGATCTAGTCATAATGCTACTCAGTGCAAGTATGGAAGCAGTGCAAGTACTGAAGCGTCGATCATATGCGCACTTGTCTAAAGGGGGTAGGAAACGGCTAGCAATGTTCAATAAATGGAATGAATGCATGAGTTTTGGGGATTCGTGTCCGAGTTGGGAAAGGGAGCAACGAAAAAGAACCAAAATCTCAGACTGGCTGCCTTGCATTTAAGACCCATAAACAAAGGCATAGTGGCATACCAGAGGAACCGATATGCATTGGTATACAAGAGAAGTATGTACATGCCTGTAATATGTATAGGTTTCTATAATGGTCTGATACTTGTCATATACAACCCACAGAGAAACCTATGAAACCAATGCTACTGCCTATAGGACAAATATATATCAGTCTATAAGATGTATGAGCGTCTATATAAGTCCCATAGAAATGCAGGTACAACCCATAGAATACCCACAGAACCAATATAGATTTTGATAGAAGCAATTATGCTCCCTATTGGTTTTTTGCTAGGGTACAAAATATAGCTCGATGCGTACACGTTGCTTGAACTTTCTTCAATTGGCCGCTACATTCTCAGCACTGTCACTGCATAGTCAAGACTGTGTGGCAGTAAATGAAGTGGTAAGTTTAAAAACATGCAAAAAAATTAAATACATGCAAGAAAGGTTTAAACATGATAGCTCGGAGTTCATGCCACTCAAACGAACGCTTGACATTCTATAACGTGTTGGAGTGTACTGTTTATTTCTGAACGCAAGCGCATCGTCGTGCTAAAAGCCATTCTCCTCGAAAGGTAGCTATGTGAGGAGCGCTAGCACAGCCTGCTTGGTGAAGCGATACCTCGTCAGGAACTGGACGTCGTGGTGCGCTTCCATAGGATTCTTGCGGTCGACGAGAGCAGGTCGCAGGATTCTTGGCATAGCATGGGTGTGCCTGATACCACATCGCAAGCCCGAGCGTAAAATTCATAAGCGGAGAGTTGGCTTAGTACATCGTTCCCCAAGCCGCTTATTGGAAAACTCTCCAAGTCTGCTTCAAGGAAGCTCGACCCCTGACTGTAAATTTTGGCTGGTTTGATCAAATCAAGTTCGACGCAAAGCGATGCTGAAGTCAAGTGCATTTCTGAACTGCTTTAGAGCTGTCTCAAGTTGGCTTTAAGTTACTTTTAATCCAAGTCACATGTATGAATTCAGGGGTTAATACACAGACCACTTATTTCAACAATGATATAACTGTTAATCAACCTAAAAAATGTGTTAAAGGTATGACATAATTATTATCTCTTTGCAAACATCAGGAATATTTATGTGCATATTTTACATTTTAACAAATTGACCATGTGATAGTATTGCATGCGAAGCTTTGTTGATTTATATGATTTAACGTCCTAAAGAGACTGAGGCTATAAAGATGCACATAAGATGCACACATTCAATATTGAAACTACAATATGGCTATGAATTATTTAACAAGTGCTAGTTATATTTTCATCGTGAAAATAATGCAAGGCACTTTTTAACATGAGTCAGAATGTTTCCCAAATTATTCTAGGCTTACAGCATATTTGTGGTAACCTTTTCAAACTTAAAAATAATGCTGAGTATGTAACACTTGACCATCTGCTGGACTTCTGCTGGCAAGGTTGTACCCGAAAGCACGTGACGGTGTGGGAAGCAATTGTGCAATTAAGCTCAAATCGATATTTTCCTCTGTGGAATAAACCCAAGACGACTTGCAGCTTATTTGCTTGAAATGTGTGCTTAAAATAAAATATGGACACTCTTTCTGGGGGAGCCACGAGTGTATTGTGAGTATTGTATTGCCTTTTGTAATATTTTGTCACTTTTAATGTACACGTCTGCTTACGCTTTGCCTGCCTTCCAAGTCACTTTTATGCACCAAAATTGACTGTGTAGTGTGGTAATCTTCGTCTTCATAGCCACTACTGCCATGCATCGCGTGCTGGCGCGCTCGAGGACAAAGAGTAGGTCGTTGTCTGTGTGAATCGCTACGCCTTACACCCCGCTGCGAGTTCATCCCGAGCAGCTGGATCCATCTGCGTCAACTGAAAAAACACACCCCTACAATTGGTGGAGGTGCGGGGTACGTTCCCGTCCACCCTGGAATTAAGCCGCACATTACCCTCTGCTTCCAGCATGTCGGACGACACTGCCTCGACATCGTCGCACCTCCCAACCACCGTGCTATGTTCTGGACCTGTACGGCAGCGTGATCCGTGCCTCTTCAGTGGCACAGCCGACCAAGACGTCGACGACTGGTCGGCATATGAGCGCGTCAGTAGTTACAACAGATGGGACGACGCTACCAAGCTGAGTAACGTAATCTTCTATCTGACTGATGTGGCGAACCTCTGGTTTCGCAACCATGAGGCAGACCTGCCATCTTGGTCTGCATTTAAAAAGAATTTTGCTGAAGTGTTCGGCCGCCCTGCAGTTTCGAAGCTCCGGGCAGAACAACGCTTGCGTGAGCGCACTCAGCATGCCGAAGAGTCGTTCACCAGTTATATAGAAGACGTGGACCTGTGCAAGCATGTCGATCAGCTAATGTCCGAAGCGGATAAGATCGAAAACATCATGAAAGGCATCTCTGACGACACGTGTCAGATGCTGTGGGTGAAAAATCCTGCCACAGTCAGTGACGTTATCAAACTTTGCCAGAGCTACGACGTCCCTACTGCAAATAACTCTATATAGGACCTGTTCATATAGGGTTATTGGACATGGGAGTTGTGGGAAATAGGAGTTGTGGGAAACAGGAGTAGTGGGAAACAGGAGTTGTGGGACAGGAGTCGGGATAGGAGTTGATGTGGGATAGGAGTTGCGGGATAAAGGACATATGGGACAAGCAAGCAATGCTGCCGAAACAGTGTGCCTATATATATATATATATATATATATCCTAACATGGTTTAAATTTCCAGGTGCACTGTTTCTGCAGCACTAACTGCTTTGCATGAAACGGATAAGCAGCTTTTACTTCTCATGGATGAAAATTGTCACACATGCTCCAGCTACAGCGAGCTCGGTGTAGAGGAATTAAAGTGTACATACAACTTAGGAGTGACGTGCCCGTGTGTTTATTTCCAAAATCACTTGTTGAAATCGTTTAACATCTCTCCGATGTATCTGTTCATTTTTTTTATGCGGGCATTTCCTGGGAGCTCTGATGGGTTTGCAGCGACGTACGCTTGAAAGGCATCTGAAAAAGATTAAGCACAAAATGGTTGTAACATACCGATGGGTTTCAGAACGCTCATTTACATCTCTGAATTCCTCGCTAGCATCAATCCTAAACAATGTTTCAATATGCAGCAAATATTATACAGTCGAACCCGGTTATATCGAACCCGGATATATCGAATTTTGGTTATATCGAACTCACGAAATATCCCCTTGAAAATCCTATGTAAAAGTATAGGAAAGCCGGTCGTTCGATATATCGAACTCCGCACCACGCACTGGAAAGTGTGCCTTCCCCAAAGACGATCGCATCACCCTTGGCCGTTTGCCGCGTGACGTTTTCAAGCCACGTGCGGAAGGAATGAGAAGGGACAGTTCGGCGATAGGTCTGGGCAGCGCCGCACCCATTCCCCAAAGGCGCGCGCATCTGCAGTTGTCGTTTCCCGCGCGCCAACACATGACGCTTGCAAGCCATGTGCGTGGGCGTGCCCATTCTTTTGCTGAGCCATCTCTCTCCTTTAGCACGCGCAACGCATGCGCCAAGCCAGCTCAGCCCGTTTTCAGACAGAGGTCGGACGCTTTCTCCAGCGTGTGTTGCGAACCCTCTACGTGCGGCAGCGCGGCGGCGGACGTGGCTATGGCGCCTGCGGATGTTAAGAAGCGCCAGCTCTGTTTTTTTTTTCGAGAGTCATTCTTTCCTATCGTTGGGCTGTACACGCTGCGTAGCGTAAGGTATGGCGGCTGCGGACGTTAAAAAGCGGCAGGAATTTTTTCTTTTTTTTTTTGCGGGATGTTTATTTTATATTTTTTTAAATCGTTTCTCCTTGCATGATGAATCAGCGAAAGCACGCGGTCAACTGCTGCGATCATGACGCCCGCCCCAAGCGCGGCATGATAAATCGAACCAGGCTTGTGCAATCAAGCCATCACGGGCACTCTGCCAAGTTCGCTCCCCGCCACCGCAGGAGCTATAAAAAGATAAACGCGCCCTGACGTTATTGCTGCGCAGCATCTTGGCACGCTGCCAATGAGCTGTGGATGAGACGACCGAAACGGACTGACGCGCGCCATCGACATGCAAGTAAAGATGCTCGCGATTTCCTGCCGCCGCGGCGACACAGAAACCTTGTTTTGAGCTGCCGCGGTGGCTCGAGCGGTTCCAACAAGTTTGAAAATTTTCGCTCTGTCGCTGCCGCTCGTCGCTTGCATGTGAGCGAGCTAGCCTTAACGCATTTTTATTTTTTTAAATTCTCGGATGCAAAAGTGGAGGGTGGGTTCATTATGCGAGTGGGTTGATTACGCGACAAATACGGTATCGTTTTTTCGCATCGTAAGTGCCGTCGCAAGTCGATTTCTCTATATCGAATAATCGATATATCGAACTATTCCGCGATCCCCTTAGAGTTCGATATATCCGGGTTCGACTGTATTTCTTGTAATTGTAAATTGGGTTTCAAAACTTTCCTGACGTACTGTACACCTCTGAAATCTCCCGTGCATCAGTGCTAAACAATGCTGCAATACACAGAAAACAATCTACTTCCTGTAATTAGTTTTTGCCAAACCTTGAGAAAGTGGCGGTTATTGATCCTCTCTCTCTGGAAACCAATATGTTAAATAGCTAAGATTACAGGGGCGAGCATGCAAAAATCAAGCAGCCCTGTATTAATGTGCCGTGAACATAGATGAAGTGTGGCAAGATTGGTTTCTCTGGCAAGCACTAACAAAGAGTGAATTAAGGTACATTTACAGTGGCATGTGCTATTTGCAACTTTTTGCAATCCTGGCCCCTCCCTATATTTAGAACAAAATTTAGCTGGTGAGAAGGTGATAGCAACTTCTTTTGGAACTGCTATTCCACACTAGTCGAACCCAGATATATCGAACTCAAAGGGGATCGCAAAACAGTTCGATATATTGATAATTCGATACAGAAATCGGCTTGAGACGCCACTAGTGATCGTGAAAAATTATACTATTTGTTGCGAAATCAACACACTCGCATACTGAACCCACCCCCCACTTTTGCCCCCCAGAATTTGAAAACCAAAAAAAAAAAAAGCGTTCGGAGGCACGACCTTCCGTTTCAGCCCTTGCATCCACTGCTCATTATTGGCAACGCACCAAGATGTATGCAGCGATAACATCGCGCCGTGTTTATCTTTTGACTATACTTTTGATAGATACTGCAGTAGCAGGGAGCAAACTTGGCGATAGAGCGAAGTGCAAGAGTGTGCCCACTCTTCTGCCGAGCTTTATCTCTCCTCTTCCTCTCCCTTTCCCAGTCTGTGTTCGCAGCAGCCTGCACTACGCATGCGCGGACAAGCCAGCTCAGCCCGTGGCAGATGCTTTTTCCAGTTCTCCAGTGTGTTGTGAACGCTCTCCGTGCGGCGGCTGACGCGCGTCTCGTGTCCTCGCGCTGCACGTGCGTTATCTACGACGGCTGCGGATGCAAAAAGCGGCAGTGTTTTTTTTTTTTTTTTTTTTTTTTTTGCGGGAGTTGATCATTGCCATCGTGCTGAACATGCGGTGCAGTGTAAGCCATGGCGACTGCAGACGTTAAGGACTGGCAGGCGTTTTTTTTTTTTTGCGACAGACGTTCATTTTACATCTATGAATCAACGAAAGCACGCGGTCAGCTGCGATCATGACACCGACTTTTAGCATTGTTCGTTTCAAACGGCCGTGACATTTAGCATCTTGGAGCGCTGCCAATAAATGAGCTGTGGATGCATGGAGGGACGTGGTGGTTGAAACGAAGGGACACGCCTCCGAACACTTTTTTTTTAATTCTCAGGGGCAAAAGTGGGGGGTGGGTTCATTATGCGAGGGGGTTGATTACGCGACAAATACAGTATCATTTTTCACGATCTCAAGTGGTGTCTCAAGCCGATTTCTGTATATCGAATTATTGATATATCCAGGTTCGACTGTATTTTACTGCGCCGTTCAGTGCCTCTATGAAAAATTCCGATGAAGACAGAATGCCTGAAGTAAAAGTTACACTGGATATAGTCATAGATTGCACTCACAGTGGGCGGCTGCCGCACACCATTTTGTGTGTTAACACGATATGTTTCAAGATATCATTCAGTAAGAGATTGTCCCAAACAAGGTAACTGGCAACTTGCCCCCCCCCCCCCCCGCCCCCATTAAAGGTGATTTGACAGTTACTAATAGCTCTACCCTCTCATGCAATTGCTTGATCAATTATTTGGACAACTTTTAAGCAATAAAACCAGTCACCTTGCGATTTTACTTCTTGATGCTTCAATTTCTGTCACTGATACGTACTGATATAAGAATTTTCTGCTCAAGCTACCCAGTTATGCCACATTTCTGTTGTCTTCCCCATTTTTGACATGTTTCCTAATTAGTGGCACAGTAAATGTCATTAACCACACAGTGCATGATGACTTCACTCTTAGAAATTGGATCTTATGAGCCAAGATGAAGCACCACAGTTGTGCATACTCACTTGCAACAGCTTCAAGTTTCACTGGAGTCAAGGCCTTTCTTCCTTGCGTAGCTGGCCCGTCTTTGTTGGAAAACCGCCGGCTGTGGTTCCCTGTCACACTGCGATTCTTGAGGGCTGGCACGCCCCAAAGAACCTTTGTAGCCTCCTTGCAAAACAGCGAATCTCTTGTTCTTCTCAAGAGCCAACTCCACTGCTCTGAGGTCACGAAAACTCCTTTTCCGAGATGGATCTGTATCAAAGAAGCATTTTGCAGATATGAGCAAAAGATAATATATAACTATCATTAGGGTACAGTGATTACCACTGGATTTAGAAAAACAGGATGCATTAGAAAAATTCAACAGGTCTCAACTTTTTGCTTCAATTACATGGGGCAAGATGCACTAGCACAGGAACAGTGATTTAAGTTGGTATTTTCTTCGTCTATTTTCAAATTATGAAAATAAAGATGTTATAGGTTTAGGACGTAAAATACACCGTGGAAATAGATAAAATCAAGAGTCCTGAGAAAAACTACTGAGAACCAAACATTCAAGGTATGGTTGTTTTAGTATTGCTCAGCATGTTCACACATCTCCCATTCTGATACAGTCGAACATCAATATTGGGATTGTGTGGCAGCTTTTTTTTTTCTTTTTTTCATAACAGCAGCAATGATGCAGCCAGTCTGCGTCGTCGTGTGTAAAGCTCGCCAGCTTCAATATCACTGATTTGGTGAAGTGCTTTCTTGCCGATTGACTGGGTCTAATGCATCAAATTAAGCTTATAAAGGCCCAGATCAAGGCCTACATTAAATAAATGAATGCAATGCTAACGCGCAGCTGAACTGCCTAGGAAACCACCCTACAGCAGCAATTTAGCTTGCGTTATCCCACTTAGTTCTCCATGCGGGCTCTTACAAGAGGTGGGTGGCCCCATGGTATGGCCTTGCACCAAATAACGAACCACAATGTAACGAAATTCGCGATGTAACGCCATCAGCCCTAACGCAATAGTTTTAACGGCTTCCCCTGCAGATCCTCATTACTTTACAACTTGCTCAATCACCAATTCCTGAATTCGCGACACTATCATCTCACACCTACTCATTAGCCTATACTCGTGAGCTACCACATTCATCTTTTTTTTATTTCCCAATCTCTGCCCTATTGAAAACCATGTGTTTTTTCGTGATTTAACAAAGTAATTTTATGCCACCTTTTCAAAGTCCTCGCACATCACATGCATGTATCAGCAGCCACGTTAAGATCCTAACATGAGAACTTTAGCCGAGACACAGCGCAATTTGCATTTCTACGACATCGACGCAAGTTTGAGGGGAAGGTTCAATAGGCGAGAGACTTTTTTTTCATGACAGTTGTCCATCCCTCCACCCTTCAATCGTCAAAGAAGGCATGCGGTCAGCCACGATCATAATGCGGGCTTTTAGCATCATTTGCTTCAAAAGGCGTTTACTGATACAGACATTCCAATGATTTTATGGCAGCGGACAGTGCTCACCCCAATCACTGTGTGGTAAAGAGAAATCAAGGCCCATCCTTTGGATAGCGCTGAGCAACTGAACCAGCTGAGCAAGCCACTACCCCGCACTCCTGTCTAAGCCACTGGCACTCTGCCAAGTCCCCCCCCCCCCCTCACTGGAGCTAACACCCACAGAATGCACCAGTGAAGTTATCACTGCACGTCATCCTGGCACCCTGCAATAAGTACACTGGACTATGACGGTGCGCAAGGAAGGGAGATGCTAACTACGACTGTTTTTTTTTTATTTGTTGGCGGGAACAGTGGGAGGCAAGTTCATTAGCATGTAAATAGAGTATGTGTACGTGAGGCCTGAACAATTGCTACGCACAGGTAGCCACAGGTAGCCCAGAAAAAAAATGATGCATTTGCGTCCGTTTGCTATCACCCATTATCCTCTTGATGTACAAAACATCTGGTACCCTTGTTAGTGCTATTATTGCCAGAACTTCTTGCTCATTTCCTGAATTCATAATTTACAAATTCCCGAAAATTCATAATTTACGAATTCATAATTTACAAATTCTGTGAGTGACCGCAGTTCCTCTATAGTGATAGCCGACTGGTCCCACTGGTCGATGGCGAGGACAAACTCTGCGTCTCCTTCCGATGCGGCCTCCGTTTCCTGCAAAGTTTGAGGTAAACGGCTTAGGGTGTCCGCGTTAACCATCATTTTACCGGATTTGCAAAGCAGCTTGTATTTGTACGCTCCCAGCAGAAGAGCCCATCTTTGTATTTTCGCGGCGGCCATGATGGGGGTCTGACGATCCATTCGTAGAAGGCCTAGCAGTGGCCGATGATCCGTCACCAGAGTGAACTCCCGGCCAAGGAGGTAGTCCCGGAAACGTGAAACACAAAAAAACGAGAGCCAACGCTTCACGTTCGATCTGAGAATACTTCTTTTCGGCTGAAAGTGAGGTCCGGGACCGAAATCCGATGGGCTTCATTTCCCCATTAATGCGATGGAAAAGTGGCGCTCCCACACCGTGAGGCGAGGCATCGCATTCCAAAAGTAGTTCGAGCTTCGGATTTGAAATATGTCAACACAGGGGCTGCGCAAAGAGCCTTTTTCGACAGTTCGAATGCTGCTTGTTCTTTATCGCTCCACATCCACCTGGCTCCTTTCGTCAGTAGCTTATACAAAGGCGCAAGTAAGGTGGACAGGTCAGGGAGAAACTTATGGTAGAAGGTGATAAACCGAAGAAAAGCACGCAACTCTGTAACATTACGCGGAGAAGGGGCTAGTCTGATAGCATCGATGTTCTTTTCAACCGGGTGCAACCCGTTTTTATCAATGCGTTGACCGAGATATGTTACTGCTTGTTCGGCGAAGCGACATTTGTCAGCGCGCAGCTTAATGCCATTTTCCCTGAAGCGTTGCAGTACTGCTTTCAGGTTTGAGTCATCTTGGCTCTTGTCAGCTATCAGCACATCATCAAGATAGACCTGCACGCCGGTTAACCCTTGGAGCACGGATTCAATTTTCCGCTGAAAGATTGCTGGCGCAGAAGAGATTCCAAATGGTAGCCGACTGTAGCAGTATAGCCCTTTTTGAGTGTTGATGACGGCCAGTTTCCGCGACTCCTCGTCCAACGCGACCTGGCTATAGGCATCTCGCAGGTCTAGCACACTGAACCGTTCTCCTCCCGCCAAATTGGCAAACATGTCGTCAATAACTGGTAGCGGGTATTGCTCAATCTCACACACAGGATTTAGTGTGGCTTTAAAATCTCCGCAAAGGCGCACTGAGCCATCCTTCTTCAAGACGGCAACAATGGGTGTGGCCCATTCCGAATATGGTACAGGCGGTATTATCCCTGCTTCCGTAAGCCTATCCAACTCCTGTGAAACTTTTTCTTTGTACGCAAAAGGAACCTTTCTTGCCTTGAAAAACTTGGGGGTTGCTCCGCTCTTGAGATGAATCCGTGCTGGCGGGCCTTTCAAGTCCGGTGCTCTCACTGAAAAGATCAGCATAGCTGTTCAGCATTTCCCAGGCAGGTTGATGGGCAGCTGGCGGAATCGTGCTGGCCATGTTAGTCTGCACCTTTACGTGCAGGAGAGTCATTCCGGTGTCCTCCAGTTTTTGCAATAAATCCCGGCCACAAAGACTGGGGCCTTTGCAGTTTAACACCACCAGATTGCATTCCACTGTAGCTGCTTGACAACGAACGTCCATGTTCATGACGCCAAGCACTGGTAGCTTTCCGAGATAGCACGATAACGTTATCGGCGATTTCGGGAGCGGAGGCCATTCATTGCGATGTTTGTCGTAAATAGCTTTTGAAATGACGCAGACCGGGGATCCTGTATCAATGTCCATTTTTAGGTCAACGCCGTTCCATGTGAATGTTTTCTGAATGGGCGGTAGCAGCGTCTGCGCCGCCGTACGGAAGGACCATATCTGCGATGTACTGCTATCACTGTCTTCCGATTCCTGCCGCTTCTGTGCTTCCATGGTACCAGTTCTGTTAACGCTGTCAGCCGCTGAGCACATCTTCGCCAGATGCCCGTATCGTCTGCATTTGAAACATTGCCGTCTGTTAAAGCGACACACTGCAGTCTTGTGGCCGTAGTTACCGCAGCACTGGCATTGCATTCGTGGTTTGAACTTCGCCTTTGTTATCTCTGGTTGGCGCCGATGAGTTATCTTGAACACGTTTGGATCCCGAGCCTCCCCGGTTATGCCTCGCGAATCATGTTCGGCGCTTTCTGCAGCTAGTGCTAGGGCCTCTGCTTCATTTAGCGACAGGTCTTTTGTTACCAGAAGCTGCTTTTGTAAACTCTTTGATCTGACGCCACACATGATGCGCTCTCTGATCAGTCTGTCTAGCATCGACGAAAAATTGCAGTTCTGTGCTATTTGTCGTATAGCGACAATAAATTCCTGCACGGATTCTTCTTCTTTCTGATAGCGGTTGAAGAACTTGAAAGTTTCTGCTATTTCGTTTGGTGTAGGATCATAGTAGCTGTTCAAGGTGTAGACTACATCGTCGTAGCTCAACCAACTTGTTTTTGCTGGCGCTACTTTACTGCATAAAACTTGAACGGTCTTTGTCCCAAGGGCGGCTACGAGTAAAGCCCTCTTCTTTGCATCAGCTGAAATTTCATTGGCCTCAAAGTACGCTTCTACTTTCACCAGGTAAGCTTGCCACTTATCTTTTTCCTCATCGAAGTCCGGTAGCTTGTGACCCATGTCTGGCGCTGTCCTGGACCCGATATCCTTGCTTCAGCCTCGTCGCCACTGTTGTGAAGGCGTGGTCAGTGGGAACGCCGCTCCCGGGTGATGCATCAGACAGCGTAGCCAGGCCAAAGAACGCCGGTTTATTTTCGGATCAAGAGGTATTATATAGCCAGAGGGGTGAGGGAAAGAAGGAAAGAACGAATGAAAAGATTGGTGCCGTTGCCGGTTCATAGATGGCGATTTATCGCCTCTGCTATCAGCAGCACTGCATGAAAGCAATATAAAGTAAGGCATGTTTTTTGCATTGCACCGGCGACGACGCCAGCACGGCCAATGGTCGCCTATAGGTTTCCGGCCCCGCGATGCCAACAGACGTGATCAACGAACGATCATCTGATCTGTTTTAGTCGGATCAGAGTCCGAGCTAGAACTTGACACCTGATCGATGAATGAACGGCCTGAACAGCTACGCTTGTCTGTAGCTTAACCGTGTTAGAAAAAGCAAAACAAGGAGCTACACTTTATATCTTCCCCTTTGTCATCCCCTTGGCCAGAAATGTAAAATTGGCGCCCTAGGAGGTTATATATAACAACTTCTGAAGTGGCAGGTCCCCATAGCCACCTATGCAAGCCGCTGACGGCAAGAGAACCGGTCGGCGGCCATATTGGCGGGGGGGGGGGGGGGGGGCAGAGGCAGGCCGCGTTGGTTCGTCTGCACGGAAAATGCAGATGCTTTCCCTTCGCCGCAAGTTAAAGAATCTGCTTCTGAGTGAGACCTAAACGAAACAATCAGATCTCCTTGAGGGCCTACAGAACCAAGGTGTAACAGCAGCACGAAGAATAACAATCAGGCGAAAGAATGAAGAAATAAAAACGAAACATATTGTTCTCACCTTCAACCGGAGCACACTTCCTGAATTTATCAATGTGGAATTCATCCGATGCAAAGTTAGCCCGTACATACCAAGCCCGCGCAGGTGCTTCAAGTGTCAGCGGTACGGGCATGGTAATCAGACGTGTCGAGGACGCCTTACACATGCAAAATGCAGTGCACATGACCATGCAACCGATAATTGCAGTGCAAGTGACTACAAATGTGTGAACTGTGAGGGCACCCACCCTTCATACTCACGGTCCTGTGCAGCCTTTCAGGCCGAAAAGGAAGTAATCAATATAAAGGTAACTGAGAAGATACGGAGAGGCGCGAAAAAAGCACAGAATGCTTTCTCCGCTCCCTATGCTGACGCAGCCCGCAGAGGGGCCAGGCCGCGTCTAGTAACGCTGGGCACGCAGTGCAATGCTGCTGACGTGCTCCCACCACGGCTTCTCACTAAGCAGCCACCGGCTGCACCAATCTTTGCAGTCCCGGAGGTCACTTTCCCCCAGACGTCCGGAACACCAAAGACATCTGAGAGGAACTTGGTTCCTCTTGAAAAACCTCCTGCCTCCATGCCTTCACCAGAGGCGATGGAGGTGAGCATGGACTCCGCAGCGTCAGCGGCGCCTAGGGAGTCCGCCAATGAGAGGCGGGGCCTGCTAGACCGCCTAAAATAAAGAAAACATACACCAGTTAAGCCCCCTGATAAGGGCCGCATGTCTTAACCCTACTCTATATTCTTTCCACACCTACCAAAATGGCTACCGAGAGCATCATTTATTGGAACTGTCGAGATCTTCTAAAAAATCTGGATGACGTATATGAAATCCTCGCCGAACACCAACCAAACATAGTTTGTAAGAAACACATTTGAAACCAACAGACACAAGTTTTCTCAAGCAGTATCGTGTATTCAGGAAAGATAGGCAAGGCAGTACTCACCCCTCCGGTGGCGTTGCCATTGTAACACAAAAGTCAATCGCTTGCCGAAACATCTCGCTTAACACAGACTTAGAGGCAGTGGCAATACAAGCCTTAATATTTGGTAAAATAACAACGGTATGATCGCTGTATATTCCGCCAGATCATAGACTATGCAACAAAAGTTTTGAAAAGGTGATTGACCAACTCCCAGAACCATGGCTGCTGGTCGGAGGCTTTAATGCCCACCACCCATTATGGGGATGTAAAAGAACGGACTTCCGAGGTGCACTAATTGAAAAGTTTTTGTTGTCCTCAGGATCATGTTTACTCAACTCAAAACAACCAACATACTACAGCTCAGCTCATAATACGTACACAGCCATTGATTTAGCCATTGGCTTTCCGATGCTCTTGGCAGCTACAGAGTGGGTTGTTATTGACAATCTATATGGAAGTGACCATTTTCCCATCTCTGTGAAGTACACAGGCAATAAAAATGTAAATGCATCTAGTCCCAGGAAATTTAAAGAATATGCGGCCAACTGGGAGATGTTCAGGGAACACTCAGCTCTGCCCTGTTCATCAGTTACTGCCTTAGGCGTTGGCGAATCTCAACTCTTGATCACGCTGCACATTATAGATGCTGCAGAAAAACGCATCCCACAAACATCAAGTAAGCCACGAAACAAACGAAGACCGTGGTGGAATGCAGAATGTAAGACTGCCCGTGAAACACAAAACAAGACATGGTAGAAGTTACGCCGATACCCCACGGCTGAAAACCTAATCGGATTTAAGCGTGCAAAGGCAAATGGCAAACGTTTTAGACGCATCTCCAAGCAAGAAAGCTGGTCATCATTCCTTTCTTCTGTGAACTCTTATTCTGATACTCACAAAGTATAAAACAGAATAAGAGCACTCAAAGGATATAGCACAATCCCAACGCCCCTTGTCAGCACCAGTGGTGACTCTCTTGAACACCAAGCAGACACACTATGGCAACACTTCGAATATGTATTCTGCTCAGCGCACTATACAGATTCCTTTTTGTGGCACAAGGTAACTGAGGAGAGGAAGCCTATATGTGATAAAAGACCGTGCACAGGAGGGTACAATAGCCCTTTCACCATGGAGGAGCTGAAGATTGCACTTGGCACATGTGGGAACACAGCACCAGGTCCTGACAGGATCACATATGGAATGCTCAAACACCTGCATACGGACACGCTTGACACCCTACTCTGCCTGTATAATAAAATATGGGCCACAGGACGCTTTCCTAAAGCATGGAAGGAAGCGATCATTATCCCAATATTAAAACCCGGAAAAGAACCCACTCTTGCTGCCAGTTATCGGCCTATTGCTCTAACCAGCTGCTTGTGCAAGCGTTTTGAAAAAATGGTAAATCGCCGCCTTCTATATTTCCTTGAATACAATGGTCTTCTTCATCAAAACCAAGCTGGTTTTAGAACTGGGCGGTCAACAGCTGATCAGCTCATTGCATTTGAGTCATATGCAAGGCGTTCTTTTGCACACAAACAACATTGTTTATCTGTCTTTTTCGATCTTGAAAAACCATATGATGCCACTTGGCGCTATGGTATCATCCGCGACCTCTCCTTCTCCTCTCTTGGTATCACAGGGAACATGTTGAATACAATACGAAGTTACTGGTCTGAACGATCCTTCAAAGTTCGTGTTGGCAGTGCATACTCAAGCAGTACATACAGGAAAATGGTGTCCCTCAAGGTGATGTTCTCAGTTGCACACTTTGCATAGTCAAAATGAACTCTTTAAAAAGTGTGTTGCCAAAAACCATTTCTTGCTCTGTATATGTTGATGACATCCAGATAAGCTTCAAATCTTGCAACTTGGCCATCTGTGAAAGACAGATTCAGCTAGGTGTTAACAAATTGTCCAGGTGGGCCGATGACAATGGGTTTAAATTTAACTCTGAAAAAAGTGTGTGTACTTTTCTCTAAGCAGCGTGGCGTCAGACCCGATCCCAACATTACACTGAATGGTCAGAGCCCAGCCCTTAAAAAGGAACATAAATTTCTTGGCGTTGTTGATGATCAAAAACTTTCCTTCATTGCCCACATAAAACAGTTGCGACTGAAGTGTCTCAAAGCAATGAATTTGCTTAAAATTCTCTCTCACCGGTCATGGGGCACAGACCGCGACTGCCTTCTGAACCTTCTGAATAGTGTAGTTCTATCACGCATTGACTATTGCTCGATGGTCTATTGGTCCGCATCATCCTCTGCTCTAAAATTGCTTGATCCCGTGCACCACCTCGGCCTTCGCCTCGCCACGGGGGCTTTTCGAACTAGCCCAATTGCTAGCCTTTATGTCGAGGCGAACCGATGGTCACTGCAACGAAGAAGAGAATTTACTTATGTAACTTATGCTATGAAGGTTCTATGCCAACTAGATCATCCATGTCGCCGGCTCTTGCTTGACAAAACTAGCACTGCACTTTTCTCAAGAAAACCGTCTCTGACGCCACCATACCCAATCAGAGTTGCCATTCTTATTGAACATCTGGACGTTCCAGTTACCAGTCTTCATACAACTACCATAAAAAACTTCATTCCTCCTTGGGAAATACACACTGTTAATTGTGACCTGTCGTTTCTTGGAAGTGGGGAAACATGCATCCCCTTTTGCCATACAGCAGCACTTCATGTCACTTCAGAAGTACACTTGTGATGAATATTACACTGATGCTTCGAAGTCTGCTCAAATCTCCAGTGCAGCACATGGACCACAGTTTTCAGTCAAAAACCCTGAACAGACATACTAGTATATTTACTGCTGAATGCCATGGTATCCTTTTAGCTGTGAGACACATTATAGAAAATAAAATACAGACATCGATCATCTACACAGACTGCCTCAGTGTTTTAACGTCCCTATGCTTTTGGAAATGGCATAGTAAGAACCCAGTCCTGAACTCTCTTTATAACACCCTTATGTTTGCCCATAAACTGGAAATTAAAATTACACTGTGTTGGGTGCCAGGCCACCGCTGTATACCGGGTAACGAGGCAGCTGATAGGCTTGCTGCGTCAGCTGCACTTCGAAATGACACAGACATTGATAAGATAACTTATCATGACCTCAAACCACACATAAAAAGCATGATTCGGCAACTATGACAAGAGGAATGGGACACAGCAACAGAAAATAAACTGCACTCAATAAAGCCAAACATAGGCAGGTACACCACAAAAAAACAAGACACATTTAAAGAAGTAGCTCTGTGCAGACTCAGAATTGGTCACAAATACACAACACAACACAACTAACTCTCCTGCACCGCACTGTTTGAGATGTGGGGATCGGCTCACTGTCATTCATGTTTTAATTATATGTGCACAACTGGAACCAGAAAGGAGACGTCATTTTCCCTCCTTGTACACTCTTCAAATGCCTGCACACCCATCCATTTTTATTGGTGACAATACAATATTTCCTTTAAATCAGGTGCTTAAATTTTCATCACAAGTAGGTTTTTTACATGGAATTTTTTATCGACGTGGGTCTCAGCCCGTTCCTCCTTGAGAGGACGGATGAGATCTTTTAAAGCATCTACATATACTTTCTTAAATGGATTTTGGGATTACCTTGCTAATAGAATTCATTTTTACAATAAACAAAGTTGTACTTAAAATGCACCCCTGAGGTACCCCATTCTCTTGAATAAAGTTCCTCGAAAAGGTGGTACCGAGACGTACTTGAAATGAACGACCTGATAGAAAGTCCTTCAGAATATTAAGCATCCGGCCTCGGATGCCCAAATCTGCTATATCGCGTAGGATCCCGAACCTCCAAGTCGTGTCGTATGCCTTTTCCATGTCAAAGAAAACGGCCAGGCAATTTTGTTTATGTATGAACGCTTCCCTGACAGTATTTTCAAGACGCACTAAGTGGTCGGTCGTTGCGCACCCTTTTTTAAAACCACATTGATGAACATTAAGAAGTTTATGAGATTCTAAGATGAAAGTTAGTCTGATGTTTAAAACACTTTCAAAACATTTTGCTAAACAGCTGGTCAGAGCTATGGGTCTGTAACTGCCCGCTGAGGTCGCCGGCTTTCCTGGTTTCAGAAACGGAACAATAACGGCTTGTTTCCAAGCCTCTGGGAGTTTACCCAGAGTCCAAATTTTGTTAAAGAATTTCACAAGTGCCTCTACAGAGGATTCGGATAAATGAGCCAGCATTTCGTAATGAATTTCATCAGGGCCAGGCGCAGTCTGCTTTCCAGCAGCAAGGACGTTCTTTACTTCTTGGAGTGTAATAAAACTATTATATGATTCATTTCTGCCACCACTTGTTGGGAGTTTTTGTTTCTCAGCTATGTTTTTGTATTTTAAGAATGTTTCTGTGTAGTGTGACGAACTTGAAACGTGTGTGAAATGTTCGCCTAGTATATTGGCCTGTTCTTCTATGCTAGTCTGAACACCAGGGGCTGTGAGGATGGGAATTGTAAACGGGGAAAAGTTTCCACTGAGTTTACGAACTTGTTCCCACATTTTCTTAGACGTCATTGAGCTATCCATTGACGTGACATACTTCTGCCAGGATTCTTTTTCAGAGTTGCGACGAATGTATCAAGCTTTAGCTTTGGCCTTTTTTTAGCTTTAGCTTTGGCCATCCATTTTTATTGGTGACAATACAATATTTCCTTTAAATCAGGTGCTTAAATTTTCATCACAAGTAGGTTTTTTACATGGAATTTTTTATCGACGTGGGTCTCAGCCCGTTCCTCCTTGAGAGGACGGATGAGATCTTTTAAAGCATCTACATATACTTTCTTAAATGTTTTCCCAGCTCATTATTCATCGCAAATGAATTTAGGCCCTATACACCACTGTTTTTAGTGATATTACAGAGCAAATGCATTTTTAGGCCCTATACACCACTGTTTTTTATCCCTTCATGAAACATTACAACTATCACATTATGCAAACTTGAGAAAACTTGAGTTTGGCGCTCTTTGGCCTGAGTCGCCCTTCCACCATTAAAATCGATATCATCATCATCATCAAGTTAAAGAATCTGCAGATGAACGACTTACGTTGACGTGCATGCTATGCGAGGGTCAAAATATGTGTTAATGCAATAATTATTTCCAGAACCAGAAGGAAGAAGAAACATCCAGGTGTTAGCTTTTTCAGTTGCTAACACGGAAGAAAAAGAATGTACAAGAGGATAGAAGGACGGACTACAAGTTACAGTTAATGAAGTTTAATATATAAATACACACGCTGTACAAGGGTAAAATACTAAGCACGATTTCGCACAATGAACTGCTCGCGCATACGCTCGGACACATACTCCCCGCTTCGCCCGTTTTCCGCACTCTTCTCTTCGCACAAAGAGGGTGCTCTACTCTTCGTCAAAGTTGACAGTCTCGCACTTGAAAGTTGGAAGAAACACAAACACGCCCCGAAAACACAAACACACAGATAAAATGGACGCACACGAGCAAATGTCCTTTTCCGAGAAGCATCGGGGTAGGAGCTATCCCGCGTCCGAGCCAAGGTTGCTTCCTCGGAATTGGCAACACTGTCGGGCCCCTCCCGCAGAGGGTCTCTCACACAAAGAAGGACCTCATCCCCTTGGCTGTACAATATGAGGAATGGCCATTAGAAAAGTGAACACACAGAAACGGACGCCCGTTACACTTGCTTACACATACAAGGAAAGCCTCTTAGCCTCCCTTGTAATACGCACATTTTTTAGCATGACGGGCAGGAAATTAGCCGATTGATAGCTGAAAACAAGTGACGTTTCTTTCTTTTATGACTCAAAGAATGCTCCTCCTCCGGAGTATATTGATCAAAATATGTAACCCAGAACTTCTTGTACCTTTTTAAGCCTAACAGTACAACGCACTACGAGAACAGAATTTGAGACAGGTTAGCAGCCAGATTTACTTGGCACGCATATTTTATGTGCATCAGCAGATGATAGAATAAAAAATCAATTACAAACCATGCACTAATAATAAAGCATAATAATATATAATTTGAACAACAAACAACACTCAATTACTGGTTTTTGAATATTATTATTCTGGAGAGCATTGGCCGTACTCTGTTTACAATTTGCTAGGTTAACTTGTTCCCGAGATGTAGTCCTTCTGTTCGCTGCAATGCTTCTAGTGCCTCAATAAATGACCACTTACTGTGACAGCCTTCAGAATCGATGAGCTCACCGGCTGACGCTAAATAGTTTCTAATTTCACCATGGTGGCAAGCAACAAGGATTATGTGTATTTCTTTTGAAGAATCTAATGGATAGTTGAAGGAAGTCTTGAAGTTGCCTGACCGGAGGTTGAGGTCAGCACCTACACATTTCGCCGTCGTGAAGTTTGATGGCGCTGCATCAAAATTTAGTGACACTACATCAACTCCTGGTGATGCCAACTTGCAGAGGCACTGACTTGTCAGGTCTGCTCTTTCTTGCCCTGAGAGAGTCTACAAAGAAGTATCCAACCGGCACCTTGAGATTCATGTTTAAAGCAACAATCATAAAAACATGCATTTGTTGCTTTTGGCACACTGTCATCAGCCATCTCTGTGCCAAAGTCTACGTATCCGATAATTTTGTTGCCAGCAATCTGTACATGCTTTTTGATAGCCATGTCATCTACCATGAGTGCTGCAAGCAGAGGCTCTTCTCGACCTTGAGCCGCATATTTTTAGAAAATCAAAAGATTCTGTGAAGCCAGGCTCGCCGTCGACAGACCTGTACCACTCGCACAGTTTTCGCTCTGCGGGCAAAGCACTATTGAACTTTCTGCACACATATTCGTATTTGGCAGGTGAATAAAAGTGCAATGTTAATCCAAAGGCGCGCAACTCAGGCGGATATTTTTGGCTCCCGCTCTCTGTCACTCTTGAAAGAAGCTGTTGAATGTCAGGTGAAAATGATGCTTCAAAAATTCCTGTCCTTTTTCCGAAAGCAATGTTTTGTCTTTAAGGTCTGTTCAGCACTTCCTGTGTGGCATCATATCGCTTTGCCAATCTTTGTTTACACTGTTGGAGAGTCCACTTTTTTTTTCAACTGCTCGACTTGGTCTTCAGACGAACTTTCTGTCGGTACCGGTATTTTTGTTGGTGACGCAGGTGCAGGATCCACTTCCTCTTCATCACAGACTTGAGGCACCGATGGCACCATGTCTTGGGAGGATTTCACTTTTTATTTAGCTGCACAGGACAAACGATAAACGAAATAAGTCTCCCTTCATTCCTCGAAAAAAGTTGTCAACTGTTCATTTAATTCTTTTTTATTATTTAGTAGCATTATTATCATTATGCGCACTTAGAATTACTCAATCACTCACCGATTGTTGTAAATGTGCTGGATATGCAGGGAATAGGGTAGGTATGTTGCCATCTCGCAGCCTTGTTGTCTGCCCAGTTCTGCTGAAACAGCCGCTATGGAAGTGGACTGAGCAAAGGTGGAGTCCATCTTTAGGCCTCAAACCCTCTCAAAGAACAGCACGCTTCCATGAATATCGCACAGTAGCGGGTTTAGGAAACCTGTAATGGGGGAAACATTGCAAAGGCGGATTTGCATTTGTAGAGGATGGCGATATGACATGAGTACTAAATAGTATTGACCGCGTTGTGCTAATTTACATGCATCCGATCCATAGACGTTTTTCGATTTTTTTGCCGCCAGTGAACAGCAGGTGCTATCATGTAGCGTATACGAATATGAGCAGCGCGGCCTCTAAACTGCATAAGCAAACATCGTACCAGCGAACGCCAGCGGGCGTAGCGCCAGCCTAGAAACCAATTTATGTTAAAAACGAACCCAGGCGTAGTGCTGTTACAATAGGACCGGCACAAAATTATGAAGTTCTTCACAAGGCAGTGAGCATGAGATCGAGGCGACACCGGGAAGGCGGGACCAAAGAAGCCTACATAAACGTAAACACGTCAAGAAAAGTATACTAAAGTAGAATCTCGATGATACAAATTCCAAGGGAGCACGCAAAATATTCGTATCATCCCGAATTCATATGATCCAAAACAAGTCAACTTCCGTATGGGAATGAATTGAAAATGAAGCAAACTTTATTATAGCGAACTACTTGCGGCCAAAAAAGTCCGTAATGCTTGTCTGCACTTTTTTGCTGTTGATGTCGCGGACAAGCTCCGCCTGAAAGGCATAAAACCGTGCCGCAGTTTCGTCGCTCAAGCTGCCGGCATTTATGGTGCGGCACAGAACGTCCAAAGCGTGAAGAGTATCTGCCGTTGACGGCGGCTGATCACGCTCGTCGCCAGCTTCACCATCGCTGTCAGGCTCATTTTCGCAATCATTCGCTTTGTTGACCAAGTCTTCAATAGACCTCAGCCCACAGGTCGCGACGTTGTCGTCCGCGGTAACTAAGTCCCGAGCCGAAGCTTCAGTTTCCAGATTGTCCCAGCCATCGATCGTGAGGTCTTCATCTGGCTCTTGACAATCTCCTGCCGAAGCCGCATCAAGTCCGATGGCAAATCCGCACTTTCTAAAACAGTTCGAGATTGTGTCTGAAGTTACACTATCCCACGATATGGCTACAAAGGATCCGCAAGTTTGCTTCTTTACGGTCAATTTTCGCCAGCAGACGCCTCACTAGAAGTCCTTTGAAATGATGTTTCACATTTTTAATTATCCCAGCGTCCAGTGGCTGAAGATAGCTGGTAGTGTTTGCCGGCAGGAACCTGACTTTCACATTATTGAATGTCATTTCCTTTGGGTGGGCAGAGCACTGGTCCAAGAAAAGCAAAATATTCCGGTTTCTTGACGCCGTTTTCCGATCAAAGCTTGTCAAGAACTCGCGGAAAAAATCTCCAGTCATTTACGCCTCTCGGTTACCTTTGTAAAAAACACAGACGCTCCGCCAATTGGAAACACCTCGGTTTCTTCGACTTACCGATGACGACGGTAAGCTGGAGTTTCTCGGATCCATCCGAGTTGCAGCAAAAGGGTACTGTTACTCTCTCCTTGCTTTTCTGGCCGCCCCGGCATGCCTGGCCTTTTACGAACAAACTTCTTTCAAAAAAAAGGTTGAAAAAGAGGCCCGCCTCGTCGGCATTAATTATGTCGCGTAGCGCGTACTCCGAAATCAGCGCCGGCAGCGTGTTCAGCCACTCATCTACTGCTGACTGGTCCACTTTCTTTCCTTCATCCGAGACGACCCGGTAGACAAGTCCGTGCCGCTCCTTAAACCGGTGCAGCCATCCCCCAGACGCTTGGAAATTTTCAATTCCAACCGAAACCGCGACGGTATCGGCTTTTTCACGTAGCACCTTGCCGTCCACGTTGACGGCGGCCGCTGTCACTTTGCAGAGCCAAGTCAGCAGAACCTCTTCCAGCTTGACATGGGTCGCTGTTTTAGCCTGCTTCACGTTCGCACCGAAGTGCTGCACATTCTTCAAGATGGCATCTCGCTGCCCAACAATGGTGCAGAGCGTCGACGGTGCCAACCCTAGCTCTTTTGCTAAGTCGACACTCTTCTTCTTAGGGTTTTCGTTAACCCTCTTCAGCACTTCAAGCTTTTCCTTAAAAGAAAGGGCTTTACGCTTCCGCGACATTTCGGCAGCAGCGAACGCTTGCGTCTTGCCGTTGTCAGATAGGAAGGGGACTTGGCACCCGTAAGTGCCGCGTCCCAGGATCGCACATAATCCATCACCCTATCATTCATCCGACACCCCCGGCAAGGCCCCCTCCCCCTTCAAAAATGGGGGGGGGGGGGGAGAATTTTGTTTTGGGGCGAAGGTCCTACCCGTACAAGGGCCGCAACGCGCCAGGAAGGTGGTTACGGTCACGGGGCATCTGCCCCCTCCCCTGACGAGCTCAGTTCTGTGCAGTTGCACTGGCCTGGGGAGGCCCCTCCGCATAGCACACATGGCGTAACACTGACACCCTTGGTATCGCACAGCGGTGATGGTGTCCGCTCATTCCGCCGCTGCGCCTGCGTGGCAGCTCCTGATGTCGCTGAGCTGCTCGCGGAAGCGGTGCGATGTCGACCTCGTGGCAGCGGTCTGCCTCGTTTCCTCCGGGTGACGGGAGTGAATTCTTCGTCCTCGGGTTGGTCGGCTGCGTCTTGTGTTTGGTGGCGTTTGCTGTTCGACGGGGTCAGCTGGGCGATGGTAGTCGCTCCGAGGAGCGAGGCAGTTCGGCGCGGCCTGCGAAGACAATTCGGACGCGGTGAGAGGAATGTCACTCACCGCGGCTGCGTTGCTGATGGTAGTCTCTTCATAGTCATCGATGTCCTCCGGCGGTTGCTCAGAAGACAGCGTGCCGGCCGGCTCGCTGGCAGCAGGCTGGGCGGGTTGCGGCAAAGCTGTGGCGTGCTTAGCCACGGACGCAAACTTCCTCGCACCACGCTTAATGGCCCGTTCACATTACTACAAAATTCCGGTGAGCGAAGTGAATTCGTTCGCCGGAAAAAAGGGAGCGTGTTCTCATCTGTTGACGCCCGCACCAGCGGAACCGCTGCCGCTTCTCGCTTTTCCACGAAGACGACGAGAGTTTCGGTTCAGGTTTCGCGACTTCGCGAACAAGTTCACGTGAGTACCTCTCGTTCGCGCGCTTTTACTTGCAGTACAGTGTTGTACTTGCAGTCTGCCTGTCCTGCGCCCGTTGTTCGCTATTGCTGTGCCCGCAGCAGCGAGCCGCTGAGCACAGCACGATGGCAAGCTTTTCAGAGTACGAGGACATGTCGGAGGAAGAAGAAATCGCCTCAATTCTCCTCTGCAACTCTATTATGGGAATGGTGGAAGAGTTGCGAAGGGCAGAGCAACCCAGATCGCGGCGTCGACGACGGTGGTGGGTGCGCCCGTCCTTGCAGGAGCGCGATAGGCTGGGCAGGCCAACAACCTCTTGCCACTGCTTCGCGACGTAGAGTACTACAGAGAGTAAGTTTGCGTGATCTTCTATGGTGTTTTTGCGAAGTGTGGCTGTGATCATGCACTCAGGGGCAGTGTACTTGCTTTCTTCTTACTGTCTGTCCTTTCGGCAGCTTCCTGCGCATGTCACCCAGCAGTTTCGACGCACTTGTGGAGCTTGTTGGGCCCCGCATCGCAAAAAAAGACACGAGGTTTCGCAAGGACGAAAACACTATGTAAAACAATTTCGCTCAAAAGGATATTTGTTTTGCTATGAAAACATAGCAGTAGCAATATTAGGGATAATCCCAGTCGAAAAAAACAGTGGGCTCCAACTGGAACATTTCCATTTGGTACCATTTGAAGTTTCCAGTTGTGTTTTTCCCCAAGTTGGACCAGTTGGCACCAACTAGAATTCGCACAAAATGGGATCAATATGCCCTGGGCAAATGGACTGCATCCAAGATATGGACACAAAATATACCTCCTGTGCAAAAAAAAAAAAAACTTCATCTCATCCTACTTTTTTGTTTGTTGTTTTTTGTTGTGTAGTTGAAGTGGTCGAGGTATACATGGGAGGTAGCTGATATTTTAAAACAGAAGGGAAATGAAACTTCTGAAATATATTACATGTCACAGGTACACTGCATGAACGGGCACATGCAGAAACATACTTCCTACACATGTAGCGTATTTTTGAATTCATATATATATACTCGTGTTATTAGACCTTAATGGTGGAGTCAGTGGCAGCTGCCCATTAAGCGTGGATATCCAGTTTATTTCTGTTGCGGCAGATGGCGTGAGTGGTGAGTACAGTTCCTTGGGACAAGCTTCTATTACCAAATCAATACTTGTTCTAGGCTGTGTTTATAGTGAGCATATATGTTGGGCTGTAATTCACAGCCAGAAATGTCAAAATGGAACTGTTGAAAACCCAGCTGGAACCATTTGGAATCATATTTCATTTGAGTCCTTTTGAAACCATTTGGAAAACCATTTCCTCGATAGAAAGTCCAGTTGGTCTGAGCAATGGAAATAACAATTCCAACTGGAATCAAATGGAACCAGTTGTGCACCACTTGAATCCAGTTAGAACCTGCTGCAACCCAACTGTTTTTCCGACTGAGATATGCGTCTTTTTGTTTCAGGAAAAAAGGAGGGGGGGGGGGGGTACAGCATAATCTTAAACAGTGAATTAAATATAAACCACATTTATCTTCATTATTTCAACGCCTGATGTGTTGGTTCTGGAACTTTGGATTGCAGTTGGTATTGCAGTTTTACTTAGCTAAAGCAGCTGTTTGAATGGGAGGCAACTGGAAAAAGCACATAGTCTCTCCATCGCTTTGAAACCACAATATGTATAATGCTGCTTAGCAAATGTAGCTGCACTGATTTCTGACTTCTCTTCCCCTCTTTTATTTTGGGAAATTACTCTACTCACATAGGGTCTCTCGAAACCGGTTCCATGATGGCTTGCATCTGTGGAAAATGCTTCCATTTAATAGTGGTGACGTCTGCGGCACCGGCACCGCTCTTCATAGTCGTTCTTATTTGGTTTCTGATCTTCATGAAGGTGTCCTTCAAAGTTTTAAATTTTTTGGCACACCGAAACTAGGAAAAATAACAGGCACTGTTATTCTTTGGGTTAAATTAGCGTGAAGCGAATTAATGGCCTTCTCGTTTTCATTGTTTGCGGCCTTTCAAGCTCGCAGGATATGTGGCGTAGTGTCGGCGCGTGGTCCGCGCCGCAGTGAGAGCAGGGGAGGGCACACGAAGCGTGGCCGAAGGCCCCGCAGCGAGCGCACAAGGGGACATCGCACGCAGCGCGCACGTGTTTGCGAGCGTCGCAGCGCCGGCAAACACGTGCGACCCCCTCGTACTCGCACTGCAGGGTGAACTCGGCCACCTGTAGAAAGTTCGGCAGCGGTGGCCGCAGGTCCATCTGCACGCGGCGGTTGCCGCTCGGAATGCCCTCGAACTCTGGTACATGATGGATTCCACGCGCCTGTACCGCTCCAACGCCTTTCGCAGCTCCTTCACATCCAGATTGTTTGGGAAACCAAACACACGCACCATTTCTAACGTTCGGGCACTTCACGTCACAGCGAACGACAGAAAGAAGTGGGGAATGATGGTGATGGTGGCCCACCCTTTATATCGGGTCGCCGGTTTAACTTCAAGAAGCTAAAGGCGTGGCCAAAAAGTAAAGAAAACACAAAAAATCACTGTAGCTGCGGCCGCGTCACAAGGATGTTGCTCCCTGCTGCTCGCCACCAAAAGTCCAATCGTCTCTTTGTAGCTTCAATCGCATCCACCGAGGCTGCCTCTCCACTGGCAAGTCTAACCGCCGTATTCACAAACACGCCTTCACTCGAACTTCTACTCCAAGCGGCCCTCGAGGCCTGTTTTTCGTTTCACAAAGCAATCTCCACTCGAATCGCTCCTCCAGTGTCGGAGAAAACTTGAGTTTTCTCGAGAATCTCGAGTCTGCGACGACGCTACCTTGGCCGCTCCTCGACCGCCACTCCGCTTGTAAACATGGCCGACATCGCACCGCTCGCTCGCTGTGTGGAATTCGTTCTACCGGTATACCAAAAGTTTCACGAAAGAAGATACGACAAGGATGCACCGAACCTTTCGCTAAAGCATCAGCTGAAAGTGACAGTGACCCGGGACTTCTGGCACGCTACCGTTTTACGAATCTGGTCATGGATAGCCTCCGGCCGTCCCTGCCGCTCACGCCGAACATGGATAACCGTGATCAGCCACCGACGTCTGTGTTGTTTGATCGTCGCATCGTCGCATTGCGCGTGTGTGGCGCGGGCACAAGTCGTCACTGGATAAATGGATAACCTTTTCGGAGCCCACCGAGTGCAGAGATGCGCGATTTGGCCAAATGGTGAGCTCGCCCGCGGCCGGAGTCGAGCTGCGGCGGCGCACTTTCCGTGGCTCGCCCCGCGCGCTTCCGCAGACGGCGCCGAACTTGTGGGGGAACAGCGTGTTGTATTGTGCTGACATAAATGGCTTGCCCGTTGCCCGAGGGTACGTAGTACGTCTGCGGACGCGCGGCCGGCGCGGCACTGTTGAGGGAGCGCGTTGGTGTGCTCCTCCTACGGAGGGATATTCGCGGCCGACGAAGAGCATGGCTTTTCAAGCACGTTTTCAATTAGGTGCTCCCTACTTGTTTGGAAACCGCACACGGCATTTTCTTCTGGAGGGTCGAATTCAGCGTGCATGAGCTGCAATGCGCTGCGAAGCAGCACGCATGTTTAGCTCGCCTCCGAGCAGGCCAGAGCCATTCTGGTAGGAGTTCGCGGCTTGTACTTTTTTTTTCCTGCAATGTAATTTGACGCCCGGCAATAAAAAAAAAGCATGGTAAAAAAAAAAAAAAGTTGGTCAAGCCTGTCAAAAAAAATAAGAAACGTCTGTCAAAGCCTGGCAATAAAAAAAGGCAAAGCGGCAAAGGCCGAGCGTAGATCTCACACCAAAAAATAAACCGAAGTATTCACACCATTTCTCGAAGCTGACGTCACCAACAGCGACTGTTGCCAGATGCGAAAACATTTTCAGCCATTTTTCACAGCCGCCCTTTTCATCCAGCCCAAAAAACAAGTTACACTATGCTGTTAACCTCGAGGTCGGTTGCGAAAGTTGTTTAGAAGACTTGACATGAAAAACTGAGCATGTTACATAGTTCAGCACGCAGTTTTCGGGCCAAAAGTTTATCTTAATCTCGTCCCCATATGCCACTTGCGCTGCTCCGAGTGGAGGAGGTATTCTCGAGGAGAACTTGTCGGAGGAAACGCCGAGGGACGTTCATGAATCCGAATCGGCCCTGGAGTGGAGTAGCGGCTGTATTCTCCGCTCCGAGGAGTGGAGGTGGAGCGTCGAGTCGAGGCGCGTTTGTGAATACGGGCGTAAAGCCGAGTGCTAAAGGTAGTGACATCGTATGGGCGGGCGGAGAGATAGCTGGACACTCGAGTACCACGTGGTCCGTTGACTCCTCTGCCACCCCGCAGAGGGCGCACACAGTCGTGAGGCCAACCATGAATTTCGCTCTCCACCTGCGTGTACGTAACGCTCGCGAGCGTGCCTCTGCCAGCAAACCACTACCGCGCGAGTTATCACACCACAGCTCCTTTCGGATGGTGTCCTTCTCCGCCCGGTATAGGTCCAATGACACTTTCTCTTCGGGAATCTTCCATTCCTCCGTCTCGACCAGCTGTACCTGGGTCCGGATCTTCTGCTGTGCTGTGCAGTCCAGCTCCGATGTTTTTGTGGCCAACGATACCGTCGGGAGCCAGTACCTCTGCCGAAGAGATCGTGTTCGGCGCGTCCATCTCGTCGCTCGGCTGGTGAAAATGGTGTGTGTTACGCCTTTAGCGTCGCGACGGAGACGTTCTAGTCGGTTCAGTACTCTAGGTACACACGGCTAGCGGAACGACACAAGTGCCACAAGACGAAGGTCGAACGGGCGCGCACACTTCTTCTTCCTCTTCCTTCTTTCTTCCTCCGTGCTCTGTTTGAGAACAAGTCCGTAACAGTGTGCACGAGTGTTTGACGGGCCACATTCGACTCGGGGAGACGGAACAGACGGTTCTCGAACGCCGCCTTCGCCACTGCTTCCCGGGCTGTGAATGACGACCAACCCATGTCGCCCTGGATGGTTTCGATAGGGGCGTGTTTGGGTAGCCCGAGTGCCATTCGGCCGGCCTCCCTCTGGCGCCTCTCCAAAAATTCTCTCGTACCCGCCGAGAGACAGAGTGCGGCATTGGCGTAGGTCAGACCCGGGACCGCCACCATCTTCCAGAGTGCCCTTGTGACCTCGTAGCGGTTGTAGGTCCACAAGACCCGTTGACTTAACATGCCTCTCGTGCAAGCGGCCTTCGCTCTGAGGAGCCTCTCATGTGCCATTAGATAATCTGCTCCCGCACTCGCGGGCATCCTTGCCGCAGGCCTTGGTGCATCTCCATGGGCGCCGTCACCACATTGTTCCACTCCACCACCGCTGATGGAGCTGCATAAAAGGCCTGAAGGAGTTCAATGTTTTGCGCAGCCACCCCCATTTCCTGCAGCATGGTCCACAGGAGGTCCCCACACAGTCATACGCCTTCGCTATGTCCAGAAATGCCACATAAAGGGGTGAACTGTACTTCGTAGCCATTTCTATACACCGTGTGAGGACGAATAGATTGTCCTCTATCCGGCGACCGGGGCGGAAACCCATTTGAAGCTCGCCTAGGACTCCTTGCTTCTCTGCCCACCTCTGGAGCCTGGCCTTGATGACCTGCATTGCTACCCTGTACAGTACTGGGGTGACAGCGATGGGTCTGCAGTTAGCCAGATCCCTCCTGTCCCCCGCACCCTTGTACAGCGGTTTCACCTTCACGGTCTTCCAGTCATCTGGAATGTCTGCGTCTGTCTTCACCAGTTCCAGCAGGTCCCATAAGCGAGCCTGGACCAGAGGTCCAAAAGCCCTCACCAAGCTCATGGGCATCCCGTCACATCCTGGGGCTGTTCCCGCAGCTACCCTTTTCATGGCTCGCTCCTTCTCTTTATCCGTTGGGGCTTCACGGAGCCCAGCCTCTCCTGTGTCTGCCAGTGTGCCCTTGAACAGAGGACACTGATCGTGTTCAGTGGGAGCTGGCATGCCCTGTGCCTGTAGGGCGGTCTGCAGCCATTCCTCCAACAAAGGAATGCAGTCGTCTCCGCGCAGTTCCTCTGCCTCCGAGGCTATCCGTAGTGTCAGCTGGGTAGTGTTCTTTTGGCCCCTTTGGACATGCTGCCAAAGCCGTTGAGGTGCCTGCTTACCAGCCTCTTTCAACATGCGCATGAACTGTGCATTGATCCTTCATATCTTCTGTTGGACCAGTTTCGCACCTTCTTGCTTCAAGTCCCGATAAGACTCCCAAGTCTGTGCCACATCCTTCATCTCCCCATCCCTGATGGTCTGCCTGTGGAGCCTGCATGCTTCCCGTCTGCATCTAATAGCTGCTGCCACTTCTGCATCCCACCATGGCTTTGCACTGTGCTTTCTTCTTTTACCTGGGCACTTTCTGAGCATCCCCATGCACTCTTCTACGAATTCAGTGTAAGAGCCCATGAGATGTACTTTCTTCTCCAGGTCGTCCGCCAGTTCCTGTAGTTCTTGAACACTGGGCCGTCTTGTGCTGCTTTGTTGCATGGTCTTTCGCTTCTTGCCTCGACCAAAAACCAACCGCAACCTATTGTGGTCACTGGCAAGGTTCCCTGTGCCATCCTCCTCAATGATCATCTTTTCTAACTTGGCATACAGGCCCTCTGTCATGTGACAGTAGTCATACACGACTGCCGGTCCCGTACTGCCCATGTCACCATACCCTCACACTTCTGTGAAAGGTTCACTATGACAAGGTGACCCTGTTGTGCCAGCTCCTGTAAGAGCCGCCCACTTGCATCTGTGCGACCATCCAGATCCTCCACGTGAGCATTAAAATCACCCATCATCAGTACCTCGTGGTTTTGAGCGAAGAATTCCACATCTGCAACCAAGTAACTACGCACTTCAGTGTTCTTTGCTGTTTGGTCACCAGTCCACAGGTACACAACCGCTAGTGCCACAGGTTGACCCAATAAACGACCTGTCATCCACATGTATTCGCTACAGTGCGGTCGCACCCGCACCCATTGCTGAGTCACGCCCCACAAACACCCAATTCCTCCTCGTCTTTCGTGCCTGGCTCGGTTGCAACCCTCCCACACAAAACGTGGGTTATGCGGGGGGGTTTCTTCTTCCCTGAGGTGCGTCTCCACCACTGCAAATGCTGCTATTTCCAGTTGGCGCATTTGTTCCCGGAGCTCTCCCCACTTCTGCTCCTTGCGACCCCCCTGCATGTTCAGGAAGCATACGGTCACTGAGGACTGATGGGTCCCGCATGACCCCTTGCTTGGGTCTTGCGACTCGCACTGTTGCCGGCGACGACCCCTGCGGCGCACCGTTCTGTTCGCTGCTGAAAACCCACCATCTGCATGATTGCCTGGCCCAGAGCCTCTATGGTTGGTGCTGCTGGGTTCAGTCTCCTTCTTTTGCGGGGGCGCAGTCCTAAAAAAGCACACAATCGTCGCCCTAATCGCTGCCCTAACTCTTCGGCCCCCTTGGCTCCATAGCTGGGGCCATGGAGTCGCCCTTGAAGCAGCCTTGAGGGGTTAATAAACTCGCACTTGGACCGTACCTCTGAGCAGGCCTGCCGGACTCCTTCATTCCAAGCCCTACAAGTACTCTGTTTACGATCCTGATCACCTGGCCCCTCTGGCACTCCATAAATCAGGAAGCGGTGTGACTTCGCTCTCTCCTGCCATGCTGAGAGAGCATGCTTCAACTTCTGGGTGACCGCCTCCCTATTCGTGGAGTCGTCTGCAACGTCCCTGAGGCCTGCATGGATTATCACTAAGGCCTCCGAGGCCTTCCACACTTCTGCCTCTTTCTCCACGGAGAACTACCAAGCAGTGTTGCCAGATGGCGCAGAGTGACATAGCCAAAGTATAGAAAAATTGTAGCCCAAAAATAGCCAACCATGCAGCCAGGCCAAGACATTTAGTAGCCAACATGAGCCACCGGAAACTGATACTAAGTTTTTTTATTTGCAATTACAATACCAAAGAGAAAATAGAAAACATGTGACTAAAAATAGAAGCGGTTGATTAGACCAAGTGGCACAGCAGAAAATACCAAACAGTAAACACATTACTAAAAATAGAAGGGGTTGACTATAGTCCAAGTGACGCAGCAGAAAACGAAACATATCACATTTTTGGACTTAAGGCAACTGAAGGAACATGCTTCAGTAACCCCCCCCCCTCCCCCTGCACACACACACACGTTTATGCCCTTCATTAACATCGCTACTCGTACAGCACTGTTGAACTTCTCCAAGAAACGAGGGCTTGGTTCAAAATTGTTGCAGCACCCATTCTCCTTTAAACCACACCCCACATGGAGCATCATTTCCACAGTGCGTACGCCGCGTTTGTTTCGGTGGTCTAGTTTAGTTACGGTTACCTGGCTAAAAACCCTCTCTACTGCGGTGTTTGACAGTGGCAAGCACAGAAGTGTGAATACGACTGCCGACAAGTAAGGGAAGAGAGGTTCCCCTGCATTGTTGGTCAGTTTCGTGATCGCTCGCCAGAATTCACTGACGCTGTCACTCACTGCAAGGGACGGGAGCATCGCCTGCAAAGTTCCGTATTCGCTTTCAATGGTGTAAGTACTGCACGATGTTGCAACAGGGGAAATGACTCTGAAAGGCGTGAAGCGGCATTTCACGAATGCAACTGGGCCTCAACAACTTGAAGTTCTGCAGCAGCTCGAGATTGTCAGGTAGCCTTTTAAGCGACGATTTGATGCACGCCACAAGATACACATGACAGCGATCCAGCATCTGGTCCTTCTCGCCGTCTGAAAGGGAGCTCTTGTGCAATGCGTCTAAGAAAACAGTTCCATAGTTACACGCACGTACGTGAAGCAAGTGCTTCTCCCACTCTGCCGTTGGACAAGCATGCTCTTTCAGGACCACTCTAAGCAGCATCGATCTGACAGCATATCCAGGTCTTCAAACAGCTTCACTGGATCAGGATTTTCCGACTGAAACAGCCTGTTCACTCTGTCGAATTCAGAGATTATGGGCTGAATAAAAAAGCATGTACAGATAATTTTTTTTCGTCTTGGAACATCTAGTGCAGTAGTCGTGAAGTATAGCACCGTTCTGTGCTTTGAGCTAGCTGAAAATGCAACCGCAGCTCCGTCCACTGATCGATAATGCGATTCACAGCTGCAGCAACACTCAGCCACCTTGTTTTGGCTATGCTGACCAACCTGATCGGGTCAGTGTCATTAATAGCAGAGTAGATAAGGCGCTACTGCTCTCGCTTTTTTGGTGAACACGAAAACCAGTCATAACACTCCCGCACAAGGAACTGAATGTTGGCAGGAAGAGCAGCGGTTGCTTCACTGCAGGCTAAGTGGAGGAAATGACAAGTACACTTTGAAAGAATAAGTTTTGGGTTTTCCTCCTTTAGCAGAGAATATAACGAGTGATGCCGTCCGCACATCACACTAGCACCGTCCGTACCAATGCCAACACATTTTGTTATGTCCAGTTTGCATAACTCAAGAAAAGGTTTCAGTTCCAGAAACATGCCGTTAGCAGATGCATCAGTGACAGGAATTAGTCCCAAAAACCTTGTTTGGAAATCATCTGCTTTCACAGAAAAGTACCGAACGACAATGCCGGTCTCCTTTACGCATGGCTCTCGTCGATTATTAGGGAGTAGGGCTGCTCTCCGATATCTTCGAGTAGCATCTCACAGAAGGTTGGTCCTAGAACCTTTGTTACCAGCACCGTACATTTGGTGCGTCCTAGTGTTAATCCGACCGCAACATTTGATTCCGGGAACGCACTTGCCAACAGCGGAGCCAAGTGATCTGCAGTACACAGCGAGCTATGCACGGCGACATGTGCTGCCAGGCGCAGCTCTGCAACCTTTAGCTGATTTGATGTTGGCTTCGAAGGCGCTGGCTTGAAGTGCGAGTCGATAGGCCTGGTTACAGCAGCAAACTTCATCGATTTCATGTTCTGAATGTGTTTCTGCCTAGTAATGTGGACCTTTAGGTCTTGCACGTGCGGCCTCAGCTTGCACTTGCATGCTTTGCAGTATGCCATGTCTAGGTCTTGCACGTGCGGCCTCAGCTTGCACTGCATGCTTTGCAGTATGCCATGTCGATAGTGTCTCCGTTGCCTTCATTTCGCGAAGGCATGATCCAGTCTATTGAAAAAAAAAGTAAAGTGTGAATTTATGCCCTAAATCTTTTGCTGACAGTAAAATCAGCTAATCGCAGGTGCTTACCTTTGAAATCTGGGTTCTGCTCCCATTCTTTCTGGTATTTCCTTGTGTATTTCGCCCACTTCCCCATTGTGCACGAGTGAAGAGGTGAGACCGGCGAGACAAGCACACGGAGCAAGCACAACAGCAGCAGCAGCAGCTTTCAAGCATGCGTTCAAGCACGCTGCTTTCAAGCAAGTCAGCATGGAGGTAACGGAGGCCAGCAGACCAGCTATGGCTAAAAGCGCCCTACACAGGTTCACCTTGGTAGTTTTAAGATGCCCCGCAGGGGGCACCTGTTAAAGCAGGTGTTTGTGTGTTTTGTGCGACACCACGGACCCCGAGCACCCACGCTTAGCCGTGCGTGGCATCGTCGTGTCTGGGGAAAAGGGGATCCTGGTGGTTGAGCCAATGCCGAGTGTTTGGACCCTTAAGGCCCCTCGGTGGAGGCAACACACCACTTTGGCCCACGCTTCCCATAGACGGCACCTTCGGGCTGACCCACCCGGAGGAAATCGGCAGTCGCCTTTTCCTATCCTCCCCTCCATCTTTCACTTTCCTATCCTCTTTCTCAGAACTTTCCTGTCTTCTCCTCCCTTCTCGCTTTTTCCTTTTTCCTGGCGGCGAGGGTTAACCTTGTGTGGCTAACCACCCTGCGTTACGCCGTATTTGGTTATAGTCAGAGTGTACAGCTGACGTGGCCAGGACTCTTTGTACAAGCTCCTTTCCCGTCCCCTTGTTGGGCTCCATGGTGGGTGGCTGCCACTTTGGCCGAAAAATATCACATTTTATGGCTGCTTCTCTTTCTGGAACTGATCGCCCTCTCAAAAGAGGGCGGACCGATGTAACCCATGAATTTTTCCAAAAAAACAAAGAAGTTTTCCCAAAGTACTATGTGATACATAGTGAAGAAGAGCAAAAATCAGCGAGAATTATCTCCCCATTCATAGTTGAGAAATCACTGACAAGTGCACTAGGTGCAGGTTACAAGGTGAAAAAACTGGCAAGTGGAGACCTACTGCTTGAATTGAAAGACTACATGCAATACTTGAAACTGTCCAACATTGAGTCTATCGGGGGCATACCTGTCTCGATCACTGCTCATCGATCACTGAACACTGTCCGAGGTGTGATTTCAGAAAATGATTTCATACACTTGACAGAAAATGAACTGTTAGAAGGACTTGCTGATCAGAACGTTGTAAATGTCCAGAGGATTAAGATAAGAAAAGAAAACAAAGAAATCCCGACAAAGCACATTGTCCTTACATTTGCTTCCAGTGCTCTCCCTGACACCATTGAAGTAGGCTACCTGAAGATAAGTGTAAGACATTATATACCGAACCCTAGACGATGCTTTAACTGCCAGAAATTCGGACACGGCTCACAGAGTTGTCGCGGTCGCCGAACTTGTGCGAAATGCGCTTCAAAAGAACACTCAACCGATGAATGCACCGAAACCACATTGCAGTGTGCTAACTGTGAAGGAGAACACCCTGCTTATTCAAGGTCTTGCCCCACGTGGAAAACTGAAAAAGAAGTAATCACTATCAAAACAAAAGAAAACTTGTCATATAAAGAAGCGCGACAAAAACTGGCCACTACTCCTGCTTTTCAGTTCACTGCAAAACCAAGTTATTCTGGTATGGCACAACAGCGCGGGGTGCCACACCAACATTTAGCACCTGCCCAGGCCACACAGAGTGAGCCTCGAGCAGGGCTACCCGCGCCCCAGGTGGAAGTGGCTCATGCTGCTCCCCCACCTCCATCTCAAAAGAAGGCTATGCAGCCCTCCGGGTTGACAAGCCTGAAGGCCTCTCCTCATGAGGCGAGGCCTAACACGAAAGAAAACTTATCTGGGGCGCGCTCCTCCGCTGCCTCTGAAGAGGAGGCAATGGACACGAGCCCCGGTAGGGCTGTGCCTTCGACGTCAGACGGACGACGGCACAGCTTAGACCGTCAAAAAAAAGACAGGCCCCGAGTCGTTGGGCCAAAAAAAAACCTAATCTAGTTTTTCACATTTTTCATAAAATAAGATGGCGTGTATAATACATTGGAATTGTAGAGGACTACTAAATAATTACAGCGACATAAAGGACATCCTGGCTACATTCTCCCCATTGGCTTTGTGTCTCCAGGAAACCAACTTAGGTCCTCAGAACAAAAATTTCCTTAAAAATTACAAAATCATCCGCCGGGACCGGGAGCTGTCCAGCAGACTCTCGGGTGGTGTAGCCATCGTCGTGAAAACTGGAATCGCTGCTCAGGAGCTGACTCTTAATACCAGACTTGAAGCGGTAGCAGCCACAATATTAACACATAAAACCATCACAGTATGTTCAGTATACCTCCAACCACACATCAAGATAACACTAGATGATTTAGAAGACCTTTTACAACAGCTTCCCGAGCCATATCTTTTAGTTGGTGATTTTAATGCTCATTCGTGTCTTTGGGGCAGCGAGCAAACAGATACTCGTGGTCAGCTTATAGAAGATTTTATTTTATGCAGCAACGTGTGTCTCCTAAACTCTGGCAATCCAACATACTACTCCCCAGCCACAGGCAAAGCGAGTTGTTTAGATCTGTCTTTTAGTTCACCTTCTATTTTTACCGATTTTAAATGGGAAGTTTTAAATAATCCATACGGAAGCGACCATCTTCCTGTCATGATCAGCTTATCATCCTCACCATCAGTCATCCCGACAAAACCCAGGCGGTGGAAACTGCATTTAGCTGACTGGTCTTTGTTCAGGCAAGAAGCCAGTCTAAATGAAATATATTCAGAGAAAATTGATATAGACAAAATGAATGAAATATTTACAGCATGCATTCTTGCGGCAGCACGTCTATCTATTCCCCAATCCACAGGCGTAGTGCACCAAAACCACAAAGTCTGGTGGACACAGGACTGTAAAGAAGCCAAAAAAGAACAAAATAAAGCCTGGGGTATTTTTCGGAGATACCCAACATATGAAAATCTGACAGTTTTTAAAAAAGCAAGAGCCAAAGCTCGATATATTCGTCGTAATGCCGAAAAAAAATCATGGCAGAAGTATGTTACATCTATAAACAGCTCCACAACATCAAAAAAAAATGTGGTAACAAATTCATAAGCTAAATGGCAGCTTCTCCCCATTCACAATTCCAATCCTCACAGCCCCTAATACACAGACAAGCATCGAAGAACAAGCTAATATATTAGGTGTGCATTTCCACAAAATTTCGAGTTCTGCACACTATACAAAAACATTCTTAAAGTACAAGGACAGGATTGAAAAATATAGGCTTCCTACGAGGGGCAGCACGAACACACCTTACAATAGGTTGATTACGCTGCAAGAACTGAAAGATGTTCTCGCTTGCGGTAAAAAAACTGCACCTGGTCCTGATGAGATTCATTATGAGATGCTCGCCCATCTATCAGAAGCATCTGTAGAAGCGCTTCTAAAGTTTTTTAACAAAATCTGGGTGCTAGCTAAAATACCGGAGACTTGGAAAAGAGCCATAATTGTGCCGTTCCTAAAACCCGGCAAGCCCCCGACCTGTCCTGGGAGTTACAGACCTATAGCCCTAACTAGTTGTTTAGCAAAATCTTTTGAAAGTATTTTAAACACTAGATTAACCTTTATTTTAGAATCAAGTAAACTTCTTAATATTCATCAGTGCGGTTTTAAGAAAGGATGCTCAACTACGGACCACCTAGTACGCCTCGAAAACACTGTCCGCGAGGCGTTTATACATAGAAAGCATTGTCTCGCTGTTTTCTTCGATCTAGAAAAGGCATATGATACAACTTGGAGATTCGGCATCCTACGTGATCTAGCAGCTTTGGGCATCCGTGGTCGAATGCTCAGTGTTTTAAAAGACTTTCTTTCACATCGTTCATTCCAAGTGCGCCTCGGTACCACCTTGTCAAGAAGCTTCATTCAGGAGAATGGAGTACCTCAGGGGTGCATTCTAAGCACAACGCTTTTTGTTGTAAAAATCAATTCCATTACCAATGAAATCCCAAATTCCATTATGTGTTCACTCTACGTAGATGACCTCCAGATAGCCTACACCTCTTCCAATATATCAACGTGTGAGAGACAAATACAAATAACAATAAATAAACTAGTGGCATGGGCCGACAAAAATGGGTTTCAGTTTTCCCCCCAAAAGACGGTGGCAGTTATGTTTTCACTCAAACGGGGTATTCAGAACAACCCTGTCTTGCACTTAAATAGAACCGAATTACCATTAAAAGAAGAGCACAAATTCCTAGGCATTACTTTCGATAAAAAACTCACATTTCTACCTCACATAAACACACTAAAAAAGAAAGCCTCAAAATCTCTTAACATACTGAAAGTTCTTTCACGGAAACATTGGGGTTCCGACAGGGCATGTCTTTTACATGTATACCGTTCTGTTGTACGCTCCCGCGTGGACTATGGGAGTATAGTGTACGGTTCAGCTAGGCCTTCATATCTAAAAAAACTGGACTCTGTACATAACTTAGGTCTGCGCCTTGCATGCGGTGCATACAGAACATCCCCTATAAGCAGCCTGTATGTAGAAACAAATGAGCCTTCACTGGAAGACAGACGAATAGCCCTCACGTGTGCTTACATTCTAAGAATAAGGTCACAGAAAAAACACCTCTGTTATCCAGTTGTCACAACTTGCCCCTCTCGATTAATTTTCACAAATAAACCCAAAGCAACAAGGCCACTGATCATGCGATTCGAAAGCATGTGCAGTGAGCTGCAGGTCCTGGACACCTTGCCTGATGTCGCACAAAAAAACAGCCCTCTACCTCCATGGTACAGTCTTCCTGAAATCTGTGACCTCACTCTCACACAGTTTCCAAAAACCAAAACCCCACAAGAGCACATTATTCAGGAATTCTTAAACTTGCAGGAAAAGTACAAAAACTTCATAGACTTTTATACCGATGGATCTAAAACTGCTGTGTACACTGGAAGTGCAGTTGTGCAAGGAGATTCTGTGGAAATCATAAGACTTCCACACTGTGCGTCTATTTTCACTGCTGAATCTTATGCCATTTCTGTTGCCGTAGAGAAAATATTAAAAGAGAATGTCATAAACAGCATTATATTTACAGACTCTCTAAGTGTTCTCACAGCTCTAAATTCCAGAAATGCAGCTGCTCCTTTACTTGGAAACATAATACACAATATAACAATAGCCATAGCTCGAGGATACAATGTAAAATTCTGCTGGGTCCCGAGTCACATGGGCATTAAAGGCAATGACAGAGCAGACACATGTGCTGCTGAAGCCCGCGACAAGCAAATAAAGAGTATAAGCATACCTTACAAAGACTGTACGAAACTTGTACATCTCAAATTAAAAGAAAAATGGCAGTCTGCCTGGGACAGTGAAGTGGGAAATAAACTACACTTAGTGAAGCCCATTTTGGGAGAATGGATGTCGTGCCGGCATAAGGAGCGTTTTATAGAAGTGATCCTATGCCGTCTCCGCATTGGACACACGCACCTGACACACAATTTTTTGTTGAAGAAAGAAGAGAAACCACGATGCGAAAAATGCGGAGAAGAACTAACTATTAACCACATTTTATTCACATGCGCAGGTCTTGAAAAGATAAGAAAAAAAATTTTTGCTAAATTTTACAAAGAATACATTCCTTTTCACCCTAAACTGATTTTAGATGATGATGGACTTGTTGATTTATCTTGTGTTTTTAGTTTCATAAGGGAAGCAAATGTTTTACACAAACTGTAGGAAAAAATGAAACATACGTCACTAAGAGAAACTGAAACCTTGTGCTAGGCACATCAGGTTTCCCAGGCTTCCCTACTGCTAACGTTTTGCGCCCTGCCTGGGGAGTAAGCGCACTCCCAAATTATATGGTCGAGGGTTCCTCTCGCGCCACACTTTTTACATTTATCGTCCTCGCAGTCCGATCGGATATGTTTATTTAGTACTGGGTTTGGGTATACTCCAGTCTGCAGGCGTCTCCACGCCATTGCCTGACCTCTATTTAACGCCGTGTTTGGTGGGGGAAAACGCCTCCGGCATTGCCTGTAGTGTTCTGTAATGTCTTGATACAAGATTAATCGCCCTTCTCTATTATGTTCTGCCTGAGCCGAGCCATCCTGTACAGCCCGGAGGTAGAGATCTCGAGCTGCACTGTGGGCCGCCTCGTTACCGCTGACAGATTCGTGCGCCGGGGTCCAGATGATGTTGATCGTCCTATCAATCACTCCTTGTGTTAAAATTTTGGTGGTGAGGTGGTTTACCCTCCCCCTACTGAAATTTTGGATTGCAGTTTTACTGTCGCTAATAATATATCTAGCTTTGGTGCCAACGCAAGCGATCGCTATCGCAGCTTCCTCCGCTATCTCGGTTTCTTTCCCTAGTATGGTAGCCACCGTGATGAGGGTGCCTCCCCCATCTACCGCCGCTATGGTCATGTATCGACTGTGTCTGTTTCTTCCGCATCTGCGTAGGCAACTTTTTGGGGGTTTGCTCCGATATATTGTTTTTATCGCTTCCGCCCTTTTCTGTCGCCTTTCCCTATTAAACTCAGGGTGCATGTTTTTGGGTAGGGGAGGGATTCTTAGGTGCGCCCTGATTTTCCTGTCAATGTCAACCCTTTCCTTTTGCCCCCTGTCTGTGGCTATTCCAAGGTTACTTAGCGTAGCTCTTCCCACTCGCGTCGTGCTGAGTCTTTCAAGTTGCGAGGTTTTAACCGCTTCCGTGATTTCTGAAATCGTATTGTGCAGTCCTAGGGCCAGTAGCTGCTCCGTCGATGTACATGTTGGGAGGCCTAGGGCCTTTTTAACGCATTTTCTGATGAGCGCGTCTATCCTTCTCCTCTCATCTGCCTTTAGGTTCAGATATGGCGTGGCGTAGCCCACTCTGCTAATGATGAAGGCTTGTACAAATCTCAGGAGGTTTTTTTTCTTGAGGCCGCCTCCATTACGTGAGACCCTCCTGATGAGGTTTAATGTCTGGGTCGCGTGGTTTTCTAACTTTGTAATGGTGATCGTGTTCCTTCCGTGTGTTTGTAAGTGGAGTCCCAATATTCGTATTGTCTCTACTTTTGGTATCTCCCTTCCTTCCACGTACACCTGTGGGTCAGAGGGAGGTTTGTTCCTGAGTGCCTTGCCATTATACACGAAGATTTCTGATTTTTCAGGCGAACATTTAAGTCCTCTGTCCGCCGCGTACTTAGAGATGACATCTGCTGCCGCCTGCAGCGTTTCATTGATCTCTGCATCGCTCCCTCTGTTGATCCAGAGATTGATGTCGTCCGCGTACAGGCTGTAATTTAAGTTGTAATTCCCAATTTTCCGCAATTCCTTCGGGAGCCCTCTCATGGCCATGTTAAACAGGGTGATTGACAGTACCGATCCCTGTGGTGTCCCCCTGTTACCTAGCCTGATCACCCCAGATTGTATTTCCTGGAAAGTTATAACCGCCGTGCGCTCCGTTAAGAAATTTCTGACATAGCGATGAGTTTTTAGCCCTATTCCTGCCTGCTGGAGCCCTTCCAAGATGGCTTCGTGCTTGACGTTGTCGAAGGCCCTTTTTAGGTCCAGTCCCATAATGACTTTCGCATCTTTGGTTCTGGAATTAATTATGTCTTGCTGCAGCCGCAGCATGACATCCTGTGTGCTCAGATGCGGCCTGAAGCCATACATCTCGTCTGGCCATTTCTCTTTTTCCTCCATAAAATTTGAAATTCTGGTCTGGTGTTCCATTAACTTTCCTACACATGACGTGAGCGATATAGGCCGGAGATTTTCCAGTTTCGGTTGCTTCCCGGGTTTTGGGATCAGGATCACGGTAGCCTCTTTCCACAGCGCCCGCAGGGGGCATCTGTTAAAGCAGATGTTTGCGTGTACTGTGCGACACCACGGACCCCGAGCACCCACGCTTAGCCGTGCGTGGCATCGCCGTGTCTGGGGAAAAGGGGATCCTTGTGGTTGAGCCGATGCCGAGTGTTTGGACCTTTAAGGCCCCTCGGCGGAGGCAACACACCACTTTGGCCCACGCTTCCCATAGACGGCACCTCCGGGCTGACCCACCCGGGGGGAACCGGCAGTCGCCTTTTCCTATCCTCCCCTTCACCTTTCACGTTCCTATCTTTTATCCTACAACTCTCCTGTCCTCTACTCTCTTCCGGTTTTTCCTTACTTCCAGGCGGCGAGGGTTAAACTTTTGTGGCTGACTACCCTGAGTTACGCCATATTAGGTTATAGTTACGGTGTACAGCTGACGTGGACAGGACTTGCCTGCCATTCCTGCCCCGTCCCCTGGTTGGGCTCCATGGTGGGTGGCTGGCGCCGCGGCCGAACATCATACATTATTTATGGCTTCTTCCTCCAAACAAACTGATCGCCTTTCCAAGAAAAGGCGGACCGATGTATCAGCCCAGTTCTTTTCAGCAAAGCATGACACTTTCCCTAAATATCATGTGATCCACAGTGAAAGCCCTGCCAAACAAGCTCGGCTAATATCCCCCTTTGCAGTATCTAGGTCTCTCACAACCATACTAGGCCCAGGATACAAAGTTAGTAAACTGGCTAGCGGGGATCTCCTGCTTGAGCTGCAAAGCAAACTCCAGTACAGCAACCTTCAGCAACTTACTACATTTGGGGATATCCCAATAACGGTCAGTGCTCACAGATCCTTGAACACAGTCCAAGGCGTGATATCAGAGAATGACTTCCTGTCACTCACCGAAGAAGAACTTCTAGAAGGTCTTTCTGAGCAAAATGTAATCGGTGTACACAGGATCAAAATCCGGAAGAACAACCAAGAAATACCAACAAAGCACATAGTTCTGACTTTCAACTCCAGCAAACTCCCTGAATCCATTGAAGTCGGTTACATCAAAGTAGACATCCGGCCCTACATCCCAAACCCTAGACGTTGTTTCAACTGCCAAAGATTCGGTCATGGCTCCCAGAGCTGCCGTGGCCGACAAACATGTGCAAAATGTGCCTCAAATGAACATAAATCTGACGAGTGTGAAGCTGCGCCACACTGCGCAAACTGTGCAGGTGAACACGCCGCGTACTCACGGTCATGTCCTTCTTGGAAGAAGGAGAAGGACATCATTACCATAAAAGTCAAGGAAAACATAACGTTTAGAGAGGCACGACAGCGATATCTTGTTAAACAGGGCACTTTTTTGTTCACAGCCAAACCGAACTATTCCAATGTGGTGGAACATGGGGGCAGCACACCACAACAGGATTTGGTCTCCGCCGAGGGTAAGCCTCAGGCAGGGCCATCCTTGCCCCAGGCAGAAGCAGCGAAAGCTGCCCTGCCATCGCAGAAACAGGGCACACTGGTCCCAGAGCCAACAGCCCAGAAGGCTTCTCCCCCAGAAGGGAAGCCTGCAACCAACACTCCTAACTCTCCCCAAACGTCCAAAGCCCCTGAGGCAATGGACACAACCCCTTCCTCGTCCATGCCGCAGCGGCGGCATAACTCTCTAGAAAGAAAACGGAGAGAAAAAACCCGTATAACAGGACCAGAAAAACCTGAAACCTAAATTCAGGTACATTCAAAAAAAAAAAAATGGCGTTCCTCATACACTGGAACTGCCGAGGTCTCATAAACAACTACAACGATGTAAAAGACATTTTACATTCATTTTCTCCTGTAGCCCTTTGCCTACAGGAAACTAACTTAGGACCACGCCAAAACATTTTAAAAGGACACAACGTTTTTCGCTGCGACCGAAAAGAAGCAAATAGGTTATCTGGAGGTGTCGCTATTGTAGTGCAGAATGGAGTAGCAACACGTGAAATTAGCCTCAAAACCAAGATCGAAGCTGTTGCTGTCTCTATCATTCATTATAAAACAATAACTATATGCTCACTATATCTCCAACCGCACCTAACTGTAACCCTTCATGATCTGGAAGAGCTTTTAGAACAACTGCCAGAACCATATCTGGTTGTTGGAGATTTTAATGCGCACTCCACTTTTTGGAGAAGCGATCAGACACTAGAGGTCGTATATTAGAGGATTTTATATTATACAATGATGTCTGCCTGCTAAATACAGGAAAGCATACATACCGCTCCCCAAGCACGGGGAAAATGAGCGTTTAAGATTTATCATTTAGCTCCCCATCAATTTTTACTGATTTTAAATGGGACGTCTTTGACAATCCTCTAGGAAGTGATCATTTGCCTGTCATTATCAGCCTAACACCCTCACCCTCCATCACTCTAAACAAACCCAAGCGGTGGAAGCTGCACCTTGCGAACTGGGCTCTATTCCAGTCTGAAGCCAGCCTGGAAAGTCTTTTCCGAAAAACTCAGTGTTGACGAGATAAATGAAAAATTTACGGCCTGCATCATTGATGCAGCACTTGTAGCTATACCACAGTCTTCAGGAGTGGTACTGAAAAATCGCAAAGTCTGGTATTCTCAGGAGTGCAGAGATGCAAAGAAGAAACAAAACAAAGCTTGGGGAACCTTTCGCAGGTACCCTACAAACGAAAACCTCGTAAAATTCAAACAGGCGAAAGCTAGGGCACGGTACATCCGCCGAAACGCTGAGAAGGCTTCTTGGCAAAAATACATATCATCAATAAATAGCTCAATCACATAAAAAAAAAAATGTGGGAGCTTGTTCATAAACTGGATGGCAACTTCTCCCCGTACACAATCCCCTTTCTAACATCTCCTGGCACCCAAACAAACTTACAGGAACAGGCAGATATTCTAGGCGATCATTTTTCTGCAATTTCAAGCTCACTACACTACCCAAAATCTTTCATAGCATACAAAAACAAGGCCGAAAAACAAAAACTGCCAACAAGTGGAAGTACTAATGAAGCATATAACAAGTTAATAACACTACAAGAAATAAACACTGTTCTATCTGCCGGCAAGAAGACTGCACCTGGCCCAGATCAAATTCACTATCAGATGCTTGCACATCTTTCTACACCTGTATTAGAAGCACTTCTGAAATTTTTCAACAAAGTATGTGTATCCGGGAGTATTCCTGAGGCCTGGAAAAAAGCTATTATTGTGCCTTTCCTGAAACCAGGAAAGCCACCAACGGCCCCCAGCAGTTATAGACCCATAGCTCTCACAAGTTGCCTTGCAAAGTCTTTTGAAAGTGTTCTTAATACCAGATTAGCCTTTGTCCTTCATTCCCAAGAACTTCTAGACATACACCAATGTGGGTTCAAAACAGCATGTTCTACCACGGACCATCTAGTCCGCCTTGAAAACACTGTTCGTGAAGCATTTATTCACAAACAGCACTGCCTTGCCGTCTTCTTTGATATGGAAAAGGCGTATGATACTACATGGAGGTTTGGCATCCTCCGTGACCTAGCATATTTAGGCATACGTGATAGGATGTTAAACTGTCTAAAGGACTTCTTGTCAAATCGCTCATTCCGTGTGCGCTTGGGCTCAACCTTTTCAAAGAACTTTGTACAGGAGAATGGCGTACCACAGGGATGCGTCTTAAGCACAACTCTCTTTATAGTAAAAATGAATTCCATAAGCACAGTAATCCCGAAATCCGTAATGTATTCAGCTTATGTTGACGATCTACAGATTGCATACACATCTTCTAACGTATCTACATGTGAGAGACAGGTGCAGTTGACCATAAATAAACTAGCAGCATGGGCAGACACAAACGGACTTCAGTTTTCTCCTCAAAAAACAGTGGCTGTCCTATTCTCTCTCAAACGAGGCTTACAAACAGATCCTACACTACACCTGAACAAAACGAAATTACCGGTGAAAAACGAACACAGATTTCTAGGCGTAACTTTTGACAAAAAACAAACCTTTCTTCCTCATATAAATGTCCTGAAGAAAAAGGCTTCCAAATCTCTAAACATACTAAAAGTTCTTTCCCGTAAACACTGGGGCGCTGACAGGACATGCCTTAAACACATTTACAGATCTGTCGTACTCTCCACCTTAGACTATGGCTGCATAGTGTATGGGTCAGCTAGACCATCATATTTAAAAAAACTAGACCCGGTACATAACACAGGACTTCGACTCTCATGTGGAGCATACCGAACTTCTCCTATATCCAGTCTGCTTGTGGAAACAAATGAACCTCCTCTTGAAATCAGAAGAACTTCACTTACATGTGCCTATATATTTAAAATCAGATCTCTGCCAAAGCATATCTGCTATTCTCTAGTAACTAAATGCCCTTCTAGAACACTATTCACCAACAAACCCAATGCAGTGAGACCACTGCTCCTAAGATTTGAGCAAATGTGTCAAGAGGTTGAGCTACCGGATTGTTTACCTAGCATTGCCAAAAGACCTAACCCTCTGCCTCCTTGGTACCTGGTCCCTGCAGTTTGCGACCTCTCTCTTACACAGTTCCAAAAAACAATAACCCCACAAGAGCACTTCATACAAGAATTCCTTCAGCTGAAAGAAAAATACAGTAACTTCACAGACTTTTACACGGATGGCTCGAAAACAGATCATTATGTCGGAAGCGCAGTTGTTCAAGGCGAATGGGAGGAAATAATGAGACTTCCACAGTGCGCGTCCATCTTTACTGCTGAATGCTATGCTGTCTCTGTTGCCATAGAGAAAATAATGAAAGAAAACCTCAGGAGAAGTATTATTTACACAGATTCCCTAAGTGTAGTCACAGCCCTTCACACAAGAAATGCAGTTATACCAATACTTGGAAACATCATACACAGCATAGCAACACTTACAGATGAAGGACGAAGCATAAAAATTTGCTGGGTACCCAGTCATGTAGGAATCCGAGGTAATGAAAAAGCAGATATGTGCGCTGCCAAAGCTCGAGACAAGAAAATAAAACAAGAGCAGATACCATCTCAAGATTGCATGAAATTGGTACAGAGTAGACTGATACAAAAATGGCAGTCCACTTGGAACACTGAAACAAATAACAAACTACACCTCATAAAGCCTGTAATAGAAGAGTGGAAATCGAGCACCCACCTTGAACGTTCCAAAGAAGTGGCTCTATGCCGTCTTCGCATAGGACACACACATTTAACACATAGTTTCATTTTAACTAAACAGGATAAGCCCCTGTGTGATTCATGCGGACACGAGCTAACAGTCATCCACATTTTAATCTCATGCAGACAACTTGAACAACTGAGGAAAAAACATTTTACACAGTTTTACAAACAACACATTCCTCTTCATCCAGCTTTGCTTTTAGGTGAAAATGCGCTTGTTGATTTGCCCTGTGTTTTCAGGTTTTTAATAGAAGCAAACGCTCTAAACAGAATGTAAGTTTAAATTACATAAATACAACACTCTTAACCATGAAATTGGCGCATGATAGCCTAAGTTGCTTATGCGCCACGAAACCCAACACAACACTCTTTCCACAGCGGTGGGATCTCCCCTTTTTCCCAGCATTTCTGCATGTAGCTGGTAAGGGCCTCTATCGAGTTGTCATCTAAATTCCTGAGCATCTTATTCGTGACTCCATCTGGCCCTGGAGCTAACTTGGTTTTGAGTTTCGCTATCTCCGCCCTTACTTCAGCTCTCGTGATGGGCGCATCTAACTTCTCATTTGGAATTCCCTGGTAGTCGGGTAGCTGTCTAATTTCGGTATCCCCTATGTATGTCTCGACGAGTTTCTTCATGAATATGTCATCGTCCTGCTCTTCGCATGTGTGTCTAACCTTAGCCATTTTTGACTCGTGCTTGTGTTTTGGACGTTTCAGGGTCTATTAAATGTCTTAGGATATTCCATGTCTGCGGGATGTTCATATTCCTTTCCATGTCGCCACATTTGTTAGTCCAATTTTGTTCACATAGTTTAAAGGCGTAATCTTCTATTTCTTTGTTATGACGCGCCAGTCTTCTTCTGAGATTTTTGTTGTTTCTGCCTTGCCTTTTAAGTCGACATTCCATGCCCTGTTTGGCCTCCCACATGTGTAGGAGTCGGGCATCCGCTATTTCCGGAGCTTTTTCCCCTTCTAGCGTCTTAGTTGTTTTCCTGGTGTCTTTCTTTACCGCTTCGCACCAGTCCTCTATATTTCCTATCTCTGTTAGGTCTCTGTTCCCCCTAATCTCTAAATCGGTCCCAGTCTGTGATTTTCGTCCGGAAGCACTTTTTTCCTTTGACTTTACTCCTGATTTCAACCGTGGTTTCCACTATTGAGTGGTCGCTCCCCAGGTTGAGTTTCGTATTTAGCCATTGCGTTGTTTCTGCGTTTTAATCAGGGTCAGGTCCGGTGAGGTATCGGCGGTAACGCTGTTCCCCGCCCGCGTGGGGTGTAATGGGTCAGTCAGCAATGTTATCCCCAGGTTATGCGTGTCCTCCCACAACTGTCTCCCCTTTGCGTCTTCCTTAGTGTACCCCCACTCCGGATGATGGGCGTTAAAGTCCCCCACTATAATTAGCGGCTGGTTCCCTGCTGTCTTAAGTGCCTTGTTCATTATCGCCCTGAAGCGGACCTTCCGTTGTCTCGGTGGGCTGTAGATATTGAGTAGGAAAGTGTTTGATTCCTTTTTTCCTGTTAGAATTTCTACAAAGACGTTTTCTATGACGTTGTCGTCTAATTCGTGTTGGATTGTTGCTATGTTTCTCTGCACCAGTGTTGTAAATCTCGATTTGTCCCCTTTCCCACTGTGGAAGGCGCGACACCCTTGCAATTTGGCCGGGCCGCCGGTCTCCTGCAACGCTATAGCAAGGGGGGCTGATTCGCGGAGCGACAGCGTGCTTTGCAATACCGGTCGCTTGTGTCGATAGCCGCGACAGTTCCACTGCCAAATTTGGATGTTATTGGGCGGTCTGTCCATTATTCAACTTTGTTTTGTTCTCCTCAAGTATAGTCACTCTCGCATTTAGGTTGGCGGTTTCCCCCTTTAATTTCTGGAGCGCCTCCGTCATGAGGTGAAAGTGATTTTGCATCTGTATCTGCATATGTTGAATCTGCTTGGCTAAGTCCTCAAGTTTACTGTCTCTTTCCTTAGCGAAACTCTTAAGACTTCTGTCCAGTTTCGCATTTAATTTCTCTAGCTTTTCATCCACTGTTAGGTCTGAGCTGTTATTCTCCCTAACTTTGCGTTTAGATGGGGGTGGAGAGGTATCCTCGACCATCATATTATTCTCCGCTCCCTTGTTGTCGACTTGAGCTGTAAGATGTTGGCCTTCGATTTTGTTGGGCGCCCCTATTTCATATTCGCCTGCTTTTGTTTCAGATTTAGTCGCCACTGTATTGCGCTCTGTTTTTAAATTTTGTATTTCCTCCTTTAAACTAAGGATCGTTGCATTCATGCTCTTAATAATGCTTGTTAATTTTTAGTTTTCCTCGTCTTTTTTGTCCTTCTTAATATTTCAGCCCTGGGTATCCTTGCTTGCGAAGCTCACGCCTTTGCTTTCACCATTCTCGTTTGTTGGTTCGTATCGGTCTCGACTGGGGGTCCTGGCTCTCGAGCTTGACAGTCCCCTGGATTGGCTCCTCCGCCTGGAAGAGCTTCGTCCCCTGGAGGCTGTCCGCTGCTCCTCTCCTAGTCTAGGGAAGGAGCTCGTCCTGGGCTTGTACCCTTCCTTCTCCCCTTCTTGTCTGGCTCTTGGGCGGCTCTGGTGTTCTTGGGTTTTTGCGATTTGGTTGGTTGCTCCCGATTCCGCTTCTTTCTTCATCTTCTTTTCCCATATTCTCTTTTTGATTTCGTACGGTGTACGATGGATCAGCGTGCATTTGCTGTCCCCAGCATGTGCTCTTTCCCGCAGAGTTGGCACTTCAGCTTGCAGGTGTGGTCCTCTGGTGGATTTTCCTGTCCGCAACCACGGCACTTGATGTTTGTCGGGTTTGGACATACGTCGATTCTATGGCCTAGTCTTCCGCATGCCTTGCATACTTCATATTTCTTCTTATACAGGTAGCATCTGTGCGGGGCTCCCCCAAGGATGACGGTCCTCGGTACTTTCTCCTCCTTGAAGAGTATTATTATAGTCGTGGAATCTTTCCCGAGTCTTCTTACCCCGATAGCCTCCGGGTTTGCCTTGTGCCTTAGCATTTGCATGATGTCCTCTTGGGTGAAAATCCTATCCACCCCGGGCACCACTCCCTTGCCGCACCCGTCCGGCGTGCCCACGTAGGCGAAGTCTGCCACCTCTCCTTCTTCCCCTAGCTTAATTCGGTTTATGCTCGCGTATTTCATTTTCCTTTCCCCACTTCTTGTAGCGATGAGAATGGAATGCTGTTTCGTGTTGGGTATCACGATGTCTTCCTCTTCCGTTTCTTCAATATTTACGCCCGCCGACGCCCTGATCATTCTTGTTAAATATGCGGCTCCACGTTTAAGGAGTCTATCTAGTCCTTCTTCGGGTCGGAGAATAATCTTGTCCGCTCCCTCCGGGATTCTTGCCTCTTGTCTTTCTACAGAAAATGCTGCCAGTTTTCTTCCGGCCTGCTTAAGCCTGAACTGCTCGTCCTCGATTTCCCTCCTGCTCTTTTCAAGCGGGACAACCTTCTTCCCTCTGCACTGGAACCACTGTCCCGGCACCGTGAACTCCCGCGGGTCCACTTCTTCACCTTCAACCACCTCCATGGCTGCACTCACTTCAAATTTCCCGCGCGCTTCGTGCCGTGCTGAATTTCTTCGCCACCGGTGGCGCTGCTGCACCCTCGGCTCCCCCGTCGGGGCCTCGACCACTTATCGTCTGGGTTAGGCTTAGCTCGCTTCGCCCCAAAAATCCTTGATGATTCGAGAAATCGGACTCACTTGGTGGAGAACTTGTTATCCACGTATTCTCAGCGGGTTCCGACATCCGATTCTTCACTCGTCTTCAGTCGATAGGCAGGATTTCTCCCGATAACAGCATCAAAGCACTGGGCTGTGCGGAGACGCGTCCGATCATGCCGGCACCGCCCATTTTCACAACCTGCCGAAGTCCCTACCGCATGACACACGCAAACATCATATCGACTGCTGAAAGGGCGCACCATACTGTCGGTCTGGTCTTGACTCTCAATTTTGGTCTCCTGCACCGCTACAATATCTAGTTCCTGCTCTGTAAGTAGTCGCAACAGTTGGTTTTGCCTCCTTCTGGAGGACAGACCCCTTATATTGAGCGTTGCTACTAGAATGATTGCTCCTTTCAAACGACGCCATCGCTTAGCAAGACCAGGACGCCAGTATGGCGCTTACCTTTGCGCGCACAGCGCCGTGCCATATGTAGTGCCGTCCCGCCACTGTTTAGGATTCCTGGTTGTCGCCGCGCGGAAGCGACGACGATCGTGTCCCTCTCATGACGCGCCGCTTCTTCACATCGGCGACGCACCACTGACGTTCTAGATGCCGCAGTCGCTGCTCCTGGCTCTCTCTAGTCACCTCATGATGGCGCCGCTTAGCCGTCGCAAAATCAAAGTCCATAACTGTCATACTGACTTTTCCAGTAGAGTTCAGGGCAACTTGCGGCAAACCGGTAGTACTGCTCGTGGTATCCGACTCTGGTGGACTAAGCTTTGATGCAGGAGTATCTTCTTCAGCGCATCCTTCTTCATTGTTCTGCACTGCGTCCGTTTATCAACCGCTGCGTTCGAGGCTGCCTTCTCCGCTTCATCCTCATCCATGTGCATCTCGCTGTATCGCCGAACGCTCCTCTTCCAGCAGCTCGGGCATACGATCTCATGCATTCCGCCTCTTCGTGCCCAAAAGCGCGGCACTCATTGCATTGGGTACACTGCAGTCATGCCGGATGTGGCCAGTCTTGTGGCAGCGCAGGCATATCGGCGCCCGCCCTGGGACGACGACTAAAATGGTGGCGTTCCCGGTACGCATCTGATGTGGTATGCGATCCAGGCTGTCACCTTCACGAAGTATCAGCCGAACAATTCGGGTGGTCGAGTCAGCGTTTTGAAAACCGCCGGTCTTCCATTTGTCGCCAGATACTTTTTTCACTTCGCCGTTTACGGCAAACGCGCGTTTCAACGTATCGTTGCTGACGTTGGACGCGCACCAGTGCACTTTAAATCTTACTTCTTAAAGCCTTTGGGGGTCAAAAAGCATGCACGTTTTTGCCTTTAACAAGGATGTGCCCTAAGCCAAGTATCTTTTTCTTTGCCTCTTCGGTTCGAAAGTTGACTAACCAGACATGAGACACCTGGTATGCGCCGATACCCCCTACCTGTTTGATGACACCGGCGTCTTTCATCGGTTGGCAGAAATCTTCTATCCTGTAAGGCCTTCCATTGATGTCACAGTGAAGAACAAGCGTAGTTGTAAGTCCTTCCCCAGTAGGCAACGGTGGCAGTACAATCCTGTAGTCTTGAAGTCCTTCCAAAAACGATGCTCCACGGCCATCATTGACCGTTACCACAGCTAGCGAGGAGCCAACCATCCTGCGTCTGCACACTACGGCGTCCACAAGCAGAATGAACTGCGCCACGCCCCGGATCATGATGAAAACGTTCGTCATAATTCCCCTTGTCTACTTGAAGTGAGCGGGATTGCACGAGTGACAGATACAGTGCCTTTAATTTCCTGTAAACGGATTATACAAAACTTTGATGGGTTCAGTGGAATACTGGTGTTCGACAAGGCACACGCCATGCGCGTTCATTGATTGATTGATTAAAACTTTAATTTTCATTGATTTAGGAGGCCCCCTACTCCCCGCTCCTGGCACGCAGGCCTGAGGAACGGGGGCTGGAACCTCCGAGACTAAGGACTGGCGAATATACATTGGTTATTCGCGGCCTCAACCGCCAGGCGGACGGCTTTTGCTGGTCAGCGTGGACGTCGCTTCGCAGCAGGGTTACCCAGGCTTCTCTACTTTTAATGTTGTCCCTAGCGCCCGGAGACTTAGGGCATTCCCAAAGTATATGGTCGAGGGTCCACCTCGCTTCGCAGGCTTTACATTTATCATTTTTTCTCTTATCTGGGTATGAAACACCCAGACAGGGTTCGGGAAATTTCCTGCTTGTAATCGCCGCCAGACGATTACAAGCTAGGATCCGGTGGCGGCATCAGACGTCTTCCTAATCTATAATTTTTGATTATTCTTTATAGGTTTGCAAACGTTCGTCCATCGCCTGGCAGTCGGGCGGCTCCGCGTTTGCCCGGAAGTAAAGAGCTCGGGCTAAATCATGGGCCGCCTCGTTGCCGGGGACGGACGTGTGTGCTGGGACCCAAATTAGGGTGATTTTGCGATCGATTTTAGCTGCAGCTGTTAGAATTCGGGCGGTTTCTTGCGAGACCCTGCCTTTTCCGATATTTCACAGAGCAGTTTTACTGTCGCTAAAGATCAATCTAGCTTTCATTCCGACGCAAGTGAGCGCTATTGCGACCTCTTCAGCAGTGTCTATGTTTCTGCTTCGGATGGTTGCGGAGGCTACTGGTGCGCCGCTACCATCGACTACCGCGGCGACTGCCGCCCCCGATCGGCCGCTTGCTGCGTCTGCGTAGGCAACTTCTTTTACTCTGAATTCTTTTGCTCTTTTAACCAGTGCTTCTGCTCTCTTCTCCCGTCTCTCCTTGTGGTATTCTGGGTGCATGTTGCGGGAGAGAGGACGGACAATGATGTTCTCGCGACATTGTGGCGGTAGGGCAACCTGGTCGGCTGTGCCCCTATCTATTTTTCAACCCACCCATTCTAAGATGGTTCGACCCGTGCTCGACATACTTAATTTCTCACGTTGGGCGATTCTCACCGCTTCAGCAAGTTCCGTCCAGCTATTATGCACTCCCATTTCTATCAGGCGTTCCGTAGAAGAGGAGATGGGTAGACCCAGCGCCCTCTTGACGCAAAGCCTGATGAGTGCGTCTATCTTATCTTTTTCATTGGTCCTGATGTTGAGGAACGGTGTGGCATAGCATATTCGACTTAATATGTACCCTTACAAAAATGCGTGTAGGGTTTCTATAGAAATTCGAAAGCGTTGTGTCAATACACGCTGTTGAAAGTCTGTCGATAATCAACAACATCTTGGATGATGCAGTGTTGACCTCTTGTTGAGCGCTTATGAAATAGTGGCCCATGTGTTTCTTAAGAGCGCTTTTGGAATTCGCGCAACTGAAATTCTGTTGATTTCAGGCTCAAATGCTTCAGAAACTCTGCAAGTGACGCTTTTTGATTTTCTGCTACCTTTCCACTCCTGAACAACAGAACATAGTACACGACCATCGGTTTGCCAGGAGCAGACACGGGGTGATTTTCATTAATGCAAAAGTAGTACAGTACATCTCCTAGCTGAGATAAGTCACCACATTCTATGTTCTGCCCGACCAATCAACAATCCTGTCTGATCAGTGCTGGTTAATGATAAGCATAGTGAGGCATAAAAGAACAAAACAGATCTTGATCTTTTAAGCCCCATTATACTTACTCATTCATTAACCTACACTAAACTGACTAAATTGTTGATTGGTCGAGCAGAACATAGAATGTGTTGACTGACCGCAGCAAGGATATGTGCTGTGCTACTTTTGCATTAATGTAAACCACCTCGTGCCTGCTCCTGGCTAACCGTTGATCACGCAGCATTTTCTGTTAATCCGCAGCGGAAAGGGAACACAGAATAAAAAATGCGCGTTAATGAGAAAGAAAAAATATGCATCTTTGGTGAACCCATAACATGAGCTGGGTTGTTTATTTGCTTTATTTCAATTCATGTGCAAGGTATGACGCCAGGCTGTTCTTTGCGTAAAACGCTGATACGTCCGGGAACTCCTCGCATGAGATACTGAAATAAACAATATAAATCATAATTAAGTTGCGGTATATACTAACCTAAAAATAGAGCAAAGGCATTTGTGCGCTGCTCCACGTCATATCTCAAGAAATTTCTTGTCTAAAATGAGTTGTCACTGTCTTTCACCGCTTAGACGGCATCGACCGCCGCCTCCACAGCTCGGCAGCACTACCACATCGTTCATTTCTCCCTGATAAACAATATATGCTGCCGTCAAAGATCCCACTGTGAATATAAATAGCAAAGCGCAGGTCACAAGCATTACTACCCAGAAAACTTGAAGCAAAATTACCAACTATAGGCACTAAAATGAGTGGAAACAAAAACAAACACTGCAAAAATGGCGGAGCTGCACAGATTCAATAATCCACAATGTGTGACAGAGGCATATTATGATCTCGACAATGTGTCCGTCTCAGCGCGAGTAGCGTATCGAAAGAGTACAGCACTGTGCCGAACAATCCTTCAAAAACGGTCACCGGTTAAAAAAAAAAGAAAGAAAATATCGCCATTCCAGCTGGCGTTCCATCGGCCCCAGCTCCGCGTAGAGACAAGCCTCGTTCTCTCTCTCTCTCTCCCCCTCCTTTTTTTTCCGACGAGGCTGGTTTGTCTGCTAGAAATATTTACATGCGGGCTTCACCTTGTAGCACACACTGTACAAGACTGGCACAAACACGAATAGGAAAAAGTAAAACACTCACCAAAGTGCAGACGCTCCCTTCGCCCGCGCCGGCTTTTCGCCTAGAATCCAAAACGCCTGCGACTGTTGAACTTCTTAAACACGTCCTCCTTGCGCAGAAGCTGCCGCCCAAGAGCGGAGTCCTCCGAAGACTTAAATTCGTACGTTCGCGCTCCAATTTGAACAAAACGATCTTCGTAATAATCACCAGCGAAAAACCTACATACGGTGCTTCGTTCATAGTGCAAGATGCGACCACGGTGGCGGGAAAACGCCAACTGAACTGGCACATCGCCGCACTCAGCGTACCCGCGTCTGCGTGCGAAGAAAACGGGGCGCAGAAGAACAGCTTCGGTGAAAAGCCGCCACCCCCGCTGCGCGACTGCTGAAGCCAAGGTCATCTATGTGAAAACAAACCACGGTGAAGGCAGAGAGCGGAGACCAAGCGGGAGCAACCCCTCCTCCCTCCCCCTTTTTTCCCCCCAGCCGACAGGAAGCGACCCTCGACCTCTCCGGACATGCTGGCGCCGTTCGCGGGCACGGGGGAAGAGGGATGCGGACAGGGGCAAGGCGGCGGCCGAATGCTTCTTTGAAAAGAAGAGTCGCCGTTAGAAGACGCATGCAATCTTGTTTTTTTCTTCTTTTTTTTCATACGCGATGTTTTTGCTATGCGTGTTAACTCTATAGTATGCGTGGGATCAATCCGTGATTATTAGAACCCCTCAATGTTTAAAGTGACTTCATTTTAGCATGGTGTCCACTAAGAAAGGAAGGAAAAGAAAAAAATAACAGTAAAATTCTCCAAAGACATACAGCGGTGGAGGATTCCAATACAGACTGCACCTCATTTTGCGGCAAAAAGCTACGGGCAAAAATACCTATGCTTGGGCAGAATGTCAGACCCTGAAGCATATATATAGTGAACTTTGGAACTGGTTTAAAAAAGCTCTGTCCTGCCCTACATGGTAGGTTCAATCTAGGATCCTGTTTGTTAGTATGATGACTCACTGAACTTGTTTTATGATAAATATAAAATATGTCCTACCACTAAAGTTACCTTCTGCGACATACAGAAGCTGATCCATTAAGGATTCTGATTGACATTCAACGATGTATTTACATTATTAGTGGAGGCTTTGCCATCATGAAGTTTTTAGGGCATATTTTCACTGTGTTGCGAAGCTTGAGCTAAGTGTGCACCGTTAATATGTACTTTTATATAACATGAACGAGCACGCAACTGCATGCTGCTCTTATATTTCCCTTTGCAGAATGTGGCCAATAGTTGATTACAAGTTAGAGCAAAAATTCATAACGAAACTGTCACATCATGTTCTTATCATTTGTGCCTAAAACTACTTAAAAACATGGGTCAGCATGAACAGTACACGCTAATTGTTCGTGAACGTTGAAAACTGACAACAAAAAGCACATAGAAAAAATTGCACAAAAAGTCTGTTGGGTAGAACACAATGAAAATTCTGTTGGCCCTGTAAAGATTGCATTCAGCTGGGGTTGAATGTCTATCGAAATTCAGTAAATTCAAAAGGCGGTCAATAGTCCAACAATAGAGTTTCAAAACTCATTTTTGTAAGGGTATGCCTGCATCAGTCTCAAGAGGCTCTCTTTGAGGCTTCTGCCTTTGAATGCAAACCTCCTAAATATCCCTGTTACTTGCGTCGCGTAGGCAGTGAGTTTTTTTATCGTTCCGTCGTTATACCCGTCCTCTTGAATAAAAAGTCCGAGGATTCTGATTTGCTGGACTTTTGGTACGGTTTTGCCGTCGACCTTAATTTCTACGTTAAAGTCGCCCTTACACCTCATTGATTTTGGATTATATATGAAAAGTTCGGATTTTTGCGGAGAGCACGCAAGACCCCTTTCGGCCGCGTAGGACACAATGGTGTCCGCCGGCGCCTGTAGGCATTCCTCTATGCTGCCATCGCTGCCATTGTTCATCCAGAGATTAACGTCGTCCGCGTAAATGCTGCTCTTTAGACCTTTTATGACTTTAAGTGCGGTGGTAAGGCCTGTCATCACCACGTTAAAGAGGAAGGGGGAGAGCACCGAGCCTTGCGGCGTTCCTTTACTTCCCAAGTGGACAGTGGGGGATTCTAGGTCCTGAAATCTTTAGTTTCAATGTCCTGTTTGTCAGGAAATCCATTACGTAGTTATATGTCCTCTCGCCGACTCCTAATTCCTGCAGTCACGCGAGAATTGCCTGGTGTTTTACGTTGTCAAATGCTTTTATTAGATCTAGTGCTAGAATTACCTTCGCGTCTCTGGATTTCGAGTCAATTATGTCGTGTTGTAATCGGAGCATTACGTCCTGTGTGCACAGGCCCGGACGGAATCCGACCATCTCGTGCGGCCGCAGGTCGTTTTTCTCCATGAAATTAGTTAGCCTTGTTTGGATTACGCGTTCCATAAGCTTTCCAGTGCATCAGGTTAAAGAAATAGGTCTGAGGTTTTCCAATTTCGGGGGCTTGCCAGGTTTTGGAATTAGCACAACGTTTGCAGTTTTTTACTGCTGGGGAAGACGACCGCTACTCCATATTTCTTGCATGTAGTTGGTGAGTGCCGTTATGGAAGCGTCATCTAGATTTCATAGCATTTTATTTGTTATTCCATCGGGGCCGGGAGCTGATCGCGTCTTTAAATCAGGATTTCGGCTCTATCTTCCGCTTCTGAGATGGGCGCGTCGAGGGCCTCGTTCGGAGGGCCCGCGTATTGCGTAAGAGGGAGGGATGTTTTATCGCCGACATATGTATCTACAAGTTTAGTTATTAGTTCCGCGGCAGTCCCCTCGAACGCGTGTCTAGCCTTTGCTATTGTTGTGTTTGATTGTGTTTTCGAACTGTCGGGATCAAGAAGATATCGTAGCAGGCTCCACGTTTTTGAAAGGCTCGTGTTGCCCTCCATTTCATCGCACCTGTTACACCAGTTTTGCTTGCAGAGTTTAATTGCATAATCCTCAATTTCCTTATTCTGCCTGGCTATTTTTCGCCTTAGGTTTCGGTTCCATCTCTGACACCGGTGGCGTCTTTCCATACCTTTTTTTGCTTCCCACATGTGTTGGAGTTTCCTGTCGACTGTTTGGTGCATCGTCCCCCTCTAGGGTAATGGTAGCGGATTTAACGTGGTGCATGAGGGTTTCTGCCCATTCGTCGATGTTTTCAATATTTTCGTCCATGTTTGCGGATTCCCTAATTTGTCTGAATTTCTCCCATTCGATTGCGCTCACTTTGACACCCCGTTTAAGCGTTATTTCGAGGACGTAATGATCGCTTCCAAAGTTGAGCTCTGTGTTCTTCCACCTAAGCTCCTCTATGTTTTGGTGAATGTTAAGTCTGGGGTTGTGTCTTTGCTCACACTGTTTCCCACCCTGGTCGGGCAGCCAGAGTCTGTCTGCAGGGTGAGGTTTAATTCGTGAAAATCTTCCCATAACTTCCTGCCCTTCGAATCTTGTCTGTTTATCCCCACTCTTGGTGGCAGGCGTTGAAGTCTCTTACAATTAGCAGGGGGTGTCGCGTTCGGTCCCTGTCAGGACGCCGAGCGCGGCCGGGCAGCGGGCAGGAAGGAACTGAGACTTGCCCCGATCCCGGCACGATAACAACAACCCTTTATTTCACGCGAACAGCATCTTTATATAGCAAGCACACATGTGACCAGTGACGTCACGGACAGACAATGTTTCAGACGCGGCACAGGCGCTATCAGCACATCTCCCCTTTTCTCTGAAAAGATACATTGGCATTTGCAACAAACTTAGCACTGCCACCAACAAAGGATAAACACTTTTTAATGGATGCAACCAATGCTCAAAACAAAATAACAGTCAGTCATTGAACCCATATCGGTCTGGCGGTCGGACATGACGGCCAAATCGTGTTCTATATCCAGGAGGGCTAGTTTGTGGCAAGGGGGTATCTGATGGATCGGCAGGTGCCTTCGGTTTAGATGGATTAGTTTCCTGTTCCATTTCTACCCGACTATCATATGCCTGCGGAAACTCATAGCTACCTCCTTCTTCCTCGCAGTCATTCTGCTGGGAAACAAAGCGAACCAGGAATTTCCTGTTTCTTTCTAGAACTACACCCGTAGAAGTTCTAACTACATACGACCTCGGACGTTGTGCAGGACGTAAGACTCGCGCTTTCACTTTGCAGTCTGTCACCCATTCTTCCGCTCCTGGTTTGAGGACTGGCAGCGGAAGAGCCCTATGACGACTATTGAAGTACCTACGCTGCCGCTGTCGGATGGTTACATCGCGATCTCTGAACTTTTTCAGGCTCGCCTTCTGGGGCAGAAGGCTCTTGGGAGGGACAGGGACTGTTGTGCGTAGCCGCCTGCCCATCAGATGCTCTGCAGAGCTTTTTCCCAGCGGCCCTGGGGTGTCCCTGTACGCTAGCTGCGAAAGATAGGGGTCCTTAGCATTTATAATCAGCCGTTTAATTGTTTGGACCATCCTTTCTACTTCCCCATTTGCCTGAGGGTATCTGGGGCTCGTCGTCACAGTGCGGAAGCCATAGTCGCGAGCAAACGACTGGAATTCCTGAGATACAAATTGTGCTCCATTATCCGAGATGACAACATCTGGTATGCCATGTCTTGCAAAGAAACTTTGAGGTGCATAATGACGGTGACACTTTTTGTCGAAGATAGCAAGGCTACCTCTGGGTATCTAGAAAAATAATCTACTACCACCAAATACCATTTTCCCTCAATATGGCAGAGATCAACACCTAGCTTTTGCCAAGGACGCTGTAGAGTGGTTGTCGGAATCATTGGTTCCGACTTTTGTTGCCTGTGTTCCGCGCACACTGGGAAATCAGTTACCAAAGCTCTCAGCTGGCAACTCAACCCAGGTCACCATACGGACTCTTTGGCTCGAGCTCTGCATTTCTCGATTCCTTGGTGACTCTCGTGCAAGCGCGTCAAGACCTCTGCGCGTAATTTTTGTGGAATCACCAGCCGCACACCTTTGAGTAGCACGCCTTCAGAGACTGTCAGCGTTGCTCTTTCCTGCCAGTATGGACGCAAGACCATCGACAGCGATGAGAACTTGGGCCAGCCTTCCAGGCTGAATTTTGTGAGAGCTTGACAGACTTCATCGGCTGCTTGTTCAGCTTTGACTCGTTCAAAAAGGCTAGCCTCGACGGAATTTGTCAAATAGCCCGAAACGAATTTCGCGACTTCGCCAATACTCAGCGCATGAGCACCAATTTGGTTTCCCTGAATCGGGGCTCTAGACAATACATGTGCAGTAACGAGGCTCTTACCCGGAACATGCACAACCGTAAAGCTGAACCGCATAAGTCTCATGCGAAAACGCTGAATACGAGGAGGCAAAACATCTAAAGGTGATTTTCCCAACAACGTTACAAGTGGTTTGTGGTCGGTTTCAAACAAAATTTCAAGACCTTTGATGTACCCTTCGAATCGTTCTGCCGCCCAAGTCATTGCCAACGCTTCCTTCTCAATCTGAGAGTACCTGGTTTCGGCAGGCGTCAACGAGCGCGACGCAAATGCAACAGGTCTTTTTTCATTGTTTAGTTGAACTTGTATCAATACGGCCCCCAAACCGAATGATGACGCGTCAGCGGAAATAATCGTAGGGTACTTTACATCATAGTTAGCCATGACGCGCTTCGAAGAGATAACGTCTTTGACGTACGACAGCGCTTGCTCTTGGGCTGGTCCCCACGTCCATTCGGAACCCTTCAAAAGCAAGTGACGTAAAGGCGCCGTTTTCGAAGCCAAATCTGGTATGAATTTTTTCAGATGATTAGCCATACCGAGCAGCCGTCGAACGTCAGACACGTTAGCTGGCGTCGCCAGTTCTTTGATAGCACGAACTTTTTCAGGATCCGGCTTGATGCCATCTTTACTAAGCACACAGCCAAGAAATTTTATTTCAGTTACCCCAAAGGAACACTTTTCTTTGTTTAGCGTAACACCGGCACTGGCGAGACGATCTAAAGTTAGACGCAGGCGTTCGTCATGTTGAGCCTTGTCGTTACCAAAAATGAGCACATCACCCATCAGGTTTATCATGCCTGGGATTCCTTCAAGTATCTGCGACATTTTCTTCTGAAAGATCTCGGGTGCCGACGTTATTCCAAACGGTGGTGGTGGTGGTGAACTCTTTTATTGCACCCAAAAACAGGGGACCAGTCAAAGGGCCGGTTGCGCTGACTTAGAGGAGGTCGGCGGGGATCCTTTGGGTTCTCGCGGCCTCCACCGCGCGCTGGATAAGCCAGCGTTGGTCTGCTGGCTCGAAAGTACACAGGAGAGACTCCCACGTCTCTGGGGTGTTTGTGTTGTGTTGTGTTGTGTTGTGACCCTGGCCACGTTTAATGCTAGAACCCTAGCTAGTGAAGCTAGTTTAGCAGTGCTGTTAGAGGAACTAGAGGGCATGAAATGGGATGTCATAGGGCTTAGTGAGGTTAGGAGGCCGAATGAGGCATATACTGTACTGAAGGATGGGCATGTACTGTGTTATCGAGGTTTACCGGAGAGGCGACAACTAGGAGTAGGTTTCCTTGTCAATAAGTATATAGCGGGTAATATAGATGAATTCTATAGTATTAATGAGAGGGTTGCAGGCATCCTAATTAGGCTTAATAAGCGGTATAAACTGAAGGTTGTACAGGCCTATGCACCTACATGTAGTTATGATGACCAGGCAGTTGAAAGCTTCTATGAAGATGTAGAATCGGCAATGCGAAAAGTAAAAACGCATTATACTGTACTAATGGGTGACTTCAATGCCAAGGTAGGGAAAAAACAGGCAGGAGACAAGGCAGTAGGTGACTATGGCATTGGTTCTAGGAATAGCAGGGGGGAGTTACTAGTTGAGTTTGCAGAGCGCAATAACTTACGAATCATGAATACCTTCTTCAGCAAACGGAAGAACCGGAAATGGACATGGAAAAGTCCTAACGGTGAGACTAAAAATGAAATCGACTTCATAATGTGTTAAACCCCCGCCATTGTGCAGGATGTAGAGGTAATCGGGAAAGTGCGATGCAGTGACCACAGGATGGTGAGGTCGCGAATTAGCCTAAATCTGAAGAAGGAACGCAATAGATTAGTAAGAAAGAAACCCATCAACGAATTAGCGGTGAGGGGGAGGGCAGAAGAGTTCAGGATCTCGCTACAGAATAGGTATTCAGCTCTAACTGAGGATGGCGACATTACCCTAGAGGCAAGGAACAATAATTTCAGAAATATCATTACTGAGTGCGCAGTAGAGGTAGGCGGTAGGATAGTTAGAGAGGATACCGGTAAGCTGTGTAAGGAGACGAAAGATTTGATTAAGAAACGCCAGAGTATGAAAGCTTCCAATCCAACAGACCAGATCGAATTGGCCGAGATATCAAAGCTAATCAATAAGCGCAAGGTGGCCGATATAAGGAAGTATAACATGGACAAAATTGAGCATGCTGTAAAATACGGGGGAAGCCTTAAAGCGGTAAAGAAGAAATTGGGCAGAGGCAAAAACCAGATGTATGCGATAAGGGACAAGGCGGGCAACGTCATCACTAATATGGACAAGATAGTCAAAGTAGCCGAAGAGTTCTATACTGATCTCTACAGTAGCCAAAGTAGTCAGGACCGTAATGAGATTGGCGGTAGGGAAAAACAGACGTTCCACCAGTGACGAAGGACGAGGTCAAGAAAGCACTAGAAACTATGAAAAGGGGGAAATCAGCTGGAGAGGATCAGATAACTACAGATTTGCTGAAGGACGGGGGGGGGGGGGGGGGATATCGTGCTAGAAAAACTGGCCACCCTGTATACGCAGTGCCTGATGTCATCGACGGTACCGGAACCATGGAAGAATGCAAACATTATCCTCATTCACAAGAAACGGGACTCTAAGGACCTCAAAAATTACAGACCAATCAGCTTACTCTCTGTTACGTATAAGGTATTTACTAAGGTAATCACTAATAGAATCAGGACAACCTTAGACTGCAATCAAGCAAAGAATCAAGCAGGGTTTCGGAAACGGTACTCTACTATCGGTCATATCCATACCATCAATCAGGTGATAGAAAAATGCTCGGAATATAACCAGCCCTTATACATAGCATTCATTGATTACGAAAAAGCATTTGACTCAGTTGAAACCTCGGCGGTGATGCAGGCATTGCGAAATCAGGGGGTAGACGAGCCGTACGTGAAAGTGCTGGAAGATATATATAGTGGCTGCACAGCCGCCATAGTTCTGCATAAAGAAAGTAACAAAATTCCCATAAAGAAAGGTGTTAGGCAAGGAGACACAATCTCCCCAGTACTATTCACAGCTTGTTTAGAGGAAGTATTCAGAGACTGGAATGGGAGCAGTTAGGGATAAGGGTAGATGGAGAATACCTCAGTAATCTGCGATTTGCTGATGACATTGCCTTGCTAAGCAACTCGGGGGATCAACTGCAAATAATGATTGATGACCTAGACAGAAAAAGTAGAAAGGTAGGCTTGAAAATCAATATGCAGAAGACTAAGGTAATGTTCAACAGCCTCGGGAAGGAACAGCAGTTTACATTAGGTAGCGAAATACTGGAAGTAGTAGGCGAATATGTCTACTTAGGACAGGTAGTAACTGCAGATCCGGACCATGAAAAGGAAATAACAAGAAGAATAAGATTGGGATGGAGCGCATTTGGCAAGCACTCGCAGATTATGACTAGCAGCTTACCGGTATCGCTCAAGAGGAAAGTATACAACAGTTGCATCTTGCCTGTACTCACCTACGGGGCTGAAACGTGGAGGCTAACCAAGAGAGTTCTACTTAAGTTGCCCCGCAGGGGGCACCTGTTAAAGCAGGTGTTTGTGTGTTTTGTGCGACACCACGGACCCCGAGCACCCACGCTTAGCCGTGCGTTGCATCGTCGTGTCTGGGGAAAAGGGGATGCTGGTGGTTGAGCCGATGCCGAGTGTTTGGACCTTTAAGGCCCCTCGGCGGAGGCAACACGCCACTTTGGCCCACGCTTCCCATAGACGGCACCTCCGGGCTGACCCACCCGGGGGAAATCGGCAGTCGCCTTTTCCTGTTCTCCCCTCCATCTTTCACTTTCCTATTTTCTTTCTTAGAACTGTCCTGTCCTCTCTTACCTTCTTCATTTCTTCCTACTTCCAGGCGGCGAGGGTTAACCTTGTGTGGCTAGCTACCCTGAGTTATAGTTACGGGTTATATTGGGTTATAGTTACGGTGTACAGCTGGCGTGGGCAGGAATTGACAATTTCTGTCCCGTCCCCTCGTTGGGCTCCATGGTAGGTGGCTGGCACTGCAGCCGAACAATACACTTTTTTATGGCATCTAAACTCCTTAACCCCGATCGTCCTCCTTCTAAAAGGGGGCGCACCGAGACCACCATGTTCTTCTCAAAGAACATAAACAACTTTCCTCGTTTCCACGTGGTCCACAGTGACCACGAGGAAATCACTGCACGACTTGTGTCCCCATTTGTTGTTTCTCGAGCGTTGACTGAGGCCATTGGCCAGGGCTATAAGATAAAGAAACTTGGAAACGGTGACCTGCTACTAGAATTAATATACAATCATCAGTATCAGAAGCTAAGTGCAGTCGAATCATTTGGAGAAATACCGGTACAGATTAGCCCGCACCGATCACTAAACACTGCCCGAGGAGTCATCTCTGATGATGACCTTAGGTACGTGAGTGAACAAGAACTTCTTGAAGGCCTGAAGGAACAAAATGTCACAGACGTTTACCGGATAAAGATCAGACGAGATAACAAAGAGATAGAAACAAAGCACATTGTACTCACCTTTGCTGCAAGCACTCTCCCAGAATCTGTCGAAGTAGGCTACACAAAGATAAAACTGAGGCCCTACATCCCTAACCCGCGCCGTTGCTTCAAGTGTCAGAAATATGGCCATGGCTCTCAGAGTTGCCGTGGCCAACTCACATGTGCAAAGTGTGCCTCGCACGAACACCCTACAGACAACTGCGAAGAACAGTCGCTTCTCTGCTCAAACTGTGAAGGTAACCACCCAGCTTATTCACGCTCATGCCCGTACTGGAAAAAAGGAAAAGAAATAATTACACTGAAAGTCACCGAAAACATATCTTACGGAGAGGCACGAAAGCGGCTTTTTCTTCCTCAAAAGCCACACTACTCCGTTGTGACGCAGCAGGGCGCGGCATCACAGTGGTCGTCGGCACCTGCCCAGGAAGCACACAGTTCTTCCAGGCCAGCGTCACCTGCGCCCTCGGTGGAGTCAGCTAGCGCTACTCCACCACCACCCGCAAAGCTGGCTGCGCGGACCCCCAGGTCAGCCGGCCCAAAGGCCTCGACCCATGAGTCGAGGCCTAAAACTGACAATCCTGTGCTTTCTGCACAGTCGTCCACCGCATCCGAAGATGCGATGGACACAACTTCTTCACCCCAGCTGCCTAGGCGGCAAAGCTCACTGGAGCGAAAAAGAAGGGGAAAAGTCCCAATAACAGGTCCCAAGGACCTACAAACCTAAATTTAAACTTGTCCCTTAAATAACTTTTAATTATGGCGCTCCTCATTTATTGGAACTGCCGAGGACTCTTTAAAAATTTAGATGATATATATGAAATTCTTGCGGACTATCAACCAAACATACTTTGTCTGCAAGAAACCCATTTAAAACCAGCAGACTCAAATTTCCTTAAGCAATATAATGTATTCAGGAACGACAGGCAAGGCAGCTCTCACTCCTCTGGTGGCGTTGCCATTGTAACACAAAAATCAATCCCCTCTCGAAACATCTCACTCAACACAGACTTAGAGGCAGTGGCAATCAGAAGCTTAGTTTATGGCAAAATAACAACGGTATGTTCCCTGTATATTGCTCCAACTTATAAGCTAAGTAGCGAAAGTTTTGAAAAATTGATTGATCAACTTCCGGAACCTTGGTTGCTGGTCGGAGACTTTAATGCTCACCACCCATTATGGGGATGTACAAGAACGGACTCCCGAGGTGTTCTAATCGAAAAATTCTTATTGTCCTCGGGATCATGCTTACTAAACACGAAACAGCCAACTTACTACAATATAGCTTATAACTCTTACACATCCATAGATCTAGCCATTGGCTCCTCGATGTTCTTGGCAGCTACAGAGTGGACTGTCATTAACAATCTATACGGAAGTGACCATTTTCCGATCTTAATAAAATATACTGGGAACAGAAATGAAAATGTGTCGAATCCCAGAAAATTCAAAGAAAATGCAGCCAACTGGAAGATGTTCAGGGAACACTCATCATTGGCCAATTCATCAGTTACTGACTTAGGCGTTGATGAAACTCAACGCTTAATCACGCTGCACATCATAGAGGCAGCAGAAAAATACATTCCACAGACGTCAAGTAAGCCACGAAATAAACGAAGACCCTGGTGGAATGCAGAATGTAAGACTGCTCGTGAAACTCAAAACAGGGCATGGTCGAAACTACGCCAATACCCCACAGCCGAAAACCTAATAGCCTTTAAGCGTGCAAAGGCAAATGGCAGGCGTATTCGACGCATCTCCAAGCAAGAAAGCTGGTCATCATTCCTTTCTTCAGTGAACTCCTATTCTGACGCACACAAAGTTCACAACAGGATAAGAACACTTAAAGGATATAGCACAATCCCAACGCCCCTTGTCAGCACCAGTGGTGACTCTCTTGAACATCAAGCAGACACACTAGGGCAACACTTTGAATACATATTCAGCTCAGCACACTATACAGATTCCTTTTTGCGGCACAAGGCAAGAGAGGAGAGGAAGCACATACATAATAAAAGGCCATCCTCGGGAGGATACAATACCCCATTCACCATGCAGGAGCTGAAGATTGCACTAGACACATGTGGTAACACAGCACCAGGTCCTGACAGGATCACATATGGAATGCTCAGGCATCTGCATGTGAACACTGTTGAAACCCTACTCTACCTGTATAATAAAGTATGGGCCACAGGACGCTTTCCTAAAGCATGGAAGGAAGCGATCATCATCCCAATATTAAAACCCGGAAAAGAACCCACACTTGCTGCTAGTTATCGGCCTATCGCACTAACCAGCTGTCTATGCAAGCTTTTTGAAAAAATGGTAAATCGTCGCCTTCTCCATTTCCTTGAATACAATGGTCTTCTTTATCAAAACCAAGCTGGTTTTAGAGCTGGGCGATCAACAGCTGATCAGCTCATTGCCTTTGAGTCTTATGCAAGGGATGCTTTTGTACATAAACAACATTGTTTATCTGTCTTTTTCGATCTTGAAAAAGCATATGGTACCCCTTGGCGCTATGGTATCATCCGCGACCTCTTCTCTCTTGGCATCACAGGAAACTTGTTGAGCACAATTCGAAGTTACTTGTCTGGACGGACCTTCAAAGTTCGTGTTGGCAATGCATATTCAAAGCAGTACATTCAAGAAAATGGTGTCCCTCAAGGTGGTGTCCTCAGTTGCACACTTTTTGTAGTCAAAATGAACTCTTTAAAAAGCGTGCTGCCAAAAACTATTTCTTGTTCTGTATATGTTGATGATGTCCAGATAAGCTTCAAATCTTGCAACTTGGCCATCTGTGAACGACAAATTCAGCTAGGTGTAAACAAATTGTCCAGGTGGGCTGATGACAATGGGTTTAAATTTAACTCTGGAAAGAGTGTTTGTGTACTTTTCTCTAAGCAGCGTGGCATCGGGCCTGACCCCAACATTACACTGAATGGCCATAGCCTTGCCTTTAAAAAAGAACATAAGTTTCTTGGCGTAGTTGTTGACGAAAAACTTTCCTTCATTCCCCACATAAAACAGTTGCGACTGAAGTGTCCCAAAGCGATGAATTTGCTAAAAATTCTCTCTCACCGGTCATGGGGCACAGACCGCGGCTGCCTTCTGAACTTTCTGAATAGTGTAGTTCTATCACGCATTGACTATTGCTCGATGGTTTATGGATCAGCATCATCCTCTGCGCTAAAATTGCTCGATCCTGTGCACCACCTCGGCCTTCGCCTCGCTACGGGCGCTTTCCGAACTAGCCCAATTGCTAGCCTCTATGTCGAGGCGAACCGATGGTCACTGCAACGAAGAAGACAATTTACTTCTCTAACTTATGCTATGAAGGTGCTATGCCAACTGGACCATCCATGTCGTCGGCTTCTGCTTGACAAAACTGGCACAACACTTTTCTAAAAAAAAAAACATCTCTAACACCACCATATCCAATCAGAGTTGCCACGCATATTGAATATCTGAATGTTTCGGTTACCAGTCTTCATACAACTTCCATAAAAGACCTAATTGCTCCTTGGGAAATGCACGGTGTTAATTGCGACCTGTCGTTTCTTGAAGTGGGCAAACATGCATCCCCTATTGCCATACAGCAGCACTTCATGTCACTTCAGGAGAAGTACACTTGTGATGAATATTACACTGATGCTTCGAAGTCTGCTCAAGTCTCCTGTGCAGCACATGGACCACAGTTTTCACAGTCAAAAACTCTGAACAGACACACTAGTATATTTACTGCTGAATGCCATGGTATCTTTTTAGCTGTGAGACACATTATAGAAAATAAAATACAGACGTCGATCATCTACACAGGCTCCCTCAGTGTTTTATCGTACCTATCCTTTTGGAAATGGCAAAATAAGAACCCAGTCCTGAACTCTCGTTATAACACCCTTATGTTTGCCCATGATCAAGAAATTAAAATTACACTGTGTTGGGTGCCAGGCCACCGCTGTATACCTGGTAATGAGGCAGCTGATAGGCTAGCTGCTTCAGCTGCCCTTCGAAATGACACAGACATTGATAAGATAACTTATCATGGCCTCAAACCACACATAAAAAACATGATTCGACAACAATGGCAAGAGGAATGGGACGCAGCATCAGAAAATAAACTACACACAATAAAGGCAAAAATAGGCAGGTACACCACAGAAAAACAAGACAGATTTAAAGAAGTAGCCCTGAGCAGGCTGAGAATTGGCCACACATACATAACCCATACATATCTTTTAACCAACTCTCCTGCACCACACTGCTCGAGATGTGGTGATCGACTCACTGTCATTCATGTTTTAATCATATGTGCACAACTGGAACCAGAAAGAAGACGTCATTTTCCCTCCTTGTTCACTCATCAAATACCTGCACACCCATCCATTTTTATTGGCGACAACCCAATGTTTCCTTTAAAACAGGTGCTTAAATTTTTATCACAAGTAGGCTTTTTACATGAAATTTCTTATCGACGTGGGTCTCAGCCCGCTCCTCCTTGAGAGGACGGATGAGATCTTTTAATACATCTACTTATACATTGCGCATCCATTATATATCGCAAATGAATTTTAGGCCCTATACACCATTGTTTTTAGCGATATTACAGAGCGAATACATTTTTAGGCCCTATACACCACTGTTTTTTATCCCTTCATGAAAAATCACGACTATTCCATTATATAAACTAGAATACACCGTTAACCTTGAGTTTGGCGCTCTTTGGCCTGAGTCGCCCTTGCGCCATTAAAATCCATCATCATCATCATCATCTACTTAAGTTGAGGACCACCCAGAGGGCTATGGAACGAAAAATGGTATGGGTAACATTAAGAGATAGAAAGCGTGCAGAGTGGATCGGAGAAATAACTCAAGTTACCGACATTCTAGTGGAAATTAAGAAGAAGAAATGGACATGGGCAACACATGTAGTGCGAATAGAGGATAACCGATGGTCGCTGAGGGTAACAAACTGGATTCCAAGGGAAGGAAAGCGTAGCAGGGGGCGGCAGAAAGTTAGGTGAGCGGATGAGATTAAGAAGTTCGCAGGGGTCAAGGGGATGCAGCTAGCACAGAACCGGGTTAAGTGGAGAAATATGGGAGAGGCCTTCGCCCTGCAGTGGATATAATCAGGCTGATGATGATGATGATGATGTGTTGTGTTGGGTTTAATGGCGCATAGGCAACTGAGGCCATCATGCGCCAAACGCAAGGTATGACTCCCTTAAAATGTTAGGCTTCCTTAGGTGCAGTCCTTGGTCAGGCAAGGACCTCCGAGGAACCCAACAAAATAAATCAAGGACCTCAGCTTTCTTCTCAAAAATGAGAAAGTGGATGAGGTGTATCATGATATATATTGATGCGCTGGGTGTGAATTATAGTTTCTTAAGTAGGCCTGCCTCTCCTAAAAAGCTAAAAATGTTTGAAATATGTATAAGTGCTTCTTCGCCTAAAATCAATGTTGGGTGGAAAGGGATATGTTTATCGTAAAATCGGGTAAAATATTTTTTCCGCAGTGTTTCTAGGTGTCTGCATGTAAATAATACATGACTGTGAGCTGAGCTCCGCATTTCTCACATAGGGGCTGGACTTCTTTTGTGAGTAAAAAGTTATGATTAGGGTGTTTGTGTCCAATGCGTAGACGGGCTAAAATCACTTCAGCGAAACGCTCCTGATGTGTACGCGACCTCCATTCACCTAGGACGGGTTTTATGAGGTGTAGTTTATTGTTTATTTCCTTGTCCCAAGCCGTCTGCCATTTTGTTCTTAGTTTACTCCGTATGATCGTCATGGAATCTTTGTAAGGAATGTCTATTTGTTTTACTGTACCGTTACGGGCCCGTGCAGCACATTCATCGGCTTTCTCATTCCCCCTGATACATACATGGCTAGGGACCCAGCAAAATTTGATTTCCTGTCCTTGCTTGTAAGCCTTTATTGCGTTGTTGATGATATTTCCAATTAAGGGCTCCTCTGCATTTTTAGGGTGCAGCGCTGCAATGACACTTAAAGAGTCAGAATATATAACACTGCGTTTAGTATTTTCTTGCAGTAAAGCTTCTACGGCTACTAATATGGCATACCCTTCGGCAGTAAAAACTGACGAGCACTGAGGCAATCGCACTGTTTGCTCCGAACTTGCCTGGATTATTGCGCTCCCCACATAATCAGTTGTCTTTGATCTGTCTGTGTAAAAGGCCTCGTATGTTTTGTATTTTTCATCTAGTTAAAGAAACTCTTGTAGTATATGTTCTTGAGGAGTTTGCTTTTTATGTAAGTGTACAAGTGTGAAGTCACACATAGAGGGAAAAATCTCCCATGGTGGAAGTGGATCTGGTCTACTGGCAATATTGGGGAGGGCATCTAGTAAGTCTAATTCCCTGCATTTTTCTTCAAATCGGAGAAGGATTGGTTTGACTGCTCGGGGTTTATTGTTAAATAGAATTCTGGATGGTGATGTGGTATCGATAGGATAACAGAGGTGTTTCGGAAGAGTTCTTATTTTCTGTATGTATGCACACGTAAGCATGGTTCTTCTGTCGGTAAGGGGCGGTTCGTTCGTTTCAACATAGAGACTATTGATGGGTGATGTTCTGTAAGCCCCTGTTGAGAGACGGAGGCCTGTGTTGTGTACTGGGTCGAGTCGTTTCACGTATGATGGTCTGGCTGAGTCGTACACTATGCTTCCATAGTCTAAGCAGGAGCGTACCAGAGAGCGGTAAATTCGAAGAAGACATGTCCTGTCAGAGCCCCACCGTTTTCTTGAGAGCACTTTAAGGACATTTAGGGCTCGAGAAGCTTTCTAAGAATGTAAGTTTTTTTATCGATGATCAGGCCTAAAAATTTGTGTTCTTACTTTACTGGCAGTGTAGATTCCTGTAAATACAGAGTGGGGTCAGTGTGAAGCCCTCTTTTGAGGGAGAAGAGAATAGCTACTGTTTTTTGTGGGGAAAATTTAAAACCATTGTTGTCTGCCCATGCCGTGAGTTTGTTTAATGTCATTTGTATTTGCCTCTCACACACTGGTATGCTGGCGGATGTTCAGGCTATTTGCAGGGCATCAACATATATCGAATACATAATGGACCGTGGGATTATTTTTGCCACAGAATTCATTTTAACAATGAAAAGCGTGGTGCTTAGGATACACCCCTGAGGTACCCCGTTCTCCTGAATGAAAGGTTTGGACATACATGTGCCTAGACGGACACTGAATGAGCGGTTGGCAAGGAAGTCGCTTAAAATGTTCAGCATCCTCCCATGGATGCCTATGTCTGCCAAGTCACGTAATATTCCATATCTCCAAGTTGTGTCGTAGGCCTTCTCCAGATCAAAGAATACCGCGAGACAGCTCTCTTTATGTATAAACGCTTCTCTGACTGTATTCTCGAGGCGGACCAGATGATCAGTTGTTGAATGTGCTTTTCTAAAGCCACACTGATGTGTGTCAAGTAGCTGTCGTGATTGTAGAACAAAATTTAATCTAATATTTAAAATACTTTCAAAGGTCTTTGCAAGGCAACTTGTCAAAGCTATGGCCGATAACTGCATGCAGAGGTTGGCGGTTTACTTGGTTTAAGCAATGGGACAATAATGGCTTTTTTCCAGGCTTCTGGCAGCATCCCTAACACCCATATCGTATTAAAAAATTCAAGGAGTGCTTTAATAGCATTTTCAGAGAGGTGTGCTAACATTTCGTAATGCACCTCATCAGCCCCTGGGGCAGTCTGCTTTCCGGCAGAGAGTACTGTGTGTATTTCTTGGAGCGTAATTAAACTATTATATTTTTCATTTCTCTTGCCACTTGTGGGAAGTCTTTGTCTTTCAGCCACATTTTTGTACCTTAAGAAAGTGTCAGTGTAGTGTGAGGAGCTAGATACTGCAGAAAAATGTCTTCCTAATATGTCTGCCTGTTCTTCTATAGTCGATTGAGTATCGGGGGCTGTCAATATGGGAATAGTAAATGAGGAGTAGCTTCCGTCTAGTTTGTGAACTTGCTCCCACGTTTTTTTTGGACTTCATCGAACTATTTATTGACGTCACATACCTCTGCCACGATTCTTTTTCAGCCTTTCGACGAATAAATCGTGCTTCTGGTCTTGCCTTTTTAAATGCTATAAGGTATCCTTGGGTTGGGAACCTGCGGAAAGTTCCGCAGACCTTATTTTGTTTCTTTTTTGCATCCCGGCATTCTTGCGTGTACCAGGCTTTGTTACTGCGATGCACAACTCCCGAAGACTGTGGAATAGCTAGTTTTGCTGCACGTATTATGCAATTAGTAAACCTTTCATTCAATTCATCTACAGTGAGCTCCTCTGAAAAAACTTCTTCCAGATTGGCTTTGGACTGGAAAAGTGGCCAGTCGGCTAAATGGAGCTTCCATCGTCGCGGTTTGTTTGGGGAGACTTTTGGTGATGATGACATGGGGATTAGTACTGGTAGGTGATCACTCCCATATGGATTCTCTAAAACTTCCCATTTAAAATCATTAAAGAGAGAAGGTGAACAAAATGACGGGTCTAAAACACTCATCTTTCCCGTGCTCGGAGAGCAGTAGGTCGGTTTACCCGCGTTTAGTAAGCAAATGTTGTTAGATAGAATAAAATCTCCAATAATTAGGCCTCGCGCATCAATTTCTTCGCTTCCCCAGAAAGGAGAATGTGCATTAAAATTACCAACTACCACATAAGGTTCCGGCAGTTGATTTATAAGGTTTTCTAAGTCATTGAGAGCTATTTTTCGATGTGGCTCAGCATACACGCAGCACACTGTGATTCTTTTAAATGTAAGCAAGGTGGCTGCCGCTGCTTCAAACTGTGTCAAGTTTGTATTCACTAGCTGCAATATCATTCCTTACAATGATAGCAACACCACCCGAGAGCCTGCTAACGTGCTCTCGGTCGCGGCGAAAAACTTTGTATTTTTGTAGTGTTTTTATGCTGCGCACCGAGATTGGTTTCCTGAACGCACAGCGCTGCGGGTAAGAATGAAACAAGAATGTCTTTCATATCGCTGTAGTTAATTAAAAGTCCTCTACAGTTCCAATGGACTAAGAACGCCATTTTATATGAGGAAGGTAGAGAGACTAAGTTTTTTCTGGCCCGGTGATTCGGGCCTTTTCTTTTCTAGTTCGCTCCAAGGAGCTCCGTCGCCTGTCAGATGTTGACGGCCCCGGACGGTCGTCGTTTGTTGTGTCCATTGCGTCCTCGGACGTGCTGGACGATTGTGCAGACTGCACAGGCACATTTGTGGTAGATCTCGCGTTACTGGAGAGACCTTGGGGCCAGCTGACCTAGAGGCCCGCGCAGCCTGCTTTGGGGGTGGTGGAGGAGCCCCAGCTACTTCCACCGGGGACGTAGATGTCCCTGCCTTAGGTGCACCGTCTGTCACCTGGGCAGGTTCCAAGGACTGCTGTGACGCCGCCCCCTTTTGCGTCTCAACAGAATAAGTTGGGGTGTGAGTGGACGTGAGTTTCTTACGTGCTTCCCTGTAAGTGAGGTTTTCTTTGACTTTTAGTGTGATGATATCTTTCTCTTGTTTCCATGTTGGACAGGTTCGTGAGTAAGCAGCGTGGCTGCCCTCACAGTTGATGCAAAGATGCGTTTCGGATTCACAGTTCTCAGCGGGATGCTCGTGGGAGGCACACTTCGCACATGTAAGCTGGCCTCGGCAAGTCTGTGAGCCGTGGCCATACCTTTGGCATGTGAAACAGCGACGCGGGTTAGGTATGTACGGTTTCAGTTTTATCTTCGTGTACCCTACCTCCAGAGCCTCGGGCAGTGTGCTCGATTCGAAGGTAAGGACTAAGTGCCTGGTCGGTATCTCTTTGTTATCCCGTCTGATTTTAATTCTGAACACATTGATGACATTTTGTTCTCTTAGTCCTTCAAGGAGTTCTTCTTCACTTAGGTACTTTAGGTCGTCATCTGAAATGACTCCCCTCACCATGTTTAGAGAGCGGTGTTTGGTGACATTAACTGGGCATTCCCCAAAGCTGGTTACTGTTGGGAGTTTTTCATTCCGATGATGGTACATAATTTCCAAGAGAAGGTCGCCATTTGGAAGTTTTTTGACATTGTATCCTTGGCCTATTGCTTCAGTCAATGTCTTGGTCACGACAAAAGGAGATATTTGCCTAGCTGTTTTTCGAGAGTCTTCACTGTGCACTACGTGGAAGCGTGGGAATCTGTTTGCATTCTTTAGAAGTTTGCCGTTTCATCGGTCCGTCCCCTTTTTCGGGAACGATCATTGGAGAGCAAAGAAGAAGCCATACAGTAAGTTTTTGTTCGCCGGGGTGGCGGCCACCTACCATGGAGCCCAAAGAGGGGACGGGACAAGAACTCGCAAAGCAGTCCTGCCCACGCCAGCCGTACACCCCGACTATAACCAAATATGGCATAACGCAGGGTGGTTAGCCACACAAGGTTAACCGTAGCCGCCAGGAAAAGAAGGAAAAAACAAGAAGGGAATAGAGGGCAGGAGAGTTGTGAGAAAGAAAGCGAAAGATGGAGGGGAGGACAGGAAAAGGCGACTGCCGATTTCCCCTGGTCGGGTCAGGCCAGAGGTGCCGTCTACGGGAAGCAGGGGCCAAAGTGGTGAGTTGCCTCCGCCGAGGGGCCTTAAAGGTCCGAACACTCGGCATTGGCTCAACCACCAGGATCCTCTTTTCCCCGGACACGGCGATGCCACGCACGGCTAAGCGTGGGTGCTGGGGTCCGTGGTGTCGCACAGTACGCCAAACATCTGCTTTACTGGGGTGTTTGTGTTGTCTGTGTTGTAATGTGTACAAGTCCACACCATGTGTATGAGTGTTGCCGGAGTTGAGCAGTGTTTACACATGGGGGCTATCTGATCTGGAAAGATCCTGCTGTATTAGAGGGGGTGTGGGAAGCTGCCAGTTCGTAATTTGCGCCATTGGACGGCCTCGCTTCTTGCTAGATCGCGGTGTGCGGGAGGATATGTGCACCTTTGGAGTCGGTAGTGCTGGAGTATGTGCGTGTAAGTGGTGAGTAGAGAAGCGCGTGAGATATTAGTGTCAGCGGAAGAAGTGTGGCTGATCATACTCTCGGCTCGGCAGCTGAGCAAGAGTGTGTGCCTGGGCGTTTCCGCTGAGCTTCTCGTGGGCTGTAGCCCAAAGAAGTAAGCGAGATGTGGAAGAGGGTGCTGTGGAATGTAGAATGTGTAACGCCTGGTAAGAGATACGGCCAGCATCGTAATTGCGAATAGCCTGTTGAGAGTCACTGATGACGACTTTGGTATTAGGGTCGGCTAGCGCTAGCGCAATGGCAACCTCCTCAGCTGCGGTGACTGTTTCTGCATTGCGAATGCTGCAGGCTGTGTACCAGCTGCGGTGAGGGGCGAGAGCTACCGCCACCATCGCTGGCCTCGATGGATGGTAAGAGGCGTCCGTATACGTGACGTCCGGACGTCCACTGAAGCGTTTCTCGAATTGACGAGCTCGATCAGCCCGTCTCTCGGCGTGGTGTTCCGGGTGCATCCGTTTGGGAATGGGAGGAATGCGGAGATTTAGGCGATATTCCGGTGTAAGTTCAGCGTAACTTGGGGACTTGCTGCAGTACCGCTCGGCCAGCGTGTGTGAGTGAGAGCCGCTCATACTGGGCGGTGAGGGTTGCCTCGATCAGTTCGCTCACGGTATTGGAGATTCCGAGAGCCATGAGCTTATGGGTAGCTGTGGACATGGGAAGACCTAGGGCCGTCTTGTATGCTTGTCTGGGAAGACCTAGGGCCGCCTCTAGCCGTTCGCTTTCGGCACGAGTGAGACGTAAGTAGGGTCCAGAGTAGGTGATGCGGGAGCAGATGAAAGCTTGAACGAGGCGCAGGAGGTTGGACTCTCGCATGCCATGATGCTTGTTGGATATTCGCTTAAGGAGGCGTCCGATCTTTACAACCGACTGGTCGATGCTTTGGATCGTGATGTTGTTGCTGCCGTTGGCCTGTAGATGCAAGCCCAAGATCCTGATGTTGTCTGTTCGAGGAATCGGGTTTCCTTGCACCTGGAGGTTGATGTGAGGAAGTATATTTAAAGGGCGTCGTCCCGGGGAAGGGATGATGATATACTCGGACTTTGTCGCCGAGCAAGTGAGGCCAACTGTACTTAGACAATTTCCAATCCGTTCGATCGCGGTCTGTAAAGTCTCTTCAATCTGGCCGTCACTGCCGCGCGTGATCCAAAGTGTGAGGTCGTCAGCATAAATGTTGTGATGCAGGGGGGGGGGGGGGGGGATGTCGGCCAGTAGCTTCTTTTGTTTTGTTTTGTTGTTGTGTTTTATGGCGCATAAGCAACTCAGGCTATCATGCGCCAAGCACAAGGTATATTATGGTTTTTTTAAAAAGGAATGAAGTGTTAAGATATCATAGTTTGTTCAGGAAGGATGTTTCTTCTAAGAAACTAAAAACACATGAAATGTCTACAATTGCATTCTCTCCTAGGAGAAGTGATGGATGGAATGGTATCTGTTTGGTGTAAAATAGAGTGAAATGCTTTTTCCGTAGCTTTTCGAGTTTTTTACATGAAATTAAAATGTGGTTTATCGTCAGTCCATGTCCACAGTCTTCACATATGGGTTCATTTTCTTTTTTGAGAATGTAACTATGAGTAAGATGCGTGTGTCCTATTCGAAGGCGACATAATATTACCTCCATGAAGCGTTTCTGGTGACTGCATGACTTCCATTCTTCGACAACTGGTTTCACGACGTGTAGTTTGTTGTTTATTTCATTTTTCCATGAGGCTTGCCATTTTTCCCTGAGCTTTTTTTGTATGAATTTCAAAACATCTTTGCGTGGTACATTTACTTTTTCTATTTTTGCTTTTCGGGCAGCTGCTGCACATTCGTCAGCTGTCTCGTTACCTACGATTCCGACATGGCTAGGTACCCAGCAGAATTTAATTTTGTAACCTCGTGTTTCGGCTGATGTTATACAATGTATTATTTTTCCCACTACAGGTTCTGTTGCATTTTTAGAGTGTAATGCTGTGATTAAGCTGAGGGAGTCAGTGTAGATTATACTCTTTTCAATATTGCATTTTATTATTTTTTCCACAGCTATGGATATGGCATAACTTTCTGCAGTGAACACTGATGCACAATTGGGCAACCTAACTGTTTTCTGGCGATTGTTTTCTACGACACCACTACCAACATATGAGGTAGTTTTAGAACCGTCGGTATAAAATGTAATGTGGTCTTTGTATTTTTCCTCTAATGTCAGGAATTCTTGTAATATGTGTTCGTGTGGAGTTTGTTGTTTGTCAAACTGTGTTAAAGTAAGGTCGCATACACAGGGAAATTTATACCAAGGGGGTAATGGATCAGGGCATTGTGCAATGTCGGGGAGTGTATCGAGTATTTTTATTTCTTCGCACATCTGTTCGAAGCGGAGGAGGAGGGGTCTGACTGCTTGCGGTTTGTTGTTGAACAGGGTTCTGGACGGGCACTTTGTTACTATGGGGTAGCAGAGGTGTGTTGGTAGCGAACGGATCTTAAGAATGTATGAACAAGTTAGCATGGTTCTTCTGTCCTCAAGAGATGGTTCGTTGGTTTCTACATACAGACTTCGCACAGGCGACGTCCTGTATGCCCCGGTCGAAAGACGCAGACCTAGGTTGTGGACTGGGTCTAGTCGTTTTAGGTATGAGGGTCTTGCGGAACCGTAGACTATGCAACCGTAGTCCAAGCTCGAACGTACAACTGAACGATAAATCTGCAGAAGGCATGTCCTGTCGGCTCCCCAGCGTTTACGTGACAGCACTTTGAGTATATTTAAAGATTGGGAGGCTTTCTTTTTAAGGGTGTTTATGTGGGGGAGGAAAGTAAGCTTTCTGTCGAAAGTAATGCCTAGAAAATTATGTTCGTGTTTTACTGGGAGAGCAATGTCATTGAGGTAAACTGTAGGGTCCACTTGCAAACCTCGTCTAAGTGAGAATAAAACGGCTATTGATTTCTGTGCAGAGAACCTGAAACCATTTCTATCTGCCCATGTCGCTAGTTTATTCACTGTTAATTGAATTTGTCTCTCACACGTTGATACATTAGAGGATGTACATGCTATTTGTAGGTCATCGACATAGACTGAATGCATGATGGTCGTTGGGATTATTTTTACTATGGAGTTCATTTTTACTATAAACAGCGTGGTACTCAAGATGCACCCCTGAGGGACACCATTCTCCTGAGTGAAACGTTTTGACAGAGTAGCACCGAGACGAACTTGGAAAGAACGGTCGGACAAAAACTCTTTCAAGCATTTTAACATTCTGCCGCGGATGCCAAGGTCTCCCAGGTCACGTAGGATTCCATACCTCCACGTCGTGTCATAAGCTTTTTCTAAATCAAAAAATACGGCAAGGCAGTGTTGTCTGCGTATAAATGCTTCTCGTACCGTATTTTCCAAGCGCACAAGATGATCAGTTGTCGAACATCCTTTTCTAAATCCACATTGGCGGGTGTCGAGAAGTTTGCGAGATTCAAGTGTAAACATGAGCCTGATATTTAGAACACTTTCAAACGATTTAGCGATACAACTCGTTAGTGCTATGGGCCTATAACTGCTTGGGGATGTTGGTGGCTTTCCATGTTTCAGTAACGGAACAATAATGGCTTTCTTCCAGGCCTGCGGTATTTCTCCTGACATCCATACCTTGTTAAAAAATTTTAAGAGTGCTTCAACTGAGGATTCAGAAAGATGGGCTAGCATTTGATAGTGTATTTCATCTGGGCCTGGTGCTGTACGTTTGCCGGAAGAGAGAACTGTGTTTATTTCTTGTAGTGTAAGGGGACTGTTGTATGATTCGTGAACGCTGCCAGTAGTAGGTAATTTCTGTCTTTCTGCTTGGCTTTTATACTTTAAAAATGATTCTGAATAATGTGATGAGCTAGATACCATGAAAAAATGTTCACCTAAAATGTCCGCTTGCTCTTGAATGCTTGTCTGGGTATTTGGGTCTGTAAGGAGAGGAACTGTAAACGGGGAGTACTTGCCATTTAATTTATTTACTTGTGCCCACATATCCTTGGATGTTATATGACTGTTTATAGAAGAGATGTAATGCTGCCATGAAGCTTTTTCGGCAGTACGACGCACATAGCGGGCTTTAGCTCTAGCCTTTTTGAAAATTAGGAGATTTTCTTGTGTGGGGTACCTGCGAAATATACTCCACGCCTTATTTTGTTTTTTCTTTGCCTCCCTGCAGTCTTTTGTCCACCACACTTTACAGTTCTGTCTCACAACTCCAGATGATTGAGGGATGGCTTGGCGTGCGGCGGCTAAAATACAAGAGGTAAATCTTTCATTTAACTCGTCGACATTAAAATCTTCGGCAAATAGTTTTCTCAAGTCGGCTTTCTCTTTAAAAAGCTTCCAGTCTGCTAAATGCAGCTTCCAACATCTTGGTTTGGTTTGAATTATAGATGGTGATGATGTTAGACTGATTGTTGTAGGTAGGTGATCACTTCCATGTGGATTATCTAAGACATCCCATTTAAAATCGCTAAGAACCGATGATGAGCAGAAAGATAAATCAATAAAACTCATTTTACCGGAGCTTGGGGAGCAGTAAGTGGGTTTTCCGGTGTTAAGTAAGCAGATATTATTGCACAGAATAAAGTCTTCTAAAATTTGGCCCCTCGTGTCAGTTTTTTCACTGCCCCAGAAAGAAGAGTGGGCGTTAAAATCGCCAACTACTACGCATGGATCTGGCAGTTGGCTGAAAAGGTCTTCGATATCATGGAGTGTTATTTTTAAGTGTGGCTCTATATAAATACTGCAAATTGTGATTGTTTTATACGTGATAAGTGTGGCAGCTACTGCTTCTAGCCGAGTTTTGAGCCTATGTTCACGAGATGCAATATTGTTTTTAACTATGATGGCAACACCGCCCGAGAGCCTGCATGCCTGCTCTCGATCACGGCGGAAGACTTTGTATTTTTTAAGAATATTCACATGTAGAGGACTCAGGTTTGTTTCCTGCAGACATAAGGCCACAGGTGAATATGTTGCTAAAATGTCTTTTATGTCGCATAAGTTATTAAGCAGTCCCCTGCAATTCCAGTTTATTACAAAAGCCATCTTAAGCTATATGAGTAAAATAGAGACTACGTTGTTTTTGGCCCCGTGATTCGGGGCTTGTCCTTTTTTGCACGCTCTAAGGAGTCCCGCCGTCTTGACGGCACAGGACTACCCTGTGTTGTCGTGTCCATCGCGTCTTCAGACACGCTGGATGACCGCGGACAACACACCGGAACGCTTGAAGTAGGCCTCCCCGTGTGAGAAGAGGCCTTGGGCCCCGCAGACCTGGAAGGTCGCGAAGCCTGCTTTGGGGGTGGTGGAGCAGCGCCAGCTGCAGCCACCGTGGGCGCGGATGGCTCCACACCAGGGTCACTACCCGTGACCTGGGCGGGTGCCGAAGCACGCTGTGACGCTGCGCCCTGTTGCGTCACAACGGAGTAAGTTGGGCTTTGGACCAATGAAAGCCGCTTTCTCGCCTCTCCGAATGTAATGTTCTCAGTGACTTTTAAGGTTACAATTTCTTTTTCTTTCTTCCATGTTGGGCAGGATCTTGAGTATGCTGGGTGGTTGCCCTCACAGTTTACGCAAAGGTTTGGTTCAGTTTGGCAGTTGTCAGTGGCATGTTCATTTGAAGCACATTTTGCGCAGGTGAGTCGGCCTCGGCAGCTCTGGGAGCTGTGGCCATATCTCTGGCAGTTATAACAGCGACGTGGGTTAGGTATGTACAGTCTGAGTTGCAGCTTTGTGTATCCTACTTCAACGGAGTCTGGAAGGGTGCTCAGCGCAAATGTCAAGACGATGTGCTTAGTTTGGATCTCTTTGTTGTCTCGCCTGATCTTGATTCGGTAAACGTTGATGACATTTTGGTCCTTGAGTCCTTCGAGCAATTCTTCTTCGGTCAGAAACTTGAGGTCATTATCTGAAATGACCCCACGAACTGTATTGAGTGAGCGGTGTGGTGAGATTGTGACAGGGACATCACCGAATGATGTAACAGCTGCTAGCTTTTCGCACTGGTGGTTGTACAGCACTTCTAAGAGGAGGTCACCATTTGGTAGCTTTTTGACTTTGTAGCCTGGACCTATTGTGTCTGTGAGAGTCTTTGTCACAAGGAACGGTGAGACTTGACGGGCAGTTTTTTCTGCTTGTTCAGAGTGAATGACATGAAAGCGGGGGAAGCTGTTTACATTTTTAGTGAAAAACTTGTTCGTCACATCGGTGCGCCCTCTCTTGGCGGGAGGGCGATCAGCTGCGGAAAGGGAAGAAGCCATAAAATTTATTTTATTGTTCGGTTATGGTACCAGCCACCCACCATGGAGTCCAACAAGGGGACGGGACAGGTGCCTAAAAAAAGCCCTGCCCACGCCAGCTGTATACCTTAACTATAACCTAATATGGCTCAACTCAGGGTAGTCAGCCACACAAGGTTAACCCTCGCCGCCGGGAAGTAAGGAAAAAACCAAGAAGAGAGTAGAGGACAGGAGAGTTGTAGGATAGATGACAGGAAAGTGAAAGATGGAGAGGAGGACAGGAAAAGGCGACTGCCGATTTCCCCCGGGTGGGTCAGGCCGGAGGTGCCGTCTATGGGAAGCGTGGGCCAAAGTGGTGTGTTGCCTCCGCCGAGGGGCCTTAAAGGTCCAAACACTCGGCATCGGCTCAACCACCAGGATCCCCTTTTCCCCAGACACGACGATGCCACGCACGGCTAAGCGTGGGTGCTCGGGGTCCGTGGTGTCGCACAAAACACACAAACACCTGCTTTAACAGGTGCCCCCTGCGGGGGCCAGTAGCTTCGGCAGGCCTATCAGTGCGACGTTAAAAAGCATCGGCGAAAGTACGGCGCCTTGCGGCGTGCCACGGTTTCCCGGAGAGATGATGGAAGGATCTCCAGTGCCGGCTTTAAGTTGCACTGTGCGGTCGGTGAGAAAGTTTCGGATGTACGCATACATGCGATCTCCAACACCGAGAGCTTGAAGTTGTTGAAGAATCGCTTCATGGAGGACGTTGTCGAATGCCTTGGCAACATCGAGGCCGACGATGACTTTCGTGTCTAGTGTACGTCTCATGACTACCTGATGATGGAGAAGCATAATGTCCGGGGCCGCTAAATGAGGGCGGAAGCCGAACATTGTGTCTGGTAGAAGATGGTTGTCTTCAAGGTATCGTGAGAGTCTGGTCTGGATAATGTGTTCCATCAGCTTCCCAACGCAGGACGTGAGAGAGATGGGACGGAGGTTGGCCAAGGTTGGTAGTTTGCCCGGCTTGGGGATGAGGACTATATTGGCGCATTTCCACTCTTGAGGGATGGTACCGCTGGCCCAACATTCTTGAAAATAGTCGGTAAGAGCATGAATGGATGCGTCGTCTAGATTCCTAAGCATTTTATTTGAAATGCGGTCAGGGCCGGCCGCTGAAGTCGTCTTGAGGCGATTGAGTTCTGCTCTGACCCCCGCAAAAGTGATTGGAGCGTCTAGACAGAGATTGTCCGCGCCCTGATAGAAGGGGAGGTTGGTTGTTGGTTCAAGGCGGATGTAAGTATTTATAAGCTCTTGTTTGAGCTCGTCAGACGTGCCAGGATACTGGTGGAAGATTCGCTCGAGCTGTTCGCGTGTCTGGAGCTTGCCTCCAGCTGGGTCGAGTAAATGTCGAAGGAGGTTCCACGTCTTACGAGCGTTTGGAGTCTTGTTCATCTGGTCACATATGTTGTGCCAGCTCTGTCGAGTGAGTTCTATTGCATAGTTCTCGATATTCGTATGTGCGCGCGCCAGTCTACGCCGGATATTGCGGTCCCATTTCCGAGTGGCAAGTAGAGCTTCGAGCGACTTCTTGCGCTCCCACAGATGGGCGTAGTAGCGGTCGCAGTGTGGGATACTGTCCTCTAATTCGACGGTTTGAGTGGCGTCGGCCACTTGTTTGACAATTTCGGTTGTCCACGCTTTGATATCAGTAATAGCGGGAGGTTTGTCCTGCTGTCTTCTGTGCGTCCGGAAGGAGTCCCAGTCAATCACCTGAGCCGGCCGCGTACATTGCCTGGTGGGCTCGTGTATTACGATTTCGAGTACGAAGTGATCACTCCCAAAGTTTTCGTATGACACCAAGTCGCTTTAACTCCAAAGGCAAGATCCGGCGTTGTATCACGCTGTAGGCCCGTACCGTGTCTAGTGGGGTAGGACACGTCCGTGATAAGGGTCAGCTGGTGCGTATGCCAGTCATTCCAAAGGCGTCGACCTTTAGCAGAGTCATAGTGGTAGCCCCAAGCGCGGTGATGCGCATTAAAGTCACCGAGAATGAGGAGGGGTTGCCCCTGCGCCAGCTGCTGGGCTTTGAGGAAAAGCGGACCGAAAATATCCTTATGAGCTCGGGAGGGCTGTAGACATTAATTATAACCAGACTAGTGCAACGTTTACGCGAGGGTCGAGGTAATATTTCTAAGAAGACGTATTCGGGGAAAGTTGGATCTAAATTGTGCTGGAGGACAGTGAGATTATGTTTGACGAGAGTAGCTATTCGAGGTTTTACTCGTTCCGATAGGTATGTACTGTAACCGGCAAGTTTCGTGTTCTTATCGCATTCCTGGAGAGCTATTAGTTCGGGGCGATCACTCGCGGCGAGGAATTGCTGGAGGACCGGACGCTTACGCGCAAACCCACGACATTTCCACTGCCAGATGGTGGTGTTACCCGAGCTGCTCGCCATGATTAGGCTGGGATAGTTGTGGGGTTTGAACGGGTGTCGGCGCAGGGACCGCGGGTACCACGGCAGCGAGGAGTTTGCCCTGTGCTTCTATAGCTTTGCTCAGCATCTCAAATTGTTGCGTGACTTGTGAGCCGATTGTGTGGAGTGAGCGTTCGATGTGTGCTTCTAAAGCATTGACGCGAGTTTGACTTAGGTTGCAGCTTTCCTCAACTTTGGCAAAGCGCGCCTGCCAACCCTCCGCGGGTGAGTCGATGTCGGACGTTGCTTTGCGTTTTTGTGCTGATCGGTTGGGAGGAGCAATATCCATAGGTACTGATTCACATGTTCCCTGCGGATACGGGGGAGACGGAGTGAGTGTGGCCGTCGGCTTTTCGAGAGCCTCTACTCTGAGTATAAGTTGTTGGATGACTGCTGTCAGCTCCATAATCGCTTTGTGTGTCTAGAGTAGTGGGAGTCTTTTCCTGCTTACTCACCGGTTCTTGACGTTCTCGTGGATCTGGTAGAGATGGTGGTAGCCCAGGTGGCTGCTGCAAAGGATGAGGAGAGTCCCCTGTCTGCTGGACGACTGCAGGTGGCCCGGGATTGGTCCGGGAGGTCCCCTGAGAACCCATCCGTAGAGCGGGAGACTTGAGCGGTGGAAAAGATCTCGAGCGGTCTCGGAGCTGCCGCTGCTGGCTATCGGAGCGTTGCCGGTCCCATCGGCTGCTGCGCTGGAGTGTGATCCGCTTGGCAGTCTCTTGGGTCTTGAGTTTCTCTTCCTCGGCATTTCGAATTTTCTCCCACTTCCTGCGCTTGACTTCGTAAGGAATCTTGAAGATTTTCCTGCAGCGACTATCGCCCGTGAGATGTTCTTTGCCTCACAGGCGGCAGATTGGTTTGCACGTGTGGTCGTTGGTAGGATTGGATAGTCCGCAACCTCTGCAGTTGGTAGTTGTGCTTGCACAAACATCGGCTCGATGACCGAGCTCGCCACAGCGATAGCACACCTCGTACTTCTTCTTGAATAAGTTCCATCTGTGGCGACTGTTGCAAAACTAGACCCAGGTAGGCACTTGGCGCTGAGCGAATGTGATGAGTACTGCGGTGGTGTTCCCGTGCCGCCGAAAGTCCACAATGGGTGGGTTACGGTTGTCTTGTAACTCTGCTTGGATTGTATTTCGATCCAGTCGGAGTCTTTGAAAACAGTGTCGCCCAACTGGCTTAATGAACGTAGTTAACAACTGGCATTGGGGCGACAACTTAATCTGAAAGAAGCCAGAGTTGGCGTCCAACTTCGAAAATACAGACGCACCACCTAAAAGACTGAGGCTATCATCCACAGTCGGCATGACATAGCGTTCGCGAAGTACACTTTTGTTTGAGTCAAGTCAACGCAAATACGAACCGCTCCAGATGGTTTGAGTACTGGCACAATTCCTGCACGCCATTTTGTTGGTTCTTCTACTTTGCGGATCACGCCATCTCGCTCCATACGCTCGAGCTCTTGCTTAACTCGGTCACGCAAGGGTAAGGCTTTGCGACGCGCAACATGAATTGCAAAAGGTGTCGAGTTCGGCTTTAGTCTAATTTTGTATTCTTCTTTTATCGCTCCTAGACCACTGAAAAGCTGCGGGTAGGAAGCTTCGACGGCTGTTGCGCTACTGACCGAGTCCGCAAATTTAACTTCCAGAGCCTCAAGCGCTGGGAGACCCAAAAGTACGGAACGTAATGGTGAGACCATGTACACAATTTGCTGTACAGTGTTTTGTTTCCACTGTATACTGGCATGAAACTTTCCCAAAACATTCAGTGGCTCATTCGACGGGCCTAGTAGGATTAGGTCGCACTTTTCTAGCCTGGTAGGTAAACCGGGAAACGTCGAGGGCACAACAGAAACTTCGGCACCGGAATCAACTTTAGCGAACGCCGGAGTGCCGTTAATGACGACCTGTACATACCGAGAATTAGAGTACTCCCCGTTCACCGCGCCAACGAAGTACGCCCCCTTGTCCATATGGAAAGAAAGTTGTACCTTCTTTCCATCACGTGCAGCCTTTTTTCGACATACAGCTGCGAAGTGTCCGGAACAACCGCAGTAGTTGCATTTGGCTGCTTTTGTCGGGCACGAGGCTCTGGGGTGCGTTCCTTGACCGCAGTTGCGGCATGACCCGGGGGTGCCTGGTCGGTAGGACTGGACTCTGGGTCGCGGACCTTGTATTACAGATGAACAGTTCTTTGACGAGCTGTCCGAGTGCTGTCCTGAAGAATACTTTCTGGGCTGCCCTTGCTTGCCGACCGCGTCAAGATTGCCGGTCGCCGTTACCAAGGGTTCGTCGCCGGTTTCTCGCAGTTGCAGCTGCTGTCGTTGGACGGTCTCCTTTAAACGCGCTTTTGCCAAAGCGCTGGCGAGAGTCAAATTCGCATCCATTTGAAGCGACTCAGAGAGCTTAGCGTCCCTGAGGCCGACCACGAACCTGTCGCGAATCATGCGTTCCTTTTCCTTGTAGTCGCACCGGTCCGCCATCGTGTGCAACGCGGTAACGAATTGGTCGACGGACTCTCCAGGTTCTTGAGTGCGACGGTGAAAGCACGTGCTCTCATAAACAAGGTTCCTTGCGGCGACGAAGTGCTCGTCGAACTTCTTTTTGACGACTTCGTATTGCTTCTGTTCTTCAGGTGATGAAAAAGTAGAGATTTCTCTTGCTTGCCTGCCCATCGTATAAAGTAGCGTCCGGACCTGCGCTTCTTCATTCCGTTCATTTAGGCCCGAGGCGAAGCGGTAGTCATCAAATAGTTGGATCCAAGAAGGCCATTCGGACGTCCGGTCGAAGTCAAACCTTGGCGGAGCTGGAACCGCGAACATGTGGGAGGGCTTGGCTGCGTTGTCCTCTGACATGGCGCCCATTGACGAAGTTAAGGCAACGCCTCTCAAAAGCCAGAGGATCCCACTTCTGACACCATGTCGCGTTCGGTCCCTGTCAGGACGCCGAGCGCGGCCGGGCAGCGGGCAGGAAGGAACTGAGACTGGCCCCGATCCCGGCACGATAACAACAACCCTTTATTTCACGCGAACAGTATCTTTATATAACAAGCACACATGTGACCGGTGACGTCACGGACACACAATGTTTCAGACGCGGCACAGGCGCTATCAGCACAGGGGGTTGGCTCCAGCTGCCTTCATTGCTTTGCGAAATAATGTCTTTAACCTAACTTTGCGCTGTTGAGAAGAGCTATATATGTTTAGGACGAAAATACTGGGTTCCTTCCTGCCCATGATGATTTCAACGAAAACCGCATCAATGTCGCTAGAAATAATTCCACGTTTGATCACCGCTACGTTCCATTTGACGAATGTAGTGACCCGGGATTTTTTTCCCCGGCCACTAGCAAACGCTTGATATCCTGATAATTTAATTACTCCTTTGCCAGTTTCCTGTAGGGTTACGGCTAGAGGTTTTTCAACTGTTTGCTCGAGATGTTGTTGCACTAACGCTCGCTTGCGCGGGAATTCTCGGCAGTTCCACTGCCATACCGTCGAATTAATATTTGGTTGCGTTTTGCCCATATTGGAATTGGTCAAGTATCCCTTCTCTCACTGTTTGCCTTTCTGCCATAGCAGCAAGAGCCGCGTTTGTTTGTTTAGATTGTTCCTGAATTCGGTTTAGGGCGCCTATGATGTTGGTCATGCCTGTCTCGAGTCGCTCGAGTCTCGCCCTGTATTTAGCGTCTAGTCTACGCTCTATTGTCGCCAGCGGGTCCGTTTCTCCGCCTCTCCGTTTGCGGGGGAGGTGGTCTGCACTGTTCAGTGGTCATTGCGTCCTCCGTGTCTGACGCCGCGGGTGGTGTTAGCACCTTTGGCGTCGCAGGTGGAGGTGTCGGTTTGGCTACTTGTTTTGCGGGGGGAGCCTGTGGAGGCGAGGAAGACCCAGAATTTGGTTGTGATTTGGATTGGTTGAGGTTCTGGGTGAGTTTCTTAATTATCTCCCTCAGTTCCTCGACTTCGTTAACTTTTCTATTTCTGTATCTTTTTTTTTTGTTTTTGTCATCTTTAGCCCTGGGGTACCCCACTGCTGAAACTCACGGTTTTATTGTCCCCGCTCGGGCTTCTCTTTTGGGTGGCCGACGGGTTTCTTGGGTCCCTGGAGTTGGCCGTGGCTCTGGATTTGGACCCCGACCTGGACTTGGATCCGGACCGCTCCCTGCTGCTGCGGGAGCTCGAACGGTGACGTCGGTTGGCCTCCTCCAACTGCGGGAAGTCCCCGCTCTGCGCCCGGAAGCCTCCGCCCCTGTCCTGAGAATATCCGCGGTCATGGTGGTCTCTTCTGAATTTCGAGGCCGCTTCCAGGTGTGGTGTCGGAATATTGCTGCTGCTCGCTGTGCTGCTGCTGCTTCTGTTCGGCGATTTTCTGCTCCCATTGACGTTTTTTGGTCTGGTAGGGAGTCCTGTAGACCTCTCTGCACTTCTGGTCGCTAAGCGGGTGGTCTTTACCGCACAGCCGACATTTTATTTCGCAGGTGTGTCCCTGATCTGGGCGCTCTTCTCGCATCCTCTGCACTTAGCATTATTGGGATCTGGGCAGACATCTTCGCGGTGCCCTAGGCGCCCGCATGCGTTGCAAACCTCTTATTTCTTTCTATATAATACACATCTTTGCCCCCCGCAGGGGGCACCTGTTAAAGCAGGTGTTTGTGTGTTTTGTGCGACACCACGGACCCCGAGCACCCACGTTTAGCCGTGCGTGGCATCGTCGTGTCTGGGGAAAAGGGGATCCTGGTGGTTGAGCCGATGCCGAGTGTTTGGACCTTTAAGGCCCCTCGGCGGAGGCAACACACCACTTTGGCCCACGCTTCCCATAGACGGCACCTCCGGCCTGACCCGACCGTGGGAAATCGGCAGTCGCCTTTTCCTCTCCTCCCCTCCATCTTTTGCTTTCCTGTCCTCTTGCTTACAACTTTCCTGTCTCCTCCTCTTTTCTTGGATTTTTCATTTTCCAGGCGGCAAGGGTTAACCTTGTGTGGCTAACCACCCTGTGTTATGCCATATTTGGTTATAGTCAGGGTGTAAGGCTGGCGTGGGCTGGACTTTCTCGGAAGCTCCCGTCCCGTCCCCTTGTTGGGCTCGGTGGTGGGCGGCCGCCACCCTGGCTGAACATCAACATTATTTTATGGCTTCTTTACTCTCACATGATCGATCCCGAAAAAGGGGTCGCACCGACGAAACCTCTAAATTCTTTCTAAAAAACCCAAACAGGTTCCCACGATTTCATGTAGTACACAGTGACAACGCTGAGAAAACGGCTAGACAAATCTCACCTTTCATAGTGACCAAGACACTGACAGAAGTAATAGGTCAGGGTTACAACGTAAAGAAACTTCCGAACGGTGACCTTCTGTTGGAAATCTTCTATAATCATCAACATGAAAAACTGTCCACATTAAAGTCTTTTGGAGAAATCCCAGTGACCATCAGTCCACACCGTTCTCTGAACACTGTCCGCGGAGTTGTCTCTGACGATGACCTCAGATCCCTAACCGAAGAGGAACTTCTAGAAGGCCTCAGAGACCAAAACGTAACAGATGTTTACAGAATAAAAATGAGGCGGGATGACAAAGAGATTCCGACCAAGCACCTTGTCCTGACATTTGCACAAAGTATCCTCCCCGAATCAGTCGAAATAGGTTATGTGAAACTTCAACTCAGAAAATATATTCCAAATCCTCGCCGCTGTTGCAAGTGCCAACGCTATGGTCACGGCTCCCAGACCTGCCGCGGCCAGCCGAGATGTGCAAAATGTGCTTCCCATGAACACGATTCCCAAAAATGTGAGGTTCAGACACATTTGTGTGCCAACTGTGAGGGTAGTCATCCTGCCTATTCACGCACATGCCCAATATGGAAACAGGAAAAGGAAATCATTACCATCAAGGTCAAAGAAAACATAACTTTCCGGAAAGCACGAAATCGTGTTCTGTCAAAAAAACCGGCCTATTCTGTTGTGGCACAACAGGGCACTGAGCCACAACAGACTCTGGCACCTGCCCAGGTTTCACACAGTGAACCGGGAGCAGGGCCATCCGTGCCCTTGGTGGCTGCGGCCAGCGCTGCACCACCACCAGAAAAACAGGCTGCGCAGACCCCCAGGTCAGCCGGCCTCAAGGCCTCCCACCATGCGGTGAGAGGAAATACAAACGCAGCTGTGCGGTCCGCACGGGCGTCCAGCGTGTCAGAAGACGCGATGGACACAAGCCAAGGCAGTCCTGTGCCGTCGACGTCAGACGGACGGCACAGCTCCTTGGATAGACAAAAACGAGAAAAGCCCCGAATCAGAGGGCCTGAAAACAAAACTTAACTTGCTCTACTCATTTAATACAAAATGGCTTTTTTACAATGGAACTGCAGAGGACTTTTAACTAATATAAATGACATAAAACACTTATTGGCCACTCACTCACCACTAGCCTTGTGTTTGCAAGAGACAAATTTAGGTCCCAAACATAAGAACATACTCAAAAACTATACAGTCTTCCGTCGCGACCGAGAGCAAGCTCTCAGGCTCTCAGGTGGCATTGCCATAGTAGTAAAAAGTGGAGTAGCAGTTCGAGAACACAAACTAAAAACTAAGTTTGAAGCTATAGCAGTAACCTTACAGGCTTTTAAGACTATAACTGTGTGCTGCATATACTTAGAGCCGCACCTTAAATTTAGTAGATATGAATTAGAAGATCTTTTAAAGCAGCTTCCAGAGCAATTTTTAATAGTAGGAGATTTTAATGCACATTCCATCCTTTGGGGCAGTAGAAAAACAGATACGAGAGGCGAAATTATCGAGGATTGTATACTATGTAATAATATCTGTCTCCTTAACACCGGGAAACCAACCTACTGTTCATCTAGTTCCGGAAAGATGAGCTGTATTGATTTATCCCTCAGCTCACCATCAATTTTTACAGATTTTAAATGGGACGTTTTAGATAATCCATACGGAAGTGATCACTTACCTATACTAATCCACTTAACATCTTCACCACAAATCATCCCATCCAAGCCGCGACGCTGGAAGCTGCATTTAGCCGATTGGGCACTGTTCTGAGAGAAGGCCAGCCTAGAAAAAATTACTCCAGATAAATATAATATAGATCAACTAAACGATGCTTACACAAATTGTATCCTTACTGCAGCACATATAGCAATTCCTCAGTCCTCAGGAGTGGTGAAACAAAATCACAAAACCTGGTATTCAAAAGAATGTAAACAAGCAAAAAAAGAACAAAACAAAGCATGGGGAATTTTTCGCAGATACCCAACACAGGACAATTTCGTCAAGTTTAAAAAAGCAAGAGCAAAAGCCGCTACATCCGCCGCCGCGCCGAAAAAGCCTCCTGGCAGAACTATGTAACTTCTATAAACAGCTCAACAACATCAAAACAAATGTGGGAACAGGTTAGAAAGCTAAATGGCAGCTACTCTCCATTTACCATTCCCCTTCTAACAGCCCCTGGAGTACAAACAACTATACAGGCCGACATTTTAGGTGAATACTTTTCTGAAGTTTCCAGTTCATCACACTACACTCAAACATTCCTAAAACACAAAAACACAGCAGAGAAACAAAAACTCCCTACAAGTAGTGGTACAAAAGAACCCTATAATAGCTTAATTACACTACAAGAAATAAAAAATGTCCTAGCTGCCGGTAAACAAACTGCACCTGGTCCTGACCAAATTCACTACAAAATGCTCGCCCACTTATCCGAACCTGCCATAGAGGCACTATTAAATTTTTTTAACAATATATGGGTCCTAGGAAAATTGCCAGAGGCGTGGAAAAAAGCTGTTGTCGTACCATTTTTAAAACCCGGAAAGAAGCCGACATCTCCTAGTAGTTATAGGCCCATTGCTCTCACCAGCTGTTTAGCAAAATCATTTGAAAGTGTTTTAAACATCAGACTAACTTTTGTTTTAGAATCTCATCAACTTTTAAACATTCATCAGTGCGGTTTTAAAAAAGGATGCTCAACAACTGACCATCTCATGCGTCTTGAAAACACTATCAGAGAGGCTTTTATACACCGACAGCATTGCCTTGCCGTTTTCTTTGACCTTGAAAAAGCATACGATACAACTTGGAGGTATGGGATATTGCGCGACCTAGCAGATTTAGGCATATGGGGCAGAATGCTAAAGGTTTTAAGTGACTTTTTGTCACATCGGTCGTTTCAAGTACGTCTTGGGACCACTTTATCAAGAACCTTTCTGCAGGAGAATGGTGTGCCCCAAGGGTGCATTTTAAGCACCACACTTTTCGTTGTAAAAATGAATTCGATTAGTAAAGTAATACCAAATTCCATAATGTATTCACTCTATGTGGACGACCTTCAAATAGCCTACACATCATGCAACATGTCCACATGTGAGAGACAGATCCAATTAACAATAAATAAGCTAACAAAATGGGCCAGTGAAAATGGGTTTAAATTTTCTCCGCAGAAGACAGTGGCAGTTATATTCTCGGTCAAACGAGGCATACAGCCCAATCCTACATTACACCTAAATGAAATCAAATTGCCCATAAACAATAACCATAAATTCTTGGGAATTACTTTTGACAAAAAACTCACTTTTCTTCCTCACATACAAGCACTAAAGAAGAAAGCCTCCAAATCCCTAAACATCCTAAAAGTCCTTTCACGCAAACATTGGGGATCTGATAGGGCATGCCTTTTGCATATATATCGCTCTGTTGTGCGCTCCTCCTTGGACTATGGAAGCATAGTTTATGGATCAGCTAGGAAATCATATTTAAAGAAATTAGACCCAGTGCATAACTTAGGCCTCCGCCTTGCTTGTGGTGCATACAGAACGTCTCCTGTGCATAGCCTCTATGTTGAAACTAACGAGCCTTCACTGAAAGATAGACGAGCTTTACTTACATGCGCATATGTCCTCAAAATAAGGACACGGAAAACACACATCTGTTACCCAATTGTCACAACTTGCCCCTCCCGAACAATATTCTCAAATAAGCCTCAGACAACAAGACCTTTGATAATGCGATTTGAAGACATCTGCCGTGAGCTCCATATTCTGGACACCTTGCTTGATGTCGCTCAAGAAAATAGGCCCCTGGCCCCATGGTACAACCTTCCAACAGTCTGTGACCTCACACTTACACAGTTCAAAAAGAGCGAAACTCCTACAGAATATATATTACAAGAATATCGCGCACTAAAAAAGAAATACAGAAAATGCAAAGAGTTTTACACGGATGGATCAAAAACTGCCTCCTATGTTGGCAGCGCTGTAGTGGATCCGAACTCCGAAAAAATTATTCGACTTCCTCAGTGTGCATCAGTATTTGCAGCCGAGTGTTATGCTGTCCGGGTAGCTGTAGCAAAAATTGTGTACGAGGGCACGGAGAACAGTGTTATCTATACAGATTCGCTGAGTGTGCTCACAGCTCTAAACTCCAGAAATGCAGTCATGCCATTACTCGGTAACATAATACACGATGTAATAAAGATCTCAACCCAAGGACATAACATAATATTCTGTTGGGTTCCAAGCCACATGGGCATTGAAGGAAATGAGAGAGCAGACGTGTGTGCTGCTCAAGCAGGCAGGAAAGAAATAGAGAAAGTAAACATACCTTATAAGGATTGCATAAAGTCAATTAAACGAAAACAAAAGGATATATGGCAGTCTATATGGAATAACCAAGAAAGTAATAAATTGCACCTCGTAAAGCCTAAAATAGAAGAATGGGAAACAAGCACTCATCAGGAACGCTTCATGGAGGTTACAGTATGCCGTCTGCGTATCGGGCACACACATCTCACACATAATTTTTTACTAATGAAACAAGATAAGCCTACGTGTGGAGAATGCGGAGAAGCACTCACAGTCAACCACATCCTGATTACATGCCCAAAACTAGAGACACTACGGAGAAAGCATTTCACTATTTTTTATGATCGTGCCATCCCTTTCCATCCCAAATTACTTTTAGGAGAAAGAGCAATAATAAACTTAACATGTGTTCTTAGTTTTTTAAAAGAAGCAGACGTTCTGAATAAACTGTAAACTTTAACGAACCTTCTTCCCCTTTTCAAATAAGAACAGATTTTAACCTTGCTCTTGGCGCATGATAGCCTCAGTTGCTTATGCGCCATAAAACCCCAATACAATCCAATACAATCCAATACATCTTTGCCATGTAAGTGAGAGTTTCACCCACCTCGGAACCTCTGACTTTTCAAACAGTATGAGCACGGTGGTTGAGCTCCTGCCCAGGCGCCTGGCTCCTAGCACGGGGGGGTTGCCTTTGATCGTGCGTAGCCGTTGCACTATTTCTTCCTCGGTGATGCGAAGGGGAATGTCGTGTACCACTCTCTTGCTGCAGTCTTCGGGCATAGAGACGTACGCCATGGTTTCAATTTTCTGACCCTCGATATCGAGGATGCGTAGTGCGACGTATTTTCTTTTCCGTTCTTCGCTGTATGTTGCAATGAGGATACACTGCTGTATTGTGTTGACCGAGAAAGTGTCTTCCGCAGCCTCTCTGATGTTTATATTCGCGTTGCGAGCGATCAACTCCGCAAGTTCAATGCTGCCCTACTTAAGTAGGCGGCTGTCTCCGCCCCGCGGGCGGATAATTATTTTGTCAGTTCCGTCGGGTATTTTGATCGATTGCCTTTCAACCGACTTTGCTGCCAATCTCTTTCCGGCGAGCTTGGACGCGGCTCGCTCTCTCCCTTGATCATCGGTGACGCTGCGTTCCTCGTTATCAATTGGCACCGCCTTTCCTCTTTTCTTAGCAATAAACCACTGACCAGGTTATTTCAGCTCCGCAGGTTCTATGCTCGTTCCCTCCACGGTTTCCATCATTTTCGTCGAGCTTCTAAACGGCCGGGGGTGCCTTTGTTTGCCTAGGCCGAACTAGTCCTAGTGTCCCCCGTTGCTTGCGAAGTTCTTCAAAGCCTCAAAAAAGTGAAAGAATCGGCCCACCTTGGAGTCTTGATAATCCGCGGTGAGCGCTTCCTGAATACAGTCGATTCCCACAAAATTTCTTAAATCCAGTGGCCGAAATAGAGCGCGAGCGTTCGTGGTCGATGAAGCCCATCGATTGCACATCCGCTCTCCAGCTTCATCGGCGTAGAATCACTGGTTAAAAGTGCAAAAGAATTCAGAGTAAAAGAAGTTGCCTACGTAGACGCTGCAAGCGGCCTATCAGTCGATGGTAGCGGCGCATCAGTCGTCTCCGCCACCATCCGAAGAAGAAACATAGACACGGCTGAAGAGCTCGCAATAGCGCTCGCTTGCGTCGGAACGAAGGCTAGATTGATCTTTAGCGACAGTAAAATTGCTCTCTGGAATATCGGAAAAGGCAGGGTCTCACAAGAAGCCGCCCGAATTCTAAAAGCTGCAACTATATTCGCCAGTCCTTAGTCGCGGAGGTTCCAGCCCCCGTTCTTCAGGCCTGCGTGCCAGGAGCGGGGAGTAGGGGGCCTCCTAAATCGGTGGAAATTAAAGTTTAAATCAATCAATCAATCATGCATAGATGAAGCCAACAGCTGGAAAACTGTGCTGGCGTGCCGCGCTGCGAAGTGGGCCCAAACCATCGCCGGCCCGCCGTGATTTGATCGCAAAGTGACCAGCGCCCTTCTCCCCCGCTGCTGTAGATGGGTGACAAGGTCAATGTACAACTGGTCGCGCAACTTGGAAGAAAACGCGTGCAGCTGCCTACTGCCAGCGGCATCAACTCGATGATGAGGGCACCTGCGAACCGGTCGTCCAGACCAGGGCCGTGGAGTGGGCCACCCAGGTCGCCGTCAGCCATGGGTTGATGGCCATCTAACACGGAACCATCCATACATGCTCTCTGACGAAAATAAAGTTTTTCCATCCATCCATGTGCGGCAAATTACTAGCGCACAGAAAATAAGATCTGCCAGAACTCCAGAGAACTAGAAAGTACACATAATATTCGCGCTCAGGAATGAATGCAGTTTTTGTTTCTTGCGTAAGAAAAAACGTGTCACATTTTTAATAATATTTTAACTTGTTTCTAACGGCCTCTCTCGGCCACTTATCCGCTGCGTTGTTGCCCAAAGCTCAGATATGGCTCAAACCAAAGCTTTTTTCATCCGCGGAATGGGTGCGTCATCGGCCCCGGTTCAACGTTCATCGTTGCGTGCTGCGTACAGAGTGGGTTATCTGTAACAAACAGTCAGTATTTCATTCTGCTGGTTGTGGTAGAGCTTTACAGCAAGGCGAAGACTGTCTGTGCTCGATGAGAAACTGATTGCCGCTGCATGTGCGCATTTCCGGACGATGGGACAATGCTGCGTCACAGCTCGGCGGCTCGGTTCGGCCTCCCAGGCACGTCGCAAAAGTGGTGGCTTGTTTTACGGATACACGTCTGCATGAGCGGCGTATCGCTGCTTGTTTTAATTGAGCGCTGAAGGTGAGATTTTATTGCCCCCAGGACGCGTGTCGCATTGCTCAAAGCCTTCCGTTCCGCTCCCCTTGCTGCGTGTTTTGCTTACTGCGTCGTATTACCGCACCAACGTTCGCTGAACGTGCTTTAGCTGTTATTACAGTGATGTTGCTATTGTCAATGGGATCTTTCTCATGAACATGTTAAATGCTTAAGTTGTAAATTTGTAACCTCACATTGACTCCTTTCAGTGGCAAATCAAGCGCGAGTAAAATATGGGAATCATGAACAGGGCGAGATTTATTGGGGCGAAGCTATATCGTATGTATTTTCACTTCTCAGACGCATTAACTTCTAAATACTAGCAATCCCAATTTGAATTGCCTACCTAAGCTCTTACAGGTTGGCGTTCTAGCGCCAGCGTTAGTTATTCCGTTCGTTTGTTTTTGTTCTTTGACGCTGATATGTATACTTTGTTTGTTAGCAAGATCTTTTACCCTTTTATAATCTCACCGCGTCTCGTTTGGAGACCTACGCTCATGTCATTTTGTTATCACGAGGATTTCATGAAGACTGTGACGAATGAGCGGTGGTCGCTCTCCTACACTTAAAGATTTCATTGTCGTGAAGCGTCTATGTAAGTAATCGTGAATTAATAAAGCCTGGCTTTCTGTGCAGCACAGTTTCACTCATTTATGTCCTTAGTGAAATGCCTCAAGCCATGTGGTTCTATCCATGTGCTTGCCTAATTCACTTGAAGGCCCTTGTTCACAAACGTGCCCGAAGAAATAAGCCCCAGAATGCGTTTACATGACGCGCGACGAAAGACTAGGCTAACGACGACGGAGGCAGAACGATGCTATGATAAGGTGGTTAAAGATGCCGTAACATTTCAGTTAACGTAAAACTTGACAGTAGAAATCCATGTCAAGTAAAGTTGGCTGAACAGTTACGGTGTCTATTTTTCTGCCTTATCCGTGCATCGTTCTGCCTCCGTCGTTGTTGGCCTTGTTTTTCGTTCATAAGTAAAAAGACAATCAAATTCCCCGCCAAACGTACTTCACTGCGACGTCACAAGCAACGTCACGTGTTTGTTTTGCCTCACAGTTCGCAGGGGGCGCCGGGAAACTAAAGCCTCGCTCAGAGTCGACACGCAGGCTTCTATGGGAGTTACGCTACCATTTGTTCTTCTACCATGTGGGGGAGGCCATAGAGCTAATACGCAGGCAGAAATTTTAAAATGCTATTAACCCTCTTCTATTAGCAATGCAACGGATAATAAAATTGCGTTTACGTTTTTAAACACACTTTTGTGCGCATATGACAGCCACTGTGTTACTGACGCGTCTGAAGCAAGCAGGTTGCAGACGCGGCTCAATCGGGTCGTCTGCTACCTGCCTGCTTGAGAGGCGTCTGCAAACGCGGTGGCGTTTCATGAGGGCTCATCCGTTGCGCGCTGCGCTAACCAGGGTGATTTTGTGCTTGGCGAACTTGTGTGTCAATTGCGGATAACTAGAGATGATGTACGAGCTCCCAGAGCCGCTCGAGCTCGTAAAAAATGAGCTCGCGTCAAAAGGGCACAGATCAGTGTATCGCGCGAACCTGGCAAACGAGGCAGCCGTCAACGAATGTCTGGAAGCCTACAGCGTCGAAACCAACACATCTTGGATCGTGCAAAAGGTTCAGAAGGACGGAGAAAGGTACGTACATTGCATATCAGCCCGTATTGCACTCAGCAATATATTTCAATCATTGTCAAATAATTTATACTCGGCTAGTGCTATATGTGGGTTGAATTTTAGTCAATTTAATAAAAAGCGGAGCTATATTTCTCGCTTATACTGGAGTCGAAAGTATACGAGCGCAATATATTAGGCGATAGTTTCCAGACCTATGCAGTTAGTTGGCAAGCGCGAGAGAAGAGACTTTTGAAGGAAGTCATCACCTCGAAGCTAAATGACTAATTGTAGAAATGATGACACAAAGTGCTAGTCACATGATGTCAATCTGATAACGTTCCCTTGTAAACATTCGTAAAATCACTTTACAAAAAAAATCTTAGCCAAAGAACTTACTCAGTGAACATCCATTGAATATCTGCTGCAAATGTTAACAATATATCATTATAGTATACATTATAATGTCCACGTTGAAGAGAGTAGAAAGTGGACATGTACCCAATACCCACATATGCCCACACATCTCTTGATGCGATATTAAATGATATTCTGTAGATATGTAGCCAACATCTTTTTAAGGGTTGTGAGCTGTGTAGTAAGCGTACAGCACTTTATAATAAGAGCAATCAGAGCAATTGCTGAAAAATGCCAAAGAAGATAACTGTTTATCCAAGGTAAAAATTTCCTACTGGTTTCTTGCTGGGATCGTACTAGTTCCAGTAGTATCGGTTTATTAACACATTCCCCATAGCCACTGGCATCGGTAGCGGCTGGGTCTCCCTGCAGAAGGTCGGTTGGGTGCATTGGTTCTGGTGGGCCTGTTCACCTATGAAAATCTTGGTGCAGTAGCTGCCTAGAGCCGCACTATCAAAACGAAGAAAAGAGCAAATTTTTCATAAGTATGAATCATACTTTATTTTCCATGTCTACAAAAGTTCTGCAATCTGCATGGACACTTTTGTCTTGCTGTCTGGTACTGCTGCAGGTGTTCCAGCTTCAATCAGATGTTGCAATGAAGTTAACTGCACAGAAAGATTCTTTCAGAAAAACATGCTAGCAACACCACACTACTTTAAATATCAACAATTTGGAAATCAGCCATTCACGAACAGTGTATTTGGATTACGTTTGCGTACTTGCATCGCCAAGGGCTTAGATTACTTGGAACCAAAGCCATCATCTCAGCTTTTAGACATTAGTTGATGGCATGGTACCCTGTCAATTTAACAGTCAAACCATTGGATATGTGACACACCACAAATTTTTAGTGCTGTGCTTCGCGTGCCTGTACAGCTGCTTACAGTGCGATCAATCATGTTTCTGTCTAGTTTGAGCTTTTTCAGAATCAGTGCGTGGCGAGCTTGTGTATGCATTTGGACCAGAATATGAGAGTGAAAGTGTGTAGCTGCCCTGTGTATGTGTGCAGTGACAACTGGTGCATGTGGAGAACATGCACTTCATGTGTTATACGTCGACTATGCGAGACGAGTGCAATCCACTGTGCGTGGTTTTCTCTATAACTCGAACCAATTCACTGCACTACAACATTGTCATCAACCATTTGTATCCTCATTTCCCTTTTCTCCCTTCTCTAGTGGGGAGCAGCACACTAGGGTCATATTGGTGCTGGCCGCACTCCCCACCTTTCTTTTCATTAAATTATTTTCATCGCTATCTTGCTTATTCACTGTACTTTGGGCCTCCTTGCAAACACAAATATGGCGATTTGCAATTCAAAGTAGGTTCTTTGATGGCTGCATGGCTGCCCAGTGTCATTTGTAGAACTGAAGTCACATCTGCCACTTTTTCCTGCCCATAAGTTGAAGGCATTTGCCAGTTAAACAAACTGCTTCTGCATAAATGGTTTACGATGTATTGCTTGCCGTGCATTTACTAGACAGCAAAGGCATTGCTCCACCTAAATTTAGAAGCAGTGCGTTTCAGTTTTGTTTTGTATAGTGTCCCAAATTGACTTAGGCTCTGCAGGATTCTGTAGTGTAGGTCTCTGGCTCATTTTTGACCAATGATTTTTTTTAACATGCACTGACATCACACCGTAAATGGGTGCCTTACATTTTTTTTATATCAAAACATGGTCGCTATGACTGGGATCGAACTCGGGTTCCTCAAATTTAAATGCCTAAAACTGGTTGTTTCATGCTATTTCCTAGACGACTTTCATCGGGGTAGCCTTGTAGTACCTAATTTATTATAAACACACTTGTGGCACGTGATGATGACATTAACAAGCGTTTCTTGAAATGTTGGATTGCTAGCTGACTAGTGTGCAAACCATAAGGGAGTGATGTCAAAATACTCTGGTTTTCCCCGCTTCAAGTGTTGCTATAATTTGTGAGCTTAATCCTTTAATTTTGTAGCAATGCTTCCTTCTTCAAAAAGATTGGTAGGCATAATGGTGCAAGTACAACATGTCACCTAATTCAGAAGCTTTTGAAACGGCTGTAAGATAGTTTGGAATTCGTTAGCCAAGGTCACTTTGAGATGTATACAAGGAATAAACAGTTGTTGTGAAAGCCAGCACTTATTTATTTGACTGAATATTGAACTGCACCATTCTGCGTAAGCATGTTATGAGGTGCCCACGACTTCAAAAATAAACTCTCGTTTCTTCTTAACATGACACTTGAGCAGGATACCAATCACATACATAAAGCGTTACAAAAAAAAAAAAAACAAATTACACAGCATGCTATGCCACTGCCTCTGCTTAACAGGTGCAGTTAAGTTAGCTACTGCGCTCAACAAATGCCTATTCAACGCAGTACTCTCAAACAAGCGTGAGTACTTTAAGAGGGTGGAAATTCTGGCTGGTTGGTGCATGACCTGTGGCTAAAAACAGCGCTAACACGAGACGAAGCAGACGAAACAGCGTCGTGTCCCCTCTGCTTCGTCTCGTGTCAGCGCTGTTTTTAGCCACAGAAGCGTCAGTACTTGGTTATCGAGTTCACCTAATATCCCACTGCTTTCAGAATAAATAGTTTGACGTCGCCAGATTATGGGCTTCAGAAAAGGGCGGTTGCCGCTATGACCAGGGCGCCGTAATCATGCGTGCGTTCACAAAACGAGAGCATGTTTTCATTTCAAGGATTATTACCACTAATTTCAGAAAACTGGCTTTGCTGTCCCAGCATGTTGCCATATACAAACATTTCCGTATTTAAATGCCGGAAATTGGAAAAATAAAACTGAGTGCAAACAGCTGCTCGCAAGGTATCATAAAATGAGAGACGGCCTTTGAGATATAATTTAGCATCGCTAGTAGTCTACATACGCCCTTGGGTAGGCCAGTAGCTTTAGTATCCTTAGCGAAGACCCCCTCGAGCAGCGATGCAGCATCACAGCAAATGTTTCACAAATACACCACGTAACCATGTTTATTTTTCTCTCCCCCTCCCCCCTTTTTACCCCCCCATATTCCAGCGGTGCTTACCCAAACATTGCAGTGCTACTAACCAATGCACTTTCAGCGACTAGTGGCTCCAAGGCGAGCATCCAACGGCGCTGCACAGCTTTCTTGGAATCGACGCACTTGCACATCCAGCACCAGCACAGTCGGCATCCAGCATGCTTAGGCAGCAAAGGTTCAGCAGTCGTGGCTTCACAAAACCGCTTGCTGTCAGAGTCAAACACCAGACTTCGAGATGACGGCCAAGACACTTGTTTAGAACTGCAAGCATCACAGTCATGGTAGAAGAACAAATGGTAGCGTAACTCCCATAGAAGCCTGCGTGTCGACTCTGAGCGAGGCTTTAGTTTCCCAGCGCCCCCTGCGAACTGTGAGGCACAACAAACACGGGACGTTGCTTGTGACGTCACAGTGACGTACTTTTGGCGGGGAATTTGATTGTCTTTTTACTTATGAACGAAAAAAAAGGCCAACAACGACGGAGGCAGAACGATGCTCGGATAAGGCAGAAAAATGGACACCGTAACTGTTCAGCCAACTTTACTTGACATGGATTTCTACTGTCAAGTTCGTTAACTGAAATGTTACGGCATCTTTAACCACCTTATCATAGCATCGTTCTGCCTCCGTCGTCGTTAGCCTAGTCTTTCGTCGCGCTGTATGTAAACGCATTCAGGGGCTTATTTCTTCGGGCACGTTTGTGAACAAGGGCCTTCAATTGAATTCGGCAAGCACATCGATAGAACCACATGGCTTGAGGCATTTCACTAAGGGCATAAATGAGTGAAGCTGCGCTGCACAGAAAGCCAGGCTTTATTAATTCACGATTACTTACATAGACGCTTGTTGTTGTTGTTGTAGTGGTTATTTATTGTATGTACAAAAGGAAAGAAAAGATGTTTGCCAGCCCCGGTATCTGCTATCTTATATCTGAAGCACCTGAACTGGGGCGGCGGAAATAAAGGGATAGCGAGGAGAAGGTAGAGGAAATCAAAGAGGTGAGTGATAGGGAGAAAGAAAAGAGTAGGTAAAAATAAAAGAAATATATACACTATGGTACAGTATACAGTAGTTTGCATGAGGCCCACCCGCAAACGTCTTAGGTCACTGAGTACTCGGCACGTCGGGCGGGCCTCCGCAATAGCTCCACGTCCAGGCAACTGTTCACTACGCACGCACTTGCACACTGTACAAAACACTGACGGCTGTCGTGGGCGATCAGCCGTTATTGTGGGAAGTAGCACACGTGGAGCGTTCAGTCCCAGCGCGCACTATCTGGCGAGGTGAAATAGGCGGGTCATCAAGCCCGCCTGTTCGATGTACTCACACAAGCTCACGTGAGCTCGCTCGCGGGCGCGCGCACAGCCCGGCGGCCACAGGAGCACAGCTAGGCTGTCCGGCGTATTGACAAACCATATCCCGTAGGAGCACTCGAGCAGACGACGCTCTGACGCGCAAGCACGTGACACAACGTCACTTCTGCGAGTAGCAGCGACGCTGTTTCTCCCTAGCGCCTTGTGACGAGACTACACATGGTTTCAGTTTCGTTTCATGCAGGGCTCGCATTTACGTTTTTTTCCCGCTGGTGTTTGTCAAAGGTACTCATGTTTCGGTGTCGTTTTCGCGCAGCGCCCGTATTTTCGCACGGCTGTCGACTGAAGTTCACGTAAAAATAACGCGAATTGCCGTCGGCTAAAAGTTCGGTCACGCGATCACGTTAATTTCGGTCCAGTGACCACTGCGCGGGCTTTTTGCTCTGGTGTTCTGTAAACGTCGGTCGGTTACCGGTCACGTGTTACGTAAATTTCAGTCCAGTGGTCACTTGCGCGGCTGTTCTTGTTCTGGTATTTTCTGGAATCGTCGCTCGGCTCGGCTACACCCCGAAGTTTGCACTTCTCCCCATCCGCATAGCTCCACGCATTTCGTCCGGTGCTTCTGGGTTGTACGCACGTGCACTTGGCTCATCCGTTGCGCGCTGCGCTAACCAGGGTGATTTTGTGCTTGGCGAACTTGTGTGTCGATTGCGGATAACTAGAGATGATGGACGAGCTCCCAGAGCCGCTCGAGCTCGTAAAAGATGAGCTCGCGTCAAAAGGGCTCGGATCAGTGTATCGCGCGAACCTGACAAACGAGGCAGCCGTCAACGAATGGCTGGAAGCCTACAGCGTCGAAACCAACAAGTCTTGGATTGTGCAAAAGGTTCAAAAGGATGGAGAAAGATACGTACTTTGCCGATCAGCCAGTATTGCTCATAGCAGTATATTTCAATCATTGTCAAATCATTTATACTCGGCTAGTGCTATATGTGGGTTGAATTTCAGTCAATTTAACAAAAAGTGGAGCTACATTTCTCGCTTATACACTGGAGTCGAAAGTACACGAGCGCAATATATTAGGCGATAGTTTCCATGCAGACCAATGCAGTTAGCTGGCAAGCGCGAGAGAAGAGGCTTTTGAAGGAAGTCATCACCTCGAAGCTAAATGACTAATTGTAGAAATGATGACACAAAGTGCTAGTCACATGCCGTCAATCTGATAACTTTCCCTTGTAAACGTTCGTAAAATCAGTTTACAGAAAAAAAAATCTTAGCCAAAGAACTTATACTGAGTGAACATCTAGTGAATATCTGCCGCAAATGTTAATAATATATCATTATAGTATACATTATAATGTCCACGTTGAAGAGAGTAGAAAGTGGACATGTACCGAATACCCACATATGCCCACACATCTCTTGATGAGATATTAAATGATATTCTGTAGATGTGTAGCCAACATCTTTTTAGGGATCAGAGCAATTGCTGAAAAGTGCCAAAGAAGATAATTGTTTATCCAAGGTAAAAATTTCCTACTGGTTTCTTGTGGGGATCCTACTAGTTCCAGTAGTACTGGTTTATAAACACATTCCCCATAGCCACTGGAATCGGTAGCGGCTGGGTCTCCCTGCAGAAGGTCGGTTGTGTGCATTGGTTCTGGTGGGCCTGTTGACCTATGAAAATCTTGGTGCAGCAGCTGCCTAGGGCCGCACTATCAAAATGAAGACAAGGGCAAAGGTTTTATAAGTATGAATCATACTTTATTATTTTCCATGTCTACAAAAGTTCTGCAATCTGCGTGGACACTTTTGTCTTGCTGTGTGGTACTGCTGCAGGTGTTCCAGCTTCAATCAGATGTTGCAATGAAGTTAGCTGCACAGCAAGATTTTTTTCAGAAAAACATACAGCACCACACTACTTTAATTTGAATATCAACAATTTGGAAAGCAGCCATTCAAGAACAATGCATTTGGATTACGTTTGTGTACTTGCATCGCCAAGGGCTTAGATTACTTCCAACCAAAGCCATCATCTCAGCTTTTAGACATTAGTTGATGGCATGGTACCCTGCCAATTTAACAGTCAAACCATTCCATATGTGACACACCACAAATTGTTAGTGCTGCGCTTCGCATGCTATACAGCTGCTTACAGTGCGACCAATCATGTTTCTGTCTAGTTTGAGCTTTTTCAGAATCAGTGCGTGGCGAGCCTGTGTATGCATTTGGACCAGAATATGAGAGTGAAAGTGTGTGCAATGACAACTGGTGCATGTGGAGAATATGCACTTCATGTGTTATATGTAGACTATGCGACACAAGTGCAATCCACTGTGTGCGTGGTCTTCTCTATAACTCGAACCAATTCACTGCACTACAACATTGTCATCAACCATTTGTATCCTCATTCTCCTTTTATTTCCCTTTTCTCCCTTCTCTAGTGTGGAGCAGCACGCTAGGGTCATACTGCTGCTGGCTGAACTCTCCACCTTTCTTTTCGTTGAATTATTTTCATCGCTATCTTGCTTATTCACTGTGCTTTGGGCCTCCTTGCAAACACAAATGTGGCTATTTGCAATTCAAAGTAGGTTCTTTGATGGCTGCATGGCTGCCCAGTGTCATTTGTAGAACTGAAGTCACATCTGCCACTTTTTCCTGCCAAAAAGTTGAAGGCATTTGCCAGTAAAACAAACTGCTTCTGCATAAATGGTTTACAATGTATTGCTTGCCGTGCATTTACTAAACAGCAAAGGCATTGTTTCACCTAAATTTAGAAGCAGTGTATTTCAGTTTTGTTTAGTATAGTGTCCCAAATTGACTTAGGCTTTGCAGGATTCTGTAGTGTAGGTCTCCGGCTCATTTTTGACCAATGATTTTTTTTTAACATGCATTGACATCACACAGTAAGTGGGTGCCTTACATTTTTCTCTATCAAAACATGGTCACTATGGCTGGGATCGAACTCAGGTCCCTCAAATTTAAATGCCTAAAACTGGTTGTTTCATACTATCTCCTAGACGACTTTCATCGGGGTAGCCTTGTAGTACCTAATTTACTATAGCCACAAGTCCTTGTAGTACCTAATTTACTATAAGCACACTTGTGGCACATGATGATGACATTAACAAGCGTTTCTTTGAAATGTTGGATTGCTAGCTGACCAGTGTGCAAACCATAAGGGAGTGATGTCAAAATACTCTGGTTCTCCCCTCTTCAAGTGTTGCTATAATTTGTGAGCTTAATCCTTTAATTTTGTAGCAATGATTCCTTCTTCAAAAAGATTGGTAGGCATAATGGTGCATGTACAACATGTCACCTAATTCAGAAGCTTTTGAAGCGGCTGTAAGATAGTTTGGAATTCAAGTTAGCCAAGGTCACTTTGAGATGTACACAAGGAATAAACAGTTGTTGTGAAAGCCAGCACTTATTTATTTGACTGAATATTGAACTGCACCATTCTGCGTAAGCATGTTATGGGGTGCCCACAACTTCAAAAATAAACACTGTTGTTTCTTCTTGCCATGACACTTGAGCAGAATACCAATCACATACATAAAGAGTTACAAAAAACAAATTACACAGCGTGCTATGCCACTGCCACAGGTGCAGTTAAGTTAGCTATTGCGCTCAACAAATGCCTATTCAACACAGTGCTCTCAAACAAGCGTGAGTACTTTAAGAGGGTGGAAATTCTGGCTGGTTGGTGCATGATCTGTGGCTAAAAACAGCGCTAACACGAGACGAAGCAGACGAAACAGCGTCGTGTCCCCTCTGCTTCGTCTCGTGTCAGCGCTGTTTTTAGCCACAGAAGCGTGAGTACTTGGTTATCGAGTTCACCTAATATCCCACTACTTTCAGAATCAATAGTTTGACGTCGCCAGATTATGGGCTTCAGAAAAGGGCGGTTGCCGCTATGACCAGGGCGCCGTAATCATGCGTGCGTTCACAAAACGAGAGCATGTTTTCATTTCAAGGATTATTACCGCTAATTTCAGAAAACTGGCTTCGCTGTTCCAGCATGTTGCCATATGAAACATCTCCGTATTTAAATGCCGGAAACTGGAAAAAGACAGAAAAAAAAAAAAAACAATCCTGAGTGAAAACAGCTGCTCACAAGGTAGCATAAAATGAGAGACGGCCTTTGAGATGTAATTTAGCATCGATAGTAGTCTACATTTGCCCTTGGGTAGGCCAGTAGCTTTAGCATCCTTAGCGAAGACCCCCGAGCAGCGATGCAGCATCACAGCAAATGTTGCACAAATACACCACGTAACCAAGTTTTTTTTTTTATCTCTTTTTTTTCCCCCCTTTTTACCCCCCATATTCCAGCGGTGCTTATCTAAATATTGCAGTGCTACTAACCAAGGCACTTTCAACGGTTAGTGGCTCCAAGGCGAGCTCCAACGGCGCTGCGCAGCTTTCTTGGAATCGACACACTTGCACATCCAGCATGTTTAGGCAGCAAAAGTTCAGCAGTCGTGGCTTCACAAAATCGCTTGCTGTCAGAGTCAAACACCAGACTTCGAGATGACGGCCAAGACACTTGTTTCGAACTGCAAACATCACAGTATCCAGCATCCAAATGGCACGGCTTGGGCCACTGCATTTATAAAGCCTCAAAACTGCGGCCGCAGCACCCCTTAAGCCACAGGCACTACCACTAAGCCATGGTAGAAGGATACGCGTTTGTCTGGTTAACCAACGCCCCAACGCCAGCGTCGGCGAAGCAACGGTATAGTGTTCTCGAATTGCAACGGCGCGAGCGTGTGCGCCGCCATCTTCCTTTGGCATAAAAAAAAAAATAAAAACAAGCAAAAAACAACTTAAAGGAAGTGACGTCGTGTCACGTGCTTGTGCGTCAGAGCGTCGTCTGCTCGAGTGCTCCTGCGGGATATGGTTTGTCAATACGCGTCCGGGATTGACGCTTCACGACAATGAAATCTAAGTGTAGGAGAGCGACCACCGCTCATTCGTCACGGTCTTCATGAAATCCTCTTGATAACAAAATGACCTGAGCGTAGGTCTCCAAACGAGACGCGGTGAGATTATAAAAGGGTAAAAGATCTTGCTAACAAACAAAGTATACATATCAGCTTCAAAGAACAACAAAAACAAGCGAACGGAATAACTAACGCTAGCGCTAGAACGCCAACCTGTAAGAGCTTAGGTAAGCAATTCAAATTGGGATTGCTAGTATTTAGAAGTTAATGCGTCTGAGAAGTGAAAATATCTACGATATAGCTTCGCTCCAATAAATCTTGTCCTGTTCATGATTCCCGTATTTTACTCGCGCTTCATTTGCCACTGAAAGGAGTCAATGTGAGGTTACAAATTTACAACTTAAGCATTTAACATGTTCATGAGAAAGATCCCATTGACAATAGCAACATCACGTACTGTAATAACAGCTAAAGCACGTTCAGCGAACGTTGGTGCGGTAATACGACGCAGTAAGCAAAACACGCAGCAAGGGGAGCGAAACGGAAGGCTTTTAGCAATGCGACACGCTTCTTGGGGGCAATAAAATCTCACCTTCACCGCTCAATTAAAACATGCAGCGATACGCCGCTCATGCAGACGTGTATCCGTAAAACAAGCCACCACTTTTGCGACGTGCCTGGGAGGCCGAGCCGAGCCGCCGAGCTGTGACGCAGCATTGTCCCATCGTCCGGAAATGCGCACATGCAGCGGCAATCAGTTTCTCATCGAGCACAGACAGTCTTCGTCTTGCAGTAAAGCTCTACCAAAACCAGCAGAATGAAATACTGACTGTTTGTTACAGATAACCCACTCTGTACGCAGTACGCAACGATGAGATGAACGTTGAACCGGGGCCGACGACGCACCCATTCCGCGGATGAAAAAATCTTGAGCTTTGGGCAACTACGCAGCGGATAACAAGTGGCCGAGAGAGCCCGTTAGAAACAAGTTAAAATATTATTAAAAACGTGACACGTTTTTTCTTACGCAAGAAACAAAAACTGCATTCATTCCTGAGCGCGAATATTATGTTTACTTTCTAGTTCTTTGGAGTTCTGGCAGATCTTATTTTCTGTGCGTTAGTAATTTGCCGCACAGTTCGCAGGAGCCCTCATCATCGAGTTGATGCCGCTGGCAGTAGGCAGCTGCACGCGTTTTCTTCCGAGTTGCGGGACCAGTTGTACATTGACCTTGTCACAGTATCCAGCATCCAAATGGCACGGCTTGGGCCACTGCGTTTATAAAGCCTCAAAACTGCGGCCGCAGCGCTCCTTAAGCCACAGGCACTACCACTAAGCCATGGTAGAAGGATACGCGCTTGTCTGGCTAACCAACGCTCCAAGACCAGCGTCGACAAAGCAACGGCGCGCGCGGGTGCGCCGCCATTAGGCCATCTCTCTTTGGCGTAAAAAAAAATAGAAAGCAAAAAACCTAAAGGAAGTGACGTCGTGTCACGTGCTTGCGCGTCAGAGCGTCGTCTGCTCGAGTGCTCCTATGGGATATTGTCGTGTTTCGTCGGGGAACAGCAGACGAAGGCCCGGTGGGTTGGTAACCGAACGTAGTTTTATTCCATCACAGCTTGTAGTGGAATGCGGCCCGGTGCCCGAACGACGTGGCTTATCTTATAGCCAACTCTGGCGATAATCGCGCCACCGATATCGCGCTATCGCTATAGCCGCGATTACACAACAGATATGGTTTGTCAATACGCGTCCGGGCACCATAATTAATTTTCAAGCACCCCTCAAAACTTCATACCTGTTGTATCCACACAATGCCCTATGCTTCATTATCCCGGCATTTCTTCGCCCTTTGGCCCGAAGTGATTGCTCATGCTTTCCAATGTACGCCAATCCTTCGTTTACTCATACCCCGAGATATTTATATTCTGCTGCTCTGGGTATTTCATGGCCTTGTATTTTAAGACCCTGATCAGTTGAGCCGTTGAAAATCATCAGACCCGACTTAACTGCGCTAAAACTGAAGCCTAGAGCGTCCCCTTCGTCTCCGCAATACTTAACTAGATGCCGCTGGCAGTAGGCAGCTGCACGCGTTTTCTTCCGAGTTGCGCGACCAGTTGTACATTGACCTTGGCAGAGCTACGCAGCGTGCGTTTCTGCGAGCGCCGCCGGCTGCCGATCCACACTACCGGAGTGACGGTGGCGCCACCTCTAGGTCGATCTCGCGGCGAATAGTGTATCTGTGCTGTTGCTGTGAAATGTGACCCCTGTTTTGCAAGTTGGCGCGCTTTGTTCCAAGCATGGTCGGTGTCTTGTTCGTGTGATGCTGTCTCAAAGCTCGGTGTCGCCGATGGCAGTCCACGTAAGGTGACAGACTTTATTCCCACTTGGTATGCATTGTCCGACCAGTCAATGTTACGCTTTCGAGGGTAGTACGAGTTTCCACTGCGAATGGGCGGCTTGCAATATAGTTGTTTGATGCTACCAAACAACGAAAGTTGCCGTTGAACTTTAATATATTCTAGGCACTGTAGTTGAACTGATCGCTGCTTCGCAGAAGTGAGAATGTGCTATACCTCTTCCTGCGGGTGTTCTTCAAAGCTGGGTCGGCTCCGACTGCAGGTATGCTGTTCGTCCTTCGTTTGCCGCGGACATGAAAACTTCGATGCCGCCAACTTTGTTGTGACCATTCGGTAGCTTCCATTGTTTTGTGGTACCCGCAAAAAAAAAAATAAAGTTGGCATCAGAATGACAGATTGAATTGATTATGCAGCACAATCAGAGCTATATTTTTTTTTAATTTGCAGTACAGGCCGTTTCATTAGTATTGAAGGCTGTTTATGATGCCTTCACGAGTTTTTTCATTTCGCTCTGAAGCTGCTAATGAGGCCAAATGAGGCTGGAAGAATGAGGTGACTGCTTTCCCACGAAGGGCTGGAAAAAAGTGAATACCTAGAAGCTAATCTTGCTTTCTGGAGCTTCTCTCAGATTTTCTTCTTATAAGTAATGGGGGATACGGATTAAGTGGTATTAAATTATGGAAGACGTGAAGGTCATTTATTAGAACTAAGTCTAGAAGGTTGTCAGTGTTAGTTTTTTTATAAAGTCATATGGTGCCAGAAATTACAAAGGTTCACTTATTCAACATTGATTTATCTATACTTTTTTCTTACCATATCGTGGGTGGTTGTGGATAGCATGTACCAAGTAATGCTCTGCAATGACTCCATATTTTAAACATTTGCACTATTCACTGAGGTTGCCATAGAATTTACTTGAAATTGGGCATGTTGGATGGCAGCAAAAAAAACTGTTGAGGTATGAGTAAAACCAAGTCGACAGAACTGATGCATGTTGTGATGAAAAAAGGTGGCCGTGAGTTAAATGATTAAGCAATTCTTTTTTATTGCTATGAACTCAGCACCTCATTTCTGGCATAGAACGTTGAGGCTTTGATTCAAACTCATTCTCATCTGATGATTGGCTCATGGTAGGGTTGAGGGCTTGGCTAGCTGTTTTCATTTTTTTGTAAGACCTACATGCGAAACCTACATGGGACAAGGAAGTGCACGCACTAACACGGGCTTTAACTTTCAGCTGTTTATTCCTTTCAAATGCATGGTTTGTCTGTGCATGAGACAGTAGCTAGGAAGAAAAAGGGAGATGCAAATAGGATGGCTTGTCAATTGAGCAAATGTGTTTATACAAAATGCAATTTTAAGTCTCCGTCTTCACTTCACTGTTGGAAAGTTAGTCATCTGTGTGCTGGTTTTTACTCTTCAGTTCTTTGTTGAAAGCTAGTGTAAAAATGTGTGATGGTCTTTCAATATTGTCAGCGGTGCCAAGCTTGAATGCCTTTGCCGTGCACATATAAGTTCATCTTATATGTGCATGACAGTGATTATGTGCACAGTGTTTAGACAGAGTTTATTCCCAGTGCTTGGCTGCACATTGATGGCAGTGTTAGCGGAAGTGATTCCTACTGTCTTGATTAATAATACCGTGCTCCATCTTGTGTTATAACATTTGTTTATCTGTCCAACATATTTGTTTCAACATGACAGCAGTGTGTGATAGACAACAACTAGTTTTTATAAGGAACGAACTGCTTATTGTGTCCAGTTTCTTTTTTTTTTTTTTTTGTGATCTGTATGGTGTGAATGAGGTGGCCCAACAAGTGAAGCATGGATCCATGTCGTCCTCTACTTTAAAGCATTTTAAAAGCAGAGACACAATTTGGACCTGGTGTACCTTTTGGTACATCCCCAGCAAAAGCAAGGCAAACCTACCTCATTCTTGTGTTTCTGGTATCAAATATCATGTGACTGGGATAGCTACTGTGACTGCTTGGAGTGACTGTGATGGTGTGCAAGCCAGACGTTTTCTCAATTCTTAAAACTCTAACTGCAGGCTAATATTTGCCATGACCTTCCCAGGCATGCATTTAGTGGCAAAAACATTCGTTCATATTTTTCAGTTATAGCGCCTCCTTTCATTGATGACTGGAATCTGCTTACGGTCATAGTGAGAGAATCAACAGCCACTAAGTATTGATGCTTGCCAGTCATGTAAATGTTACACAGGCTAGGCTCATTTGGTGATCACTGATGTTCATTGCATAAGGAGCACATAATATCTGAGCTTTTTTTCACAACTCAAGTTTGGCCACCGTGCTGAACACTACACTCTTCCTCAGCATCTCAAGATGCCTTGCTGATTGTCAGGTAGCACTTAAGTTCTCAGAGCTGAGTTGCAACAAGCCTTGTTCCTCTGGTTAACAAACTGTCAGCCTCAGTGAAGCAAGCTGTCTGCTCCCAGGGCATAAGAAAGCAGAGGTGCACATTTTATTATCTAGGCTCCCCTCTTATACAGTTTTATTGTTTTTTTTTACGAAATTCATTATGGGCTAAATGTTCTCTCACTAGTAGGCAGATTCTCTGCAGTTCGCGGGCAAGCATTAGAATACTATGTTACTGTGAATAGAGTTGAGCAGTTGCCATGCTTATAGTGTGTGTCCACTCCGACTAGTACCTTTTTCAGCAAATGCATAGTCCCTGTATTTCTGGGTTTAAATGCGAAAGCACTAAGAGGCTATGTTGATGTGACCAAACTGTAGACTGTGTGTGCGAACCTTAGTGCTGTGTCGTAGTACGTCGTAACAAGAAATAATTGGTGTAGTGTGTCATAATGAGAAAGAATTTAGCGGGGTGTACCAGCATGTTGTAATGAGACAAAAATAATGTAGTGTGCCATAGTAACATGTAACAAGAAAAATGAGTGATTAGGAAATTGGTGATAAGGCAATTAATGGTAAGAAAATTAGTGGTAAGGAAATAAATGATAAGGAAATCAGTGAGAAGAAAAATAATAGTAAGGAATTCAGTAACAAGGACATTGATGATGATAGAATTGCTGGTAGGGATGGTTTTATACTTCTCTAAAGCAGGTCACTGCAGTGATATCAATGTCTTTATTTTCGTCAAAATGTGCGAGAGAAGCATTCCACAATTTCAGCTTTTTCGAACATTTTTTTTTCTTGGAGAGTGTTTTTAAAGCAGCATAAAATGGTCAAATTTTGTTTAATATTTTGTGAAGAGTTCTGAAATACATGAAGACCTGTTTACTAAAAAATAAATCTTTTTATTTTCATTCGGTTCATATTTTTTCGCTTACATAACTGCCTCGTCTGTAGCATTTCGTCACGCTTGCAAGACTTTTGTGGTGGCATGCCATTGGTGGCCACCTTACTTGATTTCAAAACATGGCTTTGACTGGTTTTATTGCGATAGCAATACTGCGCCAGGTTTCGAGCCCTCGCGGGGACCAGGCAGAGGCCACACTTGACCTTGAACAGCCGAGGAGGAGGAGGAGCAGAAGAAGACTGGTAACTTACACTCTCGCAGCATACTCTTGAAGGATGAGCTGAAGTGTTTCCAATAATGTAGCACCTTACACTGATAGAGCGCCATAGGGAAACTGCGCTGGAGTTTGGAGGGATGGATGGAATATAGGAGCGTCCCCTTTGAAACGGGGTGCTAATCATGCTAATTTTTTCCCCTATATCTTAATTGTTGATTTAGATTGCTTAACTAAACCATCATTTTATTTCTTAAATTTTTTGTTTCTGCATTACTAACATTATCTCACTTCTCTGCTTTTAAGCCACCAATCTTCCAGTCATTTTTTGCTAGTTTCCACCGCCGGTTTATTCACCCAGCCACTGGTATCTCTAAACCCCAGAGCTTCAGGAACAGTTGCTGCACCTGCATCAACTTCCCGGTGGATACCATTACGTTTGAGTATAATATGGTCAATTGTTTCATTGGAGTTACCACATACAGCACATGCATCATCTTCATTGTTAAATTTCATTTTGTAGCTGCGTGTTCTAAGGCACCCTGATCTAGCTTCAAAAAGTAGGGCACTGCCTCTTGAGTTATCAAAGAAAGCTTCCTTCCTGATCTGCATTTTCCACTTTCGGTATAATTCCACACTCTGTTTCTTCTCCATCGAATTTATCCAATTTTTACCTTCTGTGTTTTTCACCTGTTGCTTAATGCTTTTTATTTCTCCGTCCTTGTGACTAGCATACTTACTAGTTAGTTTCCTAGTTCTTTTCCCCTATTGCGAGTCAACGCTTTTTAAGTACAGGTATTTAAATACTTTAGCTGCCCATCTGTTACTGTCCAATTTCCTCAGGCGTTCCTCATATAATATTTTACTCTGAGCTTCCCGTACTTCGAAAGATGCCCAGTCCATATCTCCCTGTTCTGCCTCATTTGTGGTTTTGCCGTGGGCACCTAGTGCTAATCGGTACGGCTCTCTGATTTATTTCTAATGTCGACTGTACCTCTGATTTTAGGCACAAAACCGCATTTCCGAAAGTAAGTCCAGGCACCATAATTCCTTTCCAAATACATCTCAAAGCCTCATACCTGTTGTATCCCCACAATGACCTATTATCCCGGCATTCCTTCGTCCTTTGGCTTTAAGTGATTGCTCATGCTTTCCAATGTATGCCAATCCTTCGTTTACCCATACCCCCAGATATTTGTATTCTGCTACTCTGGGTATTTCATGGCCTTGTATTTTAAGACCCTGAACAGTTGAGCCGTTGAAAATCATCAGACCCGACTTAACTGTGCTAAAACTGAAGCCTAGAGCGTCCCCTTCGTCTCCGCAATACTTAACTAGAGTTCGCAATTCTTCCAGACTCTCAGCTAGCAGCACAATGTCTTCTGCATGCATCAAACCGGGGAGGCGCTGCTCTACCGCCTTTCCACCTAATCAATATGACAGGTTAAAACCTAGGTTACTGTCTTGTATCCTCCATTCCAGGTTTATCATATAAAGCATGAACAGCAGCGGTGATAGAGGACAGCCTTGTCTTAATCCTTTGCATACTTTGACATCTTCCATACTTCTTATCTCTTCCCATGTAATTTCTACTGTGTTATCCCGGTATATTTCCTGTAGGAACTCTATTGTCTCATAACCGATACCTTCTTCTTTTAATGTTCCACAAGAGTTCCCTGTTTACGTCGTCGTACGCCCCATTTATGTCTAGGAAGGCCAAATACAAAGGTCTATTTTCCACTCTAGATATTTCGATGCATTGGGTAAGCACGAACAGGCTATCATCTAAGCGCCTACCAATTTTAAGGCCGTTCTGAAGTTCTCCGAGTATCTTGTTACTTTCTACCCATGATTGCATCTTTAATTTCACCGCCTGCATGGCCAGCCTGTACACAACGGATGTTATGGTAATCGGCCTGTAGGATTTTATGTGCATCCTTTCCCTTTATAAATCAAACTCATTTTACTCTGCCGCGAACTGTCTGGAATTTGCTTTTTCGTTGACTGCTTCCAGAGCTTTTAACAACGTTTCCGTACTTTTTGGACTAAGTTCATTAACCAGCTTGATCGGAATTCCATCTATTCCTGTAGATGTGTTTTTAGGAATTTTTTTTTCTGCCTTTTTCCAGTTTAGATTGGTCAGTTCTAAGCTGCTTTGTATTCTGCTACCTTGTGTTGCGTCCTGATTTGCGGAGATTACCCTATCGTCGCTTTTAAATGACTTGGCTATAACTGATGTAATGTAGTTCATTGCGTTGTCTCCCTTTAAACAATTTCCCTCGTTATCTTGAATCCGATCTTGCTGTCTTTCATTCCGTTTCCCTAGCCAGCTTATATGGTTCCAGAATTTTCTTGCTCCGCCTCTAGAGGTATCGTGTATGTCAGCCATCCAGCGATCAGTTGACTGTTTTAATTTACTTTGGATAAGGGCCTGTACCTCAAGTTTCTTTGGTCGATATGATTCCCATTTTTGGTCGATTTCCTCCCGAGATACCTGTGCTTTCTTTGCCACTCGATGTTCCCTTGAAGCAGTCCGTCGTTGTTCAATAGCTTCCCTGATTTCCTTATTCCACCAGCTCCGTGGCTTCCTCTTTCCATTCCAGTGGTTTGCTACTTTAACCTCCTTAATTTTCCTCCTTATGAGTAGTTCTACCTGTTCATGATCCCAGTCTTCCATAGGGCATTTCTCTATTGCTTCTTTTATGTTTGCGCGTACCTTCCTCTAGTTTTCCACGTACCGCCAGCGCCGCCTAGTGGCCGTCTCGCCGCTACCTTGGTAGGACGGCTGAGACTGCTGCGACTGGGGGCACTGAAGAGCGTCTAATTTATTGCTAAACAAAAGGCATACTGCTGCGTTTAGAAGCGCTCGGTTACGATAAAAAGATTGCTCTGTACTCTATTTCACCGCAGCTGTACAAAACACAGCAGCGGCAGAACTCAGCTCAATTCAGGAGACTGGATGAGTACGGGGGATTGTTGAGCTTCTCGTGGGAGCGCTGCTCATTGCACTTCATAACATGGCTTCTGCCGTGTCGTACCATACCTCTGCGTACAAAAGTAAATGGAGCGCACTTTTTTCTGCCATTATTTTTCATGCGTTGCATAATTGAAATTTGCAGTCGTGGTATGTGCAATTCGTTATACGCCGGTGTCTTTTCACTAGGACAAATATTGTTTTCTTATCTCCAGTGTAGAAGGCGTGATTTTAATTTGAACTGAAAAGCGTGCTCCGTTTACTTGTGTCTGCAGCTGTACATATAAAGTTCTGTTTATTCGCGTTTATGAATTGTGCAACCTGATGAGAACACTTTGTGAAGGGCGCCTTTTAGAACTGGGCGTGAGTGGGGCCATTGCAAGATGGACGGCAACTTAAAGTGAATAAAGGGCGAACTTAAGTGGCATCCCGATATGCATATTGCGATCATCTAGATGACAAACCGAGAGAGTTTTGCAACCTATTCGAACACACAGTATTGTCTTAATTGCAGAGTCGCTTACTGCCTTAACCGGCATGCTTTCAGACTTCTTCCTGCATTAAACTATCGCAACTCACCTAGTGACCGTTCAACAATTTTTCAATAGGTCAGTAAGTGAGCCCTGATTGAAAAAAGCTTCACAATTAGAGAATTCATTCGTTCGTTGTTTGCTTCGAATAAAAGACTTATTGATTCAGAGAAAGCGCTTTTTGTTTTTAAGTTGGATGATTTAGTTTGCTGGCTGTAGTACAGCTGAAAATATTCTTGCAATATTTGTTTTAAAACACCTACGAATTAATAGGTAGATATTCTTCATATTCAATCGAGAACTTGCCTATTATAAATATCGCGCTGTACGATCTAGCTGCCTCACCATGAATCTTTGTTATAAGGCACGCATGCTGATAACTGACCATGGTTGCTCGAGTCCTTTATTTGGGCACGAAATAGTATAGATAAGCCGATCTCCAGTCGCAGTTGGCGCACGGGGCGGGTGGAAAGGGGAAGGGGGGTGGGGGATACGTCAGTGTATAACCACACACATCCCACCGTTAGATGGTGCTGGCTACAATTTTCATTCTGTGCAAGGAATCATAATCATCATCAGCCTGACTATACCCACTGCAGGGCGAAGGCCTCTCCCATATGTCTCCACTTAACCCGGTTCTGTGCTAGCTGCATTCACTTGACCCCTGCGAACTTCTTTACCTCATCCGCCCACCTAACTTTCTGCCGCCCCTTGCTACGCTTTCCTTCCCTTGGAATCCAGTTTTTAACCCTAAGCGACCATCGGTTATCCTCTCTTCGCACTACGTGTCCTGCCCATGCCCATTTCTTCTTCTTAATTTCCACTAGAATGCCGGTAACCTGAGTTATTTCTCTGACCCACTCTGCACGCTTCCTATCTCTTAATATTACCCCTACCATTTTTCATTCCATAGCCCTCTGGGTTGTCCTCAACTTAAGTAGAACTCTCTTGGTTAGCCTCCACGTTTCAGCCCCATAGGTGAGCACAGGTAAGATGCAACTGTTATATACTTTCCTCTTTAGCGATACCGGTAAGCTGCTAGTAGTAATAATCTCTGAGTGCTTGCCAAATTTGCTCCATCCCAATCTTATTCTTGTTATTTTCTTTTCATGGTCCGGATCTGCGGTTACTACCTGTCCTAAGTAGACATATTCACCTCCTACTTCCAGTACTTTGCTATCTAATGTAAACTGCTGTTCCTTTCCAAGGCTGTTGAACATTACCTTAGTCTTCTGCATATTGATTTTCAAGCCTACCTTTCTACTTTTCCTGTCTAGGTCACCAATCATTATTTGCAGTTCATCCCCCGAGTTGCTTAGCAAGGCAGTGCCATCAGAAAGTTACGAATTACTGAGGTATTCTCCATCTACCCTTATCCCTAACTGCTCCCATTCCAAGTCTCTGAACAAGGATGGCGACATTACCCTAGAAGCAATGAACAATAATTTCAGAGATATCATTACTGAATGTGCGGTAGAAGTAGGTGGTAGGATAGTTAGAGAGGATACCGGTAAGCTGTCTAAGGAGACGAAAGATTTGATTAAGAAACGCCAGAGTATGAAAGCTTCCAATCCAACAGACCAGATTGAATTGGCCGAGATATAAAAGCTAATCAATAAGCGCAAGGTGGCCGATATAAGGAAGCATAACATGGAGAAAATTGAGCATGCTGTAAAGAACGGGGGAAGCCTTAAAGCGGTAAAGAAGAAATTGGGCATAGGCAAAAACCAGATGTATGCGATAAGGGACAAGGAGGGCAACGTCATCACAAATATGGACAAGATAGTCAAAGTAGCCGAGGAGTTCTATACAGATCTCTGCAGTAGCCAAAGTAGTCAGGACCGTAAGGAGATTGGCGGTAGGGAAAAACAGTCAGACGTTCCGCCAGTTACGAAGGACGAGGTCAAGAAAGCATTAGAAACTATGAAAAGGGGGAAATCAGCTGGAGAGGATCAGATAACTACAGATTTGCTGAAGGACGGGCGGGATGTCGTGTTAGAAAAGCTGGCCACCCTGTATATGCAGTGCCTGGTGTCATCGACGGTACCGGAACCATGGAAGAATGTATACATTATCCTCATTCATAAGAAAGGGGACTCTAAGGACCTTAAAAATTGCAGACCAATCAGCTTACTGTCTGTTACGTATAAAGTATTTACTAAGGTAATCGCTAATAGAATCAGGACAACCTTAGACTGCAATCAAGCAAAGGATCAAGCAGGTTTTCGGAAATGGTACTCTGCTATCGATCATATCCATACCATCAATCAGGCGATAGAAAAATGCTCGGAATATCACCAGCCCTTATACATAGCATTCATTGATTAAGAAAAAGCATTTGACTCAGTTGAAACCTCGGTGGTGATGCAGGCATTGCGAAATCAAGGGGTAGACGAGCCGTACGTGAAAGTGCTGGAAGATATATATAGTGGCTGCACAGCAACTATAGTTCTGCATAAAGAAACAAAATTTCCATTAAGAAAGGTGTTAGGCAAGGAGGCACAATCTCCCCAGTACTATTCACAGCTTGCTTAGAGGAAGTATTCAGTGCAAGGAATAAAGCATAGCAACTTTGTTGTTTAAAGTTCGTACTGATTTTGTTTCATTGACCATCACCGATAATAGCCCCGTCCTTCGATGTAGTTCACTCTTGACTTTTAAGATAGAGAGCGCGGGTTTAGACTAAGCAGATTTAAAGTATGACAACTCTCCCCTACGCTCTCACGTTGTAGGGAACCGATAATTTCAGCCTGGCTTTTATGAACAGGACAATTGCAGCCACCTAACTTTTTACAGTGCTAGCAGTGCGAGCCTTTTAGATGCATGCTTCGCAGCGGATCTCGGTGTTATGCGCTTCGAAGAATAAACAAAGGACAAATAAACCCATCATTTGTTTGTCGTTTGTTTACGTAAATAGGCAAGTGGCTAAACGCGACTGCAGGCCTTTGTTTCTCTACAGATGCGTTCAACGGCATTGCACTAACAACGGTGACGGTGCATTATATTTCACGACACACGAGGCACCAATTTAATCGACAAATTTTCTCATCACAAAGCTTGTTGAATCATTAGTGTTCCTCAAATGGGCAGTAGGTGAGTACTGCATGCGTTCAATGCTCTTAACGTGCGCAGTGTTGCCAAATCCTACTGAATGCTATTATAGCAGTGAGGTTGTTTCATTTTGCTATGATATATTTACCCTCCACTAGCGATGCTTCATAGCAGGAGATTATTATTTGCCAGAAAGTGTGCCCGTAATTCACCGTGCAGAGACGCTGTACTTTGCAAGCGCACAATAGCAAGAAAAAAAAAGAAAGACTGAACTCATAACCGTTTCAAACCTATGCATAGCGACTTTATAGCTTCCATAATGCAGCAGTGGCACGGCTCGTAGCAAAGATGGCATGCAGCTGAGGAGGTCAGGTGGCACCTTCAAGCAATTAAAAAGGAAACTCCAAGTTCTTCACAACTTTAAATCTGTGATAAAAGTATTACGCACGAAATAGAAAGTTTAAAAGCCGGTGGGTGCAGCCACGGTACAACGAGCTGCGTGCTCCGTCCTACTATACGCTCGCTCATTTTGAAACCAGGCGGTGCTGGACGTCTGATTTTAAGCGCGCGTCCCCTGGGCAGCACAGGTTCCCTATAGGGGAATAATGTAGCAGGCAAAAGAAACTTCTGCCGTTGCTATCTCAATTCAGCTAGGTTTAACCAGAGTTAAACCACAACTAATTTTTTATTCAAACATTATAACAGGTCTGCATGAAATGTCTTGACTGCCCAAGTCTAAGAGTGGGGCTGCTTGGCCGTTGCAGATATGAGACAGAGACATTTCATCATTGCCTGTCTTCCTATATTTGAAAAAAAAAAAAATTGCTGCCAAATTGCATGAGAATATCTTTGTTGAGTTTTTCTTTTTTTTGGATGGTAAATTGTTGTGCATTCTGTTGTTAGTTGAGGAGATAAGCTTTTTCAGATATTAAAAACCAATTGTCCCAATGCCGTCTTTACATCCATTTATCCTCTTCCTTCGAGGATAGCTTGAGCCAAATTGTCGGGAATTGAAACAAATGGCTAGCATTGCCTAGTGAACTTCGTAGTTTAGCTCCTGCATGGTGCCTTTAGACATTTAGCACATACTTTGGATGTGGTTTCAAATTTTATTTCTGACATGCTGTCCTGGTTGTGGTGCCATTCAGGTACCACCCTCCAGAGGCCTCCTGGCACGATGCAACGCCCTACATCTTGCTGCTGCCTTCTGGGTTGATCTCTGTGGAGTCCATGCAGTAGGTGAGCTAGTCCTGTTTCACATACTAGGCTTGGAGTTTGTCGATAGGAATTTGTGCTGTTATTGGGCCGTTTTCATCAGATGGGCATCCACTAAGGCTTTTGCCAAGTTGAGCATTTAATCAATTTGTGGTGTTTGGGACGGATTGCAATTTCGGGGCTCGATGAAAATGTTGCGTATCCCTTGTTGCCAAATTGCAGCAGTCTGCTGTTACGTGCAAGGCAGTCGTGAACTGGTTGCCTACTTTTTCTACCTTGAGTTGCCCCCTGTGAAAGCACATACTTTCGTTTAAATTTCTTCATTACTTGTTCTTGTTGGTGTGAAACATCAAGGGTTTTGAGTTGCCTGCTGCAAGGGCAGACACTGTCGGGAGGGTTTGCCGCTCTGCTGTGTAGAGGAGCGTGTGTGCACCTGAATTTCTCTGGTGTCTTCTTGAGACCACGAGCTAAGCTGTAGCTGTCGCCCTGCGGCACAAAAACATCGCATACCCCCGTCCCGTATCAGCATCGTTTGCACGACGTATTGTTGAGCAAAACGTCGAAAAACGTGTGCTCTCAGCAGCACCATGAAAGAAGAGAATAAATTCGCAGCTCATAGAGCAGCTATTACGAAAGCGGTGCCGCCCGCTGGCACGGTGGACTAAGGCACTCTCGTCGAGCGATACTCCCTACTCGTCGCTAGGCCTAAATTGTTTCGCATCGAAGGCACATCCGACGACGCTTTGTAATTGCTCAGCGCTAGAGTAAATGGTCTCTCATGGAACTGCCTTACTGCCGATCCCATAATATCAGTAAAAGAAATGTAAACATCGGTGACGCCTAAGCAGTGGAGCCAGCGTGCAGACGATGAGCCGCGGGCCGCACCTGCGGCAATGTTTTGCATACCTTATTTGTATTACAATTATAAATAACACGGTATGGGTCAGGAATCCGCAAGAAGGAATTTTTTTTTGCTGTCACCTTATTGTGTAAGTGAAGAACAGATTTTAGCAGGCTTTTGCGTTGGCGGAAGAGATTCACCGTATCGGCGCGGAGGGCTTGCAGGAGGGCCTGCCTGGCGTGCGTGGCTACTACGGCGGAAGAAGTGAAATGAGCATCATATTCGTGAGTCTGTCATTGGTACTAAGTCTATCTGGCTTACATAAAACGCTCATAGACGAATTAAATAAGGATAGACTGGAAAGCGGTAAAGCAGAAACATATCACAGCCGAACTCTGACTGTCGATGCATGCTTCCCGCATACGCTTTTGGCAATCATATTGCGATTTCTTTGATTGTTTGTGCAGTCCACGATCATGCATTGCTGTCCCGATGACATTACCACTCAAAGGGGTGCTAATAACTATATTTAAGTCTCTCAAATGACAATATACCGAGGTGCAAGGCCACTCTGCTATGCATGAAGAGTGTGAATGCACAGCCCACTCGGTACTGGCAACAATGGGCCAGCGCAAGGAATCTGGTTAGAGAGTATTTTCCTCCTCTCCCGCTTGCTCTCGGTAAAACGGTCTATAGGAATGAGCGCCTACTTTTGGATGACAGCTTTCGTGCAGATGCGTCGTCAGTCTGAGTGCCTTTGTAATCTTGACCCTGCAATATGAATGACCTCCGTGGCCGAGTGGTTTGGGCGCCCGTCGCGGTTGTGGGAGGTGGTCAGTTCGAAACCCGCCGCCGGACACCCACCGGTAAAATTGGGTACAAGCGTCCGCCGGCCTGGCGCCCGGCTCTTTCAGGGGTGTGCGTTTGGAAGAGGCTCTGCTAACCCTGCTGTGCTCCTCCGGGGGCTTAGTTTCGAACAACCATGGCCTGCAAAGGCCGTGCTGAAGAAAAAAAGGGCCACATAATGGGCTTTTGCCGCGCGAGGCGGACTTATTGTTGTCCGATGGCGGAAAGGATCACTGCCACATCGGCGCAACTATTTGGGCCGTGACCCCTTTTCCCAAGCATTTCACCCCAGAAGAGCCGAGCACCAGGCCGGGGGAAAGCTTGTACCCATTGAAAAACCGGTGGGTAACCGGCGGCACCAGGGATCGAACCCGGTACCTCCCGAATGCGAGGCTGATGCTCTACCACAAGACCACCGCTTCTGTTTTTTTTTTCTTTTTTTCTTTTTCTTTATTTCCTGGCTTTGGTTCATACCATTTCACAAGAACACAACACGAATAACACAAAACAAAGTACATATTGGAAGGTCATCATCAGCCAATGTCAGGCTGGCTTCGTCTCAGTACATTAAAACTCCCGCAACGACAGCAAAGGCTCTACCCTTGAGAGCCATTCGGGAGGTTCAGCAGCCACTTTCTGTATGGCAATAAACCAATTCACACTTTCTCGAAAGTATATTCTAGCGGGTCGAGCATCCCTGTCGCAGTGATAGCCCGCCATTCTGGAGCGCCATATAGAGTGGAGGCCCATGAGCATGATTAAATCATACGGAACGCCATCTTCATTATCAATGCTTAAATACCGGATGCCGTGGGAGTCTAGTGGAAATTCTTTCTTTATCGTACGTTGCAAAACATCCCAGAAATAAACCCCTTCCCAACAATGCAAAATAACATGGTCTATTGTTTCCGGCTGCTTGCAGATTAAACAGTGCGCCCCCCACGGTAAAAAAAAATCCCTTTCCTCCAAAAACTTCTTTACTGATAATGTTCCGGTGTGTAATTTAAAGAAAAATGTCTTAGCTCCTGGCGACACCTGCATTTTCTTTACTCTCTTCAAGACATCTCTGCCCGGACCTCCACTGTATAAGGTTGTGTACAAGGGTTGTGGCAAAACAATGTCACATAAATCGCGATACAGCTTTTTTCGTTTTACAGTGGACAAATATTCATTGAAAAACGCACTGAAAGAAGTCTTACACTAGCGACGACCTCCCTGTAATAACCAAAAATCCCACCCGTAGCTTCTTCGGTGGAGACAACAAACTCCGGCAGTAAGCGCCGTAGCCTAACTTGGCAGACGGTGCGTAAGAAAGGGTCCGAAGCATCCCGAAAAAACAAAAACCGGTTGACCACCTGCCGTAAAAACAGATGGCCGAGTCCCAAACCGCCGTCTTTTACCCGACGGAACAAATTCGTCCTGCTGCAGCGTTCCCATTTACCTGCCCAAACAAAAACGGCGAAAATCCTGTGTAACTTCTGTACGTTTACGCGCGAACAACTCAAAACTTGCATTGCGAACCAAACAGGGGGCTCCCAGACTCTTATTAATAATCACTCTCGTCGTGCAGTTACGGTACGCCAGGGCCACACCCTTACATATAACTGAACCAACATTCACATGTTCTAAAAGGGAAAACAAAATTTCGTGATCGACGCAGTCGAATGCTTTTTCGAGGTCGATCTGAAGCATGGCGACCCGACCATCCCAGTCATCACAACACTCAAGGACACTTCGCGCCTTTTGAATGTTGGTCACTATTGACCTCCCTTTTATCCCACACGTTTGGTGTGGTCCTACTATATCCTTAATAACCGTTTGCAACCTTCGGGCCAAAACCTTCATAAAAATTTTATATTCAACGTTTGTAAGTGCTATGGGTCTGTAAGATGTTACCAGGCGTAATTTGTCTATTTCATCAGTTTTAGGAATGAGTACGGTGTGGGATGACCCATATGACGGAGGCAGGGCATTTACTGTATAGGCATCGTTATAAATTGCGTTCAAAATAGGTGTGATTTCGTACTTAAATTCTTTGTAAAAACCCGCGCTGAACCCATCCGGTCCCGGCGATTTACCGGCATTTAAACTGTCAATAGCGTGCTCCACTTCTGTTTCAGTTATCTTTAGTTCTAATCTCTCTTTCACTTCATCGTCCAGACGCGGTATCGTCGCCAGAAACTTATTCTTAAAAGTGATAGCGTCTACCGTGTGGGATGCGAAGAGGGTTTGGTAATGGGCGTTGAACGCTGCTTTGATGTGGTCGTTGTCCGCCGCCAAGATACCGCCCCAATCTATTTGGTCGATGTGGTTCCGTTGAGCGTTTGCTTTTTCGAACCCCAGCGCTCGTTTTGATGGCGCCTCCCCTGCAGCTGTGTCTTCTGCCCTTGCCCTCACTAACGCACCTCGATAACGATCTTCGTCTATCAATTCTAGTTTTTGCTTTGTTTTCCGTATATCTTCAATCCATTTCCCCGGCGCTCGAGCTTCCTGTTTAAGCAACGTACGGAGCAGTGTCCTTAACTCCGTCTCTTTCTGTTTTTCCTCAAACCGTATACAGGTTGCCCTCTCTATTGCTTTAATTTTTATAGTTTCTTTACACAGCTCCCACTGTTGCCATAGGTGCATATTTTTACTTGGGTTTATTTTTTCAATTTCTTCTTTTACTATGCGGGTAAAATGTTCATCCTGCAAGAGTTTATTATTGAATTTCCACATTTCCCACGAAAAAGAATTCCCTCTCTTTACCCATCCAAAAGAACATTTAACTAAACAATGGTCTGAAAACGATACCGGCTCTACTTCATAACTATTGCATTCAGGTAAGATGTCGAGGGATGCATAAATGCGGTCCAGCCTTGCATGGCTCGAACCCTGGAAGTGCGTGAGCTTTACGGTGCGGGCTCCCTCGAGACACTCTGCCGCATCCTCGAGGTTTCACTCCTCAACAATTCGCGATAGCACTTCAGTGCTTGCGTCTCGGTATGGCCGCCGGCTTGTCTTGTCTCGCGCACTAAGGACGCAATTAAAATCACCTAGGACGATCAGTTGTCTATCAGTGCAGAGCCGCTGCTGGATGCCTTGGAAAAACTGCGCCCTTTCATCTGCTACATTAGGCGCGTAGAGACAGACAATCCGCCAATCCGTGCTATTCAGCGAAAAATCTAGAAGTGCACACCGGCCCGACTCACAAGAAAAATGACCAAGCACTTCAAGCCCCGGCAACTTCTTCACAAAAAGAACACAGCCAGCCGATGTGCCTACAGCGTGGCTAACCACAGCAAAAAACCTAGGCGTGAAACGTTGCACCATGCTCTCGGTCTCTTCCTCACCGTCAACTTTCGTCTCCTGCACAGCTAATACATCAATATCATGCTCCGTTAAAAGTCGGTACACCTGGCCTTGTTTTCTCTTTCCTGCCAGACCTCTAACATTTAGCGTGGCGACCTTCAACGGTGATGCAGGAGCCATTTTTTAAATAAGAAGAAGAGACCGAAAGCACGGTGCTTACCTCTCGCGCCTAGCACAAGGCTAGACGCCTCCGTCGCTGCTGGCGCCGTCCTCCTCAAGCTTCTGGCCGTGCTCGAGAGGTGCCGTGTCGCCGGCCCACCTCTCGCTCGCAAGGTTTGGGCGAAGCTTCAACGTGGGCCTCCTTGTTTGAGGCGCCTTTGCTGGTGGTTCCTCGGAAGTGGGCGTTGCCTCCTTGTCGACGCCGGTGCTGGTGTCGGCATGTGGGCGTTTCACGGGGGTAGCGGCTGTGGTCGTCCGACCACCGCAGTTGTGCCGGTGAACCTCGCTCACTTCCTTTGCTTCTGCGTCCTTGGGAGCCGGCAGGCTCTCCGCGTCCGCTGAGGTCTCCTCGCTTGGCTGTGGCAAATTCACCGTAGCTGGCGCAAGCTCTGGCTTATCGGCAAGGGGGGCGTCGCCACTCGGAGTCACCGAGGTGCCCTGCGACACGGGAACCTTGTCCAGCACGTCGGCACCCTTTGCCGCTTCCTCAGCCTCGGCGACGTCCATCAGCTCCCTGTTGTCGTCCTTCGCACCGAGCCCGGTCGCTGACGCGTAGGTGCGGACGCAGTCCTCGTCCGCGTGTCCATAGCGCCTGCACTTGGAGCACCTGGGCACCTTGCAGTCACGGCGAACGTGGCCTGCGCCGTGACACCGCAGGCACTGCATCGGCCGCCCGGGAACCACCACGAGAGCCAACTCGCCGGCGACGCGAAGCTGGTGGGGTAGGTCGTCCACCTTCATACCTGGCTTCAACTTGAGCAGCACTGTTCTCGTGGTGGATCCCTTTTCCTTCATTCCAACGACGCGCCAACGCTCCCGCGTCACCTCGGTCACGTTTCCGAACGCCGCGAAAGCAGTTCGGATGTCCTTGTCTTGGACACCGTGTAGCATCCAGTGCAGGCGTAGCTTCACCTGCTGGTCTTCAGGGTCGAATATGAGGCAGCGGCGTCCCTTGACTTCCAGCTCCTTTAAGGCGGCCAGCTTCTTCGCGGCTTCCGTGCTGTTCATGGTTACCGCCCACACATGGTTGATTTGGTACGCCCCCAACGCCACGACGTCGGGGAGCGCACCGACGTTAGCGAGGGCATCCCTGAAGTCCTCGACCCTGTAGGGCCTCATACGCACGTCGCCGTGCAAAAACATCGTGTTTAACACAACACGTCCGGTGGGCAGGGTAGGCAAAACGATCTCGTAGTCCTTATCTTCTTCGGCACTAAACCTGTTTCCGCGGCCAGCAACGGCCGCTATCGCCACTCCGACGGAGCTCATGATTCCGCGTCCGTACACTGCGGTGGCCGGAAGTAGAATGACCACCGCTTCTGTATACTGAAGATAATGAAGATCAGTGTAATGGAGGATGAACACCTAATCTTTTATTGAAGTTACTTGGCGAATCACTGAACGCACCTGGTTTGTGCCATGCGATGATGAAGACAGCATGCCAAAGCCTGGGACATGTTCTGCCGAGATTTCCACTTTCGCACCAACTTCAAGATCAAATATCTGATAGCCATCCTCTTGTTAGGAAAAAATGCCTCATGATAAAAATTTTTCTTGCTCCAAGAATAATTATAGGATGCCTCACATGAAAACCTGCAGATGACGTATCACCTCCTTCTTGTTCATTCGGTTCTGCTGCGACAAGAGACTCCTGCAAGATAACACCATAAGTGTCAACCACACCATATAGAGAACCACAAACATAAGTAGAATAACACTTTACATAAAATATGCACTCACACTGTTTCACCATGCTGATAAGACTTTAATTTCTCAGTGCTCTAAAATTACCACAGAAGACTGTTAATGCGTGACCTGGATTTATGGAGAAGCCATTGGGTTTTCATCAGATTAGCGGAGGCATACAAACATCTCCCTGAAGCTGCTGACTGGAGCACAGAAGACGAATATTCACCATACTGTACTCGCTGATCACGATGAGTTACAACAACTTGACTATGCCAAATGGGGAATCCCCACATGACTTCAGTAATAACATTTGCTCTCGATACGGCTAGAAAGTACGCTGAATTGTGATTCTGATTCATGGTGCACTGCTAGGAAGGTAGACTGCACCTTAGAAAGAAAAAAAAAGTGGTATGAATGTTAAAGGCAGGCAGGAAGGCAATGGTAGAGAAGGGTGGCGCTCTTTTGCCCTACCTAATACCGTATTTACTCGCGTAATGAACCCACCTTTTTTCCAGATAAGTTGACATAAATTTGGGGGGAGGGTTCATTACGCGGGGAAAAAAAATTTAGATATTTTTCAGGTCGAAATTTCATGTCACAATGAAGATAGGAAAATCGCAATCCCAACCTTACCTTTATAGTAAAAACACGTACGCGATGAATGTGAATTAAAAATTCATTTTTATTTTCATGCTGCTGGCTGCTTATGGTCTGTCTCACTCGGGCTCGCTATCTGAATCCACGCTTCAACTCATATCGCTTGCGACTTCGTCGGCGTCGTCGTCTTCCCACAGCGCGTCGTCTTCACTGCCGTCGAGGCTGTTGGAGATGCCAGTCTTTTTGAAGCTGCGGACGACCATCTCGCTGGGAATCACACTCCATGCTTCTAGAATCCATCGACAGAGCATGTCGATGGTGGGCCTTCTAATCTTACCTGCGGGAGTCAGGTCGTGGTTTCCCGCGGCCATCCACTCTGTATAGAGCCGGCGCACGTTGTCCTTAAAGGGCTTATTAATGGAAACATCAAGGGGCTGCAGCACTGATGTCAAGCTACCTGGGATGATAGCGAGGTCCGTGCGTAACTCGCTCATTCGGCAGCGGACATTTTTTTCCAGATGGCCGCGGAAGCTGTCCATAACAAGCAGCGATGGCAGGAGAAGAGCCCCGGGCCGCCGTCCCCAGACTGTTTTCAGCCAGTCGGACACCAGCTCGGCCGACATCCACCCTTTCTCCTGGGCGCGAATGTGGATACCGGCAGGAAGAGTTCCCTTTGGCAGAGTCTTTCTTTTGAAGACGACGAACGGCGGCAGCTTCCTGCCGTCCGCTGTTACAGCTAACATCACGGTGCACCGCTGCTTCTCGGCGCCCGTCGTCTTAACCTGCACACTTTTCGCACCTTTCATATCGACAGTGCTGTTTTTTGGCATGTCAAAGTTTATAGGCGTCTGGTCCGCGTTCCCGATTTGCGACAGCAGGAACTTTTTGTCCTCACGGATCCGAATGACAAAGCGGTGGAAATCACGCACTTTGTCCCCACAGTCTGCCGGCAGCCGCTGGCATAACGTAGTACGCCTTCTGAGGCACAACCCGTTCCGGCGCATGAAACGAGTCGTCCAACCACTGCTCGCCTTAAATTCACTCGCGGCAATGCCGTGACTTCTTGCAGTGGCCCGCGCGTGATTCTGTATCAGCTCGTGGGATACGGCACATCCTTCGTTGCGGAGCCTCTTCACATAGCTCAGAACTTCTTCCTCGACGCGAGGAAACTTGCCCTGCTTCGGCCCGCGAAAGGCCCGGCGATCTTTCTTCGTCGCTCTGAGTTCCTCTTGTTGATTCCTCCAGTAGCGCACACGCACGGGGTCTACACTAAAATGCCGTCCAGCCGCGCGATTGCCATGCTCCAAAGCATGCTCCACGACTTTGAGCTTAAAACCGGCCATGTAGCTAGCGTAACGCCCCATCGCACAACGCGCAGAAAATTCACAGCACGCACGAAATAATGCAAAGGTCGTAGCGAAGCACTTAAACAGCAACAAAATAGGACTGGCGAAATGGCGACCGACGCTGTCCAAGTGCGTTGTCTTTACTTCGTTCTGCCGCCGCCGCGCATGCATGGCGCTATAAGCAGAGGTTTGCTTTGCATTTAATAGATGGCACTCGGCAACCTGCATCATCATCATCATTGTAAAAAAAAAATCTAGAGAAGTTTGACAAATTGGTTCGAGAAATACAAAGAAAATAGCCGAGCGTGGTGGAAACTGCCGTCACCCCATTTCAAAGAGGACGCCCCAGTAAAGCCCTTTGCGCATCCACCAACGAATCATGCAATGTCAATGAACGATCAACGAAAGCGTGCAGTCGACGCCCGCGTCACCCGCGTTCGCGTCGCCGGTGTTCAGCATCGTTGGCTTCAAATGATGTTTATTTTATCACTGCGCGATCAGACAATTTTATGATCGTCGACAGTCGACAGCGCCGGCCAATTGAGCCGAGATAACGCGAACATGCTGAACACCGATGCTGCGGGCGGGTGCGCGTTATTTACGCGACGTAAAAAAAAAATTCAATTTTCGACGACAAAAGTGGGGGGTGGGTTCATTACGCGAGTGGGTTCATTACGCGAGTAAATACGGTAATAAATCCTCAATGCGAAAACCATGCTGAACTTCATATTATAGATGTAAGTTCATCCAGACTGCATAGTCTGAACGGTACTGTTCTGAACCTCCCTTCTATGCTTTTTTTTTTTTTTATTTCTTGTCTTCAGTCCGCCCCCTTCTATGCCTTTTTTTAATTTCTTGTTTTAGGCACGGGAGGTTTAAAAATAAAGGTCATTCTCGCTCTCTGCGTCAAATATTCAGCGCCAAGCGCACAGCGAGCTCCGTCGGATGGTGGCAGCTGGCATGGTGGCTCAGAGTGCCTCTGTTATCTATAAATGTCCCAAACCATGCACACGCGCTCCGACGCACTGCTCTGACACCGCCACGAGCGAGTGATATATATATACAGTGAAAGCTCGTTAATTCACAACTCGTTAATTCGAAATTTTGGATAATTCGAAATAGTCATCGTGGTCCGGTCCGCAGTGCATAGAAGTCTATGCGCGTAACAGCTCGTTAATTCACTCAAAAATTGGCGCCGCCACCCATAATTCGAACTGCGCGCCGCCAAGCGGCGCTGTTAAAAACCATCGTTGGAAGCTTTCACGGCAGAACGATAGATGGCACAACCATCGGGGCGCCGCTAGGGTGCTGGAACAAGTACTAAACAGTCTTCCGTGCCGCGACTCCTTCGAGGAACGACGTTTTAGTGTTATCGACCACGGTTTCGTGTTGCATTTCGTGAGCCCTCGTTTTGCACGCCGCTTGTTGTGAGCTTGTGTCCGCGAGATGTGTTCGCGTGGGAAATACTGTGCCAAGACGGTGAAGGAGAAAGTGGCTATTTTACGCGAGGTGGATGAACGGAAGGCCAGCAAAGTGGAAATCGCGAAAAAGCACGGGATTCCACCAAGCACGTTGTCGACGTACGTCCGAAATAGGAAGGCCATCGAGGATGCCTATGAAGCCGAAGATTTCGCCAGCAACAGAAAAAGGCTTCGGTTAGCCAAGTATCCGGAAATTGAGACCGCTGTGATCACGTGGGTGAAAGAAATGAGAAGCGCTGACATTCCACTGAGCGGCCCAATTATCATGGCGAAGGCGGCCGATTTCGCCCTGCGCTTGAATGTGGAAGATTTTGTCGCCTCCGAAGGATGGTTTCACCGCTTTAGAGACAGACATAATCAGAGGGGGAAGAAGACTCCCTGCATCGCATTCGCATGCTAGAAGACCGAGTGAGTACGGTAGCCCTCAGAGAGAAGAAGCAGAAGGTAACAGACTTTTTCGCTAAATAAATGTTTTTCGTGCCCTCCGGGCATCAAACGCCTTCATTTTTGCTCACTTTCATTAGTTCGAATTTTGGTTAATTCGAACTGGCCTGGCGGCCCCGTGGAATTTGAATTAACGAGCTTTTACTGTACAGTAAAACCTCGTTAATTCGGATCTCACGGGAGTAAAAAAATTGTCCGAATTATCCGAATGCCGAATTATTGAATGAACAACAAAAACAGCACAAGAAAAAAGCTTTTATTCCTCACCTCTACTTTGTGAAGAAGTCTGTTATTGCAGTTTGTTTCTTCGCCGAAAACTGGGCGGCAAGAACAACTTTTCGAACATGTGCCAAACCCTCCAACGCAAGCGTGTTATGCGGGGCATCGAGGCAAAATTCTTCCAATACAGCGAGGGCGTCCGCAGCTTCTTTGGTCGTACGCTGTGCCGGAAGTTCTTCGCGGAGGTCGTCTTGGTCATCATCGGACACCTCGCCAGTAGCACCGAGGGCATCAGCGATGATCTTTGTATCACTCAACTGACCGGCTATAATAACCCCGTCATCGATGCCGATGTAGTCGCTGAGGTGTACTTCAGCAGGAAGCAAAGCAACGAGTGCCGTATCGTCATCATAGTCAGGCGCGGCAGCCTCCAGGCTTTTAGGCGGCTCCGGTTGCCCAAATCCGCAGTGTCTGAAGCAGTTGGCTATTACAGCTGCCGGCATGTTTGACCGCACGTTTGCCAAAATGTGGATTGCGCTCAGAAGCGTTACAGTGTAAGGCTGTTTTCGTCCATGCAGAGCAGCTTACGTTCCAAAACTTGTTTCCGGTATTTTTTTTTTCACGTACTGTATGATCCCTTGACCATCGGCTGTAGCGCGGCGGTCGTATTCGGCGGCAGAAATACAAGTTTTATCGCTTGAAGCTCAGAAACGCTGCAGTGCGCAGAGCAGTTTTCCACCACTAGCAGCACCTTCCGTTTCTTGGCGCTGAACCGACGGTCGAGTTCAGTAGCCACGAACGAAATATCTCTGAAGTCATCCATGCCTTCCTGTTCGCGTGGTAGTCGACTGGCAGGTGCTTGATGTTATAAAAACATCTTGGTTTGAGCGCCTTACCGATGACGAGAAGAGGAAGGCGCTCTGTGCCAGTCATGTTGGCCGCTAAAAGCACGGTTACACGTTCTTTACTCCTCTTCCCGCTGGTGCAAGGGTCCCCCTTAAACGTAATGGTCTTATCTGGCAGCGCCTTAAAAAAGAGCGCTGTCTCGTCCGCGTTGAACACATCGTTGGGGTTATAAGCTGCAATATGTTCTTGGAGGTCGACGCTCTGCCAGCCTTTGACGACTTCGTCAACCGCACCTCTCTCCCCGCGCACAGCCTTGAACACAAGGCCATGCCTTTCCTTAAACCGTGCAAGCCAGCCCTCCGATGCTTTGAAAGAACCGATATTCATGCGGAGGGCATAGGTTTCTGCCTGCGCGCAGATTAACGGCCCACTTAATGGGAGTCTCGCGTCCCGTGCGGTGGCAATCCACCGCAACAATGCATCTTCCAACTGAGGGTGGGCAACGGTTTGCATACGTTTGCGAGCCGAATGGAACTTTTCATTCTGAAACGCTTCCATGATCTGCGCCTCATTCTTCACATACGTTCCTAGTGTGCTTTGCTTTACGTCGAATCGACGCATCACCTCTCCACGGGAGGCGCCTTCTTTCAGTGCCTTCAGGATTTCCACCTTTTGCCCCAAGTCTTTGGCCACATACTTAGCCCGCTTAGCAGAAGTCCCCATCACGGCAAAGCGAAACACCAGAAACGCACGCGCGCACACACACACACACGTGCACCGCCCCAACCGAAACACGCACAGAAAATCACAAAATGGCTGCCTTGAGCAAGCACGCACACGGAGGGAAGAATGCGAGAGCGAGGGTCGTCTCGTGCTCAAGCATGCGCCGCATGTGCTCGAGAGAACTGATGGCAGTAGCGATGCATGCTCTGAAAATGCTACCGTTGGTACGTTTTCGGTTTCGGAATAGAGTAGTTTCCGGCCAGGATCCTGTTTTCGGATGATGATAACAGCGATGCATGCTCCAAAAAGCCACTTCAGCACCGGCCACGGCCTGTCTCCAGTCTGAATTAGCCGGTGCGCACCGAATTTTGCTCCGAATTAACGAGGGTTTGCTACCATAGACGTGTACATTTTTGATGGGAGGGTTTGAGCAGGCCGAATTATCCGAATTTCTGAATTAACGGGGGCCGAATTAGCGAGGTTTGACTGTGTATATATATATTGGGCTGAGGAAAAAGAAGTGCGACAGACTCCCAGAAGAAGAAGACGCAGACGAGGGCTGATGTCTGTACGGTGATCATCCTCACTGGTGTGGACAGCTGTTGTAGTGTGAATATTCCCCGTAACATCTCTTGGTGGAGGTGCGGGGTGCGTCATCCCCATCCTCGCCTTGGAGCAGCGACGTCATCTGTAAGCCGGGACCATCAACCAAGGGCCTAGGGACATCGCCGAGCAGCTTCGCCCCAGCCCTTCAAGCCCAGACCTGACCAACTACCACCACCCAGCCCCAGCCCGGACCTGAAGACAAGGAGAACAGGCAGACCAATCAGAACCGATGGACACGAACACATAACCCCCGCCCAAGCTGCCCGACGTGACCTTGAGCCATCGGTCCCATGGACTCTGGTGACGGATGGTTGACAGCTCCAGGAGAGGCGGATCACCCACGCATCAGACATCATACCGGCAAGCCGTTCTATTCTCTTCTTCAAGCATCTAGACACGCCCATCATCATGCCATGGAATCATCGGTAAACTTCCTCGTCTACAATCGGGACGATCGCTCGGTGGCCCCAGGTCATGTTACGGACGAAGGAGGAAAAAGAGGGCAGTGGCGTGGGCAGGAGCGCACGCGCTAGGCCCGCACACAGATTCATTAAACGTCATCTCACGACCATCGAGCAACTTCTTTCTGTCCTTTATTCTCCTGTTGTCATCGCTTGCCGCCACGTAACATTCCATAAAAAAAGCTATACCAACAGCTGCAAATGCAAAACTTCGAACATTGGGCAAAACTATACTCAATCGAAAGTTTAGGGGAATATCCTACAAAAAGGAAAGCTATCTTTACTTTTTGCTGCAAATGTAAAACTTCAAACACTGGGAAAAACTATACTCAATCGAAAGTTTAGGGGAATATCCTACAAAAAGAAAAGGTATCTTTCCTCCACCTTGCGCATTCTCCTAAACTTTTTTGGACTAGCACATTTTCCCACTTCCGAGTTATTGACCAACTCGCTCTCGCCCTATAATCATGATCTGCTGACTGATTTGGTTCACTCAGCTGGTAGAGCGACTGCCTGGAAAGGCAGTGGTCCTGGTTTCGATCCCCGGACCAGGACGAATTTTTCTTTAACTACGAAGTTTATGAGAAACTTTCCTTTGTAGCTGTGCGGCTGTGCTTAGGTGGATGTCAATGAGCAACCACTCCGTTACAAGCACTATACTTACTTGGTTCACATCTTCATTACGCTGCTCAGCAGATGAGCCTGTAGTTGGCACAGCGCCACAATGAAGCCGTCGGCGCTTTATACCAGCGTCCTTTGAGGAACTGGGCTTGAAGGCGCTTTGCTCAAAATGTTGAGAGCAAACCCTACATGCAGTGTCGCATGGCATGCCAAGAGCTTCCAGCTGCAGTCTCCGCTGCTCGCCGCTGGTCGGAAAACGATAAAACGTTACCTCTTGGCAATTTCTGGTACTCTCGCAGCCTACGGCTGTGCAATGTCTCTTTGCCATGGCACGCAATCGATATAAAGAAAGCGCGATCCGTGCAAGGCGGGAGAAAATTGTCCAAAGAAAGAACGGAAGTACCGTTAGTAACGGGGTAACGGAGGTGGTGGAGGAGAGAGAAATGTAGAGATATTACCCATGAGCAGCTTTGAAACTAGTAGAGAAATACGCCCCCTATACTTGCTATACCTTGAAGTAATTCGTTGTTCAGCGCATCCCCGCCCCTAGTTGACAACACTGCATTTACCTGAGTTCACAGTCCCTATCTTTACAAGCACTTCAAGAACACACGCAGAACTAAAACAACTTTTATTTTTTTTCTGCGTAGTAACTTGAACATCCGATTGTAAAATATAAATTTTGTGCTGAACCAATCAGCGAAGCAGCACCCAAGCGAGAGGGTACGTCATATCCGTTGACGAACTTTGCTGTCGTGTTTCACTCACGTCACCCGAATTTGTGCTGTTATTGGGCCGTTTTCTTCAGACAGGCATCAGCTAAGGCTTTTGCCAAGTTGAGCATTTAATCAATTTGTGGTGCTTGGGACGGATTGCCATTTCGGGGCTCAGTGAAAACGTTGCATATCCCTTGTTCCTTGTTGCCAAATTGCAGCAGTGTGCTCTTATGTGCAAGGCAGTCGTGAGCTGGTCACCTGCCTTTTCTACCTTGAGTTGCCCCCTCTGAAAGCATATAGCCATCGAAACGCAGCCACCGCGGCCGGGATCGAACCCGGGTACTCCGGCACAGTAGTCAGGGCGTCTTACTACTGCACTACCGCGGCAGGGCAATGAGGAAAGCAAATGTGGCCAGCTCCACTGCTACACAGCAGTGCTGGGTCATCACCAACGCCCTGAATCGAATAGCTGACCAAGGGATGTCCTTTGTTCTGTAAGGGCGGCCTCCTAAGGGCTGCCTTGTGCCATTTAAGGGAGGGGGTTTGCTCCCTTCTATATTTTTTGGAAGTAAAAGTTTTCACCACCACTACCATTTTAGTGGTCCAAAGTGCGCCCTGTGGCATAGATAAAGCTGTCTCTCATTGCTAAACATGAATGCCCACAATGCGCTCAGCCAGGGAAACGTAAATCTCGCTACGTTTTTTTCCTTACTTTCGTTGACATTTCTTCATTACTTGTTCTTGTTGAAGAAGGTGTGAAACTATCTATCTATCTGCTAAGTTTTTCATCTCTAGGTTCAGTAATTTAGTCGCAATGCCAACCTATATAATCGGAAAACGGCCCCATAATAACCATTTTCCGCGAGGCGTAACTCCCGTTTCGTGCGCAGCACTGTAGCCATCTTGGTCTCATTCGAAAGAACCGCTTTTCGTCTTTAAATTGCCGCCTCTGCTGTTTTCATTTGCCCATTGGTCGCATAAATATAGCAAAAAGAAAACGCAGAAGTCGCAATCCCATTGGCTTCCGGGGTGCACGCGACGGTAGGGCATCACCGCATTGGTGGAGCTGGCTGGCGGCCTCTGCTCAGCGTGCCCGAGCCAGCAGTGGGGAGACAGCGGAGACGTGACGCCAATCACGCTTGGTTCCGAACTGCGAGGTGCATTCACGGCAAGAATTTTGGAAAAAGAGAAAAAAAAAAAATTGTTGATCAATCATCTCTAGTGATGCCCTGCCCCGGCTGTGTGCGCTCAGGCTAATGAAAGTTGTGCGCCGAACGATCAAGCGTACGAGCCTGAAGTAGGCCTAGCGTGTTCCCCAACATGGGAGACTGCTACTGCCAGCGGTTGCACCCATCGTGACACAGTGATATTGCAGGCTGCTGATGGGCAGAAAGACAAGCCCAAAACAGTAAAAGCTTGAACTTGCGGCAATTCCAGCAACGAAGCGGTAGTCGGATTGTTTTCGTAATGATGACTGCAGTGCCGTGGACAGTCCGCTTGGCGAGGCGGAGTTCACGATCATCGGATGTAAACAGTTTGCATTAACATACAGCGGCGATACTCCCCTTGAAAAAGGTGAGCGTGAATAAGAAATTGTTATCAAACTTATTCTCCAGTGCATAAACTACAGGGACATGTTTTCATAGAGGTCGCCATGCGTTTGCACCGATCGGATCGCGTTCATAGTCCTTAGTGAATGTGCTCGCTTCCAGCGCAATGCAGAGCAATGGCAAGCAGCAAACAACTCCAAATTCCATTTTTTTTTTCCTGCGATGAACGTTCCTCACCGTGGTCTTGATGCTCGAATGTGGCAAAACGATGCGCATAAAAAAAATGTTGCTGCCTGCATGTGGCTCGCACAACTTAAAAAGTGACAGCGTGCTGCAACTGCAAATCAAAATGAAAGAGGCAACACTTGGATGTTGGAAAGCAAAGAGACTACATCTCTGAGGGTTTCTAGCCATTCTAAATTGTAAATGTGTGCATTGCACCAGTAAATGTCCGTTAAATAATTCCCCTTTCTTTCTTGCTCATTTCTCAAAACATGCATTGTAAACCACTTGCAGTTTTGTGGCCTGAGTACCTTGGCACCCAAAGCACATAGAGATGAAATTTCTTTTGAAATGGAGATGCTGAATGTGTACTGTGGGAAATGGTGGAAGAAGATTTTTTGTTTTTGAAAGTTCAAATCAATTATTTTGATGAGTTTGCTCCCTTTTGGTACACATGCTTTATATACTGAAATTATTAAGGCAGCAAAATGAGTCCTAATTAACATATCAGGAAACTTCTCCCAACATTTCATTCTTTGCTCTTGTAGCTATCTAACCATGCCTTAATTTTAAGTTTTTAGCAACCCATTATTTCTAAATCGAGGCCTTAAACAATGGAAGCCAATTATTAATTATCTTGGAATATAATTGGTCTGCAGTGTATATTTGAAGTCAGCATGAAAAATTCAGTATGGCTGTGAATTTTTATTACAATTGGTAAAAAAATAACAAAAATAGCTCTAAGAACCATGTCCCCCCAAGAGGGGTCCTAAAACTGATTTTGTGTTCACTTTGCAGATTTCATGAAACCTCGCAGAAGCATTCAGTTTTTTCTGATTTCAAATACGCAAAAATTATTCTTCTAGGGCAATTATTTGTAGAAGTTTTGGAAAATAAATACTATTGTCTGCTCAAACAATAGGGACAAGATGCTCACGAGAAATTAATCTTTAATATACAGGTAGCTACTATAAAATGTAAGGAATGCAATTTTGGAAGCACAGTTGTTTTCACCCGTTTTTGTATTTTATCTTGAAATTCTAACCTAGTTGTCATGGCTGTGAGGGCCAAGTTCAGTGGGCTGTAAATTTCTCATATTACAGTAAAACTTATTTAATTTGAAAACGGACGAAAAACTGAAAACAATTGCACGATATGTTGCTTCATCAACAGAACCCCTTTATTTAGATACTCGAAGTAGTCATCGATACGCGACTGTTTGGTGCGGTAATTTGCAGCAGCGTAATTCATGTCCTCCAGTTGACTAACAGTGCACAGCATATCACTGTTACCACCTCTATACTTCACAAAACTGCACACGTTTAGTGACTACGGCCGCAGCTAAAGTTGGTGCACGGGTGGGTTCAGAATCAGGATCATCGTCGGAATGTTCTCTGTCAGAGATCTCACTTTTGAAATCCACATACGACGATTGCACATCACATTCTGCATTCATGTAGTCCATGAAGTTGCAGCTGCTGTCATCTTAAGCGATATCGTTTATGCGCACACAGATCACTTCCTCATCATTGTCTAATCTACTAACGGTACCAGTCAAGTCATTGCAACTATCAATCTCTTCATTGAGCAAATCGGCATCTTTCCACTTAAAAAACGCGGCTTGCTTAAAACAGCACTGAATCAAATCGCCCTTTACTTGCTTCGAGGTGTATGCAATTAAACAAATGGCGCCTAAAAGATCCACAGAATACTCTTTGCTGTTGTCATAGCAAAGGAGGATCCTTTTCAACAAATGGTAGCGATAAATCTTCCTTGCATGCAGGATTTTTTCTTGGTGCATGGGCTGAGATGTAGCAGTCACATTCGGTGGCAGAAAGATAAGCTTAATTGCTTCCAAATTCTGGATGTCGGCTGGGCAGTTTTCCATGATAAAAACAACTTTCCGCCCCGATGCAGCGAACTTGCGGTCGAGGTGGCACACATAGTCCTGCTGTCACCCGGGCCTTTCGGTTGCTTTTATAAAGTACATCGTCCTCTGAAGGGAGTCGGGCATTTTAGAAGCATCGAGACTTCACTGCTTTCCTAATGATTAGCAGTGGGAGGTTATTATTGCCGGACATATTCGCTCCGAAAAGTACGGTTATCCGGTCCTTTGGTTGTTTTTTTCCACTGACAACCGCATATTTTGGTGAAAAAGTCTTTGTTGGAAGCATTTTGCAGAACAATGCAGTTACCATCTAAATTTTAGACATCTGCATGCTCTTAAGCAGTGGAGCCAGTGTATGTGCCTTCCACTGCTTGACAACGTTTGTGTCAATGCTCCTGCTTTTGCTGCACACTGTCATGGATGTGAGGTTGTTGCAGTCTTTAAATCGGCACAACCAGCCATTGCTGCACTTAAATTCCTCGTGGCTCAGCCACAGGGCAAGCTGACTGGCCTTTTCATGTAGTAGCGTGCCATCGACAGGTAGGTGCGCTGCATTTGCATGCTTTAGCCATTTCACTAGAGCGCCTTCAACTTCCGGATAGGTTGCAAAACGAATTCTTGTCCACTTCGCCGAATGGGTCTTTCCATAAGCTTCAACAACCTTTGCTTTGTTTTCAGAATAGTCGAAAAGGTTGACAGAGGCATGTTGTGTTTTTCTGCCAGCTGTGTTTTGGACGTCGTCCATTTTTCTGCCTCTTCAATCAGGGACACCATTTGGCACATAGTCAAGGCTTTATACTTGGGTGTTTTCTTCTCAGAAACTCCGTGCACGTGGTTGGAAACGAAAAGCACAGCATGTACACGTCCGCTCACGACACAGAAAAGGTTGAAATGCAGCGAAGACGACTGTTACTGTGCAACGACCGCAACGCAAATGGTAGACAAAGGAACAGTAGAAGCAACATTGGGACCTAGTTGTACCTATCGGCATCTGCAACTGATTCTAGCCTCAGAGACCTGCACGACATAGCACACCTAATGGCATCTCTGCAACTGATTCTAGCTTCCGAGACGTGCCGCCCTGGAAGTGCCTAGTGGTATCTTTGGGAGCGGATTCTTGCCTCAGAGACCTGCACCACATAGCAGTGATCACTGAGGCCACAGTCAAAACTGATGAAATAACCGAGTTGAGGTGCGCTCACTGTTCAATTTATCCGGCAAAATTTTCACAGAAAATTGAAAACCTTTGAATTAAGCAGGATTTTGAATACGCCGAGTTCGAATTAACAAGATTTTACTGTATTTCAGTTTGAAAACTGCTTCCAACATTGCATCTCTTGCACTTCATAGTATCTACCTATATGTTGACAATTAATTTCATGTGAGTATTTTCGCTCCTTGTTGTTTGAGTAGACAAAATTTTCTAATACCGTGTTTCCTTGAATTACTCTAATTGAACGCGGCCTCGATTGTAACGCGCACCCGTTTTTTGTGACCCCCCCCCCCCCTTGAAATAAAAAGCGTAATTGTAACATGCACCCATTTTACGTGACAAAAAAAAGTATCATGCATCTCACGCTTTCATACAGCAATACAACTTTGTTTCGTTTGGAAAAACAAAGATTTAATCTCGATGTACTAAAGCTGCGATAATAAAAACACACACACACACAAGAAAATGGCTTATCTTGCCAAGATTTTTTTCACTGCGGCGGCACAAGGTTCAGTCGTCGTCGCTGGCAGACAACTCATTATCACTGTTGACGGACCAAAACATTTCATTCTCAATGCCGTCCATGGCATTCGATATCACACATTTTTTAAAGGCCTTGCTGACCATGGCAGACGGTATCGTGCACCACGCATCTTTCGTCCATCCAGTGAAGTCTTGCAGCGAGGCAAGCTTAATTCTATTGCTGGGAGTGAATTTATGGCAGCCACTCACAAGCCATTCGGTGTAGAGCGCCCGAATCCTATCTTTAACCGGCTTGTTTAAACAAACAATGAGCGGCTGGAGCTGCGATGTCTTGCCGCTGGGTATCACGACAAGGTTGGTGTTGCACGCAGCGAGCTTGTCCTTGATGCGTTGGTCGAAATGGCACCTGAACGCGTCAAACACAAGCATCACACTCAGGCCCAAACTGCCTCCAGGTCTCTTGTGTCAGATGTTCGGCGACCATGTCCGTAGTTATCCAACCTTTTTCATTTGCACCCACAATCACGCCGCCCAGAACACTATGCCTTTCGGGAGCGTCTTGCGTCTGAATATAAGATACGGGGGCAGCTTGTGTCCATCTACGGTGCAACAAAGCATTGCGGTGATGCATGTTTTTTCGTGACCGGAAGACAACATGCGCACTTGCTTTGCCCCCTTTGTTGTGCGGTTGTGGTGGCAGGCATGTTGAAGTAGAGCGGTGTCTGATCGGCATTTCCAGTCTGGCCGAGGTGGTAGCCATTTCTGCGGCGCAAGCTCAAACCGAACCGCTGAAGACTGTCTGGAGGCAGGGGGGGGGCTCCTTTGTTTTCTTTAGCTCAAATTATTCGCGGAACTTAGAATTTGCGAAACTTGTTTAAATGTGACTTTTGCCTCTCCTATCCTCACATCTCTCACATAATCCTTGCCAAAGGGTTCTTAAGGACATTTTTACTAAGCACAGGCAAACAAAAATTTTATGCAGATTACACTGGCATCCAAATGTAGCCGCGTCACCTTTTTGTGCTTCGAGGATGTGCCTGAAACAAGTGCCATTCTCACGCTGTCCTTATTGCCTAGAATCGTTGACAGTGAACTTGCAGGAATTCCGAAGTCTTCAGCAATTGCCGCTTTCTTCCTTCCGCTTTCTGCTTGGGCGATTATTTGAGCTTTTTGCTCAAGGGAAAGAGTTTTGCGTTTTTTCACTTGCGTTGCCATCGTGTCCTGCGGATGAAAACTCGTCGTTGTCGAAGAGAAAGGCAGCGAGTGAACAACACGACCACGACACAAAGCCAAAATGGTGGAACTGTAATCACGTGATTTCATGCTTAATGTGGGTTTGGATTTGACTTGGACTTCTCGCCAATAAAACTAGTTTCGGTTTCGATTTTGCCCGCAAAAATTTCGTTGAAGCGGAAACGCTCTGCAAAAATGGTTCATTGTGCAGAGAAATTTAGGCCATTAATTCTTATAGGATACTCGCGTGGAATAAAAAATTATTCGTTGTCGCGGAAATTTCGTTGTGGCGGGATTTAACTGTAGCGAACTCAGCGCGCGCGATCGGTCGCCAAACGCCCGCCAACGGGCGGGCCTTTGTGCCGGCTCCGAGTACTTTTCGGGCAGCCCACGCTGCCGGGCCGCAATACTTCTAGCGCATGCCGTTGTCAGATGGGAGGGGAATTGGCGACGGCTTCGTTCCCTAAGGTCTCACACAGCGCATACGTCGTCATGCGCCCGCTAGGATGCTTCTGCACCGATTCCGCGTTGTCTCCAGGCGGCCTCGGCCCGTGCCGTGCTTCCGTAAAACATCCGGCGCTACATCCTGCACGATAACGATAAAGCAGTGGCGTGTCCTACCGCTTTCCGACAGGCTAGAGATAATTCGCCGCGCTGGCTGCGGTGAAAAAAAGTCTGACGTTGCCGCGCATTTCAAAATTCCGCGGAGCACGTTAAGCACCATTTTGAAAAACCAGTCGGCCATCAGAGGCAATGCACAGGAACGACCAAATGGTGACGGCTTTCGCCACCGCAAGCCGGCTTACGAACAAGTAGAGAAAGCGCTGTACCAATGGTTCTTCGACGTTCGCGCGCGAAATCTGCCCGTCTCTGGCCCCATGCTGCAACAGAAGGCAAAAGATTTCGCCTTCGTCCTGGACGTCGAGGGGTTTACGGCGCGCAGTGGTTGGCTCCAACGATTTAAAGACCGCTACTCCATCACCGGAAATGTGGTTGCAGGTGAAAGCCAAGCAGTGGACGCTGAGAATGCTGAGAAGTGGGTGCAAGATGTGTGGCGTGCTGTCACGGAGAGATACGAACTGTGCAATATTTTTAACACCGACGAGACTGCCTTGTTTTGGCACCTGCTGCTGAGCAGAACCTTGGCGGTAAAAAATGAGAAGTGCCATGGCAGTAAATTGAATAAGGCCCGAGTTACCGTTCTTCTCACGACAAACATGGACGGTTCATCAAAGCTGCGGTTGCTTGTCATAGGCAAGTTCAAGTCACCTATGTGCCTGCGAGGATGCACTTCACTCCCAGTCACATACAACTCAAATTCTAAGGCCTGGATGACCAGAACGTTGTTCGAAGCGTGGCTGGGACGAGGAACTTGCAATGAGCGGGCACAAGATTTGCCTCCTTCTCGATAACTGTTCTGCGTACCACTGCGGCGTCGCGCTCAAGAACATCGAGCTTTGTTTCCTGCCACCGAATGCAACAGTGGTTTTGCAGCCCCTCGATCAGGGGATCATCTGCGCTTTCAAGCTGGGCTACAGGAAACGCGTCGTTGAGCGGCTGTTGGCGAAATTGCGGATTAACGACGAGCTCAAGATTATTTTGCTGGCCGCAATAGAAATGATTAACCGTTCCTGGCAAGACGTGACGCAATCCACAATCCGCAACTGCTTCCATCATGCTGGACTATGTCGAGAGGATGCAGAAGCTGCTAGTGAAGCGCGCACTGTGCAAGATGACAGCGATGTTGCCACGCTGTAGGAAGAACTCTGATGTTCCGGACGCTGTGCCCGAAGAAGTTGCCCTGGAGCATTTTCTCACTGTTGACGACAACGTAGCTGTGACAGCGAGCCCGTTGGACTCTGAAATTGCTGCCGACATGCTGGCATCTGGTGCGAACGAGGAGACCGAGGAGCCGCTGCCGGAAGACGATCACCTTCGCCCGACATTGCACGAAGCCCTCGCTGCTACCGATCTGCTGCTCCAATACTTCTCCGGAATACAGGGAAACGGACTGGAGTTTGTGGAAATGATGTCGCGTGTGGAAAGTGCGATTCTTGCTGATGGAGTTAAATGCAGTGTTCAGGCAAAGGTCACTGCCTACTGCAAATAAGTGAGCATTTATCTGCAATAAATTTCTTTTGTAGATTCATGGTGATCGGCACGGTTTTTCTTTAGTTAGTGCGTTTTCGCTGCGCTGTTCTGGACATCGTGTATAACGAATTTGGTACTGAAGTTCGTTATAAACGGGTTCGGTTATAGCGAAATACTTTATATAGTGAACAAATCGCGTTGAATTACGCAGTTCGTTATAACTGGGTTTGACTGTAACACTTTCCTGTCAGTGGGAAAAGGGGTGTTTTGGGTGGTGTCATTAATATTTTTTTTTTCTTTCTTGAAAGAACTACGACATGCACTCTGAAAGAGCTGCACCTGACTGCCAGCCCCCACGCAAAAAATGCATGCAAGAGAAAGATAAGCAAAGGAAGAGTGCATGTACATAGAAGCACAAGTCCGCAGAAAATGCGCAGCGCACGCTAAAAATACGCCATTTAAATGCTAGTAAGCAATTTGATTACATTCCAGGAGGCTGTTAGCAATTTTTCAAGGCGACATGCTGGATAATTTAGAAGTTTTCTTCAATAAACATCACACTGCTTGTTTTTCTTATTTTCCTCAGAACGCAAGTTTTGGACTCTGAGTAAATTTCAAAGTGGCATATCTCAGCATCTGTAGCTGAGACAACCATAATTTGTTTTTGGCTATCCAAGCATGCAATGTTAGGAGCAGATTTTTTAATTAAGGCTCAGAAAGTTTTTAACAATATAGTTCTTAGTTGAATCTTAGCCACAATTTTTTGCAAAAATTTCATTCTGCTGTAAAATCAGTTACGATGGGAAAATTCGAATACTGTTTCCAACATTGCGTTCTATTTTCTTTCTAGAGTCTAACCATGTGCCATTTATGAGCTTTTATTTTTTACTTTTCTCTATTGTTCTATAGGGGCTAATTAATTGTAATTTGAGAACTAATTGCCCTATAAAGAAAGTACCGTATTTACTCGCATAATCATCGCACCCCTGATTTTTGTGGTCAAAATTAAATTTTTTAAGTTCCCCGCCGTAGTGATCGCACCCCGAACTTGCCTTCGCCACCATTTTTGTTTTCATGTCCCGCACTATTAAGGGGGGTCATGGGTCTTTAAGGAAAAATTTTTAATACTGAAGCTGCCAAGATGAAAATTAGTAGTCATATGTATTTCAGTATGGTGATTTCAAATATGGAATTAGATTTTACAAAAAAATTTTTTTTTCAGCCATAGCAGTTTTTTGAGATGGGTTTCTGACAATGTTTTGGAGAAAACTGCTGCATGGATGCTCATAATCTGCATATTGCTAGATTCTAGAAGCATCAAGGATTGCAACAAGGGTAACAGCATGCTTCTGGCTCTTGTGGTTAAAAAGTTATGGTCGTCCAAAATTATGGTTGAAGAACTCCCAATTTTAGTTTGAATAATTTTAGCAGATAAAAAATTTGTGTGTACTCCTGGCCACTATCTCAAACCCTTATTGCAAACATCAGCTATTTAGTTACTAAACGACACAAAAGTGATCAAAATCTGATGAGCAGAGGCTGAGATATGCTTGTCAGTAGGTTGCTATGCGAAGAAAATAGCCAAATTGAGAAAAGTGGAAAAAACAAAATACAATATTTTTAATGCACTCTTTATGCACAGTTATGTGACAGAAAGTAGATTTCAGCTTTAGAATGCCCCAGGTGAGTAATTTTCATCACTTTTTCTTGGTGACGCCGCGTTACAGCAGAGACAAAGCACGCCGAGGCTGCACGCTTCCGCTCGGAGCTTGTAACTCGGCGAGAGTCCTTCTCCCGTGCTCTCACACTAGTTGTGCTGTTATCATCTGTTTTGGTTTGGCTTGGCTTGGCTTGGCTGGCAGCTGCGACTGCGATTGGATCTGTGGCGCAAGTGTATAAAAGCGGAGTGCGATAATAAACGGGGGTCATTTTTCATCGCTTGGGAGTGCGGTGTCTGGACGGCTTTCTCGGGCAGCGTTCTGGCGCCGGTGCGGCTGCCCCCCCCCCCCCCCCCCCCCCCCCCCCTGCTTGGGCTAACGCGACACTAGTTATGTGGTTTGGCTCCACTTGGAGCTCCTGAAGAATTCGTGATGCCGCCTCTTGCGTGCCAGAATTAAATCTCATGACTGCTTCAGCGACAGCCGCTTCAGCAGAAATGAGTGAGGCATGCTTGGTCTTCGGCATCAGAGACCAAATCACTGAATGTAATGCCTCATTCGCATTCTGTGTATGTCCTCGCTGGCACCTGCCGAGTAGATCCTTGTCGGCAAGGCATTTGTACACTGGTAGCAGTGCCTGGCTGACGTAGTCGGGCAGGTTGTACCGGTGTTTGGGTGGCTGCTCTCCCCTTGCAATGGCAGCATTATACTTGCACCAAGAATTGGTGCCGTGCGGGCATAGGCCATGGTCCGGGTGCTTATCTGTCGATGTGACATGATAATATGTGGCCATGACTGCTTGATGCATTTTGTCAACATCCCCTGCATTCGATTTTAATGCCCAGCCATAATAACTGCTCAGTTTGGCTATAACGTCTGCAGTGAGTCGACCTTTGCCACTCAAGCTTTCACCATGCCCTGCTTTGTTTTTCTGTACAAGGTTTCGCAAGGCACTCCCCATTCGCTTCTGTACATGGTTTATGCAGTCTTCTTTTTCGACTGGTATAAAACCATATACCTTAGCCTCTTCTACCGCACGAAAATGTTTGCTGTCCCCATCGCAGAGCATGGTGGTGTAGCGCAGGCCGTGCCGCTCGAGGGATCGTTGGAAGAGCATCACAGCTGCTTCAACCTCCATCTGCCCAGATTTTGCGTTGGTATTTTTCTGGCATGCATGGTTTTCTTGCCATGCATTGTACTAGGGGTCATCCTCTTTAGGTGCATTTTTGCAGCCAAGGCAGTGGTTGGACAGCACAACAAAGTCTAACACATACCCTGAGAAGAGCTCTATCACAGTGCTCACGCCAATGTGAGACTGGTGCCCTCTCGTCATCCACATTCCGTCAAAACAGACCGCAATATTTTCAGTGTTTCCAAAATTGAGCTCCTTGTATAGTTCCTTCACTGCTGAAGCGCAACCGGTCAGCACACTTCCAGCAGCCAGCACTGCGGCAGAACTTGGCTTTGATTTCAGGTGTGCCTGGTAAGTCTTGTTGTGAAGGCCCCGGTGGGAAATTCCCATGGTTGAAAAAAAGTCATTCAGGGCTGTTTGGCCGTTTCCTGAGCACTTCCAGCCATATGTTGTGAACTCCACTCGCGCGCTACGTCGCCGCACACTGAACATCGCAAAAACAACTGCACAGCAACCCCGTATTCACAATCGCTTTTCTTAATGGTCACGGTGCTACCACACTGTTGGCACACGGTTTTTTCGAGCAGCCGGTTGATTGCCGACAGATCAACGATTGTATATGCTGCCGCTGCTGTCGCTGCCAATGGAACCGCGCCGCTTTTCTCGGTGTGAAGGGTCCGCAGCTTGCGCTCGGTCACAGGTATTGATGATAACGAGGCAGTTCGGGCGTTCGCTTGTACTTGCCGTTGCTGCAGGTCTTGGGGGCTCAAAAACGTCGTGTCAATGCGCGTTCGTTGCTGGCTGCCGCCCGCGTCACCGAACTCGGCCGCGGAGCCAGCCGTCGCACTTTCAACTGCGTCGTCTCGATGACTTGCTTCAGGAGCCGCCGGATGTTCTTGCAACGCATCACCTTGCTGTTTAGGCGCCTTTTTGCGTCTTTTTCCAAACTTGTGGACACTGTGGAACTTGCGGTACGGACGAGGCATGGTTGGCGTCGTGAACCTCACCGACAGACTTTTTCAAAATGCCGACGCGTCCGTTCGGAGCGGGAGTAAAAAAAATGGCGTGGGCCAATGGGAAGTGCCCATTTCGTCACGTGATAGCCGTAGACCAATGGCACAGCAGTATTTCATGTTTGTTTTTTTGCTTCTCTACGGCTAACAAAGAGACGCTGCGCGCTCAGCTCCGATGGAAAAAAGAAAGAAGAGACGCTCTTTCAAACGAGACCAAGACAGCGGCATTCCGACGCGTCGTTTGAAAGCGGTGTGCGGCGCAAAATGACCATTTTTGAGATACTTTCGCAAAATTTAATTTTCGGCCGAAATACTACCGTTATTCGGCTTTTTCTCGAAAACTATCAGCATTTCTACTTTGAAACTTCACCAACATTTAGGGAATGACCTCATAGTCACGAATATTACAAAACTGAAAAGTCGATTTTTTCGCGATTTTTGGCTTCCAAAGACCCGTGTCCCCCCTTAAAGTGGCAGTCGCCTGTTGGTTGGTCTGCAGTCATCCCGCAGCGAATTCATTCTGACGAGCTCCCATGATTTCCTGATTAAAACGCGCTTTGCGGCGTTCGCCATTTTGCAATTCGGCAGTGTCGCAGCGTGCTTTGTGGTTTTGTGTGAGTTTACATTATTTCACTATGGGGCGGTATGCCAGTTACACCACCGCAATCAAGCTTAAGGCTGTTGACTATGCACTGGAGCATGGCAACCGCGCTGCTGGCAGGCATTTTGGCGTTGACGAAATCGGGATACGCTGTTGGAAGAAGCAGCGCGAGAAGTTGTTAGCTACAAACAAGACACGGCAGGTTTCCGCGGACCCAAAACGGGCAAGTTCCCTCGTGTTGAGGAGGCGGTCCTAGAATATGTGAGGGACCTGCGCAAGGATGGTTGTGCAGTGTCATTAGAAATGATACAGAGGCAGGCGCACACAACTGCCAGGAAGCTGGGAATCGCCACAAAGGATTTCCGTGTTAGCTCTGGTTGGACGACTTACTTTATGCGACGGAATGGACTTTCCCTGAGGCGGCGGACGTCGCTGTGCCAGCGGCTCCCACCCGCGTATGAAAGCAAAGTGGTAGACTTCCATCACTTCATCAGTAGGCTTCGCGGAAAAAGCGGTTACCTCATGTTGCAAATTGGAAACACTGATCAGACTCCATTGACGTTCGACATCCACGAAATACAACTGTGAGCAAGAAGGGGGCTCGGAGTGTCCTCGTGAAGACTTCTGGCACAGAGAAGCAGCGATGCACAGCCATGCTTGCTGTGACGGCCGATGGGTGGAAGCTGCCACCATATGTATTAAGACCATTTGGGGACAAAGACCAGGAGCACTTCTGCTTCCCTCACTTCTGGTTTTGGACAGTTTCAGAGGTCACCTTGTGGACAGTGTGCATGCTAAGTTTAAAGAACTGCGCATCGACATTGCAGTAATTCCTGGGGGTCTGACTTCGCTGCTGCAGCCTCTCGACGTGTCGCTAAACAAACCGTTCAAGGACAATGTTCGAAGACTTTATGCAGAGTGGATGGTGATGAGCCAGCATAATTTGACGCCGAGCAGAAAGATCAGAAGGCCATCCATGGAGATGCTTTGCTCGTGGATCGCAGATGGATAGATGGAAAAACTTTATTTTCGTTACAGAGCATGTGTGGACGATTCAGTGTTAGATGGCCATCAACCCATGGCTGACGGCGACCTGGGTGGCCCACTCCACGGCCCTGGTCTGGACGACCGGGTCTGAGATGGCCAACACGGTCTCCCACTGCTCGAGGGAAGGATCACGCATAATATCCGCCAGTGGCGGTGCTATGCTGCAGCTCCATAATATGTGGTCATAGGTTGCCAATTGCTGACACCATTTGCACTCTGGCTGAATGTCCGGGTAGATTTTGCTTAACACGTATTGGTTGAAAAAACGTGTCTGCAATCGTCGCCAGACGCATTCCTGTGCCTTCACCAGTTGCTTGTCCGGGGGTGGGTAAATCCTCCGCTCAAGTTTGAAATGATTAGTAATGTCACGAAAGGATACCAACCCATCTCTCGTGGACCTTCCCGGAACATCCGGCTCACCTACTCTGCTGACGAAACCTTGAGCATTCATGTGAGCCGTCTCGTTCCCAGGGTTCCCAGAGTGTGCAGGTACCCAGACAATTTCCGCCTCCGTAGTCTCTCGCCCCGTGGCCCGATCCAGCAATCACGCCGCTGTGACAGATACTCTGCCCCTCGCCAAATTTCGGATGGCTGTTTTTGAATCGCTGAAGATCAGGTCAGCATTACTACTAGTAATAGCTAGTGCTATCGCCGCTTCCTCTGCAGTTTCTGGGGAGCGGGTTTTGACTGATCCGGAGGCGATCAAGCGTCCCCGCCCATCCACCACCGCAATTGCAAATGCGTTCTTGTCCTTATACTCGGCGACATCTACATAGACTGACCCGTTGTACTTCCCGTACTTAGCATGTAAAGCTTTGGCTCTTGCCTTCCTGCGGTCCTCGTGATGTATTGGGTGCATGTTCTTGGTCAAAGGTTTTATGTACAAGCCCTTGTGCATTTCCTGCCTAATCTGAATTTTTGTGTCACCAGCTGGAACGTCAACTCTAATGCCGATCCTTTCCAATATGTCCCTTCCTGCTTTTGTTTTTGAAAGCCTACCGAGCTGCATCACCAATTGCGCCTCCCGTAGTTCTTCTAGGGTGTTGTGCGCCCCTAATCCCAGCAGCCTTTCGGTAGACACACTGTGAGGCAACCCAAGAGCCGCTTAATACGCCTGCCTAATCATAGCCTCAACCTTGCCTTTTTCCGTCTCGTCCAACTTCAAATAAGGCGTCGCATACACTATTCTACTGAGCACAAGCGCCTACACCAGCTTACACAAGTCCTTTTCCTTAACACCTCTCTTACGATTGGGCAATTCTCCTGATTAGCCTCACGGCAGCATTGATCGTATTTTTAAGCCTTTCCAAGGACTCGCTATTCTTCCTGTTAGTCTGCAGATACATACCCAGGATCCTGATCGTTTGGACCTCAGCGACCGGTGCTCCCTCCACTTTGACCTCTAAAGGCGGTGGCGGCACATAGTGCCTCGCATGTATCCCTCTTGGTTTGTCTCTCAGCACAAAAATCTCTGACTTCGGCTGAGAGCACGAGAGTCCTGCTTCCCCTGCTAGCTCCTCCACAATATCCACCGCGTGCTGTAAAGTTTCTTCCAATTGTTCGTCACTGCCTCTTCTTACCCAAAGAGTAATGTCATTCGCATAAAATGTATGTTTAAGTCCCGATATTCCTTGCAGCCTGGGTGGTATTTTGATCAAGGCGAGATTAAATAGGAATAATATCGACCCTTGCGGTGTCCCCCTGCCCCCAATGGGAAGGGATCTGATTTCATTTCTCCGACTAGAATCTCTGCAGCCCTACCCTCCAGAAACGATCTGATGTACCGGAAGGTTCTACCCCCTCCCGGTCTTATGTCCGATAGGTTCCTCAATATTGCCTCATGGGTAACATTGTCAAAGGCCTTAGTTAGGTCGAGCCCCAAGATAGTCTTGGTGCCCGTGCCGTACCCAGGATCAACCACATCTTTTTTGAGCTGTATCATGACTTCCTGCGTTGATAAATTAGCCCTGAAGCCAATCATTGTGTCAGGTATCAACTCCTTGTCCTCTACATAACCCTGAAGCCTGTTCAGTACCACATGCTCCGTCAATTTGGCTAAACACGACGTTAGCGAGATGGGACGCAGATTTTCAATGCAGAGCTTCCCTGCTTTAGGAATAAATGTAATCCTAGCATGCTTCCACTCTGCCGGAATCTCCCCGGCCACCCAATATTTATTCATCAAATTCGTGAGTGCCTCCACTGACTTGAAATCCAGGTTCCTCAGCATTTTATTAGTAACCCCGTCCGGACCCGCTGCTGACGTGGTACGAAGCTGACCCATTGCAAACTCCACCTCCGCCACCGTAAAGTCTGCATCTAATTCAAGGTTTTCTTCTCCCGAGTAATACGGCAAGCAACCGCCCGCCTCTTCGTTTATGTAACGACTTCGGAGTTCATGTATAAACTCCCCAGTCGTGCCTTGATACCAATGCACTAACCTAGCCATTTGCCCCTTCTGCGCAGATTTGGTTGCCGCCGGGTCTAAAAGGTGCCTCAACAACTGCCATGTTTTTTTGCATCCGAATTGCCCATTCATCCGGTCACAAATCTGCCCCCACTGTTTGCACTGCAACTCCAATGTGTACGTTTCGATTTCTCCTTCTAACTTGGCCATCTTTCTTTGGAGGACACCATTATGCCTTTGTTTCATCCACCTCCGAAGGAGACTCACATTTGCTTCCCACATGTGTGACAATCTAGAGGCAGCCGTAAAGCCCTCCTCCTCCGTTGGAGCCTCTTCTGTGGTACTCTTCACGGCCTCCTTGAGTCCCTCAACCCAGGCTCCTAAGTCCTCGATTTCCCCGTTCACTGTGTCATTCCTGACTTTCCGAAATCAGTCCCAGTCCGTCACTCGAGTTCCTTTCACCTTGTCTTTGTACTTAGCAGCACTGAATATCGTGGAAAGGATATAGTGATCACTTCCCAGTGGCTGTCTCATGTCTACCCACTTTGTATCCCTGATACCATTCACAAATGTGAGGTCTGGAGAGGTGTCTATGCTCACGCTGTTGCCTATCCTCGTATGATCTAGCGGGTTGTTCAAGATCGTCCATCGCAGGTCCTGGGCAACCTGCCAAAGTTTATTTCCCTTCGGGCTGGCTCGGATGTAGCCCCACTCCGGATGAGGTGCATTGAAATCCCCTACCACAGTGAGTTGAGACCTAGCCGCTAGCCGTTGCGTCTTTATCAGGAGGTCTTGCAAGCCCACCCCCTTATCTTTTGGAGAAGGGTATACATTAAGAGCAAAGAGACTCTTATCGCCCTTTCTTTTTGGCAAAATCTCCAGCAGGACGTAGTCCTCCCTGCTTCTGTCTATGGTATGCTGAATCACTGTGGTGTTGCGATGGACTAGCATGGCCGTGAAGACGCTCGATAGGCCCCCTCGATCAGTCTCTGGTGGTGTAAATGTCTTAAATCCCAATAATTTAACCGAGCCACTAGCCTCCTGCAAAGCTATAATGTCCGGCTTACTGTCTAGATTTTGTATGTGCAACTGCAGGTTCCCCCGCTTGCGACTGAAGCCCCTGCAGTTCCACTGCCAAACCTCAATTTGCTGGCGAGGGGCCATGGTTAGGCACTAGGTTCACTAACATCGGCCCTTGGCCGCCTACGGGAGGCAATCTAGCCTCTAGCATAGCATTTAGGTGTTTGAACATACTCATTACTTGGGTCTGGAAACCCCGCAAGTCATTGGTGAAGGCGTCAAGACGCTGCTCAATCTTGCCTAGTCTGGCTTCGATCCTGTCGACCCGACCTTCCAACCTATCATGTCTTTCTTCCAGTTTTTCCTACTCTCTCTGCAAGGGTAAGCATGCCCTCCTAAGACTATTGACTTCAACTACTGGCTGCAGCGTGTCCGCCGCCCAAGTTTCTGCTACTCTATTTGCATGAGCTCCCTCATCTGCCGGCGGTGGCCTTTTGACCGTCCCCCGATTCTCCACTTTCATAGCTGTGTTATCGTCCACGCTAGAAGAGTTCGCCTGCGCCGCTTTCTGTGGGGCATCCACGCTAGAAGTGTTCGCCTGCGCCGCTTTCTGTGGGGCCTAGGCCAGCGGCGTCTCTACCCTTTCTACTCTGCCGGTTTTAAGCGCGCGTTCCATCTCTGCATCCTAGCTTCCATCTTTTTGATAGTTTCGGCTTGCTGCAACACCTGGCTTTGTAGCTCCTTCTCTCGAGCAGTATCATTTTGGGAGCCCGCATTGGGGCCAGCTCACCTTTTTCCTCGTGCCACTTGAACTTCTTCCATGACCGGAACCTTGCCCTCCTCCTTTGCCAGGCTCGGGCCCGGGCAGTGACGGGAAGGAAGCTGACCGGTCCCTTCTCTTGCTGTTGCCTCTTGCACCACTAGGTGACCGCTTCCTGGGCCTCGAACACCGCTCTTCCTTGCCAGTTTGGCTCTTGTCCTCGTTGCCGTGCTGCAGACCCGTCGGCTGCTAACGGGCTAGGCGAAACTTGCAGTTGCGGCTTCCCGTGCTGTGCGCCCCATGGCACACGATGCAGTCCGGCGTGCAGGTCAGCGACTCTCCGTCCGGTGGTGCAGGATGTTCCTTCCTGCAATGGCGACACAGATCAGTCTTCGGACGATAGCAAACGTCCGCCCGATGTCCCACTCGTCTGCAGTTATAGCAGGTCTCGACTAACTCTCTATACGGGATCACAGCGTACAGACAGTTCCAATAAATAACTTGCCGTGGAACGCGCTTCCCCCTGAAAGTTATCTGAATCGCCTTTGACTTGCCCAAAGGTCTGGCATCCAAAATTTCCATGTCTTCGTTCTTCTTCAAGAATCCTGCGCAAACTTTTGCCAGGGGGAATCCGTTGTACCCATTGTAAATTACTCCGCGCACAGAGTTCTCCGGCGCCGCCACGTACACCGAAACCTCAAAGTCACGACCGCCCAGCTTGAGCGTCTTTACATTCGCATATGCCCCACTACGATTCATACACTGCGTGCTCACCGTCATCGTGTTGTTTGTCTCATTGACCCGCACCAGGTCTTCTTCCACCGCAGTCGCGTTCGTCAGCTCCGCTGCCGCTCTCAAGGCACATCCGAGCTCCGTGGCGTCACTATACTTAAGTCCCAATTCTTGGGCCGGCACACAACCTTGACATTCTTGGCTGGCATCTTCAGAAACGGTCCCCGTTTCTTTCACACCGGCGCTTTCCCCCGCTTGACTTGGGCTGTTCCATGCGTCTGGCGCCCGTCGCTGCCCGCCTGTTTCTCGGTAGGCCTACTCTCGGAGTGATCCCCGTACACAGACTTCTTGAATCGATCTGGCGCCTTCAAAATCCAGGTCTATTCTCCCGCCTCGAACTCTTAGAGCGTTATAGATTCTCCCTCAACGGAGTACTCCATTGTCTTCAGCCTCGCAAAGGCCCACAAGTCACAGCCCCGGAGCCCGGTGCCGCAGGCGTTGGCTCGGCCTCATGATTAGGCCTGATTTTGCCGCACCGTGGTCGAGTACAAATCGTGAAAAAACCCCTAAAAGGGGGGAACACTAGCCAAAATATGGTGTCCACAGGTACAGGGCAACTGCCTGCAGACGATCCCACAAAAAGCAAGTCCAAGACACAGCGCTTTCCGCCGAAACTCGGTCTCGAGGCGGGAGCTCATGCGGAGCACGTCCGCACAGCGTCCGCTCCCGCTCGTGGATGTGCGATGTCCTCGTGGATCGCAGAAGCATGGAGCAGTATCCCCGATGAGGTAGTGGCCAAGAGCTTCAAGAAGCATATCGAACGCGTTGGATGGAACAGATGACTTTCTGTGGGATTGTGAAGATGCTCCCAGCGACGACACTACCGTTTCCGATGATGAGTCGTGCAGCAATGAAAGCAAGGATGGCAAGTATTCAGACTTGGATTAGAGTACTGAACGAGAAAAATAAATGGGCGTTGTGCAGTTCATGTGATGCTTTTACAATGTGCGTGTTTATTGCGAAGGTAAGCCTTATTCAACTTTTATTTTTGGTTGTAACCGAGATATCTGTTCTAAAACGTCTGACCTGCAACTTGTTTGCGTTTTTGGTGCTCAAAAACTTTTTGTGAAAAATTTACCCCGCTCGCACCCTGAAATTTGCGCGTTTATTAAAAAAAAAAAGTGCTGTCATCATGTGAGTAAATACTGTAATCACATTTTTAAATCAGCATGAGAACTTTGGTGCTCAAAAACTTTTTGTGAAAAATTTACCCCGCTCGCACCCTGAAATTTGCGTGCTTATTAAAAAAAAAAGTGCTGTCATTATGTGAGTAAATACTGTAATCACATTTTTTAAATCAGCATGAGAACTTAGTTAAGGATATGAAATTTTATTGAGTTCAGTGAAGAAATAAAAAGAAATTCTCCAGAAGCAGTCTCCCCCCTTAACAGAACCTGAACATAAAGATTACATTCAGAGCAAATAAAACAAACTTATTATGAAACAGCGCTAGAAACTCTGACAGATAGAAAGACAAACACACATTGCGCTGAACTTATTACCTCGCATATTAGAGTTAGCTTCAGGGCGCGCTTATGGCGGCCCATTCTCAAAAGCCACTTAAGTCGCCAATGCACTTCAGCCTTAATTGTAAACTCTCAAAAGGGCAAAAAAAATACATAAATGTGAGAGAAAGCCCGCACCGAACCAGAAGTTATCGCAAGCAAAAACCAATTGAAAATAAAATAAATGGGAAACTCCCAAGAGAAAATTTAAAGAAAGCCAATTGGAAGAAAAAGAAAACTATGGCACAAATGTCGGGTGGCAAAAGTGGCTTTTAGGGCAGAAATGCCCCGAGACAAAATGGCTCATTATAGAGACGAAAAAAAAACAACCACAAGGCTGGATCCAGCGTGCAAAGATCCTTGCGATGTGCTCCCAAGTGTCTACGATAAAGAAAGGGGCAGGGAACTGTAGGAAGGAAGAGAAGTCAAGAAAAGAAAACGAGGGGAAGAAGAAAAAAAGAACGGAGAGGGGGCAGTTCAGTTGGGGGGGGGGGGGGTAAAGAATGCAGGTCCCAAGAACAAAAAAAAAATTGGGAGAGAGAAAAGAAAACGAGGAGAAACAGGTAGGAACAAGGGAACTGATGCGCAACTAGTGATAAAAAACCGAAGAGTTCAGCTAACAGTCATTACGGAATGTATTAATACAGATCAAAATAAACGAGGGCATTCAGGGCAATCAAACAGGAAAGCCACATAGCAGGGGCAGGGCCGCAGCCCACCAAAATCGGCCATATGGCGCCCCCGACCACACAAGACTATTGACCGGTAGGGCTGCGAACCATCCGGGTGGGAATGAACGTGATTGACAGGCGGAAGCAAGGAAGAGACAAGAACAGCAATACGTATAAGCAACCTGCGAGAACAAGCGGAGGATAACAAAGAAGGGAAGTTGTTGTGTAATCGCGGCTATAGCGATAGCGCGATAGCGGTGGCGCGATTATCGCGAGAGTTGGCTATAAGATAAGCCACGTCGTTCGGGCACCGGGCCGCATTCCACTACAAGCTGTGATGGAATAAACTACGTTCGGGTAACAACCCACCGGGCCTTCGTCTGCTGTTCCCCCGACGAAACACGACATTGGCGACGAGGATGGGATCCTGACCAGCCGACATGGCAACGGATGATCCGGCAGCGGCGGGTTCAGTGACGCAAGTCTTCGGTCGACTGGGACATATCGAGCCTTTCGACGAGTCTACGAGCGACTGGCCGTCGTACGAGGAACGATTGACGTCATTTCTTCTGGTCAACCGTATCCCCGAGGATGACAAGGTACATGCTTTTTTGAGTCTCGTAGGCCCAAAGACATACAGTCTCCTCAAGTCGTTGACTGCACCTGATTTGCCGTCAGCTAAAAGTTTCGACGTGTTAAAGAAGCTCCTAGGTGACCACTTGTCCCCAAAGCCGTCGGTAATTAGCGAACGCGCAAAGTTTCACAGAAGAGCGCAACTCGAGACTGAGTCCATTTCAGAATTTGTAGCTCAGTTGCGCAAGTTGGCGCAGACATGCGAATTTGAGGCGGCCCTAGATCAGTCTCTGCGGGACCGTTTCGTCTGCGGTTTGCGTAGAGAAGACATACAGCGTGTGTTATTCACGGAGGATAACAAGCTAACCTTCCAGAAAGCTGTGGAACGAGCGCTTGCCATGGAAGCGGCTAAAAAGAGCGTGGCAGAAGCGCACGCCTCTGAAATGAGCGTACCGGACGTTCACAAGGTCAAAACGGTTGGGGAAAGTGTTTTGACGCAGCGGAATTGCTATCTTTGAAAGGTTATGTATACTTGCGCAAAAAACGGGACACAAAAAGGCACATAAACGACATGTACGGAGCCTTTTTGTGTCCCGTTTGTATGTATGTATGTATGTATGTATGTATGTATGTATGTATGTATGTATGTATGTATGTATGTATGTATGTATGTATGTATGTATGTATGTATGTGCCTTTTTGTGTCCCGTTTTTTGCGCAAGTATACATAACCTTTCAAAGATGAACCAACTCGCCCAAACAAGAGTATTACTGGAATTGCTATCGCTGCGGGTCTGCGAAGCATGCAAGTCGTTCATGCCCGCATATCGCAGACACCTGTTTCAAATGTGATAAGAAAGGACACATTCAAAGAGTGTGCCAAGCTAGTAAGCAGCGAAAGCCAAAGGGAGAGCGGCGAAGCTCGGTGAAGGTGTTAATTCCCGGTCAAGCGTCTGTTAACATGAAGGAAATTGTTTCGCCTGGCCTGGAACCGATAAAAGTTTTAACGTGCAAGGGGTACCTTTGGAAATGGAGCTGGATACTGGGGCTACTGTGTCCGTCATGTCTTTGCATCAGTTTCGTCAGATGTTTCCCTCGATTAAGGTCATGGCAACGACGCTCAAGCTAAAGACGTTCCAGGGAGCCATCGTTGAGCCTGTCGGAGTTGCTCACGTTGCAGTGCAGTATGGAGAACAGAGGGCCCAGCTGCCTCTTTACATCAAAAAAAGGGACTCCCTCTGCTTGGTCGACAATGGTTGCAAGCCATCCGACTCGACTGGAGCCGTATTTTTGAGCTCAACGCCATTTCAAGGTCAGATGTTTCTGCATGTTCAAGTCAAAGCGGCAGATTGCGCACGCTTCTAGACAGGTACCAGAGTTTGTTTAAGGACGAACTGGGGACGATTGCAGGAGAAAGAGCGGAATTGGCACTAAAGGAAGATAGTGTGCCGAAATTTCTAAAGGCAAGAAGTGTGCCCTTTGCATTGCAACCTGCAGTCGAGGCAGAGCTTAAGAAGTTGGAAGGCATGGGAGTAATTTCACCAGTCGCGACGAGTGACTATGCCACACCGGTGGTACCAGTAGTAAAGAAAGACGGTAGCATAAGGCTATGCGGAGATTACAAGTCTACCCTAAATCCTTGTCTTGAAACTGACCGGTACCCACTCCCGAGAGTCGACGAGTTGTTTGCAGCGCTCGCAGGGGGCCAAGAGTTTTCTAAGATTGACCTCAACCGAGCGTATCAGCAGGTAGTAATGTCCGAGTCTTCAAGAAAATATTTGACTCTTAATACCCATAAAGGGCTTTTTGTCGTTAACAGGCTGCCGTTCGGAGTTTCATCGGCACCTTCCATTTTTCAAAGAATTATGGACACAATGTTGAAAGACTTGAAAGGTGTCAGCTGCTATTTAAATGATGTTCTCATCACAGGCAGGACGCCGGATGAGCATTTTGCCAATCTCGAAGCGGTCCTAAAGCGGTTGATGGAGCGCGGGGTTCGAGTAAAAAAAGAAAAATGTTCGTTCTTTCAAAAAAGAGCTGCGGTATCTGGGTCATGTTATCAGCGCAGCAGGAGTCGGCACAACGCCAGAGAAGATAGAGGCGCTAGTAAAAGCTTCTGCGCCCACTTGCAAGCAGCAGCTGCAGTCGTTTCTGGGCATCGTGAATTACTACGGAAAGTTTGTTCCACGATTGTTCACTCTTGCTAGCCCTCTTTACAAACTGCTGCGTTGCGGTGAGCCATGGCGTTGGGATGAATCGTGTCAAGTGGCTTTCGAGGAAATCAAGAACGCGTTGACGTCATCCTCTGTGCTAGCGCATTACGACCCAGATAAACCTTTGCAAGTGGCATGTGACGCTTCCCAGTACGGCGTGGGGGCAGTACTTTCTCATGTTGCAGAAAATGGAAGCTCCCGCCCGGTCGCTTATGCGTCGCGCACATTAACTGACGCCGAGAAAAAGTACAGTCAACTAGAAAAGGAAGCGCTTGCCATTATTTTTGCCATCAAAAAATTTCATTTCTACATCTATGGAAGATGTTTCACGTTGGTTACGGACCACAAGCCGTTACAAACGATACTGGGGCAAAAGGCAGGCATTCCACCGATTGCGGCAGCACGTTTACAGCGATGGGCTGTCACTTTGTCTGCTTACAAATACTCGCTTGTGTACAAAAAGTCCAGTGACAACGCAGAAGCAGATTTTTTTTCAAGGTTCCCTCTTAACAGCCAGGAGGACGGCACGTCCGAAGGCGAGGAATCGTTCTATGCGTTGCGCCTGGAGTCGATGCCTGTATCTGCCAAAGAGATCGCGCGAGCTACATCACGTGATCCGTTGCTTTGCAAAGTGCTCCAGTATACAAGTATAGGCTGGCCACTGCACTTACGAGATGCGAACCTAAAGCAATTTTTTGACAGACAGTTGCAGCTCAGTGTGCATCAAGGGTGCCTCATATATGGAATGAGGGTTGTGATCCCGTCTTCCCTACGAGAGTCGGTGCTCGAAGAACTGCACCAAGGTCATCCCGGCATCGTGCGGAGCAAGGAATTGGCTCGCAGTTACGTATGGTGGCCGTCAATTGATGCAGACTTGGAAACAAAGGTACGAAGTTGTCAAGCGTGCCAGGAACAACGGAATGATCCATGTAAAGCACCTCTGCATCCTTGGGCATGGCCGACCGCGCCGTGGAGGCGTATTCATCTGGACTTCGCGGGGCCTTTCAGAGGAACAATGTTTCTAGTGGTAGTAGATGCCCACTCAAAGTGGCCAGAAGTGTTTGTCATGCGGAGCACAACGTCCGAACGTACTGTTGCTTGCTTACGTGAACTTTTCTGCAGATTCGGAATACCGGAGACGGTAGTGTCTGACAATGGACCACAACTGGTTTCCGATGAGTTCAAGGCATTCATGCGGGACATCGGAGCCAGACATGTCGTGAGCGCCCCTTACCACCCAAGCACAAATGGTCTGGCAGAACGTTTCGTGCAAACGTTGAAGTCTGCACTACGCAAGGCATCTCCTGGTGAGTCTGTCGAAAAAACACTTCACAACATTTTGCTGGCGTACCGAAATACGCCCCATCCTACGACGGGAGAGGCTCCAGCTAACCTATTGATAGGTAGAAGATTGCGTACTAGGCTGGACGCAATCAAGCCTACAGTGGAGGGAAAGATAATGCACGAGCAGTTCACCCAGATGCAGCAGCGTAAAAGCAAGAGGGACTGTTTTGGCATTAATGAAAGTGTTTTAGTTCGAAATTACAGAGGCTCGCCGAAGTGGGTTCGTGGGACTATATTAGAGAAGACTGGACCGGTCTCCTACAAAGTCATGGTGGCCCTACCCCGAGGCAAGTTCATCTGGCGTCGGCACCTCGACCAGCTGCTGGATAATTCAAGACCTACGGTGACAAGGTCTACCGACGCAGACTGCATGGAGGGGTTCCTGGTCTTCCCTTCAAGCACGACGGGTGATCAACCAGCTTCGGATGAGCCGGGGCCCGAACAGTCTCCCGAGGTCCTTCCGGGTCCCGCTCATACATCTGAGACGTCATCTCCCGGGAGGCGCTACCCATTACGACAACGACGTCCACCCGAGCGATACGAAGCTCGCTTTTAACTATTGTATAAGGATACAATTGCACCCTTTAAATAAAAGGGGAGGAGTGTTGTGTAATCGCGGCTATAGCGGTGGCGCGATTATCGCGAGAGTTGGCTATAAGATAAGCCACATCGTTCGGGCACCGGGCCGCATTCCACTACAAGCTGTGATGGAATAAACTACGTTCGGGTACCAACCCACCGGGCCTTCGTCTGCTGTTCCCCCGACGAAACACGACAGAAGTCTTGAGGGGAAACAAAGTTCGGATACCCAGGCAGCATCTTTGCTATATCCGCAGTGAGTGGACAGGCGTGTAATGAATTACGTCACCCTTAGCTTTCCACATCATGTTTTACAAACAGGAATATGGTGTCTGAATATTCAGAGAATCTCACATTTGCAGAATAGACATTTGCTTGACTGCACCTTCACATCTACAAAGAAAACCTGGAAATACTGGACATTTAGTTAAGCAAGTGCTATTCTGGGGCCGAATTACGGTTCTCGCTCTAAAGTTATAGAGCGTGACGTCAAAATGATGACGGCGTGACGTCTCGGCGAGACGTCAACGCGTGACGAAAATTGGAATCAACCAATGATCGCCAGGGTGCCGCCCCGGGCCGCTTATTTTCACGGCAACAGGTTTATTCGCACGTCAAGGAGCTGTTTGCTAACTTTTTTATAGATATAGCATGTGAATAAATTAACTAAAGTTTTGTATTTTCAAGAAGCCGCATTTAAAGTTCAATGTCATAAAAAAAATCACGAAAGAGCTACAGTTTTGCAATTAAACGCTCTCGTGGGTAGCTTCTTTTGCCGCGAGGGCGCGCTGGCAGAGGTAAACAAACCGTAAAAATGGCAATTTTCAGTAAGACAGCTGATTCCACGGCTATAGTGCCGGCTTTTGCGCATCGTCTGATGTCAAGGTACTGTGTGATGGTCCTAAATGTGCGGAGAAATCATATCGAAAGCAGTGTGATCGGGGCTTTGTTTATTTTACTTTAGGAGCAGAAACAAAAGAAAGATCGATCGCGGAGCACAGGCAAAATAAAATTTTATGTCCACATGAACGTCTCACACACAAATGCTTCAGTTAGAACAAGCACGGGGAAAAGCAACGCGGTTGAGCGTACACTACCAACCTCGCTCGTTTTCATTCGTTTTCCACTGTATGTCGCCTTCGCCTCCGCCTTTTGCTTTGGGTGCACTGCGGAGCCCAGCCACCCTTCAGCGCCAACTTTGCAGTAGTTGAGTTCAGCCATTTGACGCACGCACTTGCTCACCGTCAGTTATGAGAGGCCGACTACCTGTGGAGACGAAATCCTCCGGAGGCAAAAAAAAAAAGATCGAAGCACGCATGACAGCCGCACCGTCAAGAGCGGTCGACTGCGAGCTTCATCACAGTTCATCGGCGCATTCATCGCACCACCATTCCGCTTTCGCATTTTCAAGTCGAAATAGGCGTCGGAACAACTCGCCGAACAAGTAGAACGCATTCTCACACACCGCCCTTCGTCGTTGCCGCTTCAGTGCCGCAGCCACCACTCACACCACTCCACCGCGGACGCCGCCGCCATTTTTGCTCTATAACTCGCTCTAAAACGTTTTAGACCATCTCATCGCGCTCTACAAAAATAGTCTAAAACCACGGGCATAATTAGGTGCGCGACGTCATCTGTTTTTTTCGCCTCCGCGACGCAATCGCAGCATCCCGTGACGCAACTTTTCAAGATGGCGACGGCGACCAATAAAAGCGGGCGTTTTAGAGCGCTCTCAATTATAGAGCGGTCCATAATACGGCCCCTGCTATGCATTTGTTAACCTATACTTTGTCACACAAGATATCTGCAGCACTGTGAAAGGCAGAGGAGCTCTTGCAATTGTGCTTCTAAGTGCCTCTTGTCAATGCGCACTATCATCCCCGCCAATTTGGGGGGCGAGAGGCGTGTAGGAGCACAATTGCCTATTGTGCGCGTGATCCTGATTGGATCGGGGTGCCTCTGCCTTTCGCAGTGCTGCAAACATTTTGTGAGATGAAGTATAGTCTATCTGCAGCTGATTCCAGTTAGCAGGTGTGTCCAACCTATTCTCTTCGTGTTGTCAATGAGCATTTTTGATTGCACTAGTAATGAGCTTTTATTTCCTTTCATGATGAGTACTGAAAACACCAAGGGTAGCGCCTGCTCGTGTAGCAAGGCTAACAAGTTGTATGTTCAATAGTAAGTATTCAAAAGATCGCGGTCAAAGAGGGTGATCTTACTTGCTCAAAGTCTGCTGCTAACTGTTCCAGGTCAGGTAGAAATGCAGTGGCTGTTTTAGTTACCTCCTCAAGATAGTCGATAGTCTCTCTAAGCCCAAAATGGCCTGCAACATCTCTTATAGGGACCGGGCACCCGTTGTATGGCGCCACAGTTGCCTCGGTGGAACAGCGCCGCCCGCGCCGGAGTGCCGAAACAGCGGAATGCCGAGGCAGCTGAGAGGCACAGTCGTTTCCGTTCTGCGAGGTGTTTTTGAGCCTGTCCCTACTCGTCGTTTTGCAGTGTGGCTTTGAGAGCTTTTAGCTGCTTTGAGTAATCGCAAGAAGTATTTTTTGACCGGAAATCTTGAAAAAGAAAAGGGCCGTTCTCAGCAGGGCGTGCGGGATTTTTGTTTTTTTGAAACCGCCCGGCGCATGGTATTTCTGTTATATACTCGAAAATACCGCACGTGTGATTTCACCATGTGCTAGGAACACCTTCCTTAGGCACTTGTTAAGGCGACTTCGAAGACTGGAATTGCGCCTGTACTGCACGTCCATCTTATATTAGGTCTAGTCGAAACCTGACTGAAAATTATATACCGCCGAGCCATGTAGCCGTGGCGCCGTAGTAGTGGTAGTTGTAATGGTCAGCGTTCATGTAAAATGAAAAAGATGCTGCACCTGTCTTTTTTGGTAATAGCTAGGCTCAAACAATTCAGAGTAAAATAATAGCAAATGATATTTGTTTTAACCTCTCAACGAGAGCTGTGAACGGAGAAAAATAAACAAGCAAGACAAAAGTAGGATCCTATTTATGGTTCGAATAGCAAACACACATATACTTCCAGGACTTCCTGCACAATTATGCTACAATAGCTCACTGAACCCGGCCTTGCGACTATCAAACTTAATCATAATATAAGCCAAATGAGTAATACCACCTCAGCATCATTTTTACATATACGACAATGCTCTTGTTGAACACGTCGGAGCTGCTGCATATAATTGACTTAGAAAATATTATACTATACATGCCTTTCTCCCGACATGCTGCGGAGGCTGTGAAAAGAAAAGAAAAATTAGATTTCCTGCTAGCGTTCTTTCAGCGCAGGAAGTTCAATGCGATTGACCGCGCCTGCATTGAATATCTGAAGGCAATAGTCCAATACTGTCAAACTGTTAAATACAATCGAAAAAAACAAAAAACACAGACACAGTGTAATGTTTTGTAAGATAAGCCACCGACAACTAAGAGAGCGTTCCATTGTTAAATGAATCCCTCTGATGGCTCGTTCGCTAAGGGGGCCTACTTTCTCAGCGTACCACGAACTCGCGGGGCCGATACCTAGCTGACCTCGATACCTGACGAGTGTGAGGGGACGCGACCATTTATGTAGTTTTCTATTTGCACGTAAAGGAATCCGGATAACTGAAAGCCATTCCTTTTACAACTTTGTCACTGCAGCTTGCCGGACTGCTGCTAAATCTGTTTACATTGGCCATAGAATCAATTTTTGAGAGAGGTAAAACGGCCTTGTCTTACTACGCCACAATCAGGAAATCTCACGTTCACTAAAGCGCCAATGAGAAACACATGTATTTAGGCGGGCCAGGAAATGGGCGCTGCTGAGAAAATACGCAAACCCGTGTCACGTGCAACGTGAATGCGAAAAAAAAAGCTGCTACACAGCCTTTGAAATTAAAAAAAAATGCTATGTTTATGCTCGTTTCCACAAATTAAATTGTATCTTTTCTTGTTCGACTTTCATTTGAAGCCGACAGCAGATTTTGTGACCATGCGGTATTGACTGAGCTGTGAAATGAGTGATTTTATTAGGTGAAATGTACATGCCACAAACAAATGTTAACAAATTCTAAGAGTATCAACGCAGAGCTCTCAGCGCATTTTTATTGGTTGACAAACGAAAAGTGGAAAAATGACAAGATCTTGGTAATAGGAATTGTTCATGTCTCCTATCTGCTCTTTCTGTTAAGAGAAAAAAGTAAATTATCTCTATGTCAGCGAAAGTATCTGCACACACATTGTCTCTGCCCATCACTGAAGATCGTAACGCAGCCCGAACGACGATGGTGGAGTTGCCTTTTCTTTTTCCGTGCTGGGGTTTTCTTGGACACAGGTGGGGAAATGCTAGTGTTGTAACTTACGCTGTTGGGTTACTTCAATTTCCAATTGTCAATAAAGTAACTACAGATGAAGGAGTGCGGCTTCGATTCCGAGACTCTCGTGCCGTCACTCCTGGGGAACAGAAGGCACAGAGCATCCGTTAGCAAGTGGAATTTTAAAAATTCGGCACTTTCCATGACCACACAGTAACCAAATACGTAGATTCGGGCCTTTGCCTTTCAAAGAACCATGCTTAGGTCACCCGCCACTCATGCTTCTGTGGAAATCCGTAGAAATGAATCGACTTAAAAACGTCCGGCGAGTTTGCGTAGCTGCCAGTGGAGCCAACAACGCAGCACGTTTCACCAGCCTTGTTTGGCCAGACTTCATTTCACTGGACATATTCACATAACTAGCCCAACTTTCTGTTTTCTTGAGGATATATTCACGCACAACGTCGTCTAAACTTTAGGATTTCCAATTTCCACACAAACCAACGACAAACGGTACGCTCCAATGCGCCGGCAATGCGCCAGCCGGGGCATACCGGCGATTGAGCGATACGCCGAGAGGCGGCGCCACCCGTTCAGCTATCCGGTCCCTATGCAGACCTTACTAGCTGCATAGTGAAAAATAATAATGCACCATGTAGTTGGCCAAAACTGTACATACTTCCGAGGTCACATGATATAATTTTGACTATTTCAAAACGAGGGTCCACAGCTATGAACAGTCCAATCTAGAGAGTTGGAACAGTGCCATGCACTATTTATGGCATGCACTAAGCTTCAATTAACTATGCCTGTGGTCACATATAAATGCATAGACGGGTGAAAAGATTGAAACGCTGGCCCCCCTACTTTAAGCATTGCTTGAATGCGTGGAGCTTTAGTGTTTTTTTTTCATATTAGAGTAAATTTAATACACTTGGTATATATAGGCTTTTCGAAACTGCGGACAGACCGTTGGCTAAGCTAGGTCACCACCAAGCCACTTGAATTACCTAGTACGTGAGGCTCTCACCACAGGAAAGCTGGAACATGTTCATCAGCTGTTTTTGAGGGTGAACCTCCATTGTCAGAACGAGGGTACATGGGGGACGCTTCGAACCCGGCAATAAGTTAGGTCGCCACATTTCTTGAAACATGAATTCCTGTGGAACTGTGCAAAAGTACATATAAATTGCTGCACGAGCAACGGGTCATACAAACTTAAGCTTTGTTTTTGTTTTCCCAGTACGCGTATAATACATACCTCTTCGTCAGAGTATCTGTGTACTACATCCTCTATGTAGCCGATAACTTTTGGGCGTTTAGTAGGTGTCTGCGAAATATTGTTGAAAGAAGACTTCGTACAAGTCAGCTTCGTCGCTGTTGCTGTCTGAATATTCGGATTTAGACTCCAAACTGACTCGAACACATCGAGTGGCAAACTAATTGCAGATGATGCCATACTGTGCGTGCGAAAAAAAACAACGGCGATGCCAAGTGTGTCCTGCCGATATTTCCAAACTGCTGAAAACCGTCAGTGATGATCGTTGTCGCCTTCTGATGGCTCAGAAGGGTGATTCGCCATGACGCAGAAATATTGCAAGTGAGGCAGTCTTGATGTTGAACAAAGAGGGCAGATTTATTTACAGATTATATACAAGAGGCAACTGAAGTTACACTGGTGGCTTCACACAGAGCTGCCACCGCATTAGCAAAGGAGTACATTATATGCGCAAGACATCTCTTTCAGAGAACCGCTTAACTCGCGTAGAGAAAAGCTTGCGTGCAGAGCACAAAACTACTCAATTGGGTCTGATGGCTACTTTTTCATGGCAACCAGAAACAAAGACATGAAGGCGGTCACTTCTTATGATCCACCTCAAAATTATGCAGCCAGTCAAACCCATTGATTAAGGAGACCCAACCCCGGTGGGTTGGCAATAATCTCAGACCCCTGGTCCTTAATTGTTTAAAATAAAAATGCAACATACACGCTGCATGCTCTTCACTCAAGGCTCTCGACCTCTCCCAACTGGTGATGTCCTCCTTTCTCTATCCCACTGTCCACATGGGGAACCAACCGCGCCACTGCTGTATTTTCCGAACAAGCGCCACAGGGGGTTTTAGGACGAGAATGCTATCCCGTCAGCCTCAGGGGGCCAGGGTGACAATTCATTCAGTGGCCATTGGCGGAAGGGCTTGTCGCCGTCGCTGCTGCCTGCACCAGGAGAGGCACCGCAGAGGGGCAAACTCGGATCGTGCTTGCACTTGGGAGAAAGCTCGAAACTGCTCTATTACCAGCATCGTCCCTGCGTTATCATGCAGCTGAAGGCCATCGATGAAGGTCTGCTGCAGTGTTCTGGGGCGTGCTCCCAATTTTTTAGCTTAATAGAGAGTAGCTGGGGCATCTTCGAGACGACGTTTGTCGAACAGCTCCATTAACAGTTGTGTTCCTTCGTTAGCAACGCCGTGTGTGGGGACCGCCGAGAAAGCTGCACCGCAGAGTGTGTCCGGGAAACAGGCCCTCCGGGTAGAGGGGAGCACATCTATTGTAGTGTCTTCAGTCTTCAAAACGCCTGGGAGGTGATAAAAACAGGACTCCTGCATTCCGAGTGGGCTCGATGTGCGGCCGGCACCGGAGGAAGGGAGCGAAGAAAAAAAAAACGGAAAAAAAAAAAACTCAATCCTGGCTTTGGTGAGCAAGATCCGGCTGCTCTATCGGCGCAGCGTGGGCTACACGTGAAAGAAAGAAAAAGCTGCCGTTTATCGCAGCCTTACACCGTCAAACCATCTTGCGGCCTCCCGAAGTGACGACATTATAAACTGGAAGTTCTGGTGAGATCTGCCTTTGGTCGACAGATCAAGCTGGAGCTCTCCGCTGCGAGTGGAGTTGCCCCAAACTACCAGTGGAATATGCGCATCTATCCAGGTCGACCAGCGGAATTCGGAATCGCTATCTCGGAGCAAGAAAACCTGCTCCGGAGCGATCAGTGGAAATCGCCATTAGTGACTGTACAGTCACGCTCTTTACAAAGGGCTTAAAACTCAAACCTGTGCAAAGCTGTCTTTCCCAAGAGACTTGAAGTCGACTACAGTGCTCTCTAAAAGGTTAGCTGAACTTTTTGACCACCATGCTCATAGGCATGATCAGGCTCCTTGAGCCAACGGTAGCTACGGCACTCAGTATCGTTTGCTCATTTCCTCCCCATTTGTCATGGCTGGCAGAAGTGTATCCAGCGACAGACATTGCTGTTTTGTAGTCGGCTTTTAGTTCTTTGGTGGTGTTGGTGTGGATTGAGCCATGAGTTGTCACCCTCACCCCAGCCTGCGATTCGACCTTTAAGCAGGCCTTGCTGCCAGCTGTGTTCAAGCTTTGTCTCTGGGATTGGTGCAATGAATGCATCGCGTTGCAAATCTGCGTCGAGGACCAAATTTCGAGGTTTCCTGTCAAGTGGCTTCATACCAAGGGCATTCACCATTTGTCCCCTAGGGTGTAAATGAAAATTGTGGCCTTTTCCTTGTGCCTCAGGTTGGCCCCTTGAACTCCGTTTCTCCCACTCAATCCAATCTCATTTGGGGCTGTGTCGGCCTGATGAGTTCTGAAGATGGGCTCAGTTACCATTCTTGGAATTCTTCACACTTTTAGAAATTTGATGAGCTGCCTTTGCTCCCCAGTATTTACAATTTACAATATTTGTAAATTGAGAAAATTTGCTAATATGGTCTTCATAGTAGCATTTCTTTGTTGCCAGTGCATAAAAGCCTTCAAGCTGTTTTTCCATTCGCTGAGCTTACGAAGTGCCAGATCTTCCGTCATGGACGGCAGGTATTGTCATGTACAGAAACATTTACCTTAGCAGCCACATAGTGTGTCTGAGCCCCTTTGCGCAGCATCTAGTTCCACGGTCTGAGTCACGGCTTGTTAATGCTTCAGCTGCCATCATTGGCCGGGGCAAGCGTTTTTAGGCTGCCTCATATGCTGCACTCCCTCCAACGCCTGAGAAGAGGTGGCAGTTGTCTAGAAGTCTGCTTGTCATATTTTTTTTTAGGGAAGCAGCCAGCACCGCTCCCTTTGATGAGCCGGCCACTTCTGAATTAAATGCAGAGCAGTGACTGCGGTGGGTTGGCCACCTTCGCAAAAAGACAGCGCGTTTTTTTTTTGTTTTTTTGTCTTCGCCACGCATTAAGGCAGCGGCGACCCACTACAAAGAGCATCACCGGAAGCGCTGGCCAAGAGCGCATCCTGCATCTCTGAAACTGCCATATGGGACGTCACATGGGCACTGAAATGGTGTCGCATAATTCCAGTCTAGGATGGGTGTGCCCACGGTGCTTTTTCGTGCCCATGAGCGATACTGATAGGACGCTAAATGATTCAGATTTTCTATGGTTTTTGGCCCAAATGAAAAATAGCATTTCGTAGAAAGCTGATAGCGCTAGCTTTTTCCATGAGGAGGGAATATGAGCTATATCTCGGTGTTTTAGTCCCATCAAAATTGGATGTTTTAACCTAAGGGACTCCCGGTAGTGCGTCTTAGTGGGGCTTGCTAAAAAAAACAGTATAAGTGTTTTTCACTTCCTGCAATGCCGTTAATGTCATCATCATATGTGATTTGTCCAAGCCAAGACCAAGTCTGCATCTGCAATGCTGCATGCAAGCGACTTGCATGTGCACGTGGTTGCACAGCTAGCATGAATATGCTGCAGAAAAGCGTGTGAAGATTGGTAGCTTTCTATCATGTCAGCTGTAACTCGAGTGGCTGGCAAGCTAATGGCACTGTGGGCTGCTGACCTAACACCTCCCCACTAAGAATGGTGGGGTATAGTTATTGTACCACAGCATAAGCCCTTGCTTAAATCTTTTTCATCTTCAGGTGGCGCTGGGATTGCTGTTCCAAGAAAGGACTTGCTTTTGGCCTGCGTATAGGAACTTGATATGTTTTCTAAATCTCTCATTGCTATAGCTGATACCTTTGTCATTTTTTGTCATAGATGGGTAACTTGCGCAAGCATCTGAGTTGTGAGTATAGACAGCTGTAAAATTTTATGTTACCTGGTGTTTATGTTTGCGAAGGATGACAATGTTGGGAAATTGAGGGTTGAATGTGCCTTCTCTCCAGTGACTGGTTAGATTGCATATAGAAAGGCAATTGTTAGCAATGGAAATTCATCAAAAGAGTACAGGAAGAAACAAACTGGTGGCGGCTTAGCTTGGTTAAGCCTGGATATCAGAAGCTAAAAGCTTCAACGATGCCATGGCTTAGCTTGTGGTTCCTTGGTGTAGTTGGGGCTTACCTTGTTGTTCACGGTTGCCCCTTATAGATATTCCATGGCTTATCATCACGGTGAAACATTGATTACAGCCGTACATCACATGAGGTTAAACTTTATTCTGATTCCACATCATCATCACCGTTAAACTTCTGTATAGACATAAACACAGCCCGGTGAAAGCACACTGCACTGGCTAAAGGCCTCTCCTGTGACATCACGTGGTTTGCGCATGCGCAGCTGTATAGTAAAATGAGTTATGACTGGTTTTTGGTGTGAATGCACCGTTTTCCATCGAGATAATTGCCCCTGCAACTCAGAGACAAATTTATTTCGACAAAGTTTGCCATTCCGCATGCCGCACGTGATACCGTTTCACGATTGCCGCTGCCGCCGTGCTGCTAACTTTTCCGAGTGTTCAATCTTTCGCGCCTGTGAAAACTGCTTAGGTATCACTTTTTCATCTGCATCGTCATGATTAGGATGTTCGCACGCGGCAGCAATACCCTCGAGGAAATCATTCGCTCTGTTATCTGTTGTGCAGAGCACCATCGAGGAGCGTCAGCACTTCGTCGTTGATTGCTGATAACAGGATGCCGCGTCACCGGCGCGTCTCTTTTCTCTACCTTTCTTCGGATTTTAGGCTAGTATGAAGCTCGAACCTAAATTTTCCCTGCTTTATGCCGTGGTCGTGACGACGGAACGTCGCTAAACCAGCTAGGCCTAACGACGCAACCTTCTCATAATAGTGCCAAGCCGCAAGCAGTCTACGCCGGTAGCCAACCGAAAGTGGTCGTTTGGGTCACATGCTTTTGGAGCCCAAAAGCAGCGCGTGATTCGCGCAAACTTGTCCCTTCGTTTTTCACTTCGGGAGTTCGCTCGTGGACGCCAATCGTGGCATGGGAATAGCCTGAAGCGATCTCTAGAACGAGACTAAAATGATGCCGGTGGAGCGCGCATTTCTCGATCTGCGGCCGATCAAAACTCAGCTTGATTTGACCTCAATTTAAAGCGGCAAACGTTCAGATTCGCATCATTGGAGCGCTGTAAAGTGCGAAATGGGCGATATTTTTCAACCTAAATTTGCAGATAGTATCGGAAATATCTCGGGACTGCTATAATGAAGAAATAAAAAAAATCGATTTGTATGCCGATTTTCGCCCGCTTAATGTGTACGCAATTACAGCGTGTCACTAGGTGAGTGAACACAAGAAAGAGAAATACAAAAGTTAGGAAATTTGCATGCGAAATCAAAGTACTGTGTACATATGCCCAGTTACCAGATTGCTGAACATAATAAAGGTACCCTGCTGCGGTGGCTGAGTGGTTAGGGCGCTCGACTGCAGAACCAAAGGACAAATCAAATCCAGCTGCAGCGATTGCTTTTCAATGGAAGTGAAAAGCAAGATGTCCATGTGCTACGCAATGCCAGGTAGAACAAGAGGAAGAAGATGGTTTACATGGGTATGAAGGAGCATTTAACAAGGGTAAATGAGGTACGCCTCAGTTCGCAGGTCGAGTCAACGTTTCGACAAGTGGACTTGTCTTCTAGAATGAAGACAAGTCCACTCGTCAAATCGGCTCAACCTGCGAACTGAGGCTTCCACCCCCTTTATCCCTTGTTCAGTGCTCCTTAATACCGCGCAATGTCGGTGTGTGTTAAAGATCCTCAGGTGGCCGAAATATCCAGAGCATTCCATTACGGTGTTCCTCATTGGCCTGAGTCCCTATGAGATGTTACACCCCATAAATCAACCGACCATCAAAAAGGGAATTCATCTCACTGCCTGGAAGCATAGCCTTATTTAGGTAGCGCAGAGTAGTTTTTGCAGTCTGTGGCTACATTTTTGTACTGCCATGCAATTAGGGTTCTTCTTAGTCCATTTATCTACAGGAAAACAGTATAATAGAGTCCAGCCAAGTTTTCAGTAGTGGCTTATGAAAACTGATAACTTCATGTATTGGCTTAAACCACAAGCAGTTTTTTTGAAATCAGAGCTATACTACAGCAGTTATGTCATTGTAGTCTCCACATGGTGACCACTTTGAAATGTTGAGACTCTCGTATAAGTACTGCTTCCTGACCAATGTAGTGATTTTCCTCTGATTGCTTTTGTAAATTCGTTTGCTTGCTGACAGAAACGGGTCAACATTGATTGTTTTGAGTAAGTCCTTGGCACGCTTGCCAATGCAACCCTTAGTGCGCCAGTGCTCACTGCTCATCCTTGCTGGCAACAAGGAACTTGTTTTTGCTTTGATATTTTTCTTCTGCAGAGGACGGGGCCTAGGATTTGAACAACCTTTGGTTGGAGAATTTCGTATAGTTGTGCCTCGTTAATATGGACACTTTGGTTTCCGAGTCATAAGCGAGTCATCTATAAGTCATGAATCAAAACAAAGGATTTTATTGAGAAAAAAGAATTGTAATTAATGACGGCTTTTGCACATAACGGTGTGCACTGGACTCAAAATTTCACAGAACACTGGCAATTTTGAGTGCTTTATCATTGTCATTGTTGTCTTTGAAAAATCTTAGGGCAGTCTGAAGCAACTCGCGTACCATGACACCCGTGATGGTGGGCTTTGTGTTGGTCGAACTTTCAAGCACGAACTCCTCACTGGCCGATGAATCAGCATCCGATTCTCTCCTCATCGCCGCTTCCAAAATGGCCTCGTCACTGAGCAAAGTAGCTGCTTGAGATTCTCCTGAGGTGAGGAAACAGCTGAGCTGTCGATACTAGTCTCTTGCGGTTTGGATTGGGTCAGATGGCTTTTGCCGCTTGTATTCACACTCCCGCCATGCCAAAAGCTAGACTCAAGTTGAGGATTACAGGCTCCTGATGCTTTGCACTTTTTTTGCCTAGTTAACCTTTCTGCCTTTCTGTTCTTCTAATTCTTTCTTTTTTTGCCTTATACTGTTTCCACAAGGAAGCAGGGGAGTCAAGTTGGCACGCTGCTATGCAGAGGGCTATCGAAAATCCCATCTTCATGGCGCCGTTTCTATGTGTTCCTATAAAACAAACACTGCAAGCTGAAGTACAGTTTAGAACGACTGCTAGCCGACTACGAAGAGCTCAGACCTTGTCAAGGCCACATCGTTGTCTCAAAGCAAAGCCAACATGCGGACCACCTGGTATGCAAAATGTGGCAGTTCGACAACGCAACAGGGACGAAATCCAGGAGCATGAGAGGGAAGCACGTCCAGGACGGGACGCCCTGTCCCAGTTGCGTGTTCGTATGTCGCCTTTTGTCGCTCTACTTTGTGAGTGCCTTAACTCTCACCGAAAACTGTTAACGGCTTCATGGAACACACGTGCTTTGGGAAAGAAAACTTCAGTTCTCACCGCCACTGTAGGCACCTGTCCTTCTTCCTGTCATTTCTTTCTTACGCTTTTACCGGCCTCTCTGTTCACGATCAGCAGAATTTATTGCAACCACATATTGCTGTTTTCCCGACTGCGGCGGCACTTCCGCTGCACCCAGAAATCTCCTCGTCCCCCTCTTTCGGGGTCTTTCTTACGCTTACCCTCGGTTTGCTGTGTACTTTCCTCTCTGAACCCCCCCCCCCTAAAATAGCGACGCGCCCGCTTTGGTTTTTTATAACCCCACAGGACTCGTTCAGGCATCCCGCCGTATCGGCTGTCGCATAGGTTCACAGGCGGCGCGCCCTTCTTTAACTTGCGTTAGGACTCCTGCTTTTTTTCAAGCCCTATCCATATCAACGAGACAAAAACACATGGGCCCAAGTGGGCTGTGTGCATTCTTCCCCTGTCCATTGTCCAGACAGCGAGTTTCCATATTAACGAGACATAAATACATTGAAAAGGTTTCGTCCCCAGAAAAACTGTCCATAATTCGGGTTGTCCATATTAACGGGGTTCATAACAACGGGGCACGACTGTATGTAAGGCACTTGATGATGGAATTGATGCACTCAAAGTAGCACAAGTTGCCTTGAGCTTCTCATTAGCATCGCTAGTAAAGAAGGCTGGTGAACTTTTCTGCAAGGCTTCAAGCTTTCTTTCACTTAAGTTTTAATTGGTTGGAGGAGCTTGAGGCTATTGGGAGCAATGACTCATCATTCTGACTATTGTGTTCTTGTTGGTCACTCTTAGTGGGATTCACTTCATAGTCTACTTCGGTGCCCGGTTTCGAAGCAGTGGGCATTTCAGCTACAGCAATATATGCACTGTTTAAATAGCCCTCAGGTAATAGAGGCTTTACAAACATTAGCGCCATCTAGTGAAAGAAACAAACTGTGCATGGGAGCCATGTTTTGTTCAGTCTGTCCGCGCTTCCCATCGAGAACGCTGTCAACGTGCGCCTTCGTGGAACCCGTGCATGCACCGAAAGGCGCATTGGAATGCTCACAAGTGATTGATTCATTTTTTAACATCACAGCAGTCACTGTTAGCACCAAGCTCTATTTGGAATGATGCCAGCATGTTGCTGCGTGCCCTTCTGCAGCGAACGGATTTATTGAGGAAAATATGGTGGCCAGCGCGTGATCAGCATGCCGTTCATGGTTGCCAGACTTTTGTAAACTCTATTGTTCGAATGAAATTTCTGTTAGCCGGAAGACTACACAGAAGTGCTTACAGGCAAATTTGGTCTCCTTGGAGTCCATGCATATACATTCTGGTCGAGACATGTTTACCGTGTGCCAGCCAGGGGAAGATTGCGATCGCACAGTGAACGCTCCAGCTGCACTGTGCTGCTGAGATCACTTTCAGTGTACTCTAGAGCTGTGTACATTCTTTGCATCATGTGTTTGGCAAAAGATGGAGGTCTGTTATATAGGTATTTCTATAGTGTCACTGTAAGCCCTGTATGATGACGATACAGCCATCTAACGCCTATGGTATGCCTGTTGCCTTCCTGATAAAAACTTTTTTTACGATAACAGATACTAACGTGGTCAGAGACGTTTTTCTTCCTTCATTACTTTTCAGATACTTGTGCTTCAAAATTTTGTTTTGTGATTCTGTACCTTTGCTTATTGTTATTACAGCATTGAAACCTAGCCTGTAAGCTATCACCCACATCTCTCTAACATTCAGCCATTGTCCTATGTACCTTTTCAGTTTTTCATTCTCCGAATGTTTGGAGCTCTTCAAGTCATTAATGTTTTGTTCCATTTCCTCTCCACTAGTTGAGTTTGCAATCTTCCGGAGAGCAACAAGCACAGCTTCCTTTGATTGCACACAGTTTTCACTTCTTTTGAGCCACCTACCCCATGACTGCTCTCAGTGGAAATAACAGAGGAAAACCGTGCTTGTTGGAAAAGATTCATGCAGAGCATTTATCTCAGCTTGGCTGTTGTCAATCATCCAATAGTCAGGGCAGAAAGCTGGATTCCATTTGTTGAAAATCGCAAGTGCTTCTGTAATGTAAGCACTTGTTTCAAATTGTGGTATAAAAGCTCCAATTGTCATATAGCCGTGTTGGCTCTTTACAACAATAAAAAAAAGTGGCAAAGCATAGTTCATTTTCTTATTGGTTGCATCTAGGCATGCAACAGTTTGGCCATATTTCAGCATGATCTCTTTCGTGAATTTTGACTGATAACAGAAGAGAAGTGTTTCTTCACATTCTTGTTCAAATTCTTGTACTTCATCACTTTCACATCTCAGATTGTTACAGATTTTCTTTTTGTATGATCTGTAAAAAATGTTACTGTCTGGTTCATCCTTTTGGTATGTGCCTATCAAGACTTCGGCATTTTCCTTATCTAGGAAGCTAATCCTGTCTTTATGAAGCGCAGCCTTCTATATGATTACGTATATCTGCATCAGTTGGAAAGAATACTCGGCAACTTGTGTCTGGCTTTGACTGATTTGCGAAGAGAACTTACTTGACATAAAAGTCTAAGCACTGTTTAACTGAACACCTGTGCCGTCGCGCACAAGGTCATGTATTTTGGCCGATACTTGTTCACTCACAGCTTAGCTGAAGCCTGCAATGTGTGCAAATTCATGCCCACTGTGCACACTCATGGATGACACTGTGACGTATATGCGTTGCTCGGTCCTGATGTTCTCTCTATTTCATTTTCTAGCTGCCTTATCTTGTCAGCCTTGTATGTCTTGTATGTCCTTTCTATTCCTGTGCCATCAGCGATGTCAACTTGAAATGCAAAATGATCAAAAGGGAATATCAATTATTAGATGTGTATATTGCCTACAAAATATATATGTTTCTTGAAAAGATTAATATGTGTAGGTATAAGAGCAATGGATATTGAAGGCATTTTAAGTTACATCAACCAGCCTCCACTAATTAGAACAATTTTGTTCCTTTGCTTATGTAATATTATTGGTGGCATTATGGTTAAATACAGTCGAGTCCACTTATAACAATATTCAAGTTCCACAAAATTTTCATTGTTATAACCAATAATTGTTATAAACAGTTTGCACGAAACAAAGCATAACTGCAGAGAGGGGTCACAGACGGCAAGTGACATGCGAGCTCCGCCAAGACATCGTTTTGGTGCCCCGAAAGGGGTCTTGTAAAAAATATGAGAAGGTTGCCGGGGCTGCCCCTCAGCTTGAGAAATCCCGAAGTAACGCTGGGCTGAAGAGAGAGAGAGAGATGAAACTTTTATTAAAAATTGAGGAGATTGGGGCACGCAGGCCCCTGGGGTGAAATCGCCACAAGCATCTCACCACTTACATCTCACTTTCTTGCACGAGAAAACCCCATGTCCGTTAACCTTGCTTGCCTCACGCGAAGTGTGTCGACATCCTTCTCCATTGCATCTCGGTACACCACGTAGTGCAGCGGAAGGTCCCTCGCTAAAACAAAGCCTCAGAGGGACTGAATCAACTGCAGGGCCTCTTGCGAGAACGTTGAGGCAGCCTGCCCTACCGCGTCGTCGTCGCTGTCGCCGCCGTCATTGTCGTCGTCAAGCACCTTGTCGAACGTGTTTGCGCCCATTGTCAAGCAAGGACTTTTGTTTGTCGAACTTCTCAACGGAGCGGATGATCGTCGACACCGTCGGTTGCGATAGTGCATACTCCTTCGCGATACTGCGCTTTGTCTTCAAATTGATAGCCGTGCGCTTTCTTTTCACCGGAAACGTCGTCCGATAATCAGCGGATGGATCAGTCATCTTCCGTTTCGGCAGCGATTCAAACGAGACGAAGAAACCACGTGGCCAGGAACGACTTCGGCGCAATCAACTTGCACAAACAGCCAAATCCATTTGCAGAACTGCACAAAATGAGGGGCGAGCGAGTGAGTGAGCAGATCAGCGCTGTCGGCGCGTTGGCGAAGTCCTTTTGTGTTTCGGAGGGTGGCGCAGCGCAGAGCTATGGGCGCAGTCCATTTGTGTTCTGAGGGGTGGAAGGGCAGCGGAAGAAAGGCGCGCGTGGCTTACAATGTGGAGACGGCCAGAAAACTGGTTCTATTGTATGAGTGCGAGGCGGGGAGGGTGCAGCAGCTGGAATTTTTTTTTCTTTTCTAGGATTTCGCATTCCACTATCTTTTGGCACGAGAACTCAGGATCCAGACTTCATTGTTATAACCGATAATGTGGCAAGGGGGCATTGTAGTAAGCGAGTTATTTTACCATAGAAAACATACAAAAGTGGATGGTGCAGCAGGTTTTCATTGTGGGCTGCGGGTTGCATATGCTTGTGAGCAGACTGAAACTTCGTTCTGGACAGCTTTCAAGATTTGCGCCTCATTCTTCACTTAAGTTCCCAGGGTGGTTTGCTTTATTTCGAACCGATGTATCACCTCTTCACGGGAGACGCTTTCCTTCAGTGCCTTCAGAATTACTACCTTTTGCCGTCTTTGGCCACATACCTCTCCTGGCAGGACTCCCCATCACGGGGAAGCGCAACACCATGACAGCACGACAAATGTGGGCACACGCATGACGTGCACGCGTGCACTGAACACGCCTATCAGGCCTAATACTCGCGTAAAGAATCGGACAATGGTTGCCCTGAGGACTGCACGCACACACACACAGGGAAGAATGCAGAAGCATGCGATATTCTTGAGAGAAGTGATAACAGTAGCGATGCATGCTCTGAAAATGCTACCCCTCGTACGTTTTTAGTTTCGGAATGTTGATCATCAGCACCAGTTTTCTGATGATCATCATAGCAATGTGCTCCTAAAAGTCACTTCAGCGCAGGCCATGGCCTGTCTCCAGTCCGAATTAACTGATATGCACTGAATTTTGCTCCGAATTATTGAGTTTGCTGGCAAAACCTACATAGATTTTGAAGGGAGAGAGTGAGCAGGCTGAATGATCTCAATTCTCAAATTACCATGTCCATGACACTTCTTACATACATGTTTAAAAAGCTTCTCTACATGCTTATCGCTACCTCCTCATTCCCGTCACACAGTAGAGCCACATAGTACAGGTGATTTATGATGCACTGCATCCATCTTGCGAGAATTTCACACTTGCGGCTGACGGCAAGCAGTTTCTTCTTGAGACCTACATTTCACAAAGAAAGATGCTTACACGCCACAGTGCAAGAATACTGAGGTGTTGACGCTACGCTTGCGGGAGTGTCCATATTATGTTCGGCCGCGGCGAGGTGCGCTTTGCAGTTCGGCTGCAAACCAACAGATGGTACTGATGTCAGCTGGCCTAGCTGAGCGGTGCTTCCGCCTTGATTCTGCTGCCCAAGCTCGATTTCCTCTTATTCACACCGCCAGAGGAAATTCGTTGCTTGAAATTGAAGTCTTAGTGTGCCAGTATTAAAACTGAATGAAATTGTTTGTGTAAAGTTTTAATGATATGACCATGGTCAAGCAGCACTCGAAGCCCATTCATGTTTCGCTCCCTCACCCAATTCATGCTTCATTCGATTTAATCATAGATCAAAGCATAATATAAGTGGGGTTACTTGTGCCACGTTCCTTTTGCTCACATAGCAGAAAAAATATTGCACCGAAAATTTTCTCATCACGCTTATCTTTGCTTTTTCACTGTATGTGAAGATTGTTCAAATGTTGTTTCGCATAGTGCACTTTCAAGATAAAATGGCATATATGACCATATATTAATGAATATTACGGCTAAGAGGAACAAAGCCTAGGCATTTTCCTTTTTTCCTGAGCCTTCTTTCTCATGCTCATGTTAAAATGCGTGCAGTGCGTGCAGTGCCTTACCTGCATGCTAACGTAGCAGTGAAGCAACTGAGCAACTACTTTTTCCTTGCGCTCATCACATGGAAAAGTAATGGTGTAGCCTGCAGGGGTGGAAGTGCTGCTCCAATAGGGGACCCAAGCATGGCAGGATGGCGCTGCGGGCACCAGTGAACAGCGCCCTCTCTGGCCAACGCCATGTAATCGGTCGGGCAGGGTGAATAGCTCGCCTGTAGACTTACGTGTCTTTGCAGCTTTTGCACGCTGGAGCAACTCGCTTTGCGCACGCTCGTGTTCTTTGTCGCTCGCGTTGTTGAAAGCTGCTTGTGCGCGCGCGCCCTGACTGCAGTCTGCTCGCTTTGCGCGCGCATGCATTCCCATGCTGAAAGAAAGCTTTCTTGAGCGCGAGCTTCTGCTTCTACTTTTCAAACTTGCGCTTGGACGAAGTGGTGTTTAAAGCGAGTGTGCAGCAATGTACACGCTTCGATGTGGTTGAAGAAAATAGCCGACAGCGGTGGCTATTTTCACAGCACAAGTGTCAAAAAGGGAGAGCTGTTAGTCAGCCATGTGCATTCTGTTGAGCAGATTATAGAAGATAAGCTGTTATCGTGAAGGCTAAGTGTGTGTCGTAGGTCAGCGACCACATCGCGTACGACGTGGGATTTGAGGCAAGTATTTAATTGTTAGTACTGGGGAGATTGTTAAATCTCCCAGTAATATTCACAGCTTGCTTAGAGGAAGCATTCAGAGACTTTTAAGGGGAGCAGTTAGGGATAAGGGTAGATGGAGAATACCTCAGTAATCTGCGATTCGCTGATGACATTGCCTTGCTAAGCAACTCGGGGGATGAAATGCAAATAATGATTGATGACCAGGACAGGAAAAGTAGAAAGGTAGGCTTAAAAATCAATATGCAGAAGACTAAGGTAATGTTCAACAGCCTCGGGAAGGAACAGCAGTTTACATTAGGTAGCGAAGTACTGGAAGTAGTAGGCCAATATGTCTACTTAGGACAGGTAGTAACCGCAGATCCGGACCATGAAAAGGAAATAACAAGAAGAGTAAGATTGGGAGGGAGCGCATTTGGCAAGCACTCATAGATTATGACTAGCAGCTTACCGGTATCGTTCAAGAGGAAAGTATAAAAGTTGCATCTTGCCTATACTCACCTATGGGGCTGAAACGTGGAGGCTAACCAAGAGAGTTCTACTTAAGTTGAGGACTACCCAGAGGGCTATGGAATGAAAAATGGTAGGGGTAACATTAAGAGAGGAAGCGTGCACAGTGGGTCAGAGAAATAACTCAAGTTACCGATATTCTATAGTAGAAATTAAGAAGAAGAAATGGACATGGGCAGGACATGTAGTGCGAAGAGAGGATAACCGATGGTCGCTGAGGGTAACAAACTGGATTCCAAGGGAAGGAAAGCATAGCAGGGGGCGGCAGAAAGTTAGATGGGCGGATGAGATTAAGTTCACAGGGGTCAAGTGGATGCAGCTAGCACAGAACCGGGTTAAGTGGAGAAATATGGGAGAGGCCTTCGCCCTGCAGTGGGTATAGTCAGGCTGATGATGATGATGATACCCATTCCACTAAGGTCCAGATTGTAAGGCGCATGCAACCATTCGATGCGCTGTTTGGTTTTATTTTTAGAAGAGCTTGCAGATGTAATCTAGTTAGTGCCTATGAACTTAATAAAAGATGTGTGGGTTCATTCGCATCTTAGGCACGCTTTTCGGTTTATAGTGATATGTTAATTTTTATGCCACTTGTCATGCAATTGCATACTCAGAACATTATATACGTAGCTTCCACCGGAATAGAATGTGCATTCACATGTATACAAAGAAGCATCAACCTTTCTGCTGCAAATGAAATATTTTCGCGCTTTAATTTTCGTGAATCGCATTCAGCTCCTAATAACTGGTCCCGCTCTATTGATCGAGTAATTTCAATTCCACAGAGTAAATGAGACAGTTCCGGACAATATCTAGAAAAGCAAATTTTCGCTGCGTGCTTCATTGTTCCTATAGCTTTTATATTGGTATAGAACTGCTTTATTTAATCACTCGCCCCGCCGCGGTGGTCCACGCATCAGGGAATGCTGAACATGGCGACGCGGGTTTGATCCCGGCCGCCGCTCGCTGGAGGGGAACTGCAAGGACAAGGAGGTCTTTATAAATATACATTCCCGTTAAGTAACCACGGAAGGTATGGGGGGGGGTGAAATTTTTACAGGTCTCCAATACAGCGCCCCTCGTAGCCTTGTCGCGCTGAGGTTTACTTTAAACACTACAAACTAAACGAACATGTTCACTCAATTGTATCCTTGCAGGTCATTTTATATATCCTGCCTTGGAGCTTCAGTGTCTGCTTTCTAAAGAAGAAACAATCTGCGTCTGAGCATGAGTTGCGAGGCAGCATATCCTTGTTCTCTTGTTAGTTTTGCTCCTTATGTCGTGGGTTCGAAATGAACCAAATGGCCCGTCTCTGTTATACGTTTCTTTGCAGCTAACGTGGACATGCCCTAAAAAGCGCCAGCTTTGTACCTGCAAGGCAGGAATTCAGGGGCGCTGCAACATGTTGCTGCCGTGTGCTGTTTCATAAACTCCCACGAAGATGAGTCCTGCACAAGCCAGGCACAACAATGGGGCAAACCCAGCGGCAAAAATCCGAAGCCCTCTTTAAAGAGCATCTGGGCCTTAATGAAATGGGTGTAATAAAAATGACATACTTGCCTCAAATCCCACATCGTACACGATGTGGTCGCTGACCTGCGACACACACTTAGCCTTCACGATAACAGCGTTGTCTTTTACAATCTGCTCAACAGAATGCACATGGCTGACTAACAGCTGTCCCTTTTTGAGTGCGCTACGATAATAGCCACTGCTGTTGGTTATTTTCTTAAAACCCCTTCGAAACGTGTACATTGCTGCACACTCGCTTCAAACACCACTTCGTCCAAGCGCGAGTTCGAAAAGTAGTAGCAGGAGCGCGCGCGCAAGACAGCTTTCTTTCAGCACGGAAATCCAAGCGCGTGCAAAGCGAGTGGACTGCAGTCAGGGTGCGCGCGCGCATGCAGCTTTTAACAACGCGAGCGACAAAGAACGCGAGCACGCGCAAAGTGAGCTGCTTCCGCGTGCAGAAGCTGCAAAGACACAAAAGTCTACAGGCGAGCTGTTGCGACAGCCAGCAACACAGCAGTATATTTCCCCACATTTCAAGCGTTGCAGAACCACTCCAGCCATGTTTTAAACTCAGCTGTGACACCTGTTTGCTTGCCTGCGAAGTCACTGCGGCGGGCCGGCGCGAACACTCGCAAAAAGGTAACGCGAGCAGCACACGAAGCCGCCAGAACACGTTCGGTCAAGCGCCGCATCAGCGCCACGTCCAACTAATGCTTCAAATATTTGCCGCTTGTGGAGGAGCGTGCGCTGCAGTCTCACATCCAAACTTGAGGTTGGGCTCCCTAGTGCTCCAAACTACTTTCCCTCCTCCATCCTGCTCCAAAATGGAATATTGCTCCAAAACTGCTCCAAACTGGCTGCCTTGATTTTCTGCCGTCAAATTTAGCAGAACACTGGAACAGTGTCACAGCACCTGGGGCAAAGATATAACGTATCTAGAAAAGAATAATGAACTATTGGCAGCTGACAGTAAGTAAAACAAAGCTGAAGGATGATTACCCTTCAGTGCCATCTATCTTTCCTAAAGGCACTACTGTCTAGTGCTCATCAGGAATTCATCAGCATAGGTGTGAGATCAGAAAGGATATGCACAAGATAGAAAAATGTTGTGCCCGTTAATCTGAACTCCAAGTTAGTGCCGCTATACTTTAGTGCATCTAAGTGATAGACTCGACATTTGAATCTATCAAGTCATAATAGGCGAGCACTTCAGGCCAAACTGGGTGTTCAGTTATGAAGTGCACCAGCAAGCGTTCTGTTTGCTGCTAGTTTTTCCATGTTGCTAAGGTCAGCCTGCCTTATATATGTTTACATGCTTTGGTCGTTTGTCTTGTCAGAGAGGAGTGCATAGTCCTAAAACCATTGAACTTGCATAAAAAGGAATTTGATGGGAGATGTTATATTTCAGAATGAAAAAAAACTGCAATTATCAAAGAAGTTTGACTTAGAAACATGGTCCAAAACATAATTCAAATGGTCCAAAACTTGTTTCGTTGCTCCAAAGCTGCTCCAAAATGCTCGAGCCTACTTTTCCCCCTGTGTAGGTGTCAAGAACACCATCAATAGACCATTTACGGAAATCTAAGTCAGCTTCTCTGCAAGGCTTGTTTTCCAACCAAAAGGTCTTGTTCACAGATGCCACACTCGCATTATTTGCCTCTGTTCGCAAGTAAACTCTGGAATGTGCAGTTGACTTCAAGATGACTCAGGGAGACACCTCAGAAAGGTACAGTGGTTGAATACCACCCCTTCATATGCAAAAAACAGGGTGAAAGGGGTGAAGATTGTCCAGCGCCTTGCTGCTGCAGCGTGACTCCCATTCGTCACGCTCTCTCTATGTCTCACTTTCACGAATCGCCAGCATGAATGTGCCATTGAAAGGCATCTGCCTCTTTATTTCAACAGACTGCAAGAGTGGCATCTGGGAACAAAGACTTTTGGTTGGAAAACAAGCCTTGCAGAGAAGCTGACTTACAGATTTCCGCAAATTGTCTATTGTGTCCCAGTGGATTTGTGAGACATTATTTTATAAAACATAAAGCACACGGACGAAGATAGAGGAGGCAACACGAACGCGTTTTTTTTTACATAAAGCAATAGTCTTAGTCTTTTTATTCGCCTTAATTAGCTAGGGAAACAGTCATAAATGAAATTTTTAATCATTGCCTTATTGTCTTTCTGTTTAAACAAAATATTAGGCATCACATCAAAGCCACACGCTTTGTCTGCAATCAACAGGGAAATTATGCTTTGCAAGCAGTAACTGTGGATCTAGAAGGGAGCTTGCGGGCAAGCGGGCCCTATGTCGCATACAATCTACATCATCTGCAATACAGTGGTCCTGGTCATCTGAATTGGCTGCTGCCGCCACATCTCTGACAATGGACCAAACCCGCGTGGCATCATTGCCAGTCCACGCGATGGTGGTAATGCGTGAAAGTGCATCAGCTGCCTCGTTGTCAGTGCCTTTGATATGTCGAATATTGGTTGTGAACTCCGATATTTAGGCCAGCTGACGAAGTTCACGGACTATGTACTTCGAAGAGTTTGTACGGAACATACACCAGAGGCTTATGGTCCTTGAGAACGTAAAATGGCTGGCCCTCCAAGAAGTGGTGATAGTGCTGGATGGTGGAGTAGATGGCAAGCAGCTCGCGGTCAAATACGCTGTAGAGTCTCAGCAGGCTGGAGCTTCAGAGAAAAAAAAACCCAGTGGGTTCCACTCGGAGTCAATATGCTACTGGAGAACTGCACCAATGGCCACGCGAGAAGCATCCATCATGATGCAAGTGGACGCGGAAGTCCTAGGGTGGATGAGGACGACTGAATCGGTGAGGGCTTGTTTTGCAGCCGTGAAAGCGGCCTGAGCCTCGGGAGACCAGGAAGTCGCGGAGAATGAGGACTTGGTGGTGCGGAGAAGGTCAGTCGGGGTGAAGACGCTCGGCGCAGTGTGGAATAAAGCGCCGTGAAAAATTCACTAGGCCCAGGAACTCATGGAGTTTGCATAGGGTAGTAGGTGCTGGAAAGTCCTTAACAGCCTGGATATGAGAAGGCAATGAACGAATTCTCAGTGCCGAGATGTGGTGGCCCAAGAACTCAAGGTCGGAAGAGCCGAAAACATTTCTGGGCATTGACGACCAAGCCAAACTCTTGGAGGCGGTGAGAGTTCCCGGAGGTGACGCTCTGATCCTGTGGAGAACTCGCGATGAGGATGTCGTCGATGTAGGCAAATATCGCCGGGAGTCCACGCGTCACTTCAGCAATGAATCCTTGGAAAGTGAGCTGCGTTGCGTAGCCCAAATGGCATGCGCACATAGTCAAACAGTCCGAAGGGTGTAGTGATGGCCGTCTTCGGAATATCGGCCGGCTCAACAGGGATTTGGTGGTATGCTTTGACAAGGTCCACTATACTAAAGATGTTGCAGCTTTCCAGATGTGCAGTGAAGTCTTGGATGTGTGGAAGGGGATAGCTGTCGTGGACCGTATGAGCGTTGAGAGCCCGATAGTCGGCGCACGGACGCCAATCACCCGGTTCTTTCTTGGGCACCAGATGGAGTGGTGAGGCCCAAGCGCTGATGAAGGGTGAATAATACCCAGCTGGAGCATGTCAAATTCCTGGTTTGCAATAGCCAGATGCTCGCCGAATAGCCGAGATGCTCGTGGACGAGCTGCGACAGGTGGACCACGCGTGACAATGAGGTGCGTTATACCGTGCTTGGATGGCTGATGGAGATTACAAGGCCTTGTGACCTTGGGAAAGTCTGCAAGGACTTGGGTGTACGGGCATGACGGAATCAGAGTTCGGATGCCAGTGGAAGCGACAGCCGATATAATGCCGGTGATGGAAAGGTGCGTCTTGCTGTCGATGAAACGATGGTGACGCATGCTGACGTCCAGATCAAAATGTGTCAGGAAGTCTGATCCGAGGATGGATTGATGTATACATCAGCGACGATGAAGACTGATCGAAATGTGCACCACAGGCCAATGTCCAGAGTGAGGGATCGGAGACCATACGTTGCGATGGAGGTTGAGTTGGCCGCACGGAGAATAGGTCAATGTGACTTGGAAGCATGGTCGGCCTTGGAGGACAGCAGTACGGTGACTTTGGCACCAGTGTCGACGAGGAAGCACAGGCCAGAAATGTGGTCCATGACGACGAAAAGGCGGCCAGGTTGAAGAGCGAGTTCACATGCCGCCGTCAGTGATCTCGCTCCGTGTTTCCCAACCAGTTGCATGGTGGAGTGCACTGGCGGGTGCGGTGCTGGAAAGTTCGGTGATACCAGCAGAAACGCGGACTACGAGGACTGGACGAGTGCGGACTGCTCGGCGAAGACGAACGGCGGCGAGGTGTTGAGGAGAAACCGTGCTGGGCATAAGAGGACGTCCGAAGGCCATCGATAGAAGCGGCCAGTTGATCGATCGGGCCTCTAACCGTGAAATGACGGAGGTCTCTGGTGGAGAAGATAGGGCAGCGACGGAAGGTAGCTTTGTGGACTCGATCAGCGAGCTGGGCGAGGCGGTCAAGAGTCAAGTCCCCCGCAGCAGCCAAGATGAGGCGGGAGGACTGCGGCAAGTGTTGAAGGAAGAGCTGCCTCAACAGTGCGCCATTCGAGTCGGTGTTGCTTTCGCCCAGGAGCTGCAGCATACTAGCGAGTAGCTGGGAGGGGCTGCGGCCTCCAAGCTCTTCGTAGGTGAGCAGCTGCTGGAGGCGCTTACTCTCGGACGCCGTGGTGCGGTTCAGAAGGCCCTGCTTTAGTCGCTGGTACGGGGCATCGCCCAAGGGTCCAGCAATAATGTCCGCCACCTCTTGAGTCACTTCAGGAGGCAGGTTAGAAAGTAAATGTCGAAACCGAGATAACTCTGAGGTGTTGTGGTGCAGATGGAAGATGGCTTCCACTTGGGTGAACCAGATCTGCGGACACTTGGTCCAGAATGTTGGTAGGCGGAGCTGGAGAGCTGCAAGGTAGTGTCAGGCGGAAGGTCGCCTGAGGACGGTAGGTTGCTGGAGTTTGTCATTTCTTAGGCCGGAGTCACCACTGTTGCGAATTTGCAGGGTCGCAGCGGAGCACCAGAGCCAGATGACCAGTGTGGCAGGTTTCTCGTTCTGAACAGCCCGTGCTGTGCTTGCGTTCCGAGCACACGCTGTAAATCTATTTTCCTCAAATACGGGCTGGTAACGCTGATCTCAGCGCCTCTGCTTTATAGCGTCGGTGGGCGCTATAGTCTCACCCGATGAATGAGACCCAGTCTGTCTTAAAAACACCGATTTAGTCAGGACAAACAGAAAAGCATTCAGAAAAGAAAACATTGGGGGCCGCTGCACTGAAAACAAACGGTTGAGACTGGTGAAAATGCGATACCTTGAATAAAACAAGGGCTTTAACACGGCGAGACAAAACTATCAGTGGCGCAAACGGCGCGATTCGATACGGCCAAATCTTAATGGCTGTTCAAGAAACATTGCTCCTCGCGTAGCAGCAACTCATGCAAATACGCTTAAGCCATCTCTCCAGATACCGCTTCCGTCTTCGACCAGGCAAGTCTCCGTTTCATTGCCTGTGCACATCCTACCGGCTTGCAGTGCTTCGTGGTTGCGCAACTGCCCATCGCGCTGCCGCCGTGCAAAAGCCTCGGGCCTTGCTTGAGGCGTTCGTTTCGCAACTGGTAGCTCGTTCATGCAAACTCGTGCTTTCCGGGCAAGCGTGACCCAAGCAACCACCGACATCCATCGGACAGCCAATGGCCATTGTTCCGGATGGCTACTGGATGTCCGCGAACAGCCAGTGGACGTCCGATGGGCGTCCAAAGGGACTTGTCTGGTCAATGGACGTCCATTTCGGACGTCCGTTCCCATATCTTTCTCGGATATTCGCATATATGCTGCATGCATGCTTTTTTCGCTCCCACGAGGCAATAAAATAGAAAAGCAGCTTAAAGTACAACCGGCATATTTTATTGTAAAATGTCTAATTCCTAAATATGACGTAAAACTTGAAGCGCACATCCATCTTCCGTGATGAAGTGGAAGCAACCAGCTTTCTGCAAAAAGAAAAACAAAACAAAGGTTAGTCTTCAAGCCTACACTAAATTTCAGTAGACCTAAAATGCTCGGCAACTTTGTTTTGGTATTCACATTAAGACCAAAATACAATGAGGTGAGAGAAATAGCCTGTAGCTCATGCACAGCATTATCTTCACTCGAGGTTTTCTGGAGGCCAATAACAAGGAGATTGAGTATTTTTCATATTGTACCTGCCCTACAACACTTGTTACAAGCAGTTTCAAATATTAGCGAGGTTCTGCCCTTCTTTTCCCTTAGTTCACGCCAGTTATATCGTTCAGTCGTGGAACATCACACCAAGCTTTCTGGTCACCGGCTATCTTTCGAATATCACATAAATTCATCTGCAATGCTTCAAGGATAAAGCTAAATAAGCTAAACAGTTCAGAAGGCAGTATCATACAGGCCATACCTAAATTAAAATAAGCTGATAAGGCGCTTCAATAATTTCAAGCACAGAAAACGCCACTCGCTATCTGAAATTTGTTTTTTGTAGTGGTGCACAACAACTTTCAAGCTCGCGAGCTTAGGCGATTATCGCATTGTACAGGAGCAGTTATGCATGTTATCACTGTAATGCACTGCAGCGCAGACTGTGCCCTAGCAAACTGCATTAAAAAATGCAGAGCATGCCACTTGTGAAGGCAAGCATAAAAAAAAATATCTTTGAAGGCAGACTGTTTGCCCAGTGCCTCGGTTGACGAAAACAAGGAGGTTGGTTATAAGCTTTGCAAGATTGCAAGAGTAGAACGCGAGCACCTCCAGCAATTTCCTAGTTTGCATAGAGGAGAGGGAGAGCCAAGTCACTCGACGTACACGGACGCCACCGCGCCAATTACGCCTGCTATTCGGTGTAACTAGCTCCTTAATACTCTCGCGTTGAAATGTGTCAGTAGGTTCACTACGCTGTTACATATTCATACAATTTTCGCTGCGCAGATTTTCACGAAGCTCGATCGCAGTATTCACTTTCAAACGCGGTCGCTTTCGCCGTTCGTTATCGTCGTGAACCACTGTTGCTCCAATGGGGTAATCCTTTCACACTAGGAACTGGCACAACTGCACAATCGTCCTTGCAGCGCACACAGATGGGTGAAAGCATTCGAGCATAGGTGCGTGCACTCGCACAGAAAAAAAAGCTGCTGCCGCGAGCCGCAGTGACCGGACGACAGCCGGCAATGGCGGCATAGCAACACGTGGTACGAAACCACGGCAAAAACATTCATGCGCAGAAATTAATTGGCCGTAATAAGTTAAAACTATATTTTTACTGAATATTGGTAATTTATTTAAATAGGCTACCCTTTCTTGTGAGGGTATCCCCACACACACACACACACTGCGATGGAGTATGCAACTTTCAACATAACAGCACGGTAGGCGGGGACTGGCAGGGATTTCAAACAGCAAAAAAACTATTTTTGTAAAGACCCACAGTGCAAGGTAATCCGGTGCCTTCGTTCGCCAAGACGGGGCCGTGGACCTTCGTGCATGGCGAAGCCGCGCAGGCCGATGCGCCTATAGGGCAGTGGCGTAAAATGTGGCCAGCCTCACTGCAGTGGAAAGAAGCTTTCCGATGGGGGCCAGTGCCGGCTCGCGACGCGTATTTGCCGGCTCCGCTCCGTACAACAGCTCACAAATGGGGCTTTGACAGAGAGGCATATATATTGTAATAGGGCGTTTATTGACGCTCAGATGGAGAGCTGTGAGGACAGGACCTTGCAACGGCGAGCCCAGCGTACTTCTTCTTTGTCTTCGTCGCACAACGCACAGGTGCATGTCGATGGCTGAAGTGCTATCACAGTACATTTTCCCCCCGGGTAAAAAAAAGGAGCCATCCTGGCGACTTATGGCGCGGAAAGCACAGCGGGGTCATAGAATGGCTTCAGTCGGTTCACGTGAACTGTTTCACGACCACGGCGACGCAAGTCCGCAGAGGGCGTGACGGGCTCAACTACGTAGTTGACTGCAGATGTTTGCTGGAGGACCCTATATGGCCCGTGGTAGCGAGCAAGAAACTTCTTTGAAAGGCCAGGGGTTGTGGAGGGCACCCAGAGCCACACCAGTGTGTCCGGGAGATATGACGAAGCTTCGCCGGTATCACGGAGGTATTTTTGTTGCCACTGATTTTCTGTTGTGAGAGAGCGGGCGAGTTGACGGCATTCTTCTGCGTACGTGACGGCATCGGATAGCGGGGAAGATTCGGAAACGTCAGGGCGGTAGGGAAGAAGTGTGTCCATAGTACAGGGTGGCTCGCGCCCGTAAAGGAGAAAGAATGGAGAGAATCCAGTAGTGGCCTGTGTCGCGGTGTTATATGCGTAAGTAACAAACGGTAGAACTTGGTCCCAATTGGAATGGTCGGTGTTCACGTACATAGCCAGCATGTCACCGAGAGTGCGGTTAAAACGTTCTGTCAGTCCATTCGTCTGAGGGTGGTACGAGGTAGCGGTGCGGTGTATGATGCGGCATTCTTTCAGGAGAGCCTCAAGAGCGTCTGATAAGAAAACGCGTCCGCGGTCACTGAGCAGTTCGCGAGGGGCACCATGGCGAAGAACCAGGTTTTTCAGAATAAAGGCAGCCACGTCGCGTGCGGAAGCAGAGGGCAATGATGATGTCTCAGTGTAGCGGGTTAGATGATCCACTGCCACGATAATCCAGCGGTTGCCAGCTGAAGTTGTAGGAAGGGGACCGTATAGATCTATGCCGACACGATCAAACGGACGGGCAGGACAGGGCAACGGCTGCAACGAAGCAGAGGACTTGAGAGGAGTTTTTCGGCGTTGGCAAGACTGGCAGGAGCGGACAAAATGGCGGACAAAGCGGTACATTCCACGCCAGAAGAAGCGTAGACGCAAGCGCGTGTAGGTTTTCAACACTCCGCCGTGGGCGCACTGGGGATCAGTATGGAAAGCAGCACAAATTTCGCCGCGGGGATGACGGGGGATGACTAAAAGCCACTTCCTTCCGTCGTGAAGATAATTGCGGCGGTAGAGCAGCCCGTCACGAATTGAAAAATGGTGAGCTTGGCGGGCAAGCGCCCGAGACAGACGACCTGGAGAGTGACTTGAAAGAAAGTCCAGAAGTGTAGATATCCATGGGTCGCGCCGCTGTTCTGTGGCCATGTCAATAGTGGCAAGCGAAGACAAATCGTAGGCGCAGATCTCATCAGGCAACGAAGAGGGAGGCAGCGGTGAGCGCGAAAGAGCGTCCGCGTCAGTATGCTTGAGGCCTGAGCGATATATGACACGAATGTCATACTCTTGCAGGCGAAGAGCCCAGCGAGCAAGGCGGCCGGACGGGTCCTTGAGGGATGCCAGCCAGCACAGAGCGTGATGATCAGTGACCACATAAAATGGTCGGCCATAGACATACGGACGGAATTTGCCGATGGCCCAAATAATGGCCAAGCATTCTCTTTCCGTAACAGAATAATTGGACTCTGCCTTGGTCAAGGTGCGGCTTGCGTACGCCACCACATAGTCTCGGATACCAGGTTTGCGTTGGGTGAGAACGGCGCCTATCCCAATACCGCTAGCGTCAGTGTGAATCTCAGTGGGCGCATTCGGGTCGAAGTGGCGGAGGATGGGAGGCGAAACTAAAAGACGGCGTAAAGTGTTGAAGGCGTCATCACAAGCAGGTGTCCATGCGCAGAGGTCGGAGCTGCCGGAGAGGAGCTGGATGAGAGGAGCAATAATAGAGGCGAAATTTAAGATGAAGCGGCGAAAGTAGGAGCATAGGCCAATGAAACTTCGTAGCTGCTTCAGTGATTTTGGGCGTGGGAATTCGGCAACTGCACGAAGTTTGGTGGGATCGGGAAGAATGCCATCCTTAGAAACGACATGACCTAGAATTGTTAGTCGGCGAGCAGCAAAGCGGCACTTCTTCAGATTCAGTTGGAGGCCGGCGGTAGCGAGACAAGTGAGAACGTCCTTCAGTCGGAGCAGGTGGGATTGAAAATCGGTAGAAAAGACTACGATATCATCGAGATAGCAAAGACAGGTTCGCCACTTGAATCCACGAAGCACAGTGTCCATGAGGCGTTCAAAGGTGGCCGGGGCGTTGCAAAGCCCAAAGGGCATGACGTTGAATTCATATAATCCATCTGGTGTGATGAAGGCAGTTTTAGAGCGGTCAGCGTCAGCCATTGGCACCTGCCAGTAGCCAGATCGTAAATCCAACGAGGAGAAAAACTCGGCGCCCTGCAAGCAGTCTAGTGCGTCATCGATGCGTGGCAGAGGATAGACGTCCTTGCGCGTGATCTTGTTGAGCCGGCGGTAGTCGACACAAAACCGGAAGGAGCCATCTTTCTTAGGTACCAACACAACTGGAGACGCCCAGGGACTGTGGGATGGCCGAATGACACCCCGACGGAGCATGTCGTCCACATGATCAGCAAGTACTTGGCGCTCCGAAGCCGACACGCGATAGGGGCGCTGGCGCAAAGGTGCAGTTTTACCGGTGTCGATGGTGTGCTCTACGACAGACGTGCGGCCCAAGTCAGTTTGAGGAAAGTCGAATGAAGAAGCGAAGTTCTGCAATAGGGCGACAAGTTGATCACGTTGCGCAAGTGGAAGATCAGCATCAATAGCATGTTGGAAAACGTCGGAGGGCGTCGAAGCGGTCGCAACATCGCAAGAGCACAGACTAACGTCGAAGGAGGGGGTTGAGTCAGCAAGAGTGGTGATATGACTGGGATCAAGCTCTTCAAGACGTCCAATGCATTCGCCACGGCGTATAGCAGGGGCCAAAGATGGAGCCAGTTCAGGAACGAGGCGGCCCGAGTCTTGAAAATGGGGAAGGAGTGAGATTTGACGTGCGACCTCTTCACGAATAAAATCTTTGATCTTTTGATTCAGCGGGCTCCCTTCAGAAGTTGGCGAACCACCCAGGGCTAATGCGGATACGCCTTCGTCGCACACACTGGAGCGGCGCCTAGAAGCGCGCCGCTTGCGGAGCTCGTCGTAGCTCTGGCAAAGCTTCACGAGTTCACTAACACTGGTGGGATCTTTCGCTACCAGCATCTGGAAGGCGTCCTCAGAAATGCCCTCGAGGATGTAGCGGATTTTGTTTGCTTCCGGCATGGCCGGGTCGACTTGTTTGCAGAGATCAACGACGTCTTCTATGTAGCTGGTAAAGGTCTCATCAGCGCGCTGAACACGATCGTGTAAACGTTGTTCGGCACGAAGCTTACGCACTGCCGGGCGGCCGAACACTTCCGCGAAATTCTTTTTAAATGTCGACCAAGATGACAGGTCAGCCTCATGGTTGCGAAACCAAAGGTTCGCCACGTCCGTCAGATAGAATATGACTTTACTGAGCTTGTATGAGTCATTCCACTTGTTGTAGCTGCTTACTCTTTCATAGGATGACAGCCAGTCGTCGACATCTTGATCGGCCGTGCCGCTGAAGAGGCAAGGGTCACGCTGGCGCACGACGCCAGCACACATGATCATGGGTGGAACGGCCGGCAGCGTCGAAGTGTCTTGCATGGCGGTCGTAGAGGGTAGTGTACGGCTTCGCAGTTCCAGTTTGGGTGGGATCGTTTCCAGCACCTCCGCCAATTGTAATAGGGCGTTTATTGACGCTCAGATGGAGAGCTGTGAGGACAGGACCTTGCAACGGCGAGCCCAGCGTACTTCTTCTTTGTCTTCGTCGCACAACGCACAGGTGCATGTCGATGGCTGAAGTGCTATCACAGTACAATATAAAGAGGTGGTGAAGGGTGGCTGTTCCCGGCCCTACGGAGCTGGGACGGTAGGTCAACGCCGCTTGCGGCGGGGGCTAGCCAGCCACCGAATCTTTATCTGTTGTAGGCTGGACGACGGCTGTTGCGGCGCGCTATTTTTCTCCCTCATTTTTTTTCTCTATTTTGTCTTCTGTCCGCACGAGGCAGCGGAGGTGGCTCAGCTACAGAGCCAGTAGCAGGCCCGTGCATTTTCTTTTCCTTCTTCCTACAGCCACAACTACTTTGCAGTCGCTGAGCGACACCAGCTCCTGGCCACTACACGTGTTCATAGGTGGTACTTGTAGTACATACGTTAAGGCTGAACTAGCGTAACAATTGAAGATCACGACCACCGTTACCAATGGACACAACGAATTGCGGCGTGAAAGCTAAGAAATTAATGATAATCGCCCCATACTGTGTATGTGCCAGAGTTTTTTAGGCCAACCAGCTAATCATTTGGTATATAATACAATTCGCTATCTCAGGGGCCGAATGGAAGTGGCAAACTTAATTGGATTTCCCATTGGAATTTTGAGTACCATTTGGAAAATCCAAATGGAATTTTACACACAATTGGAGCTATTTGGAATGCCCAATTGGTATTTGCAGAACCATTTGGTTAATCCAACTGGACTAATCCATTGGAGAGGTGCTCTCCAATATTGGGTCTAGATGTAACCATTTGCAGGTCCCAAATGGTCCCAATGGTTTTTTTATTGACTGGGCAGGACACATCTCGAGCATTGGAGACAAGTGTGAACGTTGAAACAGAATTTTGTCAGCGAGGAAATATATGTCCTGGAAACATACTCGTCCGTACGTACATCGGACGTACACCTCGTCTCTCATGCGGATATAAAAATATGTACGTAGTCTGTTCCTCCGACCAACGTACGAATACGGATGTCCGAAATCGGAGGTCGTACGTATGTCCGACGGACGTACAATTTCGGCAAAGGATGTTCGGCTGTAGCTCGGACGTACCACGGATATCGGTGGTTGCTTGGGGAATTTTAATAGAAAAAAGCGCGCCCGATTTGAAACACTAAATGGGGCCGCGGGGCCCCACAATATTTACACCTTCAAGGCCCACGGGGGAGGGGGGGAGACCTTACAGAAGGGAGTGGAATGAAAAGCTTGCCCATAATGCACAAAAACGAAAGAAAAAACATAGGGACAAAAAGCTTAATAATATCGATCAATGAGAGTTCCTTGTATATTGCTTCAAATATATCACGGGCAAAGGAAATGAGTTTCGTCTCGCATGAAAATGATTTATGTAAGTTATGCTGATTAGCAAAAAAATGCATTGCCTTCAATGAATTAACCAGATTAGAATATATGACATGATCAAAAATTTTGCACAGGATATTTGTTAATGAGATGGGTCTGTAACTAATTAAGGGCACAAAGCATTGTTGTCCATGAAAATTGGTATAACCTTACCCCCTTCTATAACCCTGTCAGCTATCCTGAATTCAATGATTTAAAGAACAGCGCATACAAGTAAATAGACGAGCAAACACTTCTATGTTTAAAAATTTAGCTTTGATGTCAAATTTTGAAGACGAAGAAACTTTTGATCACTACTTTCGATACGAAGACTGTCAAAGGTATCAGAGTCTATTAATGGATACCTCACTGAGGAAAAGAGAGGGAAACAGGTGATTTCTGTAAGAAAGCTTTAAAGAAAACATCATTGAGCACCTGGGCACTGTGATAGATGGATTGCTGCGCGACTGCTCTCGTTTAGGACTAACAATGAAGTTCCAAAACATTTTGGCGTTGTCAACCAACAAAGATGGAAGCGTGCTGTTGAAAAAAAAAAGCTGATTTTGACCGCCTGGCTGGCACTGCACTGTACATGGGGGCCTCTGTTTCCCTCCATTGAAACACAGCCGCCGGTGGTCAGGTTTGAACCGAGGTATTTGATTCAGTAGTCGAGCGTCTTGAACACTGAGCCACCGCGGCGGGGCATGTAGCATACTCTGTGGACTCCGGAAACAGGGTGGTGGTCAAGGGGGGGCGGGACATCGCCCCCCCCCTGCGTTTATTCTGAAGGGGCGCTGCCCCCCATTTTCCGACCGCTCACCCTAACATGACTTTTATGAGAACTCAAATTCTAGGACGTTAAAAATGTTGACTTGTAAATGAGCTAGTAGGGACTGCTGCCAGTTTGAAAGCTTTTTCTTTGTGTGAACTAAAATAAGTCTCCCAAGAAAAGCTTGGAATGAGTGACCACAGTTGATAAGCAAGGCCCAGGGGATGGAAACAGGCCGTGCGTGAACTTTCTTAACTCACGTGTGCATTGTTGGCGTGTAAGCATTTTGGACTGTTTTTTTATATATTTAATATCAATCGACCTCTCCTCGGGTACGTCACACGATGCGAGTGACGTCATGGTGGTGACGTTTCCGGTTTGCGTCGCAGACGCCGATGGGCAAAACAGTCGCCTGAATGCATGCGATCGCATAGAGAGTCGCTGCGAGAGCAACAAAAATCTTCATTGTGGGCATTGGGGCCTTTGCCTCGACCCTGAATTGTAATGCCTACGAGCTGCTGTGCAGTGGGATGCACCAACCGTGCCAAAAAGGCTCTGGTATACGCTTTTTCGATTTCTATGGGACGAAAACCTGGACTCAAGTGTGTGCACGCACTGCGCCAAGATAGATCCAAGCAAACACCCACAGACCGGATCTGCGGAACTTGATTTGTTGATTTGCTGATTTGTTCTAGAGTTCAGCTAGTTTATTATTCACTGTACTTATTACACTATCTGGTGATTTACATAAAACTGTTTGACTGCAGGTTGTTTTGTATCCATAGAATGAGGGGCTTTGAGAAGGCAAGCCGTAACTAATGCTTTACCTTCTTCGTTGACATTTTTTCATGTTTCCTCAAAAAGGGTGCTCTACTCAACCTCTGTTATGCTCATATATATGCAGTTCATCTCAATGGCAAGTAGCAACTAGTAAAGTATGTTGTCAGAGAGTTTAAGCTAAAACTTAGGAAATGAAGATCAAGTAGTTAGAGGGAATAAAAAATTGTTACATACTTTCCCAGAACTTGTTCCACTTACAAAGCTGTGAATTAGTGGACTGAGTGAGTCCAGATGAAACGAGCATTTCCACTTTGAAGAGTAAATAAGCCACATGCCTGCAAGCTTCTCCTAACCTAAAAGATAAATGTTTATTACTGCTAAATGCCGAGCATTACAAGAGCGCACACACTTTGAAACTTGTAGATTACCAACCGAGCTATTGCAGCAACTAAAGTGCCAGAACCTCTAGAAAACGTTAAGCGTGTACAGAGATGGTAGAGGGTAATAAACATTTTAATTGTAGCAAACTGGTAGCATAGTACGACTTACAAGTGGAAAGGCTAGGCTTGCAAGCGTAAAGGCTAGATAGGCAGGGTCTGAACTGCTCAGGCGGCAATGGGTTGTGAGGCATGTCGCATAGCACGGATCCGGAGCATTTTGGCCACCTAAGGCCTCACACTGCACGACACAAGAGCACACTTTCAACTTTGGCCCCATCGATAACTGGCCGGGATCGAACCAGCGACGTCGAAAACCATATAACACGATAAAAACATGCGAGATCATATCCTCTGCGTATCGCAGGCTGATTTCACGCGCGAAGGATATATTCTGGTGGGACGATTTGCGTGCAATGCACTTCTAATCTGCCGCATACATTCATATTCCTGCCTATCAAAGTAGCCTGTTAAAAAGCTATTGCTCGACGTCATACCGAACACAGCTTACCCGGCCATGCATGTGCAGTGGGCTGCCTGTACGGTTCCGTCCTCGTGCAAAAGCAAGCTTCATATAGTTTGCCGGTGGTCCTCCGCGACGGCACCACTTTAGCTTTTAAAAAGCGGCACTTTAAGCTAGCATCGGCAATGAAAACTTACATGCCCTTTCGCTGCAAGAACGTAAGCCTTCAACGAGCGATAGGACTTCAAGCTATCTGTGGTTTAGCTAGGGCTGGGCGTCTGAACAAGGTACACGCATATGTCACCAAAACGAACATTTGGCCACAATTTGGAGTCATTTTTCCAGTCCTTCAAAACGAAGTGGTCGGGGTATTGGTCCCCGTCAACTGCTAACTTTTCAACATACCGCTGGCGAGCGATTTCAGGCGACATCGCGTACTCGGACAGCTCCATCGGTTCGGAACACACAGGAACGCATTGGAGGCTAGTCGAGACAAGGAATGGGCCTGGGTCGAGACCACGGTGTAAGAAATAATCGAGACACAAGCGCGCGCCGCTGTATTCAGCACGGCCGCAGTCGAGAAAAACGACCGGTTTTGCCCATCGCTGCTGCATCGGAGAGCGCTGCAGTCGCCGCACGTGCGTTCTGTGACGTCACATTGTTTACTCGAGGGGGAGGTCTATTAAAGGCTGTACAACATTTCATTTCCTTGCCCGAGTTCCAATCACTGGCGATTAGTATAGTTTAAAATAACCTGCATTTTGCATACTGGTAAGCATATTTTTGTTGAACGATTTAAACAATTTATTTTTATACTCAGCTTGTTTTTTTAAATTTCGAGTTTCTTTAGTAAAAACTAATTGAAGAAAAAGCGAAAACGCTAGTCACAACAAACAACAAGAATAGCAGCAGCATTTTTATTTGTTTTCAATGCATCATTTGCATTACCCACATTTTAGTTTAAGTGAGCTTTATATTTAGTTTAAATACGCTGTAAATTTCTTGCTGAGAAATCATATATGCCAACTATGATAGCCACTGGATGTGATGTATTCCCACACTACATCGCTTCCTCGTGCAAGAAAATGGGTATAAATGGCACTTATGTAGTTAAACTGAACAAACACTGATACTGCACGCCGGTCACCTTGGCCTGTTATGATTTTACGTCTTTGCCTTATTCGTTGAAGCTAGGTAAGGGCGCCTTAAAGATAAGAACACACAAATAGAAATTTAATCGAGATATACAGTGTCCGGTAAATCCGCTGAAAATAGTTGAACTGGTCAGACTTGAATGTGCTGGTGTCCATCTTTAAGTCGCCCCGCAGCGGTGGTGCACTGGTTACGGCAGTCCACTACTGTTTCCAAGGGCAGGGGATCGAATCCCGGCTGCGGCGACCGCTTTTCAATTCAGGCGAAAAGCAAGGCGCCCGTGTGCTGTGCGATGTCGGTGCACGTTAAAGAACCTTAGGTGGTCGAAATTTTCGGAACCCTCCACTACGATGCCTTTCATAACCTGAGTTGCTTTGCGACATTAAACCCATAAAACCATACCATACCATTGTCAGGAGATGTAGGGGACAATATAAGCGAGTTGATTACGTTTGCACTTGGGGAGACTGGAAAAAAGGAATGTTCATACTGACAGCACACATAGTTTCCACAAATGACAAAATTCTTACTCTATGCTATCAACGAACTTTTAACATCCATATTATGGTTATTTGATATAGCATTCACTCTGTTTCTACCCTCTTTTACCATTTATGTTTCTTCATACCAATTTTTCCATTCACCCAAAGCGACCTATAGCCTGAGTCGCTTTGGGATGTTAAAACCAAATAAACCAAACCAAACCATCTTGATGTCGATTCGAGTATACTCCCTGAGTCCATCGGGTTAAAGGCAGAGTCACACTGCGGAAACGCAACAGCTACAACAGCCGAACAAGTTCGCCAAACAAGCCATCAACAAGTTTCCGAACCAGCTTGTTGCCCAACAGCTTGTCACACCGCACAAACAGCAGGGAAGCCGAACAGGTTGCTGCAGTGTTACCTCAGTGTGACAGTGTTCGGCAACCAAAAGCAGGAAACTGTCCGTCAATGCTGTTTGGCCTGTTCGCTGGCCGGGCGAATTTCCAGGCGACAACAGACCATCCAAAGTACTCATATTTGAGCTGATTGACTCATTCCTGCGAATTTCCTACTTGCAGATACGGCTTTCTTTTTTTGCAGAAAGTTTCTATGCAAACCATTTCCCACGTTGTGGCGTCTTGCAGGCAGTGCATTCAAGTGAGCGCTGACGCGGCGGTGGTCGCTCGTCCTATTGGCAAGGGCACGGAACTTCGACAACGGCGCCTCCCGCGGGTGGCAATAATATGCGCTGCTGCCTGCCAGCCGTCACGTTGTTGGCTAACTTATTGCGCCGGGAATTCCCGCCTGGGCGGTGGCTGTGTGAACCTTGAACCAAACGTGAGGCCCTGTGTGTGCGCCTGGGGACATGTAAACTGACAACCCCCATCTGCAGCGTCCCTCCGACACGCCGCGGTGGCTGGCGCCGTGCTATCCGTGTTTACCTTGTTTTGGTTATGGTGTTTTCTTTTTGCAATGGGCCTAGTGCGCAGCGAATACAGCGTCCATGTTTTGATGCGAGAGTGCGATCACGGGACACTGAGCAGCAGTGTGTGGTGTGTCAACAATGAGAGCGGGCGCGTGAAATGTGCGAAGGAGTGAGTGGTGCGTCAGCACGGAGAGCGGACGCCTGAAAACTGCAAACCTGCGTCTGTGAAACGAAGAAGTGTATTTGTAATCCAGTGGTTAATGTTAATAAGACATATGACATGATCGGATCAGCAAAGCTCGCATGGGTGAGCTGTATGGTTGTGCGGTTAGAACGCCAACTTGATGTCCGGACGAGGAATTCCACTCGTGTTGCAAGCCAAAGTGGTGGTGTGTCGGATTCGCGTTCTCACGGTCGAGGCCTCACAAATGCCTCTCATGTGACTTTTCTGTACTCCTGTAAGTTTGTAGATTACTCTCATGTAATGTCTTCTCTGCCATAAGCCTCTGCCCATTCCTCCAAACCTCCTACTGCTTATCATCTCTGCAGTGGGTATAGTCAGGCTGATGATGATGATGACATCCCCCGGACTGGTTACCTAGGCGTGTCTGCAGATATTTTTACCATTTGCCAATTTGTTTTCCTTTCCGCAACAAATAGTAGCTTCCCTGTCGGAAAGTTTTCTCATGATGGTTATAGTGGAACCGCGATCATGGTGGATTATGGTAGTGGGGGCATGATGGATGGTGTGCATGATGGTTATGGTGTGCAAGGTCATTATGGTAGGCATGGTGAAGAGTGGTGGCCAGATGGTGGATAATAGCAAGGTAGGTACATACAGCACACTGGTGTCATCTTGTGTATCATATATAGATACAGTTCATTGGGGAAGATAATACAGAATGCTGGTAGTGCCCCTATTTTCCTTGATGGCTAAGGCAGGGGTGTGAAACTCCCTATACCTCCCAGCGGCCACGAATTACAGACGCTAGCGCCAAACTCCCCATTAGAGGATTACAGCAGGAGGGGGTGCGTAAAAAATGGACTTGACGGGGGAGGCCGTATAGCGGACTGGTTCAAAAAAACGGTGCGCTGAAGGGGGTGTCGGTAGGTTGCTTCAAGCAGCGCGGGTCGCGCGCTCGCGTGCGCCCGTGCCCGGGAAAACGCTCTGCCCGTGGATTTTCTACCGCATCATCGTTCTGCCGCGGCGCGACCGGCTCGCGGCAGGAACAGTGTGATGGAAAGAAAAACCACAAGCATAGCGCTCTCGAGGGCGCAGGCGCTCGCGAGCAAGCGTACCTGACCGCAGTATAGAAATAGCACAGAGAACAGCAGATATCGTTTCCCATTTTTATTAAGTGCACGTGAAACAGAAAATGAAAAGATGCGACAAGGTATCCCTCACACACACGCACTTTACATAGCTAACAGTTTACAGTAGTGTTATGTGTTCTGCGCTAACATTGTAATCTTGCATGCTTGCTTTATCACTACAAAATAACCCAGTTTGCCGGCACTGCTTCTGTCAGCACGTGTACAGTTGATATGAAATTAAATAAATGATGCACATATTCATCCTACGCATTCCATACCATCAAAGCAATGTAGAAACATGAGCAAATACCTGCGTTCTAGTTACCTAGTTTGGTATTTGATGCAAGTAATCACATGTCACTGTGCTATACATTACCAAAATGCATGATTAAAAATTTACACTACCCTTCCTGGAAGAACCGTCTTTTTCGAAACGCACGTCTCTCCACAGTACATGAAGGTAACAAGTTCAACAACACGAAACACAGCGGGTATCGCCGACTGTAATGGCCAGCACAATCAGCAGACGAGATGTGTCCACGGAACTGGAGGTGCACGCAGACAAGTCTCTCGTCTCACGAAGGGGCGAAGAGCCAGCAGGAATGAGATGCACAGAGTAAAAGAACCGCGACGAAAAATCGCGACTTTGGCCGATAAGCCAACACGCAGAGAATTCACAGCGCTAGGCTACGCCGACGACCGACGCAGATGACTGTTCTAATTCAAAACGAGCAGAGTCGTAACGGCTACAGCGGTTCACGCGAGGACGGAGCAAGCCATGCAGCGCAGTCGGCGGCGCCGTCAGTGTGAGGGGAAAATTTAGGCGCGAGGGAGAAGTCCTCCTCCCAGCTTTTTCTTTCCTCCTTTCGCCCCCGCTTGGGAGAATTAGACGGGACGGAAGTGGCCCTGACTTTCCGCGGCCTGGCTAAGGAGCTGATGCTGTATTTGCTAACCTGCTGAGTGATATAGTGAGCATGCTAGCTTGCAGCTTCTGTGCATCCAGGTAGCAGCAGAAATGGCTCACCTACTGAAGCACGCACTGAATAAGCTATACAGAAAGTGGAGCTCAGATTCCAACTTTATTGGAATTATCGGCGACTGGATTCTTCCTGCGACGTCCTTGCCGGCTGGCCTCAATGAAAAATCGCCGCGGATGTTGGCGGCATGATTGAACTTGTGCTTCGTCAGGCACATCTGCTTTTGGACGTTTTCTTATGTACTGCAGTGCACAGTCTGAAAAAGGAAAACATGTATCTTTTCAATTTTCCTTCATCAGCTAATGATATACACAAATAGCTCTTGCATGCCCCGCCGGGGTGGCGCAGTAGTTACGGCGCTCAACTACTGTTCCCAAGGACGTGGGATCGAATCCCGGCCTCGGTGGCCGCTTTTCGATGGAGGCGAAAAGCAAGGCGCCTGTGTGCTGTGCGATGTCAGTGCACGTTAAAGAACCCCAGGTGGTCAAAATTTCCGGAGTCCTCCACTACGGCGTCTCTCATAGCCTGAGTCGCTTTGGGACGTTAAACCCCACAAACCAAACCAAATAGCTCTTGCATATGGCTATGCAAGTTGTAGTACACAAAAATGGCAAAAGGAAACATGCAGTTCCATTTTGACACAGCTCTGTAGCACTGTGCATGTTAAAACTGGTTTTCAGCCATTGGACCCCTTGAGTGTTTCGGTAGCAGGTCACACAAATTTGAGTCAGGGCTATAAATTAGCCTCCAAAAGGCATGCACTTGATAAGCCAGCACACCATGGCCTGCAGAGGACACGGGGGAGGCAACGTGATGGCACCGGTGTGCATGCTGCTAGAAAGAGTTTGACTCCTAGCTGCACTGCGCAGCTCGCTCGGTAGATGCTTTGCATGCATGCCCAGCCAGCAGTGCAGCGCAAGTTTCGAGTTTCAAAGATGCTGGCATCAACGACCCTGGTAAACTTTAAGCACTCTCCCTTTCTACCTCTCGAACAAGCTCTCAATTTCTGTAATCTTGTGGAGTTTATTTTGCTTTGAGAAACTGCACACTGCTTTTAACCTCCATGCCTAACGTTTTAACCCACTGCAAAAAATGATTGATGACCTAGGCAGGAAAAGCAGAAAGGTAGGCCTCAAGTTCAACAGGCAGGAGACAGAAGTAATGTTTAGCAGCTTTGGGTGGGAAGGAATTGCAGTTTACCAATAAGTAGCTAAGTACTAGAAGTAGCAGACGAATATATCTACTTAGGACAGGTAGTAACCACAGTTTGACAAATGAAAGGAAAATAACGAAAAATGTTATGGGATAGGATAGATTTAAGAAGTACTCGCAGATAATGACTACAACTGAGCCAGGATAATTAGAATTTTGGTTCAATTGAACTCGTGGAATATCCCCTTGAAAATCCCATGCAAAAGTATTGGAAAGCTGCATTGTATATCGAGCTCCAATTTCACTGGTCCTTTCTCAGACTATCGCACCACCCTTGGCAATTTGATGAGTGACGTTTTTCAAGCCTCGCGCGGAAGGAATGAGAGAGAAGAGTTCGGAGACGGCTGATCTAGAGCAGTGCCGCGACCTTTCCCCAAAGGCGTGCGCATCTGCAGTTAACATGTGCCGCGCGCCAGCACGTGACTTTTGCAAGCCATGTGCATAAAGAAATGAGACAGAACTGTTTTGGCCACGGCTGGCAACAAAGCAGATGCAACCGTGGTGTTCGGGAGAGGGGAAACAGAGTGGGCACACCCTTGCGCTTTGCTCTATCGCGTTTTTCTACTCTCCCGAACACCACAGCTGCATTGGTTCTCTCTCGTTCCTTCACGCACAAAGCTTGCAAACGATCACCACAGATGTGCGCCTTTAAGGAAAGGGCACGGCGCTGCCCTAGACCAGCCGTCGCCGAACTGTGCCCTCTCATTCCTTCCATGCGTGGCTTGAAAACGTCGCGCGGCAAACGGCCAAGGGTGATGCAATCATCTTCAAGGAAGGCCTGTTCAATGCATGGTGCGGAGTTATGTATATCAAACGACCGGTAAAATTGAGTTCAATATACGACTCAGCTTTACTATACTTTTAATGGGATTTTTAAGGTGATATTCCGTGAGTTCGATATAACCAAAATTCGAATTATCCGGATTCGACTGATTATTATTAAGTGGCAGTGTATATATATAGTTTTGCGAGTCCATTCTTGCATCTATGAATCAACGAAAGCATGTGGTCAGCTGTGATCTTGAAACAGACTTCTAGTATTGTTCGCTTCAGACGACATTTGCAGCTATCAAGCTTTCCAATATTTTGTGGCAGTGGACCTCGCCTACACCTGTGGTGTGATAAATCAAACCAGGGTTGTGCATCAAGCCATCACGGGCACTATGCCAAGTTCGCTCCCTGCCACTCAAGATGCTAACATCAAAAGCATAACCAACAGATAAACGCGCCGTGACGTTACCACTGCGCAGCCTCTTGGCGCGCTGCTAATAAATGAGCTGTGCTAATGAGTGGCATGCCACTGCCTAATGACTTTTTTCTCCTTTCATATTCTCTGTGGCAAAAGTGGAGGGTGGGTTCATTATGCGAGTTGGTTAATTACGCAACAAATATGGTATCATTTCACGATCGTGATCGACATCTCAAGAAGATTTCTTTATATCGAATTGTCGGTATATGGAGCTATTTCACGATCCCCTTCAAGTTCAATATATATCTGGGTTCGACTGCAGGAGCTTTTATTGCTCAAGAGAAAAGTGTATAACAGTTGCATTTTAGCTGTACTCACTAATAGGGCTGAAATGGGGGGGCAAATGAAAAGGGTTCTACTTAATTTGAGGAGAACACAGAGAGCCATGGAAGGGAAAGTGGTAAGTGTACTAGGGATCGTGTAGAGTGGACCAGAGAAATAACTCAAGTTAATGGCATTCTAGTGGAAATCAAGAAAAAATGGGTATGGGCAGGATATGTAGCGCAAAGAGAGGGTAACTGATGTTTGGTTATAGGGCAACAAACAACTCCAAGGGAGGGAAGACGCAGCAGGGGCCAGCAGAACGTCAGGTGAGCAGAGGATAAGTTTGCAGTGGTCAAATGAATGCAGCTAGCACAAGACCAGGTTAATACAGGAGAAGCCTTCGCCCTGCAGTGGGCATACAGTTGAACCTTGAAACGAAGTCTTACTTGAAGCCAAAAATTTAGTTAAATTGTAAATTTCGTTTGTCAAGGTTACTATGCTTTAGCTGCCCAAATAAGAAGTTTGCGGAACAGGGAACATGCAAATTACGAATTCAGGTAATAAGCAAGGCATAGCAATAACTGTCCTAACAAGGGCACAAAAGATGTTATAAAAGAGTAAATGATTACATATGCACTTGCAGCAAGGAATATTCAAGTGCTGTTTCCTATCGAAATGAGAGCCCTTGCTTACCTGTCCATTAATAACAGCAAAGTTCCCTGGAACACGTGTATCTGCACCTGGTCCTCTAGACGCATCTGCAAAGATTACGAAATCAGAACACAAGTATACTGTAATGCTCCTACAAGATGTATTGCTTGAAAAGTTGTGAAGTCTCTTAAGGGGGTTAAGATGCCAAATTCTAGGACAGTAATAAAACCTGTTATAGGCATCCTCTGCATTACCAGTCGACTGAAGCTAAGCACTAGGCACCACAAATGTATCAAATATATTTTAATTTAGGTCTCAAAAGTGTTACAGTGCTTATTTTTCATCAAAACCTGTTGCTAGAACCAATTAATAACGTGTAAGCTTTGGAATTATTTTGGTGCATTCTTATTCAAAGAGCAGTAATGTGATGCATCAGAGTGCCAATGTGCCTCGGGGATGAAAGAGCCAACGAAGAAAAGGTACATTAACAAATAGGGCTGGCAATAATAGTTGTCCTCATACGAGCATATTTGATTTTTGAGTTATTTTGTAGTTATTCAGAAAGTTTATTAGGAAACAATTAGCCTAAAAAACAATGCCTCCCAAGTGCATAATAATTAGCGTAACACGGCTGATGGACAAATTTTCAGCACTTAACTCCAACCATATTATGCTTATACTGAATGCAACTCAACGGCAATCTTATTCTGTTTCATTGATTTTAACCCTATTGGCTTTACAGTGAAATCAAGCCTTTCAAGTCGGTAAATTAGGAATCCCAAATATTTCGAACTGTATCTGTGCAGAATCCCTGTTTTTAATGTAAACTTCAATGGACAAGTTCAAGTGCGAACCCACTTGTCACAAAGCAATGAAGTGATGGCCGCTGCAGCTGCAAAATTATGTATTTGCCTTTTGCCCCATCACGCGAGGCCACTTTTGGGTCTGACTAAAACACTGATGCTTGATATGCCATACCGCATCCCACATCTTGCAGAGCAATACTGTGTGGCAGTGGCGTCGCTAGGGTTACTTGTACCCGGTGCGTAGGCACGGCGTGGAAACTTTCAATGCCATGCGTTGTAGTTTTCAAAGATGAAAGCCTTTTACTAAGCATTCTCTACATTTAACGTTTCTCCTCTCCTTTCCTCCAAAAGATTGAAGTTGACATCCGCAATAGTGTCTAGAATATACTGACTAGTGTGCTGAGCGCGGGCGGCGCGGTGGCACCAGAGTTGATGCCTGCCGGCGGCGGCCGCATAGCGACGCTGTGGCGCGAGAGGGTCCGAGCCGGTTTCTCGCGCACATTGCGCCGCGCTGCTGAGAATTGGAAAGGGAGCTGCGCGTTGCTTTGGCTCACGTCTAATACTTTGTTTTACAGCTCTTTCAGGAGCTTAGGATTGATATAACGTTTTAACATGCTAATGTTAATATCGAATTGATTTGTGCAGATTGCTCGAACTTGAAAGCTCGATCGGTACGTGAGCCACACGCTAACCCGGTAAACACACATGAGAGCTTTCGCGTATGGAGGAATTCAAACTCAAAGAATGCAAGTCATGAAACACAGATTCAGTTTAATAGAACGAAGGCAGCATGTTTAATCAAAGGTGACAATGCGAGTGGAAGGAAATGCTTTTTGGCGAACAGAAGCTACGAAAAGTGCGTTCAATTGCAGTGGCGCAACTTCAACAGTTTCAGTCGCTCTCGCTGTCCGTCTCGTTCCTTGTTGAGTCCCTTGACAAAGAATCTAAATCTCAACAGAACATAAAACGTTAGCACAGCTGACAGTGTCTGCTTCTGATGCTCTGGGCACCCAAGAGTTGGAAACGTTAGGGAATGTAAAAGGCTGGCCAACTCAAGTAAGCTTTCCATATGCAACTTGTTCTTGCTGAAAAATGACGTAAAGATATCTTCCATGAGCTTTACAGCACTTGATAAGGCTTGACTTGGGTAAATGAGCCTGCCATTATCAAAGTGGGCGGTGAAATAAGCATCCGCGTTTGCACTTGCTTCAGAATTGCTTATGCAAAGGTGACCGGCACAACTGGGGCAAGCTGTTTTTGCAATCATTTTCCTTGCCACATAGCCCGCTACATAGTAAAGCAGGGCACTGTTGCTTTTCTTTTCAGTATATCCTGTATGGTCACTTTCTGAAATCAGAGTGTCGATTACATTCTCGGCCTCGTCGACCCTGCCTCGGTCCATTAGCTGTCCACTGAATCTAAAACATGCTTCAAATTGCTTATGCAAAGGTGACCGGCACAACTGGGGCAAGCTGTTTTTGCAATCATTTTCCTTGCCACATAGCCCGCTACATAGTAAAGCAGGGCACTGTTGCTTTTCTTTTCAGTATATCCTGTATGGTCACTTTCTGAAATCAGAGTGTCGATTACATTCTCGGCCTCGTCGACCCTGCCTCGGTCCATTAAGCTGTCCACTGAATCTAAAACATGCTTAACAGATGTCTTGTTGGTGTCGCTTGGATTCAATAGTGCTTGGACAATATCCTGGGAGCAGTTCCCTCCTCGTGGCGACTTCGCAAGGTTATAAAATGCCATCAGGTTGACAGTGACCAGGAACTGCGACACGGTTGGATGATCATTACATCCTGACGATTGCCTTATGATTCCAAAAAGGTTTTCTAACTTGTCTTAGCTTAAACGGGATGTTAATACATACTTGAAGCCCACACTGGTGCTTAGGTAGGAAAGCAAGCCTAGGGTGCTCTTTATTGTCACTCTTAGCCCAGCAGCTGTACTATCAGATACAAAACCAACTCCAGCTGGTTTGGCATGTTCTTCCCACTTGTCCAGATATCCTAAAAAGTCTTCCAAGAAAGGCATGTCTGGGCTACCCGGCTTAAGTGCACGCTTGGTTATCCTGGAGGTCATTACTCGTATCAGGCGATTGATTAGCTTGACGAAGTCTTCTGTTGGTTGCACCCGAGTATATATAGTCTCCACATGCCGCCGGTGCAAAAAACGTCCTTTAATAACCTCATCTCCAAAAAGTTTGAAAAGATGATGGTTCACCTTGCATTCCAAGTTATTGGGTCTTATGTGCGCATCTGTTATTTTCGGCATTGCCTTAAGGGTCACATTCTCACGGTCCACATTTAAAGCAGCTTGAATGATCCCACTATGAACATGGCCCCCAGGCGTGAGGAATCCTTTAGAGACAAATGCATTCCGGACATTCTTAATTAAATGCGGAAAATCTGACACAAAAAACAGTTTCCTGTTTGTGTCCACTGGATGCTTAGCGCTGCACTTGACATGGCCAGCTGAACCTATGGAAGGATTATAAAATGTCAATTAGTTCAGGTCTAATTACTACAGACGACCATGTTCTTCATGCTATCGTAAAGTAGCTCCAAAGTAATCTTAATACCATCTGATATTCAACAGGCACAAAACAATTGCAGTTAAAGAACCGGTATGTTTTTTACTGCAATGGATTAAAATTGCGTTGTCATAATCTTACCTTGGATTCCAAAACGTCGCCACATGCTTCAATTCCAACTCGTACCATCACAGGTAACTGAGTCGACGTACAAGCCAGCTTGTTCAGAGAGCACAATACTTTCCAAAATTATCTTGGCTAATGTGGAAGCTTTAACATTTCCTCTTGAAGCAAAGACACCGATTATTTGTGTCCAGTTGCCTAGAAAAAGACGAGTTTGGTGTGAGGCAAAATTATTCCTAATGTCATCACTTTTTACAGCACAATGTGGAAACACAACTTACCAGTGAACGGCTGAAACAATACAATCATTCCATGGTTGGCCAGAACTCCCCTGTATTCGCCAGGTGTGTGGTCACCGAGATCAACAAAGCCTTCAATCTCACCTGAATTGCAAAACAAACATAACAGGCGCTTTTAGACTCATGCAAAACAGATTGTTGGATGTCATCCTAACTGTCATGAACATAAGACAACTCACCTGATGACTTTACATTCAGGTTTTCCGACAACTTGATCTCATCGATGACGAGGCCTTCATGGCAGCTGAATGTTTCCATGTGAAGATATTTGGGTTGAGGCCGAAACCACCCTTGAAACGCTGAAGGTATTTTTGCAAACAAGAGCGTCCTGGCAGAATCATTATTCCTTGCCGTCGTAGGTGCTCGTAAAGCCTTGGGCTTCGCATCCTCATCAGCAGGCACTCGACGATCTACTCGTCATCATACTTCATGCCTCTTCTTGATTTTCTCCTAGCAGCAAGAAAACAGTTCTTCATAGCCAGCTGCTGCTTGCGAGGGAGTGCCTGGATTCTTTTCTCAAATTCCTGTTCACTTAGTGCTTCGTTTCGTTCTTTCATTTGGGAAATTTGTGCCTGTGCACTGGTAAGCCTCCTTGTTCTGGCCAAATTGAGAATGATGTTCTTAGACTTTTTCTTTTCATTGCACGCACTTTTTTTCTTTGTTCTGCGCATTTGGTTTTAGGTAAGCTTGCGTTGATATTTGCATTGCGCACATTTCCCTCTGGACTCAGTTGTGAGGAGGCACCTCTCGGCAAAATACATTTCCCGGTATGAAGCATACTTTGTTGAGGTAGGCTTCATACCGCAGCCACCGCACAGGTATTTCATATTAACATCTCCAATCAAAGATTCCGCCTCATTCCGTGTCCTGACAGCTTTCTTGCCATCCTCTCGGCCTCTCAAATAAACAGTGGCCACGACCGAGCCTTCATCAGCTGAAGGCTTTCCAAAGCTGACCACTCTTTCCATGCACAAATTTGAAAAATTATTTGCTTGTGCTTCGCAGCAAGCATAAGCTAGGCTGTCATCCACGGAAGGTATCCAACCGGAATTAGAATGTCCTCAAACGGATGATGGCCTCCGTGGTGGTTAGGTGTCTGCAGTGTAGCCTGGCTGCCACTCTGTTCACCCACAATGCCCGCTTCACTGGAGCCGAAGGAGTCGTTGCAGTTTTGAAAGCCAGCTTCGAGAAAACAGGGGCCAGATCCCGCGACGGTTCCGTTCGGGAACTGGTTCCTTTCGCCGCTCCTAATTGGTTGCTGCGTCATGTCCGGCGTGACCCCCAAAACTTCCGGAGGCGGCTCCACGTTTTTCGCCTACGTCACGGAGCGGCACGGGGCGGGGCCACCGCTCCGAAAGGAACCGTTTTGCCGGCCGGCGCAGGAACCGCGACGAGTTGGTCTGCTTCGAGATGGAACCGCTCTGCGCTCGCTGTGGCGCCTCATGGCCGTAGTCGAGCGACGGCGCGCGCCGCGCAGCTGCTTGAGTACGGCCGTGGTATCCTTTTTGTGTGTGTGTGTGTGTGTTTTTTTTTTGGGCAGCGCTTTGCGGGTTTAGTAAACTGACGCAGTAAAAAAAAAAAAAGAAAAACGAGACAACGCCTTCTACATGTCTCAGGAGGTTTTGCGGCAACACTGGCTAAGGCTGCGTGCCGATCGCGAAGCGAAGTGGCGACGAAGAGGGTATGCCGGGCTGCCGTCAGAAGCAAAGGTGCTCTACGCGCTTCGATCGCTACTTTGCGATCGGGAGCTCTCGGCCAACAGCAGTGCGACCATTTGAATCCGGCAGTCGTAGAGACAAATAATTCGCGTCCGTAAGTGCGGGCTGAGTTTTTCCTCCTTCTACATCAGCGGAAGGGGAGCGGACGGTGGCTGACTGGGTCGAGTGCAGTCGGATTCCATGTGTCATCGGCTGCGTCCTACATTGACAGCTATTCACGGAAAGGTCGCGCATACTCACGACGCTTGAGCGGCCGATAAGGCTACGGACGCTGCCCCGCTACATAGGCAGGCGCGGACGCGCCGGCGCGGTGCCGGTATCAAGCAGCTCGTTCGCACTCGCAACGGCGGCAGCAACTCCTCCGTCAAAGAGCTAGCGTGATTCGGACTGCATACTACGGGCGTTGTAGACATCGGTATTAGGATATTTGCCACTCTGTGCGAAAGGCAGAACTTACAAAAACTTCACAGCGAGCGAGAAAGCAGACGACGCCGCCGCGCGCGCAACACCATCTAGCGGCGAAGAAAGGTACTCATGAATAATTGCTTGGCAGTTGTTAACAGGATGCTTCTAAGAATATTTCACTCTATTATTCACTAGTTTGCATTACTATGTAATTATTAGATTTATTTCGTGCTTAACACCACTTTGGTACAAGTATTTGGTACCAGAAAAAGCCACATGCTCGTGATGGACACGCCTACGATCTGGGGCCATCGCTGATTGGCCGCTGTCTTTCCCGTCTTCGCCGTGAGGTGGCGCCCGCTGTCTTGCTGACGTCAAATTGACGTCATCTTGAAAGAGAACGGTTCCCGAAAGGAACCTCCGCTGGATACGGCCCCAGGAGCCCTCTGATTTCCGAGCCCGAATCGCCGGGTCCAGTCCCTGCGTCCCGCTTATGGCGTTTATGAGCTGGTTGCTGCTCGCATATGTTTCTTTCCTTCCTTTTTGGTGCCGTCTTGGGCACAAGGTGTGGAGGGTAGTTCTCAAAAACAGTCGGGACTGCTTCGGGCTTTAGACGGGGTTTCTCTCGGAGAATCTCATTAACAACGCCGTTGACTGTTACCTTGAACGAGCGCTTGATGCAGATGTCTTCAAAGTGTTTTTCGCACACCACAGCTGACGGCGTCAACTTTCTGTCCCCTCTCTTGATTTTCCTTTCCCAATCCGCGAGCCGCACAGGGTCGGTTGGAGCAGTAAACATCAAGACACGCTCTTTGCTAGACTTGTAACCACTCCGACAAAGCGGCACAAAACACTTCGTTTCCTTGCACTGCCGCTTTGCTTTTGACATCGTCCTGCGCCACTGGCATTTGTTTCGCAAACTTCCGAAACAATTCCTGAAACTTCACGCCCAATGACAGAGCAGCCACAAGACACGCACAAAAGTAGCAAAGCTACAAAACAATCGCTAAGAAACACGTGGAAAGCTGATACACAGGTCAAAACTGGCGGTGACCAGTCTGCGCAGCCAGCGCAGCTGCGACTGTGGAACCCTCCCGACGAGCAGCGCCCTCTATTGACAGTAACGGGCAGGCGTCACGGAAGGAGCCACCCTCTCGCATAGCGCGGGGCGCGCGCTCAGCACACTGGCCAGTATATTCTAGTCACTATACTTCCGTATCCAGACTGCAAGGTTACCAACACGCATTGATGCCGTACCAACAGAAAATATTAAGTGCGAAGCGTCCTTTTGAAGCTGGGAGACGGGCATCTCCAAGCTCATTTTTTTTTAAACACTTTTAGGTTCCTTTCTCATAATGTCTTTGCCTTTTTCAGAGAAAAAGGTAAGAACTGCATGAGCACCTTAGATATTTACTCTCAATTCCCCTTTTAAAGTACCTGGCCTTGCTAAAGGTGCCCTCTTCCTCATTTTTTTTTCTAGTCAGCGCGTAGTGATCAGACTAGCTATTCCACAGAGCAACAGCTAGGCATTGCGTGCCATCATTGTTTTGAAAGTTTGAGTAGGATGTGCGACTGGTCCGAGCAGCGAGAAAGGCACAGGATATATACGAACAAGACAAAAGACTGCCGAGCGTTCTGCGCTAGGGAAAGGAGAGTGAACTGCATATACATAAAAAGAGGCCTAGCTCCGGTGCAGGGGTTTCCACGGGTATCGGGTGAATGCTGGTGTTTTCAGGGTACAAGCATGTACACAGGCCCGGTCCAATGTTAAAATGGCAAGGAGCCTTTGGCATAAGACGTGTTATCAAGCACTCCTCACAACAGAATAATTTGTTCTACGAGAAGACCACACTTCCCAGTCAGTGGTACCGATGCGCGCCTTTTCGAGTCATTATAATCCATGTCACCCCCCCCCTTTTCCCTCTCTCTCACTGCCCAGCTGCATCCCCCTGAGCACTGCACTCTGTGTGGACCGCACCACCCTTGCGACGCGACTACTGTGTGGTACAACTTAAGACCGCTGAAGCATGCACCTACAGAGGAGACAATATGCTTCACTGCAACGCAGCCTTGGATATCAGTCGCAGAAATACTCTCATAGCCAAAGCAAAATACTTGGGGATCACACTAACCGAAGACCTTAAATGGAACACACACATCGACAACATATGTCTAGCTGCGCATCCAAACCGTTTGGTTCTCTTCGCCGCAGACTAGCAATGGCTCCACCGCACGTGAGGTTAACAGCCTACAAAACATTAGTCCGACCTATCCTTGAGTATGCGAACATAATCTGGGATCCCCATCAAGCATACCTGATCGAAAAGTTAGAAAAAATTCAGTCGAAAGCATTACGTACGGTTCACATATTCAAAATACTCATGTCATGAAAGCGTAACAGCCATGCGCATCACTGCACTCATAGACCTTGTTTTGTCGCCAGAAAACGGCTGCAATGAAGTTTCTTTTCAATATTTATCATCATAGATTAAACATAGATAAGGAGGACTACCTGAAAACACTCCAGCGTCATTCCACCCGAGATAACCATAAATATTATATTAGACCATTCTGGGCATATTGTCACACGCTTAATGCTCGTTTTGGCAATCGAAATATGATAAGGCAATCAAAATGTGGAATGCGCTACCAAGTGAAAGTGTTAACATTACTAACCGTGATGTCTTTTTCCAAAAAGTTGAACGTTATTTCGTGAATGAAATTGATGTTATTTGACTGTTGGGGATTTTCAGTCACACAACCTTGTGTTCCTTTTTGTTTGTACTGTTGCTATGTATGATTGACTTGACCACCTCCTGTAAGAGCTCGAAGAAGGCTTACAGTATTAATAAAAAAATTGAATTTGATTTTATGTTTTAAATTATGGCTACCCTTGACAACTAAGTCATATGTGGCTCTCATTTTAGTGTGCTCAAGTGTCTGACAATCTCGCTCAGTATGTTGAATTGACTGTGTGCAGAGCATTGGGTCAACATAATAGGGGATAAGTAGATGGTGAGCCAGTTAGAGGGGAAGAATGAGCTCATCATCCCAGGTCATATTTGTAGCATTTATCTGCCTTTCTTAGTGCCCATTGGCACCCCTTCACCGCTTGTTTGGAACTTACCCAAGACACTTGCACGCTCTAAGGCCTTGGAGTGAAGGCCTGGGCCTGTGAACATGAGACAAAAACAGATCACAGCTAGGTTGCACTAACTAGGATGCAATAATAGTAACCGCCATTACATACCTGATGCGCTGCTCTTTTCAAAGCTTTCTGTCTCGATGGAAAGCCTACACAAGTAAACGTAAAGCAAGATTAGATCTCAGTTTGCGCTAAAACTAGGATGAAGTGGTAGTGCTGTTCACATCTACTTACCTGAGACACGAGCTCTCTGCCAGCATGGATGGAAGGCCTAACCCAGAAAACAGAAGACAAGATACAAAACTGGATTAGTCTGCACTAACTAGGATGCAACGGTAGTGACTGCAATTCTTTTAAATACCTGATGTGCATCTCTCCGAAGTCAGTCGCAGACGGAAGGCCTGCGCCAGTAAGCATGAGACAAGGTTAGTTTACAGTATGCAGTGAAACTAAGATGCAATGGTAGTGCAATTCAACTACTTACTTGAGACACTTGCAATCTTTACGTCTGCTGCCTCTGCCTCAGGTGGAAGGCCTGTGTCAGTAATCACGAGAAAAGATAAAATTATAGTTTGCACTAAGTAGGATGCAATCATAGTAACTGCCATTCTCATAAATATCTCAAATACCTGATGTGCTTCTCTCCGAAGTCACAGTCTCAGATGGAAGGCCTGCAGCAGTAAATGTGAGTAAACATACAATCCTTATAAACTAGGATCCAATGGCAGTTCCATTCACACATTTACTTGAGATATTCATGCTCTCTAAGCTTCCCACTTCGGATGGAAGGCCTGTGCCAGTAAACATGAGAAAAAATTGTTTACATTTAGCCCTAAAGTGAAGCACAAGAGGGAAATATTATGATTTGCGCATTTTTTTCAGATGTATTTGATTGCTTCAAATCCTTATTTGCTGCCCAAACTTCGATGCAACTTATTTATTTATCATAGTAACCACAGTGCAATTATCTGTCATTACAGTTGCAGGTTGTGGGGATTCATAATCCCCTGCCCCCATTATAAAGGGCCGCCAGTAAACACTCATGATTACGTGCACTCTTGGGGAGGACTGCGAGGAGAGGGCACACTGGCCACCCTCCTAGCTCTCGCGGCGACACCGCACGGGTTTCCTTCTCTCCTACCGGCATACCCGGGAAACCTCTCCCCGAGCCGAGATGAGAAGCGCGTCTGTCGCAACTCCTCGGAGTCTCTTCGGCGATCTGGCGCGCACGCGTGCGGTTCATGATTTTCGCCGAGGAGGTCACCGCCCATCACCGAGAATCGCCCACTGACCGTAGGCAGTTATCGCAACGGGATGTGAGCGCGAAGCCGTGCCAGGTGAGAAGACCTCCTCTCACCTCTGACGCGCTTCCCCATTAGGTGGTTTTTATTTCACCCCCGTACGCGGCGTTCGCTCGCTACACGGCGGTTGTTCTTGATTGCTATTCCCTTGCCCTGTACTTGAGCACAATAAACTGTTCAAGTACGTAACTCGGTGTTTTTTATTTATTTTTATTTCAGAAATACTGCCAGCCTTCACAGAAGGCCTTAGGAGTGGGATTACATGCATTGTTAAAATACACTGCAGAAAAGAAAAAGCAGCTTAACAAGAGGAAAAAACCTAAAAAATAAAAAATCATCCCGGTGTCGACCTGCCACCAAAAAATGGATTCAGATACTAACACATCAACACGCTGTTCATACAGTGAAATTGACCACAAAAACAAAAAAAAGATACATTAAAACCATACATTGAAACGGCATGCGCAAGGAAATGATAGGAGCAATACAGGAGCAAAATACCCGAACAGATAACCAACGGCAAACCACATGTACTAGAAACGCCAACAGTAATAAAGAAGCACTACACGTAAATATATCAAGAACAATTTTTCAATTTTGATAACATAGACTCGACGGTCGGGCATTCTGCAATATCAGCAGGAAGTGCGTTCCACTTGCTGACTGTTCTACGGAAGAAAGAATTTTTAAACACGTTGGTTTTGCAGGTGTACTCTTTCATTTTTTTAGAGATGTGCACACGTATTGCGCCGAATAACAGGTTCGATATATAGCTTCTGGTTTATTCCTAGCTTAGAATAGTAGAGAAGATGCATGTACTTCAGTCGTTCATGAAAGCGACGTAACTGCAGAGGATCTAAATTAGCTTTTTGCACTAGAGCGGTTGCTGAACTGTGCCAACTGTACGAACTATAAACAAACCTTGCTGATTTTTTTTGGATGTTTTCGAGTTTGTTAATATTCATCTTAGTATAAGGATCCCATACTACTGAAGCGTATTCAAGAAGTGACCTGATAAATGTTTTGTAAGCTAGAAGTTTTATTTCTTGAGTAGACTGGCGTAGGGTTCTTCGCAAGTAACCAAGATTTTGCATCGCCTTTTTTTCAATGTAACACACATGTTCATTCCATCTGAGATCAGAGGTTAGATTTACACCTAAATATTTATAACTTTCAACGGATGCTAGGAGGTGACTATTAATATGGAAAGGTTAGGAGCTTTTTTTTACGAGTGATTGTCATTGCTACTGTTTTCTTCTTATTTATTTTGATTTGCATGTGCACCAGTTTTCTATTTTAGCTAGCGATAAATTTAACTCAGACTGGTCATTCGGATGTTTAATTTCATTGTAAATAATGCAATCATCTGCAAAAAGTTTTATTTTCACGGACACATTGCTGATGATATCTTTAATAAATACTAAAAAGAAAAGAGGCCCCAGAACAGACCCCCTGCGGAACGCCCGACCGGACCGGCCCTTAACTGGAAAACACTCCTTCAATCGACACGCACTGGTGCCGCGACGAAAGATACGCCGCTATCCAGGAAAGCAATGTGTCATTTCTAAGTATTGGTTCCAGTTTTATTAACAGCTTTTGGTGGGAAACGCAATCAAACGCTTTCTCAAAATCTAAAAAGATAATATCTATTTGGCTCTGTCTATCTATAGCTGCTGCAAAATCATGTGCTGCCTCAAGTAGTTGTGTGACCGTTGACACCCTCCTGCGGAAACCGTGCTGCCGAGGATCTATGTAATTGTGTTTTTCGAGATAAGTGGATATGTGTTTAAAGATTATATGTTCCATAATTTTTCCTCATGTGCACAAAAGTGAAATTGGTCTGTAAGACGAAAGAAGCGATTTGTTTTCTGATTTGGGTATCGGTCTGATTTTAGCATACTTCCAATCGTTAGGAAGTGCTGCTTCTGACAGAGATTTCCTAAATATGAGCGATAGATACTTAGCGCACCATTCTGCATACCTGAAAAGAAAGGCATTGGGTATCCCATCAATTCCCTGTGACTTCTTAATATCAATATCAAGTAAGAGCGATAGAATGCCTTCTTCAGATATACATATATTATTTATCGGGGGATTCGTGTCACTGACTGCGAACTGCGGTATCTTGCCATCGTCATCTGTATATATGGAGCAGAAAAACTGATTAAAAGAATTTGATATTTGTCAGTGACAGTTACATCTGCAATGGACATAGCGGGGAATGGGTCTTTTCTATATGAAAAATGTCGCCAAAACTTAGCAGGAGATGAAAGAAGAAAGTTTTTCATTGTTATATTGTGGTAGTTATATTTTGCTGTTTTTATTGAACTCTTGAGCTGTTGGCGCATGCCAGTAAGTTTCAGAACATTGGCCGCAGAGGGGCACTGCCGGATTTTTCTTCTCATCTTTTTCGTTTTCCGTTTTACACGTACAATTTATTTAGTGATCCAGGGATTAGTGTTGTGTACAAATTTGCAACTACATGGCACATACTCATTCACACATTTCAATGCAAGATTTTTAAACATTAACCATAAACTGTTGACACAGCATGAATCACTCATAACAAGAAATGAAATATGCAAAGGAGCTATCTAGTGTGTCCAAAACACCAACGTCATCAGCACGTGTGAAGTTCGGAAGCACTCGCTTTTCTTTTTTGCAATTCGTAATGGTGTTGAGATGTAAGTTTAGGCATACCATCTTATGATCTGATATGCCGTCCATAACCTGCAGTTTTGGTTCACAACGAAGCAATTTCCCCGATACAAAAAATAAATCTAAAATAGAGGCGGTGCCATTTTGAATACGTGTAGGCTGCCTGACTAGCTGGACTGTCATGGAAAAGAATGATATCGACAAACGGCTCTGCAAAAGTTGACTACGCTTCAGGAAAATCTTTAGTCCAATCGATTGATGGAATATTAAAATCACCCCCTAAAAGTAAGTTATTGGAATAATTTGAGCACTCGCATAAAAAGCAATTAATTTCATCAAGTGCTAGGAGGCCTATAAAATGCCCCTATAATTAGATTAAGCTCCTTCAAGCAGATTTTAATAACGGCGGACTCAATACCAGACATGCCAGGCAGCCTAATTGCGTGCAATGTATCTCAACATTATGGCAACTCCGCCGCCTCTAGAACTTCTATCCTTTCGGTAGATTCGGTAGCCGGGTGGTGTCACTTCCAAGTCACTGATTTCAGCGTGTAACCACGTTTCGGTTATGATCAATGCATCAGGTTTGTGCGCTAACAAAATACTCTCAATATCCTCCGATTTATTAAGTATACTCCGTGCATTGAGGTTCAGACATTGAAAAAGTTCCTGAGCACTTGTATCGATTCATTGCTGCCCTTCCGACGCATGTTTCCTTGGCTCAGGGCGTTTCCCAGCGGGTATCCTCTTATTTGTAGCGTCGTCCCATGCAAAGAACTCATTATCAACCTTAAGTTTGTCATAGACTAACTTAACCTTCCTTCCCGATTTCCCAATTTCGGACGTGCTCTCCCACAGTTTCTTCCTTTTTTGCCTGGTTGCCACTGAAAAGTCTTCAGAAATTGAAGTACCTGTATCTTTCAGTTTATAACAGTTGCAGTATGCTTATTTTTTCGCGAGGATCGATAAGCTTTAGAATTATAGGACGCGGTCGTTCTTGCTGTTGGCGGCCAATACGGTGTATTCTCTCTGTGGACGACACGGCTATGCCTAATTTGTCTTTGAACACACCTTCAACTACTTTTGAGGCAAGTTCCTGTGACGTTTCATCGGGTTCTTCAGTAATGCCATAAACGAGAATATTCCGTCGGGAGCGATCTTTCAAGTCAGTGAGCTTGCTTTGAAAGTTGCGAACGCTTCTTTCAATATCGGAGACCCTAGCACTGACTTCTGTTATCGCTTTTGAGGTAGCTTCAAACTTTTCTATTTTTGTCTCAATTTCGGCCAGTCTTTTCTGTATGTTCTTTTGTCCTTCTAGTATTTCAATTAGCTGTTCCTGGATGGTGGGACCTGAGTTGGATATGTCCCCACAAAGCATCAGCAAGGATATGAGCAAATTTCGTGTGGCACAACAAATCGCAACAACATTTGGTGGGCACGTCAGCTGGATAAAACAACGGTTGATGGTTTTAACAGTAGAGGTTTCGTTACTAACCTGCGTGAAAAGAAGAAGCGGGTTTGACATGACGCTGCCAGATGTCCAGCCAACGTGCCCACTGAAGAAGTTCTGCAGAAGCGGGCTTCTTATATATGCGATTGTTGATGTAGATGGCGCTGGATGCAATGGTGTCCAACGGTTGTCGTAGTTCGGCTGCTGTTGTGCGCAGGCTCCATTGGCGGTGGTGTTCGTCACTGCAATGATGTAGTCTTTCCCATCTTGTGACGCGTTGGACTTGGCTGTTGTGGCGAGCAGAAACAACTGCGTGAAAAGAAGCGGGTTTGACATGACGCTGCCAGATGTCCAGCCAACGTGCCCACTGAAGGAGCTCTGCAGAAGCGGGCTTCTTATATATGCGCTTGTTGATGTAGATGGTGCTGGACGCAATGGTGTCCAACGGTCGTCGTAGTTCGGCTTTTGTTGTGCGCAGGCTCCATTGGCGGTGGTGTTCGTCGCTGCAATGATGTAGTCTTTCCCATCTTGTGACGCGCTGGACTTGGCTGTTGTGGCGAGCAGAAACAACTGCGTGAAAAGAAGAAGCGGGTTTGACGTGACGCTGCCAGATGTGCAGCCAACGTGTCCCCTCTGGCCCGAACCCGCTGCAGTGGCGACTTGTCGCACCGCGGGTTGGGGGTCGCAGCTCTGTCTGCTAGGGCTGGCACGTCGGGGCTAGAAGGCGACTGTAGCGTCTAGCCCCCCGGTGGCGCATTCCTGCGAGAATGAACTCCCATATTCTTGGCGCCCGGACGTAGGGCCAGAGGTGTGACAAACCGAGTGTCTGTGTATCGGGTTTTCGACACAGACAGGCCATGGAAGCGAGAAGGTCTGACTTTCAGTCCCTGCTAATGCTTTCCGATATGGCTTCCCAACGGCAACCTATTGGCACGGCTGTATCTGCTACAGCCGGTCCGTTCACAGAGGCTGACGCTAGCCCCAGTGATCTCGTATCGTTTGAGCCGAGCTGTGCTTCACGCGACGCACTCACCCAGACGCGCGGCGATGCAGGGCACTTCGCCAAGCGCTATGCCGCGAGGTATGGAGTGCACGGAGCGGCTGCTACCCTGCACATCCCAGCCGGTCGTTTAGGCAGATTTCTCTGGCCAGACCAATCCCCAAGAGGCTATGCTGCGCGACACTTTGCGCCTCATAGAAAACCTCACGAGTGTAGTGCAGACGACTCTGCATACATCGGCGCCAGCTGCGAGACCGAGGTTAGAGGTGGATTTGCCCAGTTATAGCGGCTATCATGATCGTATCAGTGCCAACGAGTACCTGGACCGCATGCTGACTTACCAGCAGGCGACAGCGCTTCCCGATGGCGATTTTGACACGTGTCGTGCCAGTCTCACTGACCGATCAGGCTACCCGCTGGTTCCGCCTTACTGGCCACCGGTCTAGCACCCTGGATGAGTTCCGAAGGCGGTTTCGCGAGGAATTCTTGCCCGCAGATTACGAACGGCATCTGCGGCGCGAGCTGGAGCTTCGTGCTCAGCATCCGGACGAGTCTTTGCTCGAGTACGTGAGGGCGATGGACGAGTTGTATCGTCTCGCATACTTCTCAGCTCCGAACGGCGAGAAGGTGGAGCGTGTCATGCGACAAGCTCACCCCACCTGCGCAGCCTACCTACAAGGAGTTCAGTTCAGAGATTTGGACGAGCTTGCCTCAGCAGCCAAGCGCATACAGACGGACATACTCGCTTCGCGCACCTATCGGCCACCCCCGCCGGCGTCGCATGCACTTCAGCCGCGATGCGCCTGGAATGGAGGCACTTTTCGCCCTCGTTCCCGGGGAGCCGAAACGGTTGCATTCAGGGACGGACAAACGAGAAACGGTTGGGACTTGTCTGACCGAGCTCTCGACCCGTACACAATGCCATGCGTACATCACACGCTACGCCCGGCCAAGACACGCAGAATCGTGGTCGGCATCCCGACACGAGGACGCAAGTGCAACGCGCACATGCAACAGTAAACCCAGCGGGGAAGTACGGTCAATCGGCGCGCGGCGACAGCAGCCTCGCCCGACAACGGCCGACTGCCCTCTGCTACGGTGCAACCAAGCAGGGCACTACGCCAGGGAATGCAGGTGCCCCGCTGCCCGAGAGCACGCGCTTTCGGGAAATGAGCGGAGCCGCCGCTGAGCACGACTGCACAGCCGGCGGCGCCAACAGCGGTGCTCAGTGAGTCACAAGAACTCCTGGCCCCGTTGGCTTGTCGTTTTGGTCCCCCCAGCGACACGCCAGTGCCACTCATTGAGCTTACTGTCGTCCAGCATAAGTTAATGGCTTTGCTAAAGACAGGAGCGTCCGTTTCGTTGTTTGGCGACGTGGTATGCGAGCATCTCCGTCGGAGTGGGATCCAATTGCGAGAGAGCAACCTTGCCTTCCGACTAGCCAGCGGCACGGTGCACTCGAGCGGTGCCGCGCGGCTTGTGGTGCGATGGGAGAAACGAGTCAGGTGCCAGCACCTCACTCGCCTCCCCGGCCTGTCGGTGCCAATCATTCTTGGTAGAGACTTCCTCGCTAAGACGGGCATTGTTATTGACGTCTGCAACGGAGGATATAGGGAGCGAGCATCTGGCACCCTGAAACGTTTCGTTCAACCTCAGTAAGCATCAGAAATACCCTTGCTATCAGATGCTATGCGCGTAGACGTACGAAACAAACGCCCGAAAAAGCTCCTCGAAACGCCTTCAGTCGGGCAGACAAATTCGCCGGACCGCGCCGAGAGAAAAGGCGCGGAGGGGACTGACCCCTCCCGCGCGACCCCCTGCCCCTTTTGTGGTTGCACTCTGTGCTGCGGGGGAAGGCAGGCCTCCCCACCCTCTGCTGAACAACTTGAGCAGTTTGTCAAGGGAGGAAAAAGCGCGCTTGTCTCAGCTCTTGAATGAGTACGACGCAGTATTCACTGAGCGGCCTGGCTGTACTATGCTAGTAAGACACAAAATTGAGACAGGCGACGCCGTTCTGTGGAAGTGCAATCCCCGGTCAGTCAGCTTGGCTAAGAGAAAAGCGCTTGATGACGCTCTAGATGAACTTGTCAATACAGGCGTTGTGGAACGTTAAACAACCCCTAGGGTTTTCCAGTGGTGCTGGCGCCCAAAAAGGACGGAACTACTCGCCTTTGTGTGGACTATCGCCGCCTGAACGAGGTGACGCGGAAGGATGCCTATCCATTTCCGAGTATTCCCTCGATCGTGTCCAATGTTGGCAGAGCGAAGTACTTTACTACGAGAAGACTGCATTCACCTGTCACAGGGGTCTTTTCCAGTTTACCCGAATGCCATTTGGCCTGGTTGGAGCTCCGGTGACGTACCAGTGTCTTATGGACCGTGTCCTAGGTGATGCAAGGTGGTACTACGCTCTTGCCTACCTGGATGACATTGGGGTGTATTCGGCAACTTTTTAAATTTTTCTCATTGTCGGTTGCAGATACCGCGCTCATTTGTGGAAGTGTGCTCTGTAGTCGCAACTTGTTCTCACATTCATAGATTTGCCTTCCAGACAAATGATATTGCGAACCAGCCAGCCGTCGGTAACATCCATAGTGGTCTTCTAGAAAGTCAGTCTGGAACTTCCCAAGGAGCACAAAGGACATCTTGAGCTCCTCAAGCAGTATGTTACAATCTCAATAAATGCTTGAGTCGTCTGGATCAAAGTGCCATGAGTTTCATAAGACAGTGTACAGGCGTCCGCCCTCCTTTCCTTCCATTCCTGCAACCAGTCCAAGAAATCGCTCAAAAAGGAAAGTCTCGAGTCGAATGGAGAAGGGTAGACGAGTTTTTGATATACATCTCTTAATCTCAGTCTTTTGAGAGGAGTTTTGATGTTGACAACTTGCGGCCATTTTACTATTATATCTGTGAAACTGGTAGTTTCTTCGTGGTGTTTTAGGTTCTGTTTGACTCCAATCACTCGAATCACTCCATTCAAGTCGGATAGCTTCTTGGCAATGTAGCGGCGGAATGTGCCGTCTTGCTGCCCTAACTGGGGGGTTTACCCCGAGTGATGAACATATTTATCGAATAATCCTTGGGTGTGGCATGATGATACTCCCGTGACTTCGCATGTATTTGTACGCATGAGGCGATATTGTAAAAAGTATGCAGCAGTAAACCATGAAGCCTGGAGAATAGCGCCATCGTTCTTTTTTGTTGACATTAGCTGCACTTGCTCGGTAAGCAGTTGAATCGTCGGGGAGTTATCATCTCCTTGCGCTGCAGATATTTCGCTCAGAAGAGAAGCGACAGTCTCGCAGATGTCCATGTCTGAGCTTTCAGAACTTGTACTCACGGCACTGTCAAAATCCTCGACTCCCTCAAGAAAATCCAGCAACCATTGTTTGCTGTCCACCGCCAACAGAACTAGCACTTTTAACCCGAGTAGCTTCCCTGGTGCTTTTACGACGTTTACTGTCGGTTTTTATAACAGAGTATTCAATCCAAGGAGCCCCATCGTTACAAATGTGAGCCGAAATGACGTGTTCATTGCACTCGGTGACATGCCAAACTGTCAGCTGCTTGCATCGAATGAAGTTCGCCAAAGCTTTCGAATCGCAAATCTTGTTTGCTGCGTCCTCATTCTGGGCAGTGATAATTGACTCCGCGAGCATTTTCTCAAGGGCAGCGGCGTCTAAGCGCATTTGCTTGCTCTCTGGGTCCTCTCGCATAGTCCCTACTCTAGACAGGTAGCATGGGCAATCGGGGAATACCATCGGTACGGCCTGAGTTCGAAGCCGTAAACGCGAGAGCGACGCGGTCCCTCTGCGGCCGGTGGCTTGGTCAATATAGTTTGCTTCTCGAACGATGTCTTTGGCTTTAAAGTGATGTTCGCAGACTTAAACAAAATAAATATATTTTAACATAAGTACGGCTACTTGACATCGTGAGTTATGCGTGACGCATTTATCCTTTACGTGCCACAAAGGAGTTGTAAGCAAAGCTTGCAACCCCAAGGGTAGAAGCAACTTGCTGGGAAAATAATAAGCAGCAAAACTGTCTCACCCAAGAGTTTGCTGAAACGACCAGGTTTTTGCGTGGAATTGCACGTATTCAGGCTTTTCTTGCTTCGTCGGCTTTAGGGAACGAGAAGACTTGCACTTTGGGACCTGTCTTATAATTGCCATTGCACCGCGGCACACAACACTTCCCAGGCATTTCGCAGTTGGTTCTAATTCTGCATAGCCCTGTTCGGCACACATAACACGCGATAAACACCAATATCAGTCGCCGTTGCCAGCTCACACACAGAGAAATAAAGATTCGAGCAAACGACCACGTTTTTCAGTGACCACGTGAGCGTTCAAACATGCCACTGCAGCCGCTGCGCCGAAGACGACCGTAGGAAGACGACGGCCCCACAACGATGATGTATGGTCACGTGGCCAAGGGAGCTCCCCGGAAGAGCTCCCTGGAAGAATTTCCGCTAGGCGGCGTTTCGACACCGCACGGGTTCCCTTCTCCTACCGGCATACGCGGGAAACCTCCTCTCCCCGAGCCGAGGTGAGAAGCGCGTCTGTCCCAGCTCCCTGGGTGTCTTTTGACGGTTGGGCGTGCACGCATATGGATCAGCATTCCCGTCGGGAGACCGCCGCCTTCACCCTCTGCTCCCGGTTCAGCGCGCACTTGCTGCCGCGGGCCGTGAGCACGAAGCCGAACGCAGGTGAGCAGACTACCTCTCACTCCTTGTGCGTGCTTCTCCCTTAGGTGGTTTGATTTCACCCCTGTACGCGGCGTTCGCTCGCTACACGGCAGTTCTTGAGTGTATTTTCCTTGCCGTTACTCGAGCACAATAAACTGTTCGAGTGCGTAACTCGGTGTTTGTCCCCTCTGGCTTGAACCCGCCGCAGTAGCGACTTCTCGCACCGCAGGTTGGGGGTCACAGCTCTGTCTGTTAGGGCTGCACGTTGGGGCTAGAAGGCGACTGTAGTGTCAGCCCCCTGTGGCGCATTCTTGCGAGAATAACCCCCATAAGGTGAACAAGAAAATAAAATTCATGATAGATGTGGAGGTGGGAAAAAAAAGGTGTGTTCAGAAATGATTTAGATTTAATACATTTGAGCTGCAATGCATGATAGGACACATCACATGGTGCAGGGACCAAAAATAGTGGAAATCAATTTGCTACAATCCCTATGTGAGAGTATCAAAGTAGTACCTGCATCCACATCAGCTGGCAGAACATACTCTGCAATGACAGTGCCACCATGCTGAAAGTTCCCTCCGACAGCAGCTCATATTTTATCTACAGATGAAAGCAATTGAAGAAGGAGCAATGTGTGTAAGGAAGACTGCTGTGTACAGGAGAGAAACAATATTATTTTGAGAAAGTACAGGAATGACAAACTGCAACATACACTCAAACTATACCAAGATAAGAACACCCCGCAGGGGGCACCTGTTAAAGCAGGTGTTTGTGTGTTTTGTGCGACACCACGGACCCCGAGCACCCACGCTTAGCCGTGCGTGGCATCGTCGTGTCTGGGGAAAAGGGGATCCTGGTGGTTGAGCCGATGCCGAGTGTTTGGACCTTTAAGGCCCCTCGGCGGAGGCAACACACCACTTTGGCCCACGCTTCCCATAGACGGCACCTCCGGGCTGACCCACCCGGGGGAAATCGGCAGTCGCCTTTTCCTGTCCTCCTCTCCATCTTTCACTTTCCTGTCATCTATCCTACAACTCTCCTGTCCTCTACTCTCTTCTTGGTTTTTTTTCCTTACTTCCCGGCGGCGAGGGTTAACCTTGTGTGGCTGACTACCCTGAGTTGAGCCATATTAGGTTATAGTTAAGGTATACAGCTGGCGTGGGCAGGGCTTTTTTTTAGGCACCTGTCCCGTCCCCTTGTTGGACTCCATGGTGGGTGGCTGGTACCATAACCGAACAATAAAATAAATTTTATGGCTTCTTCCCTTTCCGCAACTGATCGCCCTCCCGCCAAGAGAGGGCGCACCGATGTGACGAACAAGTTTTTCACTAAAAATGTAAACAGCTTCCCCCGCTTTCATGTCATTCACTCCGAACAAGCAGAAAAAACTGCCCGTCAAGTCTCACCGTTCCTTGTGACAAAGACTCTCACAGACACAATAGGTCCAGGCTACAAAGTCAAAAAGCTACCAAATGGTGACCTCCTCTTAGAAGTGCTGTACAACCACCAGTGCGAAAAGCTAGCAGCTGTTACATCATTCGGTGATGTCCCTGTCACAATCTCACCACACCGCTCACTCAATACAGTTCGTGGGGTCATTTCAGATAATGACCTCAAGTTTCTGACCGAAGAAGAATTGCTCGAAGGACTCAAGGACCAAAATGTCATCAACGTTTACCGAATCAAGATCAGGCGAGACAACAAAGAGATCCAAACTAAGCACATCGTCTTGACATTTGCGCTGAGCACCCTTCCAGACTCCGTTGAAGTAGGATACACAAAGCTGCAACTCAGACTGTACATACCTAACCCACGTCGCTGTTATAACTGCCAGAGATATGGCCACAGCTCCCAGAGCTGCCGAGGCCGACTCACCTGCGCAAAATGTGCTTCAAATGAACATGCCACTGACAACTGCCAAACTGAACCAAACCTTTGCGTAAACTGTGAGGGCAACCACCCAGCATACTCAAGATCCTGCCCAACATGGAAGAAAGAAAAAGAAATTGTAACCTTAAAAGTCACTGAGAACATTACATTCGGAGAGGCGAGAAAGCGGCTTTCATTGGTCCAAAGCCCAACTTACTCCGTTGTGACGCAACAGGGCGCAGCGTCACAGCGTGCTTCGGCACCCGCCCAGGTCACGGGTAGTGACCCTGGTGTGGAGCCATCCGCGCCCACGGTGGCTGCAGCTGGCGCTGCTCCACCACCCCCAAAGCAGGCTTCGCGACCTTCCAGGTCTGCGGGGCCCAAGGCCTCTTCTCACACGGGGAGGCCTACTTCAAGCGTTCCGGTGTGTTGTCCGCGGTCATCCAGCGTGTCTGAAGACGCGATGGACACGACAACACAGGGTAGTCCTGTGCCGTCAAGACGGCGGGACTCCTTAGAGCGTGCAAAAAAGGACAAGCCCCGAATCACGGGGCCAAAAACAACGTAGTCTCTATTTTACTCATATAGCTTAAGATGGCTTTTGTAATAAACTGGAATTGCAGGGGACTGCTTAATAACTTAAGCGACATAAAAGATATTTTAGCAACATATTCACCTGTGGCCTTATGTCTGCAGGAAACAAACCTGAGTCCTCTTCATGTGAATATTCTTAAAAAATACAAAGTCTTCCGCCGTGATCGAGAGCAGGCATGCAGGCTCTCGGGCGGTGTTGCCATCATAGTTAAAAACAATATTGCATCTCGTGAACATAGGCTCAAAACTCGGCTAGAAGCAGTAGCTGCCACACTTATCACGTATAAAACAATCACAATTTGCAGTATTTATATAGAGCCACACTTAAAAATAACACTCCATGATATCGAAGACCTTTTCAGCCAACTGCCAGATCCATGCGTAGTAGTTGGCGATTTTAACGCCCACTCTTCTTTCTGGGGCAGTGAAAAAACTGACACGAGGGGCCAAATTTTAGAAGACTTTATTCTGTGCAATAATATCTGCTTACTTAACACCGGAAAACCCACTTACTGCTCCCCGAGCTCCGGTAAACTGAGTTTTATTGATTTATCTTTCTGCTCATCATCGGTTCTTAGCGATTTTAAATGGGATGTCTTAGATAATCCGCATGGAAGTGATCACCTACCTACAACAATCAGTCTAACATCATCACCATCTATAATTCAAACCAAACCAAGATGTTGGAAGCTGCATTTAGCAGACTGGAAGCTTTTTAAAGAGAAAGCCGACTTGAGAAAACTATTTGCCGAAGATTTTAATGTCGACGAGTTAAATGAAAGATTTACCTCTTGTATTTTAGCCGCCGCACGCCAAGCCATCCCTCAATCATCTGGAGTTGTGAGACAGAACTGTAAAGTGTGGTGGACAAAAGACTGCAGGGAGGCAAAGAAAAAACAAAATAAGGCGTGGAGTATATTTCGCAGGTACCCCACACAAGAAAATCTCCTAATTTTCAAAAAGGCTAGAGCTAAAGCCCGCTATGTGCGTCGTACTGCTGAAAAAGCTTCATGGCAGCATTACATCTCTTCTATAAACAGTCATATAACATCCAAGGATATGTGGGCACAAGTAAATAAATTAAATGGCAAGTACTCCCCGTTTACAGTTCCTCTCCTTACAGACCCAAATACCCAGACAAGCATTCAAGAGCAAGCGGACATTTTAGGTGAACATTTTTTCATGGTATCTAGCTCATCACATTATTCAGAATCATTTTTAAAGTATAAAAGCCAAGCAGAAAGACAGAAATTACCTACTACTGGCAGCGTTCACGAATCATACAACAGTCCCCTTACACTACAAGAAATAAACACAGTTCTCTCTTCCGGCAAACGTACAGCACCAGGCCCAGATGAAATACACTATCAAATGCTAGCCCATCTTTCTGAATCCTCAGTTGAAGCACTCTTAAAATTTTTTAACAAGGTATGGATGTCAGGAGAAATACCGCAGGCCTGGAAGAAAGCCATTATTGTTCCGTTACTGAAACATGGAAAGCCACCAACATCCCCAAGCAGTTATAGGCCCATAGCACTAACGAGTTGTATCGCTAAATCGTTTGAAAGTGTTCTAAATATCAGGCTCATGTTTACACTTGAATCTCGCAAACTTCTCGACACACGCCAATGTGGATTTAGAAAAGGATGTTCGACAACTGATCATCTTGTGCGCTTGGAAAATACGGTACGAGAAGCATTTATACGCAGACAACACTGCCTTGCCGTATTTTTTGATTTAGAAAAAGCTTATGACACGACGTGGAGGTATGGAATCCTACGTGACCTGGGAGACCTTGGCATCCGCGGCAGAATGTTAAAATGCTTGAAAGAGTTTTTGTCCGACCGTTCTTTCCAAGTTCGTCTCGGTGCTACTCTGTCAAAACGTTTCACTCAGGAGAATGGTGTCCCTCAGGGGTGCATCTTGAGTACCACGCTGTTTATAGTAAAAATGAACTCCATAGTAAAAATAATCCCAACGACCATCATGCATTCAGTCTATGTCGATGACCTACAAATAGCATGTACATCCTCTAATGTATCAACGTGTGAGAGACAAATTCAATTAACAGTGAATAAACTAGCGACATGGGCAGATAGAAATGGTTTCAGGTTCTCTGCACAGAAATCAATAGCCGTTTTATTCTCACTTAGACGAGGTTTGCAAGTGGACCCTACAGTTTACCTCAATGACATTGCTCTCCCAGTAAAACACGAACATAATTTTCTAGGCATTACTTTCGACAGAAAGCTTACTTTCCTCCCCCACATAAACACCCTTAAAAAGAAAGCCTCCCAATCTTTAAATATACTCAAAGTGCTGTCACGTAAACGCTGGGGAGCCGACAGGACATGCCTTCTGCAGATTTATCGTTCAGTTGTACGTTCGAGCTTGGACTACGGTTGCATAGTCTACGGTTCCGCAAGACCCTCATACCTAAAACGACTAGACCCAGTCCACAACCTAGGTCTGCGTCTTTCGACCGGGGCATACAGGACGTCGCCTGTGCGAAGTCTGTATGTAGAAACCAACGAACCATCTCTTGAGGACAGAAGAACCATGCTAACTTGTTCATACATTCTTAAGATCCGTTCGCTACCAACACACCTCTGCTACCCCATAGTAACAAAGTGCCCGTCCAGAACCCTGTTCAACAACAAACCGCAAGCAGTCAGACCCCTCCTCCTCCGCTTCGAACAGATGTGCGAAGAAATAAAAATACTCGATACACTCCCCGACATTGCACAATGCCCTGATCCATTACCCCCTTGGTATAAATTTCCCTGTGTATGCGACCTTACTTTAACACAGTTTGACAAACAACAAACTCCACACGAACACATATTACAAGAATTCCTGACATTAGAGGAAAAATACAAAGACCACAATACATTTTATACCGACGGTTCTAAAACTACCTCATATGTTGGTAGTGGTGTCGTAGAAAACAATCGCCAGAAAACAGTTAGGTTGCCCAATTGTGCATCAGTGTTCACTGCAGAAAGTTATGCCATATCCATAGCTGTGGAAAAAATAATAAAATGCAATATTGAAAAGAGTATAATCTACACTGACTCCCTCAGCTTAATCACAGCATTACACTCTAAAAATGCAACAGAACCTGTAGTGGGAAAAATAATACATTGTATAACATCAGCCGAAACACGAGGTTACAAAATTAAATTCTGCTGGGTACCTAGCCATGTCGGAATCGTAGGTAACGAGACAGCTGACGAATGTGCAGCAGCTGCCCGAAAAGCAAAAATAGAAAAAGTAAATGTACCACGCAAAGATGTTTTGAAATTCATACAAAAAAAGCTCAGGGAAAAATGGCAAGCCTCATGGAAAAATGAAATAAACAACAAACTACACGTCGTGAAACCAGTTGTCGAAGAATGGAAGTCATGCAGTCACCAGAAACGCTTCATGGAGGTAATATTATGTCGCCTTCGAATAGGACACACGCATCTTACTCATAGTTACATTCTCAAAAAAGAAGATGAACCCATATGTGAAGACTGTGGACATGGACTGACGATAAACCACATTTTAATTTCATGTAAAAAACTCGAAAAGCTACGGAAAAAGCATTTCACTCTATTTTACACCAAACAGATACCATTCCATCCATCACTTCTCCTAGGAGAGAATGCAATTGTAGACATTTCATGTGTTTTTAGTTTCTTAGAAGAAACATCCTTCCTGAACAAACTATGATATCTTAACACTTCATTCCTTTTAAAAAAAACCATAATATACCTTGTGCTTGGCGCATGATAGCCTGAGTTGCTTATGCGCCATAAAACACAACACAACAACAACAAGATAAGAACAATACTTTATGAAAGCAAGTGCCCTTTATGCAATTATAATTGAAAAAACATTCACAAAGAATCGCATTTTCGAAGCACCAACTGTTGCTAATGCAAAACAGAGGAAGTCACTACAAACCTTCAGCCATGTCAGCTTCAAATGTTTTAGAAAATGAGGGGCACTCACAGGAGCCCTCGAGATTCACTTCTGTTCTAGAAACTCCCCCGATTTATTCCACATCAAATTCAATCATAATTGAAAAAAAAGAATGGTAGATCCCATTTGACTTACAGGCCATCAAACTGCCTATGTGACACAAGAAATGAGGAGACTGTGCTCCCCGATATTGCCATGCACAGTTCAGTCGTTCAGTCGTGTCCGACTCTTCGTGACCCTATTGACCATGTCACGCCACGCTTTCCGGTCTCTCACAATCTTCCTAACATCACATAACTTCATCTGCAGTGCCTCGAGGATGCCATCTAACCATCGTGTTCGCTGCCTACCCCTTCTCCGGCGACCCTCAACCTTTCCCAACATCAAATCTTTCTCCAGCGACTCCTCTCTTCTCATCAGATGACCAAAGTAGCTGAGCTTTATCTTTAGAATTTGACCCTCCAATGAGCAGTCAGGGTTTATGGTCGACAATATTGACTGATTTGATCTTCTGGCAGTCCAAGGAACTCTCAAGAGTCTTCGCCAGCACCACAATTCAAACGCGTCAATTCTTCGGCGGTCAACCTTTTTCACAGTCCAACTCTCGCATCCATACATCACAACTGGAAAGACCATAGCACGAGTTATACGGATCTTGGTTGGCAGACTAATGTTTCTGCTCTTTACGAGGCGGACAAGGCTAACCATTGCTCTCTTTCCCAGAAGCAGGCGTCTCCTAATTTCATGGCTGCAGTCTCCTTCCGAGGTAATCTTGGAGCCCAAGAAGAGAAAATCTGTCACAGCTTCCACTTCTTGTCCCTTGATGCTCCAGGACTTGATAGGGCAAGACGCCATGATCTTTGTCTTTTTAATGTTCAATTTAAGCCCAAACTTCTCACTCTCTTCTTGTACGCGCATCAGAAGTCTCTTGAGTTCCGCTTCACTTTCTGCCATTAAAGTCATCCGCATATCTAAGGTTGTTGATACATTTTCCAGCAATCTTCACTAAAGCTTAAGACTCGTCCAGACCAGCTTTCCTCATGATGCACTCTGCATATAGGTTAAATAGGCAGGGCGACAGTATGCAGCCTTGCCTCACTCCTTTCTCAATCGGAAACCAATCAGTAAGACCATGCCCAGTTCTGACTGTGGCCTCTTGCCCTTCATACAGGTTCCTGAGGAGACAGATGAGGTGAATTGGAACTCCCATCTCTTGGAGAGCTTGCCACAATCTGCTGTGATCTACGCAGTCAAACGCTTTCGCATAATCAATAAAGCAGAAGTAGATGGGTTTCTGGAACTCTCTTGCTTTTTCCATGATCCAGCGAAGGTTGGCAACTTGGTCTCTAGTTCCTCTGCCCTTGCGAAACCCAGCTTGCACATCCGGAAGCTCCCGATCCACATACTGCTGCAGCCTACCTTGGAGGATTTTCAACATCACCTTGCTAGCATGCGAAATAAGCGCGATCGTGCGGTAGTTGGAAGGCAAACTGACTAGAATGGAAAAATGTGCTTATATATGTCCGCGCCTCTACATGCAGAAGGTTAATGACAGCCTCAACAAAAAGGGAGTGGTTTGAAGAAAAAGCAGCCAGATGAAGGCAAAAAAGCAGCAGTGGAAGAACAGTAGTAGCCTGGAATACAAATTTCAGCTGTGGTAAATATTGTTACGGATGGTTTAAAGCTCAGGCATAATAGCCTTAGCTTTAAACCAACACAATTCATGCTCAGAACAAACAAGCAAGCAGCTGCAACAGGCATTTCAAGCAGGACTGTATGAGACACCAGCTTCAGAAATCATGCCTCGCAGAGCTAGAAACAATCAGATATCGCTGATCAAATTTATCATTTTCCTAACTTAGAAGGCTACCAAAATCAATCGCACGTCGATTCGTACTTACAGCATAAATGTTTCCTAGACATTGATATATAAACACAGGCAATTACAACAGCCAGTACATATGGATGCGGTGGCCATTTTTTCTTGATATTAGGAAATGGTTCCCCTAATTTTTCTTTTCTTTTCTTGCGATTGTTTGCCATTCTTCAATAGCTTTAAATAATGCTAACAAAAAGCAAAGAGAATTCTGAAATATGCTACAGTCTCCTTTGCAGTGCTCAGCTTCAGTTCTCATTTCAAATACAGAAAGATGACATTGGCCTTAACAGGTTTGAATGCTGTAAGTAGGGACTGATCATGTTTCCAGCAGCAACTAAGTGGGCAGTGAGATTAGCAATCAGGCGCCACTACAGCAATAAAAGATATCATGTTTCCCTACTATGAATCAACAGGTGCATCTTGATAGTACGTGACTCAGCAAGGCACTTGGATAATTTGAGATTTCTGTGCTCACCAATCTTCTCAAGAAGGGTAGCTGTGAGCTGCTCATTTATCTTGCGGCTTTCCTGCAGCTCCTTCCGAAGGCATTTATTTTTTTTTTCCTTTCTCCTTAGGGCTTTTTTTAGCTGTTCTGTAGTCATCACTTCCTGAAGATTAGAAAAAATCACACAATATTTACTAAACGTTTACACGAGTGAAGCATTCTGCATATGTGCACATACGAAAAAAGCACGAACCTCCTGTCCTTGGTCTTCACTATCATGCTGGTGTAATATCTTTTCGTGCAAGTCTTTCAAGACTCAGCTCTTTTTTTCTTCAATTCTTTTGCACTCGTCAAGCGCTGCAATATTAAGAAAGCCATTAAACCACAACTAAACATGAACTTTAGAACTTAGACTGAACAAAAATACCTCGACCGCATTTTTACATCAGCAGTGTACAAGCACAAAAACTGAAGAATATGGCAAGGTCAGTTGTTGGGCGAGTTGGTGACAATGTTTCATATCTAGTGCGATAAACAGGACTAGACATGAAAAAATCAGTTGTCAGTCAGCATTGTGTTTGTCGTTATGTTTTCCTAAGCAAAGCAGCAATGAGGGCTAGTTACCATTTCAAGAATTTTTTGCGCTACGATATACACAGATACACAAGAATGTAGGAACCACTTACACAGGAGAGGCGCGCTTGTCCTGTTTATGTTCTTGAAATGTTTTTTCTCTTGTACCGTTTATTATGCTGTAGATATGAAGAATATGACATGCTTTTTCAGACAAGGCTGTATATGCACAATTATTCAATGATTTTTCCATATAAAGAGGTGAGCATCCTTGTAGAAAGAAGAGAGGCATGAATGTGCACACGTAAAACAAATACTCACCCTCTTCTTGGATGGCACAATATCACTGTCCACCTCAATAAGTCTAGGAAAAGGCTCCCTTAAGGCTTTTGCCTTCTGTCGAAGCCCTGCTAGATCATCTGAAATGAATAAAAGGTCACTAAAAGCAGTTTTATGCAGGTGTGTGCCTGCGCAGTCATGCCAAAGGACCACTGTGTCAGTAAAGCAACACGTTGACAGCCTGTCGATATTTGGCCTTGCATAGGTATGCCCACTCAATTCTTCAACAGTAACATGGGACAATCAACTGCTCAGTGCAGAAGCGCCGAGCTGAAGCAAAGCGTAAATCGGCAGAGGGAGCAGATGTAGGCGGTGGAATCATGCGCCATGAGAGAGCATCATCTGTTTGGCTCTTCTGTTCCATGGGAAGCAACCACTCTAAGTAGGTTTTATGAGTTCCGAGAACGTTCGTTCTATCTACTTTCTGCTTGTGGCTTTGATTGCTACAAACTGTACAGTTTCATGTACTACACATGTCCCCAGTTCTATTTGCGGTTGAAATTATGTAATGTCAGGTATTTAATGTACTCCATAAAAATTTCTGCCAAATAGTGCAAATAGTTGTCATGCATGCTCAGATGGATGTCTTGCAAATGTGTTCTCATTACTGATATCCGGACTACATGCAGCGGTAAAAACCAGTAATGGCACTCAGTGGCGTCGATAGGGTCACCCGCAACCGGTGCAGAGGCGCCCCCCCCCCCGTCTCCGCTTTTATGCATCCGCGCAACTTCTCTTTTACTTCCTCTGTAGTGACCAGACTTTCCATTTCACTGAGCAAAAGACAATCCGTGCCTCTCGGCGCGTTGAAAACCTGAGGTGGATGTGTGATTATGTCGAGGAGAGAGAAAGACAGGAGAATAAACAAGACAAAAAGACTGCTGGAAAGAGATACTGCCAGCGGTCCTTGCTTGGGAAAGGAGAATGAACTACACATATACAAACGGAGGCGATGCAGCGGCGCGGCTGCCGACGGGTGTCGGATTACACGCTTCAGCGCGGGCGCGGGGGTATCCGATGGGTATCTACTGTGTGCTTGTGGCTTTGATTGGTGCAAACTTGTAAAGTTTCATGTACTACACATGTCCCTAGTTCTATTTGTGGTTGAAATTATGTAATGTCAGGTACTTAATCTCTTACATAAAAAATTCTTCCAAATAGTGCAAATAGTTGTCATGCGTGCCCAGATGAATGTCTTGCAAATGTGTGTTCTCATTACTGATAATATCTAGACTACATGCAGCGGTAAAAACTAGTAGTGGCACTCAGTGGCGTCGATAGGGTCACCCGCACTTGGTGCAGAGGCGCCTGCCGCCCCCCTGTCTCTGCTTTTAAGCATCCCACACGGCCAATAATGTCCGTCGGACGTCCGGTTAAAGTCCGCACATCCGAAGCCGGAGCGGGACGTCCGCCGGAAGAACGAAACACATCCGAAAACGGATCATTTGAATCGGGACATAAACCGGTAGGAACGAAACACAGCCGCAAACGGACATCCGTATTCGGATGTCCGTAGGATTTACGAGGGATCATCTTTCTCGGATCAACATTCAAACAATTATTTCAGAAAAATAGTCTCTTGATACAGACCTCAACAGAACCCGTGCTCATCAGTTCATGTGTGGGCACTGGTGGACACTCATTAGTGGAATGGGCTACCAAGGCAATTCCAACCTGAGTGTACTCATTATAACATCAATGTACCAGTAAAAAAGCAATAGTCCCTGCCAGTCATTACAAGTTATATCAAGTTATCAATGGGCGCGTTTTCTCGCGAAAAGCTATCCATTTAAGAGGCTGTCAGGGCAGCTCTGCGGTGTCCAGCAGTGCACTGGCCTTTTCGGACCGCTCCTTGGACGCGCTCACAGCGCTCTGATCTTAATTACTACATTTATGATGTCACTAACTGCAGTGAAACGTCCTCAGTTTATGAACTTCAATTGCACATGCACTGAGCCAGCACTTCGAACGCACTATATCTATGGTATATTGAATATATTATCGACATTTTATCCGCCATGTTTGTTTACATATAGATGGCTTTGGCTTGTCTTGACTCAAAGTGTACAAATAATATTGTCACGACTGAAGTCACAGGGAGCCGTGAAGGTACACGTAGCCGAGGACAAAAGAATAAGGTCGGCTTGTCGTTCCGATAACAGAGTCCAGCACCAGCGCGCCGCTCGTGCCAACAACCGCTTCGTTGTCGTCGGCACCAAACACGGCTGTCGCGCGGCGCTAGGCACGTGGCATTATTCCCCCCCCCCCCCCCCCCCCCATGAAAGAAAACATCGTCTCGATGACAAGGTGAGAGGAGAAAAAAAAATTAGGTGTGAGGTAAACTGTACAATAACGCAAGGTTTCACTTGCAGGAAGCGCTCAGTCACGCGAAAAGTACGGCTTTAAGCGCACCACATGCACAATCTCAGGCCGCTGGCGTCGAACACTGACGGTCACAGTTCCATCTGGAATGACTTCGTAATTAACGCTGTTTAAGCGGCGCAGGACTTTATAGGGTCCGAAACAGCGGTGGAGTAGTTTCTCGCTCAAGCCTTTGTGGCGCACGGCGGTCCACACCCACACTTGGTCCCCTTCGTAGTGGACTTCCCTGTGCCGGAGGTTATAGTGTCGAGCTTCGGTGGCATGCTGCTCCTTGATGTGCAAGCGGGCCGGCTGACGGGCTTCCTCGGTGTGTTCTGCGAAGTGGGCGGCATCGGGTTCGACCGCTTCTTCCCTGCACGGGAGCATTACGTCCAACTTCGTGCGGGCCTCTCTGCCATATACGAGACGGAACGCCGTAAACTTCGTGGTTTCCTGCGGCGCCGTATTGTAGCCGAAGGTGACATACGGCAGGATCTTGTCCCACATTTTATGTTCGGCGTCGATGTACATTGAGATCATGTCCGCCAAAGTTTTGTTTAGTCGTTTCGTTGATCAATTTGTCTGAGGGTGATACACTGTTGTGCGATGCTCGGTATGGCTGAGAGTTAAGGTGTCCCGCAGTAGCCGAGCTGTAAACGCCTTTCCTCGGTCAGTAATGATGGTCGATGGTGCACCGTGTCTGAGCACAATGTCGTTCATAAAGAATCGAGCAACTTCACCGGCAGTACCTCGGGCAAGGGCCTTCATTTCAGCGTAGCGTGTTAAGTAGTCTGTGGCGACTACGATCCACTTGTGTCCGTTCGAGGATAAAGGAAATGGGCCTAAAAGATCCATGCCCACTTGCTCGAAGGGTGAGGGGTGGTTCAATAGATTGTAACATACCGGATGGCTTGAGCGGGGATTTTTTTTGGCCACTTGCATTGTGGACAGGTCTGTACGTAACGTCTAACCCTCGGAGAAAGATATGGCCAGTGGCAGTAATAGTTCTGCCGGACTCGGTTTAGGGTGCGTGTAAAGCCAAGATGCCCTGAAGTTGGTTCGTCGTGGCAGGCCAGGAGGATTTCGTGCCTTAGATCAGCCGGTATGACTAGCGGGTATGTTTTTGCACTCGAAGTTGTGGGATTTGGGCTTGCTGCGGCTGCCCTTTGCGCGGCCGCCGCCCGCTTCCCAGTTGTTCTCCCAGTTCCCTTTCTCCCGCCTGAGGCGGCGGAGAGGGGCTCGGACGACTTGTCACTGTCGTTCGGGCCACAGCTCCGCCCTGGCGTCCCAGTGGCTGTTCTCATTGGCGCCTTTTGGCGGGAACACAGCACCGCTTCGACAGCCGCGCTTGCGCGACCGTCCGAGCGGAGCTCAGAGAGAGACCCCTCCGAGACATCGCAAGGTGCGTACGCTACTGTTCCTGCCTGCCGGCCTTTGTCCGCGCAGACCAGTGTGTACTCGAGTTCGTCTGCTCCGGGTCATACCTGAGAGTGAAGCTCGAGCCTGTCGATCGTGATCCAACGATCCGCGACAGGCGTACCTTGCGGTGGTTGCCCACTCTCTCTCAAAGGAACCCTCTGGTCACTGCGGGAGAGAGCTCACAGCACGCCCTTGCGTGCTTGCGGCGCGCACTCTGTGTCACTTCGTGCGTGCAGGGGAGCCTTGCTCCTCGCGCGCTTCCTTGACACGGTGACTGAGTATGTGTGTGTATGTGCGTTTTGTATATATGTGTAAATGTGTGCGTGTGTGTGCCGCTGGAGGATGGCGTTTCAATAAGCGTCTCCTTTGTGAACTTGGAGGTTTGTGTCCTTGCAGTGCAGTGCTCTCCTCCCGGAGGAGGTTGAGTGCGCGCTGCGGTGTTTCAGTGTGCGCGTGGTGACGGCTGATCGGGGCTTCGGCTCGCGCGACGCTCGAACCCGAGGTGGTTGGTGGCCTATGTCCAAGTAGAAACCACAACGTAGAATTCTTATAAAGCACCCCATTGTGGAGGCAATACGACGACAACCCCCGAGCAAGATACCGGGTAGGATGCCCACCTTCAAGATGGTCAATAATCAGTCGCAGCTCGTCGTCGGCACGCTGTTTGGAGGCGAGATTGGACGTAGTGACTGCTCCAAGGAAGCTATCGTCATCGGTGGCATCTGACGAAGGAGGGCCGACGGGCGCGCGGGACAGGCTATCAGCATCGGTGTGCTTCCGGCCAGACTTATAAATAATATCGAAATCGAACTCCTGCAGGCGGAATGCCCAACGTGCTAAGCGGCCACAAGGATCCTTTAAGTTTTTCAGCCAACACAATGAGTGATGGTCAGTGATGACACGAAACGGTCGGCCATAAAGGTGCGGGTGGAACTTGGCAGCGGCCCATGCTACCGCCAAACATTCTTTTTCAGTGGTGGAATAGTTACACTCAGCACGGAAAAGTGCACGGCTGGCGTAGGCAATTACTTTCTCGACCTCGTCTTGGTGCTGAACTAGAACGGCACCAAGGCCGACGTTGCTCGCATCAGCGTGTAACTGTGTCGGCATCATTGTCGAAATGTGCGAGGATCGGGGGTGACTGAAGCCGACATCGTAACTCGTCGAAAGCCATCTGCTGCTAAGCGCCCCAGGAAAATGTTGCGTCATCTCTAGTCAGGAGAGTCAGAGGGCTGGCCATCTGTGCAAAGTTTTTGATAAAGCGACGATAATAGGAGCACAGCCCCAAAACCGTCGGACTGCTTTTTTGTGGGCGGGGACGGGAAAGGCAGCAACGGCAGCAAGTTTCTTAGGGTCAGCTCGGATGCCATCAGCACTCATGATGTGCCCAAGAAACTTTAATTCGGTGAACCCGAAGTGGCACTTTCAGGCTTGAGAGAAAGGTTGGCAGATCGGACGGCTTCGAGAACAGTTCTCAGGCGGCGCAAGTGTTCCGTGAACATCGGTGAAAAAATTATCATGTCGTCAAGATAAACAAGGCATGTCTGCCACTTAAGACCTGTGAGCACAGTGTCCATCATCCGCTGGAAGGTGGCAGGAGCACAGCAGAGCCCGAATGGGAGGACGCGGAATTCATAGAGCCCATCTGGTGTTACGAAGGCAGTTTTTTCACGGTCCCTCTCATCAACTTCAATTTGCCAATAACCACTGCTGAGGTCAATGCAGGAGAAGTACCTGGATCGGCGAAGTCGGTCGAGACAGTCGCCAATCCGTGGCAGCGGATAGACGTCCTTCTTTGTCATACTGTGAAGTTTCCGATAGTCAACGCAGAAACGAAGTGTTCCGTCTTTCTTTTTAACGAGGACTACAGGCGACGACCATGGGCTGCTTGAAGGTTGAATGACGACATCGGCGAGCATCTCCTTGACTTGCTGTTGGATAGCATCTGTCTCCCGAGCAGACGCACGATAGGGCTGCTGATGGATGGAGTGCCTTCATGCGTGATAATCCGGTGTTTAATGACCGATGTTTGCTGCACTTTAGATGAAGACGTGAAGCTCACATGAAACTCCAGCAATAGATCTTGGAGTTGCCTCTTTTCAATGAAGGAAAGGGTATAATTGATGTCGATAGCGTGTACGGCATAATCCGGTTCAGTGCTAGGCGTAGCTTCCTCTGAAGCAAAACATTCGGCGACTTCGTGCAGATGGTCGACGTAAGTAATGACAGTGCCACGGAACAGATGTCGATGTTCATTGGAGAAATTGATGACAAGCACCTCCGTCTCTCTTCCACCAAGGAAACAAAGACCTCTTGCCACAGAAACTCCCAAGGCGAGTGAGAGGGAGACATTAGGCTCAACAACTCCGAGGCCGTGATGTGGCTCATCACAAGTAACTCTGGCGAGGATGCTGGAGCATGGTCGCACTGTGAGGCTATCATCAGCAACTCGCAGCGTGGAGTGGGACCCGCGGTACTCATGCTTTTCAGTGGCCAGTTTGGCGGAAAACGTCACCAAGCGGTTCGGTAGATCTATAGTGGCACCGTGCTCACGAAGGAAGTCGATGCCAAGAATAACATCACGAGAGCATTCGCGTAGAACAAGAAAAGTCGCAACAAATGTGCAGCCTCGCACCGTAACCCGGGCTGTACACATGCCCAGTGGTGCAACCACATGTCCGCCTGCCGTCCGTATGTCTGGTCCGTTCCATGGCATCATCACCTTTTTCAGTGTCCTTGTAAGCCGCCCGCTAAGGATAGAATAATCGGCTCCCGTATCAACTAAAGCGCTGACCTCCTTTGTGTCGACGATAACAGGGATGTCCAGGGAGACCCGGCCAAGACCAGGGCCTGTCGATGTCGGTTCGGAGTGAAGTGAGCGGTGTGGCGGCGAAGCTGGACGGCAGTTGTGTGGTCTGTGTCGGGGCGATTTAAGCAGCACGGCGGTGATAACTGGTCAGCGATGCGGACGACGTCGGGGCGATCTGGTCTGGGTGGCGAAAACTGGAGAGGAATTCGGCGTTCGACGTCGGGGTGAATCGAGCGGTGCGGCAGTGGAAGCTTTACGGCGAATCGGTGTGCGGCGGCCTCGCCCCCAAAGGTCGCCGTAGCTAGTTTTCCCGATGAGGGCTCGATGAACCATGGTGTCCAGCGGTATACTGTGGCCCAGAAGGCGAAGAGCGACGAGGCGAAGGCGAGCGGGACTCGCGACGAGGAGAATGTGGCAGACTATGCTGGCGGGTGACGTACTCGGCGATGTCCTGAAGCCGCTCACCAGGCCGTGGACGAGGGCTGTCGGGGGAAAATCCTCTAAGGCCCATCTGACGATAAGGGCACTGCCGGTAGAGGTGACCTGCCTCGCCACAGTGGTAGCAGAGAGGGCGGTTATCTGGAGCGCGCCAGAAATCAGTCTTCCGGGGCGCCTGGCGCCGATCTGCCCAAAGGGGCAGCGGTTCCGCAGCGTGCACAGCGACCTGTGGCGGCGTGTAAGGCGGAGGGGTAGGTAGCAGGGCTGGGCGGCGTATGACATCAGCATAAGTCATGCGCTGGGTGAGGCCCGGGGGTGGTGGTGGAACGACTGTACTTGTCGGTGGCGTGAGTGCGTTCTGGACCTCCTCACGGATGATGCTGGCCAGGGAAGCCGCGCCAGGAGTAAATGATCCATGAAGTTGCTGGAGCTCCTCGCGAACCACGGTGCGAATGAGGTCGCGAAGGGAGCTCATTTCTGCCCCGGGATTGTAGTCGGTTCGGTCACACGGCGGTAGTGTGGAGGTGGAATTCAGCGGCCGAGCGTACTAGCTGCATCGCTGCTGTAGCAGTTTCTCCATGATCGCAGCTTTGCCAGAAACGCCGCGACGGTAGTGGGCGGGTTCCGCACGAGACCGGAAAAAAGCTGTTCTTTGACGCACCTTCTCACTCATGGACGGGTCAGCGCGATGGCAAAGGCGCATGACGTCTTCAACGTACATTGCGACCCCTTCGTTCTGACGCTGAACTCGAGAGGTCAGGGCACGCTCGGGTTTCTCTCGGCGGTCACTGTTGGCGTACGTACCGAGGAGCTGGCTTCGGAAGGCCGGCCACGTAGAGAATGTGGCCTCGCGGTTCTCGAACGATGTCCGAGCAGCGTCTTCAAGGCTGAAGTAGACGTTTCGCATTTTCGCAGCGTCGTCCCAGCCGTTAAACGTCGCGACCCTTTCGTAGTGAGCTAGCCAGTCCTTGGCGTCTTCAAACTGCTCACCGTGAAATGGTTTAGGGCTACGTGGGGTCTGAAGGATGAGACAGGACGAAGGGGTGGAAGGGACAGTCATGGTACGGGCGGGCGGTGTCGTTGCCACAGCTAGGGTCTCTTCGTCAAAAGCGAGGGCCTCGGGGGGCAAGCCTCGGAGCCGTCGGCTGGTACGATGAACAGGAGTGGTCACGAGAGGCGGCCGCGTAGGATCGTCCGCAGAAGGGATTTTCGATGGCGCCTCCACCAGTGTCACGACTGAAGTCACAGGGAGCCGTGAAGGTACACGTAGCCGAGGACCAGAGAATAAGGTCGGCTTGTCGTTCCGATCACAGAGTCCAGCACCAGCGCGCCGCTCGTGCCAACAACCGCTTCGTCGTCGTCGGCACCAAACACGGCTGTCGCGCGGCGCTAGGCACGTGACAATATTAATAAACTGCTGTTAAAAAATTGTTTTAATACAAAGTGTTGTATATTATTTATTGTGACATATTAAAATTTTAACTGAAAGGTTTATTTTGGCATAATGTGGTAATATGCCACATATGCGTTACTGGCGGCTCGGCCAAAGTCTCGGTTAAGCCAGCCTAAGTCTACGCCAGCCATAGCCGCTAGCCGTTCAGCACAAGTGGTCATGTTCTCACCGTAGCTTCGCTCGTCGGCGTGCGATTCACAATCCGGTGCATTTAGCCTTGTCGTGGTAAGTAAACATCTTTTAATGCACCCATCAGGGTTATTTAAGTGCTCTCCAATCTGTCTAGTAATTAACAGCGCAAATTTTGGCTTTGGGAGTGGTTCATTTGGTACGAGTGTTCCAACGGTCAACAGGGACCGCAAAATGCTTCTGTCGGTTAAACCGCTCGCTTATTCACGCTGAAATTCGGCACACGTATAGCATACAACCGTCTGTCTTTTTTAATACCAGTTTATATTATGTACTTGCCTGATCCGACCACAAATCATTTGAAATCCTTCTGCAGCATTGTTGCCGCGGCGACCCATAAGCAGCCAAGCCTCGTTATCTGGGTCGTCGACCGCCGATGCTGCACACACGTTTCAACTTGATTCTAATCGTATCAGGCAAGTAAATTGCCGAAAGTGGTATTGAAAACGATACAGTTATGTACTATCTGGCAAATAACAGCCGAATAAGCGAGCGGATTAACCGATAGAAAGATGTTACGATTAGCGTTTAGCGTTACAAGTTGCAACAGTTAGAACGCAGCTATGGTTAAAATCGCGTACATTGCCCGTATTCCCCGTGTTTTTCATCGTGGGCTTCAAACGTTCACTCTGCGTGGTAACGTGCTCTACAAGCGAAATTTCGCTAACAGTGAAGAGACGTTTCTCCTTGTTGTGCCCTCCGAGTTGCGCCGAGATATATTGAGTGCCTGTCATGATGAACCCACCGCCGGCCACCTGGGGGTGAGCCGTACACTTGCACGAATTCGTCAAAAGTATTATTGGCCCAGGTTACTCCCATCTGTGCGGGCTTATGTACGCTCATGTCGTGACTGCCAACGTCGCAAGTCTCCGCCATTGAAACCCGCTGGATTTCTTCAGCCTATTGCTCCGCCGAAGACCCCTTTCCATCAAGTGGGCATGGATCTTCTCGGTCCTTTTCCGAAGTCCTCGTCTGGCAACCGGTGGGTAGTCGTCGCGACAGACTACCTAACACGGTACGCAGAGACTGCGTCCCTTGTTAAAGGTACTGCAGCCGAAGTTGCTCAATTTTTCGTTCATAACATTGTCCTACGTCATGGCGCCCCCGCCGTGGTAATCACTGACCGTGAAACAGCTTTTACGGCTCGCCTAATCCGGTTGGTCATGACTCTGACTCACACTAGCCATCGACGTGCGACGGCGTATCACCCTCAGGCCAACGGGCTGGTGGAGCGCCTCAATCGCACCCTCACCGACATGATTTCTATGTATGTGGACGCAGAACATCGCACCTGGGATGCGATTTTGCCTTATATAATTTTCGCGTACAATACCGCCACTCAAGAGACGACGCGATTGACCCCGTTCCAACTTGTCTTCGGTCGCCAAGTGAGCACGCCGTTGGATGCCATGATGCCAGTTAGTCCTTCTTGCGGCTCTGACGCCGAACTTGACGCCGACATCTTTGTTCAGCGTGCTGAGGAAGCGCGGCAACTAGCACGCCTCAGAATCCACCGACAACAGGCGAATGACGCTGCTCGGTATAACCTCAGCCGAAGAATCGTCACTTACGAGCCGGGCGACCTCGTCTGGGTTTGGACACCTGTTCGTCATCGCGGCCTATCTGAAAAATTACTGCGCCGATACTTCGGCCCTTACGAGATTGTTCGCCGTATCAGTGAAGTCACCTACACCGTTGTTCCCATAGCTTCAGCTCCATCCCAAAGGCCACAGCGTCCTGAAGTCGTGCACGTGGCTTGGCTGAAGCCCTATCATGATCGTACATGACTGAACTTTTTGTCAACGCCGCTGGGTCCTTGTGACACTTTAGTGCACCCTTTCGCTGACTTCTTCCTAGTAGCACCGCGTCGCATCGAGTCGATGCTAGAGGAGGGGGGCAGTGATACAAACTATAGTCGACGACGAAGCGGAGACCATCAGTGGCTAATTGACGTAGAAGATGAAGTGGTTGCTAGTTGGCATAGACGACGAAGTTGGTTGCCTGGAACCGCGCTCAGACCGCTGCTTGGACCGCTCTCGGACTTCGGCAGTCTTCTAGGCTCAGGGCGTTGCCTGGACGTTTGGTGCAATACTCGTTACAATATATTCAGGCAGGAAGTCAATGTTATGAGGTTATGTAATTTTTGTGAATGTGGTATACATGGAATAGATAACGAGCTTCAAGAATAATCGGTTTGCTTTATAGGTTTTGTTTGGTTTAAATTTCGTCTGGGGTTCGTTAGCATGCTCTAACATCAGGCAGTACATGGGTGCCTTGCTTTTCACATCAAAAACTGCCTGCTGCAGCTGTAATTCAATCCTGTATTCTTAGAGTCCGTAGTAGAGCACTGTAACCACTGCACCACCAGGGGGGGGGGGGGGGCATCAAGAAAAATTAGAAGCTTTGTTGTCAATAGGGGTTAACATATACAGCATATTGAAAACTACTAATTCGACTATAGTCAAAACTCAATATGATCTACCCCAAACTGTTGCATGCACATTTCAACATGGTGTTGTGCGAAAAGGTGTCATACCCCAGGTTTTGTTCGCGATTTTTTCTTCTATCAATTCTGTGACTGTCAGTGTCGATTATTACTGAATATAGCTAATTGAATTATCCTACTGTGTCGTGCATGATTGACAAACCTCTTAATTTATATAATTATTTCCCTGCATACTTTTGGTTCTTTATAGCTTCTCGTAGTATGTAAAATTAACACTATTGTATTTTAACTGGTACTACATCGGTGATCTCTTCAGTGAACTGCTCTGAATGTGTGCAATAGGAATTTGTCTATTAATTTTTCTTCTGTTTATGTATTTTGTGTATTATCACCATTGCAAATTACTGCTATCTGAGCCTGCCATGAATTCAAATAATAAAACTCCCAATTTAAGCAAGGAGACTGCTGTATATGTTATAAATATATTTTTTAATGTTTAATGATTCCTTTAACACCTACAGCTAATTTTGTATAATACTTTATCAGGATATGCTGCAGATGCAAACAACTACGGGAAAGCATGTGAGCAAAATTATATTGGAATTACTGGCATACAAGTGCCCTACCTGCACATTGCAAAATACCTGTACAAGTGACCTGCCTGCACTGGCATCCAAACTTTCAATAACAAGCTTTGGATAACACTGAAAGTGGAAACGGTGTGAAAACTAGATTGTAAGGGATATGGATGAAATGTTGTCTTTCTAGTACTTCTACATTGTGAATCCTTCCTGCTGTCCACTGTGTTTGGACAATAAAATAGTGTGTGAGTAAACTGTATGTCATGTTTTTAAAATACACATTATTGCTGAATGTGTGTCAGTAATGTGCATAACACAAATTAAATCCTTTGTGCGTGCCAAATAAAGTCAGTCTTCAAGTTTTTGTGCATACAAGGGACTACATTGAGATGTGTAGCTCATTGTTAGAGTTTCACTGCAACACAACCACAATAACCCCATTGCACTATTTCAACATCTGCTAGGGGTTTAAGATGGACCGCTTAAACATCCGAGTCAAGCAAGCAGACTGTGGAACAGCCAGGTTATTATGAAGTTCAAGCATATAAATACACAAGCCATATTCAACCATAGAAATGTGCCAGCTATTACAGATGTCATAAACATAATGGTATCGTCAAAACTGTGTAAACTGCTGCACTGCAGTCCTGGCTGTGTACACCCTTAGGTTTGCCATCTCTGCACTGGCATAGACTTGCAGCTCGCTCTTGAGCACATCTTTTTGGCGTAATGATTGCTTTGATTTGTGGCTGAAAAAGAGCTTTGAAATCACATACCTGTGTTCATTCTCTTTCCTGGCTACGTGTTGCTATAACCATAAAATTTCTAGAGTAAATGTAGTAATGATGTAAGAGACCATCTGTTTCAATCTCTCAAAGAAAAGAATATAAACATTGCCTGTACTTACTATAGAAGCTTGAACTTGAGCAAGTGCAAACTCTGATAGAGAATTTTATGCATATATATCCATATAATTCTATCTAATGATTTGGCCATTTACCATATGCATCACCTTGCCATGTTATCCTCTTTCTTTTGCTGCACATATTGTTCACAACTGCAGATAATTTTGTCAAGGCTGTTGTCAGTGTACATTGGACGGACCCGGTAAATGTTTTCATATGGCCTATTTTGCAATGTCCGGCATATCTCAAAATTTTCTCCTCGGTCCACGGTATGTCCCTGTTCATAGCTGGCCTTAAAGAATGATTTCAAGTTGATGTATATATTTCTTATCGGAATGGGGAGACTGGAGGTCAGTGCCCATACTTCGAGTGCAACAGTAAAGCCGTTCGTGCTATGCAGTTAAACATGCATGCATATGTTTAATCTTGTATGTATTACAACAGCTTCTGTGTATCTACTAATTGCTTCTGTTCTGCTGGCTGCCCCTGAATTGTAAGTGAGGTGTGGGCTTAATCAGAAGAGCGGATCTTTTTCTCGCGTCTCGTGGGCATATTGTATAAAGTATGTCCAATAAACTTCACTTATATATGGCACGCAATTAAGTACCATGTTGGCACAGTACGTATAAACTTTTTTTTACCTTTCATTTATTATTTATTGCATATCTTGCAAAATACAAACAAACATTCAGTTTAAAGAACGCGAGATGCGAAATTGCTTCTTGCTGTTTTGGTACAAGACACAGCTGTATGATTTTGCAACGTGCGCAGAAGTCCACATCATACACGTTGAGGCTTTCGTCGCGGCGAGAGCTGTTGCGCCAGGAGTGAGATCAGCTGCTTGCATATAAGCGACAGCTGGGAGGACCTCTGCTCGCTCCAATTTTATATCTAATGAGGTTTCAGTTCTATTAAGTGTACGAAGAAAGCATGCTGAAGACTGAGCACCGTATTCATCCCGCGTCAACATGCGATATTTATTTGCACGCGGACGTGCCGTGCTTCTGTTCACGGCTGTCCGGCCGCTCCAGCGTGCGGTGCGGTGGAGAACGTATCAAAGCATCGGCAAGCTTGCCGGCATTCTCAGCTCCGCTGTACTAGCGAAGGCCTAAAATACAGTCGACATGGATTTTGGCATGACTAAGGTATAATCAAAAAGTTACAATAATGGGGATGCTATTTGCTTAACTTGACATAACATATATCTAGCAAAACATTCAGCGACCGCGGATCTCAATGTTTTACCCCGGCCGATCCCTAGCACCACGTACGACACACCGTTAATTGGTGCTGGCTTCCAGACGGCGGAAGTGTTAAATAACAATATCATACTGAAATTAATGAAAAGGACACCGAAGCTGCATATACATGTATAGAAGAAACTTTAGCGAAATTGCGAAGCGTATACTAGGCCCCGCATACACGTCGCTGCTTGGCAATAGCTGCTGCCGTCACTTGCATGCTGTTTGCGGTGAGGGGCAGCTGTACTTGTCACGCGCAACCACAATTTTGAAGACTCCCGCCTTTTTAATTTGTGGGTGAAGGAGAAAATATCAGAATGAACAAACTGCTCCCAGGAAGTAATGCTTGTATATGCGAGGGGGAAAAGCACTAAGCAAGCATAAAGGCGCATATATATGTTAGATGTACGTACGTAGCATATCCATGGGCCATCTGTGACATGCGCTGTATCTTTAATGGCAACGTATCTTTTGCTATTTCGTTTAATAAAATCGCTCTTAGAGGCGTGTGGCAGCCAATTGAGTATAGGTCGCCATTATTACTTCCCACCTTAACATCTACACCATGTACATCATACCCACCGTGAAACTACAAACCGCTGCCGGCGCTAGATATGGTGGAATGCCGTTTTGGGGTACCGACCCCCACAGACACACCATAAGCGCCATATACACCATTTTCAACAATCACCACTATGAACAATGTACACAATTTTTCCACGATCGCCACCTTGGCAACCATACCTTGGACCATGACCACCATAGAGCCCCTACCATGCACACCAATAAGTAACCATGGCCACCATTTGCCCACTCTAAATACCATAAACCCACCACAAAAACATGGTGGTTTTATAGCACTTCTAGGTGGGATTTCCAATAGGGTTACGAAGAATAAATTTTTATTATTACCACACCATAAACTAGTGCTCCTTAAAGATTTTCGCATTCTTATCGAAAATATGAATTCAGCATCGGTAATAAATGAGCCATACCAAATGATGATTACTAAAAATGTTTCAATTTTTTGGTGCCGACAAAGGATGGCTAACATTAAAAAATAGGGAAGCCATGGATAAATGTCACTGTAGAAGAAAATACAAGCGAACGATCAAAATGTTTCATTCATTTATAAAGAATTGCGATGAAAGTGAACTTGTCATGTATAAGAAATATGGCAATGAAGTTAATGCGGAAATAAAAAAAACTGCGAAACTACTACTGCCAGAGACTATTTATGCATTTTGTAATGGTCCCAGAAAAATTTGCACGAAATGAGAAGCATAACTGCTAAAAGTGGGCTGGAATAGAGTGAATGCTAAATCAAATAACCATAATCTGGATGTTAAAAATTTGTTGATAGCACTGAGTGAACATTTTATCATTTGTGGAAATTAAGTGTGCTGTCATTATCAACAGTCCTTTTTTCCCATCTCACTAAGTGCAAGCGTGGTCAACTCGCTTATATTATGCCCTACATCTCCTGATGATGGTTTGATTTGGTTCCATGGGGTTTAACGTCGCAAAGCGACTAAGGCTATGAGGCCACAGACGGCACCTCCGGGCTGACCCACCCGGGGGAAATCGGCAGTCGCCTTTTCCTGTCCTCCCCTCCATCTTTCACTTTCCTATCCCCTCTCTTACAACTGTCCTGTCTTCTCTTACCTTCTTCGTTTCTTCCTACTTCCAGGCGGCGAGGGTTAACCTTGTGTGGCTAACCACCCTGCGTTATGCCATATTTGGTTATAGTCGGGGTGTATGGCTGGCGTGGGCAGGACAGCTTTGCGAGTTCCTGTCCCGTCCCCTCGTTGGGCTCCATGGTGGGTGGCCGCCACCCCGGCTGGACAAAAACTTACTGTATGGCTTCTTCTTTGCTCTCCAATGATCGTTCCCGAAAAAGGGGACGGACCGATGAAACAGCAAACTTCTTTCTAAAGAATGCAAACAGATTCCCACGCTTCCACGTGGTGCACAGTGAAGACCCTCAAAAAACAGCTAGGCAAATATCTCCTTTTGTCGTGACCAAGACATTGACTGAAGCAATAGGCCAAGGATACAATGTCAAAAAACTTCCAAATGGCGACCTTCTCTTGGAAATTATGTACCATCATCAGAATGAAAAACTCCCAACAGTAACCAGCTTTGGGGAATGCCCAGTTAATGTCACCAAACACCGCTCTCTAAACATGGTGAGGGGAGTCATTTCAGATGACGACCTAAAGTACCTAAGTGAAGAAGAACTCCTTGAAGGACTAAGAGAACAAAATGTCATCAATGTGTTCAGAATTAAAATCAGACGGGATAACAAAGAGATACCGACCAGGCACTTAGTCCTTACCTTCGAATCGAGCACACTGCCCGAGGCTGTGGAGGTAGGGTACACGAAGATAAAACTGAAACCATACATACCTAACCCGCGCCGCTGTTTCAAATGCCAAAGGTATGGCCACGGCTCACAGACTTGCCGAGGCCAACTTACATGTGCGAAGTGTGCCTCGCACGATCATCCCGCTGAGAACTGTGAATCCGAAACGCATCTTTGCATCAACTGTGAGGGCAGCCACGCTGCTTACTCACGAACCTGTCCAACATGGAAACAAGAGAAAGATATCATCACACTAAAAGTCAAAGAAAACCTCACTTACAGGGAAGCACGTAAGAAACACGTCCACTCACACCCCAACTTATTCTGTTGTGACGCAAAAGGGGGCGGCGTCACAGCAGTCCTTGGAACCTGCCCCGGTGACACACGGTGCACCTAAGGCAGGGACCTCTACGTCCCCGGTGGAAGTAGCTGGGGCTGCTCCACCACCCCCAAAGCAGGCTGCGCGGGCCTCTAGGTCAGCTGGCCCCAAGGTCTCTCCAGTAACGGCGAGATCTACCACAAATGTGTCTGTGCAGTCTGCACAATCGTCCAGCACGTCCGAGGACGCAATGGACACAACAAACGACGACCGTCCAGGACCGTCAACATCTGACAGGCGACGGAGCTCCTTGGAGCGAACTAGAAAAGAAAAGGCCCGAATCACCGGGCCAGAAAAAACTTAGTCTCTCTACCTTCCTCATATAAAATGGCGTTCTTAGTCCATTGGAACTGTAGAGGACTTTTAAGAAACTACAATGATATAACAGACCTTTTAAATTCACTGTCCCCTGTGGTCCTATGCCTACAAGAGACCAATCTGGGACCTCAACAAAAAAAATTAAAAAAAAGCACAAAGTGTTTCGATGTGACAGAAAACAAGCAGGTCGCCTCTCCGGAGGCGTTGCTATTGTTGTGCAGAGCAGTATTGCAACGCGAGAAGTCTATCTCAAAACTAATTTCGAAGCTGTTGCAGTTACTGTTGTTCATTATAAAACAATCACAATATGTTCTGTCTACCTTCAACCTCATGTCATTGTTACCCTTCACGATTTAGAGGAACTTTTACAACAGTTACCTGAACCATATATTTTAGTTGGAGATTTTAATGCACACTCCTCCTTTTGGGGGAGTGAGCAAACAGACAGTAGAGGACGTATTTTAGAAGATTTTTTGCTGTGCAACAACGTCTGCCTCCTGAATACAGGTAAACAAACATATTGCTCCCCAAACTCAGGAAAAATGAGCTGCTTAGATTTATCATTTTGTTCACCATCAATTTTCACCGATTTTAAATGGGACGTTCTCGACAACCCATATGGAAGTGATCATTTACCTGTCATAATAAGTCTAACATCCTCACCATCCATCACTCTAACCAAACCACGGCAATGGAAACTTCACTTGGCAGATTGGACACTTTTCCAGTCCAAAGCTGACCTCATAAAAGTATTTTCAGAAAATCTCAGCATAGATGAGCTGAATGAAGAGATTACAGCTTGTATTATTGCTGCAGCACACCTAGCTATTCCACAGTCCTCAGGAAATGTACAGCAAAACCATAAAGTGTGGTATACACAAGAGTGCAAAGAGGCAAAAAGAAAACAAAATAAAGCTTGGGGAATATTCCGGAGATATCCCACACATGAGCACCTTATAACTTTTAAAAAGGCCAGGGCTAAAGCACGGTGCATTCGCCGCGAAGCTGAAAAAGCCTCATGGCAAAATTATGTGTCATCTATAAATAGCTCAACCACATCTAAAAAAATGTGGGAGCAGGTTAATAAACTAGACGGCAAATACTATCCTTTCACGATTCCACTTTTAACAACTCCTGGTACACAAACGAGTGTAGAAGAACAAGCAAACATATTGGGGGAACATTTCGCTACAATCTCTAGTTCGGCACACTATACACATTCCTTTATAAAGTATAAAACAGCAGCTGAAAAACAAAGACTCCCAATAGCTGGAGGCACAAATGAACCGTTTAACTGTTTAATTACACTTGAAGAAATAACTAGAGTATTAAATGCCGGCAAAAAAACTGCACCAGGACCAGATGAAATACATTATGAAATGCTTGCTCATTTGACTCCATTGTCAGTAGATGCATTATTGAAATTTTTTAATAAAATATGGATATCTGGAACAATACCAGAAGCCTGGAAGACAGCCGTTATAGTACCTCTCTTAAAGCCTGGGAAGCCCCCGGACTCCCCAGGCAGTTATAGGCCAATAGCCCTGACGAGCTGCCTTGCAAAAGCTTTTGAAAGCATTGTAAATACAAGGCTCATGTTTGTTCTTGAATCCCGGAAACTTCTTGATACTCATCAGTGCGGCTACAAAAAAACATGACACCACGTGGAGGTTTGGGATCCTGCGTGATTTGGGAGAGCTTGGCATTCGCGGCAGGATGCTAAAATGTATAAGCGACTTTCTCTCTCAACGCTCATTTAAAGTACGTCTCGGTTCTACCCTTTCTAAAACCTTCATACAAGAAAATGGTGTGCCTCAAGGATGTATTTTAAGTACTACTCTGTTTATAGTAAAAATTAACAGTATAGCAAAAATAATCCCAAAATCCGTTATGTACTCTGTCTACGTAGACGACCTTCAGATTGCATGTACATCCTCCAATGTGTCAACATGTGAGAGGCAAATACAGCTCACAGTAAATAGACTGGCAACGTGGGCAGATAAGAATGGCTTCAGGTTTTCTACTCAAAAGTCGGTAGTTGTTTTGTTCTCTCTCAGAAGAGGACTGCACATTGATCCCACCATCCACCTTAATGATGTTAAGCTACCTGTAAAGCACGAACATAAATTTCTAGGGCTAACTTTTGACAGAAAGCTTTCATTCCTTCCCCACATAAACAACCTAAAAAAGAAAGCTTCGAAATCTCTCAATATATTGAAAGTCCTTTCACATAAACACTGGGGATCTGACAGAACACGTCTTTTAAAAATTTACCGCTCTGTGGTTCGCTCATGTTTAGATTATGGCTGCATAATATATGGATCTGCAAGGCCGTCATATTTAAAACGACTGGACTCTGTACACAATTCAGGCTTGCGTATTTCAACTGGTGCATACAGGACATCCCCCATAAACAGCTTATATGTAGAAACCAATGAACCATCTCTTACAAGCCGAAGAAACATGCTCACACGCTCATACATTTTAAAGATCCGTTCACTGCCAAACCATATCTGTTACCCAATAGTTACAAAATGCCAGTCTCGAACACTGTTCATAAACAAACCTCAAAAAATAAAACCACTTCTGCTCCGCTTTGAAGAGAAATGTCAAGTTTTAGACCTAATGGACTCATTACCTAACATTACCCGAAAACCTGATCCACTTCCACCATGGTACTGCCAGCCGTCTGTATGTGACTTCACATTAAACCAATTCCAGAAAAACCAAACACCACATGAACACATATTGCAGGAATTTTTAGCCCTAAGTGAAAAGTACAGACAATATGTGGCATTCTATACAGATGGTTCAAAATCTGCACAATACGTCGGAAGCGCAGTGGTCCAAAACAATTGGAATAGAACAGTACGGCTACCACAGTGTGCATCCATTTTCACTGCCGAGTGTTATGCAGTCCTCATGGCCCTAGAAAAAATTAAAATTGAAAACATAGAGAATAGTGTCATTTACACTGATTCTTTGAGCATACTAACAGCATACAATCATAAAAATGCAAGCAAATCGCTTATTGGTGACATCATACACAGCATAAAAACAGCCACAACCCAGGGACATACTGTAAAGCTTTGTTGGGTTCCAAGTCACATAGGAATTGATGGAAATGAAAGCGCTGATATATGCGCTGCACAAGCTCGACATATAGAAATGAAGAAAGTGCACGTTCCCCACAAAGAAGCAGTCAAGTTAATGCAGTCTAAGCTAAGAGATAGATGGCAGTCTAAATGGAATAATGAAGAAAATAATAAGCTACACCTAGTAAAACCTGTCATATCTGAATGGAAGTCATGCACACACCAAGAACGATTCACTGAAGTCATTTTATGTCGCCTCCGTATTGGACATACACACCTTACACATGGTTATATTCTTAGAAAAGAGGAAATACCAACTGCGACCTTTGCGGAGAAACTATCACAATTAATCACATTTTATATTCCTGTACAAAGCTAGAAGAACTAAGAAAGAAGCATTTTCCAATATTTTATTCAGAATATATTCCTCTTCACCCTAGCTTACTCATAGGAGAAAATGCTCTTGTTAATATATCATGCGTTTTTATGTTCTTAAAAGATGCCAACCTTCTTAACAAATTATGAGTTTTAATTACCATATTACCATCTGCTGCATGGACAGTAGATCTCATCATGTGTTTGGCGCATGATAGCCTTAGATGCTTATGCGCCATAAAACACAACACACAACAACAACAACGACATCGCACAGCACGAGGGTGCCTTTCCGGTTCGCCTCCACTGAACCGCAGCTGGATGCGGTCGGGTTGGAACCCGGATACTCTGGGACAGTAGTCGGGCATCTTAACTACTGCGCCATTACGGCGGGGCATCTCCTAATGAGGTTAGTAGTATAATTGATCAACTAAAACTAAGATAAAGGAAAGCTAAAGCTTAGCTTTCCTTTGCAGCCGTATGGCTGCGCTTAGGTGGATGGCAATGAGTAATTCCTTACTTATTACAAATCTACTCCACCTTGGGGGATTCCCTTGAATATTTGACCAACACCATTCCCAATTCGAGTTATAGATTAATTCGCTCTCGGCCTACCATCTGATCTGCTAGCCGTCCTGGTTAGCTCAGTCGGTAGAGCGACTGCCCCGGAAAGGCGGTGGTGCCGGGTTCGCTCCCCGGATCAGGACGAATTTTTCTTTAACTACAAAGTTTCCGAGAAAGCTGTTTAGCTTTTCTTTGTAGTTGTTTTGCTGCGTTTGGGTGGATGACAATGAGTAATTACTCCCTTATTAGAAATCTCCACCTTGGGGTATTCCCCTGAATATTTGAATTCTGAATTTGAATTCCTCCGAGCTGCGGTGCCTTTTTTTTTGTTGTTCCTCCTGTGCGGGTGGCTCATAATTCTGGGCATAACAAGAAAAGTCAATACATAAGCCACAAACGTTCAGACACTTCAGAAAAGTAGCCCGAATAGCGATGAACAACGCAGTCATTTTTTCATAGCCTGGCTGACTACTAGAGATATTACCAGGCTGCAGTCTTCGAACTGGCATGCAGAAAGTCTCAATGTCTGTCGAGGACCGGCTAAAAATTCAGCGCTATAGAGAAGAGGGAGGAAACACTTCCACGCAACTACCACTCTTAGTTACAAACATTTCTTGCAGCCGGCCGCTCAGCTACACTGTCACTAGTAGCATTGGTGCAACCGATCAAGGCTATTAAGACTAGGCGTGGCGGGATATGATTGAGCGACCACTCATGCCATCGTCAAGACACCTAAGCTAAGGCCACTCGAGCTCGCCATCCTCGCAGCCTGCCCAAGTTGGGGGACTATTGAGCTTCTGGGAGTAAGAAGCCTTGACACTGAGCATAATAATAGCAACAATAGTCGTAAACATTACAGGACCCATATTCCGAGTTTGCATTGTTACTGAAAGTTTCGCTGTCTCCATGACTCCAAGCCATCCGATTGATGGAAGCGCCGGAACCGGAAATTAATGGTTCTAAAGCGTCCAACGGTCGAGGAGATAGCGACACTTTCGATAACGACGCAAATTCGGAGTACGGACCCAGGAATATTTACCAAGTACCAACATTAAGGTACATGCACATTATACGTGCATTAGGAGTTTCGGTAAAACCTACCTTGTACTTCCTTAATAAGTTTACCCATTTTTTTCTGCATTGCTCAGGTGTGGCTCCCGCAGCTCCCATTCCTCGGTGACTCGACAAAAGAAGAGTGAAAATGCGCTAGCAGATTATGCTAATACATCACATGAGAGTACTGACAATGCTTCCTGCTTATGCTTTGATGTCCCATGGTAGCAGTAAAACTTCACAGGTAGATGAGCACGCAAACAGGGCGGCTTTGCTGCCTTGTGGAGTAAATAATAAAAATGGGTTTCCTGTCGAGCACCTTTCATATGTGGCCAGGTTTCTCATGCTCTGTCCTTTTGTTGACGGAAGGTGTACATCTATTTAATATACACCGCGACCCCTAGCTTTGGCGCATGCAGGCGGGAATTTGCGATATATGAAAAGGAACTTGAAACACCCTGGCGGTTGTTTCAAGCTTGCTAGAAAACGTATAGAGACCCATGGAGCCTATCACTGACCAATGAGTGGCCATGACCTCCCGCCATGCTGTGCTCTCACACTAAAAAAGCAGTCGCAGTGGTTTCGAACAGGGCGGGTTCAGACATGGGTATTCTGGCTCAGAAGCCGACCGCCTTAATTGAGGCATCGCTGCGGGTGCTTTTCCTCGTTATAACTATGTTTGAGTATGGTTAAGCTCTACCATTCGATGTTTTGATTTACAGATGGCGCGACAGTTACGGTTAAACATGCAGCCTCCGCTTTTAACCGCGCCGTTATATTGTAGTTGATCGGGACGTCACGGTTAAGACTCCACTTTTACGCGGCGGCTCCTCGTTGCAGAACATGTACAGCTGAAACTGTAACGCACCAGGCATATAGCCGCAGAATGTTTGTATCCTGTAATTACAGTGTTGTTGTTGTGGCTGTATGAAGAAGGAAATAAAATGCACGGGCCTGCTACTGGCTCTGTAGCTGAGCCACCTCCGCTGCCTCATGCAGACAGAAGAGAGAAAGTAGAGAAAAGAAAAAGAGAGAGAAAGACGCGCGCTGGTAAAAACCGCAGTTATATAGAGTTAAAGCAAGTGAAACGCAAAAAAGCTCGTCATTGCGCGCTAAATCGGTTTAAGAGAGGGAAACAAATAATAATAATTTGTTCACAGAAAGGAAAAGGCGCAGTATCTATCGCGCTCACTCTGTGGACACCTGAACCGCACCGTAAGGGAAGGGATGAAGGTGGGAGTGAAGGGTAGCTGTAGTGGAGGGCTACGGAGTAATTTCAACCACCTGGGAATGAATGAATGAATGAATGAAAACTTTATTTCCACCGAAAAGGAGCCCTTCATCTCCCGCCCCCGGCACGCAGGCCGGGTAGCGGGTCAGCTAGAGGGCCCCGCAGGCTGAGGTCAGGTGAGGTTACAAGCACTCTTCACGGCCTCAGCCGCCAGGCGGGTCGCGTGCCGCTGAACGGTGGGATCTCCGCTCCGCAGCCAAACCTCCCAGGCTTCTCTACTATCAATGTTAATGCCGGCGCCTGGGGAATCGGCGCATTGCCAATGGCATTGCCATTGCCAGGCATTTAAAATGCCTGCAGAATCGGTTAGGCTCCCTCCAAGCAGGGAGGACAAGCTTTTACCGTGACGCGGCCACTACGTCAGTCTCGTGCGTTGTGCTCCTTGAGGTCTTGTTACGTCCCTCGCTACTTCCGCGGGTTCGAGAGGGCCGCCGCCCTCTTCTTGGGGGTGCTGCCCCCCCTCTCCTCGGTTTCGCTCGGTCGCTGCCTCTCTAGAGCTGCCGAGACCTGCTGGACGGCCTTGAGTTGTGTCTCTTGATCACAGCTCCTCGTTGCAGCCTCTAGCTGCGGCGGGATCGTCGTCTTCTCGCTGGCTTCGCGCGGATTTACGCTACAGTCCCAAAGGATGTGAGCCGCGGTGGCTCTCTCCTTCGCGCACAGTCTACACATGTCGCTCGCGTGCACACTCGGACACATGTGCTTAGCTAGCACCGGGGTGAGCAGGGACCCCGTCTGTAACTGTCTGCATAACACTGCCTCCTTCCGGGTAAGCCCCGGGTGAGGTGGCGGCATAGTCTGTCTGTTCAGTCTGTACCATTTCACTATTTCGTTGAAGGTGGTCATCTTGTCCTTGGCACTGCGCCGCGACCAAGACTCCGAGTCGGCCGTGCTTGCAGCCGCGCGGTTGGTTAGTCCTCGCGCGGCCGAGTTGGCCGTCTCGTTGTGGTTCACGTTTCCGCGTTCCGACACGTCACTGCCCATGTGGGCCGGAAACCACTTGATCACCACAGGACTTTTGCGTCCGATGTCTTCGGCCTTGCGTAGTATGCGCGCGGCCTCACTACATACCCTACCCTTGGCGTAGTTCTTCACTGCCGTTCTAGAGTCACACAACACTGTAGTGCATCCGGGGTCGGAAACGGCCAAGGCGATGGCCACCTCCTCCGCCCGGTGCGCTTCTCGAGTCCGGACGCTCACCGCGGTCTTCGTTGCACCCGTCGATGCCCCGACAACCACCGCCGCGTATGCGTTGGTGTTCCCTCGATACTCCGCCGCGTCCACGTAGGCGGTGCCTTCTTCTCTGGCGTGGAGGTCTACGAGAGCCCTGGCCCTCGCCAACCTCCGCTCCCTGTTGTGCTCGGGGTTCACGTTCTTCGGGATCGGGAATACCCTGAGCTTTCTGTTGATGCTATCTGGTATAGGTACGTCTTTCTGCTGCTTGCCTTCCCTCGGTTCGAGGCCAAGGTCCCGCAGTATCTGTCTTCCGGTTCTCGTTTCAGAGAGACGCTCGAGTTGCGCCGTTCTCTGTGCTTCGGCTATTTCGTCCAGCGTGTTGTGGACTCCCAGCGCCATGAATTTTTCGGTGCTCGTGCCCCCGAGGAGACCGAGTGCCGCCTTATACGCCTTGCGTATGGTGGCGTCTATCTTGTTACGTTCACTCGGCCTCCAGTTGTGGAAGGCGGCCACGTACGTTATGTGGCTAACTGCGAAGGATTGAACGAGCCTAGTCAGGCTCTCCTCCTTCATCCCCGCTTTTCTGTTGGACACCCTCTTGATGAGTCTCATTGCCGCAGCCGCTTTGCCCGCGAGCTTGTTGACGTTTCACCGTTGGCTCGGTTTCGCTGGATGAGCAGCCCGAGTACTCGAATCTTCTCGACCTCCGGTATTACTTGTCCTCCCGCCGTCTTGACCGTGATCTTGGGACGCTCGTACTTGACTTCCATATTCTTTCTTTTCCTACCCGATCCTTTCGGGGGAATCACCAGCAGTTCTGACTTGGCCGGAGAGCAAACGAGTTCAGACCCGTCCAGCTGCTCCTCGATGGCGTTGACCGCTTCTTGCAGCGTTGTCTCGATGTGTCCGTCGCTTCCTCCCGGTACCCATAGCGTAGCGTCGTCGGCGTAGATGGTGTGCCGGACTCCCGCTGCTCTTTCTAGCCGGGTGGCCACCCCGATCATCACGAGGTTGAAGAGTAGCGGGGAGATTACCGACCCCTGTGGAGTTCCGACACTGCCCAGCTTCTTCTCTTAGAGCTGCAGGTCTCCCGCACAGATTTCGGTGGTCCGTTCCGTCAGGAAGTCTGATGTATTGGTATGTCCGCCTGCCCATGTTTAGCCATGTTTAGCAAAACCTTCCAGGCTGAAAATAGAGAGATGGAAAAACTCGACCACCTGGGGATCTTCAGCGTGCGCTGACGTCGCACAGCACACGAACGCCTCTTCGTTTCGCCTCCATCGAAACGCAGCCGCCGAGGTCGGGTTCGAGCCCGGGAACTCAGAAAAGTAGTCGAGCGTCTTACCACTCCACCACCCCGGCTTTTTTTTTCGTTATTGCCGATCATCACCAACACAAAACAAAACCAACAAAAACGCGCTACAAAGAGAATGCTCACAGCAGAGCGATTACCACAAGCATGGACCTTCAGCACAACAGATGGCAGGGCGAGACCGAATTGATCGGTAATTCGAAGGTGGGAATCGTGTTGGTCGGATATTTAGGGACATCGCGTAAGGTGGAGTATATTTGTAATAAGGGTGGATTGTCAATTACTCATTGACAATCCACGCGAGCGCAGCCATACGGCTACAAAGGAAGCCTATACAGCTTTAAGCAGGGTTTCCTACGCGATTTACTTGCCGGCATCAGTTCCGAGCGTGTTTGTTGTCGCAAATATTTTGGCATAGTCAAGCAGGCTACCTTATCCTTAGGCGAGGCTTTTGACGGAAGTGGGTATAATTTTCTCTTGTCAGGAAAGCATTTCAGTCGAGAATATATACTAACGTGGATTTTCTCTTTCCACAGCAAGTCTGAAGCCTTTCAATTTCACTGTGGCTTACAGGGATTTCCAGAGGTGCAAGGTGTTTCGACACAGCTACACTGAGAACGGTAAACACAATAGCGTGGAAAGCAGCTTACGACATACGCCAAGCGAGTAGTCGTAACTGCCGTACTTTGAGCTGAGCCATTGTAGATGACATGTGCCGGCTTCATCTGACAAAGTCGCGCTGCGAGCATATTGTAGTTCATACGATATGGATACATGAGGTACGACCGAGCACAGCCGCCCCGATGCCCGTCACCTTATGCAGTATGGCTGTTGCCTCTGGAAATTGCTTAAGTGATCAAAGCCGCTGAAAACAAAGCAACACCAAGAGAAATAGAGTTGTCTAAAAGAAAAGTTAGCTTCCTATATAAGTGTGGGTGATGTGGTTTAAATTTGTTATAAGCAGCGATTGACAACGTTTATGAGTGGGGTGTTCGGCACTGATGTCTAGATCACAGATAGGAACACACGTTCAGGCCAGTGAGCGCGTATATGTTTAAAAAAATCTATTTCATCTATCGTCATTCCTTTATAAACTTACCTGTTCTTCAAAAACATTGAAATCTGACTACGGAATTAGTAGCTGTTGTATGAACCCACCACAAAGCGCTGAGTATATTTAAATGCCTTGGTTAATGGAAGGCCGAGGATGTTGTCTATGGGTACCTTCAATTTCCCAATTTTTTGGGGCTCTATTGTTCTGACAATAATGTAGTACTAGCAGACGTCATTTTATTAGGCTTTTAAATACGCATATTCAAGTTTAAAGTAAAAAGAAGTTACACTACAGAGCTCTTCCGGATGTCTAGGCTGAAATGTACACTGTAATCGCCTCATGGATAGCGAGAAAGGGATGTGAAAGGACATCGTATTGTTCCTACGGAATGGGAGAAATAAATTGACAAGCAAACCAGACAAGAGTGCTCACCCCTTAGCGTCGAGACAGAACAATATGATGATGGATAACCAGCCCGCACACTTGTCTACACTATTGTAATGAAAGGCACGATGAACTAGAACTACAAGGTAGAACTTTTTCTGACAAGGGTTCCAATCTTAGTTTTACCAATTTCGTGTACAATCACCCTTCATTCAAGCCACTTTTCATGATCATCTCATCTGGATTATGCAGTTGTTCACAAATATGTCGATGTGCCCGTTCAACCCACAGGAGCAGGCTGCAGCTGTTGGGTGACTGAAGAAGCACTCGGCGACGAGAGTACTTGCTGTGAATTTGTGTATGACCTGCTTTTCGGCACGTCGGACAAGTACCTCATATACGACAAAAGCTGTCAGTGAAAGCTTGGCGGCAAGCGGACATCGCCAAGTGACTCAGAGCGCATAACCGTGCCTTTTGACGCATCGACTGTAACGCGTGGAAATAATTTTTGCTTTACACTACTACATATGTTTTTAAAAGTACAGTGCACAGTCGCTCGTCAATTCATTTGGTAATAGCAATGCACAGTTGGCTTTGTTACGAAGTAGAGAATAAAAGCTGGAAAGAAGACGAAGCGTTTTTTCTTGGAATTATACCTAGTGCTTCGTCTTTTCTGTAACTTTAGCTTTCTTGCTGGCCCACGGGGGTACCTTGTGTAACGAGGTATTAGTGCTAGGCGCCACCACGGACTCCCAGCCTCCATACCGAAGTGGGCATCCGCACCTTGACAATAGTATGAGGGGCGGAGGGAAATATCTATGAAAGGTCGAGACCGTGGTCAAGACTCGGACGAAGGGCTCCTCGCACGTCTAACAGGCGAGGAGCTCCCCCCCCCCCCCCCCCCCCCCAATCCCCACCTTTGCGTAAAAAGATAAATCAGAGACGACCGAATATTAGGAACCCTTAGTCTGCACATGCCATATGGGTGAATCTGCAAACAAACCTGATCGGAGCCTGAAAATGGACCGCACTGATGTGAAAATGGGCCGCAGTAATGCCACGGAAACCAAAATCATGTCCGAAGTTTTTTTTTGTGATTCACTCGATGACCAAGAAACCAGCAGCCAACTTGTCCATTTTTGTCATTGCCGAAACTCGAAAGAACTGTGTAGACAGTAACCAAAAAGCTAAAAAGCAGAGAACCGGAGATCTCCTCGTAGAAATAGACACCAAAGAACAAAGCAACAAACTGTTCTCTTTGCAAAATCTCTGCAAAATGAGTGTCCAGGTAACTCCGCACTGCACCCGAAACTAAAAACGTTATTTCTGAATATGAGCTGTTAAGAATTACTGAGGGGATTATAGAAGAATAAATGGACGAACAAGGTGTAATTGTAGCCCGCTAAATACCCATCCGGTGAAGCAATACAAAAATCAAGACAAAACACATAGTCCTAAATTTCGACCGCACAACGCGGCCTGAATACATTCATGTCACCTACATTCATTACAAAGTCCGCCATACATTCGGAATCGATGACAGTGTTTCAAATGCAGGCGCTTTGCGCGCAGCTTCTTGGCTTGCCAAGGTAAAAAAAACAACAAAAAAACGGTGTTTTGTTGCACAAGGCGTGACATCGCATTCTTGTTTTTTCTTGTACACCAGTCGGAACTGTGGCGTTTTGAATGTTGCAGATACATGTACCCCATGTTTTAGTTCTTGTTCCTTCTTTTCCGACACCTCTCATTCCACTTTGTTTTGTTGTACACGACATGAAACACATCCTTGTTTTCTTGTACAGCAGTGAGGTTGTTGCTCTATTAACGTTGCGTATTTATGTCCTATTGTTGTGTGCAGAAAACGCACTCACCACCTTTTTTGTAACTGCTTTTTGTCAATTCCTTTGCCAATTTGTAAAGATGAAAATGTGCGTGCGAAGATGAAGAAGCTTCCGCGTGCTATCGCCAGTTACATCGCTCTCAGTGTGTGCGCTGGAACTGCTGGTACGCAGACTATTCCTCACGTGCTTCTAGATCACGTCTCAGTACCTCAATAATGGTCCGTGTTCGAAGCCAGCTTCTCTGAAGTTTTCGGTCGTCCGGCTGTGAGAAAACTCCGCGCTGAACAGCGCTTGCGTGCGCGGTCTCAGCAGGTTGGTGAGAAATTCACAAGTTATATCGAGGACGTCGTCGACTTGTGCAAGCGCGTGAACGCACAGATGTCAGAGGCCGACAAGATCAAGCACATTTTGAAAGCCATTGATGACGACGCCTTTCAGATGCTGATAGCTCGAGATATCCGCACCGTCGCAGAAGTTGTCACACTATGTCAAAGTTTTGATGAACTGCGCAAACAAAGGGCCATAACTCCTCACGCGAATACCATGCACACTGAGTCGCTTGCTGGCCTGACAGATGCGGGGGAACAATCTGTGCTCATGCCATAAATCAAGAGCTTCATTCGAGAAGTTGCTTCACAGCTTTCTCTTATGTCGCTCCATGAAGAGCCTTCAACCACCTAGCTCCCGGTCTGCGCCAGATTATTCAATTCCTGGCGCACAACAGATAACCGGCTCATTTGTTACACTTGAATATTTTCTGGTATTGCCGAAACCGTCTCCCAGTGTTAGTACCACCTATTCACGGTTCTGGGTACTGGTGCTCGATGCCTCAGTATTCCGCGCCTACTGAGCCTCCAGCAAGCCGTCATTTCTTCTAGACAGCTCAGCCGTGTCCGGCCGCCGTTCACCGTCGCCGCGACGCCGCTATATCTCTCCGATGCGACGTCGACAGAACACTTCACGTGAGGAAAACTAGAGGCCGCAGTTCCTTAGGTGAGAACTGCGACTCCGTTGAACTTCCCAAGTCCTCATCTGTCGCCAGCCAACCTTATTGAAGTATTCGTCGAGGTTGTTGCTGTCATGGCCCTCATCGACACTGGTGTTGTGATATCGGTAATGGACGCAAAACCTATGTAGCTCTTTAAAGAAAGTGAAGACGCCAATTGGAGGACTTTCGTTGCGAACGGCCAGCGCTCGTGCTGCCAAGTTGCTCACACGCTGTAATTTTAGGGTGGAATTTCCTGTCGCGTCATGTCGCTATAATCGATTGTACTCGCGCTGAAATCTTATTTTCTGCGCTGTCCGAGCCCGTGTGAGACAACGCTATGCGCTAAAGCCCTCGTTGCTGAAGACATCGACATTCCTCCCTCTTGTGCCCTGCTTGTAAATATCACTTGTGACTGTGTGCGACCAAACTGTCCTCTTCACGCCAGCACATAAATTTCTGCGCCGAAAGTTCCTTTCGTTGCCCTATGCTGTACTCACCATTTCTGCTGGCTCCTCTGCGTTCTGGGTCTCTAATCCGTTTAACTACCCCACTTCGTTGCGCCAAGATGAATGTCTCGGGAGCCTAAAACCCATCGCATCTATTCTCCGTGCAGGCTGACGGCGCACCGCGCCATAGCCATGACTGCGCTCAGCCCTCCACTTTCTGTACCAGCTTCGTCTTCCACATACCTGTCCCGCCACTCGATCGAGGCCGGTATTCCTCCGCTTCAGCGAGCGCAACTTCTTGCGCTCCTTCAACAGTTCAGCTCCTCCTTCGACTCCCATCAAAATTGCCTGGGCCAAAGTTCAGCTGTCACTCATCGTATCGACACTGGAGACCATACACCATTGCGAAAGTGGGCCTACCGTGTCTCACTATCAGAGCGCCAAGGTATTGAAGAGCAAGTAGACCAGATGCTCCAAAACGGCGTTATACAGCCCTCAAACAGTCCTTGGGCTTCGCCTGTTGTGCTCTTTAAAAAGAAGGATGGTTCCATCCGCTTCTGTCTAGATTACCGCCGACTTAATAGGATTACGAAGAAAGACATCTATCCTCTTTCACGCATAGATGACACAATAGACTGCAAGTAGCTGATGTCTCTGCCTTCCTGGATTTACTTTCAGAATACTGGCAGGTCCCGTTGGAAGTGGCCGAGCGCTCTAAAATCATCTGTGTTACTTCAGATGGCCTGTACGAATTTACAGTTATGCCTTTCGGCCTTTTCAATGCTTTTGCGACATTTGAGAGAATGATGGACACCCTATTGCGTGGACTGAAATGAAAAACCTGCCTCTGCTATCTCGACGACATTATCGTCTTTTCTCCTTACTTCGACACTCATCTCTACCGCCTGAAGCACCTTGTGACCTGCCTTTCTGATGCTGGTTTGCAGCTAAACTTAAAGAAGTCTCGTTTTGCAGCCTGTCAACTGACCATTTTACTGCACGTTGTCTCCAAGGGGTTTCTCCAGACCCGGGTAAATTTCGTGCTGTCGCTGCCTTTCCTAAGCCGAGATCCATCAAAGACCTGCGCAGCTTCTTAAGATTGTGCTCCTACTTTCGTCGGTTCATACAAGACTTCGCTTCCATTGCTGTCCCTTTGACACAGCTTCTTCGGGCAGTTCCGACTTTTCGCTGGTCACGTCATGCGACGAAGCCTTCAATATGTGGCGTTGCACCCTCACAACACCGCCCGTCCTGCGTTACTGCGACCCGACGGCCCTACCGAAGTACACACCGACGCCAGTGGTATCGGTCTCGGCGCTGTAATCGCTCAGCGGAAATCTGGATTTGCTGAATACGTCGTCGTCTATGCGAGCCAAACACTACCGAAGGCGAAGTCACATTACTGGGTAACTGCAAAACAGTGTTTGGCAATAGTTTGGACTCAGAACAAATTCCGCCCTTACCTCTATGGCCACCCTTTTGAAGTTTTGACGGACCACCATGCGCTGTGCTGGCTTTCCTTCTTGAAAGATCCATCCGGCCGGCTAGCCAGGTGGGCTCTCCGTCTCGAAGAATTTGATTACAATCTAGTCTACCGCTGTGGCCGCAAGCATCAAGACGCTGATGCCATTTTTCGCTGCCTCCTACGAGCTGACGTCGCCAGCCTTTCCACCTCGGACGCCTCGCCAATATCACTTCACATCAGTGGCATGCCTTCTGAGTAGTGGAGCGACCCCTGGCTAGCCTCTCTTATTGATCTCCTCTTCGATCTATGGGCTGCTTCTCCATCGCGTGCTCTTCGCCAACTAGCATCACACCTTGCCATTCGCGAGAAACTTCTTTATCGCCGGAACTACAGGGCTGATGGTCGCAAATGGTTGCTAGTCATTCCCCGCCACCTATGCTCGTAAGTCTGCGACTGCTTCTATGCTGATCCACAGAGCGGTCATGCGGGAGTAAACAAGACATATCATCGGCTACGCTTACGATACTACTCAAGGGGCATGCACAACTTCGTCCTCAAATACGTTCGCTCATGCCTCGGCTGTCAACGTCGGAAGTCCCCTGCTCATCGTTCTGCTGGCGAGTTGCAGCCTTTAACTTGCCAACTACGCCCCTTTGATCGCGTAGTTATTGATTAACACGGTCCGCTCCTGTGCACTGCCGCTGGAAACCGTTAAGCTTCCATCGCGGTTGACCACCTGACGAGATATGCTGAAACCGCTGCTCTCCCATCTTCCACAGCATCAGATGTAGCCTCATTTATTTTGCAACGATTCGTCCTTCGTCACGGCGCAATCCGTGAATTACTCAGTGACAGAGGACGCGTCTTTTTTATCTGACGTTGTTAAAGCGCTCCTGAACAAGTGCCACATACTTCACCGAACCTCTACCGCCTATCATCCGCAGACTAACGGACTCATTGAACGCTTTACTCGAACCCTTGGTGACATGCTTTCTAAGTACGTCTCCTCCGACCACTCTGAGTGGGATCTCCTCTTTCCATATTTAACGTACGCATACAATGCTGCTACCCAGTCAACTATCGGTTTCTCTCCGTTCTATCTTCTTTACGGCCATCACCCTTCTGCTCCACTAGATACCATTCTTGCGTACCAACCAGACGCATCTGAGTATACCGCTGCTTCCGAAGCTGCCCGATATGCAGAGGAGTGCCGCCAAATTGCCCGGTCTCTCACAACTGAAGCCCAGTCCCACCAGAAACCCGCCACGGCAACCATCAGACGACACCGCAATTCTCTTCTTTCAGTCTTGTGTGGCTCTGGATTCTATCAGGTACTCCTGGACTATTTTCAAAATGTATTTCCAAGTATCACGGCCTCTATCGTGACCTGGAGCGCATCTCTCCTGTCAATCAGCGAAAACGTTGAGAGCCGTCGGATTGCGCGAAATCAAAGACGGACATGTGCTGGGACAAGAGGTTCTTCAACATCTGTCGTTGTGAGGTGTTCAACGATGCGCTGATCATCGCAAGAAGCTTCTCGTCAGAAGGTGAGTTAGTAGCGAGGTTGTCAAGGGAAGAACTAAGGAGCGTCACATAATTCAGGATAGCTGCACTACATGAAGCGAGAGGTACTGGGATCGACACCCAGCACCTCCACCAATTTTTTACGACGGGGTAAGAGACGTCGGAGCGCTGAACAACAAGGCGATAGGGCAGGGAGCTCAGCTGGTCAACGGCAGCGCGTTCGGCACGGGCACGAGAGTCTCCTCGTCTTTCTTAACGTCCTTTTCCCTTTCTTCTTCTATGTGTTCTTCCTCTTCCTCAGGATTGCTACAATATTATATATATATATATATATATATATATATATATATATATATATATATATATATATATATATATATTGCCGCAATGTTATCTTACTGGCGCCGCAATGTGGCGAGCTCGGGAGACTGGCACGCGCTCGTCTTCTTCGCTTTCGGTGCTCGTCCGCCAGTCGGTTCCGTGCCTGATCTTGCCGATACTTTTACTTAGTTGTAAGTAAACCTGCTGAACCAGTTTCACTGGCTTCTGTGACATTTTTGGCGGAGGTGCTGGGTAGATCCCATGTACGAAGAGCCTCTGGCTGCCCCCTACGCCCATCTACACACCGTGGACACGACACTTGTGCACAAGGCGAGCCGTCGCTTGAGAGGCTTAGCACCCGAGTGTGGTCCTCTTGTTTCCCCACCGCGAACCACGATGACTACAGCGGCAATTCAGACCACTCAGCTTCCCGTGAGTGCCCAGCAGCTGATCTGCCATACTCCACGTATGCCCACACCGTTTCATGGCGACAAGTTCGAAGACGTTGAGGACTGGCTGACCAGCTACGCCCGGGTCGCTGTATTTAATGCGTCGGACGAGGAGCGAAAATGGCAGAATGTTTATTTCGCACTAGAAGACTCCGCCAAGATGTGGTTCGAAAACCATGAGGCTACCATTGGGATTTCCGGCGGCAGCTGCTCGCAACATTCGGCAACGATGCAAGAAAAGAGATGGCCGAACTCACTCTACAGTCCCGAGCACAGCGGCCTAATGAAAGCGTCGCCATGTTTGTGGAAGAAATGACTCGCCTTTTCAACCGGGCGGATCCCTCCATGTCGGAGGTAAAGAAGGTGCGCTACCTTATGCAAGGCGTCAAGGAGCAGTTGTTCGTTGGCCTTGTACGTGACTCTCCACGTACTGTTGCTGATTTTACGAAAGAAGCAACAAGCATCGAGCGTGCCTTGAATCAGCGATTTGTACATTTTGATCGCTCAGCAAACATCGCTGCCATAGACTTCCGCTTGCCAATGGCTGGAAACGACAGGGAAGCCCTTCGCGAACTTATCCGAAGCATCGTGCGCGAAGAGCTGCAAAAGCTGCTCTCTCTCGAAGAACATCCACGTGTTGGGGGCATCTCGGATATGGTGTGCGAAGAGCTCCGCCAAGCAGTGCCATCAGTACCGTCACCCCAGCCGCCTGCACCACAGATCATGACGTACAGCGACGTGTTGCGCACCCCTGCGCCTGAACAATTGGCACCCAGCAACCCTGCTCCTCCCGCACGTCCTCCACCGCAATATCCAGTTTCGACTGGTGTGCCTGAACCTCGACCACCGGTTCGCAAAGCACACGCGTGGCGCACGCCGAACAATCTGCCTTTGTGCTTCCACTGCGGCGAAGCCGGTCACGTTCTGCGCCATAGCCCGTACCGTCGGATGGGCTTGCGCGGATTTTCCCCGGATGCCCCTCGGCCGCGCTATGGCGAACGACCTCGGGATATCGACCAATACCTCAGCGACAACGTCCCACCTGCGTCCCTCCAGCGACGCCAGTCCAGGGCCCGCTTGCACAAAACAATCTTAAGACTGTCTTAGCTAAGTCCAGACTTAACTGGAGTCTAAAGAATAGGCCACTAGCATGGCCGCTTAAGACTGGAGTCAAGACTGGGCTTTAGTCCTGACTTGAATAAGTCGCTTGTATGATTACGACTCTAATGCTGTCTTGGTTAAGACACAAGGACGCCAGGTGTCTAAGTAGAGAAATTAGGGAAATACAGGGATGCGCTGGCACTGTCCCTGCTGTAAGATGTACACATTCCGTCAATTTTGCGTTGTGTAAAATCCGTGCCACTGCTTTTTGCGGCTTAAGATTGTGTTACGAGGAAAAATGCCTCAAGTGGTTGCTGAGGCCGTTCTGGGAAGCCACTATGGTGAACATGAACCCGAAGCGTTCGACGTTCGGAACACGAGCCGTCTTAAATAAGCTTGGTCTTTCTAAAGACACCATTTAAGTCTGGACTTAGCTTGGACTTTATCGTGCAAGCCGGCCCAGGTCACCACCGTCGAGTCAGTTTTCAACTAGCCGCCGTTCTTTCCTCAGGCAGTCCCGAAGTCCGCACCGGGAAAACTGAAGACGGCGACCCTCGGGGGTAGGGCCGCCGTCGATGGACATTACTACCAACATCCTCCGCTTACTGATTCGATCCCACATACCGACCTCCGACCCTTCGCTCCGATCAACAATCCGACCACTTTTCGACGATCGCCGAAGCTTTCCTCCGACGCCCCCAATTGACGCACCGCACGACCAACGAGTCCGACGACCTCCCGAAGATCACAGAAGCTTACCTTCGACGCCGTAATTCGACGCAACGAACGACCCGTCAGCCCGACGATCCCTGACAAGCCGCACTTTGTCGACGGTGAGCTACATTCCGCCGAAATACCGATCGTCGTTGATAACCACAACACGACTGCCCTTGTAGATACCTCGAATCGATGACTCCTTCGACCGACTTCGCCACGCCCGATACTTTTCATCGCTCGATCTACGCAGCGGGTACTGGCAGATCGAAGTGCTGCTTTGTTGTGCTAGCAGAGTGCTCCAAGGACCTGATTCTCGGCCTTGATTTTCTTAGAGAAAACGACGCAATCATCGACCTCCATGACTTTATGGTGATGTTTTCCACTCACCGCGCAATTTCCGATGAGCACAGACAACACAGCGACGACTACACAGACAGGCCAGTTTTCCGAGTGTGCGATGACCATGTCACTCTACCTCCACGCACCAGCATGTTTGTTACAGTGCAGTGCGACAACCCCCTCGCCTTTCAAGGCCTCGTGGAAACGAACGTGAATTTATTGTTGAGCCTACAAGTCTGCGTTGCTCGGGGATCTTCGCCTTGAAAATTAAACGAACTGAACTGCTTTTAACGAACTTTAGTGCCGAATACCGCCATTTACCGCAAGGTACAGCTATCGCTTATTTTGACGAAGTCAGTGCGCCATCCGCCCATTGCGCCCTTTCGCTGGCCAACGAGAACCCTCCCGAGAGCACTGGACATACTGTTCAAACTGACGTGAATCCAGCTTTGTCTCTTACCCAGAAACGCTGCCTTCAAGCAATTCTGAACACTTACCGTGACTGCTTTGCCGTCACTTCCAAAGTGAAACAGACGTCAGTAACCAAACATCGAATTATAGTTGATCCCACCGAGCGCCCTATCCGCCAACACCCCTACCGAGTATCGCCGAAAGAACGAGAGGCTATTCGGGCGCAAGTTGATGAAATGCTCCGCGATGATGTGATCCAGCCGTCCACAAGCACATGGGCGTCACCAGTTGTGCTGGTCGCTAAAAAGGACGGAGCACTGCACGGATTCTGCGTCGACTATAGGAGGCTTAACAAAATTACGAAAAAGGACGTCTACCCATTACCTCGAATCGATGACTCCTTCGACCGACTTCGCCACGCCCGATACTTTTCATCGCTCGATCTACGCAGCGGGTACTGGCAGATCGAAGTCGACGAACGTGATCGAGAGAAGACCGCATTCATTACTCCTGACGGACTGTACGAATTTAAGGTGCTTCCATTCGGTTTGTGTTCCGCTCCCGCAACCTTTCAAAGAATGATGGACACTGTCCTAGCCGGCCTGAAATGGCAAACGTGCCTCGTCTACCTTGACGACGTTGTCATTTTCTCTGCGACCTACGAAGAGCACCTCAAACGATTGACGGCCGTGCTAAATGCCATCCGCGGGGCCGGACTCTCATTAAAACCAGAAAAATGCCACTTTGCATTCCAACAGCTCAAGTTCCTGGGTCACGTCGTGAGTGCTGAGGGAATTAGCCCTGATCCAGAGAAGACGGCTGCTGTAGCTGCTTTCCCGACCCCCAATGATAAAAGTCCCGTACGTCGGTTTTTGGGCCTCTGTGCATATTACAGGAGATTTGTGCACTTCTCCCGAATAGCGGAACCATTGACTCGTCTAACAAAGGACGACCAGCCTTTCATCTGGGCCGACGAGCAGCAAAGGGCCTTCGAGGAGCTTCGCAAGCGCCTTCAAACAACGCCCGTACTTGGCCACTTCGACGAGGAGGCCGACACAGAATTGCATACCGACGCCAGTAACGTGGGCCTCGGTGCAGTTCTCGTTCAGTGGCAAGAAGGCGTTGAGCGGGTGATTGCTTACGCCAGCCGCACCCTGTCTCGTTCCGAAGCGAATTATTCTACTACCGAAAAGAAATGCCTTGCAGTTGTGTGGGCGGTAACAAAATTTCGGCCGTATTTGTATGGTCGGCCGTTTAGAGTGGTCAGCGACCACCACTCACTCTGTTGGTTAGCGAACCTGAAAGATCCTTCAGGCAGGTTAGCCCGCTGGAGTCTCCGCTTACAGGAGTTCGATGTCACTATTGTGTACAAGTCCGGCAAGAAACACAGTGACGCTGACTGCCTATCCCGAGACCCTATCCCGTGTTCTTCAAGTGAAACAGATGACTCCGTCTTTCCTGGCGCTCTCTCGACGCCAGATCTCGCTCAACAGCAGCGAGACGACACCGAACAGCGGCCCCTCATCGATTACCTCGAAGGAACCGCCTCATCGCCGCCTCGCCTTTGCACGCGTGGCCTGTCGTCGTTCTGCTTGCGTGACGGCGTCCTCTACAAGAAAAACTACGCTTCCACAGACATTCAGTATCTGCTGGTTGTCCCAACACCGCTCCGTACCGACGTTTTGCAGGCATGCCACGACGAGCTTTCTGCCGGACATCTCGGTTTTCCGCGCACCTTGGCACGAGTACGACAAAAGTACTACTGGCCCAAGCTTGCCGCTATGGTTCAGCGCTATGTTAGGACGTGCCGTGATTGCCAACGTCGGAAGATACCACCTGTCAAGCCGGCCGGCCTGCTGCAGCCTATTGTTCCTCCGCGAGTACCTTTTCACCAAGTCGGTATGGACTTGCTCGTGCCATTTCCTACGTCATCATTGGGCAACAGGTACATTATAGTCGCCACAGATTATCTGACCCGCTATTGTGAGACGAAAGCTCTTCCCAGTGGCACGTCTACTGATATTGCGAACTTTTTCATCTTTAATCTAGTCCTTCGTCACGGTGCCCCTGCGATCGTTATAACTGACAGAGGCACGGCATTTACTTCAGCTCTAACGCAGGAAGTGATGCGGCTCAGTGGCACTTGTCATCGCAGAACAACAGCTTACCACCCTCAGACGAATGGCCTTACTGAGCGACTCAACAAGACCATCGCCGATATGCTTTCTATGTACGTCGACGAAGATCATAAGAACTGGGACCAGATACTACCGTATGCAACATTTGCTTATAACACCGCAGTCCAGGAAACGACCCGCTTTACACCGTTTCGTTTGGTGTACGGTCGCGAAGCTGTCACCATGCTGGACGCAATGCTACTGCCACATGTTGCCCACCCATCGATTGCCGGTGCCGACCAATTCGTCCAGCATGCCGAGGCCGCTCGCCAGCTGGCTAGAGTGAGAGTCCGGACACAGCAAGTTAAAGATGCTCGACGGTATAACCTTCGTCACAGGGAGGTAATTTACAACCCTGGCTATCAGGTTTGGGTGTGGACACCTGTTCGCCAGCGGGGTCGCTCCGAGAAGCTTCTGCGCCGCTACTTCGGCCCGTACGAAGTACAACGCAAACTCAGCTACGTCACCTACGAAGTGACCCCGCAAGGAACTGTTCGCTTATCCCGACGACAAGCACAATCGGAAGTCGTACATGTCGCCAGGATGAAGCCCTTCTACTCCCGCTAGGTCAAGCTACATGTGTTTTTTTTTCTTTGCTTCTTTTAACTACTTGATGTAAACGCGCATCCTCGCCGACCAGGGTTATCCTCGACCTCGCCACTCGGCATCGGGTCGATGCCTCTCCCACCGGGAGGGGCAATGCCGCAATGTTATCTTACTGGCGCCGTCATGTGGCGAGCTCGGGAGACTGGCACGCGCTCGTCTTCTTCGCTCTCGGTGCTCGCCCGCCAGTCGGTTCCGTGCCTGATCTTGCCGATACTTTTACTTAGTTGTAAGTAAACCTGCTGAACCAGTTTCACTGGCTTCTGTGACAATATATATATATATATATATATATATATATATATATATATATATATATATATATATATATATATATATATATATATATATATATATATATAAATTGGGGGTTTATTGACGTACGGTGACGTGATCTATATATGTATATATTATATATATATATATATATATATATATATATATATATATATCCAGAAGGGATTCAATGGGCCACTTTACTGAATAAAGTAGAGCGTTACAACAGACGCGACTGTTCGTTTTCACAGTTTATGTGGTCCACAGTTTCGGGAATTGCAGCGTCTCGTTTGCAACGTCCCCGTTTAAATCAAAACTGCTGGACGAGGCATACTTCGTTGCCCCTGTTTTGGTTTGCATTTTAGCTATCCGGAACCTTTGATGATAACTCTACTAATATCGAAAGTCGATATCTCGATATATATTTCGGCGCAATTCTTGGCCTCGATTGACCCTTAGAAGACAACATAGCAAGAAAATAACGTTCTACTACTCGACCCTTAGGGTGCAGCCGTGGATAACCCACTTGCAATTTATGGCAAGTAGGACATGTTTATTGTAATTAACATGTTTTACCATCGCTGATGGGGTTGCATTTTTTCAATGCTTACATATCATTTTCTAAGCATTTACAAGCATTCTGGATGATTAACGTAAAATCCATACGCTGTAAATGGTCTGCCATTATTAAAGCAGAGTACAAAAAAAACTGCCATTTTAATAATGTCAGTTTAGGTACTGCGTATGTGAATTTCCTTTCCTTAAAGTTTTACTTTAATTCTTGATATTGTCAAAGACAATCAGTGTCGATTTAGAAGTAATGGTAACTAGGAAAATATATGACTGCCTAATATCATTACTGAAGTACATAACGCTTAGAAGGATGTGGATGGTAATACAGGGTTCATTCTTTGTCACGACTACGAGAGGTGCTCTGACCGCCATTTGAGTGCCTTCTAGGCATTGTCGTTGTATACCGCCGCTAGCTCGGCATGAAGTTTATTTGAATGGCAGCCCTTCAAATGCAGAAAACGGATATCACTGTGTGGTTCCAATTTTCCAATGGATGTCGCCATCACTGGTTTGGTGCTCTAGTGGTGTTGCGCGGTACAATGTAGAACACAATATTTGCATTCCACTAAACTTAGAGAGACATATGCTCATTTGGTGCCTCTGGTCTACACCTGGTACAAATGTATGGTGCTGATAATACGTACTTTATGAACACACCTCGTACAATATTATATTCACAAGTGAAAGGAGTGCACAGGTGTGTCTGTGTATGGGTATATGATGACTTATTGGTCACAATACCTAACAGGATTAAAAAAATGCTTAGTTGTGTGGTTGTCGATATCTGTGTACATGCAATGCACCCCGATGCGGTGGCTCAGTGGTTAACACTAAACCTAAGGAGGCGGGTTCAATCCCTGCCCGTGGAGCTGCGTTTCAGGGGAGGCGAAACGCAACATACGCCCGTGTGCTGTGCATTGCTGGCGCATGTTAAAGAACCCAGCATAGTCTGAATTAATCCGGAGGCTTCCACTACAGCATCCGCCATAAGTCATGTATCTGGTCGGGACATACACGGGACATCAGTGCAATGTGCGTGTGACTACCTTTCTTGTTCTCCGTAGCACTCCAGGCCTGGAATCAAAATATTTTGTTCCCTAGCAGTATAGTGCGTGTATTTATCTGCAGCCTGATTATTTGAAAGCTCAGGTGCATGCCTGCGTACAAGCCACTTGTACACAGCAGTGGTTTATATGTGTGGCTGCATGCGACGTAGGGGGGCAAGAGTGCTTGGGGCAAGAGTGCTTGCCCATATTGAGGGGTGTGGAAATTTTTGAGCTTTACTAAAGCTTTCAAATAGCCTCTTATTTGATGATATTAGTCAATGAAAACAAATAGCTCGGGTGCAGCTTGTGGTTAAACCTGTGGATCCGGCGCCGGATCCGGCGATGCGAACCGACAGGAAAGTGAGAACCTATTAGCTTAGCCTCCGAGCACGGATATACCGATCCTGAGCCCTTAGTTTCATAACAATCTAGCGAGCCTGCCAGGGAAACATCATTTCCAGACGTGCTAGATTGAAAAAAGTTCGTGCTCGTCATGAGTGGTGAAGATGGAGCTCGAGACATTGGGGCTGATGAGCGAGCAGCTAGGTATGACGGTATGAATTCCCTGGCTGGTACGAAGAATAGCTTAGCATGGATAAAGAAAAAATAGACGTGGAGTGGGCAGAGGCGCGAAAAAATGGGCTACTGAAGCCTCATGCCGAACTGAGGTATTCGCATGTGGAGACAGAACTCTGTAGAATAGGAGGGTGGCTAAAATCCATCGAAAAGCACTCTTAGAGATACGAAGCGCACGAAAGCGCACGAAAGTCGGCGTACATTTCACTGTTATACTTTATCTAATCCCTTGATTGGGCCAGGAAAGTTTGTGCTGGAAAGTGCTGTAATACGTCAGCGTAGGATAATAATGGTTGTGGGGAGACCCAGACTTCAGGAAGGGAAGAAGAGGAAACCCGCGGCATAAAAGCTCGGGCAGCGGCATGTGCACGCTCATTGCCCTCTACTCTCTGATGATCTGGCTCCAAAATAAGCTCTTTTGCGCATAAGCCAGATTGTTTCAGGATCTTGCAGGCTAGCGGTGCAATTCTGGCTTACATAATATTTCTGTGCGCAGTCTGCGAGTCTGTATTTATGCATTCAGAATTAGGATGCGAAGGAGCCATGGCGATCACCACCTCTTCCAACTCTACAATTTTCCCGTGCCGAACAGAAAGTCCATTGACCGATTGATGCACCAACGATATGGTCGAAACTCCTCTTACAGGACTCGTATCATCCAGGAAGAAGGCTCCCTATGATTTGACGCGGACTACTTCGTGCGCAGGAGTCCAAATTATTTGAATGTTCCTACCCAACTTTTTCTGGCCTAGGATTCTGGCTGCTAAGGGCGAGATCCTGCCCTTGCTAAAATTTTGTATGGCAGTTTTGCTGTCACTGATGACAAACTTCGCTTCCGTTCCGACGCAAGCTAACGCGATCGCAGTTTCCTCGGCTATTTCTATGCTCCGCCCGCGCAAAGTGGCGACGAACAGGAGGACGAACAATATAGGCGGTAGAGACACCTGGGAGACCCTACTGCGCAGCTCGGACCCTGAGCTCCAGCTCCTACTCGTCCAACTGGCTGAAGAGGCTGCTGGGACCCAAGACCTCCCGGCCTGCCTCTGAGGCGGCGGCGCCCGCCCCTTGACCTGCGTGTCGGGGGGTGGGTAGATCACCTTATCTGTTGGACATTAAAGTTTAGTCCATCCATCCCTATGATTTGAAGTACCTCTTGTCCATCATCTTGGCCCTCACACTCCTCCTTGCTGATTCTCCGAGTGCATGTTTTTAAGGAGGGGTAGTGTCCGAAACTTGCCCCTCCACTCCTCCGGGATGTCCTGGCTTGCTTCCGCGTTGCAAGGGCAGCTGGATTTTCAGTCTTCCAGCGCCTTGCGCTCAACGTTTGTTCCTGTCAGTCTGGCATATTGACTTGAGAGGTGGACCTCAATCAGCTCGTCCATAATTTTGTACACTCCAAACTGTAGCAAGCGCTCTCTAGATCTCTTGACCGACAGTCCCAACACAGTTTTGTATGGTGGTCTAATTATGACCTCGAAATGGTTTAAGTCGCACGTCCTTATTCGACGTAACGGAGGTACGTACACAATTCTGCTTAATATAAAGTCTTGAACCAACCGAAGAGGGACTTCCTCCATACTGCCATTCTTGTTAGTGGTATTGCAGGTGACCATGCGCATTACGGGCTCGCATACAGTACGCAGCTTAGTAATCATTGGTGCGTTGTTACCCTCGAATTCGTTTATGAATTTATGAATTCACTTTCGCGCGTTTATGAATTCTGATTATTAAAAACATACTATTTTTCCTCTCCTGATCTTACAAACTGCATGGCATCACTGACAAGTTTACAACGCTGAAATACTAATATTCCCACCAGAAATCTGGATTTATGGGAAATTCCACGATTCCGTACATTTTACAAGCTCCAATCTTTGGCTCGCAATCTACCAGCAATACTGAACAAATTTATGCACATAGTAATCCCCAACCGAAAAGAGCTCAGGTCTTTGTTTTTAGAGCAAAAAAATTCCTGTTTGCTGTTTATTTTATTATTTTTTAAAGCAATAAATTCCTGTTTGCTGTTTTTTTATTTATTTCAAATCGAACAACTCATTTTTTTACGATCAAGCTACTGAATTTGTTTCACTACTTTCTTTTTCTTTTGTCATCCCGAATGTGAATTTCGTGTTTTGAACTGTTTCGTGTTTACAGTTTCAGGATGTAACTAATAAATTATTTGATTTTTTCTTTTTAATGTCCAATGAAAATATCATGTTTTCGACTGTTTATCAACCAACTATATACCGATTGTTAGTGCTATATCCTGCTGCTATGTTTTCTTTTTGTGTGCTACTGCCACGTAGTGGTCTCTTGGGCCTTAGTCAAGCTTGGAATTGAACGGCGGCGCAACACGGAAACGGACACAGACAAGCAGGGGACACCACATGCGCATGCACCACATGCATGGTCTGAGTCCGTTTCCGTGTTGCGCCGCCGTTCAATTCCATCATGCACCAACTCGCCCCCAGGCCGTTATTCTTTAGTCAAGCTTCTTGAGGAGCTTTTAGCCCAGGAAACTATCCAGCTTGTTTTCTGGAAAAATAAAATATCACTTATTGATTGTTCTTAACTAGTAGTCCCAGGATATGCGTTCATTTTACCTCAGTCATCACGGCATCATGCAGCGTAATTTCAACCGGAGCGTCATCTTCTGGACTGCGCATATGACAAGAAGTTCTGACTTTTTCGGGGAGCAGCCAGCCCACACTCTTCCGCACATTGCTGGACATCCGAAGCAGCCTCTTGTGCACCTGTTCCATCTCCCCCAGATGCCTCCTGTCACCCATATAGTGATGTCATCTGCATAGAGGGCATGCCGAATCTCTTCTTACTATCAATCTCTTGGAAATGAATAAGGGCAGTGTTGAAGAGCAGTGGAATGAGGACTGCTCCTTGCGGCGCACCTCTAGTGCCCATATATTCGCATCTCTATTGCCCATATAGTGTATAGTTTGCTATACTCAAACGACCTTTTTCAATACTAAACTGGAGAAAACTAAATAAAAATGCAGTATTAATGCAGAATATCAGGCTGCTTGACATAAGCATTCAGAAATATTCTTGTTAAATAGAGTTGGAGTGCTCAAAAAGCACCATCCTCAAATGTCAGTAGCAGAAGTGACAAGCTGGGGAAATTAGAAAGAATTGTATATTGGTAAACAGCATGACTTCTGAAGTGTCACACGAATATTTCTTCATATGCCATACCAAGCACAAAGCAGTTGCTGTTTGACAGACAGATTATATATATATATATATATATATATATATATATATATATATATATATATATATATATATATATATATATATTGTCACGTGATGGTGACCAGGGGCGATGACACAAATGAAGACACGGGCTTCATGGTACGGAAATTAACTCTTTATTGGGCTGACTTGCGCCCGCAAAAGAACTAAGCAACTCGGCGGCGGCGATAGCAGCAAACGTGTTGGTCTATCGTCGAACAAAGAATGCCCGTCACACTCGTCAACGCTCAATTTAAAGGCTGCACAGAACAATCTAGATAACGTCGCAAACAGCTACCAGCACGGGCTGGAACATTATGGAAAGACACACGAGCGGCCGGAATATTCGCGATAGATCTCGGTGCATCTTGCGCTACAACGAAACTGATAAAGGTGTGACTCGCGCAATCGAGCATTAACAAACAAAGATTACGGAACTGATACGCGATCCAGAATCAGAGTGTTAAGCCTGTATGCCGGCGGCTGTTGAAGAACAACAAATACAGTTTTGAAGGTTTCGCGGCATTACTTCCCCCTTAAAAAAAACATCGCCTCGATGTTCCAAAACAAAGCAACTTGAACATAAACACTGAAAAGTTTAAACGCCACAGATTCTTTAACGCGCGTAACATGGCTTCAGTAGTACAACATGTACAGTTTCTGGGCGTGCGCATCGCCGTTGTTATGCTGACATTCCGTCGGGAATGACTTCATAGTCCAGTGGTCCGACGCGGCGAATGATTTTGTACGGCCCAAAGTATCGACGCAACAACTTTTAACTTAATCCGCGACGGCGAACTGGTGTCCAAACCCACACTTGGTCTCCTGTGTACTCTGCGTGACGTCGTCGTAAGTTGTATCGTCGGCTGTCGGTGCGCTGTTGGTCTTTAATATGTAGTCGTGCGAGTCGTCGGGCTTCCTCTGCACGCTGCAGGTAGGCGGCGACGTCAAGATTGTCCTCGTTGATTACGTGCGGCAGCATTGCGTCGAGCGTTGTCGTGGGCTCACTGCCCTACAGAAGCTTAAACGGGGTCGCTCTGGTCGTCTCCTGGACTGCCGTGTTATACGCTAAGATCACGTACGGCAAGATGGCGTCCCAGGTCTTGTGTTCAGCGTCGGCGTACATGGCGATCATGTCCGCGATCGTTTTATTCAGGCGCTCCGTAAGGCTGTTGGCCTGGGGACGGTACGCAGTTGTTCGTCTTTGGCTTGTATGACTGTATTCCAGGACGGCTTGCGTCAACTCTGCCGTAAACGCCGTTCCCCTGTCCCTGATGAGAACTTCTGGGGCGCCGTGTCGCAAGAGAATTTGTTCGACAAAAAATTCGGCGACTTCTGCCGCGGTACCATTTGGTAGGGCTTTTGCTTCGGCGTAACGGGTAAGGTAGTCAGTGGCTACGATGATCCACTTGTTACCCATAGACGAAGCTGGGAAGGGGCCGATGAGATCCATCCCAATTTGTTGAAAGGGCAGGTCTGGGGGCGGAATCGGGTTTAGTAGTCCTACTGGTCTGATAGGCGGCGTCTTGCGTCGTTGGCACTCACGACATGTCTTCACGTAGTGGGCAACTTCGGCAGGCAGTCGCGGCCAGTAGTACTTCTCCTGGATTCGACGTAACGTGCGTGCAAATCCGAGATGGCCTGCTGTGGGCTCATCATGCAACGCCTGCAGAATTTCCTGCTGGAGGCTTTAGGCACTACAAGAAGTTGCGCAGTCCTGTTGGGTCCCAGCCAACCAAGTCATGTTCAGAGGATGTCCATATAATATTCTTGATAAGATATCAGATGTCCATATGATGTTCTTACAAGTTCACATTATGTCCATAGAATGTCCATATGATGTTCATTTTGATCATAGTGGATGTCCATATAACACCCACATCATGACCACAGGTGATAATCCTGAGACATTCAGAGGATATTTATTAGATATTCATCTCTATTTTGGGAGGGGCGGGGGTCATGCCCTGGGTTCCATGCTGAATGCAATGCCAATGTAGTGGCAAATATGACAGAACACAGAGGGCCACAGTGAGATTTGTTTATTTAGTCCCTAGCCGTTCTCAAACCTGTTCTTGAGGTGTCCGTTGCATCTCGAGCGGCCTGTCAATATAAAAAAGTGCAATATGAAACAGCAGCCATGTAAGTAAATAATGCACTTTGTGCACAAAAACGTGTCTGTTAGAGTAGTTTAGGCTTGACGAAATTAGCTTAGGAGTGATGCCACATGTGAAAAATAGTTTACAACTATGAACCAAGACCTTCACTGATGTGCTAATTGTACTCAACTAGTAGCACCTTCCAGAGAAACACAACTTTATTCTGGAACCCTTTCAGACGTCACTTTGATGGTGAAAACAAATACTTATTAGTTTTTCGATGAAGAATACCAAGTTTTTTCAGGCTTGTAAAAGCATGCTAAAGACAGCTATAAGAATTGAAAATCAGCATTAAAAAAATCAAGGTTATAACACTGGTATCCTAGGCACCGAAAAAACATTTCAAAGATACTTGTTAAACAAGAAATGAGAAAACGTTGACAACAGTTCTACTGCCATATTCATACACGAAAAATGCTCCCATTCTGACAAAAATAAAAGAATCAGCTTGCCTCGGCTTTCTTCGTGATCCTCTCCTGCAGCAGCTTCAGCCTGCAAGGCGCATGTTGCAGCCACTTTTTATCACACCCTCTATCTCATCTTGTGTCGCTGAAAATATTGTGTTTGAGCGAACTGCATCTGTGCAGAATGAAAGAAATTTAGCATGATGGGACACTTGTAAAAAAAGGGCACAGAACGATTGATACTGCATTATAGCTTGTTGCGTCAGTTGATGTAATTAGACAGGTGGAGTGTGAAGAAACACAGATGGTAAGGGATGGGCACGGAGAGGCCTTTTTTTAAAGCCCATCCTCCAGCTCATTACTAAATCTTATAAATAAAGCAGTGCCAGTCTATGTCATTCTTTTCTCGCGTGTGTCCTCACGCTGTACCCCAACTTAATCTGGTGGACAGTATATCCACTTACACCAAAGAAAGAACACACCTTGCTCGCTACAAAACTTTTTCATGTATTGAAAATGGTTAATGAAAACTTGCACGTGGCTTCTGCAGTATACAATTAATTTGTTCCCTTTCGATCTCGAGCCGGGCATCCTGAAGAGTGAAGTTGAATGGGCCTTAGCCAGCCTTGCTAAGAACAAAGCTAGCGGAATTGATGGCATTCCAGCTGAGTTGCTTCAAAACCTCAACCATGACGCTGTTAACATTCTGCATACATTATGTCAGAAGATTTGGACAACCCTGCAGTGGCCACAGGATTGGAGGAGGTCAGTTTACATCCCCATTCCAAAGAAAGGCAGTGCAAAGATTGTTGCAACTACCGCACGATCGCGCTTATTTCGCATGCTAGCAAGGTGATGTTGAAAATCCTCCAAGGAAGGCTGCAGCAGTATGTGGATCGAGAGCTTCCGGACGTGCAAGCTGGGTTTCGCAAGGGCAGAGGAACTAGAGACCAAATTGCCAACCTTCGCTGGATCATGGAAAAAGCAAGAGAGTTCCAGAAACCCATCTACTTCTGCTTTATTGATTATGCGAAAGCGTTTGACTGCGTAGATCACAGCAGATTGTGGCAAGCTCTCCAAGATATGGGAGTTCCAATTCACCTGTCTCCTCAGGAACCTGTATGAAGGACAAGAGGCCACAGTCAGAACTGGGCATGGTCTTACTGATTGGTTTCCGATTGAGAAAGGAGTGAGGCAAGGCTGCATACTGTCGCCCTGCCTATTTAACCTATATGCAGAGTGCATCATGAGGAAGGCCGGTCTGGACGAGTCTTCAGCTGGAGTGAAGATTGCTGGAAAACGTATCAACAACCTTAGATATGCGGATGATACCACTTTAATGGCAGAAAGTGAAGTGGAACTCAAGGGACTTCTGATGCGCGTACAAGAAGAGAGTGAAAAGTTTGGGCTTAAACTGAACATTAAAAAGACAAAGATCATGGCGTCTTGCCCTATCAAGTCCTGGAGCATCAAGGGACAAGAAGTGGAAGCTGTGACAGATTTTCTCTTTTTGGGCTCCGAGATTACATCGGAAGGAGACTGCAGCCATGAAATTAGGAGACGCCTGCTTCTGGGAAAGAGAGCAATGGTTAGCCTTGACCGCCTAGTAAAGAGCAGAGACATTAGTCTGCCAACCAAGATCCGCATAATTCGTGCTATGGTCTTTCCAGTTGTGATGTATGGATGCGAGAATTGGACTGTGAAAAAGGTTGACCGCCGAAGAATTGACGCGTTTGAATTGTGGTGCTGGCGAAGACTCTTGAGAGTTCCTTTGACTGCCAGAAGATCAAATCAGTCGATATTGTCGACCATAAACCCTGACTGCTCATTGGAGGGTCAAATTCTAAAGTTAAAACTCAACTACTTTGGTCATCTGATGAGAAGAGAGGAGTCGCTGGAAAAAGATTTGATGTTGGGAAAGGTTGGCGGTCGCCGGAGAAGGGGTAGGCAGCGAACGCGATGGTTAGATGGCATCCTCGAGGCACTGCAGATGAAGTTATGTGATGTTAGGAAGATTGTGAGAGACCGGAAAGCGTGGCGTGACAGGGTCCATAGGGTCACGAAGAGTCGGACACGACTGACCGACTGAACTGAACTGAACTGAATTTTAAGATTATATGCAAAGCAACAGTGATTTATCAATTGTAGAATACACTCACTTTGCCTACCAAAGTTTAATTGCTAATTTTCGGCTGCACTGTCGAAACAACTTTGATGAACAACATACCCTTTATGACAGCTGTCACATTCAAGTCTCGGAATTTGGACTTTCCTTTATTGCCCACCCAGCTGTAATTTTGGGCAACTCTGTCTTCCATTAAATACGTCAAAATCCGTTTGGTAGTTGTCGCCACATTGTTGCCGCCAAGGCTCTTCAGTTCTTTAAGCTGAAAAAAAGAAATATATGCAGCACAAGAAATCATTTCGTGCTTCACGTGACCAGAAAGCGTCCTTCACAATGAAACTTAGGAAAAAAAAAAATGTCACCACCAGCTATCGAACCACCATCCGAGCAGATCAGCTTCCTTGATCCAGACGCGAGAGCACTATATCACTGCAGTCAGTCGTACATCTAAAACTGTAGTACACTCTTGCACTCTGCAGTAAACATTGTCGTCTCCATCAAGTTCCCGGTGCAAAACACTTTCGCGCTTTGCAGTGAACATCGTCATCTTCTTGAAGTTCCACCTGCACCGCTCCTTCACTTAGCCTAGGTAAAAAGGCTGTCACTAGATAGCACACATTTGTGGAAATATTGGAACGATAGTGATAGTAATTATAGTAAGAGAAATGTTTTCACATTACTGCAGCTAAGAAGACTTAAGTGCACCTCTAGAAGTTTTTGTATTAACAAAAATTTGACTTCAAAAATTACAAAATTTGTTTTATGCTTTGTAGCTGCATACGTTAGGCTGGGGTAAAAATTCACTTAACCTCGAGCCTATTCATATTAAAGATAATATATACATATCACAGAACAATCAGGTGATTTTGCCGTAAATAAAGAAGTAATTACTAGCATCCACCCAAGCGCAGCCATACAGCTACAATAAAAAAACTATAAAGCTTTCACAGAAACTTCACAGTAGGAGAAAAATTCGTCCTGGTCTGGAGTTCAAACTTGGGACTCTTGCCTTACTGCCTGCTCCACCTAAGGAGATTCCAACGAACACTGGATCAACACCGCTCTCACTTTCAGTTGATTAATTCACTCCCACCTTACCTTATGCTAGTCGTCTCTGCTAGATGGGAGTAAAGAGACTGCTTCGGTGAGGTGGTGATCTTCAGTTGGAACTCCAGACTAGGATGAATGTTTCAACTATTTAGTTTATAGCTTTCCTTTGTAGACATGTGATTGGACAGATATTAAAGGGTAATTACTCTAACATGGTAACCATCTGGGTCAGTTAGTGCAAATATAACACACTGGATCAGCGAAAAGCACAGGTAAACAAGGAAAAGAACACAGGACAGTGCTGTCCCTTACTCTTTTTCCTTGTGTGCCTGTGCTTTTCGCTGGTCCAATATGTTAGCAATTACTGATTTATTACAAATATACTGTTACCACATGCTCTTATTCTTTGTAGGCATATGAACCATGTGTCAAATGCACACACATACGTGTTAAAAACAGCCTAAATAGCATTCCACCCTGTACAGCGAGGGGATGTGAATATCAACAGCACATACTTGGTAGCTCATAGTTGTATTAAGTTACTTGGAAGCTGTTTCATCACCTTTCTATTGCATGTATGCAGATGAAGAAATAAATTCAGCTGCTGCTAAAAAATAGCATACCAATTTTCTATGAGCAGTATTCATATTTTGCAATATTTGTGTTTATTATGATTGCAGAATGGGCATACCACTTGTAACCGTATAACTGCTAATGCAAATTCCTGTTCCACTCAAACAAATCACACGTTCGGCAAACAGGACAAGCTGTTGCTTTGTGTAGCTATTTTGTACACTAAAATGCTCAGCCCACTTTTCAGGATATACAGAGAAGCCACAGGCAATTTATAGAGTAACATATCAGATATTCAGAGTTTCTAACAAAGCAAAATATTCATGGTACACATAGACTTCTTACCAGTTGCTCCTTAACTTCATCGACGTTGCCGTCAAACTCCAAGAAGCTTTCCATATCCACATATGGTTTAGAAACCAATATGGATGCTCGACTGCTTGCCTCGGGGACCCTCAATGCTTTCAAATTCTGAAGCAATTCCACAGCTTGCTCAACCATTAGCCTTGTGAGCCTCAATTCTCGCATTACCTGCCTTTGAAACTCTAGCAGTGGATATAAGAAAACACGCACTGTAAGACTTCATGGAAACAATAATGCATATATACAAGTAAGCTACAAAATAACAGTATGTAAAAACTTCACAAGTGCAGACATGAAAAAAAGCTTACCTGCTGCAGGGATGATGGCGTCTCTAGATGCTGTGGTGGCTGTAGGTGGTCATGCTACAGAATTAAAAGAGCACATTAGCTAACAGCCCTTTTTCTTAAGAATATTAAACTAGCTTGACCCACCTGAGATGTGAATGTTGGATCCAGTTGGTGTACTAGCACCTGAAAATGTAAGCAAGCTTGAGCGTTTTCAGAATTTATGTTTACAAATACCACATTATAGGAATACCTGATCCAATAGCTGCCGTGACATGGGCGTTATGCTGTGCTTCATCTGAAACAAGAGTAATCATTGTTGACAAGAAGTTAGGCCTATTTTGTTCCCATGACTCATCCACTTATGCTCAAGCATACCCAAATAGGTCATACACACCTAACGTGGATGGTGCTGGAAACGCCAATGGTACAGCTGGATATGGTTTATGCACCTTTTTGCCTGCCTTCCGTTTCTTTGGAGGGCTGTCGTCGTCAGAATCCGACTCCGACAAACACCTTTTTGGTTTTGAGACAACCCGTCTCCGTTCATCATCTGTTGATGCCAAGTCCGAGGTAACTTCTACTTTTCCTAATCTTTTCTTCGCACTCTCATATGATGCTAGAAATAGAGAACATGAACATATTATAAATACATATATACATAGAGAGAGGATGGGACAGAAAGAGAGGATGTAAAAAGGTTGAATGTCTTCTTTGATCAACTAAAGGTGTCAAACACTGAACTAGCATTTCAGCTGATGTATACTATATCCTGATATGCATGTTCACTTTAGATGCTAACCATAGGGCCACAAAGCAGCAGTTTCTACAGAGCTCAAGGCCGAACAGCCTTTTAGTATAACTTTAGCAATTCCTGCAATTACCTAACAGTTTTGGTTTGATTTATGGGGTACAGTTTTTGTTTAGTTTATGGGGTGTAACGCCTCAAAGCGAACCAGGCTATGAGAGACGCCAACGCGGAGGGCTCCGGAAGTTTCGACCACCTGGGGTTTTTTAACGCGCACTGAAATCGCACAGCACATGGACGCCTTGCCTTCCGCCTCTATCGAAAAGCTGCCACCGAGGCCGGGATTTGATCCCGCATCTCTGGGCACAGTAGCTGAGCGCCCTAACCACTGCATCACCGCAGCGGGGCCACGTGGGAAACGGATACAAAGTGTAGCGTATGTGTGTAGATCTATCCGCCCCCCTCAGCTCCTTCCGGTCTGCCTAGTGCCTGAAGATGGCAGCAAAAATTCCTGAAGCCTTTGCATGTCACGCTCGTGAAAACTAGATATGTTTTGCTGTTGAACGGTCCAGTGTCATAACGAAAAGATTCCAATGTTTCGCTGAGACACAATATCAGGCATGTTATATCGGAGTGGTTTTAACTTTGTACACGACCGCAAAATGCGCTTCCTTGCCGAAAGGCAGCTCCGTTTCAGTGGGAATGAAATGCACCTACTCCGATGTGTTTGCAAAATGTCAGTGAACATTACATATTCCTAATAGCTCTCTAAATTATTCTACAGCCCTGAATCATGGCTTCTCAAAGCTCAAATATTGCAAGCAACTATCAGCAGCTGGAACTTTTGAAATGGGACGAACAAGCATCCTGAACACACGCCAACACAGAAACATTAAATAGCATGCACAGGCCTTGCTGTTTGCGCAGCAGATGTAAAAATATCAGAACTTACAGAACACTCCTTTGACGCGGGCCGCATGTTGCTGCCACTCATTCTGTGGCTCTGTGGAGGCCTTGACGAGTCTATTAATTCTCTCAGGTTTTCCGCCGGGCCATACACAGATGTCGCCATCAGTCCACGTTGCCGGCACGACCTCCACCTCTTCCCAGTGTACAAACTCGACAATCGCGAATGACATCTAAAAGAGACAACAAAGCAGCCAAAACGAATCTTAATGGATGAAAACTACCGGAGTCGAGTGTTTAGCATTATTAAAATCCCATCGAGACCACATCAGCTCACAAACTATCGTTTTTATCGGCCGATATTCACCGAAAAAAAAAAATCTTACCCAGCCAGATGTCGTTCTTCAAACCCTTTTTTTTTTTCAAATACTAAGAACCTAGTTCCTGATGTTTCACCACTGCGATCTTTCTCAACAAAGGTGTGATCAAGAACAACCATCGTACCAAACACGAGGCTACATGTTGATCACCCCACGTGAACAAAGAATCAACATGGGCGGCAAGCAGGAACCTCCATAGTTTAGGTGACTTCCAAGCGCAATATTTATTCTAGAAAGCTTGGGATGTTGCGAAATCGGAAAGAACCACGCATAACGCCGTTGCCAAGGCTACATTCGCCCTCACATGGCAGCGGATGCGAATTCCATGTGCACGCTGCGATATGGGAATGTCAACCGCGGTGGGAAGTGCCGCGGGCCTTCACATGGTATCAGCTAATTGAAACAGAAAATGCACTAACCTTTGGTTGAACTGTCACACCTGATTCACTGAAAAACGCCAGTGAAAAATTGGCGAGTCTCTCGACAAGTCAAACGCAAAAGCGCACTCGATGACACGCCAAATAGCCGCCAATCTATGCCGACACTTGCTTAGAGCCCCTAGAAACTCTCTGCCGCCGAAACATGCGTCGAAAATAGTGGTGGTGATGGCGGTGCTGCTACCCTCTTCCCACGTAGTGTCATCAGTGCTTCATCCTGAAATGCTTCGGAAAACTCAACAAAACAATACTCCAACAATATTGTGCAATGTTTTGTTTTTCAATTGTCTGCATTTAGTTAAAAGCAATAACAAAATTCTGCACCGGGCACCTTATAGTATTGTCTTTCAGTACGTCGCAAATCAAGACAAGACAAGTCAAATTGCCCTGTAAACAAATATGGCCGCGAAGCTATGGTGGCGAAGGCGGCGGCCCACTGGCTAGTGCGGTTACCATAGTGCGGTGCAGAAGTGTACTTTGCGGCCAGCAGTGTGGCAGGTGATAAAAATGATTTGCATCGTTGACTCAAGGTAGTGTGACCAAAAAGTGTGAGCGCGGCTCTGTGTGTTACAGTTGCATAAATACTGTGGTAACCACTAGAACGTGCTGAGGAAAGGCAAGAAGCCCCTTAACGCAGGAACTATGCCGAAGGCCAAGCACAAATCCGCAGTAGAAAAAAAAGCTTGGTATCAAGTAAGACGTGTCACTACAGCATTGTGTGACACGCAGGCTCCTCAGATTGGATCGAACGAAACTTCAGAGGTGGCCGATGCCTCAAGTACGTCTGGCGAGGTACCTACTCGTCCTGGTGTAGCTGAGTGTGCCGTGATAAATACAAGTGCGCCGAGAGTCGATTGGGAATCCAACCTTGTTCCAGATTTCACAGATGCCAATGACAATAGTGTTGTGGGAATGATTGACTATGTGCAAGGAACCAGAGTGGGCAGCTCTTATAACAGCTTTGCCGAAGAACTTCAGGTCTGGGCTATGACCCACAAGGTTAAGCGAACAGTAGTTACCTCATTGCTAAAGGTACTGAAGAACCACCACTGTTTCAAAGGTTTGCCGAGCGACGCCCGTGCTCTTCTTAAAACTCCTAGACAGCCTGGAGTTAACATTGTTAACATGGGGCTGGGGCAGTACTGCCACTTTGGATTGTTCCGAGGCCTACTTGAAGCTCTGAAAACAGGGGACAGTGTGCCATCAACTCTGTGTCTGTCTTTCAACATTGATGGTCTTCCGGTGGCTAAAAGCTCCCGCACACAAATTTGGCCTATATTATGTTTGGTAACCAACTGCAAAGGACTGGCCCCATTTCCTGTTGGTGTTTTTGCCGGGACATCAAAACCACCTGATGCAAATGAATACCTTGCAGCATTTGTTGATGAGCTACTTCACTTGTTGGAAAATGGCCTAGCTACCCAAAATTCTCACTATGCAGTGCAAATACACAGCTTTGTTTGTGATGCTCCTGTAAGATGATTTGTGCTAATGACAAAGTCACATACGGGGTACTCAAGTTGTCCACGCTGTGACGAGAAGGCGATTATTTGAATAGCAGAGTTGCTCTTCCTTCAACAGCTGGAACTCCGAGAACAGATTCTTCGTTTAGAGAACAAATGGACGAGGGGCACCACCATGGTACATCGGTTCTACTGAGACTACCCATTGATTGTGTGAGAGATGTACCATTTGATTACATGCATCTGGTTTGTTTGGGTGTAACGAGAAAGTTAATACATCTGTGGCTTTCTGGGCTACTAGCAGTTCGTATTGCGCCTACTTGCCGGACGCAGCTCTCTCAAGAAATTTTAGATGCTAGCTGCAACATCCCTGCAGAGTTTGTACGCAAAGGGAGGCCTATAACTGACTTCTACCGGTGGAAGGCTATTCCTGGGAGTATATATACTGAGGAATATTTAAATAGGTTATAAAACGTATCACAGTTCAGTATAGAGATTTCGAAAATCAGTGGAATTTAGGATCAACTGAGGTTTATGATGCCTATCTTGTTTAAACGCCAATTTTACTAAGCGGTAGTTTACTCTCGTCTATGTTATTGTATATTAAACTGAGGGTGTACAGTGAAAACTTATCTTGAAGGAATACACGAGGCACAAAAGAAGGCTATAATAATTATCGTATAAAAAATAAACACCACATAAACACACCCTAACTATCTTGTAGAAGTATAGGATATTGTCAATTTGTAACACGTTTCGGCCCGGCCTCGCGACGCAGATGTATTGCGTTGTCAAATCTGTTGGTTCAATATTTCTTTATCTTATAGATGCCAGAATTGTACTTATCATTTGCATGATGGCAAGTATGGTAAAAACAGAGCTCGCACAATGTACACAACACAACTAGTTAGCGATAAAATTCTCGAACTGCTCAATACTTGCCAATACGTAGTCGATGCCGTATGCGCATCAAATTCCCCGTCTAAGAAACGGGTGAAACATCTTCTCAGTGAGGAGTAATTTATACGAAAATATTCTGTCTAGCTGAGCGCAGTGCTGTCTGTATTCATGTTTAAAATCATGGTACTCGCAGTTTCCGGCAAAACTATGATTTTGGCAGTATCATAGCAATTCACAGAGCCATCCGCCGGGCTGGCGCAGTGGAATGAGGCGCTCCACTACTGTTCCCAAAGATGCGGGATCGAATCCCGTTCTCGGCGGCCACTTTTCGACGGAGGCGGAAAACAAGGCGCCCTTGTGCTGTCCGATGTCAGTGCACGTTAAAGAATCTCGGGTGGCCGAAATTTCCGCTGTCCTCCACTGCGGCGTCCATGATAGCCTGAGTCGCTTTGGGACATTAAACTACACAAACCAATCATAGGTCCATTCTCTTTGCAAATCAGTTGTGTGTATCCGTGCATTTTGGTCGTTTTGTTCTCGTTATTGCGTGTAAAGACTTCATTTACTGATGTACGTAATGAGTGAAATTCAGACATTTTTTTTTCTTCTTTATTCCTCTCAGTGCTGTGTTATCGTCGTCGTCACGCCGTTTCCTGAGGCGTTGTTTGCAATATAAGTTCTGAGGCTTCGTAAGTGTTTGTATAAGCCTTTTGCCTCAGCTATCCAGAGAGAAAGGAATATAAATGCATATATTTATGTACTTTGTACCTGGTTCTGTCGAAAATATATGAATGAATAAATTTGATGATAAGAAGGCTGCTGCGGTAAGATATGCATCAGACATTATCTCACCAATTTTAACTCGCACCCATAATTTCTTGCTCTAAACAAGAATATTTCTTGAAACTTTTAGTATAGCTATAGAGTATGTCCTATATATAAGGTGGAATTGTAACTCAGCAGATAACTACAGGCCCCATATTAGGGCTTTAATACTTTCAGAAGTTCTAGAAGTTATAAATAATGGAAAGTTATTAGGCTTTATTGATAAGTACAACATAATGAGCGATGATCAATGTGGTTTCCAGAGGGAAAAATATCACATGAACTCCCATTACTCAACGTCAAGCACGAAATGATAAAAAAAGAATCAAAAATAGTTTATACACAGTCGGCTTATTTCTTGGTCTGCGTAAAGCTTTTTGCTTTTTTAATCATGACAATCTAATATGTAAACTGCAAAGGTAAGGAATACTGGAAGTGCGCACGAATAATTCTATAAACTGAATTTCCTTGCTGCGATCAGTAGCTTTATATAGTATTCCTAAAAGGTCAATATTAGGGCGCTTGGTATTTAATTTGTAGATAAATGATCTTTCATTAATATTTTATTCACCCAAAATAACCATATGCGTATTCGGCGCGAGCCCGTTCTTTTCAATTGCACTACTGCTTCACTTACAAAAAAAAAAGAAAAAAAAAACCGTTAGGGCTACTTAAACTTCTTTGCTGGTGGATGCATATGAGTTAGTTAAATCAAAAGCAAATATGTGAAATTTAAAGATCCAAATCAGCCACTTTGTGCTAATATTGTGATATTGATATTCAATACATGAATGCATGAGGTTACAGGTAAAATTTCTTGGGTATATTGTTTCACAATTAGTAGTAATAGAACAATCATATAAATAAATTGGCCGTGTAGTCATAAAAAACTGAATAAGTAAACTTATTCCTGTATAGGTAAAACAAACATTGCATTGCACCCTTCTCCAAACTTTCATACTGTAGAGTACTGTGGGGAACTACAACAGGTCATAAATATAATAAACTACCGGTGCTGCAAAAGGTGTTACGAATATTTATGAACTATCAAGATGAGCCGTATCTATTATAACACACCAGTTATTAATCGAACACGCATTGCTTCCAGCCGCGCAAATACACTATTACAAGTTATTACAAGGTGCAAAATAAATGAATTGTATGTCCCTGAAACTATGCCAGACAATACTTATATTTCCAAAGCGGCTTATTTGTCGAATAACACAACAGGAGATCGTAATTTTGCGACCTAACTTTAATGAACATGTGAAATCATATTTGCTGAAGAAGCTTAGCTTCTTTAAAAGACGTTGTTTATAATAAGTTCGGCCAAACAAAAATGTATATATGTTATCAGATCTTTAAGGGCGGTGTGCATGTTTATGCATATCTATGTTGAGTTGTAAGTGGTCAAGTTCTGTAGAATGTTGAGATGTGCTATCTTTATTTTTTAAATCTATTACTAAGCATGCTATAAACCCCCTTTTACATACATGTTTCTTCATACATTTTGTTGAATTATAATAGTTAAACACATTTTCTCTGCATTTTATGATTATTTTTAACGTCGTGCTGCGACGTACGTATCCAAAATGTTTCCTCCTACGTCAGAATTTAAATATTGGTAGTGTAGCTGAGATTACATCCAGATTTATTTTGTAATTAGTGTGTATGCCGAATTATGGTATCTGGGATAGGAGCCTTTTTCAGGTTATGAATTTAGCTCGTGCTCCATTTTCTCTGTAGTGAGAAATATGAAGGAAATGCGAAAAAGAAACAGAATAAAACAAAGAAATATATTACACGACCACGGCCGCCACGATCGGCGCGCGCGGCGGGGCTTGCTTCGGCCGTCCCATTCGCACGGAGAGAGCGTAATGGCGGAGATGGGCTTTTCGCTCCTTTCGCCGCACCATGGCGCGCGCTCCCCACTCTTCGCTCTCGCTCGGACGGCCGCGCGCAATGAGTATTGCGGCGCCTGGGAAGCGTTGCGTGATATTCAACGGTGGAAAACCATGATGAAAAAAAAAAAAAATCCGTGCACAGTAGCACCTTCTACACTCGTCAAGCGTGTTATAGCCAAGCTATGCTTCCCCAACGCCCTGGAGAAATCGTGCGGCACGCAGTGGCATACAGCTTTCAGTTTCAAGTAGAGCGCTTGGAAGCGGCAGGATACCCGACTTGCCTGTTAACGTCCGTTTCAGAAAACTTGTTGAAAGACACCTTGACCTTAGCCCGCAGTGGGGCCAATGAACGGAAAAAAAGAAGATAAAAGCAAGGTTGCGGTTATCCTCTACTTGCATAAGATTTTTCACAATCTCAAGAAGGTGGGCTCATAATGTCTAATCAACAGGGCTGGGCAAGATACTTCAAAAAAGTATCTTCAATACCAATATTCGATACCTAGAAAATTTGTATTTCTGATACCGATACAAGATACCGAACCGAAATCGATTTCCGATACAGATGCTCGATACTGTATCTTCGATAGTCCGATACATCTCTGAAATCCCAACGTGATAAAGGCAGTAATATTATTAGCGAAGCTGGAAAGTTTTACCATGCTTTCTAGAACTTTCAGTGGTACCTATATCGCAGTTTTTGTTTCTCTGAAAGGGCTTAAACAAATTCGACAGCTTATATTAATTGAAGCTTCGCTGTTTGGGCAGCTGGTCTTGCCAGAACTTGAAATTGAATAGAAGCTATGGTCACAAAGCTTCCAAAAGCAGCCTAGCGAATGATTTCATTAAGAGTGTTCTTCATACGAACCACACTGTGAGCACTTGGCTACATGCAACTAAATCTGGAACTTTGTTCGTGGCATTTCCAATTCATATACTACACGTTAATTACCTGATGACCCCTTCCGTTTTCTCTTTGCTATAAGGCACATTGCTTCGTGCGCTTGGAGAGCTTAGCAGGTATTTTGATATTAGTGCGATAGCAGACTTGTGAAGCTCGCAATCTGTGTTAAAAGCTAGAGGATAACAAGAATAAAATGGATATAAGATTTTACTAGCTCCGAAATATCCCCGCCATGTGGGCGTTCTGTGCGCAGGGCAAATAAGAAAAGCCTCTTTACATAATTAGTCGAGCACGCCGCACTGTTACATTTGATGAAGGGGCCCTTTACCAGAAGATAAGAGGGAAGTATAGCCGCGTCGACGCAAGTATCTTGAAGGTAGTTTACAAAATAAAGATTCACCAGCGTCTCTTGATAACTTAGTAACCTGGTCTAGTTTAGATAAAAGAAAGAATTGTTCTTTTTAAGAGAGAGTGGCCACTTTGACGTAAATCAGTTCGCATATTTCGAAAATATTTTAAGTTTAATTCTTTATGAAAAACAAAGGTATCTTCACAAGTTTTATTCACGTTCGCTGAAATGTTTCTTGGCAAAAATTTTTTGGCCATCTATTTGTTATTCAAATTTATGTTATGGGAAAGTGCACTTACGTAGCTTTTACGTCGTGTATTTCTTAATATTTTAAGACGTATTAGTTTTTACATAAAAGCCTAGTGGAAGAAAGATGTTTGTTTCGAATCAAACGCTCTAAACTACAAGACTGCATCGTGCCTGACTGAGGCCTTAGACGTTCATGTTCTTGCGGCCAAGCAAAGCCGACATGGGAAGCTCAAGGGTCTGGAGAGCTAGGATCGTGCATAAGTTACTGAGTTCGTCAGTGCACTGAGTATGTTGACAATCACATGTCTCAGTGGCGGACAAGCGTGGGAGAGCAGCTAAGGATAAAGTGCGCGTAGCCCCTACTCCCCGTTTGTCTTTGGTGTTTTTTTGTAGAATTTGTTCTTTTTTTCTTCGTGTCTATAAACGGCTTAGCGGATTCGAGGTACGCAATCTGTGCTCACAAGTAAACAACCTCATGAGCCTCTACTTGCAATTTGCTCCTTCAGTTTTAAAGAAAGGAAATATGGATCAAATGGAATCAGCCCTTTCATTGCGTGTGGTTGGTACTTCCAGCAAAGGCCATCGTCCTAAAGAGTTATTTCAAGGTCCAAAAATTGCAAATTGTTGTCCTTAGCAAGTTCGAAAGTAAAATTAAGTCCCTTGGTGAGTTGTCTGAAATTAGTAATTATATCCCCCACGATTTGTGGATAGGTCGACGGTGACTATTTTTTGAAAACAATGAAAAAACTGTCCACAAATCTAAACACACTAAGTACATCACTTGCAGCACGCACCTCTGAAAAAGCCCTCTGAACAGCAGCGAGATAAATATTGCACAACACTGGAGCGACGCAAAATGTGATGCAACAGCTTTTTCCCTAAGAAGCACGGAAACAGGACATGCTTCATGCTGCAGGCAAAACACTATGCTATTTCTGCATACCCATGCAAGGATGCACACCACCCTTAAATGTTGTTTAAGCTGCCCGTAAAAACTCCATAAATGTAAAGAGACCCCATCTCACAGCTTTAATAACTCTAGTTTAGCATTAAGATTCCCTCATGCTTCTCGGAACCACTCCAAGAGGTTGTAAATAAACTCTCAAAGCGCCGAAGTAACAGGGGAGTGGAGATCTTGCTCTTTTTTTAGTCTGACATACCCGCTTAAACAAAAAGTAAATAACCCTTCTAAAATAAAATAAAATTAAACGCATCTTCTGTGTGCGCCAGAGGACAAGCCATTTACACCTTTTTCGGGATTTTCGGGGCCGATTCGAGCTTGACACAGCTGCGGTTACCGGCGGGACGAGGACAAGACCGAATAATGAGAAATTAGCCTACTGACTATTTTAGATAAAAAGGGCCTGCTTCTGACTCCAGCGCGCAACCGCTATCTCGATGTATGTGGAATTAGAAGAACGTCAATTTGGGCTGCACACTCTTCGAGACTGACAAAAAACAAAAACAAAAACAACTCCCGCTCGTCCTGCGTTGTTATCTCTTGTGTTTGTCACTTAGCGTTATTATTTTCAGTATGCCACAACAACAACTGCGTCCACGGCATGGATTTCGTCCTGCATCCTAAGGTTCAAAACTCGAGCGCTCTCACCACATCGTGGCCTTTGTATTCTGGCCTTTGTTAAATACGTAATTGATTTATGGTTCCGCTATTCGTTGTCCGAAATTGGCTCAAGCTATGTAGTACGCCGCAGGGGAGGGCTCCGGATAAGTTCGACCACGTTTTTTTTTTTAACATTGCCCAAGTATATAGACACGAATTAGCCTGAACCTGCAGATGGATCCTAAATGGGAAGCTAAATAGCATGACGTCACCTTGAACACGCCGCAGCGAACGGCTATGTCACAATTTTGACACGCACTTACACTATATTTTCGTTTCCACTTACTGGCAACACTTTCTGAGCACGCCGCGCATTAGCCAAGTTTAAAAGCACTTCACTCCATTCCTCAACGAAAAAACATCTTTTCTTTTAGGAGTGCTTTGGGAGAAAATATCACTGTACCTCATAATAGTATTGATGCTCTTGGATGAAGCGTTTGTACTATTGTGTGACGTTTCATGATCTTTTTTGCTTGCTTGCCGCTAAACGTAACGTAATTTTGAATCTTGTGGCCATTGTACGCTATGAGGGCAGCTACGCATCGAACATGCTGGATCTGAAATACACATATACAGCATATACAAATGCACGGAAAATATCCTGGAATCGACAACACACGAGAAGCGATGATGAAGGACTGCAGTTTGTTCCTAAGAAAACTGGCTCTCTAATATTTCCTTGTTTTTAATTTCTTAAAACAAATAAGCAACATGGTAACCAAGTGTAGGTTAAAACGCTTTTTTTTTATTCCCAAGCGAGACACAGTAAATCTTGAGTCGGAAGGTTGAGCATGCTCACTTCTCGCGTGCCAGAATTCACAAAACAGCGGCCACCTATGACCAACGAAAATTGTATCAGCTAGGTTGCCGCGAAAGGCGGAAATGCTTAGTTAGAGGAATAAGACTTTTTTTTACGGAGCTCACTATCACGTTAAGCTGATAATAAAAGATTTACGGAAAGAAATTTCCGAAACCGCAAGAAAACCTTGGGCCGAAGTGACAAGTACATGCATCTATGTTCGCACCCAAATGATAGCCTCCAAGTCTAGATGAGAATAAAAAAAAAAAAGAAAACAAACTGGTAGCGCGGAGGTGGTCATTTCGCTCTTTGTCTGCTCATGAATAATTTACACCGGAATATCTGGCTGCGTCTCCAAATTGATCGACCTCTCGATGACGATGAATTTTCAATAGCGGGGGCGCTATTGAAATGAGGTGCGCTCCCACTTGACTACTACAGAAATGAAAGAGTAGGCGAGCTCGAAGCGAGCTAACGCCGTTGCTGAGGATCCACGAAGTGCCTTTTTCGCTGCGGATTCAGTGAGTCAGCATGGCGGTTGTGTTTATAAACTGAACGCATCTCGAAACTTTAGTGTATTCAGTTCTCGTCGTGTGCCTGCGCAAATACTTACTGGTAGAAACTGGTAGAGAAGAACTATAGCTGCATAGCCTCTTGCATTTTCCTTCGGCCCATGGTCGAATAAGTGCACTGCTTGTCGACAGCTTGTACAGCGTGTTCCGCTTTATAACCGTCGTTTCTTAACGTGCGCTGATTATTTCACTCAGGGATTCATTCATGCTCACTGCAACTGGAGTTGATTGAATTTGGCTTGCTTTTGCCGGGTTGTGTTTACTGCCACTGCGCGTAATCATGTTCTCCTTCCAACGTGCGAAGCCGTTATTACTAATTAGCTTTTCGAATCCTTAGCTGAGAGTATTTCATACGTTGCTGCATTTATTGCGCTAAACTTGAAAACACTAAATAAAGTTATAAAAGGCGCGAGAAACGCGCACTGACAGCAATTGCTAATGTATCAAAATTAGTACGGTAGTGCAGTAAATGAGTGTGCGCAGCATAGTGTATTCGAGCGGCGTTACACACATGCGCCATCTTCGGATCGTTATCTGCTTTACCTTATCAACGAAATGAGTGAAAAAGGGGGTAGTTACGTACTTGTCTTCAATGGGCTCAGATATCTCAAAAACTTGTTTTATACTTCCCGTTCCGTGGAGTCTTAATCACGACAGAGGACGGTATTTCCTCCGAAGCAAGATGCGTATATATTTTCAGCCTGCATATATATTTTCAGAAGAAAAACTCTGTTTAATATGCGGCTAATCAAGTATACAATATTATTTGTACTATTACTCGGCTCCCTCACGACTCAGGTTTTGAGCGCTGAGGTACTATAAGGAAGACGTTTTCAACCGCACATCCCACCTCCTGCCAGGACACCGTTGTGTTAGAATCTCATAACAGAAATAAAATCATGTACCCTGCTATGCGTGATAATCACTGGAGTGGCAGCTTTTCAGCAACGTTAGTCGAGTTCATTAATTTCTCTGCGATGAATTTGATATTCAAGCTGTCTGTGCGCATGTTTTACAGAACAGTGGACTTGTTTAGCGATGACCTTCATGCGAAAAATGAATACGGATTAGGGTTGTTAGACAATTGAGAATGGGGTGCGCCAGCACCTGGTTTTAGAGCGCAGCTCTTTGGTGCCCTTTCCTGCGTTTCGCGTTGTCGTCGTTGGCGTTGGCGTCGGCCGTTGTCCGTGTAACCAGCTCCGCAGTTGGGGCAGCGAGCGCTCCTTCCCCCATCTCCCGACGCCGTGGCGGTGAGCGCTCGAGTTATCGGATTGCTGCGCGTTCATCCCCCTCCCCCCTCCTTCTTCCTGCGTGGCGGCGAGAGTGCTCTCCGGGTGCCGAAACGCCGGCTCGCTATCAGCGGATCACGGTGCGTGCTTTCCAAACTGAAACGGAGAGTCACGGTCTCTTCACTCGCTAGCGACGTCAGCGGCATCAGCCAGTCGCTGCTATCTGTTCGTCGCGCAACACTCCTATGGGCCCACGTGCTGCCTCCCGCAACCTCCCTATAACTTAATTGCTCTCTTCGTTTCTCCAACCAAGAAGCTTCTTTCATGACAACCAAGAACTGTTAGTGGAGTGTTTATTGAAGGAATTCGTGTGAAAAATTAAAAAAAGTTGTCTGTAATTGTACATACGTGTCTTGTTCGAAATCTTGCCTCATTTATCGAAAATGAGAAACATCTTATGAGCTGCGTTCAAATCTCTCTTTAGAAGTAACGTAATCACTGACAATTATTTCATTGTGGTTTAAGTTTCGAGTCGCAAGTATTCATTAGTATGCAGCCGAAATCTGCCGCAAAGTGTGAAAGGTAACCAGACATCGCCTGTTCTGTACGCGTACAAACGTGCTTTGCAGCCTAGAAGTATCGCGCTGGGCTAGAGATCATAGGGTGCTTGGTTCAGGTGGGTTAGATTGTCACTTCAAAGTGCTGGCCAAGATTGATTCTCATTTAAATTCAGCCACGACACGTGTTCTCATGACGTCACACCAATCGCTAACCAATCAGTACTGGCCCACTGCACCTGCCAACTACCAACTGCAAGAGGCATGTCTGAGTATGACCGATGAAATAAACGTTGGTGGAATTCAAAGGCGGTGTGCTAGTGCTAACGGAGTAAAATATGGTCTGTACAGTTTGGTACACTCTCCTCGACACGAGGTTGAACAAACATACTTGCTGTAACCGCTATGGTAGCTTTGTGGTTAGGGCCCTCCACTATTTAACCCAAAGATGGGGTTTTGACCCAGGCCATTGCGGCCGCTTTTAGATGAAGGAGAAAAGAAAGGCGCCAAAGAAGTGTGTTGTGGCGGTCAGTAAGGAAGCCAAGATGGTGGATTCTTTGGGGGCCTTCACTAGGCGTCCTTCACAGCCGGAGTCCCCATGGGACGTTAAACCCCATATCTCCCTAGCTAAACTAACTTTCTGCTGAAAATCATGACCTTATTTAAAATTACGGTCTAAATTTTATCGAGCAGCGGAAAATGGCAGCCGTAGCCAAAAAAGAACAAATGGTGAAGTTAACTTCACTGCTTTTATATGTGTTATCAGACACAGCATGTGTAAACATGCAGAAAACACTGGTTCGGTGATCCGAGGGTGATGAGTATTGAGATTTATGCAGTGTTCTTTATGTGACAGCGTTAAAGTCCCCGTTTAAACAAAATGCCTAATTGACGGCAATCCGAAGAAAATATCACGGCGACGGCTCTGGAAGGTGGGAATTGGCAGGTAACATAGCCTGATATTGATCGGTCACTGAGTATTGTGACGTTATCAGGTCATATCAGATGGGAGAGCTACGAACTTGAGCTTTCGAGCCTTCCAGCATGCTTGAGCTTTTAGTAAGATCCAGTACCCTTAGCCAAAGCAGATACGTCATACGTCTCAATCTATTTCAGGTGTCCTTTCAAAGAACTATGTAACTTACGATGTATAGAAACGAACATGTAAGAATCAATAGATTCACAGATCAAGAGATTGGGAACTAGGCTAGTAGAAAATTGCATGTACAGGGTCATCCACTTCTAGCTATAACATGGTCGCTGCTTTCAAATCAACAATGTGTCCAACGCTGGCAAATGTCGATGCAATATAATGCAAGCACAGAAGGACCGGGACGTGCTGCTTCACATGACCTGCCACTTAGCTTTATTGCGTAGCCTGGACGAACGAAAGGATGCTTTGAAAGCAGTGACCATGTTATAGCTAGAAGTTGATGAGGCTGTACCTGAAGGAGGATCCTCACGATCGATGACCCTTGACGGAAGCCATTACTGCTATCATGTCACACCTTTAAGGTTGTATTTACTTGACCAGCAAGTTTTGTTTCTGTGCATGGGAAGAAATAAAGGGACTTATACAATGCTATATGATTTCGAATTTGTATCTAAGATAAATCCTTTATTACTGGGTGCTCAATAATGAAGTTAGTTTAAGATGAGAACATCATGGCAAGTTGCATGGCATTATACCGGATATCCGGTGTACGCAATGCCTCCTGACCTGAAGCTCATGGTACTTTTAAAGAAAGCAAGCATTATTTAAATTTATAAGAAGCCGGACGTCAATTACGTCTTTAGAGAACCTAAATTCGTCCAGCTTACTGTCGATTGCTTACAAAGCATTTACTGAAGTAATCACTTACAGGGTCGCGACAATGTTAGACTTCTATAATCCGAAGAATCAGGCATAGCCAGATAGAACCTAACCTGCAACGGACATTATTCGCGCTATGAAGTAGGTTAGGTATACAAATATGAACACTTTAGAAGCAACCCTACATAGAGCCTTCATAGGATGACAACAATCATTCCTCTTGGTAGATGGCTCAGCAATCATGCAGCTATTGCTTAGCCACGGTGTGGAAGTCGTGTGAAAAAGAAATATTGCAAGATATCTATAGTGCTTGCACAACAGACGTAGTCGCATAAAAAATAAAATCTAAATATGAATTAAGAAGGTGGACACGATCACTCTGATGCGTTACAATGCTTCTGTACATGAGGTATTCAGAGACCTGTGAGATTCGCTGATGAAATTTTTTTGCCATGCCGCTCAGGCGATGAACTGGAAATTATTAATGATTTACCTGGGATTGCACAATTATGAGTTTATAAAGCGAACTGCAGCTTGCAGCTTAGTGTGGTGGTCAGACACTGTAAGTAGTAACACAATACATCTATTGAGAACAGGTGGTGGCTGCAGATTGAGTCCACGACTATTGTATTGTGTTCTATGCCGCATAAGTGACGCATAGTGAAATTTGTTGGCTTTGTAGGAAGTTTTTAAACTATGATTAAAATCTCACAGTTGGTTATGAAGCTTGGCTTCTTAAAAAAAAATGTGAAAATGCAGGCTATGCACACAAGGGCATTAGTAAAATAGTAAGCAAGAATGAAGAAGTATACATTCACAACCGAACCGTGGAAAATATTTTTGTTAGTTTGCCCAGCCTTGTGCAAGAAGGGAATAATTGATTGGGAAGGGCCGTTTCTATGCATAGCTCACATGTTGGTGTCGCTCCTAGTCAAAAACGTTTTATATATGTCTGCTATACGCCAAGGCGACGTAAAATGACTTTAGTGAATCGTTCTTCTAGGTACAGCTTATGTATTTTTCCCGTAGTTCATCTTTCACTTACATTGTACTAATGTGACTGCATCATTGTTGGGAATTTGAACAATTTATTCTTTTTGCGAGCTTCAGCAGTGCATATTTAAGCTTTGGCATTGACGTCAGCGCGAGAACTAAAAAAAAAACAGAATTGGGATGAAGCGCATTTTTTGACTGGTTATACGGTTGTGAATGGCCGGTTACCAGTATTTTTAGAGAGAGATAATATAGCTCCTTCTTTGCCCAGTACTCATCTATACAGCAAGATTATCGCGGCTAATGAAAAATGTAAAAACTGGCTTGAATACCGCAATGACCATGAAAGAAAATTATAAGTCTAACTTAAACAGGCGATTACAGAGCAAAAAAAAAAAAAAGAGAGCCAATTTGCGGGTAAATACTTTTCCGGTCTAAATTGCGAAAGAAAGAATGCTCTTTGGCAGGGCGTGTAATACTGAGGTAAGTTAAGCAGTGCTCGTTATGCGTAACCAACAGAGCTCCAAGGTTCAGTAATAACCGTAACGAGGGCGGCACATACGACGGATTTGATTAGTAGGCGTGCGGAGATAAAGTGGCCGCTGCTTGCATAATGCCGGGTCGTTTTCAAAAACCCTGCAGAGAGGCTTTCACCTGGAGTAGGACAAAGTTGATAGCGTGAAAGACGAGCTTCGGCTTATGATATGCGCACACAGGGTCACGATAAAAACGATGAAAAATAAACATCCTTGCACTTGGCTTTTCAAGGGCTTAACATAACTTAATGCGCTATTTCTTGTTGTATTTACGTTGCCTCATATAAAACTTTGATTCTGCAGCAGCACTAACTGAGGTCAAGTACAATTTGTATGTTTATTGCGTCCTGGAGAAAATCCAAACCATTAGCGCATGTATCTCATTTCCGCGGGGATGTTTATGTTACTTGCAAAAGACCAGTTCAGTTGCAAAACCTACGAGTCAGCTTCCCTGTGAGGTAGCAATTCATGTATATACAATGGCGACAGAACCTGACGCAGAGATAATGGATATGTGCAGTGCATGCATCTACTACAGTTCACGCTGCTTTCGATGCAGTTCCCGTCGCACAGGCCATTGTGAGAGAACAGGTTTTCGGGCATTATTAACGCAGGAGTAAAAGAGGAGAACTGTCACCCTGGGGGTGGGGAAATAAGATTTAGATTGGGGGACTCTAGCCAGATCACAACAGATTGTTACAAGCTCTCCAAGAAATGGGAATTCCAATTCACCTCATCTGTCTCCTCAGGAACCTGTATGAAACACAGGAGGCCACAGTCAGAACTCACCATGGTCTTACTGATGGGTTCCCGATTGAGAAAGGAGTGAGACAAGGCTTCATACTGTCGCCCTGCCTATTTAACCTATACGCTGAGTGCATCATGAGGAAGGCCGGTCTGGATGAATCTTCAGCTGGAGTGAAGGTTGCTGGAAAACGTATCAACAACGTTAGATATGCGATGATATCCCTTTAATGGCAGAAAGTGAAGTGGAACTCAAGAGACTTCTGATGCACGTACAAGAAGAGCGTGAGAAGTTTGGGCTTAAACTGAACATTACAAAGAAAGATCATGGCGTCTTGCCCTATCAAGTCCTGGAGCATCAAGGGATAAGAAGTGGAAGCCGTGACAGATTTTCTCTTCTTAGGCTCCGGTAGGTGACTGCAGCCATGAAATTAGGAGACGCCTGCTTTTGGTAAAGAGAGCCATGGCTAGCATTTACCACCTAGTTAAGAGCAGAGACATCAGACTGCCAACCAAGGTCCGTATGACCCGTGCTATGATCTTTCCAGTTGTGATATATTGATGCGAGGGTTGGATTGTGAAAAAGGTTGACCGCCGAAGAATTGACGCGTTCGAATCGTGGTGCTGGTGGAGACTCTTGAGAGTTCCTTGGACTGCCAGAAAATCAAATCAGTCGATATTGTCGACAATAAACCCTGACTGCTCATTGGAGAGTCAAAATCTAAAGTTAAGGCTTAGCTACTTTGTTCATCCGATGAGAAGAGAGGAGTCGCTGGAGAAAGCTTTGATGTTCGGAAAGGTTGAGGGTCACCGAAGAAGGGGTAGGCAGCGAACGCGATGGATAGATAGCATCCTCGAGGCGCTGCAGTGATGTGATGTTAAGAAGGTAGTGACAAACCGTAAAGCGTGGCGTGATATGGTCCATAGAGTCACGAAAAGTCGGACACGACTGAACTAAACTGAGGGCGGAAATGCGCATGCGCGTAATGCTGCGACGAATGGGCGAGGGGTGCTGGAATTACCCTAGCCGCCAGGCGATGTGCAGCACTGCACCCAACTATTACCTCAAAGAAAGTCTATGTCGTCCCTGCAAAGCAATTTCAGCCGCACAGGGAAGCTGACTTGTAGATTTCGCTACTGGTCTAGTAAACTGCCGCAGAAGCACAGACCGATATCTGCCAGTCCGCGCAGGGTATTTACCCTATATATATAGCTTACATTAAATTATGTAAGCTGCGGCGCTTCCTTTGTCGCCGTGCATGCTGAGCTGGTAATGTTCCAAACCATTTTACTCGTAACAGTTTTAATTTCAAGAAGCAGTCATTAGTTGGATAACAATAATATGTTACACAAAGATATTGCCGACATATTGCAAGGGTATCGACTGGGGGCACATATAATTTTGAGGCGGAAGCCTTCGATAGCTCATGCTGTCGAGGACAAAATGTGTCCCGCTTTCGCGGCGTTTTGATTGGCCGAGGCTGGGTGACGTCATAGAGGTCTCGAGTAATCACAGAGCACCACCACAGTATGCTCAAAATCGTGCCTTATATGGTCATATGTCAATAAATGATAAATCACAGGTTAATAATAAGAAATATTTACAGGCGGATGACTAATAAGTAATTCATTAATAAATGATTTTAAATATAAGTAAATAACTAATTACCCACCCTATTACTAATTAGGTATTTAACCGAATAATTATTTACTAATTAGAGCCTGTTGCGTAGCAGAATGCGGTACTCAGGCTTTCGCCTTTCACTTTTTTGATCACTAAAGTCCATCGCAATTCTACTCCTAATACCGGTCGCTGCAGTATGACTACTTCTCTCTATGTCATTCTGCAGGAAATGATGCTCTAGGCGAAGAACACAGCTACTGCGAGTTCATTTACGAGCTCCTCTGCGGCATATAGCCCAAGTACCAGATATAAGAGGAAAGCTTTAAATAAGCACCCCTTCTGCATTCTACCCAAGCAAGAAAAACGACACCTTCTTGCAGTAATGAACCTTGGAAAATGGATAAAGATTGTACCTTTTCCGGGGAAGGGGGCGGGGATCGATATTTACCATCGCAAAACAAAAACTTAGTATTCCATGAATTAAATGCGACTAGAGCAAACAACCTTGAGGATGTCTCATTTTTTTAATGAAAATACAGCTTAAAGAGGCCCAAAACAGCCTTAGCGATACAGTTTCCCTATGCCTAGTATGTGAAATAATGTCGATGTAAGATAACCTTCCCGCAAAAATGTTTTAAATGCGGCAATTGGAAGCAGAGTTATTTGCAATCAAATTTTGAATATATGCGCCTTCGCGGCTTTCCTCCTCTTTTCAACTTTTTAGCGCGCGCAAAGGCTGGCCCTCCTCCAAGGCCTCGCCCACTGACACGTCACAACTGACGCATCTGCGCTTTTACTTTTTTTTGCTTAGCGCCGCACGCCGCAACTTCCGTTTTGTCGCGCTTGCTTGCCGATGCGCCGCCGGGAGCCTCTTGTCGTCTGCTTCATCGTCATCGCCCTTCGGCACGAACTCGCAAGTTTTGTGTTACGTCGTGTGCGCGACGGGTGCAGGACAGTTCTGGGCTAGACATGGTCGCTCTCTTGAGTTCGCGAAGGCAGTTATCGAAGCGCTGAATTGTTGTTGTTGACGGGACATGAGCGGGAGGTTGTTACAGTGTGCAGTCCCTGGCTGCGAAAGTATTGCTAGTCACGGCAGTAAAAACATTCTGCATCAAGTGCTTCAAAACGCCAATGAAACGTTATCACTAGCGTGAACTGGCTTAGTCGCTCAAAGTTGTGCCTCTTTATCCCTAAACGATCAGTTGCCGATCGGAAGTGTAAGAGTTGGTTTTGACAGGAGCATAGACAGGAGTTATACATAACTAGATTTTTCCTGCAGAAGGGGGGGGGGGGGGGAGATAAATCGCAACAAGGGAAGAGGACTTCTCTAAATGGCTCACCGACAGCAATAAGAGCAGGAGCCTTCTCCGGTTCCTAACCGAAAATAATTTTCACGGGTTCTTATAATATGCCTTATGGTAAGCTTGCGTAATAAAAAAAGCGAAAATAGCGCGCGCATGCAGTAGTGCAATGATCGAGTGACACAGTTTGGCACAATGTTACAAGTGGTTCACAAATGCACGTTTATTTTTGTCCAAGCTTTTCCAGGAACAGCGGGTGCAGATCATCAGCCAGCTGGATGGAATGGAAGTGGACCTCGCAGGAGATGGGCGTTGCGACTCTCCGGGCTACAGCGCCAAGTACTGCACGTACAACGTTGTTATCATACATACTGACCTTATTCTACAATGGGAACAGGTAAGAATAGGAGAGGTAAGGCAATGCTGCGATACGAAAATTGGCAAGCTGCAATTCATATTAACTGTGTGAAGTCAGCTGCAGTGCCCAATAGTGCGAGCATGGGGCCTGCCCTCAACTTAACGAGTCTCAGTGCAGTCTTTAACAAAAGGCGACAATTTTTGCATATTATTAGGAGAAATTATTTTCAGCCTTACCAAAAGTGCCCTTGGCAAGTGCTGCTTGCATGTCTATACATAAAAAGAATCAAATTAATCATTATATAATACAAACAATTGAATTACAAAATGTTTCATCGTTGCAAACTATTGGGGAAGAGATCCATTTGCTGACATATATTATTATGTAATGAGTTTTTAATTTCATCAATCTACTGACCGCCACCCGGCTATCTGTACATATTGCAAGAGCAGCAAATTGCCCATACAGCACTACTTTGATGCTTGGTGCATTACTGAAGATGCATGCAGTTTCTTGCTTTAATAATTAGGGCGACTACATGGTAATAACATTATTCTGTACTGCATTTAAGAAGTTGGAAGCTGTGAGCAGGTCAAAGGGCTGTGAAGCAACAGAACCATGGATCCAGACAATCACAAGTCTACGTTGCTGCCCTGGGCCAGGGTAAGGTGACCTGATCATCAGCATGTAGTGCAGCCTGTTGAACCACATATGCGATAAGCGTGATGGCCATGATAGACCATACAGCAAATGCCTGCATTAGCTCCTTGCAAACAGGCAATGGATGAGCAGAGGTAATCTGTTTTGCATAGGTTTTTTTTTGTAAAGTTTTCACTTTGATGTTGTTTGGAAGGTGCACGGCTCACACTTGTGGCATTTGTCAACCAATTATAAATTTAAGAGATAGGTAATACAAATAGCATTCATTGATTACGAAAAAGCATTTGACTCAGTTGAAACCTCGGCGGTGATGCAGGCATTGCGAAATCAGGGGGTAGACGAGCCGTACGTGAAAGTGCTGGAAGATATATATAGTGGCTGCACAGCAACCATAGTTCTGCATAAAGAAAGTAACAAAATTCCCATAAAGAAAGGTGTTAGGCAAGGAGACATAATCTCCCCAGTACTATTCACAGCTTGTTTAGAGGAAGTATTCAGAGACTTGGAATGGGAGCAGTTAGGGATAAGGTTTGGTTTTGGTTTGGTTTGTGGGGTTTAACGTCCCAAAGCAACTCAGGCTATGAGAGACGCCGTAGTGGAGGACTCCGGAAATTTCGACCACCTGGGGTTTTTTAACGTGCACTGACATCGCACAGCACACGGGCGCCTTGCTTTTCGCCTCCATCGAAAAGCTGCCGCCGAGGCCGGGATTCGATCCCGCGTCCTTGGGAACAGTAGTCGAGCGCCGTAACCACTGCGCCACCCCGGCGGGGTAGTTAGGGATAAGGGTAGATGGAGAATACCTCAGTAATCTGCGATTTGCTGATGACATTGCCTTGCTAAGCAACTCGGGGGATGAACTGCAAGTAATGATTGATGACCTAGACAGAAAAAGTAGAAAGGTAGGCTTGAAAATCAATATAGAGAAGACTAAGGTAATGTTCAACAGCCTCGGGAAGGAACAGCAGTTTACATTAGGTAGCGAAATACTGGAAGTAGTGGGCGAATATGTCTACTTAGGACAGGTAGTAACCGCAGATCCGGACCATGAGAAGGAAATAACAAGAAGAATAAGATTGGGATGGAGCGCATTTGGCAAGCACTCGCAGATTATGACTAGTAGCTTACCGGTATCGCTCAAGAGGAAAGTATACAACAGTTGCATCTTGCCTGTACTCACCTATGGGGCTGAAACGTGGAGGCTAACCAAGAGAGTTCTACTTAAGTTGAGGACAACCCAGAGGGCTATGGAACGAAAAATGGTAGGGGTAACATTAAGAGATACAAAGCGTGCAGAGTGGGTCAGAGAAATAACTCAAGTTACCGACATTCTTGTGGAAATTAAGAAGAAGAAATGGACATGGGCAGGACATGTAGTGCGAAGAGAGAATAACCGAAGGTCGCTGAGGGTAACAAACTGGATTCCAAGGGAAGGGAAGCGTAGCAGGGGGCGGCAGAAAGTTAGGTGGGCGGATGAGATTAAGAAGTTCGCAGGGGTCAAGTGGATGCAGCTAGCACAGAACCGGGTTAAGTGGAGAAATATGGGAGAGGCCTTCGCCCTGCAGTGGGTATAATCAGGCTGATGATGATGATGATGAATACAAATAGAACTTCACGGAAAAAACTTTGTACACATCCACACATAACAGCAAGTTCACATATGACATAGCCGAGAAAGAAACCCCTAATGAAGTGAAGAAACAAAATAATGTAAATGTGAGTGCTGAGACTGCAAGATATTTTAATACTGAGGCAGCTTGGTTATATATGCTAGTATGAACACAAATACAATGGGATTTTTCATACTGTCCTATACTGACAATTTTAAAGAAGACAAAGTGTAGCATGTTTGCTCGACAACATCTCTTAGATTTCTTTTCACCGTAATATAGTAGTACAAGACCTGGGGTCTTTTTAAGAATATGATGCTAAAACTGTTTTCAGCTGCAATGCAGCAGCTGTAAGCAGGTTCAGCATCTACGATTGACTAGAACACACACCAACACTGCAACGCATCAGCCAAATATTTATATATATTTTTTATGTATATATTTTTAACAGATTCATGTGCTTTAATAAGCTGAACTCCATTCTGAAAAACTCCCGGTTTTTGATTGACACTCGACAACTGTCTCCCAAAGCCCAAACATCTTCCCTTGAATCTTTTGACAACTTTGTCATCAAGTTTGCTCCCAAATCAATTGCATACTCGGATGGTGGGATGGAAGTAAGGTTTGTTGAATGAAAGAGAAGACTAAGACATTATTTTTCACTCCAGTGTGAGTATGTAGTCCAACTTTTCTGCATGGCATGTGCAAACAATAAGTCCTTGCATGAAGCTTTTAATGTATGTACATAATATTGTTATTATAAAAGGAACAGAGACCATAGGAAATAGAACACAGTGCGAAAAAGAAAAACAGAAGTTCATATCATTTGCTCCATTTCCTTTTGCTCCTTTTGATTCTTCAACTTGCTAAGCAGCCCATTGGAACTTGAAACTAAGCAGATCGCTTTTAATTCGTGCTATGGAATAGCCCTGGAAGGCTGAAAAATTGCTTTATGACCAATTTCAAGCACCGCAAAACAGTCTTTCTCAAGGTCTGGTGCTGAGGTTTAGAGAAAAAGAGTTCTATGGTTTTTTTTTGCTTTTTTTAATGTGAGGAGGGGGAAGCTACTGTGTTACTGGACGCATTTGGTGCCTTCATTTTATGGAAGTTGGGCTTGACTTCAGTTTCCTTAGTGCAGTGCTTGATCTGGAGCTCTCATGTTATCAGGCCAGGTAAAATGAGACCCTACAATTGCGATTCACAGGAGTTGACCATGACATCTGCCAAAAAAAAGTGCCCACCACGTAACTCAATCCCAACTTCTGCATAAAGTAGGCACTCAATGCACCTTATGAGCCAGCTGCCACAATCCTTCCATCCTGATAGTAAATACACTGCTGTAAAATTAGCTGAACTTATCTTGTGTCTTTTTTTTTTCGAAACTTGGAACACTTCCATGTCAAAGGTAGTTATCATACTTGGAGGAGACTGCAGTGCACACTTCTGACATTCAAGGATGCTTCATATAATATGGTAACACTAGCCATTCTGTAATCCCCTTCCATGAAAAAAGTGAGACAGGAGGCTAGACATATTGCACAGGCCACCAAGGGTCCTCTTTGAAAGTCATTGCTGTTATATTAGAATAGGCAGATGGGATGAGATAAAGCCCAGTTCACCAGGAATACATACAGGCAGAAATGACATGAGCTGAGACACTGCAATGACACAAAGTTGAGGGCAAGCATGGAGTGCTGGCTCGAAAAACACCTCGTCTCTCTTTTGTGCTCCTCATCTTAGTGCAGTCCCAAGACAAAGGTAGTTTTTAAAGAACTGGAAGTTATCAGCGCAAGTTTCCGACCCGTCTAGAACCATCTCGAATGTCCCGAAGCTAATGTATTGAAACTGAAACAATTCTCAAGGTTCACTTGATCACTTGGACTAATGATGATCGCTAGAATACAACAGCAGGGAGAACACAGGTGATCCACGATGTGAAGTTGTATAGCCCATGTCATACATTCAATTTGCTGCTTGAAGATCATTGCATCACATTCTTAATTTGATATAAAGGCGCTGGATATAGAAGCTAAAACAGAGGCAATCTCTGCTGCATTGATGTGAATATAATGCATCATGGTTTCTTATGGTAGCCTCTACATGGCATAATTTTGCTAGTAGGTAACAAGAAACACATTTTTTTCCAAAGTATGAGAAATTCGTTCATGTTTACCTTCTTTTTAGGTCACATCTGGCTGTTATTCACTTCAGTGAAAATTCTTCTAAGCTCCAGGCACAGAAAAAGAAAGGAGAGGACGGCTGGAAAGTGAAAATGGCAAAATTAAGAAAAGGACATTTCAGTGCCGCTCCAATGAAAATGGAGTATACTTTTTGTAAGTTAGAACTTTGTTTTACTTATATTATTACACAAAAAACTAAGTGAACTGTTGTAATCACGATGACTATTTCACGCAGCGTACTTCCAGCAGCCCCTCCAGGATGCGGAGAAACGGTCTCAGGGCTCTTCACACAGAGACACAACTGCAAGCATAGCTTCAGAGCGCCACCTTATGACTGATTCCTATGAAAGACTGTCAAAAGAAGAACTAATTGCTGCACACAGGCGCAGTTTTTTGCTTCATCATGACTATTAATTGCACAGCACAATTGTCAGTATCAGTTCAGTTCAGTCGTTCAGTAGTGTCCGACTCTTCGTGACCCTATTGACCATGTCACGCCACGCTTTCCGGTCTCTCACTATCTTCCTAACATCACATAACTTCATCTGCAGTGCCTCGAGGATGCCATCTAACCATCGCGTTCGCTGCCTACCCCTTCTCCGGCAACCCTCAACCTTTCCCAACATCAAATCTTTCTCCAGCGACTCCTCTCTTCTCATCAGATGACCAAAGTAGCTGAGCTTTAACTTTAGAATTTGACCCTCCAATGAGCAGTCAGGGTTTATGGTCGACAATATTGACTGATTTGATCTTCTGGCAGTCCAAGGAACTCTCAAGAGTCTTCGCCAGCACCACAATTCAAACGCGTCAATTCTTCGGCGGTCAGCCTTTTTCACAGTCCAACTCTCGCATCCATACATCACAACTGGAAAGACCATAGCACGAGTTATACGGATCTTGGTTAGCAGACTAATGTCTCTGCTCTTTACTAGGCGGTCAAGGCTAACCATTGCTCTCTTTCCCAGAAGCAGGCGTCTCCTAATTTCATGGCTGCAGTCTCCTTCTGAGGTAATCTTGGAGCCCAAGAAGAGAAAATCTGTCACAGCTTCCACTTCTTGTCCCTTGATGCTCCAGGACTTGATAGGGCAAGACGCCATGATCTTTGTCTTTTTAATGTTCAGTTTAAGCCCAAACTTCTCACTCTCTTCTTGTACGCGCATCAAAAGTCTCTTGAGTTCCGCTTCACTTTCTGCAATTAAAGTGGTATCATCCGCATATCTAAGGTTGTTGATACGTTTTCCAGCAATCTTCACTCCAGCTGAAGACTCGTCCAGACCGGCATTCCTCATGATGCACTCTGCATATAGGTTAAATAGGCAGGGCGACAGTATGCAGCCTTGCCTCACTCCTTTCTCAATCGGAAACCAATCAGTAAGACCATGCCCAGTTCTGACTGTGGCCTCTTGCCCTTCATACAGGTTCCTGAGGAGACAGATGAGGTGAATTGGAACTCCCATCTCTTGGAGAGCTTGCCACAATCTGCTGTGATCTACGCAGTCAAACGCTTTCGCATAATCAATAAAGCAGAAGTAGATGGGTTTCTGGAACTCTCTTGCTTTTTCCATGATCCAGCGAAGGTTGGCAACTTGGTCTCTAGTTCCTCTGCCCTTGCGAAACCCAGCTTGCACGTCCGAAAGCTCCCGATCCACATACTGCTGCAGCCTGCCTTGGAGGATTTTCAACATCACCTTGCTAGCATGCGAAATAAGCGCGATCGTGCGGTAGTTGGAACAATCCTTGGCACTGCCTTTCTTTGGAATGGGGATGTAAACTGACCTCCTCCAATCCTGTGGCCACTGCAGGGTTGTCCAAATCTTCTGACATAATGTATGCAGAATGTTAACAGCGTCATGGTTGAGGTTTTGAAGCAACTCAGCTGGAATGCTATCAATTCCGCCAGCTTTGTTCTTAGCAAGGCTGGCTAAGGCCCATTCAACTTCACTCTTCAGGATGCCCGGCTCAAAATCCGTTATAACAACCGTCTTATGTTGGGTTTGCACATTCGAGTCCTTCTTATACAGTTCTTCTGTGTATTCCTGCCACCTCTTCTTTATCTCTGCGGCTTCAGTGAGGTCCTTGCCTCGTTTGTCCTTTATCACGCCCATCTTAGCACAGAAGTTTCCTTCGATATCTTTGATTGTCTTATACAGAGCTCTTGTGTTCCTTAATTGGCTGTTGTCCTCAACTGCTTGGCACTGTATGTTCAGGAAGGCATTCTTATCTCTCCTTGCTATTTTCTGAAAATCCGCATTGAGAACCTTGTATCTTTCTCTTTCCCCCATAACTTTTGCCATCCTCCTTTCCTCAGCTATTTGCAAAGCCTCTTCAGATAACCAGTTTGCTCTCTTGCATTTCTTTTGCTTTGGAACTACCTTAGTAGCAACTTCTTGTATTATATCACGAACATCAGACCACATCTCTTCGGGCTCTTTGTCTTCTAGATCTAATTCTTGAAATCGATTCCTCACTTCCACAGCATATTCTAATAGAACTTGATCCAGATTATACCTGAAAGGCCTTCTAGTTTTCTGCGTTTTCCTCAATCGAAGCTTAATCTTGGCAACAAGAAGCTGATGATCGGTGCCACAATCGGCCCCAGGCCTTGTTTTTACTGCTTGTATAGCGCTTCTCCATCTCTGCCGGCAAATAATATAATCGATCTGATTCCTGTACAGACCATCCGGTGAAGTCCATGTGTACAGGCGCCTCTTGTGCTGTTGAAAATGAGTATTCGCTATGGTCAGGTTGTTTTCTTGACAAAACTCTACTAGCCTCTGCCCAGCTTCATTTGGCTCACCAAGACCGAACTTGCCTGTAATTCCGGATATTTCTTCACTCCCTACCTTGGCAATCCAATCTCCTATGAGAAAAACGACGTCTGATGATGGGGTGCGGTCTAAAAGGCATTGTAGGTCCGCATAAAATCTCTCAACGTCAGCTTCTTCAGCAGTAGTGGTCGGTGCATAGACTTGGATAACTGTTATGTTGAAAGGGTGACTTTGGATCCGAAGTGAAATCATTCGGTCGTTTTTGGGGTTGTACCCTAGCACTGCTTTGCCCATTCTTCTGTTTACTATGAGAGCGACCCCATTCCTTCTCTTGGATTCGTGCCCACAATAAAAGACATAATGGTCGCCGGAGTTAAATTCTCCCATTCCGGTCCACTTGAGCTCGCTGATACCCAAGATATCAATGTTCAATCTGTCCATTTCTCGCTTGACGATATCCAGTTTACCTTGCGTCATAGATCTTACATTCCATGTTGCTATGTGATACATCTCCTTGCAACATCGGACTTTCTGGTCGCTTCCCGACACATCCACAACTGAGCGTCCTTTTGGCTTTAGCCCAGCCGTTTCATTCGGCCTGGAGCTACTAGGAATCGCCCTTTGTTCCTCCCCAGTAACATGTGGGACGCCTTCCAACCTGGGGGGCTCATCTTCCGGCGCCATATCGTTAATGGTATTATGACTGGCCATAGGGTTTTCTTGGCAGGAAATACTGGAGTGGGTTGCCATTACCTTCTCCAGTGAATCACATTTTGTCAGAACTCTCTGCCGTGACCTGTCTATCTTGGGTGGCCCTACACAGCAGAGCTCACGACTTCATCGAGTTTCGCAAGCCCCTCCGCCACGACAAGGCAGTGATCCATGAAGGGGAATTGTCAGTATACCTAACCCAAATGCTGAACAGACTGCATCAGCGAAGCACAGCATTGGCCGCTGGAGCCAAAACAATTGTTTCAATATGTTTGCTGCGGCTAGCAATAACTGGAGCGCAGTTTCATATGACTTTTTTTTTTGTAGTAGTGAGTGCAGTCTTTTACCCATGTCTCTGTGTTTCGCTTCTGGCTGCGGCCAAGCAAACGTGCACACAGAACATGTTGCTGTTTGCTTATCGCGGCAACTCCACATGGTGTGCGACCGCTCGCAGGCCATCCAAGTATTACATAAAAGCTGCCGCTTGAAACAAAAAGTAGAAAAGACAGAGGAACTGTGGGTTCAGGGTGTGTGTAAAGCTAGATAGCGAATAATTGTGCCGATCAGTGTTGTTCAGCTTCTTGAGGTCAAGCTGGAAGTAAATGGAAGTAATTAAAGTGAGCCGACTTCACAAGTGACCATGTCACTTCTCTTTTCACAGGCTCGCTGTTCCGCATCCGTTAAGGTCCACAGTTTACTAGGCAACAGTGTAATTGCGCTTATTATTATTATGTGCGCCATGTAATACTGTGTTCTTAGCGGTAATTTATACTGCTGAGCGACTAAGAAAGCACAACGCTTTGATGCGGAGAGAAGGTTTTTTTTTTTTAATAACGTCAATTGTTTACTGCCTCGGGACAGAATGGAATATGCTCTAGGACTTATCTAGAGAAATGCTGTAGGCCTTCTCTCGAAATAAAGTTGTTTTCTCTGTTTCTTCGGTGCCTCCTCATCACTGCACGTCATGTGAAACCTTCCAAGGGGCAGATACAGCATGCGAATGCTAAAACGTGTTTACCGTGGCGTCTTGTATCTATCCGGCCTAACCGCTCAGTAGTTTGTGGTGAAACTGCACACGGAGCTTTGATATTGCGGTTACTTTTATTTGCTCGTAGTAAGTTCGGTAAGGGCGCTTAATTCGTTGCTGCTGCGTACAATGCGAACCCGCAATCTGCGCCAGTATCGGGGGCCGAAAGCTGCCAACGCCGGCACATGATACCACGGGTTCGCGCATCGCGCACGGCCGAGCCAGGTGGGTACAGGTGTCATAGCTAATTTACTATAAGATAAAAGGTCATACGCTACAAACTTACTACGTGACAAAACAAGTTTGATGCAATCAAGTCAGCAGTTGAAGCAGTAGGATTTTAAAAGCCGCCTTAGTATTGATACATCACAACAATGACTAACTCATTGCACCAGTGGAACCGTCGTTTATCTGTGCGCTATATCCAGGCTAGTAAACACATTACTTACCAGCGTATGTTGTCGCCTTGACTCTATCCGAGGTGCTTATTTTGGTTTGGTGGACACGGGAACGGAGCGGTTGCCTCCGAAATTTTGCTGCACTACGTACGGCGCGGTGCACTGGGGCACGGCATTTAAGGCACCGACCTAATGCTGGAGACCAGTAAGCCGATTTCGAAGTCCATTTCTCATGGGAGACACAAGAAACGAGAACATACACAGGCAGAAAGCGCCCCGCAGGGAACTGAAAGTGAAACGAGGTCAGTCGCCGCGCGCGACCGCGCCGTGGTTACCGTGGTTACCGCGGTGCCCGTGTGACACCGAAAGTGCAAGGAAAAAAGCTTTCAAGAAATGTTTCTTTCTACAAAACATTCTAATTTTCTTTCCTGATAACTAAACATTAAGCGTATTACAATTATTTTGGCATGAGTGGTAGTTTTATGGATGCGTGACGTCGCAAAGAAGCGGACCAATAGTCATTCGAAAACGCGGGTACGTAGACGCGTTGCACGGAGGAGGCGAGGGACCACAAAAGTGGAAGGAAAGAGAGCGCCAACTTTCGAATAGGATTGTGGGACCTGTGCTGTGCGTAGACATTTTATTACGTTCAGATGTGTATCGCAGCATAACCTAGCGACAGAGGTAGTTTGCGAGCAATGCTCGGGAGGTGTTTGTGGGCCCCTTTAAGAGGTATCTTTTCCTTCTCGAGCTATAATACAGAGCGATTTATGGTAACCGTTTCTCAGTCGGTGAGTTTTAGCGCCAAATTCTGTACTTTCATATAACGCACGTAATGTTTATGTCAAGCAAAACACTCTTCCCTTTTGGCTGCACTCACATGGCCAAGGCAAACATGATAATAACAGCTCCAGATCTCAGTATCAACAGGTTCAGTCATTACTGAAACAAACTAAATGAGACAATTTACCGGGTAGGGACCAGTCACAGGCGGCCTTCATTATAAGAATTTTTTTTTTTGTTGAAATAAAGACATCGCGTCCTTAAGTCTGTTTAGTAACATGTGCCTCTGTGGCTTCTCTATTTTCGTAATTGCCTCCATCAAGTAGGGCTATTATATTAGTTTTGAAAATATTGGAAACACGGCTTTAGAGCGGTAATTTTTTTTATAATAAAGCCATTTCAAACCTGCATTGTTTCTTTATGACGGCGAAGAAAAAATATATGTTGTGATTTAATCTGGTTAACCTATAGTTGAACTGCGATAGCAACGGCGGAAGCTTTTTAGCCTGTACATTAAGGCGCTACATTATCGGGGACACTTAAGCTCATCCTTTAAGAGTGACGCAAGAGCGTAAGCTACCAGTCCACATATAAATGAGAAGGGTTCAATGCTGCTGAAGCGAATGTGGAGCGAAAGCAATATGTTGTTGTTGTTGTTGTTCTCCTCTAATGTGATGGCACATACCCACACAGGGGGATCGGCCAAGAATTGGGGTGCAGAGATATTAGATTTTGAGATGTATAACTACATCGGAAAAAAAAAAATAAATGCTAGGGAATAGAAAAGGAAATGTAAATATGATAAACCAAAATATATAAGAGTAAATACTAACGCACGCAGTAGGAGAATAGTAAGATTTATATGTATAGATTAAGACTTCAAAGCATATTAGCCAGGTAGACGTTTTGTTTCTATTAAGAAGTTTTGAATGGCGTTGAAAACATACCTGTGGCTTGTAGGGCTCGTGGCGCGCCGCGCATTCGAAGGCCGCGCCACTTCCCAATGCTCCCTGCGCGCGTGCCTGTTTCCCTCTCCCCACTCGCGCGGGGATAACCGGTCCCGCGCGAGGGGGCTATAAAAGAAGGCACGCGCCGCCGTCGCGCTCTTCTTGGTCCCTGGCGCTTCCTGGTCCCTGGCTCGTCGCTCCCGCTTCCCTCCCGGCTCTCCACGGAAACGACCCGCAGCCACCCGGACGACAAGATCCCTGTGAGATAAAGAATGTTCGTTACACGGCCCACTGTGTGTTTTGTCGTGCGCATGCCTCGGGCAGAGGAATCGCCCACAACTGGCACCCAACTGGGGCTGAATTAGCACCCATGTGGACGATTTTTCTGCCAACGTGGCAGCGCACGACAACACGACGGGCCGGTCCTTTGTATGTTAGGCGCGACGCCATTTTGAGTTTAGGGCTATCGTGCGTACAGATGACACGGAGTGTAGTATAGTAGTGTTTGTACAGTGTTTTATTTTGTTTTGGGTCATGTGCGTGTTTGTTAGTGTCGGGCGGTTTGTGTTTTAATTTTTTTTGTGCATATGTTAGTTTTATGAAGTGTTTAGCCTTTGTGACTAGCCTCTTGATGCGGGCTAGGTGGTAGTCGTGCGCGTTTAGGCTCCCGACCGGCCTTAGTTGTTGAGTGAAATGCCTCCGAGAAAAGACGTGCCAGATAGGGCCGCCGCTTCGGACGCCAGTGCGTCCGGAAGTGAGGTAAAGGACGCGGTAGAGTCTGTGCAGTTTACCGATGCGGCCGCCTTGATGAGGCAGATGAACGAGGTGTTGTCTGTGTTCGCCCTTCAGCTCGGTTCGGTGGCTAGCGCCAACCAAGCCACAGCTGCGGCGGCAGTCCCGCGTCCACGGATAAATGTAGAGGTTCCCTCCTTCTCCGGTTATACGGACGTAAAGTCAGTCCACGAGTTCCTGCAAGAACTCGAGGATTATCAGACGGCACTGGGTTCCCCAGACGACGTGGTGCTAGCGCAGGTAATCCCCGTGGCACTTGTTGAGAGCGCGGCGCGGTGGAGACGCTGCCAGCCGGCCTTCCAGTCGATGGCAGACTTCACAGATCGCTTCCGCGCCGAGTTCTTGCCGCCCGATTACGAACGCCGGATGCTTGAGGAGCTAGCGTTGCGCACACAGCACCCAGAGGAGAGCCTCCTCGAGTATGTACGCGCAATGCAGGAGCTCTACAAGAGGGCAGATCCCACGGCAACCGATCTTGAACAGGTCGCGCGCGTGATGAGGCAATGCCATCCGCGCTTCAAGCCGTATTTGCGGGGACGTGGTTTTGCAAACCTCGAGGCCCTAGCACAGGAAGCGAAGGTAGTACAGGCGGATTTACTCGCTGAATTGCGCTACCAGCCACCCCCCAGGCCAGCCGAATCGCTAGAGCCGCAATGCGCCTGGGCCGGAGGCCATGACTCCGCGCCGCGCGCCAGGGGCGCAGACGTAATGACGGTAGGGCAGGAAAGGCCAGCGGAAGGCTCCGATATTCCTCGCGCTCTTGACCCGTACGCGTTCGAGCAGCGGCGTCGAGCTGGGCTCGCCAGCGACGTACGCACAGGCGCGGAGAGAGGGGAAAGACGTCCCCAACAGCTTCGTGGAACGCGGCATCCCCCGTCCGCGCGGCAGGTGAACGACCGGCTTTGCTGGAATTGCAACCAGCCGGGCCACGTGGCACGAGAGTGTCAAGCAAGGCGTATGCAGGGAAACGCGGACCGCCGGCGGCCATAATTGGTAACACCAGCCTGTCGCCGTCGGCGGGAGAATTTCGTGGTAGCCACGGCGGAAAATGGGAAATGTACTCCCACGCCGCGTCACCGGGCGCTGAGGCTTTTGTCCCCCTCGCCTGTAGAGCGCAAGGAATGTTGTCGCGCTCGAGCCCTTTTATGCTAGTGCGGTTAGCTGGTCAAAGCTACTCGGCACTCATTGACACGGGCTCAACTCTGTCACTGGTCGGTGATGATGTGTTCGAGGCCTGCCGTAGATGTAACATCCGTGTAAGGCCAGCAGAAACCACTTTGAGCTTAGCAGCAGGGACAACAAAAGCAGAAGGAGCGGTGCGTCTGGTCCTGCGTTTTGACGGCAGGAAGCGGAGGCATCGCTTCGTCTATCTGCCCGGCTTAGCCATACCAGTTATTCTGGGAAGAGATTTTCTTTCGAGCGAAGGCATTGTGCTTGACATGGGGGAGAACGGCTATCGCTACAGCCCCTTCACCCCCCTCATTCCCTTTGTTAGCGCACCCAAACAGGAATGCGTCGCTGAGCGAGCGAGCGTTCACGCTTTTGTCGCAGAGGGCTCCCCCGCGACACTGAATGGTAGCCCATTAGAAGCAATTATCGCGTCCTTCTCGGGAACCGGTAGTCAGCGCCGAAGGCTCGTAGAAACTTTACTCCCGTTTTCGGATTGTTTCACAGAGAAACCAGGCAGGACCGACTTGCTTCAGCACGAGATCGAAACGGGTGATGCGCGCCCTTTCAGATGTAACCCGCGGCCGTTAAGCGCGCATAAGAGACAGCTTCTCGACAGCGCCCTTGACGAGATGATTGATACCGGCGCGGTGAGACCCTCACAAAGTCCCTGGGCGTCCCCAGTGGTTCTAGCGCCAAAGAAAGATGGTTCGGTCAGGCTGTGTGTTGATTATCGAAAACTCAACTCACTGACGCCTACGGTTGCGTACCCTTTCCAGTCGATCGAGGCTGTGATGTACGCGTTAGGGAACGCAAGGTTCTTCACAGTCCTGGATGCAAGCAGAGGGTACCTGCAGATTGAGGTGGCGGAAGGTGACATTCAGAAAACCGCATTCACCTGTCACCGCGGGCTCTTCGAATTTACTCGACTCCCGTTTGGCTTGTCTAATGCACCGAGCACGTTCATGCGATTGATGGACATCGTGCTGGGCGATGCAAGGTTCAACTACGCGATGGCGTACCTCGACGACGTCGTGATATTCTCACAGTCGTTCGAAGAGCATCTCATTCACTTGAATTCCGTTCTTGAAAGAATGAGACGTGCGGGTATAACGATCAACCCAAAGAAAGTGCAGTTGGCATCGAAGAGAGTGAACCTCTTGGGATTTGTGGTTGATGATGGCACTTTGAGACCGAACGATGACAAACTGCAGGCAATTCTGAACTACCCCTGCCCGACGGACGTGAAAAGCTTGCAGAGGTTTTTGGGAATGGTTGCCTTCTACAGACAATTCATCCCTAGTTGTTCAGAGCTCGCTAGGCCGTTGAACCAGCTGTTGCGAAAAGGCTCGAAGTGGGTCTGGGGCAAGGAGCAGAACGACGCTTTTGTTGCCTTGGCTCGCGCGATAGCGAACACCGCTAGTTTGCGCCTCCCCGACCTGAACAAGCCGTTTGTCTTGCAGACAGATGCTAGTGATGCCGGTGTAGGAGCGGTTTTGTTGCAGGAACACGAGGGCAAGCTGCGCCCTGTCGCGTTCGCTAGCCGCACGCTCACATCAGCGGAGCGGAATTACTCCGTGACCGAAAAGGAATGCCTGGCGATAATGTTCGCATTGTCAAAGTTCGACATGTACCTAGACGGAGCGGTTTTCACCGTGCAGACAGATCACCAGGCACTTTCGTGGTTAAAGAGGCTGAAAAACCCCGCAGGCAGACTCGCGAGATGGGCGCTGACGTTGCAACGTTACGCGTACGCCATTGAGTACCGCCGGGGCAGCATGAATAAGGTGGCCGATGCGTTATCGCGCGCACCGTTGAAGGCTGGCAGAAGCGCAGAAGAGGCGCAGACCAGCATTGCTGAAAGCGGCGTCGCCGCTAGTGGAGAGGAGGAGAGGGCGGACGCGAGTGTCGCGCCCTGCGTTGTTAAAGAGAGAAATGAGGCGGACAGAGTTGCCGCGCGGTGCTGCGAGAGAGAGAAGGCGCAGCAGCTGGTGGCGGCGACTACTCGCCTGCCAAGAAGCAAGGCAGAGAGAAATCTGTCATGGGGAGTAGCGGTCAGTAGGGAAGAGCTAATTGAGGCCCAGAAAGCAGACGGTCTATGCCAGCGGGTGCTGACAGAGCTTGCGAGTAGTGCAGCTTGCACCGGGAACGCTGAGGGCAAGTACGACGCGTATCTGCTGGGCGATGATGGCTTACTGCTCCGCTACATCCCCCAACTTGACGAGGAAGAGGCGATTGCATCCCCCTTCCGAGTCGTGGTCCCGAGGAAGTTGCGGAAACGATTCCTCCAGTACTTCCATGACTCAGCGCTGGCAGGCCATGGCAGCGGCAGTAAGACTTACGACAAGTTATGCCGTGTCGCGACCTGGCCAGGTATGAGAAAGGATGTGCTGGGTTACGCCCGTACATGTCTTGTTTGCCAGGTAGCCAAGCCTCGGGCGGGGAAACCCGCTGGCATGATGAAGCCGGTAGTTAGCAACTATCCGTGGCAAGTGGTCGCGTGCGATATCATAGGACCCCTCCCTCGCTCCGCGCGCGGACACCAATATATCCTGGTAATAACGGACCACTATTCCAAGTGGGTTGAGGTTTTCCCCCTTAGGAAGCTTGTGTCAGAACGGATTTGGGAGAAACTGTTGGAGACATTCACTCGTTTCGGTTTCCCCTCCGACCTCATTACAGACAATGCTTCGTATTTCACAAGCAAAGTCTTTGTTGATTCCTGTCGGGCGCTTCAAATCCGCCACAGGAAAACGAGTCCCTACCACGCTCAGAGCAACATAACCGAGAGAGTGAATCGGAATGTTAAGAGTATGCTGATTGCGACGACCGAGCAGCACAGAGATTGGGACGCACGGTTGTCCGAACTGGCTTTCGCCACTAGAACAACCGTGAACAGGTCGGTGGGTATGACACCTGCTTACTTGAATTTTGGGAAAGAGATCGCTTTTCCGCTAGAGAACGCCCTACTTGACGCGGCGGGGCCCGCGCCCCCTCCGCTTACACAGTACGCGGCAAAGCTCCGCGAGCGCCTTGAGGCAGCGCAGCGCGCGGCTCGTGAAAACCTCGATGTCGCGCGCATGGAGCAAGCGGATCAGTACAACAAAGGTCGTCGTCACGTCGTTTTCAACACGGGCGACTTGGTACTGAAAAGAACGCACCCGCTTAGTAACGCAGCGCGTGGTTTCGCCGCGTCGCTAGCGCACAAGTGGGTTGGACCGTTCGAAGTTACGGCACGGACAACGCCACTCACCTACCAGCTGCGGTTGTTGGCGAGCGGTGAAACCGCTGGTCCGGTGCACGTCGCAGACTTGAAAGCTTACCACCTTCGCAAGGACGATAACTGCGAAGCGGGGGAAGCTCAAAACGATGCAGGTAGCAACCCGGTTCGCAACCGACGCTATAACCTAAGGCCAAGGTAGTGCACTACTTTGTCTAACGTCTTTGCTTCTTTCAGAATGCATTCTGATAAGATTTTGCAGCAGCCAGATGAACCACCGTCGCTGGGGCGGGAAACCGCACCGAGCGCTTGGTTCAAGGAGGGGCCACTTAAACAGGGGGTACCCCCTAGTTTGTGGCCCATTATTGTGACCAGCGCGGCCATGCTGGCCGTCTTCAACGCGTCTGGAGTGGAGCCCGCTGCCCAGGCCTGGATTACGGGCCTCAGGAAGCCAGGTGTGCCCGGGGCGAAAACGCCTGCTGCAATGTACATCCAGCACGGCGCCACGTGGCAAGGGGTCCACGATGCAGAGCAGCAGCTCAGGGCCGCTGCCAGGCGTATCCAGGGCCAAGCCCAGCTGCGCTGTGACCCCGAGGATGTGGCCGCTGCTGGAGAGGGACCAGCCGGAACAGCCCCGCCATGCCTGCTGCTTCTCCCGTCCCACGGACCAGCTAAGATGGCATCCCGCCAGAGCCAGGCGACAAGCCTTCATATTTTACGCTGACCCGGGCTCGGACATGGACATGGCCCGGCTGTTGGCGGAGCCCGGGTCGGACGCTGAGGGGGGGGAAGATGTAGCGCTCGTGGCGCGCCGCGCATTCGAAGGCCGCGCCACTTCCCAATGCTCCCTGCGCGCGTGCCTGTTTCCCTCTCCCCACTCGCGCGGGGATAACCGGTCCCGCGCGAGGGGGCTATAAAAGAAGGCACGCGCCGCCGTCGCGCTCTTCTTGGTCCCTGGCGCTTCCTGGTCCCTGGCTCGTCGCTCCCGCTTCCCTCCCGGCTCTCCACGGAAACGACCCGCAGCCACCCGGACGACAAGATCCCTGTGAGATAAAGAATGTTCGTTACACGGCCCACTGTGTGTTTTGTCGTGCGCATGCCTCGGGCAGAGGAATCGCCCACAGGCTGTACCCAAGCATAGTGGCACCGAACGATAATAAAATTTGGCTGCTCAAATTAAGACCCAGCTGTTGTAACGGCTTCTCTAAGTACCGCTTTCTCATCATGGTAAAACGGCGGCAAAATATCAAGAAATGGTCTATTGTTTCCGGTTCCCCGCAGAATGCGCAGACAGGAGAAAGCGCCAGACCAGACCTGTGCATATAGAAATTTAGGGGCGGAATACGACAGCGTAGCCTGGTTAGAGAGACCTCAGTCTGCGTTGATTGACATGATTTCCTATTCCAGGAATACCTGAGGTGCAGGTAGTCATCCAAGGATAAAATAGATCCAGACGGCGTGCTTAATAAGGCACGCCGCCGAAATCGTGCTGCTGTTATGTACGCTGTTGCCTGGAGGATGGGCAATACAGGGCCGTTCAGAGAATTTTTGGCTAGTCTGTCTGCAACTTCATTGCCTGTCACATGCTGTGTCCTGCTACCCACACTATATTTATGAGGCTCAAATGTGAGAGGAGCAATGAAAGAAAGGTGTTTAAAATTGGCGAGTCCATATTCGAAGAAAGCGACAAGCACAAAGAATAAGAGTCTGTAATTACAGCCACTGTTGAGTATGTTGGGTCTAGTTTGCGCAGAGCAAGCACCACCGCCAGCAACTCCGCCTGGAAAATTGGAGTAAAATCCGGAAGACGAACTGAAAAAGCCCAGTCTAAAAGCGGACAGTATATTCCAACGCCGGCTTTTTCATTACATTGAGAAGCATCCGTTGCTATCGTTATGCTAACGGGAAGACTTTGTAAATTATCTTCTAATAATCCATTTAAAATGTGAGGTGCTAAGTGTTTTGCATTATTTGGGAAAATGTCATAATAGACAATTTGAACCGACGATGCACTTACTTTTGTTGGAAGGATGTTAGAAAGGACTACGTGCAAAGGTTGTAACAGATTTTGCACTAGAATTACCTGCGGGGTATGAAACCGAGGTCATCTGACTCCGAAAAGGGAGTCTGGCTCGCAACAAAAAATTGATATGGAGCGGTGGAATTGTGATTCCTATATTTTCAGATACGTCTGGACAGTCAAGAATTGTAATCTAGTTAACAACGGTGGTATTCGGGCTTCAAGGTATAATACATTATTAGCCACGAATTTGGGCAGCCCAAGGCATAATCTAAGCGCTTCCCGCTCTAAAAGAACAAGCGGACGAATTTTGTAAGCAGGTGAACCAGAAAATAACACAGATCCAAATTCTATAATTGGGCGGACATACATAACATAAATCATTAAAAGTGCATCTCGCCGCATCCCAGACCTTGGATTGCTTAACCTGCGCAACATACCCACAGCACGTGCCCCCTTCGCTGCAACATGTTCAATGTGATCCCTCCATGCCAGATGGTCATCGTAAATCACCCCTAGATATTTCAAAGACTTAACTTGAGGAATCATTTCCTGCTTAAATGTTAGAGCAAGAGTTACCGGATCCTGAATTTGGAAAACAAGGAACGCGCACTTTTTAACATTTAATTTAAATCTTAAGTCACCTAACCAATTTTGAAGGGCGCTTAGGTACGATTGCAGGCGCCTGTTGAGGGATTGAATGTCAGGTGCAGCCGTAAAGAATGCGATGTCATCCGCATAGACATACGTGCGAACCTCCTGATGAGTGGGAATTGAACTCATTAAAATGTTAAAGAGCACGGGAGAGAGAACTGCCCCTTGAGGGACACCTCTGGTTTGTTGATATTTGCCAGAATGCACTCCATTCAATGAACAGTAAAATTGTCTGTTTTGTAGGAATGTAGATATCCAATCAATTAAGTATTGTGGAAAACATAGCGATTCTAATCTGTGCAATAAAATTCGGGGCTCTACACTATCATAAGCCTTCTCTATATCTAGAGTCACCAATGCAGCATGCATTTTTTTGCGCCGCGCAAGAAGAATTCGACTTTCAAGGTCGGTATGTGCATACCATATTGAAAATTTTGCTTGAAATCCGATTTGACAGGAACTAAGAATATGTTTTTGTTCGACAAACTCGATAACCCGTTTGAGTACGACCCTTTCAATTAATTTTACCAAGTTTGATGTTAAAGATATTGGTCTGATATTTTCCAAAGTATAGCCACCACCATTGTGTTTCCGTAAAGAAATCACTTTGGCTAGTTTCCAGTCACCAGGTATCCAAGAATGAATAATTTAGTAATTTACCAATTCTAACAAGGAATTTGGAGACACTTCAAAGAGGATTTTTAACATTTTTGACGTTACTCCGTCAGGGCCAGGCGCAGCAGTAGCAACGTCATTACAATCGAAGAAAGCTGCGAAAAAGTAATTTTAGGGACATCCTTAACCGTATATACTGGGCCTACAAACATAGGGTATTTGGGAAGTGTTGACAAAAAACGCTTTTCTAAACCTTTAGCGATGTTTTCTACTGTTCTAGGAGCTTCTTTAGGAGTCGAAACACATGAGGGTAAATTTTCTGAGACAGGAATCTTTTTCCGCGATTTTAAAGACCTGAAAAGTGCACGTCGGCTGTTAGATTGTGAAAGGTAATTGAAATACTCATTATCATAATTATCTTTCGCTTGTGCGACTGTGCGTTTAAATTAGCTGCAAAAAATTTATAATCATGCCAGTTTTTGGGGCGCTGGTTGTGAAGGAGCATTAGCTGCGGGTGACCGAGCATTCTTCGTCTCCTTCTTCTTCGCCTTCATCTTCTTTGTCTTCTTCGCGGCTGTTCTAGGTTAAACGTGCCCCTTCCTGGAAATGCGTGACGGGCCGAAACCTATAAAAACAGACAGTCAAAAAAAAAAAAAACAGCAACTGAATGTGCTGGCACACATAATAACGTGCACTCTACCGGCTTTTTCGTACTTCTTTCCATAGCTTTGAAGCCATATCCAAACTGAATGTTATCCACTTTGGTACACTTGTGCTGACTGTATGATGGTAGTAAGTAAAAAGCGGATAGGGATAACACACTGAGTTTCTTTTCACGTTCAGGACGTATTAAACTCCGGTAAACTCCATTCAGTGATGAAGTTTTTTTCTGCTGGATAACGCTGCGTTGTTATCATTACGACCGCCCAGTCGGTTTTCATTCAGTCGCTGTCACAGGAAATGGGCCTGACGCTTGGCAAAGCAGGCCATTTGCATATAACCATACTTCAGAAGCAAAGTGAGAACCTGGAGGATGAATGTTCCTGATACGACGCGAGCTACGTGAAACGCAATCTGATGTTTATAACCTCCGCTTTGTGCGCGCCTCCTCCTCTGTCTGCAAGTCAAGGGGGAATCGATTGACCAAACCCCGTGCTATGTCTCTCACCAATTAGCAGTTTGCTGACATCTGGGGCTTTGCCTAGGGCTAGGCGAAGCACTGTGGTGGACGAAAGAAAGAATGAACCAAGTGAAACTTTTCCAACGTCGTCTTTGCTTTTCCGGCCGAAGCTTCAGATCCTGTTCGCAGAGGGGAAGCGGCGGCAGATATGCTGCGATCGCGACGATTTTGATGGCAGCATCCCCGCCTGAAAAGGCGAACACGAACACGAATGACTCACAGAAAACCTTTATATAGATCTAAGGGAAGAAGAACAGCATGAATAGGAGCTGCGTTTTGCAGGGGATGAAACGGAAGCAAAGGCGCGCAGCGGAACATAAAGCCGGTTTTCTTGTGCGACAAGCTTTAAGTAGGCAGCTGAGGTTGGAAAAGCACCAAGCACTAACTACCATTGCTCAAAGTTACGGTTCAAGATCGCAAAACAGTCTGAATAGTTTTGTTATAGCCAAGAATATGACGGAGTATTTATAAGATTTTCAGGCCTCCTGTAGGGGGAAGCGCATGGAGAGAAATTGTCGCTAAGCTTGGTAGCACTTCTTCTCGCTGAAGCGCAAGAACGCGCGAGGGAAAAACTGTTGCACTGAAAGGCACCTTATTGATGACACCAGCTTTCACCGGTGGGCATTTCCAAAAGGTGTCAGCAATTAAACAACAAACAACCGGGCTGTACACTGTAAACCAGTGCCCATAAGGGAATAAACGGAGTATCCTGTCCTCAAGCGCACTCGCTATCGAGGTCAGGGCATACTGCCCGATCCTCGGGGCACATTTTCATGACTAGAATTACCGAATACATATGGTCGGCAACGGAAGGCGATTCTCAGCTTTATTATGCTGAGTTCTAGTACTTGCGAAGATTTTAAGGGACGATTGAATGTTCTCTAAGTGCTAACATCAAAAGTTCTGGTACAGAGGGTAAAAGTCTCCTTGCATGATAATTACATGATATAAACATACCAAAAGAAAATGTGCTTCTGCTGCAAAGGTATAGGATGCTATAGATTTTAGTAGTTCAAAATGTACTCGAGGGCATGATGCCCCGTGCCCCTTCAAGAGAGAAGACTAGATGCAAATCTTCTCCTTTTTAATTTTGTTTAGATCGCACCTGGATATCGAGTATTATCTGAACGCCGCCGTAATAGATTGGCGATACACTGAACCATATCCTCCTTTATACACTCTGTGCCTGGCAACTCCGCGTTCCGCGGCCGTCTCCGCCACTCCTCTTCCGTGTACAAATTACGCTGCTGGCTGCCGAGAGATGGCGAAAGCGACGTAGGCTCACCCTCGCCAGGCAAGTGCCGGGTGCGCCGTGTTACAAAGCGGTCCGTACAGCCACGCGCTGCCGCTTTCTCGCTGTTTTGTGGATTATTTTGCAGTGTGCAAGGTCATGCTTCTACGTTTGTCTGCCTTCGGGTGCTGCAGGAATACAGCATTGCACCAAATGGTAAGTGCCAGCTTTGCTTTGTGCTTCCGGCGATCGCTGCGTAGTGTTAAGCTGCTTTGAGGCTTGTAAAAAATAGTTACATCACCAAACACTGTCTTTAGTAAGCGTCAATACCATCAATACTGCAATAGTACTGTTAGATGTGCACCTGTGCTTTCTGGACTGCAATGCTAATTGCTTCCTTGCCTAACTCGTCTGCACAGTGTGTTAGATGTGCTCCTGCGAAGTTTTTGTTTGGAGTATACGCTACGAAATTACCAAATTTTGTGATAAAATAGAAACACAAGATTTATCTATTATGAAGGTGACTACTTTAAAGTAAGTAAACCGAACTGTGCAAAGCCTAAATTAGTTTTCCTTGTCAACTATATCGCTGTTTCTGTCTAGCATCGGAAACGGCAAAATTCGTACTCAACCGCATTAAGGCCTGTGAAAAATAATGACAGCACCAGAAGTGTGTTTATTACGCGTCAGTAAGGTAATAATAATATTAAATGTCACAGGTGTATTTTCTGGACTGCGATGCTAACTTCCTCCCTGGTTAGCTCGTCTGTGTGGTATGTTACATGTGCTCCAGCGCAGTATATTTTGTTTTGCTAACTGCGCAATTCTGTGAAAAATAAAAACGCAAGCTTTGCCTATTATGACGATTATATTGAAGTGATCGAAACAGAAAGATGCGTATATTTGTCTTTTCTTATTTTTCTAGTTAAAAAAGAAAACGTTTCTACGACGCGCTGGTTTATTGAAAGTAACAGCTGATAAGAAAATCGTTCTCCTTGGAGATCTCAATGGTATACTGCGATGCAGTTGTTCCAATCACCTGTAAATCAAGCTGGCTTCTGAAGTGCTATCAGTGACAGAAGTCACCGTCAACATTTTTCCGTACTTGTGGCAAATATTCATCACACCACTTCTGCATGGTACTCTTGTTGCACAATTGCTGTTGTGAAATGTGTAAATAAATGCTGGTGCCCACAGTCACCCACATTTTAATCTCATGCAGACAACTTGAGCAACTAAGAAAAAAACATTTTGCACAGTTTTACAAACAACACATTCCTCTTCATCCAGCGTTGCTTTTAGGTGAAAATGCGCTCGTTGATTTGCCCTGTGTTTTCAGGTTTTTAACAGAAGCAAACGTTCTAAACAGAATGTAAGTTTAAATTACATAATAGCAACTCTCTTAACCTTGAAGTTGGCGCATGTTAGCCTAAGTTGCTTATGCGCCACTAAACCCAACACAACAACAACAACAAAAAAAAAACGCGCACACACAAGCGTATACGCACACATACGAACGCACGTTTGCGAGCGCGCGAGGTATGTCGTTTTTTCTTGTGACGTGTCATGCTGCTTCCAATCTAAAGCGCTGCTTTTTGTACCCGATTTCAAGTGAGGGCCAATACGTTTTTTGAACACAGCTTGGAACACAGGCCGCAGGACAGAAGGGTGTAGTACTCAAACCCCACTTCGCACTTTGAGAACATCGCCTGGATTGTTCTACAACCTATAGTCTGCACTCATGGTGCAATTCATCACCGAGATCGTTACGTGCAGTTACGTAAATAACGTTTTGGGTATTTAACGCGTGTCCCGACAACGAACGCTTGTTTTCCGTTTTTGCTAAGACTCATCACATGTGATAAACACTCCGTCATTCGAAATACCGCAACACCTTGCCTTCAAACTGACTACCGCTGCCTAATTTATTTCGTACTAAAAATGAACGGGATGCGTGCTATACATACGGTAAAGGCGCATTCTTTTCGTTTTATTTTATATCTTTCAGAAAAACGAAAATTACCGTAACATCATCACCCGGTTACAACGTGGGAAACGTTCTCGAGATTCAGCCTCTCGGTGGTAAGCCCTCAGATGAAACTCTCGGTTCTTTGTTGAGAACATACAACAAGAGCATAAGTATAAAAGCCTCATTACATGTTGAGTTCACGGCGCCCAAGGGTGATGCGAGAAGAAAAATACCCACTGAGTGAGCAAGACGCATACAGTTACTGCTGAAATCGAAAAACCTCCAGATCATAGCTAGAGTGAGAAAGACATGAACATTGTGATGAAATAGAGCTTGTCCGCCTGGATGAATGCAGAAGCTTCCTTAAGTTTAATGATAGCTTGACAGGATTGAGCCAGCCGCGACTATTCGTTTGCAGTGCAGTCGAGACAGCTTCTGACAGGCGTGTGGAACAGAGAGATAGAGCAGGTGCATTCAGCGTATTTCACCGACTTTTTTAACAAGAAGCCGCAGTGATATATTCTTGGTAATGTCGGTTTCACAGAATTTACTATTTTCGACAATTTTTGTCCCTGTCTCAAGTTGGCTTGCTGAAAATACTTTGTATTTTTTCTGCTTTTCAGATTCTCTGCAGCCCTTTAACTTCACTATAGCTTACAGAGACTGCGCAAAGTGCAAGGTCTTCCGACACAGCTACATTAACAATGGTAAATGCAGACTATTTCATTCCAGCTTACATTTAGGTATGTGCTTTCTGTAAATGTGACTTTTCCCGATAGCTAAACTCCAGGACGTGATATCATGATGGCCATAAGTAAATACACTGCACTATTCAAAGAGCCAACGTATATTCCCTTAATATCTGAAAGTGGCGGCCTTCCTTTGCGTATGAATGAAAGCCTGAAGGACTTTGCTGAAACACTAATCACACGTTAAAACGGCACATGAATTCTTTCAAGTTATTTTTATAAAAACAGTTTTTACACCCTCTGAAAGTAGTAGAATACGGGTGTCCTGCTCAAAGGAGAAGTTTGTTGAGAAGTTTGTTTACTTGACCCTACATATTGTCTGTTAAATTAAAAGAAATGATATTTAATTGTCATATTTGTAGTTATGATGCCAACTTCCCCATCAATATACGTGGGTCATGCAGATTTTCAGTGAACATGAATATTACATGAATTAAGTCTCTAGCAGGGCATCCAACTGCTCTCTGCATGAAAGTTGATACACTTGTAATCCGCTGCCCGCCTAGGAAGAGATAATGTTTATTGACTGATTGTTTTGGCCTTGATAGTTCTCACGCCTAGCAAATTTGACACAACGGAGAATATGTCAATGCCTGATGATAATGAGAGAGTGCTGTCTGGCGTCCTTTTTCCAACGCCGAAGGAATCACGTAATTTGTGTGTCTGTATAGGGCTCCGTCGGATGGCTATAACACTAATGCGCCACTCTCTACAGCGCCATTTTGGAATATCTATACGTAACCATACGGGATGAAGAGTCCAAGAACTGTACCTCAGCACAAACCACAATCCGCTTCTGCAGAGATGTGATTGAGAGGCACAGCTGCGCCATATGTCTGGTTGGTTTGGTTTGTGGGGTTTAACGTCCCGATGCGACTCAGGCGATGAGAGACGCCGTAATGGAGGACTCCGGAAATTTCCACCACCTGGGGCTCTTTAACGTGCACTGACATCGCATAGCACACGGGCGCCTTGCTTTTCGCCTCGATCGAAAAGCGGCCGCCGAGGCAGTGATTCCATCCCGCACCCTTGGGAACAGTAGTCGAGCACCGTAACCACTGCGCCACCCCGGCGGGGCTTGGGAGCAGCTGGCGTTGAGAGAAAGCGTACCAGAGATAGCCAATTTGTGGTTAATATCTAATAAAAATTTTGCGAGGAGAGTATTTAACTGCAAATGAACGTTATCCACGCAAGATATCTGCCTCCCCCCTCCATGCATGCACACAAACTCCCAATAAGGACTGCGGCAGTTTGGTGCGTTTCGGTTTCGAGCTCAATGCTACAAGTTTTGTTGGCGATCGCTTTGAAAAGCATATTGGCAGCTTCGTCAGGTACACGTGCGGTATTGAAATAAAGGTAGTTTTCGAGGAACTATAGTACGGAAGCCGTGCTTTAGAGAGCAGTCTATTTTAGTTTGAAGAGGCGTCATACCGAATGCAGAAAAAACTCCACTACCGTACTGACCAGATCAAATATTCGACCGATATTTCAACCTACCGCACTGAATGAATTACCAAGCCGGCATATATATTTTCAAGAGAAAAACTCTGTTTAATATGCGACTAATCAAGTATATAATATTACTTGTACTATTACCAAATAATGATCGGGATTCTGAAACCCTCGAATCGGGGCGCGACGATGGGCAGCAGAGGAACTTGTTCTGCTGAAAATATTCAGGACACGACTACACCCGTGAGTCTGTTTTTTATTGTTCATAATCAAAGGTACTTTCATGCATGCTATTAGTGCTTTTAAGTAGTCTAAAATTACACAAGTTAGCCAGGGTAAAATTACTCACTCACGGATTCTAGATAGAGGGGGTGCTACTGAGGACAGTGCAGGCAGCAGAAATAATTAACGTTTGGGTCCATAGTTCAATCTGCCGGACCTCAGTACTGAATCACGTTTTGAGGATTTAGTTGGAAATATTTATGTATGTGTCTCGTATTTAAGAAGTAATTGGATCTGGAGCCAGTATTCTGAGCACACTAGATCGGCTCCCTCACGATTCAGTTTTTGAGCGCTGAGGTACTTTAATAAGAAAAATATTTTCAACCGCACATCCCACCTTCTGTCAGGGCACCTTAATGTTAGAATATCATGACGGAAATAAAATAACGTACCCTGCTATGCATCATAATCATCGAAGTTACAGGTTTTCAGCAACGTTAGCCGAGTTCATCAATTTCTCTGCAAAGAATCTAATATAAAACTGTCTGTTCGATGTTGTACAGAACGGTGGACTTGTTTAGCGGTGAGTTTCATGCGAAAAATGAATACGAGTTAGAGTTGTTAGACCATTGAGAATGGGGTGAGCCAGTACTTGTTTTTTCATTGTGGTCTAAGTTTCGGCTAGCAAGTATTCAATAGTATGCAGTAGCAATCTGCCGCAATGTGTGAAAGATAACCAGGCATCGCCTGTTCTACACCCGTACAAACGTCCTTGCATGCCTAGAAGTAGCGCGCTCGGCTAGGGATCATAAGGTTCTTTACTCAGGTGGGTTAAATTCTCACTTCGAAGTGCTGGCCACGATTACCTCTCATTTTAATTCAGCCACAACACGTGGTCTCATGACGTCACCCAACCGCTAACCAATCAGAACGTGGCCACTGCACCTGCGAACTACCAAATGCAAGAGGCATGTCCCTGAGAATGACCGATGAAATAAACAACGGCGAAATGCAAAGTAGGCGTCTCAGTGCTAACGCAGTAAAATATGATGTGTTCAGTTTGGTACACTCTCCTCGACACGAGGTTGAAAAAACGTACTAGCTGTCCCGTTGTGGTGGCTCCGTGGTTAGAGCCCTCCACTCCTTAACCCAAGGATGCGGGTTTGATTCCGGCCACTGCAGCTGCCTTTACATGAAGGAGAAAAGAAAGGCGTCAGTGAAGTGTGTTGTGGCGGTCATTAAGGAAGCCAAAATGATGGATTCTTTGGGGAACTTCCCTAGGCGTCCCTCACAGCCGGAGTCTCCATGGGGCGTTAAACCCCATATATCCTAAACTAAACCAACGTTCTGCTGAAAATTTTGACCTCACTTAAAATGACGGTCTGAATTTTATCGAGCAGGGGATAATGGCAGCCGTAGTCAAAAAAGAAGAAATGGTGAAGTTGACCTTGCTCCCTGCTTCAAGATGTGTTATCAGACATAGCATGTGTAAACACTGAGAAAACACCGGTTCTGTGTACCGGGAGTTTTGAATATTGAGGTTTATGAAGTATTCTTAATGGGACCAAATCCCGCATTGACGGCATTCCGAGGGAAATATCACGGCGATGGCTCTGTAAGGCGGTAATTGGCAGGTAACATAGCCTGATATTGATCGCTTACCGAGCATGCTGGCATCATCAGGTCATATCAGATGCGAGTGCTACGAACGTGAGCTTTTCGAGCCTCCCAGCGGGCTTGAGCTTTTCGTAATATCCGGTACCCTCAGGCAACGCAGGTACGTCATACGTCTGAATTCATTTCGGGTGTCCTTTCAAAGAATTATGTAGCTTACGACTCAAATGAACATGTAAGAATCAATAGATTCTCAAATCAAGAGGATGGGAACAAGGCCAGTAGAAAATTGCTTGTACTTGAACGAGGATCCTCACGATGACCCTTGACGGGAGTCATTACTGCTATCATGTCACACTTTTAAGGCTGTGCTTATCTGTCCAGCAAATTTTGTTTCTTTGCATCGTAAGCAAGAAAGTGGCTTAGACAATGCTATATGATTAAAAATTTGTATCTAAGATAAATCATTTATTACTGGGTGCTCAATAATGAAGGTTCGTTTACTATGAGAACACCATGGCAAGTTAGATGGTAATCTACTTGATGTCCGGTGTACGCAATGCCTCCTGACTTGAAGGTCATGGTATTTTTGAAGAAAGCAAGCATTATTTTAATTTATAAGAAACAAGACGTCAGTTACTTCTTTAGACAACTTAAATTCGTTCAGCTTACTGTCGATTGCTTACAAATCATTTACTGAAGTATTCACTTAGAGGGTCACAACAATGTTAGACTTCATTATTCCAAAGAATCAGGTAGAGTTTGATAAAAGCTAACCTGCAACCGACATTATTCGCGCTATGAAGTCGGTCACACAAATATGAATGCTTTAGAAGCAACCCTACATAGAGCCTTCATTGATTACAACAAATAATTTAATTCGGTAAATGGCTCAGCAATCATGCAGCTGTTGCTTAGCCACAGTATGAAAATCATATGAAAAACAAATATTGCAAGATATCTATCATGCTTGCCCAACACGCGTAGTCACTTAAAAAATAAAATCTAAATATAAATTAGGAAGGTAGACACGATCACTCTGATGCAATGCAATGCAATGAATACATGAGGTATTCAGAGATCTCTGAGATTTGCTGATGAAATTGCTTTACCATGCCGCTCTGGTGATGACTGGAAATTATTAATGGGGAAACAGACAATGAACAATCATGAGTTTATAAAGCAAAATACTCGGAAAGGAACTGCAGCTTGCCGCTTAGTGAGGTGTTCAGGCACTGTAATACGCCAAACAAAGCATCTATTGAGAACAGATGGTGACTGCAGATAGAGTCCACGACTATTGTATTGTGTTCTATGGCGCATAAGTGACGCATAGTGAAATTTGTTGGCTTTGTAGGAAGTTTCTAAACTATGATTAAAATCTCACAGTTGGTTATGAAGCTTGGCTTCTTTAAAAAAAAAAATGTGAAAATGCAGGCTATGCACACAAGGGCATTAGCCAAATAGTAAGCGAGAATGAAGAAGTATACATTCACAACCGAACCGTGCAAACTATTTTTGTTAGTTTGCCCAGCCTTGTGCAAGAAGGGGATAATTTATTGGCAAGGGCCGTTTCTATGCATAGCTCACATATTGGTGTCGGTCCTAGTAAAAAAATTTTTAATATATGTCTATTATATGCCAAAGCGACGTAAAATGACTTCAGTGCATCGTTCTTCGTGCGTGCATGACTTCCTATAAATTACAGATTTTATTAGGTGCAGTGTAAAATTTGCTTTCAGCAGTTCATTTAGACAATCATATATCTCTCACCTTACATTGTACTAATGTGACTGCATGTTTGTTAGAAATTTGATCAATTTGTTCTATTGCGAGCTTGAGCAGTGCATATATAAACTTTGGCATTGATGTCAGTGCAAGAACTAAAAAAAAGGATCGGAGAGAAGCCCATTTCTGAGGGACTATAAGGTTATGAATGACCGGTTACCAATATTTCTAGAGAGAGACAATATAGCTGTTGCTTTGGCAAAATACTCACTTATAGAGCAAGAATACTGCGGGTAATAAAATATGTAAAAACTCGCTTGAATACAGAAATGTACTTGAAAGAAAATTATAAGTCTTACTTAAAGAAACAGCCGACAACAGAACAAACAAAAAAAGAGAAGCAATTTGCGAGTACATACGTTTCCGGCCTAAATCGCGAAAGGAAGAATGGTCTTTGGCAGTGCATGTAATGCTGAGGCAAGTTAAGCAGTGCTCGTTATGCGTTACCAACAGAGCTCCAAGGTACAGTAATAACCGTAACAAGGGGCGGCGGATATGGCGGATGAGATTAGAAAGCGTGCGGAGGTAGAGTGGCCGATGCTTGAATAAGGCCGGGTCGTTTTCAAAAACACTGCAGAGAGGCTTTCCGCCTGGAGTGGAACAAAGTCGATAGCCTGAAAGACGAGCTTCGGCTTATGATATGCGCACACCGGGTCATGATAAAAACGATGAAAAATAAGCATCTTCGCACTTGACTTTTTCAAACGCTTTCCATAACTTCATGCGCTATTTCATGTTGTATTCAGGTTGGCTCATTTAGAAACTTTGATTCTGCAGCAGTACTAACTAAGGTCAAGTACCATTTGTATGCCTATTGTGGCTGGAGAAAATCCACATCATTAACACATGTATCTCAGTTCCGCGGGGACGTTTATGTGACGTGCAAGTGAACTGCAGAAGCACAGACCAATACCTACCTGTCCGCGCAGGATGAACCATTAGATTATGTAAGCTGCGGCGCTTCCTTTGTCGCCGTGCATGCTGAGCTGGTAATGTTCTGAATTATTATACTTGTAACCGTTTCAATTTCCAGAAGCAGTCATTAATTGGAGAACAATATTGTTACACTCAGGTATTGCCGACATATTGCAAGGGTATCGACTCAGGGCGCATGTAGTTTCATTACTACGGCGCAGCAGTATGACTACTTTTCCTCTCTATGCCATTCTGCAGGAAACGGCTGCAGCTAATGGGTCACTGATGATGCTCTAGGCGAAGAACATAGCTGCTGTGAGTTCGTTTACGACCTCCTGTGCGGCGCATCGCCCAAGTACCTGATATACGACGAAAGCTGTAAATGAGCACCCTCTCCGCATTCTACCCAAGCGAGAAAAACCACACCTTCTTGCACTCACGAACCTTGGAAACTGGATAAAAATTGTGCCTTTTCCTTCGAGGACTGATATTTACTATCGCAAAACCAAAACTTTGTATTCCGTGAATTAAATGCGAAAAGAGCAAACAACATTGATGGTGTCTGAATATTTAATCAAAATGCAGCTTAAGAGCTGCCTTTTCCTTCTCGAACTATAATACACAGCAATTTACGGTAACCGTTTCTCAGTAGGTAAGGTCTGGCGCCCAAATCTGAACTGTCACGTAAGGCACGTAACGTTTATGTCAAGCAAAAGAGTCTTCACTTTTGACTGCACTCCCATGGTTAAGGCAAACACAATAATAACAGCACCAGATCTCAGTATCAACAGGTTTAGTCATCAATGAAACAAACTAAATGCGACAAACTACAGGGTAGCGACTGGTCACAGACGGTCTTCTTTATAGGAAGTTCTTTTTTTTTGTAGGATAAACACATCGCTTCCTTACATGCGTTAGTAACGCGCGCCTCTGTTGCTGCTCTACTTTCGTCATTGCCTCCATCAACGACCAAACCCCCTGCTATCATCATCATCATCATCATCATCATCATCATCATCATCATCATCATCATCATCATCATCATCATCATCAGTCCGATTATACCCACTGCAGGGCGAAGGCCTCTCCCATATTTCTCCAGTTAACCCGGTTCTGTGCTAGCTGCATCCATTTGACCCCTGCGAACTTCTTAATCTCATCCGCCCACCTAACTTTCTGCCGCCCCCTGCTACGCTTTCCTTCCCTTGGAATCCAGTTTGTTACCCTCAGCGACCATCGGTTATCCTCTCTTCGCACTAGATGCCCTGCCCATGTCCATTTCTTCTTCTTAATTTCTACTAGAATGTCGGTAAATTGAGTTATTTCTCTGACCCACTCTGCACGCTTTCTATCTCTTAATGTTACCCCTACCGTTTTTCGTTCCATAGCCCTCTGGGTTGTCCTCAACTTAAGTAGAACTCTCTTGGTTAGCCTCACCGTTTCAGCCCCATAGGTGAGTACAGGCAAGATGCAACTGTTGTATACTTTCCTCTTGAGCGATACCGGTAAGCTGCTAGTCATAATCTGCGAGTGCTTGCCAAATGCGCTCCATCCCAATCGTATTCTTCTTGTTATTTTCTTTGCGTGGTCCGGATCTGCGGTTACTACCTGTCCTAAGTAGACATATTCGCCTACTACTTCCAGTATTTCGCTACCTAATGTAAACTGCTGTTCCTTCCCGACGCTGTTGAATATTACCTTAGTCTTCTGCATATTGATTTTCAAGCCTACCTTTGTACTTCTCCTGTCTAGGTCATCAATCATTATTTGCAGTTCATCCCCCGAGTTGCTTAGCAAGGCAATGTCATCAGCAAATCGCAGATTACTGAGGTATTCTCCATCTACCCTTATCCCTAACTGCTCCCAATCCAAGTCTCTGAATACTTCCTCTAAACAAGCTGTGAATAGTACCGGGGAGATTGTGTCTCCTTGCCTAACACCTTTCTTTATGGAAATTTTGTTACTTTCTTTATGCAACACTATGGTTGCTGTGCAGCCACTATATATATCTTCCAGCACTTTCACGTACGGCTCGTCTATCCCCTGATTTCGCAATGCCTGCATCACCGCTGAGGTTTCAACTGAGTCAAACGCTATATTTCTGCTATATTTCTCACCTATTAGCAGTTTGGTGACATCTGGGGCATTGGATAGGGCTATGTGGAGCACTGCGATGGACGCAAGAACGAATGAACGAAGTGATAATTTGCCAACGTCGTCTTTGGTTTTCCGGCTGGAGCTTCAGCTCCGGTTCGGAGAGGGGATGTGGCGGCAGATATGCAGCGATCGCGTCGATTTTGATGGCAGCATCCGCGGCTGGAAAGGCGAATGCGAATCGAGTGCGAAGGACTGACAGAAAAACTTTATTGAGATATTAGGGAAGAAGGAAAGCATGAATAGCAGCTGCGCTGTGCACGGGATAAAATCGAGAAGCAAAGGCACGAAGCGGAAAATAAAGCTGGTTTTCTCGTGTGGCAAGCTTTAAGTAGAAAACTGAGGTTGGAAAAGCATCAAGCGCTAACTACCATTGTTCAAAGTTAAGGGTCAAGATCTCAAAACAGTCTGAATACTTTCGCCATCGCCAAAGATATGACGGAGTATTCATAAGATTTCGAGGCCTCCTGTAGGGGGAATTGCGCATGGATAGAAATTGTCACTAAGCTCGGTAGCACTTCTTCCCGCTGAAGCGCAAGAACACGCAAGGGAAAAACTGTTACACTGAAAGCTACCTTATTGATGACACCTGCATTCACCTCTGGGTATTTGCAAAAGGTGTCAGCAATTAATCAACAAACAACCGGGTTATACACTGTAAACCTGTGTCCATATGGGAGTAAACGAAGTACCATACCCTCTAGCGCATTCGCTATCAAGGTCAGGGCAGATTGCCCGATACTCGGGGCACATTTTCATGACCCATTTATCAGAAACCTCTGTAGAAGCATTGTTAAAACTTTTTAACAAAATCTGTATATCCGGGAAAATTCCCGAGTCCTGGAAGAAGGCAGTTATAGTGCCACTTTTGAAGCCTGGAAAGTCGCCAAATTCTCCAGGTAGTTATAGGCCAATTGCCGTGACGAGCTGTCTAGCGAAGTGCTTTGAAAGTATGCTAAATATAAGATTGATGTTTGTCCTCGAATCCCAAAAACTGCTTGACATTCACCAGTGCGGCTTCAGAAATATATGTTCCACTACTGACCACCTTGTCCGCCTCGAAAATAAGAAAATACAGTTCGAGAAGCGTTCTTACATAAGCAGCACTGCCTTACCGTCTTTTTTGACCTTGAAAAAGCCTACGACACCACATGGAGGTTTGGGATCCTGCGGGATTTGGGAGAGCTTGAAATTCGCGGCAGGATGCTAAAATGCCTAGCTGACTTTCTACACAATCGATCCTTTCAAGTACGTCTTGGTTCCATACTTTCTAAAAACTTCACACAAGAAACTGGTGCGCCCAAAGGGTACCACGCTTTTCATAGTAAAAATGAACTCTATATCTAAATTAATACCGAAGTCCATTATGTACTTAATTTACGTAGACGACTTTCAAATTGCGTGCACATCATCAAACGTAGCAACCTGTGAGAGGCAGATTCAGCTAACTGTAAATAAGTTGGCAAGGCATCATGGGCAGATAAAAATGGTTTCAAGTTTTCCACGCAAAAGTCTGTGGCGGTTCTCTTTTCTCTTAGACGAGGACTGCACACTGACGCCACCATCTACCTAAATGAAATCACACTACCAGTAAAACACGAACACAAAATTCTAGGTTTAACTTTTGATAGGAAGCTCTCTTTCCTTCCTCAAATAAACGTCCTGAAAAAGAAAGCTTTCAAATTTCTGAATATACTCAAAGTCATCTCACGCAAACACTGGGGGTCTGACCGGACTTGCTTTTTGCACATTTACCGCTCAGTCATTCGCTCTTGCATTGTATACGGGTCAGCAAGACTATATTACTTGAAGTACTTGGATCCTGTACATAATTCAGGTTTGTGTCTTTCTACTGGCGCTTATTCGCCACGAGATCGACCTAGAGGTGGCGCCACCGTCACTCCGGTAGTGTGGATCGGCAGCCGGCGGCGCTCGCAGAAACGCACGCTGCGTAGGTCTGCTTCCGAGTTTACCGCGGGTTTGTTGACGATGTAAACGTGTCTTCTGCAGTATTTCTGCAATATTGAAGAAAAAAATCTAAGGATTTCGCCAATGCAGCAGAAGAAGAGCGGATTTTAGGAAAACAAAGCACGCAACCACCAGTCTTCTAAATTTAATTTGCACGTTTCTTGCGCTGTACCGCGCTCACGGGCGCCTGCATAATGACAGCTTTGTTTTTCTTATCGACTTTTAAACAGCTTGCGCGTGTCTCATGCGAGTGAGACCGGCGAATTTAGTATCAATTCCACGCAGATACAAGGTTCGTGCTCTGACCTGCAGTAATTTAGATTGAATGGAGAAAGCCTAGTTCATTACATCGTACTTAACTCGAGGATTAAGCAGGTTAAATGTAGCATTGGCAGCGCACTGCATGGCGAGTTGCTTTAGACTGAGTGCACATCAACTCTGGCCCAGACAACCATGCGCCAGTATTCCCAAAAAATGAGATCACGCCGACACTATACAGGAAACCTCGCCGCACAGTAAAGCGGATTGTTCACGTGTAGAGCGCTGAGTGGATTGAATTTGCCGAGATGCTATTTGCGGCCACTGTCATAGAATGTGGTAGTGTATTAATGCATGCGCTAGTAATTGTAAATGATTTCCTGAAACCGAGGAAAGTATAAGGGATTTCTGATGTGTGTGATGTTAATATATCACGGTAAATTAGTAGTGTAATTATTTTGTTTTGCAATGCGAATTAACTTCACCGTGTGAGAAAACTTTTACACACTTGACAGAATTTACAATAATCAGCGATTAATTTTATCAGCAACGTTAAAGCGCAAGCTACGAATTATTCGCTGCGAAGACATCGTTATAAACTGTGCATTGGGGCGGTCATGTTCTGGGAAGCAATTTTATAGGCTGAAAATTTCTTTACCACTAATTATTTAGCAGTGACCAAATCTTATGCGAAGTAATATATTAGGATTGCTTTCAAAACAGATGCCGGATATAAAGCTATTCCGAAAGAAAGGGAGGTTATCTTATCATGCGGCTATAAAAATGTATTTATTCCCGAGCTAAACACTGATATTTAAGCCCGTATGAAGCTGTTTTACTCCCCTTATCAGAAATGACGAGTTTTGTCGGAAGACCGCACTTGCACGAAAAGAGATCATAATGGTTATAATAGGCTATCAGTAAAGTACATTGATCTAGGTCTATTATGTAATATTTAGGGCAACAATTAGGTGCAGGGAATATGTTTTCCAAACATTCGAGCATTTCTCTAAAGCAATGCTCTCTAAAGCAAAATGTGCTCACTTAAACTTTTACGGATGCACAGAAGCCTCCAAAAAAAAAAAAAGAACAGAAAATAAATGCATATTGGCCCGGGTTTAACGCATGAAAGCGGCATCGATCGGCTATGACGGATGATTGCAGAGGCTGGCTTTGGTGTGGTTTTTTTTTTATTATTAACACCACATTTACCACGTGGGATTGTTTATTGTGCAGTCAAATCCCACAGCAGAGGAACGCGTTTCGAAACGGTTGTGATTTAATCCCCCGTTCTCGAAATCAGCTGTCGAGCGCCCTTACCATTGAGACACCGCGACAGAGATTTAAAAGAAAAAAAAAATCAGTACTCACACAACTTTATCGTGCATACAGACGGCACAGTAGGCATAGAGCGGTCTGTTCAAACTGCATTCTGCTATATGAAGCAGTCTGCGGTGGCATATGTTTTAGTAGCTGCGGTATCCCTAACAGAAACGGGAATATGCGATTTCTGAGCGTTTGCATTAACTTTTATTGACGGCAATGAGCTGTTTTGCTTTGACACGGAGGTAACGACAGTACCACTTCGTTTGAGACATTGCATGTCAAAGGATCTCAAGGGCCGAAGACCGCGATGGATGATGTCCTTATCCAAGCATGACATGCTCGATACGGACAAATATATATATATATTTTAATGAAGCGTGGGGTTATTCACTGTTCATATTTATTTTGCAAGAAGCAGATAGGTAAGCAAAAGCTCACAGGAACTGCGAAACAAACAAAAACACTCCTACACACGCCGAATGAGCGCGCGTAAATCACTGCGGGCTGGCACGCGACGCGAAAATGCGTCCACACTGAGTAGGTTTCGCCGCTGAGCCGCAAGGTGGCGGCTCTGCTCGATCTCGAGGCCAATAGGACATCACCTATCGCAAGTCTTTATGTAGACACCAAAGAACCATCCCTAGAACTTAGAAGGACTATGCTCACATTTCCATATAGCTTGAAAATACGCTCCCTACCAAAAGATATATGCTACCCCATTGTCACTAAATGTGCCTCCAGAATATTGTCCAAAAATAGGCTTCAGTCAATCAAACCCTTGTTACCTTGATTTGAGGAAAAATGCAAAGAATTAGGAATACTAAACGCCCTCCCCAATATTGCATCAAGACAAAATTCACTGCCACTATGGGACAGCCTTCCTGTTGTGTGCGATTTCACACTAACTCAGTTTTCTAAACATAAAACACCACCTGACCACATCCTGCAAGAATTTCTAGCTCTTAAAGAAAAGTATGACAATTGCACACAATTTTACACTGATGGATCCAAGACAACAAAACACGTTGGAAGTGCAATAGTGCATGGAACATGGGAAAAAACTGTGAGATTACCTCAGTGTGCAAGTATTTTTACAGTTGAATGTTATGCTCTGGCAGTGGCTGTAAGCAATATAGTCAACGAGAACATTACAAACAGTATTATATACACTGACACCTTAAGTGTTCTCACAGCCCTTCACCACAAAAATGCAGTTGCACCATTACTCGGGGAAATCGTACACAGCATATCAACAGTCTCTGCTCGAGGACATAAAATAACGTTTTTTTTTGGGTCCCGAGTCATGTCGGCATTGGAGGCAATGAGAGAGCAGACTTTTGCGCTGCCCAAACCCATGAAAAACGAATAAAGAACATAGGTGTGCCATACAGAGAATGCATGATGCTAGTGCAGAACAAACTAAAGGACGAATGGCAGTCATCATGGAGTAGGGAAGTAAATAATAAACTGCAGTTGGTGAAGCCCATTTTAGGGGAATGGAAATTATGTCGCCATCAAGAACGTCTTATAGAAGTGATTTTATGCCGTCTCTGCATTGGCCACACACACTTGACAAACAATTTTTTGTTGATAAAAGAAAACAAACCTGTGTGTGAAGAATGCGGACAGGAACTCACCATAAACCACATTTTACTTTCATGCACAAGATTTGAAATGCTAAGGAAAAAGTATTTTACTCGATTTTACGATGATCGCATTCCTTTCCATCCAGCTTTGATTTTAGGTGAAAGCGGACTTGTCGATATATCATGTGTTTTTAGCTTTTTAAAGGAAGCAAATGTTTTACGGAAACTGTAAAATAAATAGTGTACGCCACTTACAACCTTGTGCTTGGCGCATGATAGCCTGTGCTGCTTATGCGCCATTAAACCGAACACAATACACAATACATTTTCATGACTAGAAATACCGAATACCTATGGTCGGCAACAGAAGGCGATTCTCAGTTCTATTATGCTGAGTTCTAGTACTTACACAGATTTTAAAGGACGATTGAATGTCCTATAATTGCTAACATTAAATGTTCTGGTACAAAGGGTAAAAGTCTCGTTACATGATAATTACATGATATAAACCTACTATAAAGAAAATGTGCTTCTGCTGCCAAGGTATAGGATGCTATTGATTTTACTAGTTCAATATGTACTCGAGGGCATGATGCCCCGTGCCCCTTCAAGAGAGAAGACTAGATGCAAAGCTGTTCTTTTTTAATTTTGTTTATATCGCACCTGGATTTCGAGTATCAGATGAACGCTGCCGTAATAGATTGGCAATACACTGAACGTTCGCAGGGTGATGAAGAATCTGAAGAGAATCCTCGTTAGTGCTTCCCAGAAGAAGATAGTTCACGTGTGTTATCAATGTCGACGGTGTCATGACTCCCGAATTAAGATGAGAATGTAACAGGATCCGGTCTGCCAAGGGGGAGGGGCTACATTTGGACGAACAGGAGTCACCGACCTGTTAAAAAGTTTTTGTTTTCTAAACGACGACTCATGTTTCGTCGAGATTCCCTGAGAGCTCACGTCAGCATTTTCGTACTGTAGTCTCACAATCGGAAGACGCGATTTTACTTAGTGAGAGTGTCGAATTGACAGAAATTTGCTTCTCTTTCGTGTGAAAAGCAGGAAAGTGTAGATCGTGGCGAGGATGAAGTCTAGTTGTACGACGATCTATTATAGGCTGACACTCGGTTAGGAGAATTCGCGCTGATACAAATTAAACAGGCCCAGGAATTTTTGTAGTCTAATACCGATCTAAGTCGAGTTCACGGATGCCACGCGAAGTCACATCTGTGAAGCTTTCAGCGAGAGACTGGAAACGATTCAAGATCTGTTCGACCATTACGCACTGTGTAATTCACGTGGAAGCTGCCGCTTGAACATCTAAATTGAGAAACAATTTAGAAAATGACAAATTCGCCTGAAAGAACTGCGGGACAGCTTTGAAGTCAGGCGAAAACACTGAATTTTCAGCGTCCGTAAATGGCGAAGCGCGTAAACGCAATCAGGGACGCTGAGGAAGACGACATGTTCGCGGCTGTTAGGCGACGCATCCACATACATGTTTAGAGCCAGATCTAATGATAATGCTGTAATATTTTGAGCGACTCGATACCATGGTCTACTACCAAGCAACAGCGGCTGCTGCCAAGTGAGGAGATTAGGTGAGCAGCACAACAGTGCCATCAAGAACAGCGGAAAGGCAGGCACAAGAAACAGACCTCGCATCCAAAGGAATAAAAGCTGAACTGTCAAGGAGGCTAATAAAAGACTGTCTCAAATTAAGTGCGTCCATTCGCCGAATAAGCATTACTCGTGCGCAATGCAAAAGTTGGACAGGTTGCGAAAGCCAAATAAATCATGGTACTCTGTGTCGGAGCGCAGAAACTGAAAGGACACATATAGAGAGCCTGTCAGGCGCAGCTGCAATAGAAACAGCAGATGCAAAGACATGCACACTAGTAAGCCTTTTGTGTTGTTTATTCAAGGAAAGCTGAATGCTAATTGACACAATTTGAAGCCGTGAATTTGTGGCAGGGATACCTCTGACGTATTTGTCAGGGCTCACGAATAGCTGTATTTACTTAATTCGTGGACAACCATTTACTTCGAGCATTGAAACAAATGTGCTGTTCTTAATTTCAGCCTCAAATGATTGTAACTGGTCGGTCGGGGCTTGGCAAGACACAGAAGAATCAAAGATAGGTTCTAAAACCATTACCAATTGAAGCAGGGCTAGTATCGGTGGTGACACTATTGCCGATTCTTGTAGGTGTGCTGAGATCATTATATATAGAGAGGCCCTGCATCTGAAGGGTGTTGTGTAATTCCGCTCCTCTCTTGTTGGTGCGCATGTAGCCCCAGTCTACATGTGCGCAGTTAAAGTCGCCTATAATAATGAGGGGGTCCTTTCTTGCCACTGTGGATGCAGCTTTAATGAGAGCAATTAATTCGGCGACCGGCTGTCTCGGAAGGAGGTAACAGTTAAGGATGAATAGGGGATAGGATTTCTGAGTAGACGGGATTAATTCTAAATATGTGTGAGCCACCGGGGAGTGTATTTCGTGACAAGTGTATGGAATTAAGTGTTGAACATACGTGGTAACCCTTGGGTTGGGAGTGATGTCAGAGGGTACCAGAGCGTATCCTGGCAGTGATACATTTGTTCCAGCATCCTCGAACGCTAATATATCGGGGTGTGTGGAGGAAGCAGAGAGTAGTTGCTGCAGGGGGTTTCGTTTGCGGCGAAACCCCCTGCAGTTCCATTGCAAAATGCGTAGTCGGGTGTTACTGCCTCCTGTCGACAGGGCCATGCTGGAGGGTAGGAGGGCGAAGGATGGAAGTTGGTGTAGGGTTGTCAGCTGGGGTGTTCGAAAGCATTCCAGCAATCATTTTTGGAATCTGTTGCATAATGGCTGTGGTTACTTGTCTGATAATTGTTTCTGTAAGCCTAGCCATGGCGGTTTCAATGTACGTTTGAGTCTGAGCCAGAATCTTGGCTTCTAGGTTTTGGGCAAAGTCTGAATTTGGAGTCAATGTCTGGAACGTCTTCTGGTCTCCGTTTTTTTTGGGGAGGGGGTGTGAACGATTGGGGTGTTGGCGATTGAGGGGGTTGGTTGGATGTGGAAGGAATAGAGCTAACGGCTGCCCTTAAATGCCTTACCTCTTCCCGCAGGAGTGCTATCTCTTCCTCCCGCCGTGATGTTTGGGGTGTACTGCTGGCTTTGGTCCAGGCTGGCTGGCGATCCTGACGAGGCATTAGGGGTGGAAAGTCCTTTGCCGTGGGCACTGCTGTTTTGGGTTTCGGCGCTGTCCGTCGTCGAGGCTGGGGGGTCCTGGCTTTGCATGAGCCTGTACCGGTAAGGTGGTTCCCACCACAAAGAATGCATTTCGGCGTGCAAGTGTCTTCTTGCCTGTCGTGATTCTCTCCACATCGGGGGCAGAGTCCGCTTCTTGGGAGAGGGCACACATCGTACCTGTGACCAGGTTTCCGGCAGTTTGTACAAGCTTCAGGGCTGCCCTTGTATTTGGTGCATCGATGTACAACACACATGTACTTGATGGTGTGGGGTACCGGACCAGAAGCAAATGTTATTAGAATTGACAACGTTTTCCCCATGCGTCGAGCCACTATGATATTGGCCTCCGGGTTGCGATACTGCAAGTCCTTTAGTATTTCATCTTGTGCTTCATTCCAGTATGCACGGGAAATAACACCCTTGACTGCCGCTGGAGGTGCCGCGATATACGCGGCTACCGGGAATTTCTTTCCATCTATAGTGATTTCCTGCATGTTCACTAAGGCGAGAGCTGTTGCCTCCGCCACCGTCGCTACCGTGAAGGTATTGAGCAGCTCGGAGTTGCATGCAGTGCCTGCAAGAGACTTGGAGCTGGAAGCTTTTCCAGGGAGAGCCCGCCTCTCGGGCGAAATACGACTCGGATCGTGCCTGCCGGCAGCGCGGCAAGTTGTTTACTTTTGTGCACAACCGCGCGCGTCATGCGTAGTAAGTGCGGCGTCTCCTGGAGCGGGGCTCGAGAGGTTCCGGGTGCAGCGTCCGACGGCGCGCCGGCGTTGCTTACATTCGGCCGAAACCTTCCAACACTGGTATGGAGCAACTCGAATGAGACCCTGGGCAGTGACCATTATATAATAACTATAGAGCTTGACTTTGCCAAAAAAGCTAAAATCTACCGTGTCCGGCAAACTAGCTGGGATAACCTGCGTAAGCACAGAGAGGCCAGAACATTAAAGACCCCCTTTAACCTCCACACATGGATGACACAGCTCAAGGAGGATGTCCAGGCTTTCACGCAAACTTTAGACACCACCCCCGAGACTCCCATTGCAGATAGTAGGTTAATGCACCTTCTCGAAGCACAGAAGAGTATCCTTGCGCGCTGGAAAAAACATAAGCATAACCGAAAACTTAAACTTAAACTGGCGCAAATTCAAAAGCAAGTAGAGGAGCACAGCGCCGCCCTCAGTAAACATAACTGACACCAAATATGCGATGGGTTGCGAGGTAATCTCTCCTCCTCCAGGGCCTGGCATCTTCTTCGACACATGATAGACCCCGCACAAAATAAAAAGGAAACTCGGCTTACCCTCAAAAGGCTTATCCATAAACATCGATGTAGTCAGCAATCGCTCTTAGCCCAACTGCAATCAAATTATACTACTGTGGGCCAAGCAATATCCTATCCAGACTACATAGGCCCTGATCAACCCTCCCTAGATGCCGCCATTATGGAGATCGAAGTTAGATCAGCCCTCCTTAAGCTATGCAACTCAACTCCTGGAGAGGACAAAATCACCAATGTCATGCTCAGAAACCTAGATGACCGTTCTATTTCCCTGCTCCCTGAATACTTTAACGAGTGCTGGGAAGCGGGGCAGCTGCCGGATGAATGGAAGCACGGTAAAATAATATTCATTCCTAAACCAAACAAGCCCATAAATGCCCAAAATCTCCGTCCCATCTCCCTGACATCATGTCTGGGGAAACTCTTTGAGCATGTCATCCTCACCCGTCTTACGCAACACATGGAATCCCATGGACTGTATCCCCATAGCATGCTAGGTTTTCGAGCTCATTATGCTATCCTCAATGATATGCCACACCACACCAGAGCAATACTGGCAGTTGACCTCACCAAAGCATTTGATAAGGTCACGCACAGTGCTATCCTGCAAGGCATTCAAGAGCTGCAGCTTGGGCCTAAGGCCTATAACTATATCAGGGCCTTCCTGAACGGACGCACCACCTCCCTGCATATAGATGATATACAGACCCCCTCTTTCACACTTGGTAACATTGGCACCCCGCAAGGCGCAGTGTTGTCGCCATTCCTTTTTAATATTACCATGATCCCGCTGGCAAAGGCTTTAAGCAGTATCCCACACTTGGGACACACCATTTACGCGGATGATATCACGGTTTGGACCACATACGGCTCGGATGGAGACATAGAATCTACACTTCAAGAAGCGGCCACAGCTATATCTACCCACACGGAAAAAATTGGCCTTGAATGCTCCCCGACAAAGTCAGCACTCTTTCTACTCCGGCCGCGGCGTGTTCTTACCGCCCCCATAACAATTTATCTGCACGATACTCCCATACCACAAACTCCCAACCTCCGCATTCTTGGTCTGAACTTACAGGACACGGGGAAAAACGACCTTACCCTGAAGGCACTAAAACAGTCTACTTACTCCGTCATCCATCTTTTGAGAAGGGTTTCACACTCGCGAGCCGGCCTAGATGAAGCTGACAATTTAAAGGTACTACATGCCTTTGTGCTCAGTCGCATTCTTTACACCTCTCCTTATCTGAACCTCTCCTGTGCAGACAAAGATAAAATCAACGCCTTAATCCGCATGGCTACCAAAGCAGCGCTCAACCTACCGAAGACCACTAGCACGGACAGGCTCTTAAAACTAGGAATGCACAACAATATACAAGAACTTATAGAGGCACATCGGTACACACAGTACCTTCGGTTGGCTGGCACGCAAACAGGACGACATATACTGGATACTCTCGGCATTCGCATACCCGCACATGCTGAAGAGTTAGACCCTCTCCCTCAGGCCGTGCATTCAGCGCTTATCCTCAAACCTCTTCCTAAGAACGTCCACCCAGAACACCATCAATCCCGCCGTGTCGCGTGAGCCAAAGCTCTCCATAAACACTATGGGACTGCAGAGGATGTCCGCTGGGTGGACGCCGCATGTGGTTCAGACCGTTCGGTAGCTGTGGCCTACAATCCAGCAGCCCCCTCACTCACTCACTTCATAGACCCTCCCTGTAACTCGGAGGAAGCAGAGGAAGTGGCTATAGCCTTAGCAATCGCCCAAACAGGTGCGGCTTACATACTTAGCGACTCCAAAACAGCCATACTTAACTTTGCCCGCGGACGCGTCCATCCTCCCGCGTGGCAAATATTGAGAATGTGCACCCTGAATTCTGACAGGCGTATTGAGCTTATATGGGTGCCGGCTCACTCTGGCAATCCCGGAAATGAGGCCGCCGATAACATAGCCCGAGGACTTATTAGCTGGGCAAAAGGCGACCCATGCCGGGATTTTTTCTGAGCTCACACAGCAAGCACGCCTTGCCCGTCGACTCTACCCCCCTCCCCACCCCCAGCTGTCTCACTCCCAGCAAATCCTCTGGAGGCGTCTTCAAACCCGAACGCTTCTCACCCCTCAACGCCTATCCTACTACCGACCCGTTTCCCCTGAGTGCACTCTCTGTGGAGAGTTGCACGCCACCTTGGACCACATTCTTTTCGGCTGCCCTGCCGATCCTCCCCCGCAGGGACAGCCCGCCATCGGATCGTGGGAGGAATGGGAGGCCCTCCTAACGTCGCAGGACCTGGACATACAACTTCGCTGTGTGGACCGGGGTGCCAGTGCCATGGCCCTACGTGACCTGGACACATGCACGTAATGTGAGGGCCGTGCGGTGGCCCTGGGCCCTTGAAGGGTCCAAACTCGCTCGTTTAATAAAGTTTTTTCCTCCTCCTCCTTGAAGCACCGCTGAGCTGGTCAAGACACCTAGGTGACTAGGCAGTGCATAATAATAAATATTTGGTTCACAGGAAAGGAAAGGCGCAGTGTCTGTCACACTTCTTTCTGTGGACACCTCTCGCCGTAAGGGAAGAGAGGAAGGTGGGAGTGCAAGTAGATAGAGAGAAAGAGGAGCCGTAGTGGAGGGCTTCGGATTAATTTCGACCCCCTGATGATTTTTAACGTGCGCTGATATCGCACAGCACACGGGCGTCTCTTGGTTTCGCCTCTATCGAAACGCAGCCGCCGCAATCGGGATCAAGCCCTGGTACTCAAGCACAGTAGTTGGGCATCCTACCACTGCACCACCCCGGCGGGACTAAAGGCAGTGAAGCCCTGATCCCATTCTAACGAGTGGGTTTCTTTCCAAGGAAAACAGCGTGGAGTCGCCAGGAGCTCAGCAGCGGACAGGAACATGGAGGCGCCTGTCCTCAGAACGCGCCACGCATGCGACGAAGCTGGAAGTGCCTCGTCTTCAAGGCGCACTGCCTAACGGTAGGGGTGCTGATGAAGCTGTGCTAGACCACGTACCTTTCTGGCATCACGACAAGCCCTTGCAAACACCTGGCAGCAAGTGAAGCAAGAGCCCTGTTGCTTACCGGCTTTCAGACAAGTTGCAGTTAGTCCGAGGACATATCCGACGCGCCCGTTAAACGTAGTGGATCGGGCGCCAGCCTGTTGCCATTCTTACCAAGAGCCCTTACTCGGCCACGAAACCTCGATTGCTTCGTTCTCTGTCTTATTCGTCCAATTCACGCGATGCCAGCGGTGCTTCCTGACTGAAGGGTACGAAGCTCTGGCTGCTGCCAAGGATCAAAGGAAATAAAGTACGAGTTCCGTCTCGAGACGACGAAAGAGACAGACCAGGACCGCAGCCGAAGAGACGTCCTGCAGGATCGTCGCCACTCCTTCGTGCGGCCCTGTTATAATCTCAGTCCTAGAGCCGACCATATAGCGTCTTTGTGTATACAGCGCGGAAATGTTTCGTTAACTCACTGTCGCATTAACTACTCAGTGCTTAGCTTTCAGACCTGTGGAAGCGGTGGATATGTATTGCGCGTAATTACACATCCTAAAATTCCGCTCTAAATTCTTGAAATACATCTTTTACGTGACCGATGAGAACATCATTCATTCATGTTACTACCGCGTCTACCCAGCATCAGTCTCGGACAACTTACATATTTGTCTCCTGTAAACAACGCGTTTAGTTTCATGCGCGGAAGTATTCCCACTGCCACCTGTATTTTTCGTTTTTTTCCCCGCTCAAACACTGGATGTCAGTCCCCTGCCGAGAAACATGGATCCCAACCTCCACGCCGCTATAAGGCAGGCCAGGGCAGACTATGTGCAGCGGAACCTAGCCACAATGGAAAATACGGTATACACAGACGCGGCCCTATACCCATGGGACCGCAGGACCAGAAAGTTCAGAGTCGCGGCAGCAGTGGTAGACCACATGGGGGAACCAATCAGGAGTGCGACGTTAAGAAACTGTACGGTAACGGAGGGGGAGGAGGCTGCCGTAGCTCTAGCGGCCGCCGAAGGTTACCGCAGGAACAAGTCTCTCATAATCCTAACAGACTCCAAAGCAGCATGCAGGAACTACACACTGGGCAAAATAAGCAAGGAAGCGCTGAGCATCCTCCTCGAAGCAAGGCTTCCAAATAAGACCTTAAGCAACAGGATTTTCTGGATACCGGCACACACCGGAATAGAGGGTAACTCGAGGGTAGACAGCCTAGTTCGCGAGATCACGAACCGAGCAGGGCAGTCAGAAGCCCTGAAGGGCCCCATAACGGTGGAACCAACGTATACAGAAATACAAAACTGCCACAGAGGGCGGAGATTCAAATACCCACCACCCCACACATCATTAACACAGCACGAGGCGGTCTGCTGGCGGAGACTGCAAGCAGGGACATTCCATAATCTATACATACTACACAAGATGTTCCCTACACAATACAGGAACACATGTCCGTGGTGCGGGGCAACCCCCACACTATACCACATCACATGGGAATGCGAACGAAACAGAGCCTTCCACAAACTAAATAACCCGAGTTTGGAACAATGGGAGGGTCTGCTGACCAGCAGCGAGCTCACGGCCCAAAGGGCAGTGGTGCGGCACGCCTGCGAAGCAGCAAGACTCAGCGGTGCCCTGGAATAGGGGCGCCGACCTTGTGAAGAGGCCGAAGATATGAAGACATCGGCCCGACGCTAAAACCAGAAACTTTTTAGAGCAATAAATGTTTTCTCTCTCTCTCTCTCGAGACCAACTTTCCACCTTGCAAACAATAACGATCAGGACCTGTAGGCTCACGCCACTTTCCTGACACGTTTTGCTTGTTTTTATCGCTTTAACGCATTTGTCCTATCCTCTTGCCCGTATTGACCATGGGCTCCTTTCTGGATATATCAGCTGACCCATCCTGCTTTGTTGGGATCAGACTTTGAGATAGGGTGGGTGAATAGCTGTGTCGTCTAATTACTTTCCTGCTGATTTCTTTCTCGCCGCCGGCCCCGCTGCGGTCCAGGTGTCGTCTTAGTGGCCTGCGTTTGTATGCTTACCGTCGACATTTTCGGCAGCTATTTTGTTTCTACTTTTGAATGCGCTGTTCTTCAAAATTTCTCCACTAGCTGTAGTTTCATTTTCAAGCTGTTTTTCCAGGGCGTGTACAGATGACAGGGGTGTGTCATTTGTTTCTGTCCACCCTGTCCCGCCAACCACGCAAAATCTACACATGAAAGTTCTTGCTGCCGCATTATTTTACTAATTTTAACCTCACTTAATCCAAAATATTTTATAGTTCCTGCATCTGATATGCTTTTCGCGACTCACTTTCCTGACAGAGAAAGAATGATGCGAACATGTCTTGTCTCAACTCTCCCGGGCAAACAGGTTTTGAATATAGTTCTATGACATTAGGTCGAACATGGAAAAACCTTCGGTCACAAATTAGTTCCTTTTCTGCATATTAGCGAAAACTAAATGGCAAGGTTTAAACATTAGCAACACATTGATCGGTATAAAAACAGCAAACAAGCCAGAAAATTATGATAGTTGGATGGGATAACCTGGCCGCTGGAAGAATCGTTTAATATCTGCTACCAGATGCGCGCCTGAATATAGGGAAGTAAGCAAATGTTAAAGCCAAAAACTACGCCGTTTTATGTCTGTTGCTCTCATCAGTCCACGTGGTTACCCGCTAGCACGCGGAATCCTGTCAAGGGAGTCCGCGCCATTTCGGTAGTATCATGTGTCGGCAACAAACTGTACGGATATGTCAAAATGCCTCGGAATACCAAGCAGGCGATGTGTCTGGCGTGCAAGTAATAGAGGAGGTGCCACCTTAGTATTGCTGCAATTTCTCCACGAACGCTCACTCCAGTTCATCCACCAGTGAGTGTTAGATTCATAAAAAGCGTCCTCATGTAAGAGGTTTTACTTTGAATAGCGCAGATCTAGCTGCGAATAGCTAGCTCCAATTGTTTCAGAATTCTTTGAGACCCTATTCAAAGCGTAAAGTTATTCTACCCCTCCTATGTAAAGTAAAACTAGTGAATTGCTTTTTGGTGAAAGGGATTCGCTGTACAATTTCTAGCTGTCTTCGTCTGAAGTGTAATTAATGGCTTTGATAATGGAATTTAATGAAATCTACCTACTCCTCATCGCTCAGAAATGTGAACAATATGATAATTTCTTGCCGCGTACATTATGCCGCAGTATATTTTTGAACCTTGGCTAAATTATTTCGGACTCCTGTTAAGCGAGAGAAAACAGGACACAGATGACGCCTGATGTTTGCTCTGTGCCTAACACATTTTTTTTCGCCCCGCCGGGGTGGCGCAGTGGTTACGGCGTTCGACTACTGTTCCCAAGGATGCGGGATCGAATCCCGGCCTCGGCGGCCGCTTTTCGATGGAGGCGAAAAGCAAGACGCCCGTGTGCTGTGCGATGTCAGTGCACGTTAAAGAACCCCAGGTGGTCGAAATTTCCGGAGTCCTCCACTACGGCGTCTCTCATAGCCTGAGTCGCTTTGGGACGTTAAACCCCACAAACCAACCAACCAACCAACATATTTTTTGGTTGAGGATGGTTGCTTTTGATTTAAAATTCAGCTAGAGAATGCATTCAATACTATAAATAATGCCTAGAGTTTTAAAGTAATGCTTAAGGTTTATTTCTTCATCTTTCAGACAACAACCGCCCGCTGCGCTTCCATTGCGCTGAAGCAGGCCATATTTTACGCCACTGCCCATACAGGCGTATCGGCCTGCGTGGCTTCGCTGTCGATGACCCACGACCCCATCTTGATGAACGACCACAGGACATCGATGACTACTTGCGCAGGGCAGAGTACCAAACCGTCGGTACCACTCCTCATCGCTGTAGTCTCCGATTTGCATCTCCGGTCACAGTTACGTTTGAGGAAGGTACCCTAGACCCTGTAAGGCAAACTAACGGTAGCAACCTTTGGAGTTGAGGTTGTTCCACGGCGAAAACACGAATATTCTCCGCCGAGTGGCGACGCATTCACCAATACACCGCCGCAATGTACGACGAGGGTATCGACGGCCAAGCGCCACATGTTAAACTAACACAACTGTTCAGTGAAATGACAACGCTGTGCCGTGACCGCGACCTGATCAAAAGACGAAGCCAACATGCAATACGAGGACACGAGCAAGTGACCTTGCCGTTGCTGTTGACGGTCGCTCAGTTACCGCCTTAGCGGACGCTAATGCTGACTATTCTGTCATCAGTGGAGCGTTCGCCGCACAGCTCAAGAAAGTGACGACCACTTGGGATGTATGCTAATCCGCAGCGCTGGTAGTAATCTTATTACGCTGTCTGGGCGATGAACCGCCAGAGTGAGAGTAAATGGGCGTACTTATGCTTCGTGGTCCTACAGAACTGCTCGCGAGACGTTATTCTTCGAGACGTTATCGTCGACGTTCGCTCAAAACTCAAGCTCTCAACGGACAACGCCATACCTTCTACGACGACATCGACGCACCACATCGCTCTAAACGTCCTCGATGGAGACTTGATCGTTCCTCCCAGATCAAGTGTCATCGCTTGCGTGGGCAACGCAGACATCAAATCTGCCGAAGGTGTTATCGATCGAAGCACCCAGCTGCTTTGAAAAGAGAGCTCGAAATCGCAAGAGGTGTCGCCCATATCCGAGAAGGACAGAATCAGATGCTGGTGACGAAGTTCAAAGAAAAATGCTTGCATATTAACAACGGCATACGATCGCTTTTTTCGAAGAGCTAGCGGTCAGTCGAGAGGTTTACGCCCTCCCCGCCCAACCCGAAGACGATACACCCAACCTATCCAAGCCGCCCACGTTCGATATAAACACAGCACTACCACGCGACAGGCAAGACCGGATTCGCACTCTTCTGTAACGCAACAGCTAGTGCTTATCTTCAGCGTCGAAAGTGCGGCAAACTCCGTTGGCAAAGCACAGCATCATCACGGACGAGCAGGCTCGACCGCTACGTCAAAGCCCCTACCATGTATCGCCGCGAGAACGCCAGGCCATACGCGATCAAGTTGAGGAAATGCTGCGTGAGGACGGGATCCAGCCATCGAAGATGCTCCTGGGCGGTACCAGTTTTTTTGGTGAAGAACAAACACGGCACACTTCACGTCTGCGTTTATTACCGCTGCTTGAATAGCATACCAAAGGAGGATGTCTACCCGCTTTCCCGCATCGACGACACACTGGACCGGCCCCGTAATGCCAAGTAGTTTTCGTCGATGGACCTGAAGAGTGGGTACTGGCATATTGAGGTCGACGAAAGAGACCGCAAGATGACCGCGTTCGTCACGCCAGACGATTTTTTCGAATTCAAGGTAATGCCCTTCGGCCTCTGATCCGCACAAGCGACATTCGAGCGAGTAATGGATACGATACTGGCTGGCTTGAAATGGCAAATTTGTCTGGTATAATTAGACGACGTTGTAGTCTTCTCTTCGAGCCTTGAAGACCATCTGAGAAGACTTCGAACAGTACTTCACGCAATCAAGTTGCCAGGTTTAACATTGAAAGCTGAAAAGTGTCCCTTCGCCTACGAAGAGATGTTGTTTGTGGGTCATATCGTCAGCAAGGTGGGAGTTCGCCCCGAGCCAGAGAAGACAGCTTCGATCGCACAATTTTCACAGCCCGGCGACAAGAAAGCTGTGCGCCGATTCATCGGACTGTGCACTTATTACCGATGATCCGTCAGAACTTTTCGCGCCTCGCCGAACCTTTGACACTGCTTACAAAGGCAGAAGTGCCATTTCAATGAGAAGCACCGCAAGCGTAAGCCTTTGAGCAACTTAAGCGGCACCTACAGTCCCCTCCTGTACTAGGCCACTTTGATGAGAACGCCGAGACTAAGATACATACCGGCGCCAGCAGTCTCGGCCTAGGCGCCGTTCTCATTCAGGATACCGCACAGGAGAACATAATCGCCTACGCTAGCAGGTCCCTCTCGAAAACCGAAGCCAATTACTCGAAGACCGAGAAGGAGCGCCTCGCCATCATCTGGGCCATTTCAAAGTTGCGTCTCTACCTATACGGTCGACCATTTAAGGTGGTAAGCGATCACCACGTGCTCTGCTGGCTAGCAAATTTGAAAGACACCTTCGGCCGCCTTCCCCAATGGAGCTTACGACTTCAAGAATTTGACGTTACCGTAGTCTATAAGTCGGGCCGCAAGAATTCCGACGGAGATTGCTTATACCGCGCCTCCGTCGACGCTCTTCCGAAAGACGATGACCACGACGCCTTTTTGGTACGGCAAGAGCCAGCAGCTTTGCGCACCAGCAGCGCTCGGATCCGGGCTTGAACGACCTACGCGATTACCTGGATGGCAAGACCGCTTCCCCTCCTGCTGTGTTTAGGCGTCATTTATCATCGTTCGCGTTAAGCTATTGCGTCCTGGTTAAGAGCTTTGCACACAACAGGACCACGCAGCTTCGTAAGCCTAAAAGCCTCCGGCAGGAAATTCTGCACGAGTTGCACCATGAGCCCACAGCAGGCCATCTCGGGTTTGCGGCCAAGTAGCATCGAATCTAGGAGAAGTGCTACTGGCCGCGACTGCCTGCCGACGTTGCCCACTACGTGAAAACGTGCTGTGAGCGCCAACGACGCGAGACGCCGCCAATCAGACTAGCTGGACTACTGAACCCGATACCGCCCTCAACCCTGCCCTTTCAACAAATTGGGATGGATCTCCTCGGCCTTTCCTATCTTCATCTACGGGTAACAAGTGGATGATCGTGGCGACCCACTACCTTACCCGCCAGCCGAAGCAAAAGCGCTACCCAATGGTACCGCAGCAGAAGCCGCCAAATATTTTGTCTTTTGCGACACGGCGCCTCAGAAGTGCTCATCAATGACAGGGGAACGGCATTTACGGTAGAGGTGACGCAAGCCATCCAGTATTACAGTTATAAAAGCCATCGACGAACCATTGCGCACCATTGCCAGAACAACGGACTTACGGAGCGCCTGAATGATCGCGGGCATGATCGCCATATACGTTGACGCCGAACACAAGACCTGGGACGCGATCTTGCCGTACGTGATTATTGCATATAACACGGCCATCCAGTAGACAACCAGAGCCACCCCGTTAATTCATGCTTGTGTACGGCAGGGAGCCCACGACGACGCTCGATGAGATGCTGCCGCACGTGACAGAAGGTAACCCCGATGTTGCGCCTACCTGCAGCGTGCATAGGAAGTCCGACGACAAGCCCAGCCGCGCATCTAAGACCAGCAACACACCGACACCCGGCGGTACAACGTGCGACGACGCGACGCAGAGTACAGGCCGGGAGATCAAGTGTAGGTTTGGACGCCGATACGCGGCCGCGGACTAAGTGAAAAAGCTCTTTCGGCGGTACTTCGGCCCATACAAACTGCTTCGGGGCATCGGACCGCTTAATTATAAAGTCATCCCCGACGGCACGACCTCAATGACGCGCCCTGAAATTGTTCATGTTGTGTGCCTAAAGCCTTATTACGAGCGCTAAAGGCCCTAGCTGTTTATATTTCTCGTATTTTGTTTACTATTTTGTGCTTGTTTCGTAAGCATCGAGGCGATGCCTTTGGAGGGTGGAGCAAGGCCGCCAATCATTCGAATATTTGTTCTTTTTAGACAGCCGCTGGCATGCGGCCTTATCAGTGTGAGTATAGCACGCTGATCGATTCTGTATTGTTTGTTTATTCATGCCTGTTGTCCAGAAACGATGCTGTATCATTTTATTTGTCGCGCATGATGCGTCGAGAGGTATCTCGAATATTCCAAACAGTCTCGTGCGTTTCTACAATGTTCCAAGTCATGCTAGTCACCGGTTGCGGCCTTATCTCGACGTTTCTTCGTCGCCTATAAATGAGTGTTGACGGGCGCGATAGGGATTCGTAGATCTACGACCGCCGAGCACTATAATTGCTATCGCTGCCACCGAGTTGTTCAGTTTTTTTTTTTGGGTGCGTCAGCTCAATAAAGAATTCATTCGAGTGAAGATCAAGCCTCATTCTTTGTTGACAACCTTGTCACCACCACGTGACAATATTTATGAAAATGGCAGAACCTTATAATGCTTAAAAATTTCCTTTTTGGGGTTTGTCCTGCATTCTCTCTGAGTAACGAGGATTGCCATAAAAACCAGTTGTGTGCGTTTTTTTTTCCTAATGGCGAGACAACTGTGCATTATTTTAAAACACTTGCGAATATGTTTTTAGAAATGGTGTTAGCTTGTGATGCGTAGGAAAATTTCACTTCTGAAGTTTGTTCTGCTCTCACGTGAGGTTAATAAGACTGTGAAGCAAACCACATGAGGTGTGTGTTTAAAAAAACAATTGCAAAAAACTGGAACCGCGTCGATTGATGGAGTATCTGCTAATATTTTGATTGCTATCGTGCACTTCTAAAAGATGTCACCAAGCTACATTCAAAACCACATGCACAGAATCACCCCGCCGGGGTGGCGCGGTGGTTACGACGCTCGAATACTGTTCCCAAGGGTACGGGATCGGTCCCGACCCCGGTGGCCACTTTTCGGTGGAGGCGAATAGCAAGGAGCGCGTGGGCTGTGCGATGTCAGTGCAGGTTAAAGAACCCCAGGTGGTCGAAATTTCCGGAGTCCTTCACCTCGACGTCTCTCATAGCCTAAGTCGGTTTGGGACGTTAAACCCCACCAACCAAACCAAACCAAACATTCACAGAATTTGTCCAAATCTTTTGGCGTGACACTGTACAACATGAATAAAAATGAACAGACGAAATTAGACAAAGATTTGCCTCCACAAAACCTACGTAACTTAAGCCTGATAAAGCTTGTCTAGAATTGGATTTTGCGTGACAATAATGACTGGCATTTAGCAAGGGTTAACGTACGTAATTTTAAAGCTCTCGCTTCGCTCGACCCGCCTCGCTTCGTCTTTGTGCGGCAGCCTCTCTGCGAGCTATACGTCCACTGGGTGTTAGGATTCGACCTGCCGTCTTCGAAACGTCTGAGACGCAGTCAATTTGAAGAAGCGCCTCGACGGGATAATCCATGACGACTGCTGGCACGTCGGGAGCTGTTGCGATCTGTTGGCACCGGTTAAGAGGCAGCGTAGGTATAGTGCAGGCTATCAAGACCGCGCAATTGCCACGACTGCAGCGTGTCCATGGCGTGTCTGCGGTTGAGTGACGTAATGTTTGTCACCTGACTAAGCAGAGGCGAGCGTGCGGTTGCCTTGGTTTCGGCTTAATTATCGAGGGGCTTTAGGTCTCGGCGCCTGAGTGAAGCCATCATGGAGGAAAGAAAACTAAGGAGGGAGCACGCGGCAACACTCTTGAAGCCTAGTCATGAAAAAACAAAAGAGAGCAAGTCGGTATCTACGTGATTAGACCACGTAATAGTGTGCGGTGAAATCTACTCCCGCTGCGCATCTCGCATGCGCGAACCGGCGCCGCGCGGGTTTGCCGCGTGCGCAGCACCGGGGAATCGGCGCGATAACCCATGCTGGCCACAGCAGACAGCCGCGGCAAGGGAGACGCGCGCATTAAAACATACTGACCTCCAGACACAGGAACAGACTGGGAGAGCGAAAACACGGGAGAGGGAACGGCTTCCTCGGCGCTTGGCCTGCGAAGACTGATTGATTGATTAAAACTTTAGTTTACACCGATTTAAGAGGCCCCCTACTCCCCGCTCCTGGCAAGCAGGCCTGAGATACGGGGGCTGGAACCTCCGCTACTAAGGACTGGCGAATATACATTGGTTATTCGAGGCCTCAGCCGCCAGGCGGACGGCTTTCTGCTGGTCAGCGGGGACGTCGCTTCGCAGCAGGGTTACCCAGGCTTCTCTACTTTTAATGTTGTCCATAGCGCCCGGAGACTTAGGGCATTCCCAAAATATATGGTCGAGGGTCCCCCTCGCTTCGCAGGCTTTACATTTATATTTTTTCTCTCATCTATCTGGGTGTAAAACAACCAGACAGGGTTCGGGAAATTTCCGGCTTGTAATCGCCGACACGCTATGGCCTCTTTATTATTTAAGTTAGGATCCGGTGGCGTCATCAGACGTCTTCCTAATCTCTAATTTTCGTTTACTTCTTTATAGGTTTGCAAACGTTCGTCCATCGCCTGGCAGTCAGGCGGCTCCGCGTTTGCCCGGATGTAAAATCATCATCATCATCATCATCAGCCTGATTATACCCACTGCAGGGCGAAGGCCTCTCCCATATCTCTCCACTTAACCCGGTTCTGTGCTAGCTGCATCCACTTGACCCCTGCGAACTTCTTAATCTCATCCGCCCACCTAACTTTCTGCCGCCCCCTGCTACGCTTTCCTTCCCTTGGAATCCAGTTTGTTACCCTCAGCGACCATCGGTTATCCTCTCTTCGCACTACATGTCCTGCCCATGTCCATTTCTTCTTCTTAATTTCCACTAGAATGTCGGTAACTTGAGTTATTTCTCTGACCCACTCTGCACGCTTTCTATCTCTTAATGTTACCCCTACCATTTTTCGTTCCATAGCCCTCTGGGTTGTCCTCAACTTAAGTAGAACTCTCTTGGTTAGCCTCCACGTTTCAGCCCCATAGGTGAGTACAGGCAAGATGCAACTGTTGTATACTTTCCTCTTGAGCGATACCGGTAAGCTGCTAGTCATAATCTGCGAGTGCTTGCCAAATGCGCTCCATCCCAATCTTATTCTTCTTGTTATTTCCTTTTCATGGTCCGGATCTGCGGTTACTACCTGTCCTAAGTAGATATATTCGCCTACTACTTCCAGTATTTCGCTACCTAATGTAAACTCCTGTTCCTTCCCGAGGCTGTTGAACATTACCTTAGTCTTCTGCATATTGATTTTCAAGCCTACCTTTCTACTTTTCCTGTCTAGGTCATCAATCATTATTTGCAGTTCATCTCCCGAGTTGCTTAGCAAGGCAATGTCATCAGCAAATCGCAGATTACTGAGGTATTCTCCATCTAGCCTTATCCCTAACTGCTCCCATTCCAAGTCTCTGAATACTTCCTCTAAACAAGCTGTGAATAGTACTGGGGAGATTGTGTCTCCTTGCCTAACACCTTTCTTTATGGGAATTTTGTTACTTTCTTTATGCAGAACTATGGTTGCTGTGCAGCCACTATATATATCTTCCAGCACTTTCACGTACGGCTCGTCTACCCCCTGATTTCGCAATGCCTGCATCACCGCCGAGGTTTCAACTGAGTCAAATGCTTTTTCGTAATCAATGAAAGCTATGTATAAGGGCTGGTTATATTCCGCGCATTTTTCTATCACCTGATTGATGGTATGGATATGATCGATAGTAGAGTACCGTTTCCGAAACCCTGCTTGATCCTTTGCTTGATTGCAGTCTAAGGTTGTCCTGATTCTATTAGCGATTACCTTAGTAAATACCTTATACGTAACAGACAGTAAGCTGATTGGTCTGTAATTTTTAAGGTCCTTAGAGTCCCCTTTCTTGTGAATGAGGATAATGCTTGCATTCTTCCATGCTTCCGGTACCGTTGATGACACCAGGCACTGCGTATACAGGGTGGCCAGTTTTTCTAGCACGATATCCCCCCCGTCCTTCAGCAAATCTGTAGTTATCTGATCCTCTCCAGCTGATTTCCCCCTTTTCATAGTTTCTAGTGCTTTCTTGACCTCGTCCTTCGTCACTGGTGGAACGTCTGACTGACGAAGGACGAGGTTAAATCATGGGCCGCCTCGTTGCCGGGGATGGACGTGTGTGCTGGGACCCAAATTAGGGTGATTTTGCGATCGATTTTAGCTACAGCTGTTAGAATTCGGGCGGCTTCTTGCGAAACCCTGCCTTTTCCGATATTCCAGAGAGCAGTTTTACTGTCGCTAAAGATCAATCTAGCCTTCGTTCCGACGCAAGCGAGCGCTATTGCGACCTCTTCAGCCGTGTCTATATTTCTGCTTCGGATGGTGGTGAAGACGACTGGTGTGCTGCTACCATTGACTACCGCGGCGACTGCCGCCCTTGATCGGCTGCTTGCAGCGTCTACGTAGGCAACTTCTTTTACTCTGAATTCGTTTGCTATTTTAACCAGTGCTTCTGCTCTTTTCTCCCATCTCTCCTTCTGGTATTCTGGGTGCATGCTGCAGGGGAGAGGACGGACAGTGATGTTCTCGCGACATTGTGGCGGTAGGGCAACCTTGTCGGCTGTGCCCCTATCTATTTTTCGACCCACCCATTCTGAGATGGTTCGACCCGTGCTCGACCTACTTCATCTCTCATGTTGGGCGATGCTCACCGCTTCAGCAAGTTCCGTTCAGCTATTATGCACTCCCATTTCTATCAAGTGTTCCGTAGAAGAGGAGGTGGGTAGACCCAGCGCCCTCTTGACGCAACGCCTGATGAGTGCGTCTATTTCATCTTTTTCATTGGTCCTGATGTTGAGGAATGGTGTGGCATAGCATATTCGGCTTATTATGTACGCCTGCATCAATCTCAAGAGGCTTTTCTCTTTGAGGCCTCTGCCTTTGAATGCAATCCTCCTAAATATCCCTGTTACTTGCGTCGCGTAGGTAGTGAGTTTTTTATCGTTCCGTCGTTATACCAGTCCTCTTGAATAAAAAGTCCGAGAATTCTGATTTGCTGGACTTTTGGTATGGGTTTGCCGTCGACCTTAATTTCTACGTTAAAGTCGCCCTTGCATCTCATTGATTTTGGATTATATATGAAAAGTTCGGATTTTTGCGGAGAGCACGCAAGACGCCTTTCGGCCGCGTAGGACACGATGGTGTCCGCCGCCACCTGTAGGCGGTCCTCTATGCTGCCATCGCTGCCATTGTTCATCCAGAGATTAACGTCGTCCGCGTAAATGCTAACTTTAGATCTTTCATGGCTTTAAGAGCGGCAGGAAGGCCTCTCATCACCACGTTAAAGAGGAAGGGGGAGAGCACCGAGCCTTGCGGTGTTCCTTTACTTCCCAGGTGGACAGTGGGGGATTCTAGATTCTGAAACTTTGTTTCAACGTCCTGTTTGTCAGGAAATCCATTACGTAATTATATGTCCTCTCGCCGACTTCTAATTCCTGCAGTCCCGCGAGAATTGCCTGGTGTTTTACGTTTTCAAATGCTTTTGTTAGATCTAGTGCTAGAATTACCTTCGCGTCTCTGGATTTCGAGTCAATTATGTCATGTTGTAATCGGAGCATTACATCCTGTGTGCACACGCCCGGTCGGAATCCGACCATCTCGTGCGGCCACAGGTCGTTTTTCTCCATGAAATTGGTTAGACTTGTTTGGATTACGTGTTCTATAAGCTTTCCAATGCATGAGGTTAGAGAAGTTGACATGATGGAAAAACAGCGCTACATGCGTGGACGGAGGTGTTTTTCCATCATGTCACCATACCAACTCGCCCAGATGTCTCTTCAATTACAGGTTAGAGAAATATATCTGAGGTTTTCCAATTTCGTGAGCTTCCCAGGTTTTGAAGTTAGCACAACGTTTGCAGTTTTCCACTATTGGGGAAGACGACCGCTACTCCATACTTCTTGCATGTAGTTGGTGAGTGCCGTTATGAAAGCGTCGTCTAGGTTTTGTAGCATTTTATTTGTTGCGTCTTTAAGCTCAGGATTTCGGCTCTAACTTCCGCTTCTGAGATGGGGGCTTTGAGGGCCTCGTTCGGAGGGCCCGCGTATTGTGTAAGAGAGGGATGTTGTATCGCCAACATATGTGTCTACAAGCTTAGTTATTAGTTCCTCGTCAGTTCCCTCGAACGCGTCTTGCCTTTGCTATTGTTGTGTTTGATTGTGTTTTCGAACTGTCGGGATCAAGAAGATATCGTTGCAGTCTCCACGTCTTTGAAAGGCTCATGTTGCCCTCCATTTCATCCCACCTTTTACACCAGTTTTGCTCGCAGAGTTTAATTGCAGAATCCTCAGTTTCCTTATTGCGCCTGGCTATTTTTCGCCCTAGGTTTCGGTTCCATCTCTGACACCGGAGGCGTCTCTTCATACCTTTTTTTTCTTCCCACATGTGTAGGAGTTTCCTGTCAACTGTTTTCGGTGCTTCGTCCCTCCCTAGGGTAATGGTTACGGATTTAACGTGATGCATGAGGGTTTCTGTCCAATCGTCGATGTTTTCAATATTTTCGTCCATGTTTGCGGATTCCCTAATTTGTCTGAATTTCTCCCATTCGGTAGCGCTGATGATCTTTTGTCGTCTTACTTTGACTCCCCGTTTAAGCGTTATTTCGAGGACGTAATGATCGCTTCCAAAGTTGAGCGCTATGTTCTTCCACCTAAGCTCCTCTATGTTTTTGGTGAATGTTAAGTCAGGGGTTGTGTCTTTGCTCACACCGTTTCCTACCCTGGTTGGGAAGCCAGAGTCTGTCTGCAGGGTGAGGTTTAATTCGTGAAAATCTTCCCATAACTGCCTGCCCTTCGGATCTTGCCTATTATATCCCCACTCTTGGTGGCAAATGCTGAAGTCTCCTACAATTAGCAGGGGGTTGGCTCCGGCTGCCTTCATTGCTTTGCGAAATAATGTCTTGAACCTAACTTTGCGCTGCTGAGGAGAGCTATATATGTTTAGAACGAAAATACTGGGTACATTCTTCCTGCCCGTGATGATTTCAACGAAAACCGCCTCAATATCGCGAGAACTAATTTCATGTTCGATCACCGCTACGTTCCTTTTGACGAATGTAGTGACCCGAGATTTTCCCCCCGACCACTAGCAAACGCTTGATATCCTGATAATGTCATTACTCCTTTGCCAGTTTCCGGTAGGGCTACGGCTAGAGGTTTTTCAACCATTTGCTCGAGATGTTGTTGCATTAACGCTCGCTTGCGCGGTAATCTTCTGCAATTCCACTGCCATGGGGTCGAATTAATCTGTGGTTGCGTTTTGCCCATGTTGGAATTGGTCACGTATCCCTTCTCTCACTGTTTTCCTTTCTGCCATAGCAGCAAGAGCCGCTTTTGTTTGTTTAGATTGTTCCTGAATTCGGTTTAGGGCGCCTATGATGTTGGTAATGCCTGTCTCGAGCCGCTCTAGTCTCGCCCAGTATTTGGCGTCTAGTCTATGCCCTATTGCCGCCAGCGGATCCGTTTCTCCACCTCTTCGTTTCTGCGGGGGAGGTGGTCTGCACTGTTAGTGATCACTGCGTCCTCCTCCGTGTCTGACGCCGCGGGTGGTGTTAGCACCTCTGGCGTCGCAGGTGGAGGTGTCGATTTGGCTACTTGTTTTGCGGGGGGAGCCTGTGGAGGCGGCGGAGCCCCGGAATTTGGCTGTGATTTGGATTGGCGGAGGTCCCTGGTGAGTTTCTTAATTATTTCCCTCAGTTCCTCGACTTCCATTCTCAACTTTTCTATTTCTTTATCTTTTCCTTTGTTTTCCTCATCTTTAGTCTGGGGTACCCCACTGCTGAAACTCCCTGTTTTGCTGTCCCCGCTCGGGCTTCTCTTTTGGGTGGCCGATTGTTTTCTTGGGTCCCTGGAGTTGGCCGTGGCTCTGGATTCGGACCCCGACCTGTACTTGGATCCGGACCGCTCCTTGCTGCTGCGGGAGCTTGAGTGGTGACGTCGGTTGGCGTCCTCCAACTGCGGGAAGTTCCCACTCAGCGCCCGGAAGCCTCCGACCGTCTTAAGAATATCCGCGTTGGTCAAGGTGGTATTTTCTGAATTTCGAGCGTCCTCTGCGGCCGCTCTCAGGTGTGGTGTCGGGATATTGCTGCTGCTTGTTGTGCTGCTGCTGCTCCTGCTGTTCGGCGATTTTCTGCTCCCATTGACGTTTTTTGGTCTGGTAGGGAGTCCTGTAGAGCTCTCTGCACTTCTTGTCGCCAAGCGGATGGTCTTTACCGCAGAGCTGACATTTTATTTCGCAGGTGTGTCCCTGATCTGGGCGCTCTTCTCCGCATCCTCTGCACATAGCGTTATTGGGATCTGGGCAGACATCTTGGTGGTGCCCTAGGCGCCCGCATGCGTTGGAAACCTCGTATTTCTTTCTATATAATACACATCTTTGCCATGTAAGTGAGAGTTTCACCCACCTCGGAACCTCTGACTTTTCAAACAGTATGAGCACGGTGGTTGAGCTCCTGCCCAGGCGCCTGGCTCCTAGCACGGGGGGGTTTGCCTTTGATCGTGCGTAGCCGTTGCACTATTTCTTCCTCGGTGATGCGAAGGGGAATGTCGTGTACCACTCTCTTGCTGCAGTCTTCGGGCATAGAGACGTACGCCATGGTTTCAATTTTCTGACCCTCGATATCGAGGATGCGTAGTGCGACGTATTTTCTTTTCCGTTCTTCGCTGTCTGTTGCAATGAGGATACACTGCTGTATTGTGTTGACCGAGAAAGTGTCTTCCGCAGCCTCTCTGATGTTTATATTCGCGTTGCGAGCGATCAACTCCGCAAGTTCAATGCTGCCCTACTTAAGTAGGCGGCTGACTCCGCCCCGCGGGCGGATAATTATTCTGTCAGTTCCGTCGGGTATTTTGATCGATTGCCTTTCAACCGACTTTGCTGCCAATCTCTTTCCGGCGAGCTTGGACGCGGCTCGCTCTCTCCTTTGATCATCGGTGACGCTGCGTTCCTCGTTATCAATTGGCACCGCCTTTCCTCTTTTCTTAGCAATAAACCACTGACCAGGTTATTTCAGCTCCGCAGGTTCTATGCTCTTTCCCTCCACGGTTTCCATCATTTTCGTCGAGCTTCTAAACGGCCGGGGGTGCCTTTGTTTGCCTAGGCCGAACTAGTCCTAGCGTCCCCCATGGCTTGCGAAGTTGTTCAAAGCCTCACAAATCTGCGAAAGAATCGGCCCACCTTGGAGTCTTGATAATCCGCGGTGAGCACTTCCTGAATAGAGTGGATCCCCAAAAAATTTCCGAAAACCAGTGGCCGAAATAGAGCGCGAGTGTTCGGGGTCGAAGAAGCCCATCGATTGCACGTCCGCTCTCCAGCTTGGTCGGCATGGAACTCTCCCTGGCCTGCGAAGGTTGGCTGCGTGACGTCACGCTTTCTCAGTTTTCTTTTTAGCCTCCATAGAATTCGTAGCTTTCACGTGGTTTCTCCTCGGTTCAAGGAAAAACACGCACATTGCGAAGAAGTTACGGAGAGGAGTAGTAAAAGCTTTCGCGTTTAAAAAACGAGACCATCCAAGTAAAGAAACCTTCAGGCGGCCATTTATACTTTTTAGAGCTCTTTTTAATGCAAAGCAAATGTTAGTAACCGCGTTGGTTGCGATTTCAGACACGACACGTTTCCGACACCTCTCACTAAGTTCATTCATTCTATAATGAACAGCTGAGAAATACCATAACCTTACACAGTTTCGAAAATTGCTAGTAGCTTTCTTGAAAGTTTGTGAGTTCTATTTGGGTCGGCCTTCTTTCTTCCTGGACGCCGATATTCATCCAGGCTTTTGCGTTCTCTCCTGAAAGTACTGTAGCAGTACTTGCTGTCGAGCTAGTTGGTTCATGCCATATATTGCAATGGCGTGTCTTTCGTGCCGTTCCACTTCTAGTAGAGAATGTAGTGAACTGCTAGAGCGCGCCAGTGTTGGCAGTTGGTTTAAAAACTCATTTAATGCAGCTGTATATTATAGTTATTTTGCTCCTAAGTGCATTCATGAAACCTCCGGACCGCACGGCTCGTTTCATTTTTTGACGAAACGAAAAACTAACACCAGGCTGCTACAAGAAGCGAACATCCTAACAGAACACGTGTATGTGGCGGTGACCGCGCTTAGTTTTATATATATATATATGTATATATATATATATATATATATATATATATATATATATATATATATATATATATATATATATATATATATATATATATATATATATATATATATATATATATATATATATTCGTTATATATATATATATATATATATATATATATATATTCGTTATATATATATATATATATATATATATATATATATTCGAATGCCGCATATATATATATATATATATGCGGCATTCGTTCAGTAGGGCCTCAAGAGCGTCGGACAAGAAAACGCGTCCGCGGTCGCTGAGCTGTTCCTTCGGAGTCCCGTGGCGAAGGATCAAATTGTTGAGAAGGAACAAAGCAACGTCTTTTGCGGAGGCAGAGGGTAACGGTGATGTTTCAGTGCAGCGTGTAAGATGGTCTACTTGCCACGATAACCCATCGGTTTCCAGCAGGAGTAGTAGGAAGAGGGCCATAGAGATCTATGCCAACGCGGTCAAACGGACGAGCAGGGCAGGCTAACGGCTGCAATGCAACAGGGGACTTGTGAGGAGTTTTTCGGCGTTGACAAGATTCGCAAGCGCACAAGAAATGTCTTACAAAGCGGTACATTGCACGCCAGTAAAATCGCAGACGTAGGCGCGTGCAGGTTTTCAATATGCCACCGTGAGCACATTGAGGGTCACCATGGTACGCAGCACAAATGTCGGCACGGAGATGACGCGGGATGACTAGAAGCCACATCCGTCCATCAAGCAAATAATTGCGGCGATAGAGAAGACCATCACGAATGGAGAAGTGGTGGGGTTGGCGGACGAGCGCTTTGGATGAATGACCGGGAGTAGGACTTGAGACAAAATCCAAAGTGCATTGATCCAGGGGTCATTCCGCTGCTCGGTAGCCATTTCGATAGTGGCAAGAGTCGACAAATCGTAGACACAGACGTGGTCAGACGAAGTATCTCTAGGCAATGGCGAGCGGGAAAGAGCATCCGCGTCCGTATGCTTCAGGCCTGATCGATAAATGGCATGAATGTCAAACTCCTGGAGACGGAGAGCCCAGCGAGCAAGGCGACCGGATGGGTCTTTCAGAGAGGCAAGCCAACACAAAGCGGGGTGATCGGTCATAACGTAAAACGGTCGGCCATACACATAGGGACGAAATTTTCCGATGGCCCAAATAGTGGCCAAACATTCCCTTTCTGTGACTGAATAATTAGATTCTGCTTTCGTCAATATTTGGCTGGCGTATGCCACAAGATACTCGCTGTAACCAGACTTACATTGGGTAAGGACGGCACCAAGCCCAATACCGCTGGCATCAGTGTGGATCTCCGTAGGCGCAGTCGGATCAAAGTGGCATAGAATGGGAGGCGAAACCAAAAGGCGGCGTAAAGTGTCGAAGGCTTTATCGCCGGCTGAAGTCCAGGCAAAAAGGTCGGAGCTGCGGGCAAGGAGCTGGGTCAGAGGAGCGATGATAGAGGCGAAATTCAAGAGAAAACGTCGAAAGTAGGAGCAGGGGCCGATAAAGCTCCGGAGTTGCTTCAGGGAGGTTGGCTTCGGAAACTCTGCAACTGCGCGAAGTTTGGTGGGGTCGGGAAGAATGCCGTCCTTAGAGACTAGGTGGCCTAAAATTGTGAGTTTTCGAGCGGCAAAGTGGCACTTCTTCAAATTCTATTGAAGCCCAGCATCGGCGAGACGTGAGGACATGCTTTAGACAAAGAAGGTGAGAAGACAAGTCGGTAGAAAAAACTCTGATGTCATCCAGGTAACAAAGACAGGTCTCCCACTTGAGTCCACAAAGAACAGTGTCCATCAGGCGCTCGAAAGTAGCTGGGGAATTGCAGAGGCCAAAGGGCATAACGTTGAACTCTATAAGCCGTCCGGTGTTAAAAAGGCAGTTTTCGAGCGGTCATCATCAGCTATCGGTACCTGCCAGTAGCCAGAGCGCAAATCCAAAGAGGAGAAATACTCGGCTCCCTGTAAACAGTCCAAGGCGTCGTCGATTCGCAGCAGAGGATAGACATCTTTGCGCGTGATTTTGTTAAGCCTACGGTAATCGACGCAAAACCAGGTGGAACCGTCTTTCTTGGTGACCAAAACAACCAGAGAAGCCCATGGACTGTTAGATGGCTGTATGACGCCCCGACGAAGCAAGTCGTCCACGTTGTCAGCAATGACTCGGCGCTCAGAGGCCAACACGCGATAAGGACGCTGTCGTAAAGGTGCGTTTGTACCAGTGTCGAGTGTGTGCGTAACGACAGACGTGCGACCCAGAGCAGTGTGAGGAAGGTCGAATGCAGATGTGAAGTTCTGTAGAAGAGCAGCGAGTTGATCGCGTTGTGCGGGTGGAAGATCTGCGTCAATAGCGTGTTGAAGAACATCGGGTGGTGTCGAAGCGGTCGCTCTATCGCAAGAGCTGAGAACATTAACGTTTAATGAAGTAGGCGTGGCAGGAAGAGTATTTACGAGCGCGGGATCAAATTCTTCAATACGACCGAGACACTCGCGGCGTAGCAGGACGGACGGGTACGAAAATGGATTTGAGACGTGCATTGCACTAAGGCCATCTTCGAACTTGAGAACAGCAAATGAAAGCAGGAGGCAGGGATGGCGTGAAGCGGCGTCGAAAGGTGCGAAGAAGACAGTTGAAGCAGTAGCGCTTTCACAGGAGTGTGGAACGAGCGCAGGAGAAAAGGGATGAATGTCTGTGTCATTGGCTACAAGGAGTTTTGCAGACAGGGTAGGGACGTCACACAAGACGGTATCACAAAGAGCTAAAAAGCAAACTTCCGCGCGGGCGCAGCCAATAATGGCCCGATGAGTGGAAAGGAAATCGCATCCCAGGATGGTGTCGTGTGAGCAGTGAGACAGTACAATAAACTCGATGGTGTATAAGACGTCTTTGATGAGAACACGGGCCGTGCACGCCGCTGAGGGATGAATGCGCTGTGATGAGGCGGTGCGAAGCGAAAAATCGGAAAGCGTGGCGATCACCTTACTAAGACGACGGCAAAGAGCTTCACTGATGACGGATACGGCAGCACCCGTGTCGACAAGAGCGAGAACTACGACGCCGTCAACAAACACTTGTATTACGTTAGCGGGGGAACACGGAGGACTTGAAAAATTTTAACCAAGCGCAGTTCTTGCCCCGGGAACTGCGACTCTTAGTTTCCCTCAACAGCGCCGGTAGAACGTCGGGGAAGAGGGGGCGGGGAACGGCGACGAGGGACGATGATCGGCGAGTTGTATACATTTGATTGTCACGAAATACAAAGTCGGAACAGGGCGGAGTTCTCGGCGAGGGCTGGTCTGTATCGTAGGAGTAGTTCCAGAGGTCAGGTCGAGAAGGTGGAAGGCGTTGGCAGCAAAAGCGTGCGACATGGCCCGGCAGCCCGCAAGAGTAGCAGATTGGCCGGTTGTCCGCGGTACGCCAAGGGTTCGTAGGGCGTTGGCGTACCCTTGGAATAGGGACATGGAATGCAGACCCAGGCAAAGGCTAAGGAAGGTTGGAAGGAGCGGCCTGGTAGGAAAAAGATGCTGATGGCATTAGCGGCCTGACCGCAAATTGGGCGTAAATCAGTGGTTTTGTTACTTGCGCTGGCACGGGGCTGGGCGGAAGCACAGGGCTGGGCGGGAGCATGGAGCTGGGCGGAAGGACATCAGCGATGTGATCTTGCACGGCACGCCGTATGGTAGTGGCCAAAGACGGAGCTATGTCAGGAGCAAGGCGGCCAGTATCCTGTAACTGAGGGACCAGTGATAGCTGGCGGGCGACCTCTTCTCGAACGAAAACTTTGATTTGTTGAAGCAAAGGGCTGTCCTCTGATGGGGTAGAACCGCCAAGCGCCAGTGTAGAGATGGCGTCATCTGTAACACCGGACCGCCGGGTAGAAGCGCGCTTCTTACGAAGCACGTCGTAGCTCTGGCAAAATTTGATAACGTCACTGACCGTGGTAGAATTTTTCACCCAGAGCATCTGGAACGCGTCGTCAGAGATGCCTTTCAGGTTGTTTTCGATCTTCTCCGCATAGGACATCAGCGGATCGACAAGCTTGCACAGGTCCACGATGTCTTCTATAGAACTGGTGAACGACTCTTCGGCATGCTGAGTGCGCTCACACAAGCGTTGTTCTGCCCGGAGCTTGCAAACTGCAGGGCGGCCGAACACTTCCGCAAAAATCTTTTTAAATTCAGACCAAGATGACAGGTCTGCCTCATGGTTGCGAAACCAGAGGTTCGCCACGTCAGTCAGAAGATTGCGCTACTTAGCTTGGTAGCGTCGTCCCATCTGTTGTAACTACTGACGCGCTCTTATGCCGACAACCAGTCGTCGACGTCTTGGCTGTGCTACTGAAGAGGCACGGATCACGCTGCCGTAGAGCTCCAGAACACAGCACGGTGGTTGGTATTGGCGACGATGTCGAGGCAATGTCGTCCGGAATGCTGGAAGCAGAGGGTAATGTGCGGCTTCTTAGTTGCAGTGTGGACGGGAACGTACCCAGAAGCACCTGCACCAATTGTAGGGGTGTGTTTATTCAGTTGACACAGATGAATCCAGCTGCTCGGGATGAACTCGCAGCGAGGCGTAAGGCGTAGCGATTCACCCAGACAACGACCAAATTCTTCGTCCTCGAGCGTGCCAGCACGCGATGCATGGCAGTGGCTATGAAGACGAAGATTACCACGCATAATATATATATATATATATATATATATATATATATATATATATATATATATATATTTTGTGTTTAATTATCTCTCCCCTAAACAGATTACATTACTAATTTCTGTGATTATTCAAGTAAACATTAAAAAAAAGACAAAGTACCATCCCCAACGCTTTTCTTGGCCTCGCCGACTGTTGGCTTCTTTCCTTCATGTATTATAACGAGCACCCTCATGGATAGAACTGCTACCCTGGGTATCGGAGACGTATGCTCTGAACCGATACGTCTCACTGGTCGAGGCACCCCACAGGGTTCGGTGTTGTCGCCCACATTGTTCAACGTGGCGATGGCAGGACTTCCTCCGCTGCTGTCAAGAATTCCTGATCTGCATCATTCGCTCTATGCTGACGACATCACGTTGTGGATCACCAAAGGCTCTGACGGCCACATCCAAGACAGCCTTCAAGAAGCAATTGAGATGATACAGCATTACGCATCTGAGCGCGGGCTTACATGCGCGGCTGAGAAATCAGAACTGCTTGTCATTCGTGCACGAGCGAGGACCCAAGTAGTCAACCGGGAAATCGGCTTGCATCTCGAAGGAATTCCCATCCCTAGAGTGGATCGACTAAGGGTACTGGGCCTGTATCTGCAGAGCAACGGCAGAGCGACCTACACTATACAGCTGCTCAAGAAGCAATTCGCGCAGGTGGCGCACTTGATCCGCCGTATTTCCAATAAACGTGGGGGGCTCAAGGAAAGAGATACCATGCGAATCGTGCAGGCGCTATTAATCAGCCGTATGACGTTTCACGCCGCTTATCACAAGTTCAATCGAACTGAACTAAATCATCTGAACATCTTTCTACGATCGGCAGTAAAGACAGCCCTCGGACTTCCCCCGTACACCTCGACGCATCGCCTGCTTCAGCTTGGCCGCCACAATACCGCAGAAGAGCTGATAGAAGCCCAAAGGAATGGCCAACTCACGCGCCTTCGAGACACTAGAGTGGGCCGGACTGTTCTCCGTAGACTAGGCTACCCGGAGCCGACAACACCGCTGCAACAGAGGTACCATGCCATCTCGCCCAAACTGGCAGCTAAGATCAGGGTCGCGCCAGTTCCGAAGAATATGGACCCCGCACTCCACACTGGTCGTAGGACCGCTAGAGTCAAGGCACTCCTGCGCCAGTACAGAGGTGTCCAAACTGTTTTATATGTCGACGCGGCGAGATATCCATCGGGCACTGACGCTATGGCGCTAGCTGTTACGGACGCCAACGGCTCAATTAAGATTACGGGCTCCGTTCGTGGCAGGAATTCGAGCACGACGGCTGAGGAGACTGCCATAGCGGTAGCACTCATCTTCATACACCACATGGACACAGGTTACAAACATCCCACCAGTTCGACATACACAATAATCACAGATTCACAAGCTGCGTGTCGCGCCTTCGCGAAGAATACATTATCTTTCGAGGCTTCACGCGTGCTCTCAACTATAAACTATCATACCTTTCCCAATGTTAAAATTGTTTGGACTCCTGGTCACTCCTCCCTTCCTGGCAACGAGAGTGCGCACGCGCTCGCCCGAGCAGCAACCTTCCGGGCGCTGTCGACGGAAGCGGATGAGGAAGTAGACACAGAGGACGCCAGCACAGTTCCACAGTCTTACACCCACATTACACTATATTACCGCACACAAAGAAGAACTCTACCACCGCCGCACCCAACACTCACCAAGGCCGAAGCTGTGGCATGGCGACAATTGCAGACTCACACGTATACAAATTTGTACCACAAACATTTGTTCTTCCCCACCCGCTACCCAGATAAATGCCCCACCTGCCAACAACACCGACCTACACTATACCATTCTGTTTGGGCCTGCCCAAAGCCACCCGGCGGCATTGCACCTGTACCTCACCCCACCCTCTCATCTTGGGAAGATGCCTTGTCCCGCACGGAGCTGGCCGAACAACGCTGGCTAATCGAGCGGGCCGAGAGGATTGCCGTGGCCCATGGGCTTATGGACTGACGTGTATTTATTTCTTCTGAGACCGCTTCATCAGCACCAAACCGCAAGACCAGCGACAGCTGTTCTGGCGGGCCTGCAGGATTGAGGCGGCACATGGAGCCCTGGACTGAGGGCTCCACTCAGGAAGAAAAGGAAGTTTACATAATAAATGTTTTTCCTCCTCCTCCTCCTCCTCCCTCATTTCCCCTTAATTGATCTGCTTGTAGCTTGCGGGGGTCTCGGTTCTGGCAGTCGTGAAGCCATAGGTAGCGTAAGAGGGTTCTAGCACAGCTTTCGCCCTCGCTCTTGATCACGTTCAACGTGACGCTGGCGGTATAAAGGACGTTCCACGTCCGCCGCTATGGCTGAGGGTGGCGCTGGTGAACACTCTCAAGGTTCGTATACAGACAACATAAATACCCAAGAAAGTAGCAGGGGGGACAGCGGCCGATGTAGCTCAGTTGGAAGAGCACCGGACGCGTTATTCGGAGGTCGTGGGTTCGGTTCCCACCATCGGCGCGTTGTTTTTTCTTCTACTTTGTGTTTAATTATCTTTCCCCTAAACAGATTACATTACTAATTTCTATGATTATTCAAGTAAACATTAAAAAAAAAAGACAAAGTACCATCCCCAACGCTTTCCTTGGCCTCGCCGACTGTTGGCTTCTTTCCTTCATGTATTATAACGAGCCCCCTCATTTCCCCTTAATTGATCTGCTTGTAGCTTACGGGGGTCTCGGTTCTGGCAGTCTTGAAGCCATAGGTAGCGTAAGAGGGTTCTAGCACAGCTTTCGCCCTCGCTCTTGATCACGTTCTACGTGACGCTGGCGGTATAAAAGACGTTCCACGTCCGCCGCTATGGCTGTGGGTGGCGCTGGTGAACACTCTCAAGGTTCGTATACAGACAACATAAATACCCAAGAAAGTAGCAGGGGGGACAGCGGCCGATGTAGCTCAGTTGGAAGAGCACCGGACGCGTTATTCGGAGGTCGTGGGTTCGGTTCCCACCATCGGCACGTTGTTTTTTCTTCTACTTTGTGTTTAATTATCTTTCCCCTAAACAGATTACATTACTAATTTCTGTGATTATTCAAGTAAACATAAAAAAAAAAGACATAAAGTACCATCCCCAACGCTTTCCTTGGCCTCGCCGACTGTTGGCTTCTTTCCTTCATATAAGAGATGTAAAACGTAGCAAATTTAGTAAAGAACTCGGTAAGTGAAGTTTCCCTGGCGGCAGGAGGCCATAAAATTTATTCATTCTTTTATATAGGTATGTTTACTCACAAGGATGACTTCAGTCAGTGGTTAGGTGAGGGCGCTACACTAATTGAGGTCGGCACTGCGGGTTGTCCAGTCTTCGTATGTGTGAATGTTGTAAGCATAGCTGTAGCGGGAGCGGAAGCTCAAGCAGCTGTTTATAGTTTGCGTAGACAGCACCAAGAGTGGGGCTGCGCTGACCATTCGATGTCATGCCACGAACATCGATTGTTCAATATATTTCGCACGTTTTTGTATCCGCCTGAAACATTTAGTTTTACAATTACATTAAGTCGCGCGGTGCAATTCACTGGAACAAAAGTACAGATAGAGCTCATCGCGGTCAACCAGTAACACCCAGGAAAGCTGGGTATGTTTTCAGCTAACGAAACTGTGAAACCGAAACACTGCATAAATCACGAAGAATCATAGAAGAAGAGGGAGGAGTCTTCATTCAGGATGATTCGCTCATCTCATGTCTGTCGATCAAGCGCATTCCACAGAGCAGAAATGGTTGATGTTTCAGTAGCCGCCTAAGACAGGGGCATCAAGCGGAGGGAATCTTCTCTATGCGCAGCCATATGCCCTTGTCAGGAACCAGAACGATGAAGCTTGACCGGAAGCTGCCTTGAGTCTGCATAAAATGAGTGAGCAAGTAATATTAGTTTTGTTAGCCACTTATTTCTGCTAAACAGAGAAGGAAACACAAGCTTAAGCACAAAAGTAAAGAAAGACAGGAACACGACGTTTTCCGACCACATAATTTGTTATTTTTATTGAAAATGAATAAACTCGAGCCGGGTATTTATTATCCTGCTTACTTCGTTAGTGCACTGAAGAGTAACGGCGTAATGTTTTGCTACTTGCTTCTTCCTTAGAGACACCATTTCCTTATATTCACAAGACATTCAGCGTCTGTACGATTACATGTAACTGTAACTGTTGAAGTTCACTTTTAATCACTAACTCAACAAAACTTGGTGCCATGTTAAGAGATTCTATTTCTGGCGCCCTGATGCTCAGGGGCGTCCGTGCAAAATGAGAGTGACAGAAGAGGTGTGGCTTTACAGGCCGCTGAATACAGAAATCCCAACTGGATTGGATTGTTTAATGTCGCCACCACGGAGAGAGAGTGTTCTGTGCAGCGCCAGAGGTCTGCAGAAACATCTATCCAACTAGCGTGCACGCAAGAACTACTGAGATCATTTGTTTGTATGGGTTAACAGCTTAACATAGCGTTAGTGTGGCAAATTGTACATCACGGTAAAGGAAACTTCCTGAAAACGGCAATCTAATAGAGCTGTAATAGACTATATGTGCCCCTGTATGATGCTTGCATAGTTTCTGGTTGCGAGGAAACAGCCTAACCTACAATTGACCTTTCCATTTGTTCGTGAAAAGTTTGCAGTACGGATACAGAGACAACTTTTCTTAAAGCGGCAGGTGGAAATTCTGCCAAGCATCACCTTCGGTTCTTCGCTAGGCGATAGCTTCAGCCTAGATACGAGCGTTGCCAAGGACACCCTGAGCATGAGTTCCGCGTAGCGCAGAGCGATGCAGTTTCTGGGGCCAGCTCCGTACGGCAAGTAGGCCATCGCTGTTATCTTGCGCTTGTTTTTACTGCTGAACCTGCGTCAAAATGAGGGAGGAATGTGCGAATCTCCAGCTAGATGATATGTTCTTATTTTTGTTTCCAAAATAAGTAGTTTTCAAATATTTTCAGTTTAGGACAGTTTGAAATTGATAAGACGTCTGTCTAAGCAGAACGGTTGAAAATAAACTTTGCGCTTCGACCCCTCGCCCTGCTGGTACTCATAAAAGGAGAGTGTATCAGAGATCGTATCAATACTTTTAATGTTGGGAGCTCCTGAATTTCACGCGTGGAAAGTGTTGTTACTTTCCAAGAGACACCAGGTCTGAAAGCGAATTCTCTCTCCTTTCCACAGAAGTATCAAAAGAAGTTCCCGAAAATAGCAAACATTTCAAGAAGCACTGTGTGGGCCAGCAGGCAAAATAAGTTTCCAGCCAAAACCTATAGCAGCCAGTGAAGTGCTCCTTAGTGCAGAATTGTGACGGCTTGAAATTGCTAGACTTTTCGAAGAAAAAATGGCTGCGACTTATTTCGGCTAATACCGGTTATACAAGCAAAAGCTTTGATTATGTTGTGTTCCCAAGCCAGGTAAGCTCGTATATAACCTGTAGTGTACTGAATGAAAGCTCGAATATAAGCATGGCCAGACAGGGTTTGCTGTGGCTTAACTCCTCCGTGCCTCCGTGCCTCCTTGCGAACCCCAAGGACACCACAGCCGGATCATGACGACACGAATGTGTCGAGGCCATTTTGAAAGAAGAAGTCACAGGCGGCGAGCCAGGTAGCTAATGGTGGCGCTGGAAGGAAATAGTAGGCAGTGGACTGGAGGGCTGTGTGGCATTGTATCACGCAACGTCGTATATCTGTGAAGATATGCACCGTAACGAATAAAGCTTTCAGGGTGTAGGAAGAACAAGAAGAAGCAGCAGGTGGGCGAAGTAGGAGAAGCGGAACAGCAGCAGAAGCGAGCTCCGCCGGCTCTGGGCGCTGCAAGTGCGAAGGAGCGCGGCACCAGCTCTACGCGCCGCGCCTGAGGTCAAATCTGGCACGCCGATAACCTTGGCTCCAGCTAGGCCAGTAAAGCTTTCGCTTTACAAACATTTGAATTGGTCTTGTGGTTTACACTGATGCAGAAGTACTGTGAACACTTTCGCGATAGTAACAAATGGACTTCCAATCCTCCATTCAAAACACGAATAAATCCATAAGAAAGTAAAAACAAGGAAGCATGTGCTCTAGCGCACTCTTTTGTAAAGCCATGGCTTTCTTACCAAACTTTGGGATAGAATTGCATTACTAGAATTAAAGAATAGTAAGAGAAGCTGATTCTCAATTGAAAACATGTGGAGATCCAGCAATTATAAACATTTAATCTGATCTTTTAACTTATTCGAATGGCGAACCTCAAAACGCCTTTTGCAGCCGTTAAATGTTTCTTGCTGTTGCTGACTGCATGAAATAAACATGATTTGAGGAGGGAATATATGTCTGTTGCCAACAGTATATCATTCCGTACGTTTAGTGGTTAAAATCCACTTCAGAGCGTAGAGAGAATGCCGTGGTCTAAAATTAAATGCGCTAGACATGTCACCCCCTTTGTACTTTCTTGCGGGTTTATTCGTATTTACAGTGTACCGGGCGGCGGTCGTTGGTACGTGAAAAAACGTTTTTGACCATATACGGGAGTATGCTTTGAGGATGTAGTGAAGCTGAGCGTGGTTCGGCTGCCTCTCTACTGCTTTTTGAATATTAGAATAGTCCATGAAATCCGTGCCTTTATTCCGATTATAATTTTACAGCTGTCTTATTTCTATTTGACTACCTGCGATGGCCCGTTCACAGGCTGCACATATTGCCTTTTTGGATCTGTTATCAATGGCGAGGCTGGCCAATTGAAAAGAAAAAAAAAATTGGGACTCTTAAAATGGCGGCAAAAAGGGTAATTATTCAAAAAACATTCCTTCAAAGTACTCAGTTCAGTCGTTCAGTCGTGTCCGACTCTTCGTGACCCTATGGACCATGTCACGCCACGCTTTGCGGTCTCTCACTATCTTCCGAACATCACATAACTTCGTCTGCAGTGCCTTGAGGATGCCATCTATCCACCGCGTTCGCTGCCTACCCCTTCTCAGGCGACCCTCAACCTTTCCCAACATCAAATCTTTCTCCAGCGACTCCTCTATCCTCATCAGATGACCAAAGTAGCTGAGCTTTAACTTTAGAATTTGACCCTGCAATGAGCAGACAGGGTTTATGGTCGACAATATCGACTGATTTGTCCTTCTGGCAGTCCAAGGAACTCTCAAGAGTCTTCGCCAGCACCACAATTCAAACGCGTCAATTCTTCGGCGGTCAGCCTTTTTCACAATCCAACTCTCGCATCCATACATCACAACTAAAAAGACCATAGCACGAGTTATACGGATCTTGTTTGGCAGACTAATGCCTCTGCTCTTTACTAGGCGGTCAAGGCTAACCATTGCTCTCTTTCCCAAAAGCAGGCGTCTCCTAATTTCATGGCTGCAGTCTCCTTCTGGGGTAATCTTGGAGCCCAAGAACAGAAAATCTGTCACAGCTTCCACTTCTTGTCCATTGATGCTCCAGGACTTGATAGGGCAAGACGCCATGATCTTTGTCTTTTTAATGTTCAGTTTAAGCCCAAACGTCTCACTCTCTTCTTGTACGCGCATCAGAAGTCTCTTGAGTTCCACTTCACTTTCTGCCATTAAAGTTGTATCATCCGCATATCAAGATACGTTTTCCAGCAATCTTCACTCCATCTGAAGACTCATCCAGACCGGCCTTCCTCATGATGCACACTGCATATAGGCTAAATCGGCAGGGCGACAGTATGCAGCCTTGCCTCACTCCTTTCTCGATCGGAAACCAATCAGTAAGACCATGCCCAGTTCTGACTGTGGCCTCTTGCCCTTCATACAGGTTCCTGAGGAGACGGATGAGGTGAAATGGAACTCCCATCTCTTGGAGAGCTTGTCACAATCTGCTGTGATCTACGCAGTCAAACGCTTTCGCATAATCAATAAAGCAGAAGTAGATGGGTTTTTGTAACTCTCTCGCTTTTTCCATGATCCTCTTGCACGTCCGGAGCTCCCGATCCACATACTTCTGCAGCCTACCTTGGAGGATTTTCAACATCACCTTGCTAGCATGCGAAATAAGCGCGATCGTGCTGTAGTTGGAACAATCTTTGGCACTGCCTTTCTTTGGAATGGGGATGTAAACTGACCTCCTCCAATCCTGTGGCTACTGCAGGGTTGTCCAAATCTTCTGACATAATGTATACAGAATGTAACGGCGTCATGGTTGAGGTTTTGAATCAACTCAGCTGGAATGCCATCAATTCCGCTAGCTTTGTTCTTAGCAAGGCTGGCTAAGGCCCATTCAACTTCACTCTTCAGAATGCCCGGCTCGAGATCAGTAATCACAACCGTCTTATGTAGGGTTTGCACATTCGGGTCCTTCTTGTACAGTTCTTCTGTGTATTCCTGCCACCTCTTCTTTATGTCTGAAGCTTCAGTGAGGTCTTTGCCTCGTTTTTCCTTTATGACATCCAGCTTAGCACAGAAGCTTCCTTTGATACTATTCCTTGGTAAATTACCGCGTAATTCGGTACACCTTGCCGGAAAGATTATTTTCGCATCTCAGTGTTTGAGTATATACTATGCGACAACTTTTTGTTTTGAGTGCCGAAAAAAGTTAGAGGGTTGTAGAGTACGTGGCACTAGCCAAAAGCTCTGTCTGCAGCCGGCCTTCTATTAGGGTTGCTGCCTGCGCTAGTGCTTTTTTCTGCTACTAGCTGGCCTCATTTATGAAAGGTGGTTGCAACCGTATGTGCCTGAAAAATTTGTTAGGATGAAATTGATTATTTTGACTGCTACTCTATTAAGTTGAAAATGTGACCTATATAAGCACTGTCTTGAAAAACGAGTGCAGCGCGTTTAGTGTATTGTAGAAGTATCATATGTACAAACCACGACTCTTCTACCCTGCTTGGGAAGAGAGGGGACCGACACCTTGGCTGTGCTACCACGTAAAGTGGTCGACGTTTTCGAACTGAATCTTTATTTTTATGGGCTGGCCACACTGTGCAATTTGAGCGATGTGAATGTGGTTCTCGTGCGTCAGAGAAGTAACAAAAGTCTCAGAAAAGCTCGGCTGAAGCGGATAAGAACCAAAGAATTTCTCGTGGGAAGCAATTATAACTCAAATTAACCTTGTAGTGCTTTTGTGAGTGATGTAAAGACAGTACCTTTTGGTAAGAAAGTTATAGGACGGATGTTTCGATTGTGACAGAAAGTGGTAAGGAGATAATAAGATAGTTATAAAGAGTTTACAAAGGAATTGTTTGTTGCCATTACCCCGACACATGCCTGACGAGATGGAGACACAATCGTGTGAAAATTGAGTAATGCTTTGGCGTTTCAACATGGGGGGGGGGGGGGGGGGGGCAAACCCAGATCTGGCCCTGGCTACCCGAAAGTACACTTTGTCCATGGCTGAAATGTGGTTTGGAGCTATCAAAGGCATGATCTTGATGTGTCCCGCTCCAATTTGGCCCAGGACACGATTCAGTCCTTATAGAAACAGTCGTTACTGCGGTCATTTGCTTGTGAAAACATTCAAACCTATATCTGGCAGCGCATTAATTGTCATTTTTTTATTCTCTACCGCGAAAACGTTTTTCATAACGTGCCGTACTAATACAAAACCTCAAAAATGAAGTTAAGTATGACCAAAAAAAAAAAACACAGCAGGCTCTTCAGGCAGCACTTGTGACGGCACAACATCAAGCTTTTTCACCCATAGCATGCCAAGGTGCGGGTGAATAAGATCCCCGGGCGTCCGGGTGGTAACGATTATGGCGATGCTTGATATTACGCGCTCTTGAGATTCCGCTTGCTCGACAGGGACCTCGTTATTACCAGCGCGCCACGTCTGCTGGAACATAATGAGAAAGCAAGAGGCCAGGCACTGTTTGCGCGCCGGTGTGCACCCTCACTCCTTGCCTCGAAGACTTCCGCGCCTAGCTCTAATCTTCGTCCACTAGACCAGTGCCGGCGCCGCACTGGCGATGGACGTTCTCTTATCGTGGAGGCGAAAAATTAACTCTCGCGCGGGCAGTTCTGCCTCCTAACGCGAAACTAACCTCAGGGATTGTGGAAATGTTGTGCGGATCACGTGTGTTTATGCTAAAGTAATTCTCCGATAGATGAAATTAAGGGATCTCTGAATTTCTGATAGGAGTAGGGGGCTTATTAGGGTACAGGCGAAACAGAATACAGTCCAGACAACTTATAACGAATTTGATCGTCACGCGGCATTTATTCGTTGTATCCAAAGTTTGTGGTAAGTGGACCACCTATAATACGGGCAAAAAGAGCAAGCGAGACAAAAGTCAACTTTATTTTTGAAAAAGTCCGAGATGCATGTCTGCTTCTTCAAAGCTGATCTCATCACTGTCGTTTCTAATTTTTCCAGCGCGGTAATATGTTCATCGCCAAGGCCTCTGCTGCACACGAGTTCCTTAAGCGACGCGATGTAATCGATCGCGGTTGAAGCGTTCACAGCAACTGGCGGTAGAGCAGCATCCTCGTCATCGTCCTCGTCGGTCTCTGGAAGGGCTCGCACTTCACGCACAATAGCTTCGTTAGTGCATGGCTCCGCAATGTCGGCGTCGTCATCAGCAGAAACGAAATCGTCCCAGGCAACGTCAGGCCCGGCCAGCTGCGTGTCAACGACGCGTTGCCACAAGCACTCGTGCGACCGGCCTTCCGGTGGGGAATCTAAGGCGTCCTCGGTGCCTGGGCCCATAAACCCCGCCTTGCGGAAGCAATTTGCTATGCACTCCGCGGTGAGTTCCATCCACGCCGTTTTCAACATCTCAACGGCGGCAAAAAAGCTGATGCGAACTGGCATGGCAGCATCAATCGCGATCAACAAGCGTTGGATGACGCGCCGCCGTTAGCACACCTTGAACGAATGAATGATGCCCATATCCAGCGGCTGAATTTTGCAGGTTGCATTGGGAAGCAAGGAGAGCACTGTCACCGCACTCAAGGAAGGCTGCACATGGTGCGCCGCACAGTTATCCAGCATGAGCAGGACCTTCCTGTTTTTTCGTGCCATGTCGCGGTCGAACTCGACAAGCCACTCGGCAAATATGTCACGACTCATCCAGCCTTTTGTATTTATTGTTGCTGTAGCATACGGGCACGTAGCTTCCAAAGCATCGCGGCTTACGTGACTTGCCAGTGACAAAAGGCAGCCGCCGGTCACTGCCGTCCATATTGACGCACCGACGAACGGTTATGCGCAACTTGCTGTTCTTCCCTCCTGCGCACTTGTCGCCTTTCAAGGCATGCGTTTTAGATGGCAACATCTGATAAAACAACGCAGTTTCGTCGGCATTGTAAACGTCCCGTGGAGCATAGCTCGTGATTGTTGGGAGCTTGTCGGAAAGCCACGCATCGACGTCCTCGTTGTTCACAGACGCGACCTCGCCGACGACCGCCTTGAAAACAATTCCGTGACGAGCCTTAAACCGGTGGAGCCATCCATTGCCTGGGTTGAAATCGGGAAAGTCCAAAAGAAAGGCGAAGTCTTTAGCCTTGGAGAGCATCAGCGGTCCACTGATCGGAACGTTGCGAGACCGGGCGTCAGCGAACCACTTCAGCAGTGCGTCCTCAACGCCCGCGTAGGTCGCCTTGCGAAGGCGCTTTCTAGTCGTTGCGTCGGTATTCAAGGTAGCACCAAGAACCTTTTCCTTACCCTTAGCAATGGTTGAAATGGTCGATTTTGACAGTCCGTACTTCTTGACCAGTTCGCGGTTTTTTGCACCTTGAGCAAGTTCGTTAACAATGGCCATCTTCGTTGCGATGTCGACAGCTTTCCTTTTTGCACCTGAAGAGGTCGGCGTACAGTCCTCCTTCGCACCAGGCGCAAGTCAAGCCCTTGGGCTCGCGCTTTGAGGCAGCCTTCAACTGCCCGATCTGGGAAAGGCACGGATGCGGCAACGATGTCAACGCAGTGCCATCGCACAGAAAGTATCGACAGCGCAATGCCCTCAGCGCGGGGTGGCAACGGAGCAACATGTGGAGAACCGGTTTGAGCCGGTAGAGCAGGCGCCTGACTTTCCGGATTGGCCGACGCAGATCACGTGGATGCATCACAGCGACGCGGGCGGCGCCACTTTCTCTTTCGTCACCGGGTGCGCTTTTTCGTTTACATTTTTCAACGCGCGCTTTTTTTTACTTTATTTTACCCGCAAAGGAGCGCCGGGGGACGCTTTGTTCGCTCTGTGTTCGCGTCGTGTCAGGGGAACACAAAATGCGCGAAATTCGCCTGCCGCGGGTTCGCAGTCGAGCGAAACCGCGCCAAACGCCGCCGGATCGGTCAACTGCGGGGACCCGACAGCTTCGCGTTCGCTCTAACCGAGTGTTGAGGCCACAACAGTTCGTTCTATGTGAGACACTGTGCCATTGCCCCAATATATATTTTGACGGTAGCACCGCCCTCGTTCGTACTAAGCGAGCGTTCGTTATATCTGCGGCTGTTATAAGTGGGCTGGACTGTAGTCATTTTTGGTGGTGGTCAGTATTAAGAAATCGGTACGATTTAAGGGCGTGTGTTCAGAAAAACATGTGAGGTAGTTTTTCACCCTCTAATGGGACGCCTAGGCAAATCACTAGTTCTATGCCATCAACAGCTACTCAGAACCATTTTATGACAACTCCGTGGGGAGCGGGCTACTGGCTGAAGCCAGGTGTGGAGCCTTGAGGACGCGGCAGTGTCGATCTAGGTTCAATAGCAAGTGCCTATCCGACTGCGCCCTCTGCGGAGCGGAGGAGGAAACTTTGGAGCACGTGATACTTGGATGTGTTCGATTTCTCCCGCCCCTCGCACGGCGTCGCTGCCGGTCGCCCTTGGCTTCGCAGGCAACACGGCTGACACGGCAGAGGGAAGCACCGACGGCGTCGCGGCGTCACATGAAGAGGGGAGCGGAGTAGAATTCCTTGGTGCAGTCGTGGAATGTACGAAGAGACGCCTGGAGTTCTGGTGGACACGAGGAGCAGTGCGGGCGGAGCGGCGCAAAGACGTGGAGTGAACTAACATCTGTACTCTCCTTTTTCCCTTTTTTTTTTGTTGGTCAGATCCCACTGGGTGATCGTCCGTTCAAAAGGGTACGACCATATCGCCATCGCCATCGCTTGTGGTATTGTCCGGTGCTCGCGAGTATCTGATGCCAGGGCAAGCCATAAAAGTGTGTAGCTTCGAAAATTGATTGAAATTAGCTTTTTGGTAACGCGGGTAACCATCTACGTATAATGGTCCTAAATGTCGCCCTATGATGTCACGGTTAGGGAATGGCATATATAAAGATGTACCACCCCAGTCCCGTGGTCCTCCATTTATACCTTTTCCTATATGCCTCTCACCGAAGCAAGCATCCATTCTTCTATCCATTGACCAAAAATCCCAGTTGGGCATGCCTGGCTCATATCTCTATGAACGCCGCTGAGCGTAGCGTTCTCAAACTTGTTGCTCTGCTGGTACTCCTCCTATTACCCTTACCTGGCACTGAAGAACCAAAATACCTGAGCGTTTCTCTAATTCTGTCTTTTTTTTTACAGTTTAGGGTAAGCAACCAGAATCTTCTACTGGACTCAGGCGAATTTTGTTTCCAGGCCAACGACAGTGAAACTGGCCACTAAGATACCTTTCCGGGTCGAACTTCTTGGGCTCCTCCCAGAACCTTGGATCGTAGTGCATCTTGAGAACCGGTACTCCAACCACTGTTCCTTTAGGAAAGCGCATGCCTCTGTATTCGTAGCCGTCATCGCATTCTCTTTGAACAAACCTGAAACAGTTATTTCCACCTAGTTAAGATTATGCCCTGCATGCAAGGTCTTTACATCACAGCCGAAAGTACACGTCACTGGAATAAACTATTCATTTGAGGCCCTCTTAAATGCAGCAACTTTACGCTTCGAGCAATACTGAGAAAGTGAGACTATTTTGGCCTTTAAAACTTCCTAAAACTTTGTAAGCATTTTCTCGAATTTCTAACCTCAAATTCCTCGAACAAGAAGAAATTTTCTTAAATGAACATCACTCTACGGCTTCGCATACTCGGCACTGCACGAGGAATGCGAAAGCATAGCTAGGCTGAGGTTATCGTTACAATATCTGCAACATGATTTACTACTGGGGGGACAGTAACTTCACGAAGATGCTTAGATTGATGAATTCTGGTTTTAGAAAAGCTGATCTATACCTCCTTTTCATGTGGGCATGTTCATCATATAGAGTTACTCGTCCAGGGGCGAAAGTATGGGCTGCTGTTTAGAGAGGTGGAATTCAATTTCATTTTCATGTTTTTTCTTCAATATATAGGGAAAGAACGGTCATCGCATGTAGAATGTCTCGATTGTCTTACCCCTCTCATAAATCCGCCTCTGCGATGTTGAAAGAGCATCTGTTTCTTGCAATTTTGTGACTATTCTTGAAGGCAGCTTAATATCACACTATATGATTTGCTTTGGAGGGAAGGGCGAATACTGTGAGGTCGTTCATGCTAATCGAAAAATATCAGCTGCGCCTCGCTCAGTGACAAACATCACCTTCTGGTTCTTCAATGGCGACATCCCTGTAAAGCGGCACACTCTGAACAAGCAGATAGGTTCTCACTAGCATAACTTACCCGTGAAGCGAGGGGTACAAGCGCAATGTTTCCGATATCACCTGGCCAAGATACTCCATCTCACACACATTGTCGTAGCTTAAGCCGCCCTGCGTGATGTGATAAAAGAACCATTCTGTATTGACTAAGACACCTCCTAAAATCGCAGTCAAGAAAAACCACGGTGCCCACGAGCGCGGAGTCACGAATCGAAATAAAGCCCGAGCAAGCAATTCGATCAGCAGCATTTAAAATCACTGCTAAATATATAGCTGGTAGAATTCAAAAGCAGATGATAGAACATTCCCTAAAACATGCTGACGTAAATGATATATGACAGTTCACGTTCATATGGTCACATCAAAAGAGCAGTCTTTGCCGAAGCCGTACTAGAGTTGGTGTTTAAAACTATCGACAGAGCAGAGAGGTTGCAATTATAAAGCCTGAAATGCTTTCTCGTTCGTCAGATTATAGTTTACGGCAGTGGTGCAATACTTATGCTAATTCTGTCCACTTCAATTGCTTCCATTAACCGTGAACGCATTTGCGACACAAGCGTTTTTGCCTTGAAATTTGCACGGTTGTTTTCTCGATTTAAGCTGACTAGGATTCTCATAACGCTGCCAAAGAAAACGACACATTTTCACGACTGAACAAAATCGATAATTCAGAAGCTAAAACGAAATAAAGGAACTAAGCGTGTATACGCTTGGCAGTGTCCGGCTTAGCACCAATTTCTCTTAGTGTCGTAGCATATGTGAATATGTGCACAAGGAATATACTCAAATGTTTTTTTTTTCTTTTGGTAGACCAGCTCTAAAGAGATGCCAAACGTACAACAAATGCTCCGAGACTGCGGCAAAATACTGATCTTATGGTTAACGGAATACTTGGCTTTAGTACAGCGCTACATGACGCTGCCTAGCTCTGAAAACCGGTGGTATATAGTCGGATACAACTTAAGTCTGTAGTAACCACCATGCAAAATTCATCCGCACTGTGTCGCTGTTAGTATTTCTGGGTTCGGAAATAAAAGGTAAGTGTCAAACCAACTTGCTAGCTCAAGAATCATGATGCCTTTGGCTGGTTCGGTATAGCGAAATATTAAAAACTGTTTTTTTATTGGCTGTTCAGCGCAGCAGCACCCATGGTTAAGAACTGACGTTTTTTTTAAAGTTCCATCCCACTACAGTCGAAAACAGTGCTGCACTTGGTGCATGTCGCGTTTCGCTGCCAACCACTCATATTTGGCTTCAGTTGCGGTTGCCATCGTGGAGCGAAATTACATCTTTTCTTTGAATTATTATTAACCTCGGCACATATTTCGATCTAAGGTTAAAGGTCATACATGTTAAATGCGTAGCGTGAAAATGCGTGAGCGAGTTCAGCTTGTTCTCAAAATAATTAGGCGCTGTGAGCGCCGCAAATGCTTAATTCGACAGCCCTTCTGGACTTTGAACAAAGGCTAAAAACAAAAAAACCACAAAAATTACGGGCGTCGACTACGGCCAGAAACGATAACTTTCATAGTATTGATATCGCTTTCGACAACATTTCTCATTCATTAAATAATGCTTACACCACTTCGCAAGTGTTCATCAAACCAACTGAACAATGAATAAATCATGCAAATATATAAGAAATTATCGATTACGTACATCTTTTGATAACACGTATAGGACTTCTTCCCTCAAACGGTCCTGGACGTCTTGATGCATAGCCAACAGGTATGTGGCAAACGCTAGTGGCGACGCCACCGAATCAATCCTGAAAAAGCGACGAGATACACGAGCGTTGAACTTTCCGTAGGGCAGAATTTTACGGCATAGGTCACATAGAAGGTTTGTCATTGCTGGTACATTATGAGTAGGGATATTTCTATGCTTTGTGCACTATGTACCGTACATACCTAGGTCTAACGTGCGCCCATTTTACATGACCTAATGGCAGAAAACCTGGAAGACCTAATTCTGACGCGCATGTGGCCGATTCCCGTGACCAAGAAAAGAACATCTGCAAGCTCCGATTATAACGGCCATATGAATTCCGCGAATGAAATACAGTTGAACCTGGATATAACCAAGTCGACAAAAAGTTCACAATTTTTCGTTACATGCAGGTTTTCTATGAAGGCTCGCACGAATGATGCAGAAACGAAACCGAAAGGCTTCAGATATCAGTGAAGGTGAACTCACCCTTCAGGCATTTATTTGACAGTACAAAACTGCGTAATCGCTACTTGTTTCCGCGCGAGCGAAGGCACAACACGGCGTTCCAATCAAGCTAAATCATGTAATGCTCCTTCGTCGTCGCGCGAGCTGACGAAACGGTGCAATACTTTGATTGCGTTCATCACCTCCTTCGCAGTGGGCACGTCACACGGATCTGTCTCACAGGAACCATCATCACAGACATCAGGATTTCGCACGCTTTCGGCAAGTGCCTCATCATGCATTTCTTCCGTAGCGACGGCGGCGTTGTCGGCAAACAAAAAGTCGCTCAGGTCGACGTAGTCGGGGACATCACCTTTGCTGCGTAGCTCATCCCACGCTTCGGCCACATCGGATGAAGCTGAAGTCTCTTCTTCATCGTCGTTGGCACCAGCTTGTGCGTTTTTTGTAACCCCTGCCTTCATGAAGCACTTGTCAATAACTTCTGCCTTGACTTCTTGCCAGGAGGCACCTAGCACTTCAACTGACTGATAAATATCGATCTTCAGCTCCCGTTTCAGACGGATGTTCAGAAGAAGGTTCTGTGTCAGTCGGCGCCGGTAAGAGCATTTAAGACTGTTGATTATTCCTTTGTCCAGCGGCTGTATTAATGATGTGCAATCAGCTGGGAAGTAGTGCAGTTCGATGCGAGACAGCTGCAGGCCTTCAACATGGTGCGCAGCGCAACTGTCCAGACGTAGGCAAACATGATGGCCTTGCTGCTTGACATCCTGGTTGAAGTCTTCTGCCATTCAAAAAATATTGTCAGAGTCATCCACGCTTTAGTGTTCACCGTGTATTTCACAGGCATACGTTTCGTCCCCTTAAAGCACCTGGGACGGGCACTTTTTCAAACAACCAGCAGGACTCGCTTGTCAGTGCCGTCGAGGTTGGTGCACAGTAGAACTGTTACGCGGAGTTCGCTCTGCTTTCCGCCGGGGCAGTCATCTCCTTTAAGCGCTAGCACGCGTCCCGGAAGCATCTGATAAAAAAGAGCAGTCGCGTCGGCATTATAGATTTCAGCCGCTCCGAAGCGACCCGTCTCGTGGGCATAATAGATTTCAGCCGCTTCGAAGCGACTCAGTATTACAGGAAGCGTATCAGTCACCCATAAAGCAGCAGCATCGCTGTCTGCAGAGGCAGATTCGCCGCAGATAACTTTCCCGATGACATTGTGTCGGTTCTTGAAACCTTCTAGCCACCCGTTGCTTGCCTTGAAGTTATCATGGTCCAAGATGCACGCAAAATCGTTCGCCTTCTGTTGTAATATCGCTCCGCTTATGAGCGCATTCCTAGCTCGCGTGTCCAAAAACCACGTGAACACTTCCTTGTCCACATCATCATATGTTGACAGTTTCAATCTTTTCTTAGCCTTTGTTTCCGACTCTCCTGCACTTCTAATCTTCTCTTCCGCACTCAAAATTGTTGACAGGGTGCTCACTGGAATCTTGAAATGAGTGGCGACGTCCTTCTTCTTTTCGCCAGCGGAGACCACACTTAAAATGACAAGTTTGTAATGACAAAACTTTTAATTTTTGGCCGTTGAACTCATCACGACGAACTGACGCCGCAGATACAAGCGGAGCCCCGTGAATGCAGTCAGAAAGGCTGGCCTAGCACTTCCGAAACACGTCGGGTGAACCAACACCGCAAATCCGCAGACACACGAGACGTGCACGAGACGCAGAACAATAGACAGGATGGCGAATGCACAACGTGCTCAAAAATAGCATGTGCAACACGCACGTACAGTACCTACAAAAGAAATGATGATTATGAGTCTGTGGTCTTTCTCTTCGTATCGGGAGATCAACGGGGTCCCTGGATCAGAACAATAAGTTGTAAAAAAAAAGAAAAAAAAATCACTTAAAACACGCATACACATTGTCGCACAAAACACACACTGGCACAAATTCACGCACTGGCACACACGCACTGTGGCAGCCACTGAGTGCGATGGTCAGTAGTTTAGCGGTCATCACCGAGTTATCTGCCACCACTGTTGCAGCCGAGCCTTCGTGATGAAAACACTGCGACATGCGATAGTGTTCGTTTCGTTGTCGCTTTCGTCGCCCGCCTTGGAGCCCAATGCGCGGAAGAGGGTGGCGCCATCTGCGTGTCGAGGAGATAACCCGTCGCAGTAGAGCACCAAGTGTTCTACGAGCTCCTCAGGTTTCTCGCAGGCTCTGCAGGTGGCGGCTTGTGCCTCGGCGGAAGCATCGAAGTGGCGGCGGTACACAAGTGCGCGCAGAGCTCCGGCATGCGCTTTGAATAGAAGGGCACTACCCCTGCTGTTGTCGTACACGAGTTCTGGTGCAATATCCTGCTTGTGCGTGCGGTACATATGGAGTGTTGTTTTGGTCTCCATAGCGGACTGCCAGCGGCCGCTCTCTGCTGCTTGCACCCGGGTCCGAACCGCGCGTCCCCTCTTCCGTTCAGTTAGCTCGTTGTTCTCTTGGGTGGAATTTTCAAAGAGACTATACTTGCAACGCAACCGCTGTACCCGGGACCATCATCGCGTTCTGGTCTCCTTAAAATGGAGGTACCGAAACACTCGTCGTGGCCATCGTGAGTCGGGTAATATGCGGAGCCGTTCCTCGAATGCAATTTTACTGCTGGCCTCTCGTGCTTCGGACGACGACCAGTCGAGGTCACCCTGAATTGCCTCAATGGCAACTGGCCCGTGGCACCCCAGGGCTACTCGGCCAATTTCGTGTTGACCGCGCTCCAGCCAAGCCCGCGTGGAGGCCAATATGCATACCACAGCATTCTCGAACGTCAGGACCCGAACGTGCACAGCCTTCCACAGTTCGTGGAGTATCACGTATCGGGTGCATTCCCATAGGTACCGTTTGCGCAAAATACAGCACGCTCGCTGGGAGGAACGTCGCACGTGCTCTTGTGCTGCATATACGTCTCGCTGAGCACTGATTTTAACGCCGATGTACCTGTAGGTGATGCAGGCATTGCGAAATCCGGGGGTAGACGAGACATGCGTGAAAGTGCTGGAATATATGTATAGTGGTTTCACAGCAACCATAGTTCTGCCCAATTAAAGTAACAAAATTCCCATAAAGAAAGTTGTTAGGCAAGCAGGCACGATCTCTCCAGTACTATTCACAGCTTGCTTAGAGGAAGTATTCAGAGACTTGGAATGGGAGCAGTTAGGGATAAGGTTAGATGGAGAATACCTCTGTAATCTGCGATTTGCTGATGACATTGCCTTGCTAAGTAACTCAGGCGATGAATTGCAAAGAATGATTAATGACCTAGACAGGAAAAGTAGAAAGGTAGGTTTGAAAATCAATATGCAGAAGACTAAGGTAATGTTCAACAGCCTCGGGAAGGAACAGCAGTTTACATTAGGTAGCGAAATACTGGAAGTAGTAGGCGAATATGTCTACCTAGGGAAGGTAGTAACCGCAGACCCGGATCATGAAAAGGAAATAACAAGAAGAATAAGATTGGGATGGAGCGTATTTGGCAAGCACTCGCAGATTATGACTACATCGTATTCAGATATGTGGCGCAAACAACACAAACACAAGAGAAGAGACACAACACACGCATGTGTGTTTGTCTCTTGTGTTTGTGTTGTTTGCGCCACATATCTGAATACGATGCAGCACCAACTAGCCCCTCAAGCCTTTATTTTGAGATTATGACTAGCAGCTTACCGGTATCGCTCAAGAGAAAAGTATACCACAGTTGCATCTTACCTGTACTCACCTATGGGGCTAAAACGTGGATGCTAATCAAGAGGATTCTACTTAAGTTGAGGACAAAGCAGAGGGCTATGGAACGAAAAATGGAAGGGGTAACATTAAGAGATAGGAAGCGTGCAGATTAGGTCAAATAAATAACTCGAGTTACTGACATTCTAGTGGAAATCAAGAAATGGGCATGGACAGGACATGTAGTGCGAAGAGAGGATAACCGATGGTCGCTTTGGGTATAGGGTAACAAACTGGATTCCAAGGGAATGAAAGCGTAGCAGGGGGCGGCAGAAAGTTAGGTGGGCGGATGAGGTTAAGAAGTTCGCAAGGGTCAAGTGGATGCAGTTAGCACAGAAACGGGTTAACTGGAGAAATATGGGAGAGGCCTTCGCCCTGCAGTAGGTATAGTCGAGCTGATGATGATGATAATGACCTGTAGATGGTGGTCTGAGGTATAGGCTCTCCGTTTGGCAGACTGCAGCCACTAATGCCACCTGGTGTTGCTCTATACTACCTACGCTTTAGGAGGCTGCTGCGTTAGCCATGGAGCGGCGCTAGAAGATAATACTATCATCCTCATCGCCAATTTTGCTTGGCTTCTGTGATTACAGGCGTTCATGTAGCTGCTGGCTTCTTAGAGTTCTAATATTCACTAAATTAATGCATTTCGTCGGCCAAATTTCCAGTAAAAGCTCGAAAAATAGTGACTTATCAGCTTTGTGAGTTGTTTACATCAAGGTTGACCGCCGCAATGCCTTAGTTACATAGAGGTCGAAAATACATTGGCTTCAATGGGTGTGGCATGAGAACTTTAAAACCTTCGTTAAATTCAGGAATTCGTTACATAGAGGTTCGTTACATCCAGGCGCAACTGTAAAACACGTAAACATTTTCCTATTTTCAGGTAGAAAAAGGCTGTTTATTCTCATTAACTTCATCACTCAAGCCCGTACTAGTTTAGTTCAAGGGGCTTCCCCTTGAGCACCTCGGTGTGTAATCCACCCACATCTGCCTCGTGAAATCACCCAACTCATACTCAAGGTCTGGAAACCTCCCCGCTTGCGGACCGTGGCAGCCTTTGCTTGATATCTTGCTCTCAAATATTCAGTCATGGACACAAGTGTCAGTTGTTCCAAAATGGCGGGCTGCTTCACTATTGCCACTCTCTTGAGCGCTTAGAATAACTTTACATTTAAAACTGTTCTTGTGGCGGACACGATGCATTTTCTTCGCCGCTGCGGCGTAATTCTTGGAGAAGAGAGGTTACGGATAGGACAACAGCACCACACCGATTGCAAATGGTTCCTTCGATGTCGAAAATGACGAGCAAATGATTAGGTATGGTTGCCAACCGCATTTGTGAGCTGCCGCACCCGCATTGTGGCGATGGCAATGGGCAGCTATAGACTAGGTTCAGTTTACTGGAATCTAACGCGCAGGTGATTTTGCTTCCGCCCAAAAAAGATGTGCGTTAGAATTGGGTAAACACTGTATACGTTTGTAAAATACGCGTCCTGCTTTGAGTTTTGGAAATCGCGCATCGGATAGCACTTTTAGCCAGATGCTTACGGAGAGCAATACTAAAACTATTTGATCCTCCGCTCTGCATGAAGCTTGAAATAAGCTAAATACTTTCAGATCTTAGTTAATTATTTGCACACGAGTATTCTTTTACCTTATAATGCCAATAAGTTGTTTTCGCAAAGGAGAAGTTGTAAAACTTTGGACTGCTGATGCCCTGCAATACTTGTAGTTCATTAAAGTTTGAGATAAATCGATCAGCACACTCGACGCATTTTGAGGCATTCTATGCTCATTTAATTATTTGAAAATAAAGTTCGCACTGAGATTAAAATAAAAACGTATTGATGCTTTTCCACCGTTGAGGGAGATAGCCGTAATAAATGCATTTTATTATCGAATTACACTCGGGACACTGCGTCAAAAGTGTAGCTAAGAGTAACTTCATATGAAGCACGCAGGCATGCTTGTAAAGGCGTGGGAATAAAATGAAACGTTATCCAACGCTTACTACTCACGCAGCAATTACGAAAAGCGATCCATTCGACAGCGTTCGAGTGCGACACGTTGGATGCGTTTTGTTTGTCGTGCCTGTAAGTACAGAGGTGCGCAAGGAATTAGCCACTCTTTTACTTGCAAGACAACTTGTAGATACTTTTTTACTGCCTTCGCATAAGCAAAAAATGAGCGTGAAAAAATGGCGTGCTCTAAATTTAGCGTCCTTGTTGTATATGTGCAGAGTATAATAACCCAGTGGGCGACAAAATTACGTTTGCGTAAAGTATTCTTGGTGTTTTGTCGATATGGGAAAACCGCTCTTGAAATGACTGCTGGTTACACCGTGAATTTCGCTGCATAGTTTCGCCATTGAACTTTGAAGTCGTGATAAACACAGCTACGGCGAAGGTAAATTTATCACTTTGCAAAGTTTTGTTGCAAACTGATTACAATGATGTCATACCAGCCAAAAGTAGCAACATGTCTTTTAGCATTGCACGTAAGCTTTATACTTTTTTCGAAAACATTCCATTTCACATTACTGCATGTTTTATTTTGTTTAATTTCATAGCGAGCAGGGCCGACGCTATATTGCAACAAACGATATGAGGTACAGCGTGCGCCATTCTTAGAGGGCACAATGCAACGCGTGGGCGCCGTCTCTCGCGGAGCGCCGCCGCCGATACCCGGCGAAAATGCGACACCATGAGTATGCACGAAAAGCGCAGCAGCCAGCCACGCTTACCGCACATGCCCTTTTGCCGGGGATTCTCGCATACTGTCGGCTGCTGCGCGTTTTCATCCTGTCAATAAGTACGACGCATACTGTTCGTCTTCTGTCCACGGCCAATACTAAAAATATGACTTGGAGCCAGCATACCAACAGCTGTCTTTAAAAATGGGAAACAAAAAACCCTGGCGTAAAAACTTCACATACAGAAAAGAGAAAGAGACAACGGACAGGCGCCAACTTCTGTTTATTTCAGAATGCAGGTGCATCCATTTATAGCGTCAAGCTACGCCCACCTAACAAAAGGTGCATTATCAAAGCCGTAGGTTTGATGTGTGTGTGAAGTTTTCGCGGCAGAATTTTTTCCCCGGTTTTAAAAGATGTTAGACCAACTAGCCCGGCAACGTGCTTTATTGATGCCAACACCTAGTATCCGTGATTGCTCCCTCGCTTTTTTAAACAAATTGCACGTAGCGGGAAAATGAATGCAAGTAATTCAGTGTTACATCGACCTAATGCAGCTCTTAGGAAGCATTTGTGGCCTTACTACCTTTTCCTTTGTCCGAGTGGGGCTTTATTAATGGACTGTCTTCGGATTCTGCGTCCAAAAGCATCTGCAGAAGGTCGTTTCGGTCCCTCTGTGAAATACAAAAAAAAAAAAAAATGTTGCAACACGTCCATCACTGCACTTGGCAATAACTTCATGCATTTGTATGGAGATGCTGAAGCTAACGAACATTTAGCGCTTCGAAGGGCTTAGCGACAAATGCAAATACTTTTAATAACTTTAGACAGAGCCACAAACAAAAAAGCTTTCGTTTTCTTGAGAATTCGAAGTAATAGGACTTCTCTTATCCCGATTGCAACGCAGGCATTCTAGCTTCCAATACACCAGGCGTCCCAGCTAAAGGTAATCGTGGTTTTTACAATGTAGCTGCAGCGAGTCACATGGCTAGCTTGTATTTTCTCTTTGCAAAGTTTATTCATTACCCAGAACTACTTAGCTAACTTTGAATATCCGATTTAGGAATAAACCACGTATTAGAAACTGGAGATCGGCTTGAAGAACAGGTGCATACGCTAAGCGTACCCCTTGGCAGTTTCATTTACAGGTCCTGAAAGCTAGCATTTGAGGGCCGCGGGCGCATGCCTCTCCCCAAGTGCACATGCGTAAGTCCCTATGGGAATAGCGCGCAGTGAACTTAGTTCTCTGGAAACGCATTATGGGCCGCTAAAGCAGCTCCATTGTTGCGCGCAAGCTACTGCGTGGTGAAGGTTGCAATTAAAAATCGGTAAAAAATCAAAATTCCCTAAATAGCACCTGGCGTCTTACATTTCAACGGAATGTTTTGCATACAGTCTACAATGTTC